>NC_138143.1:33666857-34934457 GCF_964188305.1 Podarcis bocagei | reverse complement strand
CAACTTTTGTAACCATACATTATACCAAAGGTTTTCAACCTTTTTGAGTCTACGGCTCCTTTGACCAACTACATTCTTTCTGCGGCACCCCTGTGGGGCTCAGGAGCCCAGTTATGTCACCCCTTGCCTGCAGAGCTGGCAGCCTCTCGCCCTTTTTCAAACACCCTCCCTTGTGGAGTGTTCCCTCAACCTCCTCTCCTCTCCCCTCTCCTTGGGGTCATCCGGGCAGCCGCTGCTGCTGCCCCACCCCACCTCAAAGAGAGGTGTCTCCTCACACTGCCCCACAGGGGCCTGGGACTTGTCTGTCCATACTCCATTCCCAACAGCAAGGACTGGCTGGCTGGGCTCCCTCAACCACTTGCTAGCTTACTCCGAGGCCACCTCAGCTCCTGGCAACCAGCACCCCTGACCAGCCCCAGAGGCACCATTCACCTGGGGAGCTTGGAGCCAGGGCTGATGCAACAAACATCTGGGCAAGCCTTTGGGAGGCAGAGACAAGAGAGGGCATCAGAGGAGAGAGGGAGGGAAGGAAGGAAGGAAGGAAGGAAGGAAGGAAGGAAGGAAAGAGGGACAGAGGCCAGTGTTGCCCATGGCACCCCTGACCCTCATTCAAGGCACCCCAAGGTGCCACGGCACACAAGTTGAAAACCCCTGCATTATACCATAAAAAACAGAACAAAACAACCCCCATAACGCTATCATTTGAGCATGACTTTTGCTCTGGTTGCAGTGTCTGCTCCCGTCCATAATCTTTGCCAATGCAAGTGATTAGGTAATGCCTGGAGTCTTGTTAACTAGGGCACAGTTTTCATACGGCCGCCTTGCTTAACACTGAAACTATAATCCTCGAATTGATCTGCTTCTGTAAGCTCCTCTGGCTTACGTTGGACTTGCCCCAACAGCATGCTTTGAAAGAAAATAAAGAAATGTCAGGCAGCGTCTTGGCCTCTAAGAACAGCAAAACAAAGAAACCATTAGGTTTCAGGACTGTTTAGACATCACAAGAGGGCTAGGGTAGCATCCTGGCAACAGTAGACTGTGATCTTCCAAGCTCCAGGCCAGCTCCCTGTTCAGACTGAGACATTGCAAACTTCCAACTGCTGACGTAATTGTTCATCCTTATATTGGGAAAGCTACTTTCATGAATACCCAGTGAGACAGTGAACTAGAACAGAAAGAGCTCCCCTCATTGTCACTCCAGAGTTGTTTTCTTTTGCAAGGCCCAATACAGAAAAACCTGCAAAATAAGGGATTTGGTGGCAGTGGGGCGAGGAGGGAAAAAAGCAAAACTCTCTGTCAGGGATTATTCACACTTACTTTCCCCCTGTGCTTTCCAGGTATGGTCCATGCTTTAACTTTCTCACTAGAGTGGTACATGCTCTGGTTATCTCCCACTTGGACTACTGCAATGCGCTCTACATGGAGCTCCCTTTGAAGGTGACTTGGAAACTACAACTAATCCAGAATGCAACTGCCAGACTGGTGACTAGGAGCAGCCGTTGGGACCATATAACAGTGGTTCTGAAAGGCCTTCATTGGCTCCCAGTACGTTTCTGAGCGCAATTCAAAGTGTTGGTGCTGCCTTTAAAGCCCTAAATGGCCTCAATCCTGGATACCTGAAGGAACGTCCCCACCCCTATTGTCCATCCTGGACACTGAGGTCCAGCTTTGAGGGCCTTCTGGCGGTTCCCTCACTGAGAGAAGTAAAGCTACAGGGAACCAGGCAGAGGACCTTCTTGGTAGTGGAGCCCACCCCGTGGAACGTCCACCCATCAGATGTGAAGGAAATAAACAACTACCTGACTTTTAGATGACAGTAGAAGGCAGCCCTGTAGAGGGAAGTTATTAAAGTTTGATGTTTTATTATGGTTTTCGATTTGTTGAAAGTCGCCCAGAGTGGCTGGGGAAACCCAGTCAGATGGACGGGCTCTTCTTCTTCTTCTTCTTCTTCTTCTTCTTCTTCTTCTTCTTCTTCCTCCTCCTCCTCCTCCTCCTCCTCCTCCTCCTCCTCCTCCATGTCTGAGTGTTCCCAGGGTCAGTTGTGGGGGAGGAGTGAGAAATGTCCCTATTTGCACCTGAGGAATGTTGGAGGGTATCACCCTCATAAGGCAGCAACCTCTGTTGCTATCTTCTCCTTGTAAAATAAGACAATTTCTACTTGTAGTTCTGAAATCAGCCTTGTTAGGTGTGCATATGTAACAACTGGATCCCCTGTGGAGTCCCAGAGAACCATTTATTATCATCTCTCAGTGAAGAATGGCTAATTGAGCTTTCAGAACAATTCATTTAGCTATATTAATTACCCAGCAAGCAATAGGAACGGCTAATGGTACTCACAGGACCATATCTAAAGACATAATGTCTCAACCACGCACAGGCGAGTCATCGAATTAGCTACTGATATTTATTTAAACGGATGCATAAGGAATGTAGAATTTTTACACAGATAGACTATAATTCTGATATCTGGTGGTGCTTAGCGCTCCAGAATCTTGATCCTGTTTTTGACTCAAAACAGGGGTGGCCCCGTTTTTATAGGGACAGGTGACAACTCTTGTTTCCGTGTAAGTGTAGTAAAGCCATTTAGAGTTGTTCCTCTTATCACCGACCAGCAGGGATGGTCACATTTGATTACTTGATCATGTTGGAAAGGGCAAATGAAGTATTTTGCCCTCTGAACTGGCGGGAATAAGGGGGAGATACATCCCAAGAGTTGAGGCAAGAGGGTCAGTGTTCTTGCCTTCTCATGCTGTGCTGTGGTCATTTCACTGTCCACTCTCAACTATGCAGTATGAAAAAGTAGAGTATGTTGGCCTATTCATTCCAGAGACACGAAGGTAAAAGTGATACAAGGAGAAGCGTGAAACTGCCACAGCACAGGGCAGCAAGACAGGTAGTGTTAACCTGGTTACCTCAGCAATTGAACCTCCCGAAGGAACATAATAATACTCTTCTAAGCCCTTCCCTACAGCCTCTTTCTTGAGGAGTGCAAATTCATGTTGGCATTTTCATTTGCCTCTGCCTGAGAGATCAGTAAGCCTTTTTTGGGCTGCATTATTAAAAAAAACCCAACCTGCTCCCTGATTGATTGGGGTAATCAAAACAAAATTAAATGGCAGTATTTGCAGTATTGTTGACTTTTCCCTGGACTAACTGTCTAAATTACAGCATAAAATATATGCAATGGCCCTTGGGTATATACAACAAACCCTGACTAGTCGACTAGATATTTCAGAAATGCTAAGTTGTTTTTTTAAAAAAAAGCTGAAAGTATTGTTGTGATTTTGGGGGGTGGTCAGCCTGTATGATGCCTGAGTCCCTTCTAATTCCTGGGATCCTAGATTCAGCAAGGGCTAAAAATCGAATAGAGGATTCCATTGTCGAACTAGTTGGGCAAGTTTCTTTGTGAGAGAATGACTGTAGTTGCCACCTAACCACCAAACGTTGGTATAACAACAACAAAAGCTCTGTGCCAGAGGGCAAATGAGTGTGCCTTCCCGGCCCCTCCTCACCTGACTGCAGTGGCGTGGGTTGATAATTTTTCATAGGGGAATAGTTAGGGCCAGAGGCATTAGCTGTGAGCCTGATACTTTTTTTGGGGGGGG
The DNA here is from genome assembly GCF_964188305.1 of Podarcis bocagei. Taxonomy (NCBI): domain Eukaryota; kingdom Metazoa; phylum Chordata; class Lepidosauria; order Squamata; family Lacertidae; genus Podarcis; species Podarcis bocagei. Next base: position 34,930,852 of record NC_138143.1, on the reverse strand, counting down.
GGGAGACACGTGTGTGTGATGTCACGACGTCCTGACATCACGTTTGTGAGCATCACATGTCCCTCCCTAAGCTGGGCAGATGCTTCCCAGGCTTTCGGAAGGAGGCTCCAGGCCTCTGACAGGATGCTGAAGCCCTCCATCGTCCTTCCCAAAGCCAGCTGGGCTTTGGGAAGGTGGTGGGAGGGCTCTTGGACCCCGTTGGAGCACTGCGCATCCTTCCTCCCTCCCTCCCTCAGCCAGGTAGAAGCATCCTGGGCTTTGGGAAGGAGGCACCAAGTTTTAATACTTTAATATTCTAATTTACCAGGAACAATTAGGGGACTAGCCTAGTTCCCCTAGTCCACTGACCGCACACCATTGCCTGACTGGTGGTTAGAAATACAAAAGCCAGGGCAGTGTGAGGTGCGGCTGAGCACAGGGGGCAGGCAGCAGAAGAGAAACAGAGTCAGGCCCATGCTTGATGCCAAGGCTATGACTATGCAAGAAGCAAGACCTTTTCAGGTGTTAATGCTGTGAGCCCCTCCATCTTAGGCTCAGGCTGTGTATATGTGTAAATAAACCATATATCATAAAGACACCACAGTCTCCACTCTGCCTCCTTCCCAAAAGGAAACACAAACCCTGGGTAAGTGCCTGGAACCCCAGGAATCTTGCACCCCTCGGAGATTGGGGTGGCATGCAACAATATTTTTCTAGTTCTGCATGCACAATAGTTGGGTCTGCAGATTATTCTACACTTTGCAAAAACAAAACAAAAAACTTTGAGCCAACTTGGGTGTTGGTTTAAGGAAAAGAGCCCAAACCATCCAATCCATTACAAATTCTAGGAAATTTTAGTCAGGATTTTGAAATCGCAGTATTTTAACATGAATGACAATGACGCTTCCTTTCACCTTAATTATGCTGAGTCAATGGGCTTCCAGCAAACATTGCTCATCCTCATTAAAACAGATCTCTGGAGATTTGCCTTAATTTTACTCCTTCCTGCGCTGTGTGGATTTGCTTTGGAAATCTTATTCAGCTTCCACCCAGGCCCGACACTGCTGAGCTGATGCGTTCTGACACGCCTGTGTGGTCCCAGGGGCCATACTGACAAGCTGTGGTTTCTTTCTTCCCTATAGAAGGAACCCTATGAATCGCCTGGCTATGGGAATGGTTTGCTGTTATCTTTATATTGCTTGAGAGATAAAATTCCATGGATTCTTTAGCTGTTGATTCCTGCATTGCAGAGAGCTGGACTAGACGACCCTCTGGGTGTCTTCCAACTCTATGATTCTGTGATTCTCCAGCACCCATCCACCGCAGCAAGCAGGCTCAATGGTCAGGGATAGTGGAAGCTGTAGTCTGGTAACATCTGAAGACCCACAGGCTCCTCATTTTTTTATCTAGAGCTGACAGGGACTGGGTACAACCAAACAAGATTCAAGGAGACTTCAACTTAGTTATGATTAATGCTTCTTTCACTGTTATCCATAGGGCTTTGTCCTGAGTAACTTTTGCTGGAATTGGGTTGTGTCACTAGAATCTATGGAAACACTTGGTTGCAGGGAGGGGAGGTGGTTCATAAACATTTGGGTTTCCCCCCCATCGTGGTAAAGTAGTAGTTGCCTCATTTGGAATGGGGGAAGGCATTTCATAGGGGTAGGGAGGAAGGAGGGGATGAAGAAAGCTCAAAAGTCCTGTTCTTAAATACTGAGTTGGGGGGCAGGCCCCTATCAAGAGATGGAGTTGGGCATAAGTCGGCAATAACACAATAAAGCATCTGATGAGAAGTTAACTCTTTATTCAAAGAAACAAACAAAGCTCAGCAACCCTTCCCAGTAGGTCTTGCCCCAATGAGGCAGTTGCAAGGACTGAAGGTCCCTTGCCTTCTCTCTGCACTCTTAGGCTCCTCTCCTGGTTCATTCCTCAGCAGCCTAAGGCTCCATCGTCTTGTCTCTCATTGCTCCTCCCTCTTCATTTCTCTGCGTATTCTGGGAATACCAAGCGGGAGGGGAGCTGCTCGCAGCAGGAGGGGGGAGACTGCCTGGATTCTTCCAAAGCCTGCCTCATCTCTGTCTCCTGGCCCCCTCCACTTCTGCCTCCAATTCTTGACTGCTTTCTGCCACAGCCTCTTCCTGCTCACTAAACCTTGTCACCTCTTCAGCTTCCGACACCTCTGCCTCTCAGACTGCTCTATCTTCTCCGTCTGACCACTCCTTGTCATCCCACCACCAATCCCCTGGCTCAGAGCCTTCTTCCCCTGGGGATTCCCCAGCTGGTGCCTCCCACCACTCCTTTGCACCCAGCCAGTCCAGGACAGTCCCCTTCTAATTCCTGGATCCAGCACAGATTAAATTACTGAAATAGCGCAATAGAGTTAGGCACCAGTTCCTCCGGCGTGCTTTGCTTCACTTCAAATTGACGTGTCAGTGAAACCACCAAATTTTCAAAAAGATAGATAGATAGATAGATAGATAGATAGATAGATAGATAAATTTATTGTCATTGTCCGTATATACACAGTATACACAACAACGAAAATCAAACACCCACCCAAAGACCGGGTTCACATATACATTTGCACGTATCTCCGACACTCTCATCCTATTCAGACATAATCTATAAAAACATAACATAATCCAGTTATGTTTTTATAGATTATGTCTGAATAGGACAACCGCATGCGAAGACAACAGTGAGCTGAAACACTGTAGAGCAGTAAACCCCTTTATATTAGATAGGGTATGGATACAGATGTTGTTAGATCTGTATATACTGTATTGTTGGACCCCAGTTAGCTTCACCCCAGCCAGCGTAGTCAACGGTCAGGGATTTTGGAAGTGAGAGTCTATGAATGACCCTGCCCTGCATTAGAACCCACAGGATATTAAATGGTGCAGATTATGGGGGATGTTTCTGACGATCCTTTGCAATCAGTTTTGTACCCAAACTTGCACCTCGTAACCTCTGACACGCTCACCTCCTGACACCTTATTACTCCTTTTTACTAACTTCTCTACAATTTCCTGTGGTTGCCAGCATAGATTTCTGCTTACTGTGGCTCTGGTCTATAAATGGATCTGCCAATGAGCAGGCATTGAATCATGTACCCAGGGGCATGGAAGTCCTCCAAGTTATAACCAAAGCTGGGCTCACATTTTGCTGCGCCTTCATACCAAACAGGTTACTCAGGGGTTGATCACCCACCACATTCCCTCCCGCTGACTTTCAACTGAGTTCCTGTCAATCTTTGTTGTCAGGTTTGCCTTGATCTTTGAGTGCCTAAGGCTGGGTATTGGCAACCTGGGCAACTTGTGGCAAGGAAGTGGGGGAGAGGTTGGAAACACATCCTTCCAATTCTCTTAAGATTTACAGCACATGTCATTCCAAACTGGCTCTTCCAAGATTTGGGGGGACGTCTATAGCCCACAAGGAAAACACCTGAGAGGGTAGCATGCTAAGGAGAGAATGGTCACCTAGAAAGAGAAAAGAAACAATTGAAGGATCTCAGAAAGAACCTAAGGTAGAGATATCAAATTCTGGTGTGGAGAGTCTCTCTTTGCAGTGTCTGTAAGCTTCAGAACAGAAGAAGGTAGGAATGCAAGAAAGCAGGAAATGTATTTGGTTGTTTCTTAAAGTTATCAGACACAGCATTCAGACTGTGCTTGTGAACTGGATCAGTAGACCGTCTAGTATAAAAATTGGTAAGGCAAATAAATGCTCAGAGGCAATTCTCAGTTCCATCTACGGTAGCCACTGTCAGTGCAGAGAAGAGGGATGGAATATTATTTATAATACTTGAAATTCAAGCACAACATTGTACTGAGTAGAAATATAGGTATCTACTAGGCACTTTCAAAGGTGAAAAAACAACAAGAGTAGGCAAACATTTCTTGTAATAGAACAAACAGTAAGGCATTGAGCAGAGGTGGTCGGATTCAAAGTACGCTAGAAGGCATCTGGATCAACAGGGCTTTACATAAAGAAAATCTCTTCGTATCCCAGTGCACAAACTGCAGTAGAAGAGCACATCGGTTAAAGCCAGTGGTACTTTAGATATGTAATTACTTCACTTTTTAACTGTGGTCCGAAGAGAGGGTTCAGCTGAACCAGGATTACGATCAGCCAGAAGAGGTAGCAGCAGACAGCACATGTCACCAACATTGTGTTAATAACACCCCGGTTAGGCCCCTTGGGCACAAACCACAGCATGATGACGACAACCACCGTCCAGAACATGCTCATGATGGTGATGGGCACCGCGAGGCCGCCGTACGCCATGGCCAGGCTCTTGCTAGCTCAGCAGTGGTTACTCTTGGTTCTTTTTCTGCATGGTGTGATGATATCTGCATAGCATGACTAGCATGACCCCATGATAGGACCTGATTACATTCCTTTTCCCCACCCGCAAGACGTCCCACCAGGGAAGGTTGTGGAAGGAAAGGATAAAATTTACAGCCTGTAATGCTTTGAAAGAGAATGATGAAAATTATGTGTAGATGGTATATTACACAGTGAAATTAGCTAAAATGTATAAAACAAACAATAAATGTTGGAAATGTAAAGAAAAAGAAGGAACATTTTATCATATGTGGTGGGAATGTAAAAAAAGTAAAGAACTTCTGGGAAATGATATATAATGAGATGAAAAAGATGTTGAAATATACATTTTTTTAAAAACAGAAGCATTTTTACTTGGTATTATAGGTCACGACATTACTAGGCAAGATGTTAAATTGTTTTTATATGCAACAATTGCGGCAAGAGTATTGTTAGCCCAGAAATGGAAACAAGAAAAAATTCTAACGAAAGAAGAATGGCAGACGAAATTAATGGACTATGCAGAATTGGACAAAATGACAGCAAGGATTCGAAACCTGCGGGACCAGAGATTTACAGAAGATTGGAAGAAGTATATTAATTATTTGAAGAGCAACTGTAATCAACAAATTACGCTAGTAGGACTACAAGAAGTTTTGTAAGGAGAAATATATGAAGTGTTACAAAGTAGAAAAAGATAGAGATATTGGTTATGAGTTTGAAATGTAATAGGGAAGATAAGAAAAGCATAATAAGAGATTAGATTGGAAATTTTTCAGACAGGATTGATGGAAGTTAAAAATATTGAGTAAGATGTAAAAGTACGGTATGTTTAATTGCTGTTGAAAATGATATGTTAAAAAACTAAAAAAAATTTATATATATAAAAAGACGTCCCACCAGGGATCACTTGGAAATACTAATGCAACTGGTCTGCATAGCCTCCAGGTGTCCTGATTTCTAAGGGTCAGTCAAAAGCCACCTAGCTTCTGATTTGATTCTAAAGGTAAAGGGACCCCTGACCATTAGGTCCAGTCGTGACCGACTCTGGGGTTGCGCGCTCATCTTGCTTTATTGGCTGAGGGAGCCGGCGTACAGCTTCCGGGACATGTGGCCAGCATGACTAAGCCGCTTCTGATGAACCAGAGCAGCGCACAGAAACACCGTTTACCTTCCCGCTGGAGTGGTACCTATTTATCTACTTGCACTGTGTGCTTTCGAACTGCTAGGTTGGCAGGAGCAGGCACCGAGCAACGGGAGCTCACCCCGTTGCGGGGATTCGAACCGCCGACCTTCTGATCGGCAAGTCCTAGGCTCTGTGGTTTAACCCACAGCGCCACCCGCGTCCCGATTTGATTCTAGAATGTCCCTATTTCCCCCGCCAGTGCTGCCGACAAGCAAGCTGGGAGTCGCCACCCCTCTGACACTGGGTAGCAGGCTACTAGCCGAAGGCCTTGGACTTGTAAGACGGCGCTTGTACGCTTAAGGAAGAGAGGGAATCAATAAGGAAAATCAGAATGCAGGAGGAACAATGGTAGACAAAGTGACCCACTTCCCAGATAATGCTTATGCGCTGCAGAAACATAATGTTCTTCCCCAACACTATAGAATCTCGCTAATATCTTACTAAATGTGCGTATGAACCAATTACTGGTGAACAAAGGGATCATTATTCTTAATTACGCCTCCAGTCACTTTCTTAACAAAAAGGAGATAACGTTGCATATAAAGTAGGAAAGGCCTGCACGGAGATGGGGCTTTAAGCAGCATTGTTCCCTGAGTCATCATTTAAACCTCAACAAAGTATACATTAAAGTGGATAGAAATTTGGCGCGGCTCGTGAGAGAGAGATGGATACAGAAACTGAGGAAAATAGTACAGTTCACTGGTTCACCTCAGACAATTAAAAGTATTCCCTGGGTGAACAGAAGTGAGAAGCGTGGCTTTCTTAGCTTTTGCTTTCTATCTGTGACTGAGCTTTGCTGTGCCAGGGGTGCTCTGGTCCTGGGTGAACAATTTTTGAGGGGGTGCGAACCAGGCACCCCCAAACAGGTGACCCCAGCATGGCCCGGCCCGGTGTTCCTCTCCACCCACCAAGGGCCGTGTCAGCCAGCTGGGCTGCCCACTAGGCACCAACGCTACACCGCTGACCCTGAGTGTTGAGGTTTGGGACTTAGATGGGTACAAAATTGCTCTCTAGCCCCAAAATTGATACAGTGGTACCTTGGTTTACGTACTTAATTCCTTCTGGAGGTCCGTTCTTAACCTGAAACTGTTCTTAACCTGAAGCACCACTTTAGCTAATGGGGCCTCCCGCTGCCGCCGCGCTGCTGCAGCACGATTTCTGTTCTGATTCTGTAGCAAAGTTCCTAACCCGAGGTACTATTTCTGGGTTAGTGGAGTCTGTAACCTGAAGCGTATGTAACCTGAAGCGTATGTAACCTGAGGTACCACTGTATTGCAAAAAATTAAAATGCTCTGTGTTACCCTTTTCTCATAAGGATATGCACTGGACTAGAAGGTGACTCCTCCGACTTGGCTTAGAATTTATCAACCAAAGAAGTTGTTGTTGTTGTTTAGTCGTTTAGTCGTGTCTGACTCTTCGTGACCCCATGGACCAGAACACGCCAGGCACTCCTGTCTTCCACTGCCTCCCGCAGTTTGGTCAAACTCATGCTGGTATCTTCAAGAACACTGTCCCACCATCTCGTCCTCTGTCATCCCCTTCTCCTTGTGCCCTCCATCTTTCCCAACATCAGGGTCTTTTCCAGGGAGTCTTCTCTTCTCATGAGTTGGCCAAAGTCTTGGAGCCTCAGCTTCAGGATCTGTCCTTCCAGTCAGCACTCAGGGCGGATTTCCTTAAGAATGGATAGGTTTGATCTTCTTGCAGTCCATGGGACTCTCAAGAGTCTCCTCCAGCACCAGAATTCAAAAGCATCCATTCTTCGGTGATCAGCCTTCTTTATGGTCCAGCTCTCACTTCCATACATCACTACTGGGAAAACCATAGCTTTAACTATACGGACCTTTGTTGACAAGGTGATGTCTCTGCTTTTTAAGATGCTGTCTAGGTTTGTCTTTGCTTTTCTCCCAAGAAGCAGGCGTCTTTTAATGTCGTGGTTGCTGTCACCATCTGCAGTGATCAAAATTGCTCTCTAGCCCCAAAATTGATATTGCAAAAAAGTTAAAATGCTAGTTACCCTTTTCTCACAAGGAAATGCACTGAACTAGAAGATGACTAGTAGTCCCCTGGCTAGCTTAGAATTTATCAACCAGAGAAGTAGGGAATGCCAAATAAAAAAAGAGGGGATTACCAAAGACATTCAGGGAAGTGGGGGAATACCAAACAACAGAGTGGAATACCAAACAAATTCTAGCCAGTGGAGACTGTCCAGTCAGATGAATGCGACAGGCCTCCTTTTCTGTCTTGAACATCTGCTTTTCAGAGGTTTTTTTGCATCTGAACATGGAGGTTCAATTTAGCCAGGGTGGTTAGTAGCTGCTGTTAAGCCTCAGCTCCATAAATTTGTCTACTAATCTGCCCCTCACAACATCTAAATGAATAAATAACAATATGGAAGATATTTTTAATTTTTTAAAAATTTGTTTTATCACTCTGGATGACTTTAGGAGGGTGGGCAGGAGACAAATTCAGTAAATAAATGAATAAATATTTTGGCAGTGAATGCCATAAGTCCGCTGTTAATTTTATGGAGTACCTCCTCTTCCCATAATAGCTTTGAGTGGGTGGTCCAAAGTTCGTATTGTGAGGTTTTATTATTATTCATTTAACCTACTGGGAAATAAGCCCTTAAAGAGGTGACAAAATAACCTGAACTTCTTGAATTCGGTCACTGTGTTGTTTCTGTAAAATAAAATTAAAAGAAAAGAATCTGCAAGCAGCACTGTCCAGACCTGACTTGAGTAAAAGACGTAACTAATGGAGAATGGGAGGCATTATGGAGGAAGCCCTGCTTAAAGCCATTTTGGCTGCCATGAAGGAGCTAATTCTGAAGCTGGTGTTTCACGGACACTTCACACCAACGAAGCTGGATTACTGCAATCATGGCCGGATTTAGGTTTGATGAGGCCCTGAGCTACTGAAGGGAATGGGGACCTTTATATGTCCAGCTGTCCTTTGTCAACAACAAACTGTCACTGTTTTTTTGTGTTGAATACATGCTATATGGTAATTTATGGACCTATCTAAAGCACATAACAAAATATGTGTTTTATCAAAGTAATTGTTGAACTGAAATACAATTAAGAAGAAGTTGTTGAACTGAAATACAATTAAGAAGAAGTTGTTTTTATCTTATATTCTGAAAATGTACATCCAGGTTTTTCCCCCTTTAATTTTTTTTTGGGGCCCCCAAGAGACTGGGGCCCTAAGCTATAGCTTGTTTAGCTAATATGTAAATCCAGCACTGACTGCCATGCGTTACACGTAGGGCTGCCTTTGAAGATGCTTCAGCTGGTGCAGAATTCAGTGGCCTGGTTGCTCAATGGGACAAGATGGTTTGAGCATATCACACCGACCCTGGTCCAACTGCACTGCCTGCCATTTAGCTTCTGTGCCCAATTCAGTGTTCTGGTTTTGAATTATAAAGCCTTTAACAGCTTAGGACCGCAATATCTCAAGGACTGCCTCTCCCCATATAAACTGTCCCGGACTTTGTGTTCATCCTCTGAGACCCTTCTTTGTGCGCCTCTTCCACAAGAGGTCTGGCAGGTGTCAGCACGAGAAGGGGCCTTTCCTGCAGTGGCTCCCCATTTGCGGAATGCTCTCCCCAGGGAAGTTTGCCTGGCGCCTTCATTATATATATTTTAGGCGCCAGGCGAAAATGTTCCTCTTCAACCAGGCCTTTGGCTGATTAATATACTACAGTCATACCTCAGGATAAATACGCTTCAGGATAAGTATTTTTGGGTTGTGCTCCGCGGCGACCCAGAGGTAACGGAGCGCATTACTTCCGGGTTTCGCTGCTCGCGCATGCGCAGATGGTCCAAATGACCATAACGCGACCCACGCATGCACAGACATGCAGTCACGTCTTACATTCTGTTCAGGATGCGAACGGGGCTCCGGACCAGATCCCGTTCGCATCCCGAGGTACCACTGTACAGCCTTTTAAATTCATCTGTGCGAAAGTGGGGCTTTTGTTTTGGTTTATTTATTTACTTGTGTCTTATCTTGTATTTTATTCTGTGAGTTGCCCTGGGATCTCTTGTGGAAGGGTGTTATATAAATTTAATAAAACAAGCAAACAAACAAGTTGCATTACATGAAGAAGGATCGATCGTCAAATAGTTGGAGGGGCTGCAAAGCCAGGGGAACACTGCTGAGCGTTGAGAATTAGACAAATTCACGGAGAAGAGGTGTATTGGTGGCTGCTAACCATACTGAGTATGTTCTAACTCCACTATCGGAGGCAGTATGTCTGTCAACATGGGGTTACAGGCAGGAGACATGGTGCCCATTTATAACCTGTGCTAATATGGGTACGGTATATCCTTCAAGAACACATAAGTCCTTTTGGAGAGATGTTTTGGTATAGGTGTGATCAGCTCTGTAAGGTAAGTGCCATACATTAACTATTTAACGTTGTCTTGTATGTCCACCAAAACTGTCTATACATTTCAAGTTATTAGAACACGTGAAGGCAATTTCCATGTTGGAGATATAATTGTCTGTTGCGCAGAACAAGTATTGTGTGTGTACACACACACACACACACACACACACACTTATTCTGCCCTATTTGTAGTTGTAGCACCCTATCCTTAGTCTGATTTTTGCCTTGGTATATTGGTGATTAAGATCAAGCCTTAGCAATTTCATTCCAAGATTATCTCTACTGAAAGGGGAAGGTGTTGAATTTAAGGTTACAGCACTTAAAAAAGAAAGAAAAAGCGAATTCCATGTTTATGTGAATACTAGCAAACTACCAGTGAACTAAATGTGAAAAGAGCACAAAGCAATTACCAGTAGTAGAACATCTCCTAAAACCAGCCAGTTCCTCAGCAAAAAATGTTATTGATTTCAGGCTAGACTTTTTGTTTCCCTAATAGATATTGATTGCTCTAATAGATTTTACCAGCCACATGTAAAAAAGATTGATTAGGCCATAATGAGAGCTACAGTAGCATAAACTAAGCAGTCATCCAGGAAGTCCCAGCTTCAACCCTTGGCTCTGCATTAACTTGGTTGGTGGTCTGAGTCAAGGCACTACCAGGCTCCTCTGCGATAACATCAGGAAGATACCGTAGATAATAATTTGCTTCCTACTCTGGTGTGCCCTCTATTGGAGTTCATAGGGAGGGAAGAGTCTTTAAGAGGCAACAGAACTGCAGTTCCCAGTAGCTCACCTGAGCGGCTTGTAACATTTTAAAAGAAAGGAAGTCAGAACCCTCAGGGCCAAAATCCATACCCTCCAACATTTCTTTGATGAAAATAAAGACATCCTATATAATAATAGGGACGCGGGTGGCACTGTGGGTTAAACCACAGAGCCTAGGACTTGCCGATCAGGTCGGCGGTTTGAATCCCCGCAACGGGGTGAGCTCCCGTTGCTCGGTCCCTGCTCCTGCCAACCTAGCAGTTTGAAAGCACGAAGTGCAAGTAGATAAATAGGTACCGCTCCGGTGGGAAGGTAAACGGCGTTTCCGTGTGCTGCTCTGATTCGCCAGAAGCGGCTTAGTCATGCTGGCCACATACCCGGAAGCTGTATGCCAGCTCCCTCGGCCATTAAAGCGAGATGAGTGCCGCAACCCCAGAGTCGGTCACGACTGGACCTAATGGTCAGGGGTCCCTTTACCTTTACAATATTATTATTATTATTAATAATAATAATAATAATAATAATAATAATGCTTTTATTATTTATACCCCACGCACCTGACTGGGTTGCCTACGCAGTAGGTCAGGATCATGACCTTAATCCCCAACTCCCCAACAAAGCTTCTATCTGTTCTTGCACCTGAACTGTACGTATTACCACCAAAACAGACACATTCTAATCAAAATACTTAAGCGTCATATTGTTATATCCTTTAGTTGCTGCTTAACCAAACTGAAGCTGGCCAGAAAGCCTGGATATTTAAAAAAAAGTGATGTGATCCTGTACCAAAACATAGACAGCTCCAAGCAAAATAACATTTAAGAGTTTGCTGAGAAATGCTGTCCTCTATCCCACAGGGCTCCTAGGGGGAATGCAAATTTGTTCCTACATTTTGAAAAGTTCCTCCTTCCCGATAGGTTTGAGAGATTTACTCCTACAATGTATGTATGCAGCTCTAAGCCTGAGCTCCACCGGGCATGCAGAGAAACAGATTCGAGGAAAGCTGTGACAGTTGCCTAGCTACTGTTCTTATCAACATCAGATAGAAAAATATGAGCTGTAGGCTGGAATACTCAATGTAGGCAGAATATTATTTTCTGCTCCCCACTTCCTGCAATGGATGAGCAACTTGGAAGAGTCTGTTTCTTGTGATATAAAAAAACCCCAGCACAGTATATATTTTTATTTTGCAGAATGCACAAGTTGAGTAGATGGGAAACAAACATGCCCAGAGGCAGCACTTGTCCCAAAACAACATCACTCAAGTAACACCCAGTATCCACATAGTTTGTCTTTATAATGGGATGGCTGAACCATGGGGAAGCAACTTCTATGCCACATCTGTAAATGTATGAATTGGTCCTTACTTTCAATTTCCACTGTTTTAATTCTTTTCAAAAGGGATATTGAAAGGCTTCAATATTGGATCCAAATAGATTTCAGGCTAAGGTACTCTTGTTCAGGATATAGAGAACTAATCAGTTTCTCCACATTCTGTGTTTTTGTTGTTTTTACATTAAAGGGACCCCTGACCGTTAGGTCCAGTCGTGGCCGACTCTGGGGTTGCGGCACTCATCTCGCTTTATTAGCCGAGGGAGCAGGCGTACAGCTTCTGGGTCATGTGGCCAGCATGACTAAACCGCTTCTGGCGAACCAGAGCAGCGCATGGAAACACCGTTTACCTTCCCGCTGGAGTGGTACCTATTTATCTACTTGCACTTTGACGTGCTTTCGAACTGCTAGATTGGCAGGAGCAGGGACCGAGCAACGGGAGCTCACCCCATTGCGGGGATTCGAACTGCCGACCTTCTGATCAGCAAGCCCTAGGCTCTGTGGTTTAACCCACAGCGCCACCCGCAACCCTGTTTTTACATTACCGCCTCACTTTTTCTCCAAGGAGAAGAAGAAGAAGAAGAAAAAGAGGAGGAGTTTGGATTTGATATCCCACTTTATCACTACCCGAAGGAGTCTCAAAGTGGCTAACATTCTCCTTTCCCTTCCTCCCCCACAACAAACACTTGTGAGGTGAGTGAGGCTGAGAGACTTCAAAGAAGTGTGACTAGCCCAAGGTCACCCAGCAGCTGCATGTGGAGGAGCGGAGACGCGAACCTGGTTCCCCAGATTACGAGTCTACCACAACCACTACACCACACTGGTTCTCCCAGAGCTCAAGATCTGGACTTCCTGGAAGCATCTCCATTTAGACAGGTGTGTAGGCAGAGGAGAAATGGATGCTTTTTATGTTTTGCAAGAGGCACAGTCTGTTCACAAGCCTTTCAGTGCTCTCAGAGAAACTCTTGAGTAACAGCCGCCTATGGTAACATTTGTGTGGCTGAATCCAATGGGGACAGGGCCAGCCTTGCTGTATAGCACAGAGAAGCGACTTGCTTTCTTCAAATGACATCACAGTTGAGGTGGTGAGTCTACGGCCATACTACCCTGAACACGTCTGATCTCGGAAGCTAAGCAGGGTCAGGCCTGGTTAGTACTTGGATGGGAGACCACAGTTGAGGTGGGAGAAGTGGGATAGACGAAGCCAGGAATCATGCCTGAAATGGCATAGCACAGGAGGGAGGAGCCTCAAATCTGGATCCTAAATGTGGCCCTCCACACCTTTCAATCTGGCCCTTAGAACTATCTCCTGAATGCGAGGCTTGCAGATGTAGACGTTCTGCATTCAGTGCCAATCTTATGGGATACATATAATGTTAGGTGTTAAAAGGGACTCTCTCTCTTCCCCACCTCCAGTTTACTTATGTCATGGTTACCATAGCAGCTGCCTATGAGTCATCTTACCTCAAAAGGGCACAACAGAGGAAGTTAGGCCTTAACTCTTTGTAAACTATTAGAGGGTCTTCGCTATATAGAGGCATTTCCCCCCTCTGGCCTTCCAAACGCAGCAAGGGGTTGTCCTCATTTCTCTATCAGGTTACAGCATACGAATGCCCCAGATCTCAACTTATTATTTTGGGCAAGATTGGCTTTATTGCAGGATGAGCTTGCCAAGACATCCTGCTTAGCTAGGGGATCTCCTCGCTGAGGTTCATTGTTAAGCTTTCTGGATCCACTTCAGACACATGGCTGTAAACAGGGAAATCGCTGCGGCCAAACAGGTGCAAGTAGCATGTTGACTTGTCGATAAGCGGCCACGGCAAAATTAGCCAGCATTTCCAAATGCCATAGGCCCAAAGGAACAGAAGGCTTATTCACACTGTAGATGGCATGGGAGAGAAACATCAGGCAACGTTTGCTTAAGTCCTCTTTCTGGTAGGGTGGGAGCAGAAGAGAACTGGCATCAGCAGCAAGGAGGAAGAAGGAGAGAGCCGGGAGAGGCTGGTGCAGGCAGCTGGTCAGAATAAAACTCTGCAGGACCTAGGAGAGCTCCAAAGGTCAACAGCTGACTAGGACTGTGTACATAACAGACCGTATTTTTCGCTCCATAAGACGCACCTGACCATAAGATGCACCTAGCTTTCAGAGGGGGAAGGCAAGGAAAAAAATATTCTTGAAAGGGAGCGCTGAGCAGAGCCTGTCTGCATGCCAGGCTCTGCTCAGCGCTCCCTTTCACGAGCCGCGTGGAACATGTGTGCGGCGCTTGTGGGCTTTTCCAGGAGGTGGGGGAAGGGACAGAGGGGCTAAGCCAGAAGCTAGAACAGCAAGAGGGAGCGCTGTGAGGCGATCCCTCTTGCTATTCTGGCTTCTGGGATAGCCGCATGAAGCCTCCTCAGGGCAGCGGGATGAAGGCTCCCCGTGCCCTGAAGAGGCTTCGTGCGGCTAAGCCAGAAGCCAGGACAGCAAGAGAGGGCGCTGCGTAGCGATCCCTCTCACTGTTCTGTCTTCTGGGATAGCCACACAACCTGCATTCGCTCCATAAGACGCACACACATTTCCCCTTACTTTTTAGGAGGGAAAAAGTGTGTCTTATAGAGCGAAAAACACGGTACATTTAATGCACATTTAAAGCACAAGACTCCCCCCACCACCACCCCGGAAAGGCCATGGGAACTGTGGTTTATTAAGGGCGCTTTGGAATTGTAGTTTTGAAAGGGGTATAAACTATATCTCCCAGGATGATTGGGTTGTGTGTGAATGTGCTTTAAACGTATGGCATATACACAGCGAAAGTGCAAAGGTCAGCCGCATCCTTATTTTCTCAAGCAAAGACTGGGGACTGTTCTGCCCCTCTACTTTCCCTACTACAGGGAAATTAAAGGGGCCACACTCTGGCTTTGGCCTGTATCCTGTGGCAACACTGAATGGTGCTTGATGGTTCTAGTAGCTCAAAATACAGGCTTCAGTTGGTACAAGCAGGCTGTAACAGACGTTACAGGGCCCAGGGAAGTCACCCACGAGAGCTTTCCAGGTAAATATGGCTCTAATGGACTGCACAGGTGAAGGAGAGTCCTTATATCCCCCATTAGAGCTTGAGGACTTCCAGGACCCCACTCCTCAACTGGAGTTGTGACGTGGGTCATCTAATTCATATTCTGGGAGAAATTCTCTGCTCCTTCTATATTCATAACCTGTTCTCCTCAGTGTGGGGGGGTATGTGTGTCAGGAAATCAGGAAATCAGAATTTCACATATTGATACGAAACAAGTGTGGCTTTAGGGGTCATTGTTTTTCCATTCACCCATGGGGGTTAGAAAGCTTGTGGGTTTTCTTTTTCTTTTCAATGAAACTAAGAGAGTCCTGAGGCGAAGTGAGGGGAAGGACAGCTGATTCTGCATATTTCACAGATTCCATGGCTAGTCGTATATTTCCCAGCTTGCCATCTTTTCGACTATTTTGTTTTCCCACAATAAATACTACGCAGAAAACTGTCTGTGCCAGAGGGTGGCCCAAGGGGAAATGTTTTGAATTGTTTTAGCCACAATTGGTACGGGAAATGACCAAAACAAGTAAATGTTGTTGTTGTTGTTTAGTCGTTTAGTTGTGTCTGACTCTTCGTGACCCCATGGACCAGAGCACGCCAGGCACTCCTGTCTTCCACTGCCTCCCGCAGTTTGGTCAAACTCATCTCGTCCTCTGCTGTCCCCTTCTCCTTGTGCCCTTCATCTTTCCCAACATAAGGTTCTATTCCAGGGAGTCTTCGCTTCTCATGAGGTGGCCAAAGTCTTGGAGCCTCAGCTTCAGGATCTGTCCTTCCAGTGAGCACTCAGGACTGATTTCCTTAAGAATGGATAGGTTTGATCTTCTTGCAGTCCATGGGACTCTCAAGAGTCTCCTCCAGCACCAGAATTCAAAAGCATCAATTCTTCGGCCATCAGCCTTCTTTATGGTCCAGCTCTCACTTCCATACATCACTACTGGGAAAACCATGGCTTTAACTATACGGACCTTTGTTGGCAAGGTGATGTCTCTGCTTTTTAAGATGCTGTCTAGGTTTGTCATTGCTTTTCTCCCAAGAAGCAGGCGTCTTTTAATTTCGTGGCTGCTGTCACCATCGGCAGTGATCATGGAGCCCAAGAAAGTAAAATCTCTCACTGCCTCCATTTCTTCCCCTTCTATTTGCCAGGAGGTGATGGGACCAGTGGCCATGATCTTTGTTTTTTTTTATGTTGAGCTTCAAACCATATTTTGCGCTCTCCTCTTTCACCCTCATTAAAAGGTTCTTTAATTCCTCCTCACTTTCTGCCATCAATGTTGTGTCATCTGCATATCTGAGGTTGTTGATATTTCTTCCAGCAATCTTAATTCCGGCTTGGGATTCATCCAGCCCAGCCTTTCGCATGATGAATTCTGCATATAAGTTAAATAAACAGGGAGACAATATACAGCCTTGTCGTACTCCTTTCTCAATTTTGAACCAACCAGTTGTTCCATATCCAGTTCTAACTGTAGCTTCTTGGCCCACGTAGTATTACATTAATTTTTAACGGAAGACATTTTCCCTAACCATGAAATATTCAACTTGCTCCAGCTTTTGCAAATCTTTTCTTAATAAAAGGCTTATCCCAAGAGGAAATGTTCAGATTTGATGTTACCTTACGAAACAAGTAGGGTTGCTCTTTAAGATGCAAAACCATTGACATGGGTTTTTTTGTTTGAATTTTCACATTCTAGGGATGTGCTTCAATTTCCTGGGTGACAAATTGGGCTTGATGCATAGCTGAGCATTCGTGACTCAGACCAGATGGGACATTGGAGACCCATGAGCCATCTCTAGACAAGATATTCCTTGCTCATTGAAACACAGCCATAGGAGTGGGGTCTGAAGGTTTGATCAGAGCAGCTGGGTGTGGGCACTGTTTATCCCATCCAAGCTGCTGTTGCCAAGCTGCTTTTCCATCTGCTGGGCAGGGAAAGAAGCAGAGATATACTGAGGTAGTGCCAGGGAAGCAGCCTGGAGTACGTATGCATGCAAGTTTGAAAACTTCCGGAGGGAGGGGAGAATGGTTAAGCATTTCTCTCCCCTTGCTGCTTAAATAAAATCTGTATGCACCCACTTTCTGCAGATACCTTTCAGTAGTTAGGGGGGTTTTTATGTTGGGAAGCTACTTCCATCTTGACCAATTCTGACCTTTAACACTCCAGGAAGAAAGGGCTGTGTTATGTACTGAGTTGAATAGGATCCAAAATGCAGCAGTCGGATTGGTCCTAGAACAATAGGATTCAGAATGCAGCAGTCTGATTGGTCCTAGAACAATGCAGCAGTATGATTGGTCTGCAGGAGCCACCCAATCCAGCTCCAGGTGGAAGTGAATACACAAGCTGATTGGCCTACAGGAGAATTCCGGAATTAGCCAATCACGTGCAGCCCATTGTGTAAATAATGTATATAAAGCAGATATTTTGGGGAAACTTGCATTCCTCCTCACCACTATGAGCTGAATAAAGAGCATGAAATCCACTCTCGACTCTGAGTATATTTCAGGCTGTATGAAGATTGTGCTGGCTCAGAAAGGCTTCACCTCCTCTGCATAATAAACTGCTCTCCCTATTGGAATTTCCACCCCCTAGTCCAACGTACCGGCTAGGGCTGCCATACGTGCAGAATTTCCCAAACATAGTCTGGATTAGGCCATCGGAAACAGCACCCGGGCAGAAAGGCTTTCATGTCCGGGAAAATCCAGGTGTATCGCAACTCATGTTGGAAGTGTAGATTTTGGCAAAGTTCCTTTAAAAAAAAAAAAAAGCTTAACTTTTGTGTCCTTATTTTTACTTTTTGAAAATATGGCAACCCCAGTTATATTTTAGGCCTCCCCCCTCCCCAATAAAAGGTACATATTTTCCTGTTTTGGTTTATTAGTCCAGTTTGGGACTGTCCATCTAAGCATGAAATATGCCTGTCTTGAAATTGATGGGTCCTTTCATTTCCTCTCTGGGTGATTTCACCCAGCTCATCCTGGGAGAATCTATGCGCTCCTTGCCAGCTGCCCTTCTGCCTCCCCTGTGGCTGGAAGGAGAACATTGCATCGTATCATTGGAATTGTTTTCTCACAAGCAACACCTGCCTTCATTAATCAGCTCCTTGGAATAGCTCAGAGGTTTCCTCTTATCTCTTCGTGTCTCTGTGTGTTTTGTTTTTGATTTGAATTCAGTTCTTATATCGCTGGCTTCTTTGGTTGTGCCTTTTCAACCCAAAGACTCATTCATAACTCCAGCCTGCAACATGAAGTAATTCAGATATTTATTCTCTTGCATTCATATCATTCCTTTCTTCCAACATACAATCCAGTGTATACATCAGGCATAGGCAAACTCGGCCCTCCAGATATTTCGGGACTACAAATCCCATCACCCCTGACCACTGCTCATGTTAGCAAGGGATGATGGGAGTTGTAGTCCCCAAATATCTGGAGGGCTGAGTTTGCCTATGCCTGGTATACATTATCCCATCTGGGATAAACCAAACTGAAACTCCCTAGCTTCAGAAAGCCAGTGGCCTCATGTGCGCTCAAATACCCTCCACCATTCCTCAGATGAAAATAGAGATATTTCTCACTCCCACCCCAATGGACCCTCCTCAACCCCCACTCCCCAAAGCACACACCCTCCACCATTCTGAAAACTCCGTAATCCCGATTTTATGTTATTTTATTCTTTGGTAGATTTACAAAAAGAAAGACACGCACCCATAAATAAATTTTAGAAAGGGGCAAGATTAGACATTGTAAAAGTATCAGGGGGTTGCTCGAGAGCAATCAGGCAAATGCCTCCCTGGTCGGCTGTAAAGCCTTGTTTTTGGTGCCAAAATAAACTTTCACCATGCAGAGCACCACTCTTCTGTGGCTCGCTCATTCACTGGCAGAATCTGAGAGTGGGCGGTCCTTGAATCTTCCCCAGCAGAGTAATCTCTTGACCCCCAGTCTATGCCTCCCCTCTCTGCGCGAAAGCCTACTGCGCACGAATGGCGTGGGCAACGGGAGACCTCTCTCCTCCCCGCTTTCCTCAGGCAAGGTGTCCTGGCACTGACTTGCAGCCTCCGAGCCCTGCATCTCCTCCTCACTAGAGGCTTGGCTTCTTTCCTCTGCTGAGGAGGTGCTGCTTCCCACGATCCCTGGGGCATAGCTGTCAAGTGTCCCTTATTTGAAGGGACAGCATAGGCGCCGACTCCATGGGGCCTGAGGGGGCTCGAGCCCCCTCAAAAAATTTTTTGGGGGGGCTCAGCCCCCCCAATAATCTCGGGCGCCCTTCCAGCAGAGCGCCGCCGCCGTCCCCCGCCTCCTCCCCACCTGCTCCCTCGCCAGCCAGCCAGCCAGCCGCGCGCCCTAGTCGGAGAGCCCCGGCCGTCCCCCGCGAGATTAGGGAATCCCCGGGGGCGGGGGCTCCTGCCTCGCTGCTTCGCAGCACCACCGCCACTGCCAAGGCACTGCCGGGGGGAATTTCCTTCCTCCTGGCGGTTTCAGCCCCCGCGAGAACGACCGGGTACCAATCGGCTGGCTGGGGGGTGTGTGGCTTGCCCTATTTAGGGCCGGAGCGGAGGGGGCTCGCCCTCTCTTCTCCGGCTAGCCCCACGTTCCCCGCATATCAGCTGTTCCGGAGCTGATTAATAGGCGCAGTACGCTCGCTCACGAGGAGGCGGCGCCACTTTATTTGCATATTCATGAGCTTATTTATTATTCATGAGCTTTCCCGGGCCCCCCCAATATTTTTTATAAGTCCGCGTCCCTGGGGGACAGTCCCTTATTCCAGCGCCATGTCCTGCTGCTGTCCCTTATTGCAGTGTTTCCCAACCGGTGTTCCGCGGCACACGAGTGTGCCGTGAGACACCGGCTGGTGTGCCGCGAGATGCCTGGAGGGAGGCGGGCGAGTCGGGTGGCGAGAGGCGGGGCGGCGGCGGCGAGGAGAGGCCGCGCCTCCTGCTGCTGCCTGGCGCTCCTCCTCGCAGCCGGCAGCGCTGCCTGGGCGCCTCCGCGCGACTCTGCCTCGCTGGGTTTGGTCTCCCAGCAGAGACGGGTCACACGCGCACCTCCCTCCCTCCCTCAGCCTGAGCGGAGGGAGAGCCAGAGAGAGGCATCGCTCCTGCGCGGCGGGAGAGGGAGCAGCCGGAGCGATGCCCCAAACGAAGGCATGGGACCGGAGGGGAAATCCTCCCGGCGTGACGCTGCGCGCTCACGTCACGGGGCGGGGCTTTAATGGTGGTGTGCCGCGAGATTTTTTTTCAGTAAAGAGGTGTGCCGTTGCCCAAAAACGTTTGGGAAACACTGCCTTATTGATAGATGTCGCTTAAATGTCCCTTAAATGATGTCCCTTAAATTTCAAAGGAAGCAGCTCCTCTCCCTCCCTCCCTGCCGGCCAGGGAGAAGGGAGGCTCCAACTGTGTTGCTTGGCTGTGTTGCTCACCCAATAAGAAGTCTAAGAACGACTGGGGGGTGGAGCTTGCATGCCTTGTGTGTGGCTAGTTAATGCAAGCTGAGGGGTTTTTTGAATGCTGGACGCCATTTTGTTGCACGTGCTGCTGCAAACTTTGCAGTGCAAAGCCAGGCTGGGGAGCCATCTTAAGTTGAGGCTGCATAGGCCTTGTGGTGCATGTGATTCAGATTCTATTCAGCTGAACCTCTGGTTACAAAGTTGGTTGGACAGTGTTCTCGAAGCTACCAGCATGAGTTTGACCAGACTGCAGGAGGACAGGAAGACTGGAGTGCCTGGAACTGCAGGTCCCATATTTTGGCTTCTGGTCCCTTATTTTCAAATCTGTAAATTGACAGCTATGCCCTGGGGGCTCTCTGTAATCCATCCGCTCCTTCCCCTCTTGTCCCTGAGCCGATGCCAGTTCCCTGACAGACATGGATGCAGAAAGCATTTTTTAAAAAATCTAGACTCTTTGAACTCTGCTCTGTTCTCACTTTCTTCCAGGGCAGCCCTGCCCCCCTCCTGCCCCTCAGAGCCAGAGCGTCAAACAGGATTGGGCCTCGGTAGTGTCAGCCTCTTCCCTTCCTCGTCCGCTCTCCAGCAACTGCTACGAGCTACTCAAGGGAGGAGGCCAGCAGCACTTGGCCATGGAGAGGCAATGGGGTGCTCCCTTGCTGCTGGCACGACTTGGGACAAATGCTGGCTCATCCTCCTCCCTGAACCTGGTGGTGGCGATGGCGAGGAAAAGAGGGACATTCTGGGATCCAATCAGAAGCTGGGATGGCTTTTGTAATTCCAGAACCGTTCCTGGAAAATCAGGACTCTTGGAGGGTATGTGCTCAGACCTCACAACATGTTCATCTTTCTCTTTCTTGCCTCTCTCTTTGTTCCCAACCTGTACTCTGCATTTGTATTGCACCACCTGAAGGAGCGTCTCCACCCCCATCATTCTGCCCGGACACTGAGGTCCAGCGCCAAGGGCCTTCTGGCGGTTCCCTCATTGCGAGAAGTGAGGCTACAGGGAACCAGGCAGAGGGCCTTCTCGGTAGTGGCGCCCGCCCTGTGGAACGCCCTCCCATCAGATGTCAAAGAGATAAACAACTACCTGACATTCAGAAGACATCTTAAGGCAGCCCTGTTCAGGGAAGTTTTTAATGTGTGACATTTTAGTGTATTTTTGGTCTCTGTGGAAGCCGCCCAGAGTGGCTGGGTACAAATTAATAATAATAATAATAATAATAATAATAATAATAATAATAATTGAAACAAAAGTATTGCACCGCTTGAAACAGTCACAGCTTCCTTCAAAGAATCATGGGAGCTGTCGTTGGTTAAGAGTCCTGAGATTTGTTAGATTTGTTAGTAGAATGTGTCCTTTTATTTAAAATGCTTCTCTGGGTTATTTGTGGGGCATAGGAATTTATTCATTTCCCCCCCCCAAAAAATATAGTCCTGCCCCCCACAAGGTCTGAGGGACAGTGGACTGGCCCCCTGCTGAAAAAGTTTGCTGACCCCTGGTGTATAACTAAAGAAGGGGTCAATAAGTCTTTGCAAGAAGAGATCTTGGCTCACAATGCTGTGCAAGATAAACAAAAACAATGGCAAAATGATGCCAACAGAAAGCATCCATTAGAAAGGGCAGCTTAAAAGCCATGTACCGCCCAACCTTTCCGAGTGACTCAAGGTCACTTTAATCCTGCAGCTGCACAGGGTTGATTTGTAACAAGGGGGATGTCAGCCAGTGATAATGGATTCAGCCCCTGAGCTCTTAATGACTTCCTGGGTGATCATCAATGGAATGGATTTTGTCCCTTTACACAAATATGAGTGTTAATTCACTAAGTGGAAATTACTCAGTAGCATAGAAAGATTCAAGAAGGGGCACAGCAAAGAAAAGAAATTTCAGAAGCCTTTGATTAGTCCATGGAAAGGCATGATGGTAAAAATGGAATCTCCATCATCATAAGCAACATGGTCCTCTCAATTAAGAGATCCCTGGAATTGCTGGATACGACTGACTGGCTGGAACACCTTTCCAGCTGAGGAGAGCTTGAAGAAGATGTTGTTTAGTTTAGAACAAAGATGGAGGGAGACATGGGCACGATGACATTACGAACAGAGATATTTTTTCTCTCTTTCCCGCCTTTTGCTAGAACTCATTGTGTCCGTAATGAAATTGATGGGCAGTAAGAAGTATGGAAATCCTTCACATAATGCACAATGAAACTTATGGAATGCATTGCCACAAGATTAACTTAAGCTGGATCTAGGCATACAGCAGAATGAGGAGATAAGTGTCAGGAAATGGCAGAGTGGATTGTACTGCAGGTTGGAGGTTGGGGACACCATTTATGAATGTCCCCTGTGTGTGTTTTGCTTTTTTAAAAAAAATCCCTGCAAAGAAAAAGCTCACACTCCAGGCGATAGATAGATAGATAGATAGATAGATAGATAGATAGATAGATAGATAGATAGAGTGCTTATTTTTCTAGGGGTACGCATACCCCTAAACATTTTGTGAATCTAAGTTTGCCCTCATTGAGGGGCAGTATTTCAATATGAGTAGGAAAATGAGAGTACCCCCTAAACATTATTTTAGAAAAACAAACACTGGATAGATAGATAGATAGATAGATAGATAGATAGATAGATAGATAGATAGATAGATAGATAGATAGATATAGATACCCACCCTGAGCTTGGCAGTGGCAACCCTGGTGGCAGACATAGTGACATTCTGGGATCAAATCAGAAACTGCAATGGCTTTCGTAATTCTGGAACTGTCCCTGGAAAATAGGGACGCTTGGAGGGTATGGCAAGTGGCTATTTCTATCAGGCCCATGCAGATGGATTAAGCTAACTACATTATCCCCTGATGACATAGGAGCTGCTTGAATGGCTTCAGATTTATATTAATTGAGGTATTTTTCCTGGACCTTGCTGTAGCACCTTTGCAGCCTTCATCCACAGACCTCACTTGACAAATAAGAGGCCAGAGTCTTCTCTCTCCATGGTGTCACCAGTATGATTTCTACTCCACAACGACCCCTTAACAGGTTTGCCCTGGAAAGAGCTTTCTTTTGACACAGATAAAAGGCTAATGGTCTTTCAGAGTTACCCTGTCAGCAATGTTCATACCCGGCAGAAAGAGTGAGGGCAGAAAACAGTGTAACAGAGAAAATGGGGTAAATGATTCCATTGCCATAACCAGGGCAGGCAATCATTTACCTTGCGCATTCATTTAATCAATTTCTCCATTAAAAAGCTGAGACTCTTAACAGCAAAACTAATTGGGCTCAAGGTCCCTGTGGGTAGAAGGTTAACACAAGGGCAGCAAGCAGCACTTTGCCTGGCCGTATGTCACTGGCGATAAATTACACACATGCGCAGGTGTTCATAAGCGCATCCATCATGAGACGGCTGTCCTCTTAACTATACTAGACAAAGGAAGAGCATTTCGTACAGCAAACTCTGAGCATTTTGGTGCTTCACACACCTGAAATATTGTGTGAGGGAGTTCCTAAAAGAACAAGCCCATGTGTTCCTAGATAAAGGTTTACTGCTTCTGCTTATTATTATTACTACTACTACTACTACTACTACTAGTATACAAAAAAATTATGATTTTGTGGGACTCACCCCCATTGCCCCATTGATGTTCTTAACATCTAGGAAGGGACGCGGGTGGCGCTGTGGGTTAAACCACAGAGCCTAGGACTTGCCGATCAGAAGGTCGGCGGTTCGAATCCCCGCGACGGGGTGAGCTCCTGTTGTTGGGTCCCTGCTCCTGCCAACCCAGCAATTCGAAAGCATGTCAAAGTGTAAGTAGATAAATAGGTACCATTCTGGCGGGAAGGTAAACGGCATTTCCGTGCTCTGCTCTGGTTCACCAGAAGCTTAGTCATGCTGGCCACATGACCTGGAAGCTGTACGCCGGCTCCCTCGGCCAATAAAGCGAGATAAGCGCCGCAACCCCAGAGTCAGCCATGACTGGACCTAATGGTTAGGGGTCCCTTTACCTTTACCTTAACATCTAGGACACAACTCGCCCACCTAGAAATATACATTGTGCCTCTTCTTTAGCGAAACATGATCTCCACAGACTTGGCTGAGTGTCACAGTAGCTCATGCCCTGTAGGTCTTACTCCATGAAATCAGTTGCCGAGACTAAAGGTCCCCCGTCTCCCCACAGCCGACAATGTCTTCTCCTTGCCAGGGCTTTTCCCAAGCAATTGGAGACTGCGCCCACGCGCAGCCTACCTTTGCTCCTCCCTCTTCATACCTCTCTTGGTTCTGGGAGTCAGGGGGGAGAGGAGCTTGACACAGCAGGAGGGGGAGACGCCAGTGACTGTTTGCCAGCCTGGTTAATCTCTGCCTCTTGGCCTCCCTCCTCTCCTGCTTCTGCCTCTGCTTCTGCTTCTAGATTTCTCTCTGACACTGACTCCCCCAGCTCACTAAGTCCATCCATCACCGCCCCATCACCACTGGGCTCTGAGTCTTCTTCCCTTGGGGATTCCCCAACTGGTTCCTCCCACCATTCCTCTGTGTCCAACCAGTCCATGACAGTAGAAGGCCTCTCATGACGCTCCCGTTCTCAGAAGTCTGGTGCGGTGGGGGAGCCATAGCAGTTAAACCGAAAGGAAACATGGGAAAGAGAAGAAGTGGTTTAGTCTTGCTGGCAACATGACCCAGAAAACTGTGGACAAACGCCAGCTCCCTCAGTCTGAAAGTGAGATGAGCGCCACAACCCCATAGTTGCCTTTGACTGAATTTAACCATCCAGGGGTCCTTAAGCTTTTTTTCCTTCACCTTGTTCCGTTTAAGGCAGCTCCTATGTGCATTTATTTCTTTCAGGGAGGAAGTGGGAGATGACACAGGAGGGCCATATTTGAAGGGTGACAGTGAAACAACAAGGCCAGCTGTTCTTGCAAGAGATCTTTGTTTCTGCTTCCACCGCTGTTAAAAATGTCACCGTGTTTTGCCACCAGAACGTGCACACGGTGGCCCTGAAACAAACAGCACATTCTGTTCCCTCTCTGAGCCTCAGCAGCCGCCGCTCACACAAATGTCCTTGGGGTTTATGATGTCACCAGGCTTTCTCAAATGAATCACAACCTCATAGTCTCTTTGGGGCCACAATTCCTTCCCCCAATGTCTCCATACGCTGCAGAGAGCAACCTTGTCAAATGACGTCTTTAAAACTTGCCCTTGGAAGAGAGTGGCTTTTAACAGTTATGCATTAAAGTCCTAAAATAGGAAGTAAAAAAAACCAAACCCAGTAAAGGAAGGGGGGAGAACTGAGTTCAACAGAAAGGTGGGATCGGTTAGCCAAATATTGAAATATCAGGGCAGTGCTGAGGAGGAGGAGGAGGAAGATGATGACATCCACTGGAGGGTTTCCAATTTCCACGTAAAACAGCTGTTTCATCATGACAAGTAACTGTGGAGGCTGGCAGGGTTCATTTTGCCTGTGCCACGTGGTTCGGGACTTGGCACCTGCTTCCAATGAGAGAGGCAGGGAGATGGCCAAAATCCTGAGAGATGGGAAGACAGATGTCCCATTGAGACTCATCGCTTTAACTTCTTTCCTAATGCAAAGTGTGTGTGTCTGTGGGTGTATTTGGTCAAATCTATACCACACATTAAGGGACGTGTGTGGTGCTGTGGGTTAAACCACAGAGCCTAGGACTTGCTGATCAGAAGGTCGGCGGTTCGAATCCCCGGGACGGGGTGAGCTCCTGTTCCTCAGTCCTTGCTACTGCCAACCTAGCAGTTTGAAAGCACGTCAAAGTGCAAGTAGATAAATAGATACCACTGTGGCGGGAAGGTAAACGGCATTTCTGTGCGCTGCTCTGGTTCGCCAGAAGCGGCTTAGTCATGCTGGCCACATGACCCGGAAGCTGTATGCCGGCTCCCTCGGCCAATAAAGTGAGATGAGCACCGCAACCCCAGAGTCAGTCACGACTGGACCTAATGGTCAGGGGTCCCTTTACCTTTACCTTTTATACCACACATTTAAGGCACGTGGCTTTCCCTCAAAGAATCCTGGGAACTATAGTTTCCTTGGGAATTGTAGCTCTTTCAGAAGCAACCTACAGTTCCCAGTCTTTGGGGGTGTTGCTGTGTCCTTTAAGTGTATGGTGTGGGTTGCTATTTTATCCTCTCCCCCCACTCCAGCCATTGTAATTTCGTACATTACTGCTGTAGCTAGAATCATAGAATCATAGAGTTGGAAGAGACCACAAGGGCCATCGAGTCCAACCCCCTGCCAAGCAGGAAACACCATCAGAGCACTCCTGACATATGGTTGTCAAGCCTCTGCTTAAAGACCTCCAAAGTAGGAGACTCCACCACACTCCTTGGCAGCAAATTCCACTGTCGAACAGCTCTTACTGTCAGGAAGTTCTTCCTAATGTTTAGGTGGAATCTTCTTTCTTGTTGTTTGGATCCATTGCTCCGTGTCCACTTCTCTGGAGCAGCAGAAAACAACCTTTCTCCCTCCTCTATGTGACATCCTTTTATATATTTGAACATGGCTATCATATCACCCCTTAACCTCCTCTTCTCCAGGCTAAACATGCCCAGCTCCCTTAGCCGTTCCTCATAAGGCATCGTTTCCAGGCCTTTGACCATTTTGGTTGCCCTCCTCTGGACACGTTCCAGTTTGTCAGTGTCCTTCTTGAACTGTGGTGCCCAGAACTGGACACAGTACTCCAGGTGAGGTCTGACCAGAGCAGAATACAGTGGCACTATTACTTCCCTTGATCTAGATGCTATACTCCTATTGATGCAGCCCAGAATTGCATTGGCTTTTTTAGCTGCCGCGTCACACTGTTGGCTCATGTCAAGTTTGTGGTCAACCAAGACTCCTAGATCCTTTTCACATGTACTGCTGTCAAGCCAGGTGTCACCCATCTTGTATTTGTGCCTACTGGAGTCATTTTCATGTAAGGACATGCAAGGTGTTTGCCCCCAGACTTTGACACTTCCCCCAACATTCTCTGAAGTCTCCTTTGCTTGCCCCTTGCACCGTCCTATGCTATTTCCTTTAGCATTTCTAAAACAACAACAACAACAACAACCCAAATTATTACATGATCCCAGCCTTTTGAGGACCACTTTCATGATGCGATGCAGCCAATCCTCTCTGGCTATGAGACAAAATTAAATATAGATACAGATATAGTTTTAGTAACACTTTTCACAGTACAATAAAAGACAAGCTAGTTAAGCAAATATATTTGAAAAAGAAAAGAAAAGAAAGCAAAGGATAGAAGAGATAGAAAAATACAGGATCCTCTCTCATAAGTGTATCTTAACTTTTGTCCCATACAGAAAATGGTATGTCCTCCCAGCTCTCACCTGGGGGCGCCCCTCCCTTCTCCCAGGCTCTCATCCTGAGAGATTTCCCCTTCCCTGTCTCTCACACCTTCAAACTGTACATCACCTTCATCAGCATGACAAAATAATGACGATAATTAAGAGTGAGGACAATGTTTCCTGCCCTTACTCTTAATAGGAAATGAAATATACTGAGAGTCGCAAAGTGATTTCATGCTCTTTATTCAGCTCATAATGGTGAGGAGGAATGAATGAATGTCCCCTCACAGTATCTGCTTTATATACATTATTTACACAATGGGCTGCACATGATTGGCTAATTCCGGAATTCTACTGTAAGCCAATCAGGTTGTGGATTCACTTCTATCTGGAGCAGGATTGGATGGTTCCTGCCAACCAATCATACTGCTGCATTGTTCTAGGACCAATCAGACTGCTGCATTCTGAATCCTATTGTTCTAGGACCAATCAGACTGCTGCATTTTGGATCCTATTGTTCTAGGACCAATCAGACTGCTGCAGTTTGGATCCTATTCAACTCAGTACATAACAGGAAAACACTTTTTACTGTCTGGAGGGTCTCCCTAAAAAAATCACTGACAAAGGGGTGTTTTTTACACCACCTGAAAGCTTCGTGATAAGCACTCCTAACCTTTGGCTCAGTCACATTGTCAGATGCTACACTTAACTGGAAATATCTGTATGTAAGTACCCCATGGGGGATAATTTGGTTATTTCCTTATCTCACTTTCATGAGCCACATGGGCTGGACCCCTTGGCTCAGCCACCAGTGGTCATATAGAAACTGCTTCGGTTTGTTTAGATCCCATGTTACACCTGGGAACCACATGGTCTGGTACGGCTGACTGCCATTTATTTATCATTATTAATTGCATAAATTTTATACACCACTTGACTGTTTGTTTGTTTTTAATAAAATCCTCCAAGCAGTTTACAAAAGATAAAACAGTGAAATTAAGGGGGGAATACAACTATACTTCAAAATATACAAAAGTTAAAATACTAAAAGAATTTAAAATTAACTCAGTTTTCTAAGCATCCAGGTTGTTGTTGTTGTTTAGTCGTTTAGTCATGTCCGACTCTTCGTGACTCCATGGACCAGAGCACGCCAGGCACTCCTGTCTTCCACTGCCTCCCGCAGTTTGGTCAAACTCATGCTGGTAGCTTCGAGAACACTATCCAACCATCTCATCCTCTGTCGTCCCCTTCTCCTTGTGCCCTCCATCTTTCCCAACATCAGGGTCTTTTCCAGGGAGTCTTCTCTTCTCATGAGGTGGCCAAAGTACTGGAGCCTCAGCTTCAGGATCTGTCCTTCCAGTGAGCACTCAGGGCTGATTTCCTTTAGAATGGAGAGGTTTGATCTTCTTGCAGTCCATGGTTCTCTCAAGAGTCTCCTCCAGCACCAGAATTCAAAAGCATCAATTCTTCGGTGACCAGCCTCCTTTATGGTCCAGCTCTCACTTCCATACATCACTACTGGGAAAACCATAACTTTTATATGCCTGTTGTCTTTGTCCATGGAGTTTTCTTGGCAGGGATACTGGAGTGGCTTGCTCCAGGTGGATCACGTTTGGTCAAAACTCTCGGCTATGACCTGTCCATCTTGGGTGCCCTGCACGGCATAGTTCATAGCTTCTCTGAGTTATTCAAGCCCCTTCGCCACGGCAAGGCAGTGATCCACGAAGTGAACTCAATTTTCTAAGCATCCAGGTAGGCTTGTCTAAATGGGAATGTTTTAAGCAGGCACCGAAAAGAGCAGTGAAGGTGTCTGCTTAATCTCAAGAGGCAGGGAGTTCCAAAGTTATTACAAATATGGAAAGAGTATTATGCATCACCTGCAGTGGTGCCAAATCCACCAATCAAAGCGGTCGTGTGGACGGGGTAAGACAATCTCACAGGTAAACTGGTCCCAAGTTGTTAAGGACTTTGTATGCTAATAGTAACACCATGAACTTGACCCAACATGAACAATAACGTAATCCATTTCTCATCTGGGGCTCCAGGAAAAGCCACATTGTAAGTTACTTTCTCCCCCCACACACATTCCAAAGTTTGCATCACATTCAGAAGTCTCCCATTTTCTGGGAACAATTCCAGCATTAATTTGTACAGAATCTGCAGCACCTGCCCAAAAGGGGCAGGAATCACTATGTAGCGATTTAATTGACATAGAGCAGGGGTCAGCAACCTTTTTCAGCCGTGGGCCAGTCCACTGTCTCTCAGACCATGTGGTGGGCCGGACTATTTTTTTTTTGGGGTGGTGGTGAACGAATTCCTATGCCCCACAAATAACCCAGAGATGCACTTTAAATAAAAGCGCACATTCTACTCATGTAAAAACACGCTGATTCCTGAACTGTCCGCAGGCCGGATTGAGAAGGCGATTAGGCCGCATCTGGCCCATGGGCCTTAGGTTTCTTATACCTGGCATCGAGTGAATCACATTTGCCCAGATCTAAGTTCCAAGCTGTCTTATGTTGGAAGCTGTCATAGGTCAGCTCTGGCAGGTAGACACTCCCAAGTGCATGTAATCTTCCCGCAAGCTGCTCAAATTGAGGAGCCAAGCAAGAGTACAAGGCTAACCTAGGGACAGCCAATAGGGTGAGCCCCAGATTTTGTTGGACCCCAACTCCCATCAGCCTCAGCCAACATAGCCAGTGGTCAGAGATTATGGGAGTTGTAGTTCAAGAGCCATGTTGGAGTACACAGCACGAAGAGGAGTCATATTGTCCCTACTGAGTCACCTCATAACTGCTGAACCAGAAGCTACAGAGAAGCTAAGATAAGCTACAGTAACACCCTCTGCCTTTTGTGGCAAACCAAATGTGGCCCAAAGGGTCAGATGTCTGGGTCAGGCAGCCAGAATTCCTGCTTCAAGACCTCCTTCTGTCTTACAGTTATGAACAGATATCTCAGAACGTGCAGTACAGTGGTACCTCAGGTTACATACGCTTCAGGTTACAGACTCCGCTAACCCAGAAATAGTACCTCGGGTTAAGAACTTTGCTTCAGAATGAGAACAGAAATCGTGCTCTGGCAGCGTGGCAGCAGCAGGAGGCGCCATTAGCTAAAGTGGTGCTTCAGGTTAAGAACAGTTTCAGGTTAAGAACGGACTTCCAGAACGAATTAAGTACGTAACCAGAGGTACCACTGTATATTCCTCCAATACCATGGACCGGAATTCACCATGAAATTGTTACAGTAAGTCACCAGGCGATTCTGGGCAGTCCTGAACAGATGTCGGTTTGACAACAGCCCACGGAGGTGCTAATAACTATGGCAAACTGCCTCACTAGCTGATTTGGGGGTCTCCCTAGTTCTGCTGCAGGTCAAATAAATGTGCCCCTGCCTCCCTCATTCTCTTAGCTTCAGGCAGATGACTAGGGCACCTTGGAAGGGTCCTCACACAAATGGTAGAGGCCTGGCTGGAATGGTAGAGACCTGGCTGGAAAGCTTAAAGCAGGCATGGCCAAACTTGGCCCTCCAGCTGTTTTGAGACTACAATTCCCATCATCCCTGACCACTGGTCCTGTTAGCTAGGGATGATGGGAGTTGTAGTCCCAAAACAGCTGGAGGGCCAAGTTTGGCCATGCCTGGCTTAAAGCCTGCCTCCGCTACATGAGAGACAGATTGAAGAAAAGGAAATATGAATTGGCCGCACCCTGTGGCTTGACCAGTCGCTGTTGGAGCGGCTAGGTGGAGTCATAGATCTAAAAAACGTGTTGACTCGCACAAGCTGGCCAGCTTCTGTTTTGACTTGAAATGTTCATTTGGGGTTTCTCAGAAGGACGTCAAGGAGGAGGAGTTTGGATTTGATATCCCACTTTATCACTACCCTAAGGAGTCTCAAAGCAGCTAACATTCTCCTTTCCCTTCCTCCCCCACAACAAACACTCTGCGAGGTGAGTGGGGCTGAGAGACTTCAGAGATGTGTGACTAGCCCAAGGTCACCCAGCAGCTGCATGTGGAGGAGCGGAGACGCGAACCCAGTTCACCAGATTACGAGACTACCGCTCTTAACCACTACACCATACTGGCTCTCACAAAGGCAAGAAGTGGGGGGGGGGGAGTTATGGCCCACAATGGCACCCACCTGAGAGGTGCTAGAACTTTTTCTCCAGCTGGGGAAAAAAGCACTGGGTATGTCAGTCTAAATCTCCCTGGAAAATGACATATAATAATAAGTGCAATGTTTATTTTTCTGAACAATGGCACCAGCCCTCTTAAGTGGTATTCACTTGTATGTCCTTTCCTGAAGGCGTTGTTTTTGATGGGGAATCTTAGTGGAAAGGATAATTATGAAAAGCCAGTCATGCCCCCTTGTGGTTGGGAGAGAAAGCTGTTCCCTGCAGGCAAGCTATGCAGGAAAACACTAGCTCAGACGTGCATCTTTGATGTGAGAATGCTAAACAATCTGATTAAAGATGGATAAAGTTAGGGCTGCCACCAACCTTTAAGCACCAGCATCAATTTTTCTGAAAGATGCCGAACCACAGGTAGAAACTGATAGAGTGACTCATGGAGTTCTGAGGACGGAAAAGGCTGCACTTGTTAAATATCTCTCCACCTGTTGCAAAACTGTTGAACTTTAACTGTGTCCTTTTCCAGGAAGAAAAGGATCAGTCTTAGATAAGCTTAAAGGGGAGTTCTGTACCTTCTGGGATCATTGGGGGAAGAAGATAAAACACAGACTGGCAGAATCCGTGACCAGGGGAAAGAGACGGCGGAAGAAGATTGGAAGAAATTTAAAATCTATCTAAAGAAGCATTATAAAATTAATGAAAGCTAAAATGTCGAGGTTCTTGGAAAAGGGGTTTACAGCTGTAAAAGATTAAGTAAAAGAAAAGAATAAGGGATAAATCAGATAAAATTAAGTGTTAGGATTTGCTGAAATAATTTTGGAAATTGGGATGCAGAAAGGGGAGGTTTGGGGAAGTCGACGAAGTAAGGTTTATGAAAAAAAGGATATGAAATTATACATGTTTGTTTGTTTGTTTATTTGTTTGTATGTGTCTATAAAAATGTTTTGTAAAACCAATAAAAATTTTATATATATAAAAAGGAAGAAGATAAAACAAAAAAGGCAGCACAGGATATGAAGAAAAGAGAAGGAAGGAAGAATAATAATATTATTTATTACAGGAAGGAAGGAAGGACTTGAGATTGTCTGGAAGTCACACACTTCAGCATAATAATAGCAATAACAGTCCTCTAGCAACAGCATTACCCATATACTTGAAGCCAGAGGGGAAATGATTTGGTCTGCTCATTTCCATCAATTCTAGCAACCGGTCAACACCAGGGAGAGCTCTGGGAAGGCAAAAGGGTATGCCAGGAATGCGTAGTTCATTTTGGCAAAGGAGAGTTGACAGTAAAGCGGAAAAGTTTGGTTCTTTATTTTTATTTTAAATACATTTTTTCCGTTGTATAATTTAATCTGAAGAGAACGGTTCTTTTTCAGCGTCAACAAATGCCTAGAGTTCAGTTTTTGCCAAGTCAAGTGGCAAAGTGGTTGGAGCGAGGCTAGGTTAGGTAAGACGATGCCATCGCAAGATGGAGGGAAAGCGAAGAAATACCTTCTGTGCCTGAGAAGCTTAATAAGTAAAGTTGGCTGGATTTGGGTGGGGTGGAGGAGCCACCTAGTTTTCTTTGTGTGAAATTCAGCGGGAAAGCAAGCTACCCATCACAACGTTAACTACTCTGCAGGATTGGAACATTCACCACAGAAAGAGAGCTCCAATAATTACTCTCTGAAATGAGTGCTGCTTCCTTGCTATTTGTGAAACATTCAAAGGACGATACCCTCTAGCTGTCTCAACTGGGTGGGGGAGTTGCCTCACTCAATAGTGGGATTCCTTTGTGCAGAAACTTGCGTTGCTTTGGCACCGCAAGGTTTTCTTTCATGTCTGACGGAGCCACCAGACTCCTCAGAGCGATGCACGTATCTCTGGCCTGCCACACGGGCTCGGCAAAAGAAATTCCTGCAATTACTGCATCATGCTTTTCACTGAAACCAGATTTCATATCTGTGTTCCTTTGGCAGGCAATTCATTACTGGTTGCTATAGCGACGGTTGCCATGGCACCATAAATCTCTTCTCTGCAGGGCTGATCATTCATATTCTAATAATATCTACATGAATGAACTTCGAAATGTAAGAACCTAAAACCTGCCTTGCTGGGTTAGATAAAATATCCCTCTGGCCCCGCATTCTGATTTCAGTACCCAGCCAAATGTCTCCAGGAAGTCCCTAGCTGGAGCAAAATGAAAATAGGCACCCTCTCTTTTTTTAAAAAAAAAACCTCTTCATCTGTACCCAGAGATAACGATCCTCTGAATATGGAAGGTCTATTAGCTCTCATGCTTACCAGCCATCGATACACTCATCCTTTGTGATTTTGGCTAATCCTTTTTTAAGGCAGCCTAAACTCTAGTTTTTAGGGACGCGGGTGGCGCTGTGGGTTAAACCACAGAGCCTAGGACTTGCCGATCAGAAGGTTAGTGGTTCGAATCCCCGCGACGGGGTGAGCTCCCGTTGCTCGGTCCCTGCTCCTGCCCACCTAGCAGTTCGAAAGCACGTCAAAGTGCAAGTAGATAAATAGGTACCGCTCTAGCGGGAAGGTAAACGGCGTTTCTGTGCGCTGCTCTGGTTCGCCAGAAGCGGCTTAGTCATGCTGGCCATATGACCCGGAAGCTGTACGCCGGCTCCCTCGGCCAATAAAGCGAGATGAGCGCCGCAACCCCAGAGTCGGCCACGACTGGACCTAATGGTCAGGGGTCCCTTTACCTTTAAACTCTAGTTTAGAGTTCATAACCACACCGCTTTAGTATTTGATTCCATGCCTTAAAAAGGTGATGAACTGGGCTTGCACTGGCCAACCTGATTTGAGTAGCTGCCATTTTTTAAATGATAAAACTTTACTTTGGGATGTCAGCAGTAATGCTAGCCTATATATGAATTCTGTATATAGCCTATATGTGAATTCTGTATATGGATTTGCCTGTTGTCAGGATCTATCTTCCTGTGTACTATCCGAAGCTTTCCATCTGCTGCCTAATCCAGGGGTAGCAAAAAGTTGCCGGACTACAATTCCCATCATGCCGTGCTGTTTGGGGCTGATGGGAGTGAGGCTCCAACAACATTTGGAGGGCATTGCAATGGCTACCTCTGCCCCAATCCATATTCAGCAACTGGTATTCTGGAGAAGTTTTCTTTTTTCCAGGATCCTGGTCAGATGAATTTCCTGAATACTCTGTATTTCATGAATACTCTGTGGGAAAAGTCAGTGAGTCAAGCTATGGAAATTCTTCAGAAAGTATAAAAGTTAAGACGAATCCTAGTCAGAAGAAACTTCTCGATCCTAGTGACGTACTTCAGTGTGGTGAATAATCCAACTCAGCAGAGGAGGGGGGTAGAAATAATTTCTTTCCTCAGGGAAGCTCCAGTTCTTTCCTCTGAGTCATTCAGAAAATTGTTTTCAAAAGAGGTTCTGTAACTGGGTTACATATTTCTTCTTTCACATGGAACTTTCAAGAGTTGTTTCCATGCATTTGGAGTATTTTGGGAAAGTATTTTTGTTTGTCTCCAGTAATGTTCCAAAACAGCAGAGAAGTCAAACTTGTATATTGATTTCTGCACACACGCCCAAGTTTGTTGTTCAGATACTTCTGGTCCAGCAGTGCTTGCTGATGTGTAAACACGGTCTAGAGATTTAATCCATCTTGCCTAGGGGATGGGGCCCACATTTGCCTGAACAGCCAAAAGGCTCCAGGGGGCCATTTGGACACTGTTGCTGCTGCTGTGAGTGTGGAGGGAAGATCGCAGCAATCAAAAATGTTTTTAAATGTTTTAAAATAGTTTTAATCTCTGGTGTCTGAAATGTTGAGTTTTTTTGTTTTCGTTTTGCTTTTTGCTATATTGGGGTGGGATTAATGTTTAGTTGGGGCTGGAGATTAGTTTCATTTTAGTTTTTTGTTTATACTGTTTTAATGGTGTATTATATAATTTATATTTTGTTAAGGGGAGAGGATTGGGGCTGCCTGGGAGTGGGCCCCAGCAACAGAATGGTTGGGGCAGATTCCACGGGGGGGGGGTATGAAATCCCACCCCCTTGTTTGGACTCAATTAGTGGACGCGGGTGGCGCTGTGGGTTAAACCACAGAGCCTAGGGCTTGCTGATCAGAAGGTTGCGGTTCAAATCCCCGCGACGGGGTGAGCTCCCGTTGCTCGGTCCCTGCTCCTGCCAACCTAGCAGTTCGAAAGCACGTCAAAGTGCAAGTAGATAAATAGGTACTGCTCCAGCGGGAAGGTAAACGGCGTTTCCGTGCACTGCTCTGGTTCACCAGAAGCGGCTTAGTCATGCTGGCCACATGACCCGGAAGCTGAACGCCGGCTCCCTCGGCCAATAAAGCGAGATGAGCGCCGCAACCCCAGAGTCGGCCACGACTGGACCTAATGGTCAGGGGTCCCTTTACCTTTACCTTTTAGTGGTTGTTAAAGGGCCTGGGAGAGATGGGCTGAAGTTGCCCGGCAGGATATTTGATATTCAGCCAGCTATTTCCTAACTCATGGAGTGACCGTCCTAAGGCAATGAGGACCCTATACCCCAAGTGGCACATAAATGGGTGGTGGCAGCAGAGAGAGAGAAACCAGGTATGACATCCTTTGCTACAAGGCTACCCTACAGGGTTGGCGTCAGAGCAGTTGGTGCCCTTCTGCTACACCTTGCACTCATATAATTATGAAAGCCGCTAAAATCCACCCAGTTGTGCAGCAGTAAGTTTTTAACTACTGTATATAGTTCAGTGAGGTGTTGGTGGGGGGAATGTTTGCTTTCAATCTGTGCATGTAAACACAAACGTGAGCCTCCATTTCTGCACAGAGGGATTTTGTTGCTGTTCAAACTGCTAATTGATTTCCCCTAATAATAGAATTCTAATCTGGTACCTAGGAAGCAAATGGCGATGCTTCAGTAGCTTTTAATAGAAAATGTTTGGCTATCGCTGTGCATATGTACACATGAGATTGGAGTGGGGGTGATCCAACCATATTAAAATCTAATCCTCTGTTCTTATTTATTCTAGCATGCCTGTAATTAATTGCCTCTGAAGTACATTACCGTGCTTGCTTGGGTCAAACACATCTACAAACGACATCTCCATGGTCAGGGGATAAAAAATGCTTCCAGAACACAAATGACTTGGGGCGCAGGAGAGGATCTAGCTCAAATGTACTTGGCAGTGTGCTCCCCCATTGTAACCCTGACTCTACCCTGCCAGAGGAAAGGACAGGCTGCTGTCTGGTAATGATGATAATAATAATAATAATAATAATAATAATAATAAT
The DNA here is from genome assembly GCF_964188305.1 of Podarcis bocagei. Taxonomy (NCBI): domain Eukaryota; kingdom Metazoa; phylum Chordata; class Lepidosauria; order Squamata; family Lacertidae; genus Podarcis; species Podarcis bocagei. The sequence continues at coordinate 34,893,702 of NC_138143.1, read as the reverse complement.
AATAATAATAATAATAATAATAATAATAATTTATTTATACCCCACCCACCCCAGCCAAGACCAGGCTCAGGGCAGCTAACAACCAATAATAAAAACAAGTTGATTAAAATACAAATTAAAGATTAAGATACAACATTAAAACATTAGGATGCAGTCTCTTCATAGGAGGAGAAAGGGGAAAAAAAGAGGGGGAGGGAATCAAACTGATTCTAAGCCAAAGGCCAGGTAGAACAACTCTGTCTTACAGGCCCTGTGGAAAGAAATCAGATCCCGCAAGGCCCTGGTCTCATGAGACAGAGCATTCCACCAGGCTGGAGCCAGTGTTGAGAAGGCCCTGGCTCTGATTGAGGCTAATCTAATTTCCTTAGGGCCCGGGACCACTAGGGTGTTGCTATATACGGTCCTTGAGGTCCTCTGTGGGGCATACCAGGAGAGGCGGTCCCGTAGGTATGAGGGTTCTAGGCCGTGAAGGGCTTTAAAGGTCAAAACCAGCACCTTAAATCTGACCCTGTACTCCACTGGGAGCCAATGCAGCTAGAAAAGCACTGGGTGAATATGCTCCCATGGCAGAGACCCTGTGAGGAGCCTCGCTGCAGAATTCTGCACCCGCTGGAGTTTCTGGGACAGCTTCAAGGGCAGCCCCGCATAGAGCGAATTACAGTAGTCAAGCCTGGAGGTGATCATCGCATGGATCACTGTGGCCAGGTCAGGGCGGGAAAGGTAAGGGACCAACTGCTTGATGCGGCAAAGGTGGAAAAATGTCACCTTGGCTGTTGTTGTAACCTGCGCCTCTACCTTACCCAGGAAGAGCTGGGTAAGAAACTAGCCCGTTTTCTAATTACAAAGGAGCTCATCTTTGGTTCATTTGACTAAGGCAGCAGAATGTCCAATGGATTTAGGGCACAACTGCATGGTACATTAAGAATGCGAATCCCCTAGGGTAGAGTTCATTGAGGCAGGGTCTGGAACGAAGGGCAGAGTCACGCCATTCAACACACCTTTCAAGTGTGTGGCTTCTCCTGAATAACCCTGGGACCTTTAGTTTGTTAAGGGTGCTTTAAACTGTAGCTCTGTGAGGGTGAAATGGCATTTCCCAGTTTGGGCAGCATTATGGGTTTTAAATGTGCATTGAGTGTGCTTTAAATGCCACTACAGAGGACAAGAGGCATTCAGGAGGGTCAGGTGCCAGGTAATCCATCAAAAGGGGACGCAAAGGGAACCATAGGCTAGAACCAAAGTCTAGCACAGGGTTTCCAAAGCTTGGGTCTCCAGCTGTTTTTAGACTACAACTCCCATCATCCCTAGCTAGCCAGACCAGTGGTCAGGCATGATGGGAATTGTAGTCCAAAAACAGCTGGAGACACAAGTGTGGGAAACCCTGGTCTAGCAAGAGGTGGCCCATAATGCCACATGAATTGCTGCTCAAGCAATGGCCCAAGCCTGGCCTGAAATTATTTACCGTATTTTTTGCTCCATAACACTCACTTTTTTCCTCCTAGAAAGTAAGGGGAAATGTCTGTGCGTGTTATGGAGCGAATGCCTGTGGGTGGCGGGGGGATCTGCTGCAGCCGTGAGCAGAGGATCCATGGTTCCCCTTCCTTCCCTCCTCCGTGGATCGCTTTGAAACAGCAAAGCGGGAGAAGAGCTGCTTAGTGGGGAGAAGAGAGGGACAAAGAGCCTGGTTACAAAGCACGGATCCACATGGATCCTCAGGATTTTTGCACTGGGTCACCCCAAATTCACCATCAGATCACATAGCATGTCCATGGCTACAGCTTGCACCAAAAAAATCACGCACCCACTGTTGCCTGGGGCCGCAGTGGTGCAAAAACGTGGTTACAAAGCATGGATCCACATGGATCCTCAGGATTTTTGCATTGGGCTACCCCAAACTCACCGGTCAGATCACATGTCTGTGGCCACAGCATGAACCACAAAAATCATACATCCACTGTTTCGTTTAGAATATTTTTTTTCTTGTTTTCCTCCTCTAAAAACTATGTGCGTGTTATGGTCGGGTGTGTGTTATAGAGCGAAAAATACGGTATATATGTATGGGCCATGACTGTAGGAGCCAATAGTGTGTACAGAGGCAAAATGCTCTTGCAGCTTTAGTAGCTGTGCGTAGGAAATTTTAGCAGGTGTGTCTTGCATTACAGCACAACTGTTCATGATGCGGGAGTTGTGCCTTCTTTTTCATCTGGTTGCCCTAGGAACCAATAGGCTCTCTGCAGGGTGGGGAGCTTAAGAAGGTGTTTTCCCACATGGTACAGCTGCTGCTCAACAACTAGAAGCAGCAGAACAGAGATACAGAATCACCCGGTTTGAAATGCATTGGATCCTGGTACCCGCCTATATGATGTTGTTTTTGCTTGCTAAAGTTAACGATACATCCTATGCAGGGTGGTTTGGTTTCATTGTCGCTCTCTCCTTGAAACCCATCTCCCCTGTGCTGAAGTCAGACCCTGGTATTCATTCATGCTGTGTGCTTAAATCTCTTTACGCATTTCTATTTTTAATGTCTCACAAAAGACCAAAGTCAGCACCGAAAGCGGTCAGCTGGGAATGAGAAATTTCAGAAAAAGAGCCGCTGTGTTTTTCTCTCTCTCTCATGCCTAGAAGGCTCTGCAGATTAATAATGAGATAAATTAAGTGTCAGTAAGAGGGGGAAATGTGTGTCTGCAGTGAATAAGATACTGCTCTCTAACTTATTCCCAGTCATCTGGATAATGTGACTCATGGCCAGTGCTGTGGGAGGAAAGAGGACAGTGTATATCCTATGTCTGATGGGCTTTGCAAAGCTGATTAGCTGTTGCCCTAAATAAGTACAGTATGTACAGAAACACCAAAGGGGCCATCAGCTAGGATCTTCCCCTGCACAAGCTAGTGTCAGGTGCTCCAGGGCTTAAATTGGTATCCTGAAAAGCAAACACTTTCCTCTCTTTGTAGGAATCACTGGGCTTTGCATGCTAACCTGAGCTCAATTGAACACACAGGACTTACGCATCTGAAACATGCAAAGATTGGTTGAAGCCTTGGAGATGTACTAATTTGTGTGGTGAGAGGTGAGGAAAAACATGTCCCTTTATCACAAAGAAGCATCCTTTTGATACCTAAGATATAAACATTAAGTCTCCTTTCACAGCCATGTCATATCCAACATTCATGTGAGGTAGGTTTGGTTGAGAGTTTGATGACCACCCTAAGACAGGTAATGAGCAATTTTTTATTTCAGACCCTCCAAGTGTCCCTATTTTCCAGGGACAGTCTGGGATGTACAGAAGCTGTCCATTTTTTATTTGATCCTGGAATGCCCCACTTTTCCTTAGGACGTCCCAATTTTCATCAGAGAAATGTCAAAGGGTATGGAGTTATCTAGTTCCCAAACCATCTGAAGGCAGTCCTGGAGAGTGAAGTTTTTTTAAAAAAATATTAATGTTTTATTATGCTCTTTTAAATATACTGGAACCTGCCCAGAGTGGCTGGGGCAACCCAGTCAGATGGGTAGGGTATAAGTAGTAAAATTGTTGTTGTTGTTATTTAATAGGACATCCCTATTTTCATTAGGGAAATGTTGGAGGGTATGTTATTTTAAGGGATGTGGGTGGCGCTGTGGTCTAAACCACAGAACCGAGGGCTTGCTGATCAGAAGGTTGGTGGTTCGAATCCCCACGATGGGGTGAGCTCCCGTTGTTCAATCCCAGCTCCTGCCCACCTAGCAGTTTGAAAGCACGTCAAGTGCAAGTAGATAAATAGGTACCACTCTGGCGGGAAGGTAAATGGCGTTTCCTTGCACTGCTCTGGTTCACCAGAAGTGGCTTAGTCATGCTGGCCACATGACCTGGAAGCTGTCTGTGGACAAATGCCGGCTCCCTCGACCTATAGAGCGAGATGAGCGCACAACCCCAGAGGCGTCCGCGACTGGACCTAATGGTCAGGGGTACCTTTACCTTTACATCATTTTAAAGATGAACAGAGTATATTCTCTTTGTTTATTGTGGTTCAGGGCAGATGTGGATGTTGGTGGAAAGTTGAACCCCTTTGTTTCCCTACCTTTTTTTTTTTTTTTTGGTAATGCTAATGTGGAGGTTGAGGGTGCAGTTGAAGGACTGGTGCAATGGGTAAGAGAAGGCTCCTTCAACATTTCCCTACAGGCTAGTTCTCCTCTGCTGCAGCTTGTTGTTGTTGTTTAGTCGTTTAGTCGTGTCCGACTCTTTGTGACCCCCTGGACCAGAGCATGCCAGGCACTCCTGTCTTCCACTGCCTCCCACAGTTTGGTCAAACTCATGTTCGTAGCTTCGAGAACACTGTCCAACCATCTCGTCCTCTGTCGTCCCCTTCTCCTTGTGCCCTCCATCCTTCCCAACATCAGGGTCTTTTCCAGGGAGTCTTCTCTTCTCATGAGGTGGCCAAAGTATTGGAGCCTCAGCTTCACGATCTGTCCTTCCAGTGAGCGCTCAGGGCTGATTTCCTTCAGAATGGATAGGTTTGATCTTCTTGCAGTCTATGGGAGTCTCCTCCAGCACCATAATTCAAAAGCATCCATTCTTCGGCGATCAGCCTTCTTGATGGTCCAGCTCTCACTTCCATAAATCACTACTGGGAAAACCATAGCTTTAACTATACAGACCTTTGTTGGCAAGGTGACGTCTCTGCTTTTTAAGGTTTGTCATCGCCTTTCTCCCAAGGAGCAGGCGTCTTTTAATTTCGTGACTGCTGTCACCATCTGCAGTGATCTAAGATAGACTACCTTAGAGAAATGACTCAGAGTCGCCCGTGGATCCGAGTTTGGGAATTTTCTTAACAAACTAGATTGAATCGGGGGATGGTCTGTGCCTACAGATCTGTGCGCAGAATCTGGCAACAATCCAGGTCATTTTGTCTCGGCCTTTTAGCTAAGATCAAGTGTGTGTCAAGTGTAGTACAGTGGTGCCCTGCAAGACGAATGCCTCACAAGACGGAAAACCCGCTAGACAAAAGGGTTTTTACGTTTTGGAGGTGCTTCGCAAAACGAATTTCCTATGGGCTTGCTTCGCAAGACGAAAATGTCTTGCGAGTTCCTGCGGGGTTTTTTTCCTCCCCCCCTTTTTCCCAAGCCACTAAGCCGCTTATCAGCTGATCCGCTAAGCCGCTTAACAGTTGATCCGCTAAGCTGCTTATCAGCTGATCCGCTAAGCCGCTAAACCGCTTATCAGCTGATCCGCTAAGCCCGCTAAGCCGCTAATAGCGCTAAGCCGCTAATGGGCTTGCTTCGCAAGACGAAAAAACCGCAAGACGAAGAGACTCACGGAATGGATTCTTTTCGTCTTGCGAGGCACCACTGTACACTAATATGCTATAGTATCTAGTCTGGGAGTTACTGAGCCTACAGCTAAGAGAATGATATTTCTAGGTTGAGAATTCCTTGGCTGAATAATCTAAGGAAAGCACCACTGTATCTAAAGGATCCCTTGCTCCACCATGCAAAATCAGTCTGGCCAAAGTGATGCAGGCTGCATATCTCCTTTCTTTTAACAACAACAAGAACAACCTGTCCCTTTGCTTCCTCTAGTTTGTTCCAGGTTAGAATATCATTCTCATACCAGCATATTTTTTTTAACGCTGATGTGCCCTCTAGTGGCTAACATTATCAAAAATATTTTGGCGTTTGAAGCTGGTGGTTTAAAATAAAACGATAAACAATCAACTGTGCTTTAACTGTATCCCAAAATGTCATGATCAGGTATCACATTTTGGGATACTGTTAAAGCGTTGTTGGTCTGCCTCTCCATGCCTAGAGTAAAATATATGTTTGACAGTGAAGCTTACGCTTTTCCATAATCTCACTGGGGTGGAACAACATGTTATGATGCGAACACAGGGCTCATTCACATGTTCATCTTCCAAAGTGATATATTGGAATGTGATATATTCCAGCATATATAGGTGATATATTCCAACAATGCTTGCTTTGCACTCCATGCAGAAGAATCAGGTGCACAAAAGAATACAGAATAAAAACCAGAAATTGCAACATTCAGAAACTAGGGCAAGAACTTTTCAGTCTCCTTGGACACTTTGCTGCTGCCCTGAAAGTTGCTATTCTTCAACAAAGGAATTTCAAGGGGAAATTGCAACATGAAATTGTTGAAGAAGAACTTGACAGGAAGCCTATTTCGCTTCTTTAGGCAAAGATGGAGAAAGTGGTATCCTGTATCACTCTGCAGTGCCAAATGCTATGGTTGTGAATAGTAACTTTGCTTATCTTAGGGTCAAACTGCTATTTAAGATAAACGTGACTTTGTAAAAATGTGCTTAAATGCACACCCTATTCTGAAAGCTGTCATTTTCTTGCCAAAAAACAGCTCCTATTCCCACCCCTGTGCCAGTTACTGCAAATAAGCCCCTTTAGGATCAAATAAATTTGGGATCAAAAAGAGCTGACTTGAGGGGATTTTCAGCAGAAAACTGATGTGGGATCCCAGCTCACATAGGGAACCCCATGTAGACCAGACCCTCGGGGTCGTATTTTCTTCAAGTTTAAAAGAGGCCCATTTAAATACACTCTTTATGAAGCATATTTATCCTGGCATGTAGTTTGGCCCTTAAGCTTTACATTGAATTATTGCAAACTGTACTTTTTGAATTTCCTGGTCATTTGGTCAAGCTGTTTAAAAAACCTTTCCTATATGCCAGCCAGGATAATACTTTGTGCATCTGAGGAACAGGACTCTAATTTGTGAAAGCTCACATCACAGTAAATCCCTTAGCTGTTGCTGCTGCTGTTATTGTTGTTATCATTATATCATTATCATTATATTTGTACCTTGCCCCCAACATCTGACTGGGTTGCCCCAGCCACTCTGGGCGGCATTTTGATAAATGATTTGGATTCTTTTTACGTTTAAACAGAAACAAAATTGCCTTTATGTAGGACTGGAAGTCTACGTTTGCTGAGATTAAAGGCCCAAAGAACTAAAATATCTGCAAGGCATTGCCTGATGACTTTTTACAAAGAGGCTTTGTTTGACTCTGGGATGAATGGCTTATTGGAAGGTGGACAGTGAGCATCCTGGACCATTTTAGCACATAGCTAAGAGCTGGAACACAATACAAGTTAACTTTCTAGCTAGTGATGTAAAGCTACAGGATATATCAGACTTATATATCCAGGATATATCAGACTTATATATCCTGGATATATATCAGACACATCTTCCATGTGACAGCCCTTGAGATATTTGAAGACGGCTAGCTTATCTCCTCTCAGTCTCTTCTAGAAAAAACATACCCAGCCCTAATATGTACTCCCCTAAATGGGTTTCTGAACATCTGTGTTACTGCCATGGATTCTGTTATGTAAGGCTGTGTACGCATTAAACTGCTTTGAGGTGTTCTGCAACAGGAAATAAAATTAATAATTTTTTAGAGTTTATTCCAGCTCCGGTGCGCTCCCAATTGCTAGTGTTTGAAGCCACAATGTATCCTGTAGCTTTTGATATTGCTGATACTGATCCACTGGGAAGATAAATCTATATAGTCACCTTCAACGAAGTCATGACAACTCTTGAAACATAGGAACGGGTAACTTATAGATTGTGTGTAGGCATATTTGAAAAGCATTTATATATTTAAAAGGTTATAAATAAATGTATACGTCTTAAAATAATATTTTCATTTATATTTGTATTAGATTATAATGGAGGGGTGTTGTGGTTTTTTTAAAAAACTGCACGTTTTCCTTCATTATTATTTTTTCCTTGAACTTGTTTAACTGAAATATTTTATTCATATTTTTTTTTTAAAAAAGGCGGGAGAGAAACACCACAGTCCAGCAGCGATCCCTCCGCCACCGCCGCCCTCTCCCCTCACGGCCCTTTTGCCAACCGGCCCCCTCGGCGCTCGGGGCAGGTCACGTGGGCAGGGCAGTCAGTTGCTCGAGCGAGCCGAGGGGCGCGAGGCGAAGGGGGCGTGGCGTGGCGGGGGGCGGGGCCTCTCTCTCTCTCTCTCTCTCCCGCGGGCGCTATAGGCGGAGCCGCGAAAGCCCTTGAGGGGGAGGAGCTCCGTGGTCCCTCCGGTCCGTCCGCCGCCGCCGGGATGCGACGGTCGGGCTTGCCGCCGGCGCTGCTGCTGCTGTGGTGGCTCGTGGCAGGTACCCCCGCCGCCAGCGTCCCTCGCCCTCTGCCCCCTTATTCCATCACACACTCTTGAGGTACCGGGGGGGGGGGGAGGAGTGAGGCCGCGTTGCCACGGTAACCAGGGGAGGGTTGGGTTGCCACCTTCTTCAAGTAGCCCCTGCTCCTCTGCTCCTTCTGGGAAAGGTCGGGCTGCGGCGCACGTGAGCAAATGGCCACGCTCGCCTCGGCTCCTGTCCCTTCTTGAGAATGGGGGGGAAGGGGGGTTGGATCCAGAATTGGGGGGGAGTGTGTGGATCAGTTTTCTAGATCAGTTGGCAACAGGGCAGGGTCGGATTTAGGTTTGATGAGGCCCTAAGCTGCTGGAGGTAATGTGACTGGTGACTGGGAGTGGCCACCGGGACGACATAACACCTGTCCTGAGAGATCTGCATTGGCTCCCAGTACATTTCCAAGCACAATTCAAAGTGTTGGTGCTGACCTATAAAACCCTAAATGGCATCGGTCCAGTATACCTGAAGGAGCGTCTCCACCCCCATCGTTCTGCCCGGACACTGAGGTCCAGCGCCTTCTGGCGGTTCCCTCACTGCGAAAAGTGAGGTTACAGGGAACCAGGCACAGGGCCTTCTCGGTAGTGGCGCCCGCCCTGTGGAACGCCCCCCCTTCAGATTTGAAGGAAATAAGCAGCTATCTTCTCTTTAAAAGACATCCGAAGGCAGCCCTGTTTAGGGAAGTTTTTAATATTTAATGCTGTATTGTTTTTAACACTTGATTGGAAGCCGCCCAGAGTGGCTGGGGAAACTCAGCCAGATGGGCGGGGTATAAATATTATTATTATTATTATTATTATTATTATTATTATTATTATTATTAGGCCCTTTATATGTCCAGCTGTCCTTTGTCAACAACAAATTGCCGCTGTTTTTTTGTGTTGAATATATGCTACATAGTAATTTATGGACATAATATGTATCTAAAATGGGACACGGGTGGCACTGTGGGTTAAACTACAGAGCCTAGGACTTGCTGATCAGAAGGTCGGCAGTTCGAATCCCCGAGACGGGGTGAGCTCCCGTTGCTCAGTCCCTGCTCCTTCCAACCTAGCAGTTTGAAAGCATGTCAAAGTGCAAGTAGATAAATAGGTACCACTCTGGCAGGAAGGTAAATGGTTCGTCAGAAGCGGCTTAGTCATGCTGGCCACATGACCTGGAAGCTGTACGCCGGCTCCCTTGGCCAGTAAAACGAGATGAGTGCCGCAACCCCAGAGTCGGCCACGACTGAACCTAATCATCAGGGTCCCTTTACCTTTATGTATCTAAAGCCACTTGCACATAACAAAATATGTATTTTATGAAAGTAATTGTTACAACCAGTCCATGCAGAATGTAGGCACCCTGAATATAGAAATGAACAAACCAGTGATATTTTAGGGAGCAGGCTAGCAGGCTTACTAGCCTTACATCATAGGAGCCTACACAACACAAAACACCATTGCTGTATGTAGGTTTTATTTTATTTGTTTTTTTATCTTATATTTTGGAAATGTACATCCAGGTGTTTTTTTACTTTGAATTTTTTTGGGGGCCCCAAGAGAGTGGGGCCCTAAGCTATAGCTTGTTTAGCTTATACGTAAATCCAGCACTGGCTGTGATGCATGCGAGCAAATGGCTCGTGTTACTTCTTGCAAATGGTGGGGTAGAGGATCCAGAATTGGGGGGGGGGGGTTGGATCAGTTTTCTGGATCAGTTGGCAACAGGGTTTAGGGAAGGGGAGAAGGAGGAGAGAGGTGTGTTCATGGCAGGTGTAGGAATGGCGTGCTGCTCTCATAACCCGTGGCTGCTCTTTTCCCTCAGGACTCTTGTTGATGCCTCCTTCTGGGGAAGGCCTCTCCGAGGTAAGTTTAGGGATAGCGGGGAAAGTGGGGAGTAACAAGAAGGACTCCCATCGGTGTCCCACCATCCCCATCTTCTTGTGTCATCTTCCCCAACCTGCTGCCTTCCAGATGATTTTTGGACAACTCTCATCGACTGATGGATGTTATCGTCCGGAACATCTGGAGGGCAGCAGACCGAGGAAGGTTGTTCTAGTCTCTCTCTCTCTCTCTCTCTCTCTCTCTCTCTCTCACACACACACACACACACACACACACACACACATATGGTGCAGTGGATTTTGTTCAGTCTGCATTCATAAGTGGAACTAATTCACATCCCTCGGCTAAAACATGGATAGGAACATAAATTATCCTCTGCATTTCACGCTTGCTAATTTTTCAGTACAGTCGCCTGCTCAAAAAATACCCCCAAGTGGGTTTCTTAAAAGGTGTTTTAGGATAAAATATATTTAGAAGTTGAACTATGCACATTGAGAGAAAAATAATGTTTAATGTACTTAAATGCAGATAACTTAAAACTTGTGCAGGAGTTAAGTTCCGGGGATGGCACATATACGTCAAACCACCTCCTTGGAAGTGCCTCTGTGTGAGCAATCTTTCCTTCTGGACCCAGCATGCTGAACAGGTTGTACCCCCCCCCCCCAAGGCTCTGGAAGGCTTGTGGGATCTTGCAGGGCCGTACAAGATTTTGCTAGAACCTCCCAGTGCCCGGTAAGCAAGTTTTCTGCACCAGGAAAACCCTGTGCAAAAAGAGCTTTTAAGCTCTCCACATTCCGCACAATTAATTTGCGTGATTTGAACTGCATAAAGTTGAAATTGCGCAAGCTAAATGCATGTAAATTGCAAGTTACCTGTATATCAATATATATAAATTTTTGTATAGCTTTTAAAATCACATTACTGCAGAAACAGAAGGGAACAGACATATGAATTAATACATACAAAACTGATGCAGATTAGAACAAACTGATTCAACCACACCGAAGCTCAGCATGCAGTTATGGGTACCAGCTAGCTTGTCAGATAGCCCCCTGCCCCCCCCCCCGGCTGCAAGCATGGTGTGGAGTTAAGTTTGCAATAATTGCATTCCTACAAAGTTGTCAAATATGAATTGAATGGAACTCATGCAATATGTGACTGGAGTTGTGAACTCAACTTTCACGATACCTATCACTCCTCACAGCCACACGTTTTTATCATGCTACTTTATCTATGTAAACTGATCCTGTGTGTAGGCTTGCTTCATGAAAACTGGGATTTTTGAGACTTGAAGAAATGCTACTCTGAATAAATATTTCAAAAAATACAATTTGAGTAAACATCAGTACTGTAAATCTGTTCATTCTCAGCCCAGATGCGACTTATATTCTCTACCTGGATGCCCAAGGAACTTTAATCCTGTTTGTGGGACTGATGGAGAAACTTACGCAAATGAGTGTATGCTTTGTGCTGCAAACAGGTAACTACAAACTAACTGATTCTGTCTGCAGAAGTCTTAGGTTTACAGATCGTCAACCTGGGCTTTTAGTTAATTCATACTTTAGAAGCTATTGGTAAGAAGTCTTCAGAACTTTCATACTTGATTAAATGGACCATCTCTTTACGTCAGGATTCTCTCTGCAGAGTTAACCATTCTCTGAGAAGTAGATGGGAAGCTTCAGAAAATCATGGCGCTGAAAGAGACAAAAGACCACTTGGTACATTCCCCTGTGTACATTCCCAGTTCAAAATACACAATTCAAATTATAGTGTAGCAGAAATGGTGTACATGCACTACAGAAGAGATTCGGAGGTCCATGGGAATCTTAACCATCAAGTCAATCCCCACACTGCAGGTGGAAGGAAAGCTTGAAAAACAAACAAGATGCTTCTAGGTCATTTTAATAGCAAACTTGGTGGCCCTGTGCCACCTAACAGGCAGGGGAGGGGTTTCTGCATACTTGGAAGAGTGAATGAGGAGAGCTGCATACATATAACGCCATCGTATAGGAATGAAACATAATAATAATAAACCTTTATTGTCACTACACCACCTGTGTGCAGTGAAATTAAACGACCCCCCCACTCTGTCTATGAGAAAAAGTTACCATATTTTTCGCTCTATAGGACACACTTTTCCCCCTCCAAAAATGAAGGGGAAATGTGTGTGCGTCCTATGGAACGAATGCAGGGGGAGGCAGGCAGGAAAAGCCCCCCAAAGCCGCACACAAGCTCCACGCAGCTCTTGTGGGCTTTTCTGTGGCCAGTCAGTCCCTTCTCCCTCCTCGTAGAAAAGCCCACAGGATCCGCGCACTCCTTAAAGGGTGCGTGGCTCCTGTGGGCTTTTGCGGGAGGTGGGGGTATTGCCATAGCTGCGGACAGCCTCTCCCTGGCAGAGGTTGCGAGGGGCTAAAGAAGCCATAGCCCCGTTCAGCCTCTCCCGGCTGGAGAGGTTGCGCGGGGCTATGGCAGATGCATCCCGCTCGCTGTCTTGGCTTCTTTGCTTTTTGGGGCTGGGGGGCAGCGCTTCCCCCCACCACCAGCCCCACAAGCTTGGGGAGCAGCGGAAGGCTGCGCGCCTTTCCGCTGCTCCCCAATCTGCTCTTTGAGGCTGGCGGGGGGGCTTCCCCCCGCCAGCCCCAAAGAGCAGGTTGAAAGGAACCTTCACTGAAGGTTGCCTTCACTGAAGCCTGGAGAGCGAGAGGGGTCGGTGCGCACCGACCCCTCTCGCTCTCCAGGCTTCCAAGGTAGCCGCCTGAAGGTGACCGAACACACCTTGAAATTCTCCCCCTCTGCGCAGCGCTTCCTGCCGCTTCGCTGAAGGGGCGCTGGGCAGAGAGGGGGAGATATTTTTTTTCTTGTTCTCCCCCTCTAAAACAAGGTGCGTCCTATGGTCGGGTGCATCCTTTAGAGCGAAAAATACGGTAAATCCTACAGCAATGAAAAGAGGGATGGGTGATTGGACCTGGAGGATCTCCAACACTGCAGTGCTTAGGTTCATGAAGGACTGTTCGTCTTGCAGAACATCAGTTGCAAATTCTCAGATACCCAGATGGTGAGCGAGGTATCTACACTACCACTTCCACTTCACCGGAACACCTTGCTGCACAACCCCATGATATACACTTATAGCGATCAGGTTTGGGGTGATACAAAGTGGAGGGAAGTGACACGCCTCACCTTGACCCTCAGGATGGTGACTTGGTAACAATACAATAAAATGCAAATACCTTTATTGGCATTACGAGTTAAAACATTTCAAAACACTAGGATAAATTTAAAAGGGACAGGAGTGAGGCTGTCGAGGATCACAAGGTACTTGATTGTTCTGCTTCACCCTGTCTATTCCCTAGAGGGATGATTCATTAAGAACCCTTTCAGGTAAGATGGAGATTAAAAAGGAAACCACTAGGGCAGTAACATCCTTGTCCCTATCCGCTAGGAGGAACCTCATTTGGCTTTCAGAGCCTTGGGTTGCAGATCCAATATCTTGCTCAGCATCTGTTTGAGGAGTCTGCTGTGCAAAGGGCCGTCCAAAAGAATATGGTCCAGTGAATCTGGTACTCCCTGATTACAGGCACACAGGTGGACTTGATAAGGAATTTGCAAGTGGTCACCTGTGGTCACTGAGGAGGGGAAAGCGTTTTGTCTTGCTAGCATAAAAGCTCTTCATTGGGAAGGAAGTAGTAGGTGTTTGAGCCCCCAAGTCATTAATTTTCTATTCCAAGTATGTCAGCCAGTGGATCCAGATGTGGAGTCATCCCAGAGGAAACTTGATTGTGTTCACCTCCATGCCATGGCTTCTAGCTGCACCATAAGTATGTCTCTGGCCAGAGCAGGCCCACCCATTAAGTAGTACAGAGGGGGATGTGGCAGAGGGGAGCAGCAAGAGGCTGCAATTGCCGTTCGCCTCACCCATGTCTCGGGTCCTAATGTCAGCAGAGTGTGAGGCTTATAGAACTTAACCTCAGCTACACGTTAGCAGAATGGGCTCTATAGGAAAACAGGTGCTTTTCTGCCACCTTCGCTGCACTTAAAATGTTCCATCATCTTTCTACTGTTTCATTTCCTTGAGGAAGTGAGTTTTTATCCCTCAACATTCCCTTGTTTCCTTATGAGGCCTATAACACTACTACAATAACACCTGGATGAGGATCCTTGCAAAAATGTTTTTTTCTCTTGAGATGGGAGTCTGGCTGTTTCCACACTAGGTACATGCCTTGGAATAGCTAGGATTTTATTCAATCCCTGTTTATGAAGCATCTACATAATGTTGTAATCAAACAGTTATTCTCTTGTGTCTCTCCACCCCACCCCCGGTTCTTGGGTCTCTTTTCAGATTTTAGAAAATTGGGCTTGGTTTTGGAAAAATGGGAAAGAAGCACTGTCTCCAAGAGGTTTAGATCTCTTTAAGGCTGCTTTCCTTTTTGAAAAAAAGACACGCCATTTGATGACTGCAGTGACACATTGAGTCATTGAGCTTATTACTATGCATTTGCTTTTGTAAACCTTCATTATTATTTATTTATTTAATATACTTATTTACTATTTCTCATTAAAATAATACCAACACAGTATACAACAAAACAATTACTTTTTCTGCTAGTGCCATTTTGTCATTGTGGTTGTTAAAAATTTTTTTTTTCCATTTGCTCTAAATGCTTTTTCACACATTTTTAATTTAAATATTAATAGCACTTTAAATTTACTTTTAAAAAAATACACTGCCTTTCCAGTCGTCAGATTAGCACACCAAATTGATTTTTATTTTTTTTGTAAACGAATTGCTTAGTTATAAAACACTTTGTAGCAATTATTGGGTAAAATCTCCTAAATACAAAGCACTTTACATGCTGATACAAAATTGGAGAAATTGCATGCTCAAAATTGTCCTTTTCCCGCCCAAATGTCTATCATGCACTCTAGTGCAGATGAAATTTAGCAGGAGGAATACGCTAAGTGCTGTTCTCCGCCCCCCTGTACACAAACACACGACAAGTCAATTACAGTTCTATAGGTAGCTTAGTGCAGATGACTAATGCTTTGCCATTCCCTTTATCTGCATTCTCTTACAGAGAACATGAAAAAAGTGTACAAATTGCCTATAAGACATCGTGTTCATGAGATAAGCTTCAAGAAAGAGACCTCTGTAGCCTGCTTAGTAATTGAAACCATATTTTAAAAGTGCCTTCCAACTGCTGCAACAGAAACAAACTCGTTTGCTCTACCCAACTTTTGAATTTGCTTAATACAGGTGTTCTGTTGAACAAACAGGTGTGTTGCTTCGTGTGTGTGTGTGCTGCGATGCAGCCATAAATTACAATCTTTGGAGATTCTGCATCTTCTCTTTATTGCGTTCCATGTCCCGGTGATTTTAACTTCTACATATAAACATGGGGTGAGTTGCAAGCTGAACACCCAGGAATCACACGGCTACTTGAAGCTGTTGTAGAACATGCAGGTGGGTGGCCGCAGTGGGAAGAGCCCACTTGGGACGGCCAACATCATTCGCTGGTTAAGGGGTTGTTCCTTCTGGAGCAAAGAATGCATGAACTCACAGGGCTTCAGGGAGAGGATAAGAACGTGTGCTGCTAGCATGGCTTCGTCAGCTGCCAAAGGAAGCGAGGAAGGCCAAGAAGGAATCTTGGGAGGGACTAGCTCTGTCTTGAAAGACTGTCTGAAGGGCAAGTAGTGGTAGTTCTGTAACCCTCTGGTCTGAAGCATTTTTCCACCCCACTCCCAAGCGTACCCAAACTCTGTAAACACATACTGAACTCCACATAAATCCATTTACTTGACTTACATTGTGCCACCTTAAGTGCAATTCAACATGGGAAGTCTGTGAACAGTCTCCTGACTTTATTTTTATTTTTTAACCTCCTAAGGAGTGGGGAGGAGCCATGTCAAATCTGGCTCTTACTGGGGTTAATTGTTACTCTCTTCCTATTTTGGGCCACCATAAAAGGTTAAGCTGTATCTTTTCTAAAAACACAACTTTATTCAAAAGTCGCACTGGACTTTGCATTTTCATATTTAAAGCTGTTCCCAATTTGATAGTCTCTGGGTGTTTTCACTTGCTTCAGTTCAAATGAAAACATAAAACGTACATTCAAATTCCAAATGGCTTTCTTCCCGTTCTTGTTCTGCTGCAATAATTACACATTTGAATAACACAGGGGATGCACAAAACAGCAATAATTTATTAGCAAACTTGCAAACAAACTTTTGTTCATGATTATGGAGTAAGCCAATAGTTTGTTATTATTGGTCTTGTGGCTGTGTCTCCAGCTTATTACTCGTCCTATAAGGCTGCAATTCTATCACATGCAGTGGGGTTTACAGCCCATTTTTGGGCATGTCTATTCAGCAGAAAGCATATTGTACAGTAGACTAGACTAAATGAGAGAGAGAGAGAGAGCTGCTGATAATACTGTCGAGTTGTAACTCATGTATATTGCATCTTGCAAGTTGTCTCGTTTCTATAGCCCAACCTGCTTATAACCCTAATTTATTGAGAGTGCTTTACATATACAGAAAACACTTACTGCATTCTAGGCTGGTGCGGTCCATCTTCACTAGACTATCTAATTTTCAGCGAAGCCAGTTTTTAGAGACAATAAATTTTGGTGGAGATAAAAACATGCTCTGAAACACCCAGTGTAACATGGGTCAAAGTGAAATGAGCCCCTTGTCCTGTTCAGTATTACTTACAGAGCTTAATCACAAGGGGGCGCTCGCCCCTTCTAAAAGTCAAGAAGAGGGTAGCTAATGCAAAAGCAACTTACACCCAGATACAAGCAGCCTGGCTCTTTCAAAGCCCCCTGCCCAGGCACAGCCATGTCATTCCCTTGATAGAACTATTACTGAAAGATTCCACAGCACAATATACATGCAGGGCACTAGTGTGGCCATGAAAGAAAGATGGACCTGACACTGAACAGGGAAAATGGGAAGCAATTTGCATAGGGTTTCTAACCCTTGTTTTTTAAATGATATATGCATAATTTCAAGGGTTTATCCACACTTACCTTTCCTCCGCTCTTTCCAGGTACACTCTGCAGTTTAAAGCTCCATGTCCAATCACCGTTTTTTGTGTTTTTTGCTCCGGAGCTTTCACTTTGAAAACCTGCTCTTTAACACTCAGTCGGAACAAATGTCAATCTGCAGAAAACCCATATTGACGTGGGCTTCGATTCAGCGTTAAAGAGTGGGTTTTTCAGGGAAAGCTCAGGGCAACAATTAGGGCTGGGCAATATATCAATGTAGCATCCAAAATGGGTTTGATGTCCATATCGCGATAGCGGTTTCTTAATTTTTGACCTGGCAATTTATCACAAATCACGGTGTGTGTGTGCTATGCAAAAATCACAATGCAAGAAAAACTGTGAAACCAGCCAATACTTCTCCCGATTCTTGCAGCCCCTGTTAACTCTGCCGGCTCAGCTGTTCCTTACCTCCTTATTTCAGACATCATGATATATCAGTATATCACAATGTTTAGCTGGTGATACATCTTGATGTTGAAAACCAGATATTGCCCAGCCCCAGAAGCAGCAACAACAAAGCTCAGACATAAATTGTGGACCTCTGCCTGGAAAGAGCAGGGCAAAAGGCAAGAAGTAAATTTGGATAACCTCCAAGAGGCAGATATCATAGCCAAACCAATCTGTTCACCTAAGGTGTAGAGCTATTGCATGGGGTTGTAAGTCCTTTGCCACCAAACAATCCCAATTGCACGATATCAGGCCACAATAGATGAACCAAGCACCAAACAGGTTTCTATAGTGCTAAAAGGGAAAAACGGAATCGATAGTCCCATAAGACATAATACAGAAATGAACGTCATAGGATTATGGTGTTGTAATGTGATGCTTCTCTGTGTCATTAAAGAAAAGAAAGCTGGAAAAGCATTTCAGATATAATTAAAATTTTGTGCCTTTTTATAGGGTCATAAAATGGCGCCTGCCACAAACATTGGAATGATAGTGTGCTGGGTTCATCTCCTCTCATGTCACAGCTCATACCAAAACCACAGCAAGTGTTGTAATGAATGTGTGCTGAGGTTGATACGGCCCACCCACAGCAGTTGTATCACGTCCACTAGTAATGGTGGAGCATAATGGAATATATGCATAGGGAAAGAGCTGTAAGCCTAATAGTGTGGGAAGTCAATTGCGATTCTGCTTGTTGCTTACAGCCAAAGAGCAATGATTGGGTAGCACCCTTCTGGAATCACCCTGCCTTATCAGGAAAACTGGCTGTGTCCTGTTTACAGTTTGACAAGGACCAGGCACTACTTGTCTTCCATCTTGCTATGTGGGAAGAGGCCCACACAATCAGTCTCCCAGAACTGTAGCATTGTCCTCGTTTTTGCTCAAAAAGGAAGTTCTTCTGATGCCACCAGCTGTATTTACAACAGGTCATTATCAAAATGTGTTACACACTGGGCTGTTCAAAGCAAAATATCTACAGCAATGTTATATTATGGCCTCCACAGAGCATATTTATTTACCTCGTTCGTTGCATTGTGACAGTGCCTGCCGGCCTCTCAAACAGGTCTGACAGAAACCATCAATATCAGAACTTGATGGATGTTCACAAAACCCACAGCAAAACCTTTATTGTGTACACCCATGGAAAGGCGCCAGGGAGCCCTGCCTCAGACCCTAGAGCATGCAGCGCCACAAAGCTGACAGCAGCGGGATATGCTAAGCCGCCCTCCTTCACCGCAATTTGGAAGCTGTTTCTTGAGCTGCGCGAGGAAAGTCGCTTTTCGACATTCCGCGAGGAAGTGAACTCCCACTTGACAGCTGTGCAGCATGGAGCCCAAGCCTTGCCTCCAGGAGACAAAGGAAATGCACTGGGCAGATAAGATCTGGGTGAACCTTCCTACACTTGGCTCCGTGGCTCCAAAACTCTTTGCTCCGTCATTGATTTAGGATGCAAAGTGTACACACTTACCTTGGAAGCAAGTGCCACCAAACTTGGTGAACCTTATTTCCGAGGGCAGGATTGCACTAATAATCTTACCTTTGTTTTGGGACCCAGCTGCCAAAAATCTCACCTATTGACTGCCGTGTCCTGTCTTCTTCCAGCATTTCTGTCTAGCTAGCAAAATGCTCCTCATTGTGGTATGTGGGGAGGGCCTGCATGTGTGTAGGGCATCCGAGGGTGTAGAACATCTCTTTGCATTTCGCATAACAGGATCTTCTTACCATGGAGATCTGTGTCATCCTGGGAATCACTGATAACATAAAGGTAAAGGGACCCCCGACCATTAGGTCCAGTTGTGGCTGACTCTGGGGTTGCAGCGCTCAACTCGCTTTATTGGCCGAGGGAGCCGGCATACAGCTTCCAGGTCATGTGGCCAGCATGACTAAGCCGCTTCTGGCGAACCAGAGCAGCGCACGGAAACACCGTTAACCTTCCCGCCGGAGTGGTACCTATTTATCTACTTGCACTTTGACTTGCTTTCGAACTGCTAGGTTGGCAGGATCACGGACTGAGCAACGGGAGCTCACTCCGTCGTGGGGATTCGAACCACTGACCTTCTGATCGGCAAGTCCTAGGCTCAGTGGTTTAACCCACAGCGCCACCCACGCCCCATTGATAACATGTGAGAGTGTAAAAAGGGAGCACTCAAGGTTAGGGGGCATAAATCTGTCCCATGCACCAAATGACCCCATTTCTGGATGGCAAGCTAGCTTTTGCATCCTCTCACTGTCTCAGACTTACGGTAAGTTCCTTTACTGATCTATAAACTCAGTGGACTGCACCGGGTAGAATGGAATGGTAGCTAGCTCCATTCTGCCTAATGGGAAAGTTCTGAAAACCCAGATGTTGCTTCTTCATTCCTCTGTAGATTACTTCCCCTCCTTTATATGCTTCTAAATCTTTTCTTGCATGCTAAATAGTTCTGCTACAGCACTGTGGATAAGATTAATTCCCTACTTAATCTGGCAATCAATATTTCCAAGTCAAACTAGGATGTGCTAGCCCACCAGTACTTTCCCAGTGTGCTCTGTCGATAACAAATCTTCCTCTTGAACTAACTGCAAACTTTGCTTTCTGCTTGCCTCTCACAGCGACCGACACAGATCATGTTAAGAGCACCAGGGGGCAGAGTGGGAGCTGCAATTATGGGTGCCAGCTTATCATGCACTGTGCAGGCAGTAAAAGGTTTGCAAGGGCAGTAAAGAATGGACAGAAATCAACTCGTCAGCTATGCATCCACAGCAACTTCCCACAGCATCTCAGAGGCACAGTTCACACATTGCACTAATTTTTTGTAACCCGCCCTTGGACCTTAGGGTAAAGTGTAGGCAATAAAATACAATATAAATATAATAAATATTGTAGCAGCTGCAACAACAATAAATAATACATATTCAGTATGCATATATATATATATATATATATATATATATATATATATGCATACAGCTGCTATGTGAATTAGAACAAATGCATACTTGAAAACGTGTCATGCAGGTATATGAATCAGATATCTCTGATTAGCTACAGTTCCTTGTTGGGTGTGCTCTTGTGAGCACCCTGAAATATGCTCCACTGAGAAATACAACATGTCCCTCCCTGAGAACTAGTATTTAAAAAACAAACAAACCAGGCTGTGAAAATAAAGCTTGCTTCTGGTTATGTCCTTACTAAAGACGGAGCTGTTTTTTGGGGGGCTGACTGGGTTTGGCACCTGAATGCATTTTTGTCAGACTGCTTTGGCTTGTGGGCACATGCCCTTTTAGGAAAAGATGGGCAGAATCTCGCTCAGGAATTCCCTTCAGCACCATAACCTGCCACTTCTACCCATAGGGCAAACTCTCAGCCCTGCATCTCCTTCTGCAGGATAGCTCAGTCGGCAGAGCAAGAGACTCTCAATCTCTAGGTTGTGGGTTTGAGCTCCGTGTTGGGCAAAAAGATTCTTGCATTGCAGAGGGTTGGACTAGATGACCCGTCGTGGTCCCTTCCAACTCTACAATTCTAAGAAGTGGCACTGAGGAGAATTAATAGTTAAAAATCTCTGTGAATCTGTCAGGATTATGGCTGCTGAAATCTCAAGTCTTCACTGCTTAGGTGGACAGCTCCTGCCCAGAAGCTATTGCACAAAAACACTGCTGGATGCTACTCTCTGATATAGCTGGGTAGGCTTTGATGTGTTAGGCTACAGGCACAAAGCCAATGAGAGGGCGATCTGGCTGCGACATCTGTCACCCCATTGATCGCCAGGGTTGATTCGGCTGATCTGGCTGGCTAGGCGGGTGTCCCTCCCTCACCGCTCCATGTGCGTCCCTCCCGAAGCTGCGCGCTCGGTGGAAGAGGACGACCATCCCAGAATGAGAAGCTGCTGCAACAGTCCAAGGACCTGTGAGCAGAGTTCCCTTTCTGCAAAGGGCTTCCACCCTCTCTCTCCTATCTCCACTTACCGCACAATCTGCTCTGCAAGTGGAGCAGCAGCCGGACTTTGGACATCCCTGCCCTAAATATTCCTTCCTTTCTCTGCAACAGGATGTGCACTCAGTAAAAAACAACAACAATGGTGCTCATCTACTTTTCAGGGTTTAACAATTCATTTTTGTACGAATTTATGAGTCACTTTGTATGAATTGTACGACAAATTGTACGAATTTATGAGAAGGCTGATCACCGAAGAATTGATGCTTTTGAATTATGGTGCTGGAGGAGACTCTTGAGAGTCCCATGGACTGCAAGAAGATGAAACCTCTCCATTCTGAAGGAAATCAGCCCTGAGTGCTCACTGGAAGGACAGATCGTGAAGCTGAGGCTCCAAGACTTTGGCCACCTCATGAGAAGAGAAGACTCCCTGCAAAAGACCCTGATGCTGGGAAAGATGGAGGGCACAAGGAGAAGGGGACGACAGAGGACGAGATGGTGGGACAGTGTTCTCGAAGCTACCAACATGAGTCTGACCAAACTGCGGGAGGCAGTGGAAGACAGGAGTGCCTGGCGTGCTCTGGTCCATGGGATCACGAAGAATCGGACACGACTAAACGACTAAACAACAACAAATGAGTCACTTTTACAAGGAATTCGGTGCGCGGTAATCCAAAATAAAATCAGTTACCCGAGTAAAAGGGAATGGGGAAAAACCCTCACACCAGAACAGAAAATAAAAATAAAAATCAGAAGCCACAACCCATCCCTGAATGGATATCCTTTTCCACACACACTTAGGTTCATACTGCACCAGGAATGCTAGGAATGGGAGTATTCTCTGCCCTCTGCACAGATGTCATGTGTAGACTGAGTACACACCAGACACTTGAAGCACATCACAAAATCCTGGGAATTGTAGTTTGTTAAGGGAGCTGCTCTGCCATGAGGGATTCTTTGGGTGAAGTCACGTGTGTTCTGCCACTATTTTAATATCAGTGATGTGATCTTCAAAGTCCACTTGACAAGCTGGTCCTCATTGCCCCAGGGCAGCTCGGGTGGGGAAGCTCTGAAGCCAACTTCTGAAGCCTGATGGAAATACTTCACTGTTCTAAAACTGCTGAGCAGGCTGGCAAAGAAGTCAGCTCCATGTTTTATGTAGCGACGCGGCAGAAGGGCTCAGTCGTTGCTGAACAAGGCATTACTCAGATGGTTGTGAAAAGGCCTCTCGTCCATTTTCCATGCTTCCTGCAAGACCCAATTCCTATGTTATGAGAATGGCGTGGGAAGGAACCAGGCTAACCTTCCTGGCCTCTGATATTAGTGTCCTAGCTTGCAATGCCACCCTTCCTTTTGTGGTTTGTATCTTCTTTCATGACTGCGAGTGGCTTGCGTTGGAGAGCAGCAGCTCCACCGACCCTACATCTAAGATGCAGGTGATGAAGTAGATGGGAATGTCGCCACACGCCCATATCTTGTTCATCTCGGATAAGATGCTAACAGACCTGCTTCTTGTTTTGGAGATGAACAGATTCTGGAAGGCCCAACTAGACATGACCAGATAGCCGTGTATATTTTCGTTTTAAACTGAGTGTGCAGGTGAGGGGAGCAAGGTCTCCACTCATGTTACCTGGCTGCCTTCCATTACCTCAATAATTTTTCTGCTACCCACCCCAATTGGCTTGTTCTCAGGTGATGACATCAGCAACAAGGAGTGTCTGGGTCGGCACAAGACTTGCATTGGTAGCAGAGCGTGTTTGGTTTGTGGTTTTGCGAAGGATTGTTTGCTCTGCTGTGTTTGGTGTGCTGCTAAGAGAGAGGATTAGAGAGATGTCAGAGTTCTGGCACTCTGAACGGAAGGCCGAGGTCAGCGCTGGTGCATTGTCCTTTTGGAGGGACTGGCTCTCAGCTCTGACCTGCTTCCTGGAGGAGGCTGTGTATTTCAGCGCAAAAAATGCCGGTCTTGGTTTGTTAGTGTTATTGTTTGCCAGAAGTGTACAGTGGACACTCGGGTTGCGAACGTGATCTGTGCAGGAAGCACGTTCACAACCCACAGCGTTTACAAAATCCGCAGCACCGGGTGTGCGCATGCGTGGGTTGCGATTCGGCACTTCTGCGCATGAGCAATGCACGATTTAGCACTTCTGCGCATGCACGACTGCCAAAACCTGGGAGTAACCCATTCCAGTACAGTGGTACCTCAGGTTACATACGCTTCAGGTTACAGACTCCGCTAACCCAGAAATAGTGCTTCAGGTTAAGAACTTTGCTTCAGAATGAGAACAGAAATTGTGCTCTGGCGGAGTGGCGGCAGCAGGAGGCCCCATTAGCTAAAGTGGTGCTTCAGGTTAAGAACAGTTTCAGGTTAAGTACGGACCTCCAGAAAGAAATTAAGTACTTAACCTGAGGTACCACTGTACTTCCGGGTTTCAGTGTGTCTGTAACCCCAAAAAAGTAACCTGAAGCGTCCGTAACCTGAGGTATGTCTGTATAGATGTCTGTTGCTCTCAGCTCTTTGGCATGCCCTGGAAATCAGGATGGCACCTTCAAAGCCTCTAGGGGTTGTGAGGTGGGGAGGAGGCTGTAGGTGTGGGGATCCCAGCATTTCAAAGAAGGACAAGATTGTCCTACTGGAGGGGAGAGAACCAGTAAAGAAATTGAGCTTTGAGCTAGGACACTTGGGTTCAAATCTCAGCCCGTTTGTCCCTGAAGACGGTGGTCGGTGTCAGCCATGATGATGCTTGCTGTGCCCCCTTGCACCAGCCACTATCTCTCAGCTCGACCTACTGCACGGCCCACCCATGAGGCAAGGTGAGGCAACTGCCTCAGGCGGCAGGATCCAGAGACAGCAGTCCCAAAGAAGATCTTTATTTCCCCCTTGTTACTGATGTAGATCTTCACTCACACCTTCATCCCTGGTGGGGAGAGGGGGAGCCATTTTGTGGTTCGCTTCAGGGGCCAAAATGTCTTGGGCTGGTCCTGGCATGGGGATATGGTGAGGATAAAACTATGCATAATTACAGTTCCATAAAAGAAGGGCAGGATAGCAATGTAATAGTTGGGAAAGATCTCTCACCCAAATATTTTCTGTCCCTTTCTGCAGTAGAGGAATGAGATGTGTGTTTGCTTGTTTGTGTCTTCCTTTGAGGCTGAAAAGACTCCCACAGTTGCTTACGTAAGATCAATGAAAAACTAGGCAGCACCTGCCCTCAAGCTTCCAATGTAAAAGACAGCACAAAAAGAAAAAGGGATGAGGGTGGAGAAGAAAAGCAGCTGCAAGCAGGAACCCTAACCTCACTTGCCTCACTTGAATTTATTAGGACTTACTGTATTTTTTGCTCCATAACACTCACTTTTTTCCTCCTAGAAAGTAAGGGGAAATGTCTGTGCGTGTTATGGAGCGAATGCCTACGGGTGGCGGGGGGGATCTGCTGCAGTCGTGAGCAGAGGATCCATGGTTCCCCTTCCTTCCCTCCTCCGTGGCTCGCTTTGAAACAGCAAAGCAGGAGAAGAGCCGCTGAGTGGGGAGGAGAGAGGGACAGAGAGCCTGCTTGCTTTAAAGGAACAAAGCAGGAGAGGAGAGGAGCCTTCTCCTCTTATACCCCTCTTCTGCATTATTAACAACATCCTTCTCCACCCACCCCACGCGTGGTCCTTGTCCCTTGAGTGCTTTTCCTTCCCTCCCCACTTAAAACATGGTTACAAAGCACAGTTCCACATGGATCCTCAGGATTTTTGCACTGGGTCACCCCAAATTCACCATCAGATCACATAGCATGTCCATGGCTACAGCTTGCACCAAAAAAATCACGCACCCACTGTTGCCTGGGGCCGCAGTGGTGCAAAAACGTCGTTACAAAGCATGGATCCACATGGATCCTCAGGATTTTTGCATTGGGCTACCCCAAACTCACCGTCAGATCACATGTCTGTGGCCACAGCATGAACCACAAAAATCATACATCCACTGTTTCGTTTAGAATATTTTTTTTCTTGTTTTCCTCCTCTAAAAACTATGTGCGTGTTATGGTCGGGTGCGTGTTATAGAGCGAAAAATACGGTACTTCCTCTTAGACAAATTTAAGATGCTGGAGGTGGGGGAACCACACCCTTAAACAGTCCCTCATGGGAAGATACCCCTCCAGACAGAACGGTAGCAAAATGAAGCCATTTCCTCTCTGAGATGCTAAAAAATGACGTTTCATCCAGTGTTGGGTAAAGGAAAATATTCAAATATATAACTTCAGCCAGCAGCTGAAGTGATAGAAACTCACAAAGTTTTACTACTTATTTCTGCTTATTGTATCTACTATTGTGACTGCTACACAGTCATTGTTGTTGTTGTTCCTTGTGGGACCTGCTTGTACACAAGGTACAAACATCCATATCTGCCGCTACTGTGAAGAGGTTTGGTTCCCTCGTAAGGAATTTCCTCATCGCAGAAGGTTCCTTCTTGTTACCATAGAAGGTAGTGAAGAGGTCGAGGGAGAATTGCATCCGTCTCACAGTGGCCAGAGGCAAGGCAGGAGGCTTTTGCGAGCCTTTGATGTGCGCATAAAGCTGTAACCTTGCCTTTTTACAGCTGTGGCAGGGAGTCACTGCAAAGAAAACACACACACCACCACACAAAAAATGGTATTTTTAAAAGGATGGTATGAAGAGCATTGCTGCTGGGTCAGGCCTAGGCAAGCTTCATCCAGCCCAGTGTTTCGTTCCCACCAATGAAACGCATGAGCTGGGCGGCTTGGCTGATGCTCTGGAAAATGTTGCTGTCTCCACCCACCTGCTTGGGTTTTCTCACCTGTGTGCATCTCGGCTGTTGCTGGCCAGGTTTCTAAGATGGGCCGCTTCTGCCACGTTTCACGGCACATATTCTACTCATGTATACCTGAAGCATACCTGAAGGAGCGTCTCCACCCCCGTCGTTCTGCCCGGACGCTGAGGTCCAGCGCCAGGGGCCTTCTGGTGTTTCCCTCATTGCGAGAAGCAAAGCTACAGGGAACCAGGCAGAGGGCCTTCTCGGTAGTGGCGCCCGCCCTGTGGAACGCCCTCCCTTCAGATGTGAAGGGAAAAAGCAGCTATCTTCTCTTTAAAAGACATCTGAAGGCAGCCCTGTTCAGGGAAGTTTTTAATGTGTGATATCTTAGTGTATTTTTGGTCTTTGTGGAAGCCGCCCAGAGTGGCTGCGGAAACCCAGCCAGATGGGTAGGGTACAAATAATTCATCATCATCATCATCATCATCATGGCAAGGTGGGTAGCAGGATATATGTGGTCAGGACGATACATCTATATATTGTCCAAACCGGTTTGAAGTCTATATTTGTGATATCAGTTCCATAATTTTTGACCTGGCAATATATCGCAAATCATGATGTGTGTGTGTGTGTGTGTGTGTGTGTGTGTGTGTGTGTGCTATGCAAAAATCACAACATGGGGGAAACCATTAAGCCAATGCGTCTCTTGATTCCTGCAGCCCCTATTAACTCTGCTGTCTCAACATCCCCCTGCCTCATGCAAGAGCGGGCGCTGGGAAAACCCTCAACATGCCTCAACATAGCTCCATCCTTATTTCAGACATCATGGTCCAGTGCGTTTTTCTGGGGGGGTGCAGGGGTACGTGTACCCCTAAACATTTTGTGAATCTAACGGGAGAAGAAACTAAATTTTTTAACATTTTTAGTTTCTTCTCTAGCATGGTGAATCGTCAAAATGAGAGTACCCCTAAACATTTTTTAGATAAAAGCACTGTTATGACCTAACAGTATATCACAATGTTTAGCTGGTGATAAACTGCGATGTTGAAAACCAGATTTGCCCAACCCTAGTCAGGGCACCTGTCAACCTCCACTATCATGGCAGTGGTGCCTGCCTTGGGTCCATATTTTTCATTTGCCTTTAATGCTCTTACTTTTTCCTGGCAGCTACCTACTTTGTTCCTACCAATGCACCTAAAAGACTGGTCACTGAGGTTTTAAAGAAGAAAACTCTAATAGGTTTGCCTGGAACAAAGAGGTAGATGGATCTAGAGCAGTGGTCTTCAAATTTGGTCCTCAGATGTCGTTGGACTACAACTCCCATTGTGCCATTGACCGTTGGCTAAGCTGGCTGGGGATTACGGCCTACATTCCCTCCCATAGCACCTTCCAAGGGTTGCAGGATGCCAGCGGGATTCAAGGCCAGAGGCAATTGTAGTAAAAGGCTAAAGCATACCCTCCAAGCATCCCTAATTCCCCGGGGCGTTCACTGAATTACACAAGCAACCCTGGCTTCTGATTTCATCCAGGAATGTCCCATTTTCCCTCTCCAGCACTGAGATGGGAGGAGAAGGAGCCACTGCTTGCAACTGGCGCTTGCACTTAGCAGCAGAAACTTTTTTTAAAAAGTTTTTATTTTATTTATACTTTTCAAGTTTATACATTTCATTAGTTTTACAATCAATTTAACATTTCAAAATGTTGACTTCCTTCCCCCTCTTTCTGTGGTTCCTTAAATTTATTCTTTAATTAGCTTCTGCATATCCAGATTCATTTAATTTGCTCATCTAATTATCTACTTTAAATAGATACTCTTAGGAAATGGCAGGTTATTACATTGCAGCGGAACCTTCGTGGAGTGGAACCCTTGTGCGTGGGGGAGGCATTTCACCGCTGGACCAGAGGTGGCGGGTGGGCGCAATGCTCTTGTCAACCCGTCTCTGCTGCTGCAGTGACTGTGTTATGTACTGAGTTGAATAGGATCCAAAAGGCAGCAGTCTGATTGGTCTGATTGGTCCTAGAACAATAGGATTCAGAATGCAGCAGTCTGATTGGTCCTAGAACAATAGGATTCAGAATGCAGCAGTCTGATTGGTCCACAGGAGCCACCCAATCCAGCTCCAGGTTGGCCTACAAGTGAATCCCTGATTGGCCTACAGGTGAATCCCGGAATTAGCCAATCACGTGGGGCCCATTGTGTAAATAATGTATATAAAGCAGACATTCTGGGGGAACTTCCATTCCTCCTCGCCACTATGAGCTGATTAAAGAGCGTGAAATCCACTCTCGACTCTGAGTATATTTCAGACTACCGTACATACAGGAAGCCCCATTCCTGCCATGCAGAAATCAGAAGGTTCTCCGTACTCGCAACATAAATCCAGACCCTCTCCATCATCCAGCCAGAGAAGCAAGAGGCCTTAGCACATTTCCAGGACACATTTCGGCCAGACCAAAATATTTGGAGCAGAGCAAATGTGGGACATGGCCTGGAAAGAGTGCTGAGGCCCAGATCAAGGCCTGGAGAAGCACATTTGGCCTCCAGGACTGAGGGCTCCCACCCTCCCCTTTAAAAGTCGAAAGCAGCCAAACGAAAACACCTGGATCACTTGAATTTTCTTTCCACAGAATTAAACCATAGGAACAGATCTTACCTCAGGCACCCTTGCCTGCGTTGCGATGCTTCTTGTAGCAATTGGGTAGCTTCGCCATAAAATGTCGGTACAGGGAGGAGACTTTGCCCCAGTTGTTTATCATTTCTTTCTAAATGGGAGTCATGGGGTTCGAATTTCGCTATGGGACTGCACCCCATGTTCCCTACCAAGGCATGGAGGCACAAGGCCCTGTCATCAGCGGCTTGCCAAATGTAATATTAGGAAGGACTGCACCCCTGGCTGTCATACAGAGTAGATGCTTGCATTCAACAATGCATTTAAATTTGTGGAGAACAAAAAACTTCTGCAGCTTTTAGCCGAATTAGCTAAGTGGAACCTCCATGTACAGGGGCAGTATAGCTCAGGGAACAAACTACAGCTCGGGGGGGTGTCATTACATTTGTGTCCCGTTTGTGCCTGGCGGTCCCGTTGGACCTCTCTCATCCATAAAGGTGATTCTCAGGGTTGTTGTTTTTAAAAATAATAATAATTAAATAATTGATTTTTTTGTGAGGGGGGGTTGGAATGGATATATATCCAAAGCCTGAGCCAAAAATTCACCTGTATCTGTAATCAATAAAGTTGTGCCCATTTCTAAGCCAGCTCATTGTCTGCTTGAGTTTATTACTCACATTTAGCCACTGCCAGGGGTGGGGGTGGCGCTGTGGGTTAAACCACAGAGCCGAGGACTTGCCGATCAGAAGGTCGGTGGTTCGAATCCCCGCGAAGGGGTGAGCGCCCGTTGCTCGGTCCCTGCTCCTGCCAACCTAGCAGTTCGAACGCACATCAAAGTGCAAGTAGATAAATAGGTACTGCTCTGGTGGGAAGATAAACGGTGTTTCTGTGTGCTGCTCTGGTTCGCCAGAAGCGGCTTAGTCATGCTGGCCACATGACCTGGAAGCTGTACGCCGGCTCCCTTGGCCAATAAAGCGAGATGAGTGCCGGAATCCCAGAGTTGGTCACGACTGGACCTAGTGGTCAGGGGTCCCTTTACCTTCAGGCGTGGGGGTGGCACTATGCAATAAACTAACTAACTAACTAACTAACTAACTAACTAACTAACTTTGTCGTGAGTTCCCCCACCATTTCCCCGCCAGAAAAAAATCACTGGTGATTCTTAAGGTCTTTTGCAGACCCAGAAAGCAAGTCCCTTCCCAAGGAAACAGATGAATGCAAGACATTTCTGGCATTATCATTCCTTTTACATTACTGAGCTATGTAGAATTTTCTAACAGTCCAGACTTTAAAAATGCACTCTCCTTGGGCATGGAGAAAGCTAGCATTGCATATTAGGGTCTTAACGAGGGGAGCAGAATGAAAAATGCTTCTGTAAGGACCCCTGCAAACAGAAGTGGTGAGATTTGCTTGTTTCCTTTCACTACCAAGAAGACACAAGCCCCTGCCCCAGGTCTGCTCCCAGGTACAGTTCCCTGGAAATTCTGCAGCAAAACATTGCCCAGCAGTGACACAATTCTTGGGACCAAGTGAAATGTGCAGTAATCAAAACCAGACGCAAGTCTAGTCCAGCCTGTTAAATCCGTCTCCAAATCGCTTCGTTCCCAAGGGTCAGATCTCAATCGGGAAGGAATCGGGGGAGGCTGGGAAAAGAGACTTTAGCATTTCCCTGACATTTACTGCACACTTTTTCTCTTGCTGCTAAAAGACCCTGAATCCATTTGGCTGCCAGGGACCGGCTAAAATAGCACCGCAGCTGGCCCCAGATCAGCTGCAACGGCAAATCTGAGCTATGCCTTGACAGGAGGGTTTTTGCTTCGTATCTGCAGAACGTCCACCCAGATTGCTGTTTTTCACACTGCTTGGGAGAGAGTATGTGGGCGTTTATAAGAATCTAGAACTACAGCACAGAAAGACCAGAGAAAACCTCATCCATCAGAACTCTGCACGAAGAGCAAAAGTCTTCCTGTATTTTAAACCCGCCTCCCCCATCCTAGGACCTCCTGATCTGTTTGGACTATAATTCTGATGGGAGTTGCTGTCTAAAGCATTTAGAGGGCAACAGGTTGGGCACAGCTGCCCTAAACCATTCTTAAACTAAAGATTTTAACGCATGCACAGCTGAACTTAAAAGCGTCTCCTGATTTTCGGCCAAGCTTCCTCAACTTCGCTTCTTGAGCAAATGCAAAAGTGGCCAGGGTGTTAATCCCAAAAACAGATAGACAAGGTTCAGGATTAAAATTCTACATTTGATCTAACCAGCTGTGTCAGTAGGGGAGTGTAGCAAACATTTATTTGCTACATTTAAGACATCTAAATTTAAGACATATGAAGGTGGCCCTCATTAGGGAAGTTAATTAATAACTGATGTTTTAATGTATTTTTAACCTTCAGTTGGAAACCGCCCAGAGTGGCTGGGGAGACCCAGCCAGATGGGCAGGGTAGAAATAATAAATTCAAATTTAAAAAATTTAAATTAAATTTAAAAAATTAAATTTAAAACATCTCTGTTGCGGATAAGATCCTGATGCTTTTGGAGAAAGCTGACCTTCTATATCCGTTTCAATCAGGGTTTAGGCCCAGGTCTGGCAGAGAAACTGCTTTGGTTGCCCTTTACATAGCTAGGGGCTACTTCTGGATCCATTGCTATAGCTTGGGGGGGGGGGAGAGAAAGACCCCTTGGCTCCCCGGAGTTGACTCCTATGACAGCAGCTCATTTCCGGTGGTCTTGCCCCATGAAATCAGCTGGCAAGACTGAAAGCCCCTGCCTCTCCACAGCTATCTATGTCCCTTCCTCCTTTTCCCAAGCAATCGGAGCCTATGTCTTCAAGCAGTTTGCCTTTGCTCCGCCTGTTTCAGCCCTCTTCTGCTTCTGGGAGTCAAAAGTGGAGAGGAGGGGAACTTGTGACTCTACACTAGCCTGGCTCATCTCTGCCTCTAGGCTTCCCTTTCCCTGCTCTTCTGCTTCATCTTCTGTCCTGATTCTGGACTTCTCTCTGCCTCAGACTCTCCCAGCTCACTAAACCTTGCTACCTCCTCAGCTTCCAACACCAACTCTTCCTCGTCTTCTCCCTCTGGCCACTCATTGTTGTTCCCCACCACCACCACCACCACTGATCCCTGGGCTCTGAGCCTCCTTCTCTTGGTGGTTCCCCAACTGGTTGCTCCCACCATTTCTCTGCATCCATGGCACTCTGCTTTTCCCAGCCACCATAACGTCATGCTCTCAAGCTCTAAACCAGCCAGTCGGCCCCAAAGGATGCCAAAGCTGATGACATTGAAAGCTGCTGAGAGGTCTAGTAGGGTCAACGGAGTTGCACATACGTTCCATGACATAAGTCATCCACGAGGGTGACTGGGTGCAACAGCCCTTGCAGCTTGACTCACGGTGATGACAGCTTCTGCGTGCTTGCTTTCTGCTTCCTCCTGAAGCCTCTTGTGTTCCTCTTCAGGTCTGCCTGCAGTGGTGATGGCACCTTCTGCTTCGCTATGGGCCATGATGCAGCTTAACTGGGAAGGCAGAGAAGTGAGAGACAAGGCAGAGGGCAGCTGCTTCCCAAACTGGTGAATGTGGGTGGGTTGGTGTGACTCTCACTTCTGCAGAACTGGGGAGGAAGGGACCCATACTCTCCTTATCACTGCTGGAGAGCGTCAGGGTGAACTGAGAACATTGTTCACTTACACAAGGGCATTATGGACTTTGTGCCATTGACAGTGATCCATGGATCAGCCTATTATAAATATTCAGCCCAACCTTAACTGGGCTGTAGTTCAGTGGCAGAGAGGCACATACATTGCCTATGAAAGGTCTTAGGTTCAATCCCCAGGTGCAGATGGGGGAAGATTTGGATCAGGAATCCTGGACAGATGCTACCAGTAATTGATTGTGAGGTACAGATGGCATAAGGCAGCTTCCTATGACCCTACTGAAAATGTAAGGTAAAGGTAAAGGGACCCCTGACCATTAGGTCCAGTCGTGACCGACTCTGGGGTTGCGGTGCTCATCTCTCTTTATTGGCCGAGGGAGCCGGCGTACAGCTTCCGGGTCATGTGGCCAGCATGACTAAGCCGCTTCTGGCGAACCAGAGCAGCGCACGGAAACGCCGTTTACCTTCCCGCCGGAGTGGTACCTATTTATCTACTTGCACTTTGACGTGCTTTTGAACTGCTAGGTGGGCAGGAGCAGGGACCGAGCAACGGGAGCTGACCCCGTCGCAGTGATTTGAACCGCCGACCTTCTGATCAGCAAGCCCTAGGCTCTGTGGTTTAACCCACAGCACCACCCGCGTCCCTTACTGGAAATATAATCTGGAGAAAATAGATTCATTTTCCAGATTCCCAGACTCCAGATTTCAATGGCTCTTTGAAAAGCATTATGTTACCTTTAAAGCATACTTGAAGCACATTCCCCACCCCCTCAAAGAATTCTGGGCACTATAGTTTGTTAAGGGTTTCTGGGAACGATTACTCTGTGACGGGCAAACTACAGTACCCATAATCCTTTGAGCAGGGGGATATGCTTTCATAGAATCATAGCACGGTAGAGTTAGAAGGGACCCTATTGGTCATCTAGTCCAGCCCCCTGCAATGCAGGAAAATGTCCCATACAGAAATTGAACCTGCAAGCTTGACATTAGCAGCCGCACGCTCTAACCAACTGAGCTATCCAGGCTTTGACTGTGCTTTAAAGGTATAGTGCATGGGTAGGCAAACTAAGGCCCAGGAGCTGGATCCAGCGGCGTAGCGTGAGTTGTCAGCACCCGGGGCAACGCAAGTAATTTGCGCCCCCTAACCCGGGGCAAGGCAAGTAATTTGCGCCCCCCCAACCCCTAACCTGCGAGTTGCCACTGGCGCTGCCGCGCAAACAACGCTGCTTGCCCGGAGGAGGATGGAGGCAGAAGCAGCCGCCGCCTGTGGCTGGGCCGAGGGGATGGCGGCGGCGGCAGGGTGCAGAGGCTGCCCGTGCCCGGCCAGGCATCGGTGGCGGCGTCGGCGCTGCTGCAGCGGCTGCTCCTCCTGCGAGCAGTGAGCGGAGTGCAGCCACAGCGACGGCGGGGGGCGCGGGCGCTAGGGCGCAAGGCTGGCGGTGGCGGCGGGGAGCCCGGCGGAGGAAGGAACTTGTCCCTTCCCTCTGGACTCGCGCCCCCCCCCAGATGTTGCGCCCGGTGCGGTCGGCACCCCTGGCACCCCCCACGCTACGCCACTGGCTGGATCAGGCCCAATCGCCTTCTAAATCCAGCCCGCAGACGGTCCAGGAATCAGCATGCTTTTACATGAGTAGAATGTGTCCTTTTATTTAAAATGCATCTCTGGGTTATTTGTGGGGCATAGGAATTCATTCATTTAATTTTTTCCCCAAAATATAGTCCTGCTCCCTCTCATCACAGCTCCCTAAAGTGAAATATTTAGGAATTCAAATAACAATGAAAATTATAAATTTGTTTGAAGATAAGTATTTTAAAAAATGGGAAGAAATAAAAAGAGAAATGGAAATTTGGACAAGATTGAATTAAACACTCTGGGGTACAGCTTCATGCCTCTTCCATGGCGATGTGGAGGGAGTGGTCCTTTCCTCCCACATGTAGCTACATTTCCCGAGTACCAAGCAGGTAAGTCATCCTCGCACATGTTTCCCCCTGCGCAACATGTGACGGCATTCATGCGCTGGGCACATGCACACAGCATATTCTCTCTCTCTCTCTCTCTCTCTCTCTCTCTCTCTCTCTCTCTCTCTCTCTCGGTTCCGGTGTGCCCTGCTCAGATGCCAGGGTGTGCCCACACCAAACTGAGCGCACGGCTTTTGTGGAGGAGCTGGAAGTTGCAACAGAGACCTGCCTCCCTTTTTGTTTGGTCTATACGTACATTCCATCCCCCAAAGGGAAACAACTTGAGGTTAATTAGGCAACTGGCAGGATGACACTCGCAGTGGCAGAAGTCCAGCAGAACTCATGAAAACGACTTCCTCGGAGGGGGCGAGGGCTGCTTGGCCCGGCTGCGGCATCTTTCCCTTGCACTCCATAACCCGCCACACTCCGCAGAAACAAGCCAAGAACCCGCACCCTTCTGTTCTCGCTCCTGCTTTCCTCCGCTCCTAAGGAATCCTGCTTTTGAAATTGCAACGCAGAAGAGTTTAGCAGATATATTTGGAGAGGACACACACACACACACAAACACACACACACTCCTGCATAAGCAAGCTGACTGCCAAACCTGAATTGCAGCAGGGAGAGCGGCTGAACAGCTAAGGCAGCTGCTGTTGAGTTTCAGTCTGCCTGTGGTGCAGGTTTTTCAAGTCACACACACACACACACACACACACACACACACACACACACACACACCTGCCTGTCACACACTCCTTCTCTCATTCATACACGCACACACACACATGCAGAAAGGAGCTGTTTGAGATTACCACCTGCACAGGTACTTAAACATTCTTGGAGGATCTCGGCTGCTTAAAGAAGATCCGGTCCTTCCCCAGGTAAGTGCAAAACTGAGCAGAACGCAATGATCTGACCTGAGAGCCCAGGCTGAAGTTAAGGATTCATTGATGCTTCTTCTCTGATGGAAGGCAAAAAAAGGGGTCAGGAATTTGCAACGAAGCCGGGGCAGCTTTAGAAAAGAAGACCCAGGAGGAGAGGAATGTCATTTGCTTCCAAACTGCATGCTGCAGACAGAGAGCATTCTTCCTGCATCTTTGCTGCTGCTGCTGCTGTAGGTTTTTTGGATGCTGTTTTATAAAGCACTGCCACACTCGCACAGCAACAGCAGAAGAGGAAAAAGAAAGATGCATTTACAATCTACCTTTTGATGGTATAGGGAAGGAAGAGTCAAAAGGAACAAATAATAGAGGTGGGGGAGAGGTGATGGCCAGCTCACTTTTGTGGACATTTTCATAGGTGTACTGATATGAGCATGTTGCCTTGATAAAGATTACCTTAATATTTCTATGGTACCTCTTGACATGTCGTTGGTTTCAGCATCTAATAGCATTAGATAGTTGGCGTGAAACGGTGTTTTATGATGTGACAGCGACAGAACACCCAAACGATGCTGACGAGTCCAAAGTACTCAGATTTGGAGAGGGAAGTGTTACATTTCAAAAAGACAACTTGAATGCTGAATTCAAAACGTAACTTCCCCACTGAAAATCTGAGCAGCTACACTTGTGTACCAGACTCCAAATATTTGCAAGTATTCGCTTTGGCTTCACAATCCTGCCTTTTGCAAAAGTGTATTGGACATTTATGGTACCTTTTGTAGGAAACTGCTCATTTACAATGTACCAGCTCAGCCAGGGGAAGCAGGCAATGAGGATCTTTTTGCGTTTGGCGTGTCTTCAAAGGCAAAAGTTTCCCCTTCGTATCCGCAAAGCGGCTTCTTTCAAATCAGCTGCGAAAGTCAGACTTGTTTTCTCAAACTGTCGAGATTCTAATTTTTTTTTTATGGATGCAAATTTTACCAGCTAGTAACCACCAGCCATCAAAAGTCAACAAACTATGCAAAATCCTCGAGAGGCGGTCATATTGTATATAGAAAAATCATGTGTGAAATAATGCTTTGTGACTGTGGAGTTTTGCTTATTGTTTGCCAAACTCCAGCACATCTAAAGCACATGAGGTCCTCCAGAGAATCCCGGGAACTGTAGTTTATTAAGGCTGCTGAGAGTTGAAGCTCTGTGAAGGGGAAAACTACACTTCCCAGAATTCTTTGGGAGAAACCATGTGCTTGAAATGCACGGGGTATATGCAGCCCCTGTTTGCCTTGTTCACTCTGCTGTGGTCCCTTGTAAGCTCAGCAAACTGAGAAAACCAGAGTTTGGTAGAAAAACCATGGAATGTATGTGTTTCCCTATAGAGATAGCCTATGGCCCTTTCCATGAGGATAGCGCTTGCCAACAGTTTGTTCTGAGGAGGATGGAAGGAGTGAGAAATAAACAGAGGCTAAGAATAGCAACTTGAGCAATGGCTTTCAGCAAGATCCAGGGACCATTGAAAGACTGTGCTGAGCGCTGCAGGGCTCCAGAAACATGCATTATTCAGGTGTACACTTGTCAAATTATGACAGAGCTAGGAAGAAAAGAGGGTGTTAACAGAGCGGTTTCTCTTTCCGGCGGAATGAGAAGCCTGCTGTTTGTTCTTGGAAGACAACCGCCGGCCAAATACCTGCTATTCAAACAAGCTGTTTGATAAGCAATATTTGTTTGATGCTCTTGCACCTGTTCCCTAGGTTCCTCAGCAAAAATAATTCCAGGGACAGGTCACTGAGGCAGGTGGCCAGGGTGACATTTGAGGACTCAGCTGAATGCATCAGGTGCCCAGTTTCAGAAGTGCCAATCTCTGTCATATTAATGCTCCCGGAAGCTTTTTCACCTTTCAGTTGGGGTGGGGCAAGGTTCTTGGCAAGGTTCGAAGGCCTGTTCCTGAAGATCGTTAAGATTAAATTGCAAAAAAGCACACACACACACACACACACACACACACACACACGAGTGTTTTGGAAGAGCATTTGTTGCGGTTGCTTGGTGCTAGCTTGTCATTGCAAGATTATCAAGTGGGGTCAACGAACCATCTTTTTTCAAAAAGAGTTGTGTGCTTCTGACATGTGTACCTGTAACATCAATCCATTTCCTTGTTAATTGTACAGTTGTGGCTCAGGGCAGATGTGGATGCTGGTGGAAAGTTGAACCCCTTTGTTTCCCTACCTTTTTTTTTTTTTTTTGTAATTCAAATGTAGAGATTGGGGGTGCAGTTGAAGGACTGGTGCAATGGGTAAGAGAAGGCTGCTTCAATATTTCCCTACAGGCCAGTTCTCCCCTGCTGCAGCTTGTTGTTGTTGCTGTTTAGTCGTTTAGTCGTGTCCGCCTCTTTGTGACCCCATGGACCAGAGCACACCAGGCACTCCTGTCTTCCACTGCCTCCCGCAGTTTGGTCAAACTCAGGCTGGTAGCTTCAAAAACACTGTCCAACCATCTCGTCCTCTGTCGTCCCCTTCACCTTGTGCCCTCCATCTTTCCCAACATCAGGGTCTTTTCCAGGGAGTCTTCTCTTCTCAAGAGGCGGCCAAAGTATTGGAGCCTCAGCTTCACGATCTGTCCTTCCAGTGAGCACTCAGGGCTGATTTCCTTCAGAATGGATAGGTTTGATCTTCTTGCAGTCCGTGGGACTCTCAAGAGTCTCCTCCAGCACCATAATTCAAAAGCATCAATTCTTCGGCGATCAGCCTTCTTTATGGTCCAGCTCTCACTTCCATACATCACTACTGGGAAAACCATAGCTTTAACTAGACGGACAGTTATCTTCCTTCAAACATCTACCCCAACTAGACTCCAAACATGGACGTGATCTGCCTGGGGAGAGGGGTGGACAGCCACAGGCAATGGCATTTGCAGAAGAGGATTGGCAGGCATTCCAGTGGCCTGATCTCCCTTCCTTCCACATTCCCAACCCTCTTGCAGCCTCCACCCCTGCAATATCTTAGGAAACATGGGATGAAGACACGTTTGCCAAGGTATCACCTGAGCAATGTCTTAAAACATTAGTTGCTCTCTGCCCACAGATGACTGTCTCCAGCTCACCTGTACTCAGGGTTTGGCTACTGAAAATGATGGAGCTAAGAGAGCCTTATCTATTAATTTCAGTGGGTCTGGTCTAAGTAGGACTTACATTGGAAACAACCCGGGCCTGATGGTAATGGCTTCCTGCTGCGTGCAGGGCTAGCTCACACTGTGTTGGCAACTCAACTGCCAATTAAGAAGTGCCACTTGCTTAGGGATTTTACTGGCCTGACCAGAATTTTACTGTTTGGGCCAGCAGCCAGCTGTGGAAAATGCACAGCCAGACTAAAAATCCAGTTGGGGTGTTTTTTTTTGTGTGTGTGTGTGTGTCGGAGTTGGTGCACACACATGTACCATACCCTCCAACATTTCTCTGATAAAAATAGGTATGTCCTATTCCATAATATCGGGACGCGAGTGGTGCTGTAGGTTAAACCACAGAGCCTAGGACTTGCTGATCAGAAGGTCGGCGGTTTGAATCCCCATGACAGGGTGAGTTCCCGTTGCTCGGTCCCAGCTCCTGCCAACCTAGCAGTTCAAAAGCATGTCAAAGTGCAAGTAGATAAATAGATACCACTCCGGTGGGAAGGTAAACGGCATTTCCGTGCGCTGCTCTGGTTCGCCAGAAGCGGCTTAGTCATGCTGGCCACATGACCCGGAAGCTGTATGCCGGCTCCCTCGGCAAGTAAAGCGAGATGAGCGCCGCAACCCTAGAGTCGGTCACAACTGGACCTAATGGTCAGGGGTCCCTTTACCTTTATTCCATAATAATAATGATAATAATTTTGCTATTTATACCCCGCCCATCTGACTGGGTTGCCCAGCCACTCTGGGTGGCTTCCAACATGCATAAAAACATAATAAAACATCAAACATTTTTTTAAAAAACCCTTCCCTATACTGGGCTGCCTTCAGATGTCTGCTGAAGGTTGTATAGTTACTTATCTCCCTGGCTCTGGGGCCTCATGACTCCATCATACCTGCCAACATTTCGTCCTGGGTGAGGCGGATGCTGCTAGGCGCATGTGTACGCTGTCCATTTCCCACACCCAACTGCATGGCCCTGGGGCCTGGCAACCCATGCTAGGCCACTACATGGAGCTGCCTTTCAAAAGGGCACAGGAACCTGTGTTAGTCCAAAATAGCGCCACCACGCTGTTCACTGGGACTGGCCAATATAGATTATGCTGGCACTATGCTGTCAGAACTGGCTACTAGTCTGTTTCCAGGAGACCCAGTTCAAAATTCTCATGTTTACTTTTAAAGCTAGAAGTGGCTTGAGGCCAAGCGACCTGGAGGATACGCACATCCACACCTTTCTGGACCGTAAGGTCATCTTCAGAGGCCCTTCTCCAGCTATACCTATGTAATGAGGGGTGACAGATGACTAATGGGAATAGAGCTTTTTCAGGGGTGGTGCCTCAGTTGTGGAATACCATCTCCAGGGAGGCTCTCTTAAGGCCCACATTGTAGTATTGTCAGCGCCAGGTGAAGCCCTTTTGTATTGTCCTTTCAGGCCTTTCACAAAGTGCATTTGAGATCATTTGCACAGCTGTCTCTTCTGTTGTACGTTTTGACTCTATACTGTGCTCTATCTCAGATGTCATGTGCATTGTGCATCATGCATCATGATTTAATTATTTTTAGTTTAAACAGTCCAGAAAACTTTGGTTATTGGGTAGTATAGAAATGCAAGAAATTAAATAAAAATAAAGAGAGAGGAGTAGTCAGCCAGACCATAACCCCCACACCCCACCAACCCTCTGCCAATTGACATTCCACATAAATCTCTATATTAGTTTCATCCCCATTCAGGCATTATAAATTTATTTATGTATTTATTTAAAATATGTATAGATCACACTTTTTTGTAAAAATGCAGGAAGGCAGTATGCAGTGCTCAAAAGGACAACAAAGTCAATAAAAACATCAGTATAAATTATTTATTTAAATGTTTACAGACCACACTTTCCCTAAAAATACAGCAAGACGATAGACCACACACAAGCCAATGTAAGACCATTAAAAACCAATAAATGACCAATAAATGATGATGCACTGAACTCTTGGGTTGGAAATGACTCAGTATGTTCAAACGGACATTGAAAGTGGGATCATGTATAGCCACCCCAATAATATATCATGAGCACTAATAGCACCCCCTCCAACATGTTGATGCCAAAAACCAGGACTCATGTCTTCCTGGCCCCGCTCCCATGCGAGTCACATGATTCGCGATCCTGCGTGTTTTTGTGCACTATGCATGGTGCCCCAAACCAGGATGTCCCGATTTAATTGGGGCAGTTGAGGGGTATGAAATAATCATGAGTGCACAATAAACAGAATTGTCCGGAAGAGCCCTAACTCTCCAACCTATTCTCGCTGATTTGGTTTCACTGGAAGAAGACACTGTGGCACTTGACACATTGCCACGGCTCTTTGCTGGCACCGCTTGGCGAATTAATATGCAGAGCCAACCTTGGCCTACTCGAGCTTTTAGCAGGGGGGCTGAGCACCACAGCATAGCTATTCTCTCCTTGGGACCCAAGAGCTGCCAAAGGGTTGCTGAGTGAGCCCAGTGTCAACAAGGGCAGGGAAGAACGAGCAACAAAGCTGTGCTTCCTGGAAGACAGGCTGGTTTGGGATTAAGTTTCTATTCAAATTGGGGACAGAACAATCCCAAAACAACCTTTGGTGAATGAGCCCAGTGTGCTCTACGGCTCCATCCTTGGGAATGCCAGGTCAGCCGGTTGCTGTTAGCAGGTAGCGAATGATCATTGGGGCGAATGCAGGAGTTATATAAAACTGTATTTGAGTAAAGTCTGTTCAGACAGAATTGAAGGGGGCATCACCAAGCTTGCACGTGCTTCCTACTAGTCCTCAACATTCCCGTTCGCATTTGTTAGGCAAAACACGGATTTCATATTTTAAAATGCAAGTTTGCTAAGCGCTCTGTCAGCACGGTAGATACGGCTTGAGGGGGAAACAAAATTAGGCATTAAGTAGCTCTTTGCATGTAAGGTGC
Organism: Podarcis bocagei; assembly: GCF_964188305.1. Taxonomy (NCBI): domain Eukaryota; kingdom Metazoa; phylum Chordata; class Lepidosauria; order Squamata; family Lacertidae; genus Podarcis; species Podarcis bocagei. The sequence goes on along the minus strand of NC_138143.1, from coordinate 34,852,360 downwards.
AGTTGTGTGTGGCTTTAAAAAAATATGCAAATAGCATCAGCTGTGGTGCTAATAATTATCTGGACTGCAGCAGGCATGGGCTGGAAAATTAATCCTGCCACAGACCTGAGGAAGATCCCTCTTCTGAAGCTAGTATTTGCTTTGAAAATCCCCAGGAGAGATCAATGGCGGGTTTCTTCTTAATGCAAGTAGCAGGTCAGAGGAGGGCTGCCCCTTGGGACCACAAGATGGGTTAAATTTCCATGGGAAAGGGTTGAATTTCCCTACCAACTCCTACTATGCTCCTGATAATTATCAGACCCACACAGATGATGCCATCTTCATAAAATAAACAAACCTGCAGTTTAAGTGTAAACACCTTAGTAGCATGAAGGATGTCTAAGATATTCCTCTTTCAATAGGCTTCCTGCCTACAGAGTTGTTTGCTTCACTGACTTCCGAATTGGTTCTTGCAGGTTCTATTTATGGAACGCGTTGTGGTGGGGGTGTCACAATTTACTGACATGAGCCTTTGCTGCCAGCCAAACTGGATGTGCCAATCTGCTCGTGTGCAGGATTAAGTCTTCAACCCTAGAAATACCGGGCTGGTCCACCTTGGAGCATTAGTTAGCATTATCCAATTTCCTCCGCTTCACATTAGACCAGAATAGTCCACACCCACAAGGACTTGAATTTGGATATGAGGAGCAACTTCAGTCTTTCCCCATGAGCACAGATCAGCTGACTGTGCATTTTGTTTTGTTTCGTTTTGCATTCTTTAGGAAGGGGAGAACGAAACTCTGCAGGAACCATCAGTTTCAGGTAAAAAAGTAAGTCATCTTCCCCAACCCACCCAACCATGCTGCACTTTAAAAATGGGACGAGGGTGGCGCTGTGGTCTAAACCACAGAGCCTAGGGCTTGCCGATCAGAAGGTCGGCGGTTCGAATCCCCACAACAGGGTGGGCTCCCGTTGCTCAGTCCCAGCTCCTGCCAACCTAGCAGTTTGAAAGCACACCAGTGCAAGTAGATAGATAGGTACCACTGTGGCGGGAAGGTAAACGGCATTTCCGTGCTCTCTGGTTTCCGTCACGGTGTTCTGTTGCGCCAGAAGCGGTTTTGTCATGCTGGCCACGTGACCCGGAAAGCTGTCTGTGGAGAAACGCCGGCTCCCTCGGCCTGAAAGCGAGATGAGCGCCGCAACCCCAGAGTCGCCTTTCACTGGACTTAACCATCCGGGGTCCTTTTCCTTTTTTTTAACCTTACTTTAAATCCCTGATTTAAATCCCCAGTTCACTTTTAAACCTGGGAGAATCAGAGGATGGGAGCTGCCATGTTCAGGGTATTTAATTAATTAATTATAATTAATTAATACACCACCTTTATCTTCCAGGGACCCCGAGGTGGTGTAGATGGTTGTTCTCCTCCTCCCCATTTCATCCTCACAGGAACCCTGACTTACAGGCTATGAGATTGCGACTGGCCCAAGGATGCCCAGTGAGCTTCATGGCTGAGTGGCGATTCTAACCCTTCTCTCCCGGGTTTGAGTCCAACGCTCTAACCATTAGGCCACACTGGCTCTCCGGGGGAGTGAATTAGGCAAGTCGCTTCAAGGAACAGTCACTGCCCAGTGGATTTTTTATCACTAAAGTACTTGTGTTAGTTGACTTATTGGGTTGTCTGCACTATCTGTTACAAAAGCCTCTTTTGTGAACAATCACGGTTAATAAGGTAACAATCATTGGGCCTCTCCAGACTGATGTTTACTGCAGGTGTATTCTGCAATATATAGTACCTGTCCTTGTCATAGAGCATTTGTGGTGCATTTGTTTTGCTTTATTATGGTGTTTCAAGGCAGGAGGCTTGTGATTCGAGGACCCGTCCCCCGCTTGAGAATAATAAAGACACGTGGACACAGTATATTAGGTTAATGGGCAAGAAAAGGCCACAACTTTATTGATTACAGCAGGTGAGAAGGTATTGGCTTAGGCACTGGACAACTCCAAATTTGACTCCACCCACTCGGAGAGGGGTGAGTCTGACAAGGGGTTAATCACCAGTAGGGGGAGCCTGTTGATGCAAATACAACTATAAGCATTCCCCTGATGTCACCGGGGGTCGTGCCATGCCCCCCCCCCCGCCACACAGGGCATTAGACAGGATCCACGACCGCCGAATTCCTTTAATGGAATACCCAAAAGTGAAGGGGTAGGCGATGGCCACACCTTGCCCTTCCACACACCAACAACACATTCCAATGCCTAACCGCCAAATACCAAGAAAGTTGTGGTGATTGCTACGAGGTAGGCGGAAAAAACCAAGAGGCCAGTGCCAATTCCCCAGTTGGAAAAAAACTCCTACCGGGCCTCCTGGGCAACCAGGGCGACCAACCATGGGTCCATAGCAAGGTCAAGCGAGAAGCTACGCACTAAAGGGAGTGGTGGGTGGGTGACTCGTGAAAATCAGTAGCGCAATGGCGGGGAGAGCTGACGCGGCCACATTTGAGCGGCTAAACCACGCCCCCGCGGTGTCACCCAATTGGGTGCCCAACTGGGAGGCGTGGCACGCCAGCGATGATGAGAGGGCAGGGGGCAGAACGCCCCCTGCGTGATGCAGGGATCGGCTCCCACTCATAACCCCTCCCCTCCGGGAGGAGAGGCTTTAGTGTGCAAGTCTTGCTGGTTTTATCGCTATCAGTTTTCGCCATCCCTTTTACAGGTCCGATACTTTGCTGCTTTATCCCTTTTGTTAGCAGGATGGGCAATGACAGAACATGGGCAGGACTTGGGCTGTAGCTTTTCCCATCTCCTTGGAAACCTTTCTCTGCACCCTCTTTTATAAATATGCTTCTCCATTGTTACCACATTATTGCTATCTGGAAGGCCTGTGGTGCAAAAAAGAAGTGAGACACACAGACATTTGTGGCATGAAAAACTATAGGATTTTGAATAAAGGCGCACAATATGCACTGAATGTAAATGAAGCTCCCCAAAAATTTTGCAGGTGCAAATAATATTAAAAGCAGGATCACGGATGATTGCCTCAATACCATTGTGAGTGCAAATCCTGGTGAATGCGCAATAAGGAGGACGTCTGAAAGAGCTGACTGTCTGTACTTTTGGGATTCCAGTGCCTTCTGAACATGTGTACTGTGTACATGCATGCTCAGGATTAACCTTCACGCATCTGATGAAGTGGACATTAGTCCACCAAAGTTTGTGCAACAGTTCATTAATCTTCAAGGCTCTTTGTTGTGTTTACTTCAAAGAAGATCCATCAAGAGCATCAAAGTCATATAATGGTAAAGGAAAATCACTTTCAAAGGATACAAAGGATATCTTGGTGTTATTTTTGTATCTCTCTGCAGAGGCTTAAATTTTGCCAAAGAGCATCACGTCCGGTGGTTTAGATAGATCTGGAGACAGGAGATGTAATCAATTTCCTTCTGTGGTTTTGTGCTTCTCTGTTAACCTTGGTGAAGTTTCTTTGCCATTCTGCATCTCAGTTTTGCTGCTTCTGAAATGCTGATACCAGTGTCTGCATCAACATCCCCAAAACTACTTTCCCCCATAAAGCTTTCAAGGGTTGTGGTTGAAACCTCTGAAGGTGGGAAGGAACAGCTGAAAAGCCTGGGGAGGATGACTGAGAGTCAGTACCAGTTTTACTACATTTTAGCAGTTTTACTGTGTTTCCAAATAATGCCAGCACAGAGCAGTTTGATATTGAAAAATGGTACTAGGGACTGAGTTAACCAGAACTCTAAGGATGTTCTAGGCAGGCAAGAACAACAGGCTGCTTCTGATCCTGGAGTCACTGATAGCATTTTTCCTCCATGAATTTGTGTATTTCTGTGGGCAGATCTAACCATATGTTTAAAGCACATCCAACATACATTTAAAGCACATGACGTCTCCCAAGGAATCCTGGGAACTGTGGCTTGTTGAGGATGCTGGGAATTGTAGCTCTGTGAGGGGGAAACCAGAGTTCTCATGATTCTTTGGGGGAAGTTACGTGTTTTAAATGTGTGTTGGATGTGCCTTAAATGCATGGTACAGATCTCAGTCGTCCCTGGTATTCATCCCTGAAGAAGCAGTGGCGAAACTAGGCTTTATTTCAGCCAGGTCAAAGACCCAATTTGGTGCCCCCATGCACATTCATTCACACACACACACACACACACACACACACACACACACACAGCCTTAATGACACCCCTCTGGAGGCTTCACCTGGGGCAAAAACCCTGGCTAGACCCTCCTTCCACCCCGTAGCTACAACTCTGGAAGAAGTCCTATATGAAAGGCCAAAGCTTGCCTACTAGATTCTCCACTCTCAATTACCTCCAGTGATTTTTTTCCTTTCAGTTGTTGAAGTCAAAATAAGGTCAAATATCAGTTCTGAACAGCAGCTAGGAAGGTGATTTGGGGGTGGCAAAGCTATAGGTTAAACATCACCCCCCCTAAACTTTTGGAGCTGCTTCTCAGCTCCAAATTTCCCCCCGCTGAGGCTGTTCTTCTGTTCTTTCTTTTTTCTTTTTTAAAGACTGTGTTGAAAGTTCTTGCGAATAATATGCTGTTAAGTCCTACACATTTAAATTTCTAAAACTGGGGGGGAAACCACACCGGCCACCAAGCAGGAGAAATTGCAGTCCATTAGGGAATCATGAGCCACAGCAACCCTAACAATATAATTCTTTCCTTGTCTGCTGAATTATTTACTGAGTTACCCATTCCTAATTCCGGAGAGTCCTTTTTTGAGAAATGAGGAAATGGGTTTGGTTTCAGATGCAGCTCAGCAAACATAAAACCAACACACTATTTATAAACAGAACAGCCAATTCCGGGTATTCCGTCTCGCTTTAGCACCACCTCAAAAAGTGGGTAACCTTGACAGGCACAGAATGGGATGTCCGAGTGCTTGTGCGTGTGCTTGCGAGACATCTCTCTGCACAAATGCACACAATATATGAAGGAGCAGGCCTATGGGTGCATTGACGTCATGGTGATGTCTGGTCGTTGCCACATGTTGCATGGCACTATGCATTGGGCATGTTGTGTGGGTGGCGAGTGACTTGAAGGAACTTCCAGAGATTCTGCAGGAATAGTTGTCGGTGTGGCTGCACTGCATCAACACCACAACTCTTCCCGTGCTTTGCATTTTGCTGTCAAGGTGTGCAGAGGACGGTGACTTAAACTGCAGCTTGCAGCGGCTGGTGTAGCAGAAGCATAGCTGTCAACTTTTCCCTTTTCCTATTCAGTATAAGGGAATTTCCCTTAAAGAAAGGGAAACATTGACAGCTATGAGCAGAAACCATCGGATTGGCCTGCCCAGGTCCTCTCAGCAAGGAGCTTGATCTCTTCATTAATTCTAAACACAAAGTGGGAAATGCTAAATAAAATGGTCTTGCGAATCATGAGCAGAATCCAGCCTTCAGAGCTACTTGTTTCTCAGTTGATAGTTTCACCACAAACGAGCTGAAGTTGTCATTAACGGTAAGCACCCGTGCTTTGGATTTTACACAGGGCGATCGTACATGCAGATTACAAATTCAGCATTTCACGTTTAAATGATGAATGGCAAGATTGGGCAATTTTTGAGAAGGGTCTTAGCTCAGTGGTAGACTGGCTTGGCATGTAGAAGGTCCCAGATTCCCTGTCTGGCATTGGCAGGCAAGACTCCTATCTGAATCCATGAAGAGTCACTGGCAGTCAGTGTAGACCAGTGCTCTCCAACATTGGTTCCCCAATGATCAAGGATGATGGTAGTTGTAGTCCAACAAAGTCTGGGGGGACCAAAGATTGAAGAACACTAGTGTAGACAATTGCGAACTAGATGGACCAACAGTAGAACTCAGTAAGGCAGCATCCCCTCAAAAATTGTTTCAGTTGCACCAAAGAGGGTGATTGGGTAATTAACTACATGCACGGTTTGACTCTATGCTTTTCTCCGCAGCTCCCTGTTGCAAGCAAACTTGTGCCAAGAGAAGATGTCCACCGAAACGTCGGCCAGCCCCACAGAGGAACAGATAGAGATTCTGGAGTATAACTTCAACAAAGTCAACAAGCACCCGGACCCAGCCACCCTTTGCCTCATAGCTGCTGAGGCGGGACTGTCTGAGGAAGAGACTCTGGTGAGTGACTGAGCCACAGAACACAAAGGCCAGCTCTGACCCCAGGATCCAGGCTGTAGGGACCACATCCTCTCCCTTGGTCTCAGTGCTTTCAAAGTGTCTTCCTAACCACGGCCTCCCATTGGCTGGAGATAGCTCAGTTGGTTAGAGTGTGGTGCTGATAACTCCAAGGTTCAGGTTTGATCTCCATATAATCACCATCATCATCATCATCATAATTTTATTATTTATACCTTGCCCATTCAGGCTGGGTTGCCCCAGCCACTCTGGGCAGGCAGCTTCCAACACATATAAACACATAATAAAACATCAAACATCGAAAAAAGACCCATTAAAAATGGGACAGCTATATATTCCTGCATTGCAGGGGGTTGGACTAGATCAAAGTTTTCCAAACTGTGTGTGGCGACACGTTAGCGTGTCGGCTGCAGTGTGTAGGTGTTTTGTGTGAATGCTCCCGGGGCTGGAAAGGGGTTAGTTTAACCTCCGGTTTGCTATTGAAACTGAATTAATGTGTCATGAAATGATATGTGTCCAAAAAGTGTGTCACCAACATGAAAAGTTTGAAAAGCTCTGGACTAGATGATCCTCAGGATCGTGGGTGGTGCTGTGGGTTAAACCACAGAGCTAGGGCTTGCGGATCAGAAGGTCGGTGGTTCGAATCCCCGTGACAGGGTGAGCTCCCGTTGCTCGGTCCCTGCTCCTGCCAACCTAGCAATTCAAAAGCACGCAGTGCAAGTAGATAAATAGGTACCTCTCCGGCGGGAAGGTAAATGGCGTTTCCGTGCGCTGCTCTGGTTCGCCAGAAGCGGCTTAGTCATGCCCGGAAGCTGTACGCTGGCTCCCTCGGCCAATAAAGCAAGAGGAGCGCCGCAACCCCAGAGTCGGTCATGACTGGACCTAATGGTCAGGGGTCCCTTTGCCCTTTACCTTTATATAGTGCATATTCCTCAGGGTCCCTCCCAACTCTACATTTCTATGATTCTCTCCCAAGAAAGATGTTTGCCTTTCTCAACGTTTGCAACAGCAAGTGGTGACTTGGACATGTGAACTGATCAGCAGAACCACGGACAGGGCCTCTATGTCCCCACCTCACATTACCTCAGGGCCAAGCTAGAAGTGGTGAATGGGGGTGGGTGGGTGGGGGTGTGACAAGGCCAGCCATGATTGCTGAATCACAATAAATAGAAAAACCTTCTCCTTACTTCCCCAATTGTGCTTTTCCTCCCAGCATGATGTGTCTGCAGTGATGGATTGAAAGAAGGAAAAGCAGGTTTGGCGGGAAGATCCAACCCCTGTCTCTAATTAAAATTAGACTTCCACCCCAACAAGCCTATTAATGAACAAGATAGGCATGTCATTTTTAATTATTTTTTTAAAGGTGGATCTAATCTGGCCCTCAGTGGTTTTCATTCCATTAGGGACCATTCATTCAGCTATGAATCATCAACTTTTTGAGCAATCAAGCGACACAGCGCTGGCCTAACAGGGTTTTAGTACCTCTCTGGGGTATCTCCAGTCATGTTGCTAGTGGTTTATCCTGCCCACCATGTGGTGAATTTCGTACTTCTAATGCCAACGGCACCCGCTATTAACAAGGAGTTGGGGTTACTTCATAACTGTAATGATTCCAAGCAATAAGAGAGCAAATTGGCCAGGATTGTGAGTGGGAAACTTGATACAAACATGAGATCCCCGTTGTGATGAGCAGAAACTCTAGGTCTCTTGCTGGCTCAAGTCAGGCCCGAGGGGAGGCTGCCTTCCCTTCAGTCACATATTTCAGATCTACGTCACAAAGCTGAAGCCCAAATTAGGCTTTTCAGCACTGAAACTCAAGGTTTGTTTTTTCCCAAACCATTGCAGTATAAAATGTATGAAAATCTAAAGTATACACAATATGGGTTTTGAGATAGCAGCCCCTAGTCTGCTATTCTGGCTCTGCTCTTTTTCCTTTCCTGAGAATGTCTTGTTTCCTCCATGTTCTAAATAAGTCACTGCTTCCTATTTAGTCTGATTATATTTATTGTCCAAAAACAACAGCCTGCAGCCGCACGGGACAGAAGTTCATACGGTAACTACTGAGCAAGGTTCCCTTCTACCTTTGACAGCCTGATGTGCAGCAAATAACAGAAGAGAGGAAAATAGGCACAAAGGGGAAGGATTAAACTCTCTCGCCAATGCATTGGAGTCCCAATCTAAATTATCCCGCTCCCATAACAGCTTTTGCTGAGGAGCGAGAATTGCAATTTGTAAGTGTAATTTTTAAGGCACAGGTGCAATGTAGATTAGGTTTGGCTCCTAATCTACAATGCAGCAGAAGGAAGTAGGAATGGAGTGGTCGAGTCTTGTGGTTCTAGAATGGACTGTACCAATTCGAGCTGCAAGTGGAGGACCATATTTTTAAAATGTCTCTTGTCCTGGGATGAGGACCCTCTCTGCATGTAGAAAGCTAGCAGGAAGTGGATTTTGCAGCAACCTTTCTCCCTGACGTGCAGGAACTCTTTTTTTTTTTAAGGGACATTCTAAAATATATAATACCCCCCTGCAGTATGAAGTGGAAGTGGTACAGTCCACTCAATGTCCCGTCCCCATCTGCCATCACATTCTGCTATGTATCTAGACCAGTGTTTCCCAAAGTTGGGTATCCAGCTGTTTTTGGACTACAATTCCTATCATCCCTGACCACTGGTCCTCCTAGCTAAGGATGATGGGAATTGTAGTTGAAGAACAGTTTGGGAAACCCTGAATGTTATGTACTGAGTTGAATAGGATCCAAAATGCAGCAGTCTGATTGGTCCTAGAACAATAGGATCCAAAATGCAGCAGTCTGATTGGTCCTAGAAAAATAGGATTCAGAATGCAGCAGTCTAATTGGTCCTAGAACAATGCAGCAGTATGATTGGTCCGCAGGAGCCACCCAATCCAGCTCCAGATGGAAGTGAATCCACAACCTGATTGGCCTACAGGAGAATTCCGGAATTAGCCAATCACGTGCAGCCCATTGTGTAAATAATGTATATAAAGCAGATATTGTGGGAGAACATCCACTCCTCCTCACCACTATGAGCTGAATAAAGAGCATGAAATCCACTCTTGACTCCGAGTATATTTCACCGAACTAGACCATACCTGACTCCGCATTCTTCTTCCTGTGCATTCTGCACTCCCAGCAGCTCACCCTCAGTGAAATTACTATATGCTATATGCTATATCTACATTTATTGTGCCAGCTCAGTTTCTCTGTTTTCATCTTGCCATGTCTCTTGTTTACCCAGAAATGGTTCAAGAAGCGCCTTGCGGAGTGGAGGAGGTCAGAAGGGCTGCCTTCGGAGTGTGGGTCTGTCCGAGACTGACTTGAACTCTCCTTCCAGAGACAATTCTAGAAAGCTGATGGCATCCAACGATTAATTCATGCTGCGGAACATGTTACTATCAAAACTAATTGTGTCTGTTATTTAACCTGCTGCCTTATTTAAATGTACATAACCTGAGGGGGGGATAAATAATTATATAAAACCATATAGATATATATATGCAAGTTGTAATGTATTCTTGTATAGAAATTATAAAGGAAGACCTGCAACTGCCGCTGGCTGCAGCTCCTTTCAAAGTGGCATGGAGTAGTTTAGGATTAATGTAATATTCCCCTTGATTCGTGGCAAAGCTAATAATAGGAACGAGAAGATTTAGCAGGGGAAAATGGTCTGTCCATCGCCTGCCACTGGATCTCAAAAAATGAGCTCACTTGCGGAGCGCAGGAAAACAGCATCGAGAAAACCAACTGCATTGACAAAAAGTTGGGGTGTGATTTCAGTGTGTAGGCAATGATGAATGTAGAGAGATAGCTTCCAGTAAACCAAACTGAACATTGGGCGTTGCGTCGGCAGCGTTGCGTCATGGGCACCATGAAGACACCCTCCACTACGGCACACTAGGGAAAATCCCTGCAGTAGGACATCTAGCCTCACTAGCCCCAGACAGGTGTAAACTGAAAATTGATATCAATGCATCTGGACCCATTATTAGTCAGTGCAGCCAGATTCTTCCGCCCCACTCCCCAGATCCCTGGCCTTAATTTGTTCGACGTTAGTCCACTAACCTTGGATGGTTTGGTGTAAAGTGCCTAGCATGCAGGTATGAGCGCCCATGCTGCCCAGTATCAGGATTGGATCGTGCCCATAGTTCATTTGATGCCAGTGTTACTGAATGAAAATCTGTGCATGCTTACGCCGTTGCCGCATTTATTTTATTGTCTTCCAAAAGGCGTGCCCTCTAAGTTAAAAGGAGTATTTCCCTCCAGATGTGCAAATAAAAATGGAAGTTAAATCAGACTGGATATGCATGCTTCTGGTTGATTTGGTCAGCCTGTCAGTTTATCATCGAAAAGTCCACCCCTGGTGTTCTCGTATGACCAAGAAACAGAAGCCAAGAAGGGCCAGCAGCAGGGTTTCTCAAAGTAGGTAATACAGTGGTACCTCAGGTTAAGTACTTAATTCGTTCCGGAGGTCCGTTCTTAACCTGAAACTGTTCTTAACCTGAAGCACCACTTTAGCTAATGGGGCCTCCTGCTGCTGCTGCGCCGCTGGAGCACGATTTCTGTTCTTATCCTGAAGCAAAGTATTTAACCTGAAGCAGTATTTCTGGGTTGGCGGAGTGTGTAACCTGAAGCGTATGTAATCTGAAGCGTATGTAACCTGAAGCGTATGTAACCCGAGGGACCACTGTACTGCTCCCTGCGGGGTGCTGGGGGCGGTAGTAGCCTTGGGTGCAATTGGGAAGCGTTGAATAAAAATAAAGGGAGTGGTAGAAGCATAAGAAGAAAATGTTGGAAAACCATTTGTACATGTAACATAGAGTAAAAGTCGCTGTGATTATTTTCCAAATCAACACACAAAATGTTGTAGGGGGTAGGTAATAATAATAATAATAATAATAATAATAATAATAATAATAATAATAATAATAATAATAATAATTTTATTTATACCCCACCCTCCCCAACCAAGACTGGGCTCAGGGCGGCTAACAACTGATATAAAAACAAATTGATTGAAATACAACTTAAAAAACAAGATTAAAATACAACATTAAAACATTAAAATTAAAATGCAGCCTCATTTCAATGGAAACTAAAACCAAAAACGTTTTTTGGGGGATGAAAACATCGTCTTCACTAAGGCTAACTATCCAGACTGGTCCTACATTGGCCAGGAAAAAACCAGGGAAGTCCCCAAATAGAAGCTCCATCACAGGAGGAGAAAGGAAAAAAGAAAGAGGGGAAGGGAATCAAATTGATTCCAAGCCAAAGGCCAGGCGGAACAACTCTGTCTTACAGAGAAATATAGGTAGAAATATAGATACATAAGAGAATGCAAATTTGTCACTGCACCTTTCTGTTTGTTCCCTTAAAGAAGGTAGATTTCCAAGGGAGTGCTGAGTGATATTTTTTTCCCCCGGAAAAGAGAATGCTAGGCCAAATAAGTTTGGAAACCTCTGCTCTACACAGATAAGAATAGCTCACCTCTTCACCTCAGTTTCACAGTTCTATAATATTATGCGTAGCCAGAACCGAGTCCATTCAACCACTACAAAGTCCACATTTATATCTCTAGTTGGAGAAGGGGACGGGATTAAGCACTTACTGATGTTTAAACCAATACACTGTGAATTTTGATAGAAATCTGAAGAAGAGTGTTTTGAAATGTTTGGTGGTGACTTCAGAGCCAGCTGAGGTGAAGTAATGGTATCTTTAAAAATTATTCCCATGAGTGAGTTGGATACATGCCATTGAAATTTCGCTGTCTGAGGCAGTATGGCTCTACCATTTGCTGGGAATCACAAGTGGGAACAGGGCTGTGGCACTCAGGTCTTTCTTACACGTTTTCCATGGGTGTCTAGTTGGCCACCATGAGAACAGCATGCTAACAGGATCTTTGTCCTGACCCAACAGGGTTCTTATTTAATCAATGTGCTTGTATGTAACTAGGGCTTGGGACTGGAATTCAGGAAAGAGTTTCATTAAAATCAGTCGCTGAAATCAGAAATAGAACCTGCGTTTCAAAACGAATATTTTTGGTTGCAAATATGTTGGGTTTTTTAAAGCTCTGGAAGCCGGTATTGTTACATCCATTAATTACGGAAAACAAAAGTGAAACAACAAGACAGTGAAAGCAAACCATGCCAATTAATTGCATGCTAATATGTGTAACAGGAAAGATGTTGTAAAATGGAATGTTAACTTCACTATTTCACAAATGTGGATTTGTATACGCATTTCACCAAAATGAAGCAAACGGTATGGAAATTAGGAAATCCAGAATAACGGAGGGGGGGGGGGGAGATGGGACAGTACTTTCTCCATTATCCTTGAGTTACACTCATGGGAGCAAAAATATCCCATGGTGTTGTCTCACTGGATTGATTTGAGGACGTCAGAAATGATGAGCAACCACCATGCTTGCACTACAAATGGAGTTGTTGCAGTACTCTGTTGCCGTTTGCTGAGGTCCACGAACGGCCATCCTGTGCAGCACTTGCTCCCAGGAGCTCCTGAGGCTGTCACGTAGTTGTCTTTGCGGGTATCCAGGTTTGCGCCCAAACACCCTGGCCGCTGCAGCCAGTGGGAGCATTGTTGGAAACTTCTGCCATTTCCTTCCTCATTGCATGGGAACAGCAAAAGGCAAAAGGTATGACCACAAACTCAGCTTGCTGGAAGCAAAATGTACAGTGGTGCCTCGCAAGACGAAATTAATCCGTTCCGCGAGTCTCTTCGTCTTGCGGTTTTTTCGTCTTGCGAAGCACGGCTATTAGCGGCTTAGCGGCTATTAACAGCTTAGCGGCTTTAAGAAAAAGGAAACAAACTCGCAAGAACTCGCAAGACATTTCGTGTTGCAAAGCAAGCCCATAGGGAAATTCGTCTTGCGGAACGACTCAAAAAACGGAAAACTCTTTCATCTAGCGAGTTTTTCATCTTGCGAGGCATTCGTCTTGCAGGGCACCACTGTATGCTGGTTGCAATGTCATGCATAGTAAAGGACTTAGGGAGGAATCACCTTTGGGAACATCCAACAGGAACATCGCCATTATGTCCTAAACTGGTGACAGTAGTAGTAGTAGTAGTGGTAGCAGGGGTGTAGGAAGGGGGGTGCAGGGGGTGCGATCTACCCCGGATGTCATCCCTGGGGGGGTGACAAAATGGCACACCACGGGGGGGGGGGACTTACCGCAGGGCCTGGCCTGCAGCACGCCTGAGCCACGCATATCTCCTGGGAGTGACGCATGTCTCAGGGCTCTGTGCTGCCTGAAATGGCAGCGTGGGGTTTGAGTCCGCTAGGCGGACTCCGTGGGCAGCTTGCCGTGGCGCCCCCCTGGACAGATCACTGCGGCGCACCCATGTGCAAATCGCCCCACCCCCGTGGGCGAATCGCCCCATCCTCACCGCTCTGGGTGCTGGAGCACCTAGCTATGCCCCTGAGTAGTAGCAGTAGTAGTAGTAGTAGTAGTAGTAGTAGTAGTAGTAATAATAATAGTAATAATAATTTATTTATACCCTGGCCACCTGGCTGGGTTTTTCCAGCCACTCTGGGTGGCTCCCAACAGAATAATAATGATGATGTTGATGATGATGATGATGATGATGATGATGATGATGATAATAATAATAATAATAATAATAATAATAATAATAATAATAATAATAATAATAATAATAATATAGCGATAAAACATCTAACATTAAAAATTTCCCCGCGCACAAAACAAATCCTCTCTAGATGTACTCCTTGTCATTCTCACAAGGGAGCAATACAAATGTATACAGCATTACACTTTTGCACTAAACTGAGAACAAGAAAAAACATGTTTAGTTGAAAAGGGTGGGATGTGTTTGGGATAAGGATGATGCGTCAAGATCAGCGCGTACAGCATGCAGAATGCGCTTTAAAATGCAGTGTGTGCACAGACTGAATAAATAGTGGAAGAAAATACACATTTAACAGAATTATTGTGTGCTGTTAAATAGTTGAGCACCATTTCAGACCCTTGAAGTGTCCCTGTTTTCCAGGGACAGTCCAGGATTTACAGAAGCGGTTTCAGTTTCTGATTTGCTCCCGAAATGTACCGCTTTTCCTTAGGACTATCCCTCTTTTCACCGGAGAAATGTTGGAAGGTTTGGAATTGGACATTGCTATTTTCATTGGAGAAATGCTGAAGGGTATGCCAGTGTGCCCAAACTAGTGGCGGAAAGAAAGAGAGGAAGGCAATCACAGTTATTTTCCTAATTTATTTAAAATTAGGTCCTGGGAGGTAGAGAGAGGTAGGTACATTTGATGAATTAGCTCAGCGCTGGGTTGGCTTCGCTAGCTCCTTGACCCTGTCTGAGCAGTAGGCCTTTTTAGCAGTCTCCTTCACCACAAAGGCTTCTGGGTTAAACTGGACAATTTGGGTCGCGGCCCTGCGGGGGGAAGGTAGTCGTCAGTCTAAACAGTGATCTGCGATACAAAATGGATCTGAAGGAGTAACAGAACAATCCCACCCTGAAGTTATACCTGCTGGGCGGGGATAGGTAAAGGTAAAGGGACCCCTGACCATTAGGTCCAGTCGTGACCGACTCTGGGGTTGCGGCGCTCATCTCGCTTTATTGGCCGAGGGAGCCGGCGTACAGCTTCCGGGTCATGTGGCCAGCATGACTAAGCCGCTTCTGGCAAACCAGAGCAGCGCATGGAAACGCCGTTTACCTTCCCGCCGGAGTGGTACCTATTTATCTACTTGCACTTTGATGTGCTTTCGAACTGCTAGGTTGGCAGGAGCAGGGCTCCCTCTAGCTGTTTTAACTTCTGCCTTAGTGGCTATCCCTGGCTTCTGTGGGAGATGGGGGTAGGGACAGAGCCGAAAAGGCCCTGGCTCTGGTCAAGGCCAGTCTAATTTCCTTGGGGCCTGGGATCTTCAGGGTGTTGTTATTTGCAGACCGTAAGGTCCTCTGTGGGGCATACCAGAAGAGGCGGTCCCGTAGGTACCAGGGTCCTAGGCCGTATAGGGCTTTAAAGGTTAAAACCAGCACCTTAAACCTGATCCTGGACTCCACCAGGAGCCAGTGCAGCTGGAAAAGCACAGGGTAAATGTGATCCCGCGGCGGGGACCCCGTAAGGAGTCTCGCCGCGGCATTCTGCACCCACTGGAGTTTCTGCATGCACCTCAGAAGAAGATGGTAACAGATCCCTTCCTTCCTGACCGCCCCCCCCCCCGCCGCCTCAAATCTGAGAATCAACCAGACTTTGAGCGCAAGCAAAACATATTCATCGCGTCATCCCAGGAAGTCCCACCTTGCGACAGGCTGTGCAAGTTCACCAAGTCTAGGCGAAGCCACAGCATGTTTTGCCGCTGCTGAGACAGGCCACTGAGGGGGACGGTCAGGGGCACTCCCCGGAGCCAGCGCTTTCGCTCTCGCAAGCTCCATTATCCTCGGACTTGCCACCGCATTCAAGGCAGCCCGGGTCACCTGTGGAACAAAGGAGGAGCGTTTGTTGCTGAACAGCACACAGCTGATTATATTCAGTACACTGGTCCCTTGGTTCTCAAACACCTTGGTATTCAAACACCTTGGAACCCAAACACTGCAAACCCGGAAGTAAGTGTTTCGGTTTGCTAACTTTTTTTGCTCCGGTTTGAGAGTTACACTTCCGTTTTGAGTGTTACGCCGAGGTCTGTCTGTTTTTGCTATTTATTTTGCGTTTTTGTTTTTGCAGCTCTTTTTGTTTTGTTTTTGTGACTTGGTGGAACCCAGTTCAGCTACCGATTGATTGATTGATTGTGTGACTGCAGTACATTGTTTATTGTTTTCATTTTATGGATCAATGGTCTCGTTGGGCAATAAAATTCATGTTTAATTTCTGTTCTAGGGGTTATTTTTAAAAGTCTGGAAAGGATTAACCCGTTTTGCATTACTTTCTATGCGAAAGCATGCCTTGGTTTTGGAAAGCTTTGTTTTTGGACCGGACTTCCGGAACAGACTAAGTTTGAGAACCAAAGTACCACTGTATATTCCTAACAAAACTAGGAGAATATACAGGTGCTTCATCAAAGATTTAGGGTGCCTTTACTCCTCCCCGCCCCGCCCTCCCCTTCTCCCAAAAGCAATCCTGAAAAACAAGGCAGGGGCTGAAGTTCAAATCCCAAAGAACCTGTGATAGGAATTTTATGGTTTTAGATATATGGCAACGTTCATAACCACACGTACATAGATCAACACAGGAAGACCAATCTGGAACCATTTTGGTTCCTAAACTGACCAAATCCTTTCTCTGCAAGGTTAAACTGGAAAAGCCTCCCCTTTCCTCACTAATCCTGTCCCAAGGATATGTCTGTTTGAATAAGGTGTGAGCCTGTGACCTGGCCCAGGAAATAAGTATTTTACCACTACAAAAGAATGGCCAGGCTCCCCAGAAATCCAATCAAGCAACTTGCCAGACAGGAGATAAACTGTGACAGGAGAAAAACAACATTTAAATTTCTGTGATGTAGGTGGGATGTATCTGAGGGGTGGTCTTAGGTTACACCCCTTTGTGATGTATGCATAATGTTTCTGGGGGTGGTCTTGATCTAGAGAATGGGAATTTCAAAAGTCTTTATAAGGCCTTGCAGGCCATTGTTCTGGGTCCTCTTCCTCTCCTGCGTGTGAGGGGAGCACCCTGTTGCAACAGATCAATAAAGATCAAGCTTACTAGCTGTTTTGCTTCTCAATATTCTCTGGTTGGCCTCTGTTATTTTCTCCTACCAATAGGGAACCTATGTAAGGACTCTATATGGGCTCTTGGATACCCCATAAGGGAAAAGGGCATATTTTTATTTACAACAAACCAAAGTAACAGAATTACGTGTCGGATCGGAGCCTCTTTGTATCTGCTGTCATAGCACAATGTTTCTCTCTTCTGTACCGGTCGGGAAATGTTTATGATTCTTGCGGATGCCGAAGCATGCATTGCAGACCTGCTAACACGCGTTTCAGGCTACACAGAGCAAACAAAGCAGAAAACAGGAGTCTTTTAATTTTAAAACAGATGTTACAAACAAGAGCAAAGACAAAACACCTCTGTTACGGATATTACCGGGGGGGGGGGCACATCTTTAAATTAAATATTACAAATATTATGCCTAAATGTCTCCTTTCAACTTGACAGCTCAGGGAAGTTACCTAGCTTTAAAAATAATATGAAATCATCTCCTTTCCCAGTTTCCTCCATTCCAAAGCTATTTTCCCCTTGGAAAAGGACTCCAGGAAATTCCCAGAGGTGACAATTGCTGGGCTCATTGTTAGCCAAGGGAAGCCAAATCTCATCACCTGACTCGCCTCAACCTCCAGACATGCAAAGGAAGTTCTATTGTACTTTTGGGTGGTGGGTACTTAAGACATATTTGTCTATGCTAATCTTATACCTGAGTCTTGCCCTGCCATGTCTGCTTTTGCTAATCTTTTACCAAGGACTTGTCTGGACATGTTTGCCAAGGTTAACCCTTCCCCTTTTGTGACATGTCAGTGATGTAGCAATGATGCTGTACGAACTGTATTCTGGGATATGGTGGGAAAGTTTTTTAAGTCTTTGTCACCTCATCCTCGGGGTTCAAATTTGCTCTTTGAACCTATTGCGCAATAAACTTTGGTCTACAGCTATTTGCTCCGGTTGGCTGGAATCCTTCCTTTATTCCGCAGGGACCCGCGGGCTCTGCCCGACGAGCTGGGTGACTGAGCAGCCTCGCACCTAGATTTTTCCGTAACAACCTCAAACACATTATTTCATACACCGTAATGCACAAACAACTTCTCAGGTCAGGGGCCTGCTGAACAGGGTCGAATGTGCGCCGGGAGAAGTGGAGCTGGAGTCTGATTTGGCAGAGGGGGTCAGTGATCTGCGGGGAACTGTACCAGCCAGGAGGCAAGAGTCAAGAGGCATGGGAAGCTTCAGAGCTGGAGGGTGGAGCACAGGATGGGTCAGAGGAAGAGGGAGATCATGCAAGTGAAGGGCCAGGTGCTTCCCCACCCTCTCCTGTACCACTGTCTCCCAGAACCAGGAGGGGGCTGAAAAGGGAAGAGCAGAGGATGTTTCTATGCAGGCACAGTCTCCGGCTGCGTGTTGACAGCCCATCGGGGGAAGGTACATAAATTGGTAAAGGGCGAGTGCTCCCCTGTTGCTGCAACTGCTCCATAAAGTGTGGACCTGGGAAAGCTGCCTAGATGCTAGCTTGGGTGTGTTATCTTTGACAATAAAGTGTTAACTATCTTGGTGGCGCTGTGGGTAAAACCTCAGTGCCTAGGACTTGCTGATTGTATGGTCGGTGGTTCGAATCCCCGCGGCGGGGTGAGCTCCCGTTGCTTGGTCCCTGCTCCTGCCCACCTAGATGTTCGAAAGCACCCTAAGTGCAAGTAGATAAATAGGTACCGCTTTATAGCGGGAAGGTAAACGGCGTTTCCGTGTGCTGTGCTGGTGCTGGCTCGCCAGATGCAGCTTCATCACGCTGGCCACGTGACCCGGAAGGGTCTTCGGACAGCGCTGGCTCCCGGCCTCTTAAGTGAGATGGGTGCACAACCCTAGAGTCGGACACGACCGGCCCGTACAGGCAGGGGTACCTTTACCTTTACCTATCTTCTGGGTACCTTCCTTTGATGGGGAGCACCCTTGACAGCTCAGGACAGCGCTCCATTGTTGTTATGCAGGTGTGCCTTTAAAGTGCAGTTTTTAAAAAAAATCACATGGGGAGCCCAATTTGGATCAGGGCTTTTACCCTTTTAGCCCCACTATGATCCAGTCCAGATATTCCTCTTCCTCTTTGCACATGTAATTTGGATTCAGGGGGGTCTTTTGATTGCTTCATGACTAGCCTTTTATTTTTATTGGGGGGGCTGTTAAAGCCACATGGAGGCTGCGCCAACCAATGTGCCTTCTTAGCCTGTTTCTTCCCCGCATGGGGCAAGAAAGAGTAGGGACGTCTGTCCACCCGTTTGAAATAAGGGCTGGCATATTCAGCCTCACAACATGCGAGGAGAGGGAGAGAAGCCATTTTGACAGTTGGCTTGTACCTCAGGGGCCTACCTTGCCCAGCCATGGGGCGGAGGGGGGGGAATGTGCAAAGGAAGTGTCAATGGGAGATGGCTTGTTCCCTGTTGTGGAAGAGGCAATAGCTGGCTGGGAACAGGTTTGTGCCTCAGAAACTGTCCCTTTTACGTACACACACACAAAAACACATATTGAGAAAATGGCTTCTTCCACATTCTCTTCAGCTTCCTTGCCCTTTATGGGTGGAAACCGCTATAACCGAGAGCTGCTTCTGCCCACGTCTGCAAAAAAGGGAAGAGCCTTGGCAGTCCGCTCTGTAGTATTTTTTAATCCCATTTTACGCATTACTAAAAGGAATAGTCTATGTGTGGCTGCGTAATGTCACCCCGGCATAAGAAATCTTACGTAACAGGAAGGCTGGCCACCCATTTTAGCTGAACAGAGTGGGAGTGCGTTGCATCAAGAAAGGAAGAGGAAAGAAGGATGAGTCGGAGAATGAAATGAGGTGTTTTTATGATGCTTGGGTGCGTGCTGCTTACATAGAAAGGCCCTGAATCATTTCAATTCTGCAATCAGCTTGCTGGATATGGAATAAAGGCCATACTATACCGGCATAGGAGCAAACTCCTAGGGGCCGTGGGAGCTTTGGCACCCGCAATAAAACATCTGAAAGGGCCGGGCACCACAAAGTTGATGGGCATTGCCATTCAAATGGTGTGCGTGCATCGTGTCATGTGATTGATTATGGGGACGGGGCTTACCTGGGCCCCTGCAATATTTCGTTCAATCTGGCACCTCGGCATACCGCTGTTCTATTGTGAGTGTCTTCTGTGTCTTTTTGGGGGGGGGCACAATAATAGTGTGCTAAAAGGTAAAGTAAAAGGGACCCCTGACCATTAGGTCCAGTCGTGGCCAACTCTGGGGTTGCGGCGCTCATCTCGCTTTACTGGCTGAGGGAGCCGGCGTGCAGTTTCCGGTCATGTGCCCAGCATGAATAAGCCGCTTCTGGCGAACCAGAGCAGCGCACGGAAACGCTGTTTACTTTCCTGCCGGAGTGGTACCTATTTATCTACTTGCACTTTGACGTGCTTTCGAACTGCTAGGTTGGCAGGAGCAGGGACTGAGCAACGGGAGCTCACCCCGTCACGGGGATCTGAACCGCCGACCTTCTGATTGGCAAGTCCAAGGCTCTGTGGTTTAACCCACAACGCTACCCACGTCCCTAATAGTGTGCTAGTTGTGGACTTATTCTGCATTAGTTTGTTCTGTGATACTTCCCCAGCGCAACCACTTTATTGCTGTCTGCAGATGCTACAGCACAACATAAGGGGGACAAAAATAAACAGAGGACATTTGTGGTAAAGTCAGTGCTTTTTTCTGGGGGTACACAGGGGTACGCATACCCCTAAACATTTTGTGAATCTAAGTTTAGCCTCATTGAGGGGCAATATTTCAATATGAGGAGGAAAATGAGAGTACCCCTAAACATTTTTTAAAGAAAAAAAGCACTGGGTAAAGTTAAGAGGTTTCAGCTGGAAGTGACAGGATATGCGCTGACGGGACATGAAGACGTATGACAGCCACAAAAGGGTTACAGGCCCTAGTAGGATTGTAAGCAAGATTGCCATGAGCAAAAATGGTCATGAATGTACAATAAAATAACGGGACATCTGGAGGGGTCCCTAGAATGGTGGTTCCAGACAATACTTCTAAGAACATTATTTTCCACATAAAAAAAATCACAATGCCTGTCCACATCACAAAGAGGCTTGCTTAAAATAATAATTTAAAAAAAGGTCAGGGATGGAAAGCCCCCGTAACAATGAAAGTTAAAAGTTCCCGACTCAGCTAGAACTTGTCATCTGGAGGAAACTGAATCCAAGACAGAGTTAAGAGGTTTCTGGCAAAATTAGATTCCCCAGGCAACAGCACTCAAGACTGCCACCATTTTCAGTCTCCTCCTCCTTCATTCCTCTTGCATGGGCTGAAAGTTCAGCCAACATCAGCCTCCATATTTCCACATTACCTAACAACAGAGGCTTCCCATTATCCTGGACCACTTTATCAGAGGGCATGTAGCCCCAAACCAGAAGTGTTTTTTTGTGTTGTTTTTTGTAGCTGGTTGGTTATAGTTCACTGTTCGCAGAGGCACCAACTCTAGGGGGCCCTGGGTGCCAGGGCGCCCACACTGTGGGGCTCCGACACGACTTCCGGATTTGACCGGAAGTCATGAGTCCTGACACAACCTCCTCGGCAACATTCAAGGACATGCCAGGCCTCTGAACGCGACTTCCGGTATAAACTGAAAGTTGCATCGGAGGTCTTGCAAGGCCTTGGAAGAGTTTGGATTTGATATCCCGCCTTTCACTCCCTTTAAGGAGTCTCAAAGCGGCTAACATTCTCCTTTCCCTTCCTCCCCCACAACAAACACTTGTGAGGTGAGTGGGGCTGAGAGACTTCAGAGAAGTGTGACTGGCCCAAGGTCACCCAGCAGCTGCATCTGGAGGAGCGGGGAAGCGAACCCAGTTCACCAGATTACGAGACTACCGCTCTTCACCACTACACCACACTGGCTCCCTTTTAATTTTGCTATCAATCAGAGTGAGGAAAGGAAACAGACACACAAAAATCCCCCTTTAAACTTTACACCCCTTTAAACGAAGCTGCAGCGGTGCCACAGACATAACGTGACATCACAACATCACAATGACACGTTATGTCGTGGCGCCATTGGGCACCCATAAGCTGGGGCCCAAGTCAGGGCCCCTGACTGTTTGGATTAAGCTGGGAAGTAATAGTGCCACTGTATTCTGCTCTGGTCAGACCTCACCTGGAGTACTGTGTCCAGTTCTGGGCACCACAATGCAAGAAGGACACTGACAAACTGGAACGTGTCCAGAGGAGGGCAACCAAAATGGTCAAAGGCCTGGAAACGATGCCTTATGAGGAACGGCTAAGGGAGCTGGGCATGTTTAGCCTGGAGAAGAGGAGGTTAAGGGGTGATATGATAGCCATGTTCAAATATATAAAAGGATGTCACATAGAGGAGGGAGAAAGGTTGTTTTCTGCTGCTCCAGAGAAGTGGACACGGAGCAATGGATCCAAACTACAAGAAAGAAGATTCCACCTAAACATTAGGAAGAACTTCCTGACAGTAAGAGCTGTTCGACAGTGGAATTTGCTGCCAAGGAGTGTGGTGGAGTCTCCTACTTTGGAGGTCTTTAAGCAGAGGCTTGACAACCATATGTCAGGAGTGCTCTGATGGTGTTTCCTGCTTGGCAGGGGGTTGGACTCGATGGCCCTTGTGGTCTCTTCCAACTCTATCATTCTATGATTCTATGATTCTACAAACTCAGAGGAATGGGAGCAACCAAAAACACCAAGCCCACTTGCTGGGCTCAGCTCTTTGAAAACAGTTCAGCTGCAGCAAGGAGGGCAAGCTGTGGGCAACTTTCCCCCAAAGCAGTGGCAGAAACCTGGGGCCACCTTTGTAGTGCGGAGAGAAGCACAGAAGACATCACAGGACAGGCAGAGCCTGTGTATGGAAACGCTTGTTGAAATTGTCATTGTTGATGGTGTTCTCTGGTTCAGCATCATCATTGATTACCTCTTTTGGAAAGGAGAAGGATGAGGGCAGGCTTCGCGGATGTGAGAGGTTCAAAATCCTTGGGGAAGCTTCCCAGCAAAGTGCTGCGCTACTGACAGGCCACTGCGGGGAACTGCGGGGCCTGCAAGCGAACACAAACAGGGGGCCATTAGCAACTACTCCTCACTGCCCCCACAACCCACCCCCACCAGCGTGTAGCTAGATGCGAGTTCTATAGCTACCTGACACAACTCATAGATGCGAGTGGCAAGCGTAATATTTATATAATGTCTATAGTGATGTGTGTATTGGAAATGCTCTTTTATATGCGACACCCAGGGCTTTTTCTAGCAGGAACTCGCCGGAACTCAGTTCCGACACCTCTCAAGTGGGCACCATTGGCATTATAAGAGAACAAGGTAGGTATTCATGGTGAGTTCCAGAACCTATTTTTTCTAGAAAAATAGCACTGGCTACACCTAATATAATAATACAGCGGTGCCTCGCAAGACAAAAAAAGAATCCGTTCAGTGATTCTCTTCGTCTAGCGGTTTTTTTGTCTTGCGAAGCAAGCCCATTGACGGATTAGAGGATTAGTGCTATTAGCGCTATTAGCGGCTTTTAGCGGCTTATCAGCTTATCGGATCAGCTGATAAGTGGCTTAGAAAAAGGGGGGGGGAGGAAAAAAAACCCGCAGGAACTCGCAAGACATTTTCGTCTTGCGAAGCAAGCCCATAGGAGATTCGTTTTGCGAAGCACCTCCAAAACGGAAAACTCTTTCGTCTAGCGAGTTTTCCATCTTGCGAGGCATTCGTCTTGCGGGGCACCACTGTAATAATAATAAATAGCACTGGCTACACCTAATATAGGGGCGCGGGTGGCGCTGTGGGTTAAACCACTGAGCCCAGGACTTGCCGATCAAAAAGTCGGTGGTTCGAATCCCCGCGATGGAGTGAGCTCCCTTTGCTCAGTCCCTGCTCCTGCCAACCTAGCAGTTCAAAAGCACATCAAAGTGCAAGTAGATAAATAGGTACCGCTCTGGCGGGAAGGTAAACGGCGTTTCCATGCGCTGCTCTGGTTCACCAGAAGCGGCTTAGTCATGCTGGCCACATGACCCGGAAGCTGTACGCCGGCTCCCTTGGCCAATAAAGCGAGATGAGCGCCGCATCGTCAGAGTTGGGGGGTCCCTTTACCTTTACACCTAATATAAAATCAGGGGTGTATTGGGGTGTTGGTACTTCAAGTGTGTGATCCTTTATGACAGGGATGTCCAACAGGTCGATCGCAATCTACTGGTATATCCCTGCGAGGTTTTGGTAGATCACAGTCAATCGCTGGTTCCCTTTCCTCAGTGGTGGTAAATGAGAATCGGACCCCGCCCCCTCGCCCTGCCCTCCATGATCTCCCCAAAAGGGGTACATCACTGCCAGTTTTTTATTCTGTGAGTAGATCTCAGTCTCTTAGGCCACACCCCAGGAACGACTTTGACTGGCTGGCTAAACCAGGTGAGGAAAGCTGATGGGTCTCACACCCTGGGTGAGTTAAGGGCTTCCCCTGCATGCAAAGACAGTCTCCGGTGGATGGAGCAGACGAGACCATAGAGTAAGGTTTCTGCATGTGTAGAGGGAAGGGTGGGGCAGATGGGGCTCGTCAACCTGGGAAGGTAGCCCATCTAGGAAAAATAAAACTCTGATCCTAAACCTCCGCTGCCTTGCAGGATATCTTCAGGAGAAGAAAAGGCTAAGGAGTAAACCCTTCACAAATCTAGAGCAGAGTCCCTAAGACGGTTGGATGACGCCTTGTACACCTCTTTCCATCAACTCCTACAGCCAAGCTGGTGCCAAATGTATTGCTCTGCTTTCCTCTGGATCACATCAGTGAAGCTGAGAGGTGGGTCTTAATATCTGGGCAGCCCAGAACCTCCATACCCACTGCCCAGGCTTGCAACCCAGGGAGGTGCTAATGCAGTGCTTTGATTTCACTCTCGGAGGCACACTCCATTATCTCCTGAGACAGTTATAACAATAATAGTAACAGATATAACAGACGGATGATATTCTAGGGTGCATCAACAGAAGTATTGTACCCCGATCAAGAGGAGTAATAGTCCTACTCTATTCTGCCTTGGTCAGACCATACTGGAGTACAATGGTGCCTCGCAAGACGAAATTAATTCGTTCCGCGAGTCTCTTCGTCTAGTGGTTTTTCGTCTTGCGAAGCAACCCTATTAGCAGCTTAGCGGATTAGCACTATTAGCGGTTTAGCGGCTATTAAAGGCTTAGCGGATTAGCGGCTAAAAGGCTATTAGCGGCTTAGAAAAAGGGGGGGAGCGAAAAAAATTGGAACACTCGCAAGACGTTTTCGTCTTGCAAAGCAAGCCCATAGGGAAAATCGTCTTGCAAAGCAGCTCAAAAACAGAAAACCCTTTCGTCTAGCGGGTTTTCCATCTTGCGAGGCATTCATCTTGCGGGGCACCACTGTATACTATGTCCAGTACTAGACACCACAATTAAAGAAGGACATTGACAAGCTGGAACATGTGCAGAGGAGGGCAACCAAGATGATCAAGGGTCTGTAAACCAAGCCTTATGAGGAACGGCTGAGGGAGCTGGGTGTGTTAAGCCTGGTAAAGAGGAGACTGAGAGGAGATATGACAGCCATCTTCAAATATCTAAAGGGCTGCCACATGGAGGATGGAGCAAGCTTCTTTTCTCCTGCTCTGGAAGCCAAGACCTGTACCAATGGCTTCAAGTTACGAGAAAGGAGATTCTGGCTAAACAACAGGAAGAACTGTAACAGCTGTTAAATGGTGGAACGGTCTCTCTTGGAGGGTGGAGGGCTCTCCTTCCTCAGAGGTTAGATGTCCTGGATGCTTTAGTTAAGATTCCTGCATTGTCGACATGCAGAGGGGCAGGGAGGCCAGCTGGCAAGCCCAGCTCGGACGTCTCCTTCCATCGGCCTATGCTCCGATGCAAATCAGCGACCCGAACTTCAAAAGCCAGGGCACGCAATTAGCAGAGTGTACTGCGCACACAGAAGTAGGCATGAGACGTAAGTCATGCTACAGCGACAGATTTATTAAACATAAATCAGAACAAAGAAACATGTCGTCTCTCTCTCTCATGTTGTCTCGGAGAGAACAGCAAAAGCTATACACAAACAGAAGTTCCCAGCAACCTGTGCTGGAATGTAAACAGACATGTAACATGCAGCAATTCCACATGCCTGTTCCTTAAGGTGGAACGGAATTCTCAACTTCCATGCACATGACATGTGATGCTAATTATTTCCCCCTGGACCATAAAGAAGGCTGATCGCCGAAGAATTGATGCTTTTGATTTATGGTGCTGGAGGAGACTCTTGAGAGTCCCATGGACTGCAAGAAGATCAAACCTCTCCATTCTGAAGGAAGTCAGCCCTGAGTGCTCACTGGAAGGACAGATCCTGAAGCTGAGGCTCCAATACTTTGGCCACCTCATGAGAAGAGAAGACTCCCTGGAAAAGACCCTGATGGAGGGCACAAGGAGAAGGGGACGACAGAGGACGAGATGGTTGGACAGTGTTCTCGAAGCTACCAGCATGAGTTTGACCAAACTGCGGGAGGCAGGAGTGCCTGGCGTGCTCTGGTCCATGGGGTCTCGAAGAGGCGGACACGACTAAACGACTAAACAACAACAAAGAGTTAAATGATAACTAATCAGAGGCAGCTACAGGCGAGCTATGAGATTCAGGTGAGGGTCAGATGCCTTGTAAATCCCAGCAGGTATATAAGAGGACGACCCGGCCT
This sequence comes from Podarcis bocagei, assembly GCF_964188305.1. Lineage (NCBI taxonomy): Eukaryota > Metazoa > Chordata > Lepidosauria > Squamata > Lacertidae > Podarcis > Podarcis bocagei. The sequence goes on along the minus strand of NC_138143.1, from coordinate 34,825,833 downwards.
GCCCAGGCCTCTGGGGTCCCTTCCAATTCTATGATTCTACGACTGCCAACCACAATATAAACTCACCACTACACAACATTGCCCCCTACCCCACAAGGCAGGATAACTTCATGCTCAGGTGTCACATGTGGCCAGAGTCACACGCCTTCACTGTCCCAGCCATGCGCCCTCCTTGGGCGTTTTTGCCTGACTGGAATGTGCCCATTAACTCTGCCCATGCTTTGTGCTTGCCTGGCTGAAGGAGGATAGAGAGCGCCTTGTGCGAGCATGAAGGTAGCCGCCCCGGGTGCAGAGCTAAGACTCGCATTCAGCACTCCACCCTCTCTTGCCTTCAGCACGTTGGCCCTGGAAGGCTGCCCAGAAGGGAGGGTGGCTTTTGGGCTGGAAAATGTTCCCCACCCCTGCCATAGGGTGACTGGAAGGACACACAGGCAAGAAAAATCATACAAGTCTCAACCGCATGTTAAAGTTTCTGAAAATGTTTTTGATTTACCGTTGCTTCATCTGCCTCTGCGGCTTTTCTGCCCCACCGTTCAAGCGAGCATTCATTGTGTAATGCTTGACAGAGCAGTGTTGCCTTCTGGTTGCCATCACTTAATGCTGCTATTTTGAACCATCCAAGTACCCCTATTTTCTAGGAACAGACTTGGATTTACAGAAGCCATCCCAGTTTCTGATTTGATCCCAGAATGTCCTTCTTTCCCTTTGTTGTTGTTGTTTAGTCGTTTAGTCGTGTCCGCCTCTTCGTGACCCCATGGACCAGAGCACGCCAGGCACTCCTGTCTTCCACCGCCTCCCGCAGTTTGGTCAGGCTCATGTTTGTAGCTTCTTTCCCTTAGGGTGGCCCTATTTTCATCAGAGAAGTGTTGGAGGGTATGGAGTTATGTGACTCCCGAGCCAAGGAGATACGTAACTATACAACCTTTAGAAGTCATCTGAAGTCAGCTCCGTATAGGGAGGTTTTAATGTTTTATTATGTTTTTATATATGTTAGAAGATGCCGAGTCAGATGTGTGGGGTATAAATATAACAACAACAACAATGGGTGGTACTGTATCCTAAACCACTGAGCCTCTTGGGCTTGTCGATCGGAAGGTTGGTGGTTCGAATCCACATGACGGTGTGAGCTCCCATTGTTCGGTCCCAGCTCCTGCCAACCTAGCAGTTCGAAAGCACACCAATGCAAGTAGATAAATAGGTACCACTCCAGCAGGAAGATAAATGGCATTTGCGTGCACTCTGGCTTCCGTCATAGTGTCCCGTTGCGCCAGAAGTGGTTTAGTCATACTGGCCATATGACCCAGAAAGCTGTTTGTGGACAAATGCCAGCTCCCTTGGCCTGAAGTGAGATGAGCACCGCACCCCAAGGTTGACTTTGACTGGACTTAACCACCCAGGGATCCTTTACCACCACCATAACCTCCTCCTCCTTCTTTAGGACCTTCCTATTTTTATTGGAGAAACATTGGAGGGTATGATATTTGGGGCCCTTGCAACTTGAATGCTCCTCCATACAAAATTCCTTACACACAGAAAACCAGATGCTAAAGAGAAGGGATGTAGCAACCCTGACATGCTTGTTTTCTACGTGCAGGGATTTCTCTCTCCATTATCACCCATTCAGTCATGTGAGCACCCTGCAATTCATACAGTCCAGGGATGGGTTACCCCCTCACCAAAGCATTGCCTTCTTTCTTTCAAAGACGAAGACCAAGAGGCCGAGATCTCTGTGTATGAAGACAGTTTAGCAGCAGTTCTCTTCCCATCCCTAGGCCTCTTCTCTGGTCATTCCAATTTCCCCACTGCTTCTGCTAAGCTGCTTTCTTTTTCATGCCTCACCCTCAAGTTTTATAGCTGGTGGGAACAGGGAAGTAGACAACCGTCTCGTTCAACTGGCAGCAGATCAGCGAAAAAAGGTCCAAACACGTGAGGAGGGAGAACTATTGTGTATATGATGAACGACTGAAGCATTTGTACAGAGAAATGATGGCAAAAAATTATGGCAGCCTGTGATTCTGGCCAAAAAGCAAGCCGACAAAATGGATAGGGTCCAGATGTTACTGAGTTGCTTATCAAGTGAAGAAGTGAACATAATTAGGCTTCTGTATCACATGATACAAACAGTTAGTGGGTGATGATAACCAGCTGCTGTTCCTGCAGCTAGAAGTGCAGATCACAACTAATGTTCTGCTTGTGCGCATGTGCGATAGAAAATGAAATTAAGTTTGGCAGGTTGACTGGTGTCAACTTCCTGAGGTGTCTCTCCAATATAAATGTCATTCTTTCATGAGACCACCCCTCCTATCTTAATCATGGGCATTTTACTAGTTTCAAATGAAAATTGCACCCCTCCAAAATATCAGTTGCTTCTTGCTATTGTAAAGATGGCATAGAGATTCTGAAAGGGATTTGGGCCAGTTCAGGATTCAGGCCATAGTTGTGTGTGTGTGTGTGTCTGTGTGTGTGCGTGCTGAAGAGGGAACTGCAGGTTTCCATTTATAGATTTTCATATTTCCATCTGCTCGGATCCTTTTCCCCTTTCAGTTTTTCTCCATGACATCACCTCTTTCTACGCGTCTACTTCTCCCTCAACTTTTACTTGCAATTGTGGGAAAGTGCAGTTGAAAAATGGGAGAAGATTGCATACCCTCCAACTTTTCTCCGATGAAAATAGGGACACCCCATTCCATAATAATAATTTTATTATTTTATACCCTGCCCATCTGACTGGGTTGCCCCAAGCACTCTGGGCAACTTCCAACATATATAAAAACATAATAAAACATTTTTAAAACTTCCCTATACAGTGGTACCTCGGGTTAAGAACTTAATTTGTTCCGGAGGTCTGTTCTTAACCTGAAACTGTTCTTAACCTGAAGCACCGCTTTAGCTAATGGGGCCTCCTACTGCTGCCTCTCCGCCGGAGCACAATTTCTGTTCTCATCCTGAAACAAAGTTCTTAACCTGAAGCACTATTTCTGGGTTAGCAGAGTCTGTAACCTGAAGCGTATGTAACCTGAAGCGTATGTAACCTGAAGCGTATGTAACCTGAGGTATCACTGTACAGTGGTACCTCGGGTTAAGTACTTAATTCGTTCCAGAGGTCCGTTCTTAACCTGAAACTCTTCTTAACCTGAAGCACCACTTTAGCTAGTGGGACCTCCTGCTGGTGCCGTGCCACCAGAGCACGATTTCTGTTCTCATCCTGAAGCAAAGTTCTTAACCTGAAGCACTATTTCTGGGTTAGCGGAGTCTGTAACCTGAAGTGTATGTAACCCGAGGTACCACTGTACAGGGTTGCCTTCAGACGGCTCAGGGGATTGGAAAACTCCATACCCTCTAACATATCTCTGATGAAAATAGGGGCGTCCAAAGGAAAAGAGACATTCTGGTATCAAATAAGAAACCAGGGTGGCTTCTCTAAATCAGGGGCTGCCCCTGGAAAACAGGGACACTTGGACGGTTTGAGATTGTCAAAACCATATGATCTAAAGCTCTACCTTCTCAGGCCAGGGACCACCTTTAACTAAAACTCACTTTTAATTTTTTAACTGCACATGTCCATATGACTGCTTTCTCCACAGAGAAGATACTCCCCTTATAAGTACTGGGTTCCGCTCAGTCTCTGCCCAGTTTCTGCCACCAGGGGTTTAGTAATTTGAAAGTAAGATATAATGTTGTTAATATTTTATTTCCTGAGGAATGTGACACCCAAAGCAGGCCATGGTCTCTGAGGATTTGTCTATAATTATGTTTGCATTATCACATACTCTATATCTAGCGGGTTCCCACTGCTGCCTTTTGAAGCTGCATTCATACAATGTCAGCCCCAATCCCTATTGATCCTTTTTTAAAAAAAATATATTGGAAGTTTTATTTACAACATAACATAAACCCACACCCCCCGATACAGAAATCCACCCTCATTAAACGTGAACATAACATACAACAAGCATAACATACAACAATACAAACAACCAAATAAAAGACCTGCTTTATCCTGTATCTGGCCTCCTTATTTACTTCTTATAAACTGTTTCCTTTATGAATAATTATTAAGATTTTTCTAATTATAACTTAAGTACCCACAAAGTCTCCTGCAGACATTAATCGAAACAAGTCCAGGTATGTATTTTAGGGCACTGTTTTGTGAAGTATTCTCTGCATTTTCCCCATGCTTTTTGAAATGCTTGTCTAATGTGGTCTCTATTGATCCTGTCGCTTCTTGACAAATACTGCTGTTTGATGCTCCCCCCCCCCCCACTTCAAACCATCTTCAATCTCATTAGAAAATGCACAGATGAGAGCTTCACGAGTAGGAATTCCGAGGGGCGATTTGCTGTTTGCAGGGGTAGGGAAACAAAAAATGCCTGTGTGCATCACAGTGACAACATCCCTGCAGGGGCAGAGGAAGGAGGGCGGTGGGGGCAGCCGCCCTGGGTGTCACCACTGAGGGGGGTGACAAAATCCCAGGCAGCACTCATAGAATCATAGAATCATAGAGTTGGAAGAGACCACAAGGGCCATCGAGTCCAACCCCCTGCCAAGCAGGAAACACCATCAGAGCACTCCTGACATATGGTTGTCAAGCCTCTGCTTAAAGACCTCCAAAGTAGGAGACTCCACCACATTCCTTGGCAGCAAATTCCACTGTCGAACAGCTCTTACTGTCAGGAAGTTCTTCCTAATGTTTAGGTGGAATCTTCTTTCTTGTAGTTTGGATCCATTGCTCCGTGTCCGCTTCTCTGGAACAGCAGAAAACAACCTTTCTCCCTCCTCTATGTGACATCCTTTTATATATTTGAACATGGCTATCATATCACCCCTTAACCTCCTCTTCTCCAGGCTAAACATGCCCCGCTCCCTTAGCCGTTCCTCATAAGGCATCGTTTCCAGGCCTTTGACCATTTTGGTTGCCCTCCTCTGGACACGTTCCAGTTTGTCAGTGTCCTTCTTGAACTGTGGTGCCCAGAACTGGACACAGTACTCCAGGTGAGGTCTGACCAGAGCAGAATACAGTGGCACTATTACTTCCCTTGATCTAGATGCTATACTCCTATTGGCACGTCACTCACTGCACGGCCTGCAACGAGTCCGAGCCACACGTCTCTCCTGGGATTGACGCGGTGGCTTGGGCACCCGCAGGCTCTGCGCTGCCCCAAACAGTCCACCCACCGCCTCCCCCTTAGCTGTAGGGCGGCCAAGTGGAAGGAGGTAGGCAGACTCCTCGGAGACCCCGCGAAGCGTCCAGCCCCGGCTCACCCCACCCCACAGGCAGCTGGCCCTGCCCTTGGGTGCAGGGCATGCGCGCCACCCCAGGTGCCCGATTGGCTTGTTCCGCCGCTGCATCCTTGCCCTTTCTCTGATGTGAACAACACTGAACGACTGCAGTTTGAAGTGCAGCAGGGAGAGATGAGCAGCTAACGTCAACATACTGTGAGTCGGGATCAGTGAAAATATAGCCCTTCCTCTACCCACTTTCAGACACATGATGTTTTCTTTGAGAGCTGCAGCTCTTGAGGTGCTACGAAGGCTGTGGATATGGGCTTCTGATGCCTGGGAACTGACGGCAAGTTAGAACAGCTAGGAAGACTAGCTCTCCAGGCACAGATCAACCTTCCACGGACGTCATGGCAGCTACTACTGTGGTGTAAATGGGACATTTATATAGTTCCATGTAAACACTGCCTGCCTGGGAAGAAGTCTGCAATTCGTGTGAGGAGCAACCAGATCAATGGCCACTCCAACACGGTTCCCTCCTAAACACTCTGCAGGTGTGTTGTGGGACCACACCATCCTGAAGGCAACCCCCACATTTCTGTGGTGGCTAGTGCGAATTGGCTTTGTTTTCGAATCTCAGCACACACTTTAAGAAAACCGTTCCCCCTTCCTTGGAAAGCTGATCTTCTACAAGTTCAGTTTTGGAAACCTACAGGCAGCCCAGCAATCAACAGAGCTGGCAGCACGAGTCTCTCACCTTTGTTTCAGGTAGATTTCTGTGCATCTTCTAGGTTCTGCCAGGTGTAATATCCGTTGGCTCGGGATTATAGAATATAATCCAGGAGGGCGGTGCCAGATCTCAGACGAACGGCCGCAACTATACAAATGGATGGACCTTGGAAAAACCACAAGGCGTCAGTGGAGGTGAGGCAGAGTTTGGCATTAATTCAAACAGCAAGTCAAAAGTGTGAGTTCCACCTTATTTTATTCATTCTGGTTCTACGTCGTGGTTTCTTTATTTTATTTCTTTATTATATTTATATCCCACTTCCCCTCTCCCCCCAAAGGAGCCCAGGGCTTCTTCATATGATTAATATGAACAACTGCACCATCCAGAAAGAGAAGGGTTCTAGGCTAGCCTTCTCCATTCCATCATTGTAGATTTTTTAAAAAATAATTGGGGGGGGGTTTAAATGGTTATTTTACCAAACAAACAAAATTCCACTTTTTACAAAAAGTGTATTGATTTAAAAGAATATCCAAGTTTAATACAGATGTATTAAAGACACACAACCTCTTAAAAGGGAACCGTGGCAATTTATTAAAGGCTGCTTTTCTAGGGACCTCTGCTCAAATATAGTGCCAAACTGGCTGGCACTGTATTAAGAAGCCACAAGGGACCTTGGACTTCTGTGTTCCCTCATTCTCCTTCCTCCTCTCATTGCAGTGATTTCCTAACTCCAGTTCTGGTTTGCAGCAACCCATTATTTGTCATTTCATCCAAACAGGTATTGTATGGTCTGTGCCTGCCTGCAAACTCCCCCAAACCCTTACTTTGCAACCTCCGGAGTGGAACAGGTTCCCCATCACTGTCCTACGCATTGAAAAATCATATAGCCATCTTGGCTAGAAATTTTCTGGGGGGGGGGGAGTGAGATTATTAGGAAGCTGAATTCTGTGCCATCAGCGTATTCCGCACTACTTCTGTATCCCTCTGAAAGGCAACACACACACACACATTGTCATTGATATGACAACACTAGTGCTATATGCACACATTCACTTGTAGCTGATATTTCTTGCCCCAAACAGGAATCTAGGGGGCAAGTCAAAGGCATGGAATATCCACTATATAAAGGTAAAGGGACCCCTGACCGTTAGGTCCAGTCGCGGACGACTCTGGGGTTGCAGCGCTCATCTCGCTTTACTAGCCGAGGTAGCCAGCGTACAGCTTCTGGGTCATGTGGCCAGCAGGACTAAGCCGCTCCTGGCGAACCAGAGCAGCGCACGGAAACGCCGTTTACCTTCCCGCCAGAGCGGTACCTTTTTATCTACTTGCACTCTGATGTGCTTTCGAACTCCTAGGTTGGCAGGAGCAGGGACCGAGCAACCGGAGCTCACCCCGTCACAGGGATTTGAACTGCCAACCTTCTGATCGGCAAGTCCTAGGCTCTGTGGTTTAACCCACAGCACTATATAGACTGTGCTTAAATCATTCCATGAATTGTTCCACTGTGCCTGAGGAGCTGGCAGTCAAAAGTGCCCCAATGTTGGGCCTGGAATTCAAATTAAAACACCCTGCAATTCCAGCACAAACAGCTGCTTGCTTGGTGAGTCAGATCTCTTGGCAACCGAGAATAATGGCGACACCCTTTTCACGATCTCTCCCTTCTGCCTGCCAGTTGTTGACGGAGAACCAAAATTAATATTGAATGCCCTTATTATTACTTACGCCGTGAATAATTATTCATGCCGGACTTTCTTCACTTCACCTAGAGAGACATCTTTGCAGCGCCGTAAGGTGATATTAATAGGAGGCCAACACTTGGGGAAAGCAATGGCCAATTTTGGGCATGTCTTCACTACAAAATATATATTGGGAGGGTTCTATCACTGTTAGGACTTCCCCCAAAGAATCCTGGGAATTCTAAGGCATTGGCAAGAGGACATTGTCATGAAGACGGTAGTAATAATAATAATAATAATAATAATAATAATAATAATAATAATAATAATAATAATAATAATAATAATAGATTATTTATACTCCGCCCATCTGGCTGAGTTTCCCCAGCCACTCTGGGCGGCTTCCAATTGAGTGTTAAAAACAATACAGCTTTAAATATTAAAAACTTCCCTAAGATGTCTTTTAAAGATAAGATAGCTGCTTACTTCCTTCACATCTGAAGGGAGGGCGTTCCACAGGGCTGGCGCCACTACCGAGAAGGCCCTCTGTCTGGTTCCCTGTAACCTCACTTCTCTGATACAGGTACGCAGGGGTGGAGGAAGGGGGTTGCGGTGGGTGCGGGCCACCCTGGGTGTCACCACTGAGGAGGGTGACAAAATGTTGGGCGACACTCACCACATGGCCTGCAGCGTGCTTGAGCCACGCATCTTTCCTGGGAGAGAGGCGGTGGCTTGGGCGCATGTAGGCTCTGCGCTGCCCAAACAGTCCGCCCGCTGCCTCCCCCCACAGCTGTAGGGCGGCTGAGTGGGAGGAGGCAGGCAGACTCTGGAGGCCCCACAGTGCGCCCCACCCTCGCCTCACCCCTATGGGCAGTTCGCCCCAGGTGCCCAAGCGGCTTCCTTCGCCACTGCAGGTACGGTCTTGGAGCACCGTATCCAAGCTCAGAAGCAACACCAAAAACAGCAGCACCACTTATTGCCAGCAGTGTGGTGTGGGTTGCCAGGGGCTGTGGCTTTCTGCTACCCATCTCCCCACTGTTGATATTTTCACCCACACACCCCATTGCAAGAATCTCCTGATGTTTTCAGAAAGGAGGGGGCAGTCCTGCCTGACTCTGTGGGGAGTCTGAGTGTTATCTATGTAGAGATTAGATGGCTGAGTGAGAGCTGTAACACTCATGCAAGCCAGTAGCTCTTTTTAGTTTGCAGTAGCTATTAGAAATAAAAGAAGTTATGCTTCATGTTATGTACTGAAGTTCTCACCCTGGGCCAGCAGGGGGATACTGTAGATAGTTATGCAAATAAGGGATCGAAAGTGAGGTTCAGTGATTGGATAGTTTTAGAAAGTTGTTACAGTTACGTTGTACTGGAGCTCTATATAAGCAGGCTGACTGAACCCTTCAGTTCTGTTCTGTCCTGGCCTGTGAATAAACAAGAGCTGTTTGAAGAATCGCTGTATCGTCTGATATGTTCACCCACAACTTAACACTTCACAGCTTTCTTCCGTGCTGTTCATACTCTGCTGAGTCTGGTGCTCACAATGGACAGTTGTGGGTCCAGGGCACTTAGACCTGATTTCCAGGATTGGAAGGTCTCTGGAAGTGCTCCAGTTGCCTAGCCCAGTCGGGGCAGATTCAGCTATTGAGCCCAGTTGTTGGCATCGGCTCAAAGGCGTACTGACACCCACAGCGTATTGTCTGTCTCCCACACCATCTGCCGTGCGGCACACCTAGAGTCCTGCTTGTCACAGCGGGTGCTGGAGAGAAGAGAAGGCGCAGGGATTAAGTGGGAGGAGATACAGCAGCCTCCTTGTCTCGCACCATCACAGACACATTTCAAAGTATGCACAGTCCCAAATGGAAGCCATTAAATCGTGTGTGGGGAACCTTTGGTGTTCCAGACGGTGCTGAACTACAATTCCCATCATCCCTGGCCATTGACTATATTTGCTGGGGCAGATGGGACTTGTAGTTCAGCTGTGGTCCCACGTTTCCCCACATCTGCCTTAAACGTATAGCTTTGCTTCTTTGCTGAGCAGTCTAATATGCCATATAGCAAGGTAAATTATAACAACAACAACAACAATAATAATAATAATTCATATCCCACCCTTCCACTGAGGGCCAGCTCCGAGGGCCTTCTGGTGATTCCCTCACTGTGAGAAGTGAGGTTACAGGGAACCAGGCAGAGGGCCTTCTCGGTAGTGGCGCCTGCCCTGTGGAACACCCTCCCACCAGATGTCAGGGCAATAAGCAACTATCTTACTTTCAAAAGACATCTGAAGGCAGCCCTGTTTAGGGAAGCTTTTAATGTTTAATTCTGTGTTGTGTTTTTAATATTCGGTTGGGAGCGGCCCAGAGTGTCTGAGGAACCCCAGCCGGGTGGGCGGGGTATAAATAATAAATTATTATGATTATGATATATTATTCCTCCCAAACCTTTCCGCTTGGTTTCAAAAGAGGCTTGCCATGAACAGCATGGGAAGCTGCTGTTCAGGAAGCACAAATCCAAAGCTCCGCAGGGAATCAGAAGTACAATCCTTGATTTTGGCCTGAACCCACTCAGCTCCTGTATGCTTTTAAATGAGGGAAAGTAAGAATGACAAACCTGCGCGGGAGATTTGCATCTAGTTTCTTGGGTTTTGCCAGGCCTAAGACTCTTGAAGTTGGCCGACACATCAGAGCACGTGAGGAAAGGGGCCATATCGTATCTTGGTTTCCCCAGACTAACTTACTGTTACGAATAAAAACAAAAGTGCCACTCAAACCATGGTTAGAAACTCCTGCACACAACCATAGGTTATCGTATTAAGCATCTATTCTTATATTACGCAAATCACTCTCACACACGTATGCTGTTATAGTTGTTCTCACCCAAGATCATCTATAAAGATCTGTGACTTTCTGGGAGCAAACTGATTAATGGTGATTTTACAACGGGAGGTCACTCATTGGATGGCTGTGGTTCACTGATTTGGCTGGCTACCATTAATTTATACATATATCCCACACTTTCTGTCCACCTTACAAGATCTTTGAGACAGCTAAGAGCAGGAAATAAAAGCAATAGAGTGGTACCTTGGGTTAAGTACTTAATTCGTTCCGGAGGTCCGTTCTTAACCTGAAACGGTTCTTAACCTGAAGCACCACTTTAGCTAATGGGGCCTCCTGCTGCCGCCGCGCCGCCAGAGCACAATTTCTGTTCTCATCCTGAAGCAAAGTTCTTAACCTGAAGCACTATTTCTGGGTTAACGGAGTGTGTAACCTGAAGCATATGTCACCTGAAGCGTATGTAACCTGAGGTACCACTGTACTAATAATAAAAAAAATCACTTTTTTTTTAAAGTAAAGCCAAAAATTCTTTCAAGGGAAAAGGCAGAAATAGAATTCAGATCTCCAATGCCTTGAGCTCACAGCCAAAAGGTGCAAAAATGTCAACAATGACCAGACAAACAGGAAATTCTAAGCCTGGTCACCGTCTCAGAGAAGACATGGCATTGGGACACGGCTTTTCAAGTATCCCGGTCCTAAACCCTATATTCCTTGGGAGGTCACCAGTTCCTGAGAATCACAACCGGGCAGGGTACTGTTGTGCTCGGGTCCAAGTCGTGGGTTTCTCATAGACATCTGCTTGGCCAACGTGAGAACAAGGTGCTTTGACTGGGCCTAGAAGGCTGTTCTTATGTTCTTAGTGTACAGTGGTACCTCGGGTTAAGAACTTAATTCGTTCTGGAGGTCCGTTCTTAACCCGAAACTGTTCTTAACCTGAGGTACCACTTTAGTTATGGGGCCTCCCGCTGCCGCCGCCACACAATTTCTGTTCTCGTCCTGGGGCAAAGTTATTAACCCGAGGTACTATTTCTGGGTTAGCGGAGTCTGTAACCTGAAGTGTATGTAACCTGAGGTACCACTGTACTTAAAGGTAAAGGGACTCCTGACCATTAGGTCCAGTCGTGGCCGACTCTGGGGTTGCGGCGCTCATCTCGCTTTACTGGCCAAGGGAGCCGGCGTACAGCTTCTGGTCATGTGGCCAGCATGACTAAGCCACTTCTGGTGAACCAGAGCAGCGCACAGAAACGCCGTTTACCTTCCCACTGGAGTGGTACCTATTTATCTACTTGCACTTTGACGTGCTTCCGAACTGCTAGGTTGGCAGGAGCAGGGACCAAGCAATGGGAGCTCACCTCGTCGCGGGGATTCGAACCGCCGATCTTCTGATTGGCAAGTCCTAGGCTCTGTGGTTTAACCCACAGCGCCACCCGCGTCCCCACATGACTGTACTTACTTTGGAGCAATCCAACCGAAGTGCGCTTGAAATGCACCAATAAGGGTAGAGTCACTCCAAAGCAAAATGCCGAAATGCTGAAACCATGGTGACCAGCACTTTCAAATATAGTCAAAAGGACCACTAAATATCTTTCCAAATTACCCGTGATCCATCTTCTGATGGTTTTCAAGCTACCCAGAATACACCAGGCTATATAACTGTTAAAAATTTGAAGGGCACAGTTTGAAGGTCTCTGGGGCAACATCCTTGCACTTTCAGTTCCATGAAGGAGAAAGGCGGGATATCGATGTACTAAATAAATAAGTGTAAATGCAGATTTAGGTTTTAAATGTCAAAGGAGGCAGGCTAATTTGCCTTTCAAATCAGCCCATATAAATTATTCAATTAATTTGCACCCTACTCCAAATCACCTAATCAATTCATTTACCCCCCAATTCAATTCTCAACAGATCCTGGTCCAAATCAGTTTGATTCTCCTTCAATTGCCTCCCCCCAAATTATCTCTAGATCACGTAATAATAATAATATTCTACCCAATAAACAAGATCACCTCCTCCAATCTAATTTTCTCCAAAATTCATTACCCATCCAGAATATACAGAAAGAAAAATATTCGGGACCTCTACTCCACAAGCCTATCCTTGCTCTCAACCTCTAATGATGTAAAATATGGAGCTGATAATATGGGTCTTTAGTACAGGTCTGTCATAAGATAATTGTGACAGCTATGGCTCCATCTGCACTATATATTTTAAGCACTATCATACCACTTTCAACCGTCATGGCTTCTCCCAAAGAATCCTGGGAACTGGTTTCTTAAGAGTGCTGAGAGAAGTTAGGAGACCCATATTCTCCTCACATCCCCCTCACTTTGAAGCACAATTCTCCTGGTGTCTTAATGCTCAATCCCTCTTCCCAGGGGACTCTGGAAATTGTAGCTCTATGAGGCCAAACCACAGTTCCCAGAATTCTTTGAGGGAATAAAAGTGGTATGAAACCACTTTAAATACATAATGCGGAGGAGGCCTATGAGAATGAGCACGTTAAGGTGCCAAATGCAAATAATTCTTATTGTGATTCACATCCTTTATGAAGCCACACAATCTTACCGGAAAAAGTTCCACACGTCTTTGATCTCCTTTGGTTTTGCAAGCTCTTCCAACCTGGAACTGAAAACTTGTACAGTTGCAAAACAAACAAGAAACACATAGGTGGATAAAACCACCGTGCATAAAGTGTAAGTTCCCTTCCAGGGCTAAGAAACCTTTCTTTTCCGCATTCCCTTTCTGGGGCGCCACATGCCAATGGTGAGTGTGGCCAGAAACCAAAGTCGGTGTGGTGAACGATGTGACTCTTACCTTTGTACAATTGCCCACATTCTAACTAGGCAAAAACCAGGCATTTCCACACACAGAGACCTCTACCCAGGCAAGCAAGACTGCAAGCATATTTTAAAAAGGTAAAGGACCCCTGACAGTTAAGTCCAGTCACAGATGACTCTGGGGTTGTGGTGCTCATCTCACTTTACAGGCGAGGGAGCCGGCGTTTGTCTGCAGTTTTTCTGGGTCATGTGGCCAGCATGACTAAGCTGCTTCTGGTGCAACACAACACCGAAACCAGAGCAGCGCACGGAAACACTATTTACCTTCCCACCAGAGAGGTACCTATTTATCTACTTGCACTTTTTGGCATGCTTTTGAATTGCTAGGTTGGCAGCAGCTGGGACCGAGCAACGGGAGCTCACCCCGTCACAGGGATTCAAACCGCCGACCTTCTGATCAGCAAGCCCAAGAGGCTCAGTGGTTTAGACCACAGCGCCACCCACATCACCTGCAAGCATATTATACCAGTGCAAATGTTTGGGATCAGAACACCAGACAGTCTATGCAAAATGTTCTTATTAGAATTCCAGTCAAAGAGCTTATTCTGTTTTATTTTTATTATTTGCATTTCCAGGAGGCTGGAGTCTTGGGGTTCCTGTATTCCTACTTCCCTGTTCCTACTGCTCTGCCTTGAGAACGCTTACAGAAAACTGACAAGAAGATGACAGGTTATTATGTTGATTTGATGCAAAAAACAAACAAAACCACCCGATAATGGACTTAGCTAATTACATTTGAACTCCAAAGGCATTCCGTCATGTACAAAACTTGCTCCTAGGCAAAGGCTTCATTGAGAGACACCTTTGCACCTGAGGCGATAGGCCTTTTCTTCAAGCCAGGACAAGCCAAGGCACTTTTTATAAGCAAACAGCCTCCCAACCAAGCAGGGCTTATGATGATGTTTTCTTGACAGACAGGGGCAGGAGAGTAAATACCAAGAGAGGAAGAGAGAATGAGAGAGCTCTGCGTTCCCTCCCTTTTCAGCAGTTTGTTAAAAAGGCAGGGAAGTTAAGTACAGCGCAGTCAGGGGCCAGACCTGGTGTGGGTGGGGCGTTCTCCATCCCACAGTCTTCCTGAGAGTAGCTATTGACCTGGCAAGGTGGGGAGATCAAGTATCTAGGATTTCCTTGTAATTGAGACCGTCTATCAATCACAGAGGCTGATATTGCACATCTGTAGCACACAGGGCAGGCTGATCGCCGAAGAATTGATGCTTTTGAATTATGGTGCTGGAGGAGACTCTTGAGAGTCCCATGGACTGCAAGAAGATCAAACCTATCCATTCTGAAGGAATTCATCCCTGAGTACTCACTGGAAGGACACATCCTGAAGCTGAGACTCCAATAATTTGGCCACCTCATGAGAAGAGAAGACTCCCTGGAAAAGACCCTGATGTTGGAAAAGATGGAGGGCACAAGGAGAAGGGGACGACAGAGGACGAGATGGTTGGACATTGTTCTCGAAGCTACCAGCATGAGTTTGACCAAACTGCGGGAGGCAGTGGAAGACAGGAGTGCCTGGTGTGCTCTGGTCCATGGGGTCACAAAGAGTCGGACACGACTAAACAACAACAACAACAACAAACACACAAGACAAAAGTACAGGCAGCCCCAACTAGAGACTAAGGCCCAGCTATGGATGAGTTTTGTGGTTCTATTTCCAACAGATCCCGGCATTTTTTTAAAAAAATACCCTTCCTACAGTCAACTTTCTCCAAAGGATTTGCAGGTGACCAGGCTCCTATTTTGCTGGCCGCCCTCTAGCCAGATATTTGGCTGTACTTAGCCTAGTCAGGCAGAAACTGTGTGGCGATCCCGGCACAGATTGTTGATGTGCTAGTAATGACAGACTGGCATAATCTAGAACCATGAAACTGGCCAAGGTAGCTCCAAAACTCTGTACGTAAACAGATACCTTTTTCCTATTCCTTCCTGATTTGCTTCCAGGTTTGCTTCCATCATTGCTGTAAAATCCAACACCTAGAAGTTGAAAGATATAAAACAGTTTTTGTAACTGGTCTGGGGTGCACAGGCGGTCCTAGAATGTTACTAAGGAGTATAGAATCACAGAATTGTAGGGTTGTGGGTTTGAGGAGGCCCAGCACCCTGCAAGGTGGGGCTCGAATCCACAATCCTCAGACTAAGAGTCTCAAACTGTTCCGACCATAGCTGTCAACTTTTCCCTTTTTTAAGGGAAATTCCCTTATTCCGAATAGGATTCCTCGCAAGAAAAGGGAAAAGTTGACAGCTATGGTTCTGACTGAGCTATCAGCCTGACATACATAATAGAGAAAGTAAAGCTGCAATATGCCTACTAAACCGGGAGTGAGCCCCACTGAACTTCTCTGCAGACGTTCTTGTTTTCTTATGCGGGACAGTGTAAATGGGGAGGGATGACTTTAGTGCATTAGAAAACAGCCAAACCTAAACATACTGCCAAATAATTACTCTGACAGAAGAATTCAGACACACCCTTTTCTTGCTTGATACAGGAAGCCCTCCCGGGTTTATTTGCTATTTGTCATATGCATTCTTCCCCAGGACTACACCCCAATGAAAATCTAGTATCATAGCCAGTATCATCACCTGCCTTTGTCCCTCCTCCCACCTCCATGGACAATCGGCTGCTACAGGAGAGACAAACACAGATTAAAGGTAAAGGGTAAAGGGACCCCTGACCATTAGGTCCAGTCGCGGACGACTCTGGGGTTGTGGCGCTCATCTCGCTTTATTGGCCGAGGGTGCCGGCGTACAGCTTCCGGGTCATGTGGCCAGCATGACTAAGCCGCTTCTGGTGAACCAGAGCAGCGCACGGAAACACCATTTACCTTCCCGCCGGAGCGGTACCTATTTATCTACTTGCACTTTGACGTGCTTTCGAACTACTAGGTTGGCAGGAGCAGGGACCGAGCAATGGAAGCTCACCCCGTCGTCGGGATTCGAACCACCAACCTTCTGATCGGCAAGTCCTAGGCTCTGTGGTTTAACCCACAGTGCCACCCGCGTCTCTTAAAAACACAGATTAGCACAGAATAATAGGACTGGGAAGACCCTCTCAGCCACGAAGAGAGCTCACTGACTTTGTGTCTACTCAGCCTACTCTTCCCTTCAGATTGTGCTGAGAATAAAATGGGAAAAGAGAACCACATACTCTGCTTTCAGCTCTATGGAGGAGAGATGGGATACAAATGTAAATAAATGCTTTTAAAAGGTGCCACAAGTTTTGTGGCTGGTGCAACAGTAGATCAGGAGGGCTCAACTTCAAAAACAATATATTCCTAATAACAGGCATTGAGTTAGATTTTGTTGGGAAAGAAAAAAAGTGAAATCATTATTCATATACTTTGCCCAACGTCATTAATATGTAGAAGTTACAGGTGGCGTTATAATGCGTGAGTTCTGCTCTCCTCTCATTTTTGTTTTCTAGGGTTGCTGAAATATCTTGCAGGCCAGGTATTGTAAAATGCATGTCCCAAGCAACAATTAAAATCACACTCAGCAGAAAGCTTGTCTAAGAAGCTGCAGTCAAGGAAAAAGCGAGCGATGGTTACAGAATTTGCAGCAGCTAACCACAGAGGCCCTGGAAGTTCTCTCTTACCTTTCACCTGATTGAAAACCAGGGAGAGAAACTGCAAAGGAAGCAGAAAGAGCAGGTGGGTTTTAATGTCTGCAACCTGCGCACTCAAACCTCAAATTACCAGCAATTACATGCAGAACAAATGCTCCCTCTGCACTGACTTTTAACTAACAAGGAGTTTTTCCACCTAATTAAAGGTTACTTTGTTCCAGCAAAGCGATGGCTTTGGCATTTTGTGTGTTGCGACTGCTGGCAACCCAGTATCTCCCTTGAATATCAGGGTATCGGAATAAGAACCAGGGTACACTGTCAGAATGCAATTCTACCTTTTGAATTCGCACACGGCCCCAGATACACCTACACCAGCTGAAATCAGGAGGTTTTTAATGTCTGATGCTTTATTGTGTTTTTAATATTCTGTTGGGAGCTGCCCAGAGTGGCTGGGGCAACCCAGTCAGATAGGGAGCATGCATATATATATATATATATATATAAATAAAAATAAAAATAGATATATAGATAGTTTTATTACTTATACCCAGGTCATCTGGCTGGGTTTCTCCTGCCACTCTGGGCGACTTAAAGCATATATATTATTATTACTTATGTATTGAATTTATATACAGTGAACGCTCGGGTTGCGAACATGATCCGTGCGGGAAGTACGTTCGCAACCCGCAGTGCTGCGTCTGCACATGCGCGGGTCGCAATTCGGTGCTTCTGCACATGCGCAGGCGCCGAACCCCGGAAGTAATCCGTTCCAGTACTTCCGGGTTCGGCGCGGTGCGTAACCCGAAATTGCGCGACCCGAAGCGTCTGTAACCCGAGGTATGACTGTACCTCCCTATACCCGGACGTCTCAGGGCGGCTCACAGAACAAAACCAGAACACAAAACCACAAAATATATAATCAAAATGAAAACAACAACCCAATAACCCATAATATAATAAAACATCACACATTGAAAACTTCACAATACAGGGTTGCTCTCAGATGTCTTTTAAAGGTTATGTAATAAGAGTATGTAAATATGGATTGATAATGGTGGAAAATATATATTTATAATAGGTTAAGATGTTGAGTAAGGACAAATGACAGAGGGTAAGAACTTGCTGAACTAAATATCTGAACTGGAATACAAAAAGGGAGGTGTGAGGAGGTCAGGAAACTAGTAAATGAAGTATAAGATATGAAAATATGGATTTTTTTTCTTTCCTCTTGTTTTTCTTCTTTTTAACTGTTTTTTATTCTGCATTTTTCATGTGTTTTGTTTTTGTATATTTGTAGCTCTTTTTTCTTGTTTTACTAGGGTAATTTTTGGTTTTTATATTCTATGTTTAAACTTTGAAACTTTTTATTGTTTGTAAAACTTTAATAAATATTATTTAAAAAAATAAATAAAGGTTATGTAGTTCTTCATCTCCTTGACATCTGAAGGGAGGGCGTTCCACAGGGAGGGTGCCACTACCGAGAAGGCCCTCTGCCTGGTTCCCTGTAACTTCACACTTCGTAGTGAGGGAACCGCCAGAAGACCATCGACAGTAGACCTCAGTGTCTGGGCTAAGTGATGGAGTTGGAGGTGCTCCTTCAGGTATACTGGGATGAGGCTGTTGTTTTTATTTTAGAAATTCTGTACAATGAGAAGTGACAACTTTCATGGGACAGAATTTGGATTGCCTGACTTGCACCTTACTTTGAATTTATTATTATTATTATTATTATTATTATTATTATTATTATTATTACTACTACTACTCCTTTCCATGGAGGCGCAAGTCACAGCAACAGCCAAGGCGACATTTTTCCACCTTTGCCGCATCAAGCAGTTGGTCCCTTACCTTTCCCGCCCCGACCTGGCCACAGTGATCCATGTGACAGTCATCTCCAGGCTTGACTACTGTAACTCGCTCTACGCGGGGCTGCCCTTGAAGCTGTCCCAGAAACTCCAGCAGGTGCAGAATGCTGCAGCGAGGCTCCTCACAGGGTCTCTGCCATGGGAGCATATTCATCCAGTGCTTTTCAAGCTGCACTGGCTCCCGGTGGAGTACAGGGTCAGATTTAAGGTGCTGCTTTTGACCTTTAAAGCCCTTCACGGCCTAGGACCCTCGTACCTACGGGACCGCCTCGCCTGGTATGCCCCACGGAGAGCCTCAAGGTCCATAAATAACAACACCCTAGTGGTCCCAGGCCCTAAGGAAGTTAGATTGGCTTCAACCAGAGCCAGGGCCTTTTCAGCACTGGCCCCAACTTGGTGGAACGCTCTGTCTCATGAGACCAGGGCCCTGCAGGATCTGATCTCCTTCCGCAGGGCCTGTAAGACAGAGTTGTTCCGCCTGGCCTTTGGATTGGAGCCAATTTGATTCCCTCCGCCCCCTTTTTCTTTTCCTTCTCCTGCAATGAGGCTCCATTTTAATATTTTAATGTTCCATTATTTTAATGTTGTATTTTATTTTTGTTTTTAAGTTGTAATCACTCATCTTGTTTTTATTATTGCTTGTAAGCCGCTCTGAGCCCGGCCTTGGCTGGGGAGGGCGGGGTATAAATAAAAAAAATTATTATTATTATTATTACTACTACTACTACTACTACTTCCGCACACGTTTTACAAGGACATTGTCCTCTTTTGTATCTGGCCACTACCCTGGCTCTCTCTCAGTAGCATCCTGGGCAGATGTGGAAAGAAAGGGGAAAGTATCTCATTCCCTCCTCTACAAACACCCGCCTGCTAGCGCCAAGCTGCCCCACTTTTCCCCTAAAACTGCAGGATTATAGAAGCCAGGTTTGCTGGACACCAGATGGCCTTCTGCGGGGAAGACCACTTTTCAATAGGGGTGGTCTCTTTCATTCCCATATTGTTTCCGTTGTACTCTTTTTCTTTCCTTCCGATAAAACGGATTTTTTTCCAAAAAGGGAAGAGAACTTTCTGCTCCTGCTCCCAGCGACTGGCTGAGAAAGCTGCTTCCCGTCGGAAACAGAGGGCGCTCTGCACATGCTCACAAATCACACCCCCTTTAAGCCGTTTTTTTCTCCAAACAACGTTGCTTTCTTATGAGAGGATATGCACTCTGCATATGCGCAGAGGCAAACTCCTCCAGGTGCCAGAATTTTCTCCCGGAAGGAACTGTGGCTCTGCAGAGTCTTCTTTTCACGCACCTTCCTCTGCCTGCACCATCCTGCACTGAAGGCGCCTCTTCTAGATCTTCCCGCTGCAAAAAAGAGAGAAAAGACACGCACGCGCTCTGCCGGCGCGCCCCTGTTTGTTTCGGTTGCCCGGGTAACCAGCGTCTCACGCGCTTCTAGCCCCCGCTCCCTCCGGGCCTTCTGCAATGGCCGCCATGCGCTTAGCCAGCCGCCAGAGGGCGCTCCGACTGCTTTATCTTCTCTGATTACCTTACAAATGTTGTTGTTTAGTCGTTTAGTTGTGTCCGCCTCTTCGTGACCCCATGGACCAGAGCACGCCAGGCACTCCTGTCTTCCACTGCCTCCCGCAGTTTGGTCAAACTCATGTTGGTCTCTTCCAGAACACTGTCCCACCATCTCGTCCTCTGTCGTCCCCTTCTCCTTGTGTCCTCCATCTTTCCCAACATCAGGGTCTTTTCCAGGGAGTCTTCTCTTCTCATGTGGTGGCCAAAGTCTTGGAGCCTCAGCTTCAGGATCTGTCCTTCCAGTGAGCACTCAGGGCTGATTTCCTTCAGAATGGAGAGGTTTGGTCTTCTTGCAGTCCGTGGGACTCTCAAGAGTCTCCTCCAGCACCATAATTCAAAAGCATCAATTCTTCGGCGATCAGCCTTCACTTCCATACCGGCAAGCCACTCCGGTATCCCTGCCAAGAAAACTCCATGGACAAAGACAACAGGCATATAAAAGTTATGACCTTACACATAGAATCAGAAAAAGAGTTGGAAAGGGACCCTTCCACTGCCTCCCGCAGTTTGGTCAAACTCATGCTGGTAGCTTCGAGAACACTGTCCAACCATCTCGTCCTCTGTCGTCCCCTTCTCCTTGTGCCCTCCATCTTTCCCATAAAGGAATCTCAGCTAAAGCATCCATGACAGATGGCCATCCAACCTCTCCTTAAAAACCTCCCAAGGAAGCCTCACTGAAGTGAGCAGAACTTGCCTTCAACTTAAAACACGTACTGTAACCAGTGCCTGGATTTACTATAAGCTAAACAAACGATAGCTTAGGGCCCCACTCTCTTGGGGTCCCCCCAAAAATTTAAAGGGGGGAAAAACTGGATGTACATTTCCAAAATATAAGATAAAAAACAAATAAAACCTACACACAGCAACAGTGTTTTGTGTTGTGTAGGCTTCTGTGGTGCAAGTAATGGGCCCCACCTGCTAGCCTGCTCCCTAAAATATCACTGGTTTGCTCATTTCTATAGGGTGCCTACATTCTGCATGGACAAATGGCTTTAGATACCTATTCAGTCCATAAATGACCATATAGCATATATTCAATACAAAAAACAGCGACAATTTGTTGTTGGCAAAGGACAGCTGGACACATAAAGGGCCCCATTACCTTCAGTAGTGGGATGCGGGTGGCGCTGTGGGTTAAACCACAGAGCCTAGGACTTGCCGATCAGAAGGTCGGCGGTTCGAATCCCCGCCATGGGGTGAGCTCCCGTTGCTCGGTCCCTGCTCCTGCCAACCTAGCAGTTCAAAAGCACGTCAAAGTGCAAGTAGATAAATAGGTACCGCTCCGGCAGGAAGGTAAACGGCGTTTCCGTGTGCTGCTCTGGTTCGCTAGAAGCGACTTAGTCATGCTGGCCACATGACCTGGAAGCTGTCCGCTTGCTCCCTTGGTCAATAAAGCGAGATGAGTGCCGCAACCCCAGAGTCGTTCACGACTGGACCTAACGGTCAGGGGTCCCTTTACCTTTACCTTCAGTAGCTTAGGGTCTCATCAAACCTAAATCCGGCCAACTGTAACCATATTGGGAGGGCAAGTTTCTTGCACAGCATGTCAGCACCTATTAACTTTTGAGTGAATATGATGCTTGCTTCAAGGGTCAGCATCAGACATGGTAGAACCACCAGGGTCTCCTGACCTTGCCCCTCCTCCTTGCTCCCACTTCCTGTTCACATGTTCTTTGAAGGAGAGATGTTGCAATGGAAACTGACCCTTTGGCAGTTGTGGGGGCTGGGCCCAGGGCGAAAGGGCAAGTAAGCGGGAAGAGCCCCCGCTTCACCAACTAAGGTCATCTTGCTGAATGCTCCCCCTCCCAAAAAACCCGGAGCCATTACTGTTCTACTCTCCACCACCACTCAGTAGCAACGTTGCTCAGCCTGGTCCAATTGGGGACATATGTTGACCTTGTGCATAGCATTGCATTTGGCTAGCTAGATTTGCATGCTACGTTGAAGGTTTGAGCACAAGCAGGATACTGGGTGGAAGATGCTCTTGATTTTATATCGACCAAATTATTGTCAACTGTAGTGTTGCTTGCGTGTATGTTAATATGAAGGTGCATGTGGGAATGCTTCCTTCCTCACAGATAAACCTTCCTGCACATAAAATAGTATGAGAGGAGAATCACTAGGCTGGACCCTTTTCCCTGACATTACAGTGGTACCTCGGGTTACATACACTTCAGGTTACATACGCTTCAGGTTACAGACTCCACTAACCCAGAAATAGTACCTCGGGTTAAGAACTTTGCTTCAGGATGAGAACAGAAATCGTGCTCCAGCGGCGTGGCGGCAGCAGGAGGCCCCATTAGCTAAAATGGTGCTTCAGGTTAAGAACAGTTTCAGGTTAAGAATGGACCTCCGGAATGAATTAAGTACTTAACCCGAGGTACCACTGTATAGCTTTTGGGCTTTATTAAATAAGAGATTTTTCTCCACCCCGTGCAGGCTTTCAATTCAGTTTCAATGACCCTTACGCCTTCGATTTTGCTCCCATGTTCTGGGAGGGAACAATCGGTACAATCCACAAGGGCAGCCCTTCCCAACTTGAGTGCCCGCCAGATGTTTTGGGCTACAACTGATACTGCCTTGGCAAAGGCCGCACCAGCGCTGTCTCCGTCACGTGTTTCATTGAAATAAATGCAAGCTGTTCAAGAAGAGAAAAGGTGCTGGTGGGCTGCGCCCAAGGAGACAGGAACCGGTTCAAATGAGTCAGGAGAGACGGGTGAATCAACTGGCTAAGTAACGTCGCCATCTTTGTCCTCCAATGGTACCTCTACAAAGCCCTCCCCATTTCCTATTTTGTCTGCAACTGTGTGCTGCTGCTATTACATGACTTTGTGTTGAATATTATAAAGGGGTTGATGGATGTTTTCTGATCCTTCCCGAAACAGTGGGGGGGGGGCACACTGGATGCTGAGTAAATGAGAGTGTATAAATAGCCATATAAATAGGCCCCGTATGCACTAGACATTTAAAGCACTTTCATACCACTTAAACTGCCATGGCTTCCCCTCCAAAGAGTTCTGGGAAGTACTGTGTGCTAAGTCGGCTAAGTTGCTTGTTGTTGTTGTTTAGTCGTGTCCGCCTCTTCGTGGCCCCCTGGACCAGAGCAAGCCAGGCACTTCTGTCTTCCACTGCCTCCCGCAGTTTGGGCAAACTCATGCTGGTAGCTTCGAGAACACTGTCCCACCATCTCGTCCTCTGCCGTCCCCTTCTCCTTGTGCCCTCCATCTTTCCCAACATCAGGGTCTTTTCCAGGGAGTCTTCTCTTCTCATGAGGTGGCCAAAGTATTGGAGCCTCAGCTTCACGATCTGTCCTTCCAGTGAGCGCTCAGGGCTGATTTCCTTCAGAATGGAGAGGTTTGATCTTCTTGCAGTCCATGGGACTCTCTAGAGTCTCCTCCAGCACCATAATTCAAAAGCATCAATTCTTTGGCAATCAGCCTTCTTTATGGTCCAGCTTTCACTTCCATACATCACTACTGGGAAAACCATAGCTTTTACTATACGGACCTTTGTTGGCAAGGTGATGTCTCTACTTTTTAAGAGTTGCTAGGAGGCCCCTGTTCCTCGCAAAGAGTTACAATTCCCAGTTTCCTAGGAAGAGAGATTGACTGCTAAACTGCTCCGGAAACTGTAGCTCTCTGAGGGAAATGGGAGTCTCCTAACAAACTCTCAGCACCCTTAACAACCCACACTGCCCAGGATTTTGTGGGGGAAGCCACAACAGTTTAAAGTGATAGGATATAGTACAGATGGGATATGTTATAAGGAATTAAGTATAAATAGATTAATAGAGTATTAAAGGAAAAAATAAGGTTAGAATGTGTTAAGATAATTATAGGATAGAAAACAGAGGAAGATGGAAAGGAATTGCTGAAACAATTAACAGAAGTGGAATACGAAAAGGGAGGTGTGAGGAGGTCGTGGAAATAAGTGAATGAAAGATAAGATATTGAAATTGTTTGATGTGTTTAACTGTTTTTGTTTTGTTTTGTTAGTTTAATGTGTTAGTGTTATGTAGTGTTTTTGTATTGTATTGTATTGTTTTTGTAGTGTTTAAATTGTTGGAAAAGTAATAAATATTATTTTTTTTTAAAAAAAGTGATAGGATATAGTACAGATGGGGTCATAGGGGACGAGAAATGATATTGGAGACAAGAACAATAAACGGTCTTGTGATACCTTGAAGGCTATGGAATTTATTACGGCATAAGCTGTTGTGGAATGGAGTCCAGAACATCAGATGCATGAAATGTAATCCTAAATTGACAGGCATATATATACACACACATAGTTGTGAAGGGGCTGGGGAAAAAATAAGCAGGTCAGAGGGAAACAAAATGCAAAAAAGAGAGGGAGTGGTAATTACATAAAAATATATAATTGCAGTGGGGATTAATATGCTGACACAGCACTGATAAGATGATTAACACATGTAGTGATACAAATCTGTCATCTCCATTCCATCAAAAGCTGATGAAACTTGACAGCAAACGCAGGTGATGAATGCTGACAGGACTGGAGTCAACAAGGAGGCAGAGAGAAACAAGAGGGAGGTATCGGCATATTTAGGGTAACCTCGAAGTTTGCAGGAACAGCAAACGTATTTTAATAAAACAAAAAAACACCTAAGGGTAGCGGTTAACCAAAAATACTGATTTAGGGTAGTTGTAGAATGTGCAGTAACAGCTGGGAAAGGGAGAAATGGTGTGTGCATGTAGGAATGCTCTTGAGGAAATGGCCTGGAACCCTAAATAGGAGCACCTTGTAGGAGGGAGGGTACACTATAACATTTTGTTTGACGGTTCAACAACACCATCTAACTCGGGTATACTATAACATTTTGTTTTCACGGTTCAACAACACCATCTAACTCAGGTGGCTGGGTGCCTATCAGTTTGGCTACCCAAAAATAAGGCAAAGGTTTCTACATACTGCAGGGGACACCTTAGGCAAGTGGATGTACGTTTTGTTGAGTTCAAAGAATACAACACTGATCACCACCACTAAAAAAACCAAAAACCACCCTGTCTTACAGAGACCTGTGAGCTCACAAACTTTTGATGGCAGTTATATTTACAGAAGGGACACAGGTGGCGCTGTGGGTTAAACCACAGAGCCTAGGACTTGCTGATCAGAAGGTTGGCAGTTTGAATCCCTGCGGCAGGGCGAGCTCCCGTGGCTCAGTCCATGCTCCTGCCAACCTAGCAGTTCGAAAGCACGTCAAAGTGCAAGTAGATAAATAGGTACTGCTCCAGCGGGAAGGTAAACGGCGTTTCCGTGCGCTGCTCTGGTTCGCCAGAAGCAGCTTAGTTATGCTGGCCACATGACCCGGAAGCTGTACGCCGGCTCCCTCGGCCAATAAAGCGAGATGAGCACCGCAACCCCAGTCGGTCACGACTGGACCTAATGGTCAGGGGTCCCTTTACCTTTACCTATGTTTACAAAGAAATGTGGCACTGAAGAATCTGGACCAGTGTTTTCTGCTTGTGATTGAATAAGAACAACCCTGTTGGTTACCAGTAAAAGTAGCGTAATGATCATATATTGCACTCCATGAATGGGCAGACTTCAGGTTTGTGGGATTACCCCCCTCAACTAGAACTCCGAGATCCACCAACTGGTGCAAAAGTCATACCAATAATTTCCTCTTCCCCTAACTTTTGAGGGCACACCTCTCTCTCTCATCTTAGTGGGGAAGGGGAACTACAGGTAATCAGAAGGGGCATCGCAAACACCACGACAATGTTAATTAAGCCAAGACAGCAAAGTAGAATAAAAATATTCTGTCTTTATATAACGGAAGTGCTTCAGCATACAACTGGAGGGGAGACATTGCTAGAAAACATTTGTACAATTTCTACTGTTAACAAAAACATTGAAAGGTATCTATAGCAATAGTGATATATGTACACACAGTATTTCCTTCAGTGTAATAAGAGGTACAGTAAGTAGTTTTCCTTATCTTGTCACTGTCAATACAGGTTGGTCTGCATTAACATCACCTGAGAAATTAAGCAGGGGGAGGGAGACATGAATTTTGTTTTACTAATCCTGGCACCTGATAACACTGTTTTGGACCTATGAGGGGGGAAGCTACCATTTTCAGGGTGAAATTATATGTGATGGCAGCAGATCCAAGATTTCAAACAAAAGTTCATTGAGCCCTGATTAGTAAATAAAAGTGGCATGATGTCCCCTGCCCAATGCAGCCCAGAATAAATTGAGAGGTCAAGCAAGCTGGGCTGGCAATTCTGCTTCCTCCATTCTCATCCCCTGGAGCTCTCAACAGAGGAAAGAGTATCCCTTTGCCACTGTCTCTGCTCTCTCTCCCTGAAATGGCTCTTCCTGTCCTCTTGCCAGAGCTGGCAAAGAATTAGAAATCCTTGTAAAAAGTCCTCCCCTGAGTCTCAATCAAAAAGCAAGAATGCCCTCCCTTCTGTTTATCAGTGCAGAGAAAAATGGCCAGTTAGCTAATTAACTGACTCACCAGCTCCATTCAGATCAACTCGCCAAAAGGGCCACACTAAAGTATGTAGACTACAAGAAAAGTCCAACAATTCATTCTGTCTTTGTCTAGATTTCCCCAGTACTACTAGTTAACAAAAGCAGGAAAATACTAAGGGTTAAGGACAGTGGTTCTGTTAGATAGTGTTCCTCCCTGGGATTATTCTGCAGAGAGACCATGAAGGGGTTGTGGGATCTCCATCTCTCTCTCACTCACTCACTCCCTTCATCATGGCAAAGAAAACAGGTGAGTGAACTGGGAAGTCTCATGGTTCTCTGAATGAACAATTTTATGTCAAAACCCTCTTTAAAAAGAGGCTATAATACTCTCAATCTACATATCAGAAAGAAGAAAAAGAATAGGGAGAGTGTTGCAGAATCAAAAGAATAGGAAAATCTCTTACACTGATTTTTAAAAAATCCTTCTGATTAAGAAAGTGAGCCTAAGAGAAAACATACATGAAGTTCTTCAGAAACATCAAGCCCAGTGCCTCCCTGTGTCAGGGTACACACAACTAGTTCTTTGGATTGTAGATCTACGTTCTGAGCAAAATCACCTTCCTATGTAAATTTGTGCTGCTTTTCCATAAGTCAGCCTCTCATTCAGTATAAACCACCACACAACAGAGCCTCAACTGATGGCAACAGCAGTTGTCTATACAGTATTTGGCGTCTTAACTTGGGAGTGTCCAATAATCCCATTTTCTTTCCACGTGTTTAAAACAGGGTGGTTTTTCAAAGACACACATACTCTACTTTTACAACTTAAACCACAAGGTTCCTCACGACTTTGAAATCATCTTCATTGCAATTCCATACCCAAGGAATCACCACCACCACCACCATCACCACCTTAAGATCTGAATTTAAAATAGCTCTATTTATGGCTGCAAGCTGGCAAGACAGGAATACTCTAGGTCCTAACATGGTACCCTATCCCAGTTTCCATCACACAACTTCTGACACCAGCTGTGCAATCAGTTCCCGTGTGTCTTTCAAGCTGGAAGAGATCTCGAAGCCATCTTCTGCCACATGAGTACCGATCAGGAACATCTTTCTCTCATCTCCAATTTCAGATAATGCCAAAGCATCATGAATGTCTGTGATACAGTATGCACCTTCAATATCCTGTCCAAGAGAAATGGAAAAGGTTATACCTTAATCTACCTATCCGTGTTTCCTTCAAAGTAACACCTGCTACATGGAGAACTACAGAACAAAGAGCACATTGTGACCCCATTAAAAAATGGCACATTTGGAATGCTAGCAACATCAACAATCCTGGACCCTGCAATTGGCAAGTGAGACATTGTTAGTGGTGCTCCCACTACCCAGCTTGCCGTGACCCATGACAGGGCCTTTTCAGTGGTGGTTTCCTGTTTCTAGAATGCTCTCTCTGACAAGGTGTGCCTATCTCCCTTATTATTAACTTTTACAAATAATTTGAAAATATGCTGAGGCATACCCAGGCATTTGATGGCTGAAAGACACTAATGATAGCAACCCTGAGATGACTGGATGAGAGAATGTTTTAAACCGATTTTAGAATGCTATTTTTTATTGTAACTGCTTTCTGAATTTTTTTAAAACTTTTTTTAAAAAATGGATGTGGTTTGCCACCTTGAACTTCGGGAGGAAGGGCAGGATTTAAATTGATTACAACAAAAACAAGCTATCCTAAAAAGGTAAAGGGATCCCTGACCACTAGGTCCAGTCGTGGCCGACTCTGGGGTTGCGGTGCTCATCTCGCTTTATTGGCCGAGGGAGCCGGCGTCCAGCTTCCAGGTCATGTGGCCAGCATGACTAAGCCGCTTCTGGCGAACCAGAGCAGCGCACGGAAATGCCGTTTACCTTCCCGCTGGAGCGGTACCTATTTATCTACTTGCACTTTGATGTGCTTTTGAACTGCTAGGTTGGCAGGAGCAGGGACCGAGCAACAGGAGCTCAACCCGTGGCGGGGATTCAAACCCCTGACCTTCTGATCGGCAAGTCCTAGGCTCTGTGGTTTAACCCACAGTGCCACCTATCCTAGTAAGGTATTAAAGCAAGGAGCACAAACCACCAACAAAATAAAAAGGAAGCAGGGATAGAAAGAAAGGTGAAGCTTGCTAAACAAGAGTGTCTCAGTCTCTGTGTGCAAGACACCAAAGTGAAACTCTGTTATTATCAGAAACTGAGATGCACAACTCACAATGGATCAGATTAGAATTTGTCCCCCAGGGGAGCCATGTACATTCTACAATGACACACTTTCAAAAGACAAAACTACAAATTGTACTCCAAGTTCTAGAGTTCACGTTTACCTGCTTATTGGCTAGAATCATAAGAGGTAAGGTGGAGTTACTCTGGACCAACTGATGCAGAAGCTTCTTTGCAACAGGCAAGCGTTTATGATCTGCTGAGTCCACAACATAGATTAGTAGCAGGATTCTTGGCAAGTACTTCTTCCAATAGTCCCGTAAAGACTCACTGCCTCCAACTGCGAGTCAACAGAGAAGGAAGACAATGAATCAGCTAACTTGCAAACTAAAGCCCCCAATTGTTCATCAAAACCTTGTCTGTATTCCTGGAACATCTGCTTTCAAATTTTTTTGGTTTTTTTTGAAACTCAGGAATTCATAAAAAAACTTAAGGGAGAACGCAGCCATGGCAGACAAATTCCCTGAACAGTTCCCACCACCACCCGTCATCTCTTACAATACATATAGCTGCAGGAAAGCCTGATCTCCTGCCTAGCAGCTTAAGTATGGTTAATTTACTGCCAGCTAACCACCATATGAAGTCAGGGGTTGCTGTTAGCGTTTGAATTTTGATTTGTCTTCACTATGGTTTGGCATTGTTTGTGAACCCAGCATTCTTCCTTAATTATGATTTGTTTGACCACCCCATTCCAGATGCTTATTAAGCTACAAAGGCATGATTGCCTGGGGGGCAGCTTGCGGTTAGCTCATCATCTGATAAACAAAGCATGTCTTAGTGTCATGTGCAAACCAGGACACTCAATTAATTGGGGACTTCTTTTTAGTGGACAGTTTTGGGGTCTTGTATCTCATATTAATCTTTAAGACAGATCATATCCATTCGCTTTGTCATTCACTTATTAACCATTCAGTTACTATACCAAACAGACATTTTCTGATAAGTTCTTCATTCTTGCATTCCTGACCCAGCACCTATCTTTATAAACATAAAACATTTGCTCTTCCGCTGCAAAAGCACCACTCAGGCTGGCTTACAATGTTTAAAATTTCATAAACACCTAAATAGTATTGTAAGATAAAAAATATTTTTTAAAAAGCATAAAATAGTGGAGAAAAACACCCAGCAATAAAATAGTCATTTAACAGTGATAAAAGTCTGGGATTTGTTTTTATAAAGTGCTATTTTTGCTAACTACTTCCCTGGGGAGAGAGTTCCACAAACAAATGCCATAAATGTTAAAAAATAAACACTTCTGTTTCTGTTCTGCTTCATTTTGCTGAGCACAATCTTTTAATAACTAGAGGACAGGCTGTCAAACCAAAATGTAGAAACTGACTAGGGGGTCAACAGACGACAGTGTTTCATGTTACCATTGCAAGCCTCAAAGGCAAAACCACAACCAAGAGAGACATAATCACTGATAGTGTTTTATGTATATTTGCCATGCAAAAAAGAGCTGAGATGAAAGGGTCAAAGTTATTTACTATATCAATTCCAGATGAACTTAATCGTCAGAGTGTTTTTTGGGCCAAAAAAGGATACGATTTGCATGGAGACACTCTGAGATTCAATATCTAACATTCTAACATGGCCAAAAGGATCTCAGGGGGCAGCACTGTAAAAGGCTCTTCCTCAAGATCTTAGAAAGATGTTACCAGGAGGAGTAGTCTCCTTAAGCAAAATGTTATAATAAAGGATGCAAAAAAATGTTTCTCATTAGATACCTATGCTTACTTTCTAGGAATTCCATCTTCATTTCTTCTGTGCTGACACACACGGCATTGAAGCCCTCCGTGGGAGCTGTGCTGCGCTTCACTTGGTTAGTTGCAAGTGAGTGCAGCACACTGGTTTTTCCAGCTCCATCCAAACCCAGAACCAGGATTTGCTTACTTGGTGGGACATCCTACAAGGCAAAACAACCAACAGATCATGCCAGAGATACATACCGGCCAGATGGACATACACACTGTATGTTTCCGGGGGGGGGGGGGTGTCATCAAGGGTGGGGTTGTGTGTGGCAGAAAAGAGGGGGAAATGAGAAGGAAATTTCGCATTAGGCAACAGTAAAATGCCTTCTGGCTCCATAACTGTCAATAACAACAGATAGCAACAGAGCTCCCTTAACCGCCCTTATTTCTTCAACCAAACTGCTTAACAGTAAGATTTTACTTTCATAAAAAAGAGAAACTGCCAAAGTTAATAAGGGAAAGTCACTACAGTACAGTGATACCTCGGGTTACATACGCTTCAGGTTACAGACTCTGCTAACCCAGAAATAGTACCTTGGGTTAAGAACTTTGCTTCAGGATGAGAACAGAAATCGTGCTTCGGCGGTGCGGCAGCAGCAGGAGGCCCCATTAGTTAAAGTGGTGGTTCAGGTTAAGAACAGTTTCAGGTTAAGAACAGACCTCCGGAACGAATTAAGTACTTAACTCGAGGTACCACTGTATATGATTTAGTAAAATATAGCTGTGGGGGGGAAATATCTGGAAGGGCAGTAAGGTGGAATGGAAACTTTTTGAGGGGGTTTTTTATTTAAAAAATTGTAACACAAAAGCAGTGGTAACCTGACCCCCCAAGTTACTAAACTAAGAATCTTCTGTGACTTCATTTCATTGGGGCAGATCTTTAATCCGGTGGTAAGAAGATTAGATGACAGAGGAAGAAAAGGGAAGGAGGGAAGACGCAATCTGCAAAGAACAAAACCCAACCGCTGAAGATGAATCCTCACCAAGTCAGCTCTGCCTGCCAAGGTGGAAGAGCCACTCTCAGGGGGGTTTCTATTCTAATCTCTTTCCTCTCTAGGACATTAATAGGATTCCACCTTGCTGGTTTTAGTGTAATCCAACCCTGGCCTCAAAGCATCGCTGAAGGCCGCAGAGCACAATGTTTATGCCTCAGTATCAGAGTGAACATGAAGAGAACTATAAAAGCTACCAAATGTTTCCAGAAATTGAAGTTAGCCCCTTATTTTATGCTAGGTTCTTCCCCTCTTCCCCCCAAACCAATCAACAGGTATTTTTTTACCAGCTCATCTGCCATCACTGCCTCTAATAGCAAACTGATGCAGTGTGTGCCAAAAGCTATATAACTGGAATAGCAATGCAGGGAATCAGGTGGGAGGCTGATTGAGGAAATACAGAGGTTTGCAAAAGCTGCTGTTTTACAAACAAAACAACCTTAGGTAGACAAAAGCCCCAGATAGTCATTGAAGACTGAGCATGCTCAGTAATCATGGAATGCTGAGTGTCAGAAAAATAAGAAAACTGGAGTGGGAATTGAATGTTCTGCTTCAGCTATTTTCTGCTCATAGCATTCTGGAAAAGGGCTTGGCTGGCATGCTGAAAAGGAGCAATTCAGGAAGGGAGGAGGATGCACTGCAACATTTTGTTGCAGGTCTCAACTGTGTAGCTATGCTAAGACATTTGTGTAACTTTGATAGCCAGAAAACAACAAACTCTCTTTCAGTTTACAAAAGCTCCCAAGTTTGGTCACCGCAAATGTGTTTTTTTGTGGCCCAAGCCAGTGACTGCTGACAAGCTGAATTTATAAAATGAGCTTCTGTGCTTCCACAATACCCCTCTTTATGACCTCATTTCAACTGATACCACTGGATCTTTGCTTGGGTTAAATCTGCATGTAGGAAACTGCAGAAAAACGGCAAGGGGGGGGGGGAGGCATGACAATCTCCACATGGGATTTGCACATTTGTGTAGTCATTTTGTTATTTTTTTACAAAAGCTCTCATGCAGATACAGAAACATAGGTCTTTTTTTTTTATTAGCAGAAGTTGCAAGAGAGCCAACCTGGTGTAGTCGTTAAGAGCGCAGGACTAGGACCTAGGAGACCAGGGTTCAAATCATAGGGTGACCTTGGGCCTACCACTGTCTTTCAACCTAACCTACCCCACAGGGTCGCTGGGAGAATAAAGGCGAGAGGGGCAGAACGATGCAAAATTTAAGCTACTTGGAGAAGAAGTGGGTTATAAATGTAGATGATCAGATTCACATTCATTCGGAAGTATATCTCACTGAATTAAAGAAGGTTTGTGACACTAGGTTGAATTGTTAGTTAGTGCATGTAATCAGCACTCCATTCTAATGTGGGGCAAAGACAAACTGGCTGGCAGGTGCCATCTTGTGAGCCTGATTTCATAAAATATTCCGAAAGCGTGTTAATGTGTAGGTGGCCACTTACCACGTAGTGATAACTAGTTGTCTTAAGGCTAGCTTATATATGTATTTCAAGCATCCAATAGCCCCTCCTCCAGCTGAAGCCCTCAGAGGAGCATCCACTATTAAAACAATGGGAAAACGAACTATCTAACAATAAAACACATCGGAACAGCAGTAAAATGAGGGCTGCCATATGTCTGGGAAAATCCTGGACATTACCGGGATTTCAAAGGTGGAAGTGTGCATTCAACTTCAACAGATAAAACGATCTTCAGTTCCTGCAACTTTTGCCACTCCTCCTTCCAAAAACAGGCACGCTGCCTAGCATTTCCTCTTTCCCAGCTAGGTGAAGCAGACAAGGTAGCGGAATTAAACCCTCCAAAGTACAATATTAGCAGCAGTAGCAGCAGATCTTCCCAAACTATGACAGCTCTTCCCCGCCCCAAAAACAGCAGTTTTATGGTGGGGACGGGGAGCGACAACCATGAAAGGAAATTCGTGGGTGTGCGTGAAACCTCCCAAGTGTCTAGACTGCATTCCGTGCAACGATGGCAAATGCAATTCTCGCACACGGGAGGCGACCAACCCGCGTCTGGCTTGCACCTCTTCCGAAATGTAGGATGGAGAGTCTCACAGGACAGAAACCTAAGCAGAAGTCTATATAGAGTAATGCTGCCTTTCACTTTCTGCGCGCTGGGATTTATTTCGCCCAGGCGAGCCTGAAACGCGCGCAGGCAGGGCCAGACACGCGTTCTAACTTCCGTGCTAGCTGCACGTGAGAACCGGGCCTAAAAAAAAATTCCGAGACCACCGGGTTAGCTATATATGCTTACCTGGCTCTCGGGGGCCCTTGCGCAGCCCAGGGCGGCCCTTTCTTGAGAGCCGAGTAAGGGCTGCTGTTGCTGTTGCTCCTCGGGCCCCTGAGCAGCTTCTGAGGGGAAATAGCTCCTCCACACCGCGTAGGCGACCCCGCCGGCGACAGCAACGGCCGTCCCCACCAGAGCGACCTGCCTTAGGCTGCCCGCCATAGTCAGCAGCAGGAGGAGGAGGAGGAGGAAGGAGGCGGCGGCTCAGGGCGCCGCCCCTGCCGTGAGGCGGGAGGCAGCATCGTCGCCCAGGCCAAGGAAGGGAGCGAAGAGCGCCGGCCGGCGGAAAGAGAGGGAGGGCGCGCACCCGCCGCGCGCGTTCTGGCGCTCCCTCAGAGGCGGCTAGGCCGGCCTTTCCCCCTGCTCCGTCCCGAGTCGGAGTCCCTCTCTCTTCCCGCCCCGCCCGGCATTGCTCCCCTCTCACCACAGTGGCGTCCTCTACCAGGAGGGCCATTGTTGAATAAAATATTTGGGGGGTGGGGGCAGGGGAGATTTACGTATGAGGTAAATAAGCTTTAGCTTAAGGCCCCACTCTCTTGGAGGCCCCCAAGAAATTTAAAGGGGGGAAAACTGGGTGTACATTTCCAAAATATAAGATAAAAAAAACAAAATAAAACCTACATACAGCAAGTGTTTTGTGTTGTGTAGGCTCTTATTTGTTATGTGCAAATGGCTTGAGATACATATTAGGTCCATAAATGATCATATTCCACAAAAGACGGTGGCAATTTGTTGACA
The DNA here is from genome assembly GCF_964188305.1 of Podarcis bocagei. NCBI lineage: Eukaryota > Metazoa > Chordata > Lepidosauria > Squamata > Lacertidae > Podarcis > Podarcis bocagei. The sequence goes on along the minus strand of NC_138143.1, from coordinate 34,791,051 downwards.
AAGGACAGCTGGACATATAAAAGGCACCATTCCCTTCAGTAGCTTTGGGCCTTATCAAACCTAAATCTGGCCCTGGGGGGCATGTAAGCCCCCCTTTGTATAACCAATTGCATGCCACCCACCCACCCCATTTGAATGGGAATCTCCCTCAATATTGAGGGGGTGCGGAGGGGGGGAGCTGCACTCCTCAAATATTTTATAGCAGATGGTGCCTAGTTTAGTCCATCAGAGCATAGGAGCCAACTTGTAGAAGCAGAGGACCCATTGCCCCCCATCCAATAAAATATTTGAGGGTGCCTCCCCCTCCAAAGTTGATGGGCAATGCCATTCAAATAGTGTGTGCCATGTCATGTGATCAGTTGTGTGGGGCAGAGCTTATCTCCCCCCCCAATATATATATATATATGCTTTCGTAGATTTTCACGGGTACAGGAATGCAGGTTTTGGTGTCTTCGGGTATCTTCCCGTGTAAGAGTTGGGGTGTCTAGGCGACGTTTCGACGAGGTCTCACTCGTCATCTTCAGGCTGGTGCTTTCAAGTGGGCACCCCTGCGCCAGAGGGAAGGCTCACTTCCTTCCAAGTTAATATGGGATAGCCGACCCATGAGGCAAGGTGAGGTGACTGCCTCAGGTGGCAGGATCTACAGGGGCAGCGGAACCCGATGTCACAGAATCATAGCGTTGGAAAGGACCCTGAGGCTCTAGGCCAGCGTTTCCCAAACTTAGGTCTCCAGCTATTTTGGGGGCTATAATTCCCATCATATCTAGCTAGCAGGATCAGTGGTCAAGGATGATGGGATTTGTAGTCCAAAAACAGCGGGAGACCCAAATTTGGGAAACCCTGATGTAGCCCAACGCCCTGCAATGCAGGAATTGAGCTATCCAGCTAAAATTCTTGCACCTATCGTGGAATCCAAGGTGGCATACAGGGGTGCCAATTTGAATAACATATTGGGAAAAGTTCTTTATGTTCACCTGGACTCCTTTCTTGTAACTTGACTCCACTGGTTCAGGTCCTACCCTCCGGAGTAGGATAAAACAGGCTTGCTCCATCTTCTATGTGATCCCTTTCCAGGCTAAACATGCCAAACTCCATCAAAAGGCTTGATTTCCAGACCCTTGATCTGGCTATTTCTGCCCAAGTGTAGAACCTTACATTTGTCCCTATTGAAATTCATTGTTAGTTTTGCATGAAAAGGAACATAAATGTGGTGGCATAGAAATTGATAAAAAAATTCACAGAAGGCAAAGATACACACTGAGGGAGACAGAGTTAGGACATATTTCTTTAAAGTATCATTCCTGTGCAAAGATGGATATGGTAAAGACTGGAGCTAAAAGAGATTTGTTCCTCATGTTCTTTGAATTTTGGTGTCAATATTCTTGTGACATCCAACAAGTTTCCATCTCAATTTAACACAGACAGTATGAGAAGTAGTATGTGGCAGAATTTATTATTTGTCAATTGAGAAAATGAGATTATGACATTTATATGTGATCCTAAAACTGGAGTTTTCTGGATAACTTACAGTGGGGAAGATGCAAATAATTATAAAAAAGAGTATTACTAGCACACATGTTTGGAGGCGCTTATAAACCCAAACCTAAAAATTTAACAGTTAAAATTATGGGTGTCAAAATATAAAATGGAGCATATGTGAAAATTCGGTTCAGCTTTACCTTCCACTTATCCAATATTTATTACTAGGTACCAGAGATGTTTGCACCATTTAAGTATCCGGGTCACTAAAGCAGTCCAGAAAGCTAAACTAAGAGAAATGTGCTACATTGCTAAACAAAGGCTGTTTTTCTCTCCTAGCAAAAGTCTAGCAACGATAAATTACTAGCAGATCCTGCAGATGGAGACCTTGAGCATGACATTTCTATGCACTGAGACAGTAAGCAAACTGTTCGCTTTGTCTGCAGATTAATGGATACAACAACCCTTGGTCTCCAAGAGAAAAATCTTAGCTGTTATTATTTATTAAAAGTATTTATGCATTGCTTTTTTGCCCACAAGGGTTCCCAAGGCAACAGAGAGCAAGTACAAACAATACATATCAAAAACACCAATTAAAAGCAGCAGAGGACTATCATTAAAACAAAACCACAGAACTATAAATGCATCAAAAAGCCAGGCAGAACAAAACAAGTTTTTACAGCCCACCTTAAAAATAGGCAAGACTGGGCCAAGCTGACCTCCCAGGGGAGGAATTCCACAATGCTACAGAAAAGACCCCACCCAAGGTATCCACCAAACTAGCATCTCTCCATGGTGGTACATACAACAGGGCCTTTGATGAGGGTAATAATTTTGGGCATGCTCATACAGGAGGAAGAGATATCCTGGCCACAAAGCATTCGGAGCTTTATAGGTAAGAACCAGCACCCTGAATTGTTCTTGAAAACAAACAAGTGTAAGACTAGTGTTGTGGTTCCATAAAGTGCACACTTGATGACAGTTTTGCACCAGCTGCAATTTCTGATCACCCTTCAGTGATGGCCTCGTAGGACAACCCATGCAAGACTGAAAACCGTTTCCTTAAAGCCTGGAATGAACAGACGATGACACCATGCATAGATATTGGTATGAGGAGTAATAATATCTCCAATATCACTACAGAGAACAAATATATATATAAAAATTCAAAAGGAGAACAAAAGGACACATATCCACCCTGCTTTTTGTTTGACCTTTATTCTGCTCTTGGCATTCGCAACTGGAAAAAAAGAAAATAAAAGGAAGACAGGCAATTTCAATTTAAACAGCCTGCTTGCCATGATCACCAGCCTCCTTTCCCACCTTTCTTTTTCTTCTGCTGCTGTTTCTTCTTTGTGGCAGCTGCGCCAACAGGCTTTTGATGCCTCGGCGGTATCATGTTGCTTGTTGATGCAGATGGAACTGCTGTTACGGTGCCAGGCCTTGGGGATGTAGGTGGACTACTTGCAGTCTTGCTAGCATCCCTGTAGACAAGGAAGAGACAAATGGGATTATTATCACACAGAGCTTAGATGTATGGTATATCTTCTGTCCTCCTGTCAGCAGCAAAAACAAAACAAACAGGTTAAACCTCACGTACATGTCATATATTGCTGCTTGCAGTGAAGAATTCATTCCTTTACATAAGAGAAGAACACCACTTAGAAACTGTAGCCCCCCCTTTTTTTACAATAAGTTGTGGGCAGAATTGAGCCACTGCTAGCTAGTACAGTTGTACCTTGGATCCCGAATGCCTTGGAACTCCTCAGACACTTTGGCTCATGAACACTGCAAACCCGGAAGTGAGTGTTCTGGTTTGCAAACATTCTTTGGAACCCAAACATCCGACAGGGCTTCCGATTGGCTGCAGGAGCTTCCTGCAGCCAATCAGAAGCTATGATTTGGTTTCCGAACGTTCTGGAATTCGAACAGACTTCCGGAACGGATTCTGTTCCGACTTCCAAGGTACGACTGTATACTGCAGGTGCTACAATATATGCATCAGCATGCCATTCATATATAACGCTTTGGGATAATTTTTTTATTCTTGGAGAACATGTGGCTGGGGGGGTGTTACTCTTTTCTAGGAGCTGGATACTTTCCTTCTAGGATGCCTGCATACAGACACATTCAAGTAAAAAATCCTGATTCCTGTAGGACTGCCAAAAGAGATTGAGATATTCAGTCACCAAATGAGTTCCTAAGTTCCAGCCCTTCAGATGATTTCAGCCAGTGGTTCTCAACCTTGGGTCCCCTGATGCTTTTGGCCTACAACTCCCATGATCCCTAGCTCACAGGACCAGTGGTCAGGGATGATGGGAGTTGTAGGCCAAAAACATCTGGGGACCCAAGGTTGAGAAAGGCTGCGGACAACTCTATTGCCTTTGTCTCTTCATCTTTCCCAGGCCCACAAAGCCTGCTCATCTTCCTGCACTCTTGCATCCTCCTATAGGATGTCTGCCTCTCTCCATATGAACCGACCCAGATACAGTGGTACCTTGGGTTATGAAATTGATTCATTCCACAGGTCTGTTCTTAACCTGAAACTGTTCTTAACCTGAGGTACCACTTTAGCTAATGGGGCCTCCCGCTGCCGCCAGCACGCAATTTCTGTTCTCATCCTGAGGTAAAGTTCTTAACCCGAGGTACTACCTCCGGGTTAGCTGAGTTTGTAACCTGAAGTGTTTGTAATCTGAGGTACCACTGTACTGCTATCATCATTTGAGGCCTTTCTTTGTGTGCCTCCTCCATGAGGTCTAGAGGGTGGCAACGTGAGAACGGGCCTTTTCAGCAGTGCCTCTCTGTTTGTGGAGGGCTCTCCCCAAGGAGGTTCACCTGGCGCCCTCATTATACACATTTAGGCACCAGGCGAAAACGTTCCTCTTCAACCAGGCCTTTGGCTGCCTATATCCTTTTAAATGTGTTGGGGGGTTATTGCTTTGTTTTGTTCTTGTTTTTATTATGATTTTTGTGGTTTTATCTTGTGGTTTTATGCTGTGAACCACCCAGAGATCTACAAAATTTAAAAATAATAATTTTAAACCCCACCCCCACACACTGAGTATCAGTGCCAGTTCCAAAAAGCCAGTTCTTTAAGCCTTTTCTGAATGGCAACTGCAGGGATGTCCCCTTCTCCACTCCCTTACTGTGACTCTCATTCTCTACCTACTCTTGGAGATTGTGTGCAATAGTGATCTTCCTTTCAAGGGGAGTAGCTCTCTTTGATTACCTGATTTACCTTGCCCTGGGACACTGAGAGGACTCTAGAATCAAGGCTCGCAAGGCTGGGTCCCGTTACTCACAATTCAGAAGAAGCTGCTGTTGTTGCTCCTTGGGTTCCTTTCCCAATCTGGTCCTTCTTCTTGCCCTTCTTCCGCCCGCGATAGTAGGAGCGCTCCCGCATTGGAAGCCAGCGCTCAGGGTCAGGAGCAACTTTAGGGTCATAGTTCTTTGGCAGTTTTCCTAAGGAGTAGGTTAAAAAAGAAAAAAGAATATTCCTTTTCTGAATACTAAGGAGTATTCAGCATGGGAGACTCATCATGATTTAAAAACAGCCGAACTGCAGGTGAACGCCTTATCAGCCAAAGCTGTACAGCACTTCCATGGTCGGAGACAGACAACGCTCTCACTGTGCGCAAACCACAAATACCTTTATGCTGACATGTTTGAGCTTTTCATTGCAACAACAAAAATTGGGTTGTTGCAATTAGCAAGCTATACCTAGACTTTAAATACTGTGGAGAACCGACTTCACGTAAGAGCATGGAGACCTACCGTAGATTTCAGTGTATAAGATGACTTTTTAACCCTGGAAAAGAGGTTAAAAAGTCGGGGGTCGTCTTACACGCCGGGTATGGGCGGCGCGGAGCCCGCCCCCCGCTACAGTGGCTCCGAAACAGCAGCAGCGGCAGGCTCCGCTACGGCGGCTTTCTCCTGGCACAGAGCTGCCCAGCATATTAGGCGACTGGGCTTATAAGACAAACCCCCAAATTGCAGCTGCCAATTTGGAAGGGTCATCTAGTACGCTGGAATCTACAGTACTCAAAACGTTTGTGTTAGAAAAGCGCTCCTAGATCAGTCCCCAAAATATCCATCTATTTTTGTCTCTGACAGTGGCCTGCAAAATGCTTTAGGGAAGTTTGTGTGCAGAAAATGAAGGCAACAGCCCATCCCTGCTTTTAATCCCTGCAACTGGTATTGAGAAGTATGGTGCCTTGAAACAAGAAGTCCAGGAAGCTACCATTAATGTCGCACAATTGCTGCAATTTCCTGACTTTGGCTGAAAGTCAGCTTAATTTGAAGTTAGCTTCTTGAGTCGTTTTTTTAAAAATTCCACCCTAGTACAGTGGTGTTTAGATGAGGAACATGTAGCTCTGCAGATACTGTTGCACTCCCAACTCCTATCTGCCCTATGCAGCACTGCTAATGGGCAGAGATACCTAACAATTGATAAATATTTAACTTTAATAAATAAAGTATGTATTTAAAATATTTTAATAAATAACAGACGCATAAGAAACTGACTTATACCAAGCTAGTCCCTTGGTGTGTTGAACCAAAGGTGGACTGTTCCAGAAGCTCTGCTAATGCCATCTTGGTAGTCAAGGTAACGCCAAAATTAATTGGTAGTTGTTGCAGTAATGAGTACATATATTCACTTGCTTTGACATAGGCTAGTTGGTTTGCTTTGATGCTATCCTTATCTGTGGGGTGGGGTGCTGGGCTCTAAGCCCCAAAAGGGGAATCTTATCTGAGAGATTTGGGTATTTGCCACCTATGCCCTTATCTGGTCAGGTGGAGCGATGGAGAGTCCTGGCCAAAGTGCCATATGCTGTTTTGTGTATAAAGAATGAATGAATGTTTGCTTGGGCGCGGACAAGATATCTTCTTGCTGCAGTGCTCATCCCTCGTCTCTAAAGGCTGGGAGATCCAGCAGGCTGATTTGCTGTACGTCTACACCTTTATTTTAATAAAGCACTAGAAATGATCACTCTGGTGTTTTGACATCCTTTTTTGGTATCCCTGCACCCAACCACTCACTCCCACAAGTCCTCCTTTGGGCCTGCGGTTCAGAACAATTGGTCCATCTAGTTCATTACTGTCTACACTGATTAGCAGCTGCTTTTAAGGTCTCCAAAAGAAGTCCTTCCCAGACCTACTTGGAGACACTGGGGATTGAACCTTCTGGGAGACGAAGTCCAACAACATCTGGAAGGTCATAGGTTCTCGACTCCTGGCTTAGATAGTTTTAGCCAACTTCTCCAGAAGCACTTTTGAACTCCAAACAGCTATACAGCCATTGCTAACAACACTCACCCTTCTTTTTCTTCTTCTTCTTCTTGACGTCGCCTTGGCTGGGAAAAAAACAACAGCACATGAACACACATGAGCATGCTTGAGATGCAGCAGAAAGAACAGAGCTAATGGATGCCAAGGGGAGCGTATCTAATGGCTTTGTACAGGAGAAAGAAATAGGGCAAGCTTGTAGCTGGAAGACAGAAAACTTATTTTGGTTGCTGAGCTGGACTTCTTCATATTAACACTGACTCAGGATGTCAAGGATTACTTAAAAAGCTTCTTTACCCTTGTTCTTTCTGCTGGTTCTCAACCGCGGGTTTCCCTCCTTTCTTCCGAATGTATGTAGCCCCATGCGAGTTTTCAAGAGCATCCACATCTACTTTCAGAGACATGGTGTCCGAAGAAGGCAAGTGTTTGCTAAGTCTATTGTGAAGGAGGGGTTAAGGAATAACAATATGAACACATTAAGCAAGTAAGAGAGAGAGAGAAAATCATTCTCAGGATCTCAAAGGCAGTTTAGTGGGTACAATAACGACAGAGAGAAACTAAGCTAGGAGACTGGGAAGAATTCTCTGTTGCATAGGAAGGGAACATTATATAATGGGGTAACAAATTTCTTTTTTACTTTCTGGATGGGCAGAGTGACCATGAGAGCCTGAGCTTCTAAAAGAAACAGAGGTGCTTGGCATTTGGGGATCAAAACAATAGAATGGTGTTTTTGTACTTCTGCTTGATGAAAACATGGAATTAAAAGGAAAGACTACCAACCCAGCCTGGACCATAAAGAAGGCTGATCGCAGAAGAATTGATGCTTTTGAATTGTGGTGATGGAGGAGACTCTTGAGAGTCCCATGGACTGCAAGAAGATCAAACCTCTCCATTCTGAAGGAAATCAGCCCTGAGTGCTCACTAGAAGGACAGATCGTGAAGCTGAGGCTCCAATACTTTGGCCACCTCATGAGAAGAGAGGACTCCCTGGAAAAGACCCTGATGTTGGGAAAGATGGAGGGCACAAGGAGAAGGGGACAGCAGAGGACGAGATGGTTAGATAGTGTTCTTGAAGCTACCAGCATGAGTTTGACCAAACTGCGGGAGGCAGTGGAAGACAGGAGTGCCTGGCATGCTCTGGTCCATGGGGTCACAAAGAGTCGGACACGACTAAACAACAACAACACCAACCCAGCTGTACCTGAACTTCCTAGTTGGATGTGTGTGTTGTATGCACCCTATAAGACAACAGTGAGGTTCAAAGGCCAGTGAGATGTGAAAGTCTTAGAACACGCACAGGGGAATTCCAGAAGACACAGGATTTCTTTGGCAGAGAACATGGCACCATACTCCAAAAGCTGGAAACTTTGAAAAGCATCACTGCAGCAATTACTCTGATATAAGGAAGTGGTCAAAGAATACCTCCTTGTCTCACCTTCCTCAGCCACACAAGGAAGGATACACTTTAGCTTTCTCACCATCCACCAGGGAGTATGCAGAAATGAGCTGGGCCAGGGTATGGACATCATCTGGATTTTGCCTACAAAAGTAAAGAAGTGCGAGAGTTTTAGCCTGTTCTAAAGAGAGCAGTCAGCCCAGTGTTGCACACCACAGGAAGGACACCTCATATAAGCAGGCAAATGAAGCGCCCTGCCTCCACCTTCCATAGGAGCCACAAACAATATTTTCAAGGTGCACGCTGGCTCAGGTAAAGCTGCATCTTAGAGATGGGTGGCAGGAGTAGGGAAAGGGACCAAAAGAGAATCTAATGATTGAGGAGGTTGCTCACTCTGTGGTTGTTCCAGCAGCTCATTGGGGCAACACCCATTCGCTTCAATAGCTTGCCAAAAACCAGGTGTGCCCACATATATAGGGGATTGCAGGGTGAAAAAAGTGTGTCCAAAGCACAGGCAGAGACACCACAACTTTCCCCTCTTCTCTCACGCAGCCCCCACTGCACAGTCTCCAGAGGGACCCACTGAAGCAGATTTTGGGGGCACGTGGGGAGAGGAGAGGAATAATAATAATAATAATTTATTACTTATACCCCACCCATCTGGCTGGGTTTCCCCAGCCACTCTAGGCGGCTTCCAACAGATTAAAAATACATTAAAACACCAGTCATTAAAAAACTTCCCGAAACAGGGCTGCCCTTCAGATGCCTTCTTAACGTCAGATAGTTATTTATTCCTTTGACAACTGATGGGAGGGCATACCACAGGGTGGCAGCCACTACCGAGAAGGCCTTCTGCCTGGTTCCCTGTAACTTTGCTTCTCGCAGTGAGGGAAACGCCAGAAGGCCCTCGGCACTGGACCTCAGTGTCCGGGCTGAACGATGGGGGTGGAGATGTTCCTTCAGGTATACTGGAAAGGTAAGTCCCACTGCACAAGTGGGATGCTGTTCATGTAACACTGGGCACAACCCATTTTTAATATGCCTTATCTCATTTGCTGCATAAATACATTTTTAACACTACTGAAGTAACTGTCAACTTCTGTTTCAAAAGTTAGTGGGGCCACTGAGTCTTTTGCAGTAAAACTCACTTATTAGCTCTCAGGAAGGGACTTACTTCCACAGCTCCTCTAGATCGCTGATGGCTTCCTTCTTCCGTCCGTGTTTTAGCTTGAAGTTGACAGCTTCCCTAATTAACGACAAATGAACTGGAGACTTTGGCTGGGGGTGAAAAAAGGTTTGCTTAAAGTTAAGTTTGAAAACAACTAAAACAATCACATGAGTGATCACTCTCTTTTTTAACCCACTGAAGAGACCGATTCATGCTTGGAGCCATGAGAGTTTAGGGGACTCCTAAGAGCAGCAGTTGTACAAAGGTGTATCATTCGTACAAGAAATTCCCCCTGTGCACCCTCAAATCTGTTCTGGGTTCCTTCTTCACCCTCCATATCAGATGGGGACACACAGAAGGGCAAGAAGTTCCACTGAGCCATTGGAAGTCCTTGTGTGAACAGGACAACTTTGATGCGATACAACTGCAATGGTGTATTTGTCTGTTATGAGCTGCAAGACTGCAATTACACTATCAAGCTCAGAATACTGACTTTCAACAGCTGTGGAATTATAACTACTCCAATGCGTAACCGAGTCTTCCCACAAAATACGGATGAAATCAGGAAAATTCTACAGACCAATTTTTTTGCAGACTTCCAAACAGCTGAGGCACAGCACACTTCCCCTCAATTAAACCTGAGGGCACATTTCACCTTGTGCACACAAAGAAGTCTACACTTAGAGCAGGAGCTGCTAACCTTTTGGAGCCTTGAGCATATTTTCGAACCAAGAAGCTGTCACAGGCACCATATGTACAATGCATCTGCTCTAATGGCTGCAACAGAATTCCTCTTTCAATTCTGATTTCAGAGGAGGGGTGGGCACTACAGGTGCCAGGGAAGGCCACTGCTTGACTTAAGCAAATCTTGACTTGTGAATGTGAGAGCTACCCTACACTAGGGGATCTCTCCTGAATTTTTGCATCCATCTCTTTCAGGTCAGTTAATTCCATGGACTCTGCATCAGAAGTTTTTGGATGATCCAAATGACATCTACTGACAGATAAACTGGAGAACTGCTCCAGTGAAGGAGACAAGAACAGAACAGGCAATCATGCAGAGAGGCAACAGGCAGCCTCTCCACTGCAGTTGAGATTTGGGGCTCATGGGAAACTTGAATTATTTAATTTATTTCTTGCAGCACAGTAGCAGTTACAAACCACTTACGAAGACAACTGGCTAGCAAATTCAGATAATAAATGTCTTTTTACATTATAAAGAGCTGTGATGTACTGATCGTATTTCTACTATTTTATCAGGGATGTAACGCAAGTTGAACACAAAATACCGAGCAGCTTATCTGTTGGCATCTCATCGGACTAATACTTGCCTGAAATTCTTGATACCATTCAATTGCTTGAGCCAACACCTCTATAGCACTATCAATATCTTCTTCATGGCTATACATTGTCACTAATGCAGATACCTGTAACAGTTTAGAACACAACATTAAAGTCAGAAATATTTTTAGCGAGCAATAAGTACTGGAATGTATGCCAGGGCCACATTTTAAAAAAATTATAAATATAACTTTATTATTTCATTAAGTAGAACACTGTCACCACATGAAAGCGCACACACACTGAAGCAATATTTACTTCTCTTTTACTAGTAAAGGTAAAGGTACCCCTGCCCGTACGGGCCAGTCTTGCCAGACTCTAGGGTTGTGCGCCCATCTCACTCTATAGGCCGGGGGCCAGCGCTGTCCGAAGACACTTCCGGGTCACGTGGCCAGCGTGACATCGCTGCTCTGGCAAACCAGAGCCGCACACGGAAACGCCGTTTACCTTCCCGCTTGTAAGCGGTCCCTATTTATCTACTTGCACCCGGGGGTGCTTTCGAACTGCTAGGTTGGCAGGCGCTGGGACCGAACGACGGGAGCGCACCCCGCCGCAGGGATTCGAACCGCCGACCCTTCGATCGGCAAGCCCTAGGCGCTGAGGCTTTTACCCACAGCGCCACCTGTGTCCAATTTACTACATTTACCTGTGTCTCTTTTACTACATTTCTTCAAAAGTAGTGGAGTCAAGTGACAGCACTCAAGGGATAAAGCAGCCTTGGCTTAATATGACAAGAAAGAGTGCAAGTTTTCTTAAATAAGAATCAACCTTGCTGTTATGTGCTTTGCTCTGTCCAACACATGGCATCTACACAGCACTTTTTCAAAGTGTCCAAGCATTTCACTTACATTTTGTTAATATTCCTTATAGCCACCATGCAGTTCGAAAGCACGTCAAAGTGCAAGTAGATAAATAGGTACCGCTCAGGCGGGAAGGTAAACGGTGTTTCCGTGCGCTGCTCTGGTTCGCCAGAAGCGGCTTAGTCATGCTGGCCACATGACCCGGAAGCTGTACGCCGGCTACCTCAGCCAGTAAAGCGAGATGAGCGCCGCAACCCCAGAGTCGGCCACGACTTGACCTAATGGTCAGGGGTCCCTTTACCTTTAAGGTAAGCTATATCAAAACTTTCTGCACTGCTTGCTCCCATATTGGGAGAACCTTGGTTAAGATGCATGTTGGAGGCATTGTTTTGCAGTGCCATCTTAGAAAATTTAGTGAGCAAACAAGAGACAGGGCCTTTTTGGTGGTAGTGCTGCAGCTTTGAAATACTCTCCCAAATGAAATTATTTCACCCAAAACTGAATGAACCTTTATTCTGGCAGGCTTTTAATGTGTAACACCCTAATTTACTATTTGTTACTGCTTTTAGAAATTGGCTATTAGTTGTACTTTTGCTCAATTGCATTGAGTAGTTTTGTGTTGTATGCTTCTTTTAGCAGAAAGCAGGATTTAAATATTGTCATTCCCATATTGGAAGAGCATGAAAAGCCTGAAATATTCACACAACTTAGAAATTAAGCAAGTCATGGAAACTATTTATATAAGACCATAACATATGTGATATCTTGGCGCAAAATTTTGGACATTTACAAGCTTGCTTCAGGGCCAAGTTCACAATCGCTGCTAGATTAGTAGCCAAAGATTCATGTTGTTGAGTTACACACCTCTAGCAACAGGAGGCAGAAGAGATCAAGATGTCTGTTATTGCTAAGTCCTGTGGACCAAACACATTACTGATCAAGAGTCCAAACAGAACTTACGCATACAAAATAAAGAGGCAAATGAGCAACTTGTAGTCCAGCCATGATGGGACTTGTCAACCTGGGAAGGCAGCCCATCCAGGAGAACGAAAGCTCTAATCCTAAACCTCCACTGCCTTGTGGGATGTCTTCAGGAGAAGAAAAGGCCAAGGAGTAAACCCTACACAAATCCAGCGTGGAGTCCCTAAAATGGTTGGATGGTGCCTTGTATGCCTCCTTCCAGCAACTCCTGTAGCCAAGATGGTGCCAAACATATTGCTCTGCTTTCCTTTGAACCACATCAGCGAGGCCGAAAGTGGTGTCTTGTAATCTGGGCAGCCCAGGACCTCCAAAAACACTACCCTGGCTTGTGCCCTGGGGAGGTCACTTCGGTGCTGCTAACACAGTGGTTTGACTCCCCACCCACAAACGCTCCATTGTCTCTTGAGACAGACAGATGTCAAAAAGAAGAAGTAGTCTAACCACCCAAGCTAAGGTCAGAATGGCATGCTAGGAGAATAATATGACACGGGGGGGTGGTGTCAATAGGATGCATAAAGCTCTGCGTGTGTTTAGATTTAGCTGCAACCTACCATGCCTGGTTTGTGCCTTAACTCTTCTATAGACCTCAGGATGATACATGCTTTCGTGACACTGCCTTTGAGAGAGAGAGAGAAAGGGGAAGGGAAGGAGAACAAAAAGTGTGGTTATTGGCAACTGGCTCCAGTCCTCTGTGCTAGGACACCTGTTCTACCATCAAGCAACTCTCTTTTTATTAGACAGATAAAAAGGAGCGATTATAGAAACCATCAATCAGGGCTGCATGCTTGCCACGATTCTGCAGAAGCCAGCTTCATGAGAAACTCGGCCTTTTATTTAAAGAGCGAAAGGTGCTAGCCCTTATGACTGCAAAAAATATGCATGAAAACATGTGGGAAATAACTGAAGTATCAAAAGCTAAAGGAATGTTTAAATAAGAATTTCACTGGTCACAGCTGAGAGGGTTCAGGGCTCCATATTTTTCCTAATTAGTAAAATGCAAAAATGCTATCATCATCATCACTGCTCTGTAAGAAAATCATACAAATTTGTTCAACTTGCAAGCTTTCTAGATGGTGAAGACTTCAGGTATTGCCCCTTCCTGCCTTTAACCTAAGCTCCCCCAGAAGGCAGCCTCCCTTTGAGAGAAAAAATGAGTTAAGAATGAGAGTGCTCATTGTAGTATATGGAAACAGTATGAAACTGTAGCTGAATGCTCAGGAAGCTTCTTTCCAAAGGAAGTGAGGCTACAGTACCTTGAGCAACTTTCAACTGTGCCATCGTCAGCTTAATCTCTGCTGCTTTCTCTGGGTGCTGATCGGCAAACTCCTACAGGTCAGAAATGGAAACACAAATCAGGAGGCTTTCAAACAGAATCAGCTTCAGAATTTCCAGAACAGGGAACTTGTAATGAATAGTTTTTGCACTGTGGAGTCTTATGTCTCTTGACTCTCCTGTAACAAACTCCGAGTCCCTTGAACAGAAGCTCTTCTATTAGGGGACAGGGATACACAGCAATATGTTAATAAAGGGTCCCATTTGCTATGCCATTACCTAAAATATGCTTAAGTCTAAACCATGATTTGCAGTGCACCTTAGAACTATAGTTATCAACCAGGCACGTTTATGTACTGCACCTATACCAAGCCACACTTAAGGCAGTTCTCTTGTCTCTCTAAATCTCTCACTGCCTGCAGATCTCAGACAAGCAGATCTCACTAGTGTATTCCCATACCTAACTTCTTGGGAAAAGGCTTAGCTCAACAAGCTAATCCATAGTTTCACTGAATGCTTGGGCTGGTGCAAAAATAATGCTGTCGAATCTAACTATGACTCCCAGTGCCCAGCATGAATTCCCTTCCTCCTCAACCTCATCTAGATGAACAGTGATTCAGAGCTTTGTCATCTCCTGCATATTTCCTCAAGCAGCAAACCACAGCCTACCTGTAGCAGCTCTATTGCCTTGGTATGCTGTTTCTCTCGACACAACTGTGCTGCCTGGATTAGCACAGGGAGGAGATGTTCGGGACTCTGTGACTGTAAACTTGATGCCAGTTTGCGACACTGATCTGCCTAAGGAACAAGAGGAAAAGAGTGGCTGGTTAGGAATGCTGATTCTACAGAGAGAAGGCAGGATTTAGAAGTGTAAGACAACAAACCAAGCTGCTCCCTGCCCTCCTTGATAACAGACCATGCATCAAAGCAATTGAAGTGGCATAACATTACCTGGTTGGTGTACATGGCCAGCAGAGCTTTATTGAATTCTATTGCTTGGAGCTGTTTCTTCGAGAGTTTATGCTCAACACCCTCAGCGTTGGTCAGTTTCACCTTTTTCTTTGAGTCAAAGACGTTTTGGTCCTGTGAAAGACAGCATCCCAAGATGCATAACTCAGTCAACAGGAACATGATGTTTCCCAGGTTGCTTGCTGCAATTAAGACACATCACACTCCTTTTGTGTGATTTCTTCTGCAAAACATGCTTGAGGAATTACTAAGATAATGCCATACCTTGTTAATGGTAATGATGTTGTTGGCGATGACAGCAAGCAACCCGACATCTGTTGGCCTGCAGAGAACAGAGCATACATGTGCACTTGTAAATATGTCTTCTTTTTTAAAAAGATGCCAAGACCACCAATGCCACCATTTTACAGAAGTCACTTACTTCAGTTTGATTATCTGATTGTAAAGTTGCAGGGCTTCCTCTGTGTGACCTTGCAGCTGCAAGATATAAGCCATCTGACCGTGAATAATAGCCAGTTCAGCCTCAATGTCTTCTTCGGTAACATCCTAAAAGGAAACAGTAAAAAAAAAAATTAACACACAACCTTGAAACCTTGCACCGGTTGTGTAATAACCACAGATCAATGGATGGAATCCAATGTCAAGTCAGTGGACCCTAACCCCCCAGAGCAGATTTTGTGGGGAGGTATTCCTGGGGTTGCCAGGGAGGGGAAGGGGAGAGAAAGGGTAAATCCAATTTATGCATGCTGGAATTTAGTATCACCCAAACCTGCAAATATATCTTTTGGTAACTAGTACTTACTAGTAACACAGCTAGAGAGCAAGCCCCATTGAATAGAGAAAATATGCATTGGATTGCACTCCTGGTACCATTTCTCTCATTGGGTGAGTCACGCAAGCATGCAAATCTCATCCACTGATATCACCGGGAGATAAAACTGCCTCACTTTGCCATGATTGTGTTCACTAAGAATACTTTTTTTAATGGCTTCAGCGGATAATGGAAGCTCTGGATATTTAAATTGTTACTATCAGCAATGGCCCTTGCTACAGAATTCACAAAGTTTAATTCTACACTGTTAACGCTTCTCAGTGAAGCCATTCATGTGAAAGAGGCACACTGCTATTTAAAGGCACAGAAGTAAAAAGAAAAGTGCTGATGGAGAATACTTTAAATCCAGTGTGATGAAGGAAAGCAGGCAGATAACACATAACCAAGCAGATTTATGCAATTAGCTTACATGCACACATACTGAGAATATTAAAACCTGCCGAGCGGAAAAAGTATTCTCGGTGTGACAATAGTGACTCACCGAATCTTCTGAGAGAGACTGGCGACACAGATCTACAAGGAAAGTGTGACAAATTAATTTTGGACATAAGAGCAGCCCTGCTGGATCAGACCGAAGGCCCATCTATTCCAGCCCCTTGTTCTCACAGTGGGGAACCAGATGCATACAGGAAGCCTATAGGCAGGAGTGCAGCAGCACTCTTCCCACTCGTGCTGCCCAAAAACTGGCATTCAGAGTCGTATTGCCTCTGACAGTGGAGGTAGCACACATTTTGCCATCGATATGAGCCACCAATCAAGGTTCCAACACTGATTAACACTTGCCTATAGAAACTTCATTTGCATCACAGAAGTGCAAAGATGCTGATATTTCTCTATACAGTGGTATCTCTATCTCTATTTACGAACGCGATCCGTTTCGGGGTGCTGTTCGCACCCTGAAAAGTCTATAAGTAGAGTGCCGCTACTGCAAGTACGCGAAAGAGCACCTCTGCGCATGTGCGAAGTGCGCAGATCACTTCTGTGCGTGCAGCAAACCTGGAAGTAAACACTTCCGGGTTTGCCACGTTCGGAACCTAGAAAGCCGCAAACGTAACATGAGGTATGACTGTATTTGACAGCATCCTATAATCATTCTCCGCATATCTTAATTCCTAATCTGCCCTTAATATACTAGATCCTAAATTTCCAACTGCCTGTTAATACATGATACAATTATGGATTTCTTAGTAGTACTATCAATTTAACCATCTTGAGTTCTCCCCAAATCTCCCTTCAGTTCTATTTTGCTTGGTCTTTGCTTGTTTTTCCAAGTTGCTGCGGGGGGGGGGGGATTGGGATCTAGCTATTTGAAACTTGATTTTCTTACTAAAATGAATGCAAATTAGTGCAGGGAGGAAATCCTGTGCAGTCTATAGGAACAACAGGTTACTGGTGGCTGTAAAGGCATTCTTGAAATACATTTGCAGATGGAGAGAATAAATTTAGGAACACAATAATCCTCATGTCTATTTTCTCAATTTAATTTATTAAAGGATTTAGATCTTGCAGCACAATGGGTTACAAGGAAAGGACAAATTAATCTTATCATTCATTACCTTCTGCTCTTTGTAGGCTTTTCATTGCCTCGTTCAGCCTGGCCTGCCCAACTAAAGAACAAGCAGCATTGTAACTCAGCTCATATGTGGCTTCTTGAAGGCCAAGATCCTCCTGGACAGAGCAAAAATAACTAAGTAAATAAAGGGATACCTCATTCTGAATTACAGTGTGAACCAGTTTGCATGAACACTTTGGGTCAGACGGCTAGACGCAGATCAAAACAACTCTTCCAAAGAATGAAGGGTTCTTAAATTAACATGCAGGAAATTCAAAAGCCATAAGCAGGTGATACATACTAACAGGAAGCTGTATGAACACCCTTCTTTCTAATTATATACGAACAATATGCAAGCAAATCACACGATTCTAGAAGCCCAAGCTCCTTTCATCAAACGTTTCTTTCATTCCTTAGCACACATTGGCGGCAAGATGTTGTAGTGGCATATTCTTTTGCATATAAACAGATGTTAAGTAAATTACTAAACAAAGGATTGTGCATACATTTACGGCAACAAACAATAACCACATTAAAAACACAAAAGTAACCACCAGTATATCAATATAAAAAGGCAATCGGAATTTTAAAAACTGTATCTAAGGAAGATTGTAGGAAAATGCAAGTTGTTGTTGTTTTTAACTGCCCACTTAAATATATGCAACCCTGGGTTCAAGCAAGCTTCCTAGGTTGGGGCACTCCATGGTCTTAAGGCTACCACAGATGAGGCCATCCTGTGTTTCCACCTGCTGTATCTGCTCATGGTGTGTGTTTGTGTGTCTGATGGCACGATGGGGCTGTGGCGTGCATCTCACCTCTGGTCAGTCATGTTACTGCTTGCTAGGGACTGCGAGAGGCGGCAGCAGAAGGGAAGTCAATACAGTGCAAATGCACTGCCAGAGCTAATCTGGTACTCCTGCTGGTGTATTTGCACTGTGCTGACCTTGCACCTTGCCCTCTACCTCCCAGGAAGCAGCAGTGGCACAACCAACCTGGAGTCAAGTGAGCAGCAGCTGGGTTTTTATCCTTCTAGCCTTGAAATAATAATAATAATTTATTATTTATACCCTGCCCATCTGGCTGGGTTTCCCCAGCCACTACGGTTGGCTTCCAACAGAATATTAAAATACAATAGTCTATTAAACATTAAAAGCTTCCCTAAAGAGGGAATGTCTTCTAAAAGTCAGATGTCTTCTAAAATATTGCAGAATCCACTTTTGTTGTCTATCAGTCCCCACGTTACAGGAATTTAAAAGTGTATGAATGTCCTCAAGTGCCAAATTCCAATTGTCCTCACTTGATTGGGAGAAAAGGCATAAGATCCTAATCCAATCCATAACTTCCTGGGGAAATCCTCCCCCCCCCCCAAAGTAACAGAAATAAACTATAGTTTGACAAAAGCCTTTTCAGCATCTAGAGAAATAACTGCAGCCACATCAGCTCTTTTACTGTTTGAAGCATCCCGTTTTCCTACCAACCTTAAATTATCTGCTCCCCCTCTTTGGCAAATAATATTAATGTACTACTATGGCCATCACAGTCTGGTTAGCAATGACTCCTATTATTATCTTGCTGACTACAATAATTAAGGTGATTGGCCTATAATTTGGCCTATAGTTTGGTCCTTACCAGACTTGGGAATAACAGAGATATCAGCTTCATACGTCAATGTTCCAATAAGACACTTTCCTGTATTTTATGGCGTTTATGCAGTTCACCTGCAGTTCACTTACAGCAAGAATAGATGAAGGAGGAAGTCTCTCTCTCTCTCTCTCTCTCTCTCTCTCTCTCTCTCTCTCTCGCATGTACACATACACACTGCCACAAACTTACTTACTGGCACGACTTTCTCCCATGTGCTCTGTGCAGCAATAACTGCAGAGAGGTTTGTTTTCCGTTCCTCTTCATAATCATCTTGTGAGTTGCGTATGAGGTCCCGGTACACAGCTAAACAGTCGTCATAACGTTCTAATCTGTACAGCTGGAAGGAAAAATCTGGATTAGCAGCTCAACAGACCAGAAAACAGTCAAAACTAGGTCTGCAAAATAAAATAGCAACCATAATATCTCAGTAATGTTTATACTATACCTATAATCCAGGCAGGTATTGGACGGGATTCAACTAAGTTGCTGCATGCACAGAATGTAGTCAGGTCGCAAGATGGGATTTCCTTCTCTTCTTCCTTGCGTCCCCCAAATCTTTATTGGAATATTGGGGAACCCCCAGAACAAGTTTAGGGGGCACATAGGGGAAATCCCATTGTGTGAGTGGGCCTTGTTCTGCACATGCATACCCCACTTTACACCACAATGAAATCTAACCCCAGTTCTTCTTTTTTGAAACAAACTTTATTGAAAAAAAATAACCATGCACAGTGTTATGGAAGAAACACTGAACAAAGACCAAGCCCCATCCATGTCACTAAGCAACAACTTTCTTCAAGAAGAAAGAGTGAATGTATAATAGTTACCAAGGTCATCAATTCTAAACTGTCAACTCTGGTTGTTGAGAAAATCAATGCCAAAAGTTCTAGGCTGAAGAGCAACAACATAGCATGTGCCTATAGACCCAGAGTTGTCATGGGAAACACACTGTTCCTCCAATACATTCTGTCCATCATAAAATATCTCTCTTGGTAATTCCCAGAACACTGAGAGGCACTTCACAATTGCTGGAATAAATTTCCATGCTAAGCCCAGGCAATTCTAGTTTCTACAAGATGTTTCTCTAAAGCATTTGATCACCCCTTAATCCTCAACCAGGAAGATATTGAAAAGCAAGTAGAATATCAAAATTTTATTCTTGGCTTTATTATTAATTAACTATTATTATTATTATTATTATTATTATTATTATTATTATTATTATTATTAGAGTCCAATAGGTTTATAGATATGCCGAATACACCCATAAATGAAAAAAATATTATCACTTGCTTATATTGACATTTCCAGCATTATAACCTGCTGGTTTTAAAGATCAGTGATCTTTAGGTGAAGTGAAATACCAGTCTCATAATGGTCTCATAATGTTGTGCACAATGAAAAATACGTGACTAAGCTGCATTTTCAATTTTTATATGTTCTCATTTCATAGGACCATCCATGAGGATAAGAAAGATGGCAAAAAGTAAGGACAGGTCTGCTTAATTAACAAGAAACATTATAATCAGTCTTCATTATTCAACACAGTCTTGGTAGACTGTCTGCATCCATTGCTGCAGGACTGTACTGTGGCTGACCTATTTAGGAGATTGCTAACCTGCTGTAAAAGAGCACACATTTAGATTGAGAAAACTCCTCCACCACAGCACCTGAAGCCTTATATCCAGTTATTAAAAGCAGTACAAGTTTGCAAAGCAGTAGTTACCACTTGTCCATACAGCTCCTTTAGCTTGTCTGTCTGCTGACTGGCTCCTTGAATGGTCTTCAGAGCATTTTCAATCCTGTTCAGCCTGTATTCACAGTAAGCCTTCTCAAAGGCTATCACATCACTGTAACATATAAGCCAGAAGTGGGATGTGATTTCTCATTATCAACTCTTCAAAAAGCAGTTGTGTTTGCTAAGACTCATTACTGAAGAGTGAATCCTATATACACTGACATTATATTGAACCAAACAACACAAGAAAAGGGAACTAATATTTTAGAAATCATAAAGACATATTTTTGGACATGTGTCAAGTTTGTAATTATGTAAAATAATATGATAAGCTTCAAGAAAGGAGCGAATATTCATGAATTTCTCATTGTCTCAGACTAATATGGCAACAATATTCTAAGGAAACAGATATATTGCAACACAGAAAAAGCAAAGATAGAATGGCTTCACAATAGTAATTTTTATTTGCTTAACAAGACAAAGAAGTGTGTCTGTATTTTGTGCATTGAACACACATTCCTTTTGCACGCCACAGTGCTTTTGAAAGTGCTGGCTTACTGACTGATACAATCTTTACTGGATTGATATTTTTCTTGATATCCCATAAACTGCTTTTTTATTAACACTATATTAACATTCTTGCATTGCAGGGGTTGGACCAGAGGGCCCTTGGGTTCCCTTCCAACTCTACACTTCTATGATTCTATGACTTGTCTTGTAGCTTCTTTTCCCACAATGCAACTAGGAAACCTTTTTTGATACATACAGACACACAGGACTTAGGTCAGCAATTATGCAGCTGCATGCTGGGACATATTAGTGTGCTGCAAAAGAACTTCTAGTGTACCAAGAAACACATTCAATAAAATGCTCTAGTGCACCTAAAAGCACACATTCACACTGGAGGCTGCCTGTTGCACCTCTGCATGGTCTTGGCTGCTTCCAATTATCTCTCACTGGCGGAAGCTAATTCTGTTGTCTCTCTGTATGGGTGTGATATGGTTACTCTAATACTCTAGAGACATTAGCCGAGGCTGCAACGTGAATTTGTTGGGGAATTACCGGCCTTCCAATTAGGAAGAATGCTCATTACAGTAATGTACATAGAAACCCAACTGGATAACTCCTGTAACAACCAAGAATTTTTACCACCCCACACTCAAAATGTAAACTTTTTTAGCCTACACTTTGAGAATTAACTGACTAAGAAGAAATAAAATTTTCTTGAAACTGTATTTTTATTTATTTTGTAAATGCTTCCGTTTGCATATTTTGAAAAACTGAAAGAACTCTTGCACCGTCTGAAAGCCATGTTGTTTGATAAGCAGCTAATATTCAACACTCACCTGGTTAATACTTTGGTATGGGTGTTAATCACACTGAGAGCTTCCTTAAAACTTCCGTTTTGGATAAGGCATACCACTTTGCAGTGAAGAGCAGTTGCATCATCCTTGCTGATCTGCAGTACTAGGAAAAGCAAAAGTAAGGAATTAAACAATGAGAACCCAGGCACTGTTATTTGTATCTTGAAAACAACCAGTTTAGATTGTCACAGCACTTTTCCAACTGTGGTCCAGGGAACCAAATTATACCAGTTGGAAGCTTATTAAAGGCTCCTTAGTGAGAAGTTTGGTGGGCAAACTTATTATATTCTTCCTTCCTCCTTCCTTGGGAGGTTTTTAAGCAGAGCGTGGATGACCAACTGTCATGGATGCTTTAGCTGAGATCCCTGCCCTGCAGTTGGAATAGATTATCCTTGGGCTCCTTTCCAACTCTACAAGTCTGTGATACAATGGTAGAAAGACAGATTGCTAGGGAAGATCAACAGTGAGAGGGCAATGTGTAGCTGCAGGAGGGAATACTTTGCTGTAAGCTGAAACACACATTCTCGGCATTAAGTCCACTGAACATAGCAGGACTTATTTCAAAGTGATATGACAGTTTCATAGATTAGCATCCTAACTCAATTCAATATAGCAATTCACTTCTTTTACAGATGCATAACTGCACAACCCACTTCCTCTTTACATACGTGGCAGGTTTTCCCCTAGCACATCCCCTGTACAACCAAGTAACAATTCAGCAACCAAGACTTTCCCAAGCATGCAAGTACAGTGACATGAATGACCACATCGTGTATTTCTGCCTGTCACACAACTGTTAAAGCCACAGAGCACTTCAACGAATAAGTGGCTGCAATCCTAACCTCACTTGTTGTTGTTTAGTCGTGTCCGACTCTTCGTGATCCCATGGACCAGAGCATGCCACTTACCTCACTTACCTGGGAGTAAATCCACTGAATTGAACTGCACTGCTACTAATACTCAAGTTACAGCATGCTTTAAAATATTCAAAACACTTCACCTGCGTTACCTCACTGCGGTCTTTACAAACACCCTAGAAACCAGGCCGATATTGTCGTTAACCATTTTTAACGTTTGACATTTCATTATGTTTTTAAGATGTGATGGAAGTCGCCCAGAGTGGCTGGGGAAACCCAGCCAGATGGACGCAGTATAAATAATAAAATTATCATCATCATTCCCCTACAGGAGCGGGGCAACAGTGCTAAAGTTGAAGGAAAAGGGGCCCACCTTGCGTCACCCACAAAAAAAAGTGAACCAAGCCTTGTCACTCATGAAGATCCAAACGAGAAGAGAGACCTTCTTAATGAGGGATCAGCACGAAAGGGGCACGGGAGAGGTTATATTTTCTGAGAATCTTCCGGAAAAACAATCTCTCAAAGGACCTGTTGATGGCATTTTACCATTGCACTGTGAAGAGTGTATTAACTTTTGGTCTCTGTGTGTGGTTTGGGAGCTGCATGGCCAGGGAAGAAACAATGCTGTCCAGGGTTGTAAAGACTGCAGAGAGAATAATTGGGTGCACTCTTCCCACCTTAGATCAAATCTATGCTGTCAGGTGCCATAAGAAAGCGGCAGAGATAGCGCAGGATAGTATGCACCCCGGAAATTATCTCCTTCAGCTTCTGCCTTCTGGAATAAGGTATAGGGTTATAAAGGCCAGGACTAACCGCCTGAGAAAGTTTCTACGCAAATGCAATTCTGGTTCTAAAGGCAGCATAAGGGGTCTCTATAGTATACAGTGGTACCTCGGGTTAAGTACTTAATTCGTTCCGGAGGTCTGTACTTAACCTGAAACTGTTCTTAACCTGAAGCATCACTTAACCTGCTGCCGCTGCGCCGCCAGAGCCCGATTTCTGTTCTTATCCTGAAGCAAAGTTCTTAACCTGAAGCACTATTTCTAGGTTAGTGGAGTATGTAACCTGAAGCGTATGTAACCTGAGCGTATGTAACCCGAGATACCACTGTAGTGTATTTTAAAACGGGGTTTCAGAGTTTTTAGGGGTTTTTGAATGTTTTATGTAGTTTTTCAATTTCATTGTTCTGCATGGGACAATGACAATAATGATATCGTATATCAGGAGCACCGTCTGCCGCCGGGTCACCGCTGAGTGTTACTGGGGTGGCTAAGCGAATGAGCCACCCCTCAGCCACGAGCAAATCTGAGGCAAGCCGTTCTTCCCGCTCTGCAGGGTTGTTGTGAAGGTTCCAGCGAAGCTAATGCACGCGAAGCGCTTGGGGACGTGTTTCGAAGCTCCCTCCCGCGCAAAGGGAAGGGGGGGGGGGTTAACTAAGAAAAAGTTGCAGGCTGCCCCCCACCCCCACCCCGGAGAGAGAGAATAAAGGAGGCGACGCCAGGCGCAAAGCCCCGTCCCTCGCCCTGTGCAACTTCCGTCGCCCTCCACTCACTTTTATTGACCGACTTGAGGGCGCGCCCGAAGTCGCCGTTCTGGCCGCAGCGGTTCACTTCGCTCCACAGCGAGGCCACCGAGGCAGCCCCGGCCGCGCCGGCACCACTTCCGCCACCCGCGCCCGCCGCCATCTTGGCAGAGGGAGAGAAGCAGCGGAGGGCGGAGGCGCAGGATAGGCCAGGGAAAGCGGGGCGCCGACAATGGCCTTTCGACCCGGAAGTGCATCCACGTAGCACTATAAGCCTTGGTCGTGTACCAAAAGAAAAAGCGCGCCTCTCTAGGAAAGCGGCGAGCCCAATGCGCATGCGTCTCCAGGGCCCACGCGCTCGGGCCTCCCAAGCAGGCGTGCAGCGAAGGCGCATGCGCGAGTCGTTGAGGCTGGTTTGGCTCAGAATCATAGAGTTGGCGGGTGTCCCAAGGGTCATCTAGTCCAACCCACTGCCCACTTATTCCCTACTCGTTTCCTGCCACCTAAATCTGGGAGCCTCTGGACACAGGGAGAATTCCTTTACCTCAACCAGCCTTTCTCAGCCTGTGGGCCCCCAGATGTTGTTGAACTACAACTCCCATCACCCCTAGCTAGCAAGGCCAGAGCTCAGGGATGATGGGAGTTGTAGTCCAACAACGGCTGGGAACCTAAGTTCATACCCTCCAACATTTCTCCGATGAAAATAGGGACATCCTATTCCATTATCATTAATTTTATTATACCCTGCCCATCTGACTGGGATGCCCCAGCCATTCTAGGCAGGTTCCAACATATATAAAAACATAATAAAACATTACACTTTTATAAATAAATAAAAAAACCCTTCCCTATACAGGGCTACTTTCAGATGGCTCCGGGGTCAGACAACTCCATACCCTCTGATTAAAATAAGGACGTCCTAAGGAAATCAAATCAGAAACCAGGGTGGCCTTTGTAAATCCGGGATTGTCCCTGGGACACATGGAGGGTCTGTAAAGTTTGAAAAACACTGCAAAGGGTCAAGAAAACTCCAGCCTCATCCCCTTTTCCTCTCTCAAACTGAAACTTCAAAGCTGGGCTAATCTTGGCCCTAAACTGCTGCATTTTCCCCTTGGTCCACATGCTTCTTTCATTGTTATATAGCCAAGATCCTTTCGCCTGCGGCATTGCTGCCCTCCAATCTAGTTTTTCCTGTAATGCTCCACAGCCTCCCAACAATCTGCAGGTAAGTAATGCCGTCTTGTGAATTCATGATGAAAAACACAGGAGGGGTCCCCAATGGCAGGTAACGAGATACCAAGTCACAGGAACAAAAATAAAAGTGCCATTGATGTAAACCATTTTTACCCCTTTTCTATGAATGGAAAATCTTGTTCCTCTAGCTTTGGTTTACATAGTGGCACTAGCTTGTATACACTCAGTGACCTTGGATTGTATTATTTTTAGCTTATTGTGTTATATGTAGTTCATTGGGCTATTTTGTAAATGTTTACATCAATATCACTTTTACTTTTGCTAAACTGGGTTCCTGCAACTTGTGAATTTGTGGAGGAGACAGAATTTGGAGTGAATTTTTATTTTCTAGATGGGGAGTACACACAGCTCTGTCTATATGTTCAGCTGATGGCACAAGTCTTAAAGAGAGCCAAGCCATAGATCTATTTGACTGTCTGAGCCAATTTCATCCAACCAACTAACGTCTATATATCAGGATTAGATAATTGGCTTGCTGCTCTCCAAGCATGAAAAACTACTTCACACATTATAGTGAAGCTGCTTTTCTATCCGGTTATTAAGAGAAGATGCTCATTAAAAAGCCAAAACATTCTGATATTTAAATTTTTTATTGTTTTCTCATCAAAATTTCTCTTTGTAGAAGGATGGCAATGCTGCTCAGTGCATATTACATGAAGAAAGACATACCTCTCAAATGTCTAACCTGATAATAGGAGACAGCACTATGTCTAAAAATAAGCAAGACCGCCACCACAATGCTGTCCACACAATTAATACACAGAAAATACACTACTATTAAATATAACAGAGTTGGCGCCCAACTGAAGAGTAGCCAGTAATTTCACAAAGAAAAGTAACAGTACAACAGGGGAGAAGAGAACTCATTTGCTATAATACATGATTGGAAGGATCACTAAATGAGTCATCTATTTGACAGCTACAACTGTTCCACTGTCAATGTAAAGAATTTCCAAAGGAATTTCCGGGATTTGAGAGCATAAATATCTGTGTCGTGCTTCAACATCCTTGAAAGACCTGGAAAAACGTTCAGACATTTAAAACTTGGACCAGGATTCAAATAACTGGGCACAAGTACTTCACAATCACTTTGTACATGTCCCTCTTCTCCTCCTGAATCTCAGGACAAAAATGCTTTTGAAGTTACAATAGGGATGTAACCGTCAAGATCACCCTCAGGCTTAGTTTTAAATTTTAAGTCGGTATCACATTATTTTTAAGAAACAGAACCCATTCATTGCCTATGCTTCTGTAGTCTGATGCCCTGATAACTACAATCTATTCATCAACTCCTTTGTTTTATGATGCCAGCACATGAAGGAGGACATGATGCAGCTTCCCTACCATGGCCAGAGTTCTCTCGGTAGAAGGATGCAGCAAAGAGCTTCCATTCAACTCTCTTACTTGCAGTGGGAGACCAATACATACTCACTGCCTTTATCTCTATCCAGATGCCCCTCACCCTCCCAAGATGCTGGGGAGGTGAGTGATGTCTAGATGCGTACGCAGGGGTTCACTGTGGAGCATGCATGTCTATGAACCAGTCAGGGAAGGAAAGAAGAAAGCTCCACTGAGTTGTGCCAGCAGAAAGCTATATTAAGAGTGGAATGAATGTGTTCAGGTGACTATATCACTTGGCTAGACTTGGCTAGTTTGCATGACTGCACAGTGTGAGAGCACAGACAGAGACATCTGAGTATCGTACTAACCAGTCACCAGCAAAGCACCACTCCAAAAGAATTGGGTCTACAAAATACGGTTATTTATGGTTAATGGAAAAGACAATTAAGAGGTATGCAACAAATATAAATATTGTATGGTACGTGTAATATACTCTAACAGAACTACAATTATGATTAACATTTATTAATGCATAAACCGGAACATTGACAGGACCACTATAAAACCTTCATAGTCAAATATCTGCAAGGTAGCCAAGCTTTGACTGTATATCAATACAATAATTGATCTGTTAGGTAAGTTATTACCTACAGTGAAACGTTTCAATCTACATTTGAAAAGCCTTTTTATACCATGTATAAAATAAATTAAAAAGGGAAGCAGAAATTCTCCTTTTATACTTTGCAAACATAGTGGGTGCAATCCACTGAGTAGTTCTCCTGTACCTGTCACGGTGGCAATGAAAGGGAGCTGGATAAGAGCACTACCATTCATTTCTATGTGGCCTGTGCAGGAGATCTTCTGGCTGAGTTGTGCCCATAATCAGTAGTTACATGGGTGTTCCTTTTACCTCCCCTTTGGTAAAACATATAAAGAGTTGACTTCATAGTTTTTCAAAGTGTATAATACATATAAACAGAAAGATTTCAAAATGGGATTTTTTTAAAAGTGGATTTTAAATGTCAGACGTCTTCCACTTCCCATTGAGAAATTAAGTTTCCCCCTCCTCATTTGGAGTGTCAACAATAAAAACTTGCAAAATATTTGTACAATGAGCATAAACTTCCAAAATAATAAAAAAATTTCCCTTATTAAAAGCTATCCCCATACTATTGGCATTATCACATTTTCAGCTGTCTATGGAAACAAGCAACCCATTAATCAGCTGCTAAGTGCTTCTCCCTTCAGCTCTTTACACTTCACTTCCAAAATCCCATATCCATGTACACATTTGCTAATAAACAGCACATGCCAGCTATATCTAAGCACTTTCTATTTATTTCAAAAGGGGATGAGTGTTGAGCACATGCTTCACTCCTACTGAGTTCAATAGGACATGTGAACAATCCTATGCACACTTGCTCGGGAGTAAGCCCTATTGAACTCAGTGGGACTTACTTCAAAAAATACCTGTGCACGATAGGGCTTCAAAAACACTTCCATATGACTGGACTGTGACCTCCATTTGCTGCCAGTTTGGTTACACGATTGTACATTGTAGCTTAAAAATAATTCATGGTCAAAAGATCGATTTCATATTTAAACGCAGTTATGTTCTTCAAAAAAACAGAAAAAAAGAAAAACACAGATTTAAACGTCACATTTAAGCATTCTGATCCCCACATTAAAGTAAAGCATTAAACTAAAACAGCATCAACAATTAATAACATTTAAATCAAGCAAGACGTTAGAAGTTGAACGTGAAAGGAGAGGAAAAGTGACTACAGAATATCCTACACCTAGAGTCCCTCTGTGGAAAGAGTACATTCGCTTTATTGCCCGTTCTTGCTGTTGGATGGATGGCCACTGAATGACACAAGATGCCGATAGTTCTCTTTCCAGCTCTTTTCACCACTGTTGCCAGCTGAAGTCGTCGTTGCTGCCAAATACCAAGAAAAACCCTAGGATGGTAGCAAAGATGACTGTGTTTCCTGTGAGGACAAGTGCACAGGCTCCCCAGCGAATCTATGGTCGAGGGGGAAAGGAGAGTTACACGGCATATACAAAGAAGCAAACAAACACATACACATTATGCTACCTATAGAGCTGCAACCAACGTAATTGCTCTGTGAATGGAAGAAGCTCCTTCCGTTCACAGAGTGATTACATTGGATGCAAGCCACTTCTTACATTTATAATATTTGCTTATATGTGGAACCCATTGTTCCTAGGAGCTCAGAGGGTTCCCAGGTGGCTTCCCAAATAGATCCTGTTTAGGGCCAAATCCTATTTGTTTCAACAGTTTTATGTGCCTGATACCATAATCTGGGCTCTATATCTGCCAGATGCTCTTACAAATAATCTAGAGTCCTGCCTACAAGCTTTATAAACTATGCAACATCGTTCGACCTGTTCTATGCTTCTCACTTTTTAAACAAACAGAACACCACAGTGAAACACATGCTCAAAAGAAGGAATTACTAACCAGTAGTGCTCTGGCAAACACAATTGGGAGTCCAAATGCTGAGACAACAATGCCCGTCGTAAGAAATATGGCAAGTTCCTTGCAGGCATTACTTGTAGCATCTGTGTCTTCGACGACTCTTCTTGCTATGCAGTATGGAATTGGAGAAAGGGTGTAGAAGAACAGGACAAAGAGAGGCCAATATTCGCTAGAAGAAAAGAAAGCAAATAACATTTTACAGGTATTCTTCCTCTTGTCCTCAGAGTATCTTTAGATAAAGTAAGTCTGCCTTTACAATACACAGCAAAACACAATAAAAATAGCCACACCCATATATAAGCAATGTAATAATTCATGATAATGCAAATAAAAGTCATGTTCAAAGACAGCTGGGGAAAATACAAGTCCAGCTAAACATCTAACTGAAGGCTTGGTGCCCTTTGGGATAGGAGGGACCATTTTTTTAGGGCCAGATGAGATACATGGTAAGAAAGCTTAGGCACTACCGATTTACATCAGCCCAGGTGAGTTTGATGCTTAGACCTAATATGACAGTTTTTGAAATAGTCTCTTAACATTGGTATCTCCACCTTAAGGAGAACAAATTTATTAAGAATATAAGCAACTATTCAACTGAAGTAACAAAATTGATGCATTGAAGAGAGTTGAATAGAAAGTCATATCATTTGTTTCAATTTATAGTTCAGGCTGTTACCCAAAGCTATATTGTAGGGCAGATTGAAGCTGTGAAGTCACTCTGTTTATTGCTTTAGGACTCTTCAGAAGAATAAACTTTTTGGATTACAACCTGAGAGGCTTTCTATCTCCAAGTCTATTCACGATTCCGAGATAAGTCAATGTGGTGCTCCTCAGATATTGCTGGACTCCAACTCCCATAAACTCCAGCCAGTACGGCAAAAAGGCAGAAATAATGGGATAGTCCGGCAGCGCCGGGAGGTCAAATTGGCTAACCCTGAACTATCCAATATGGATTACAATGAACAGAGCACCTTTGTAGCTGCAAATTACAACTAGAATTTCATCACATAGCTAGAGTCTATGCTCAGTTGGCAGATGTTGGGAAGGGCTATGGCAGAAGACCCTGGTTTCAATCTCTGGCATTGACAGACAGGTCTGGAAGACAGTCTGAAACGCTAAAGAGTCTGCAGTTAATGCTGATGTTACTGACTTTGTAGACTAATTGTCTGATTTGACATAAGACCATAGCTTGTTTCTTTTTCTTGCTCAGAAGTATCAACAGGAGTGCTAGTGATTTGCCAGAATTGGTGTTGGTTTTGTTTGCTTATTTAAACCCAATAGCTACGAAGTAAGAAAAGAGAGTTAGAAATTAAAAAGGAAACTAAGACAACAGCAAACAAGAATATGCTTTTGAAAATGCATTACTTGTACTGCGGAAGGGCACAACCAAGCATCAGGAACATTAGTCCAACAGCTCCCCCAAAGGACAGGCTAATCAAAGCTGTAAAGACAGACATAAAACTGTATCAGTCCTCCAAAATATTTGATCAGTTTTTCCCCTCTACTAACAAGAACTGCGGGCAGAAGGGAGACCAGAGTACTGCTTCTATTCATCTCATCAATAGCCTTCTCATTCAGTCACTTTGAATATACCATACAATAGCAAAGATGCAACTCCAGCTTGGGGAAAAAGTAAGAGGGGGGCAATACAAAATAGTGTAGACGGCCCCCTTTCCAAAAATTACATCTATATAAGCTGTGAACTGCTTTGACAGCTCCTGGTAGAACGTTCTTTATGAAAATAATACAAGTAATGCATTATGTGAGATGAAAAACAGTTATATTTACACTTTATAAATTTGATGCTGATAATTGGGGATCTCATGACTGTTCTGTTGTATTTAAGTACTGCGGGTGAGAACCCAATTTTATGCTGGGTTGCTGCTGATTTCACGGAAAGGAAGGACATCAGTAAATATATTACTAAATGATATTGACTTAACTGTTAAGACTGCAAAAGTGTTAGCATTTATATAGCCTTTTATGACTGTTCATAGCACTTCGCAAAAATTACATCTGTCATTCCTACAACATCTCTTTAAGGTAGATGAATATTATTTTCTCCATACTTCAGACTGGGACTGACACGGAGACAAAGTAGCTTACCTAAGTATACCCAGCAAGTTCAAGACAAAAGCAAAATCCTATGTACTTACATAAGATGAAGTCTCATTTTTGAACTCAAAAAGGCTTACTTTTGTGTTAATTTATATAAGTTTGTGTATTAAGGTATCAGCACTTCCCTGTTGTCTGGCCCAGTAAAGGTAAAGGGAGCCCTGACCATTAGGTCCAGTCGTGACTGATTCTGGGGTTGCGGCACTCATCTCGCTTTATTGGCCGAGGGAGCCGGTGTACGGGTCATATGGCCATCGCCCAGCCCTTCCCGGCTAGCTTTTATAAGCCAGGATGGGCAAGGATCAAGGAGACAGGTGGCTGGTTTCACTCGTCCAAGCAGCCTGTCCACATCCTCGGAGGTAACAGATTGGAATTGATCCCACGCAATTTGACTAGACAGGACTCTAGCACTCTCCCACCCCGGCCCTGCTCCCACGGTGGCGTCTACCTCTTCCCACAGCGCCACCCGCGTCCCTTCTGCCCCGGTATCACTGACCAAATCAGTGACATTTCTCATAAAGCCACTCCACTTTCTTTTATTCTTGCTTGCAATGTACCAAATCTCCTTCCTATTTACCAAACTTAGCCCAGCCTCCCTCCAAGTATGTATGCATATTGCTATTTAAAGTGTAAGATTAACATTGTGAACCACTTCAAGATGAGAGACAAATAAGAAATGTGTCAAATAAACAGTTATTTAGATGCACAGGAGCCTCAACTTCCTCTTTTGCATCTGGTAACTTTTACTGTAGACTCAATAGGTTGCAAGATCAAGTTTACTGGAATGGATTCAGTGCTTCTCAAACCAGCTGTTGTTGTATACAACTCCTATCATCCCTAGCTATCACCTCTAGCTAGCAGGTCCGGGATGATGGGAGTTGTAGCCCAACCACAGCTAGGAGTCTGAGAAACATTGGCAAACCTATGTGTGTTACTTAATCAGAAAATTCTTCCAAGCTAAATGGTACTGAATTCCAGAAGAAGCTGCATAGTCTAATGCAACAAAACCATCAAAAAGTCATTTCCCTCCTCAGACTAACCAATTCATTGTGACAGGATCTTTAGTGGGAGAGACCAGGTTCATCGTTTATGCTGCAATAAATGTGTAGCTGCAATCTTACATGCACTTATTTGGCAGCCCCACTGAACTCAGCGGGGCGTTGCGTCTGCCTGGAAAGGCACAGGATCTCAATGCTTATTGCATTTTAAGGTACCACAAAGCTTGGCTGATAGAGTTTAGCCATGCCCATTCCCACGAGTGTGCATCGGGTTGCGGTCCAAAGGTTTGCAGAGCCCAGGATTTCATTTTGCATGACAACTGGGATACCTTTGGAGAGCTGACAAGAAGGGCAATACAGTGGTACCTCGGGTTAAGTACTTAATTCGTTCTGGAGGTCCGTTCTTAACCTGAAGCACCACTTTAGCTAATGGGGCCTCCTGTTGCTGCCGCACCGCCGGAGCTCAATTTCTGTTCTTATCATGAAGCAAAGTTCTTAACCTGAAGCACTATTTCTGGGTTAGCAGAGTCTGTAACCTGAAGCGTATGTAACCCGAGGTACCACTGTAACAATAATAATAATTTTGTGTTTTTTTATATTGCACTTTTATGTTGTGAACATACGCATGAGAAGGGCAGTATACAAATTTAATAATTAACAGTAACATTAAGATGTCATCCCTTCCCTGTTCTGCCCCAGTACCTGGCTCTGGGGTAAATGGGGGGGGGGAAGGGAGATACTATCTCTGCACATGCTCTGGAGCTGCATCTCCTACACCCGCTAACTCGAAAAGTTAAAACTCCTGTGAGACGGGCCTTGCTTCCGGCAACAACACTGGGCTCGCCTTGCGACCCGGCCCATGCCTAGGGATGTCGGAAACGGACGCGACGGGTGGGGAGCGCCAACCCCACACAGGCCTCCAAATGTGGGTCCAGGTATTGGGGGCAGCAGAGAAAGAGACAAACGAGACACTCTCTCCGTTTGCGCGCTTTTCTAGCCAAGCGGCGCATCCTCACAGGCGGGGAAGGCGCACGTTGCCATGGAAACAACGCGGTCCCTCTTCTCCCCCCCCCCTCGCCAGAAGACGTCACCGCCAGGGCAGAGGGGCGACGTCCTTTCCCGGGCCTGGCACGGAAGACCCCCCGCCCCGCCCCGCCTTGCTCCCAGGCCCTTTCCATGCCACCCCTCAGAACCGCCACAGCGGCGCTACCTTTGATGCCGGCCATGATGCTGCTGTTATTGTCGCGCACAGGCCGCTCCCAGCCAACCACAGAGCGGGAGGAAGACGGCCAGACAGAACCCGGAAGTGAGCGCTCTTTCAGAACAGAGGAGGACTTCGGGAGGGCAGAAGCCGGATAGCACCGTAGACTTTAAAATGGGTAGATGGACATGCAGGGCGCAACTTGCAGGTTCTGTAGGGCGTTTGACCTGCTCCTTCCTCCAGGGCGGAAATAAGACACGTCTATAGGAACAGGGATTTTAGGGCAAGATGGGATCGGATGGCACTTTGGCTCATCCAACGAAAGCGAGAATGAAAGAGAGAAGGAGAAGGGACTTTTGATTGCAAACCGGCTTCAGCTCAGTCTCTTTCTTAAAATATTAACGGAGGACAGTCACTCTCTCCCAAATGCAGCCCCATCCACCTTGTAATATAGAGATAAGAGAATTGAAGTAGCGTTAATTTTCACGTAAAATAAGAACTGAGCTGGAAACAGCGTGAACTCCTGACAGGTGGTGTTTGTGCCCAATAATGCCTATTACACTTGAATATTCTAGATTCGTCTATTGCGTAGGCAGCTTTCACTTGGGGTAATGTGTTTTTTTGAATGGCTTCGACCATGAACCTGGAAGTCCCGCCCCCTCCCCCCGCCGACAATGAAATATGTTACCCACCTGCTTATATTCTTATTTCTTTGACTGAATGTATTTGGAGGTGGGCAACCCTTGAACCTCATGGGAAATACTGTTCTGTCATGTATGATTTAGTTGAGATCCCTGCATTGCAGGGGGTTGGACTAGATGACCCCTGGGGTCCCTTCCAACTCTACAACTTTATGATTTGAAAGGTAAAGATGATACGGAGGGATCTCTTAAGAGCAGGGAATGATGCAGTCCTGCTGCCGAGACACCAAAAGGGAATGGAATTTATGCAACCTTTTGTCCTGCCTATTTTTTATACCTTTTCCCTCCAACCTCATTACTTCCCTTCATCACCATTCAACATGCTCATAGGCTGGTTCTTCTTACTAATTTGATAGTTTAAGCAGGTTTCTGTGAGACCACGTTAAAACTGTTTGTATAACACTTAACTTTGCAATTTCATAGTTGCGTGTGCAACAAGATGCAAATGATAAAATCATTTAAATTGTACCAGTGTCTGAGCTTATTTTTGGAAACCGCACCATGATTCAAGGTAAACGATCAATCCACCAAGTCCAGAAGGCATACAGAGATTCCCTGGCCTAGGATATTCACAACAGCTCTCAACAAATATATGTGTATAATTATTGTGGGTTTTTGTTTAAGGTGGCGTTGTGTATGCTCTATAAAGCAAATGGAAGGCATAGCGTGTTGTAAATCTGCACAGATTAATTAATACAATTGAATGTGTGTGGGAGTGGGGAATAAAAGGTCAAATATCCATGGCACTGGAAAAATCATTTTGTTGCAATTACTTAATATAAAGGAGCCAACAACTTTTACTATAATGTCAAGTAAATGTCGAAGGGAGAGGGTGGTGCTGTGCTAATAAAACACTGAACCTTTTGGACTTGCTGATCAGAAGGTCAGCGGTTCAAATCCGCATGATGGGGTGACGGTCCCAGTTCCTGCCAACCTAGCAGTTCAAAAGCACAGCAGTGCAAGTAGATAAATATGTACCGCTGTAGCAGGAAGGTAAACGGCGTTTCCGTGCGCTCTGGTTTCCGTCATGGTGTCCCATTGCGCCAGAAGCAGTTTAGACATGCTGGCCACATGACCCGGAAAGCGGTATGTGGAGAAACGTTGGCCTGAAGTGAGATGAGTGCCACACCCCATAGTCACCTTTGACTGGACTTAACCATCCAGGGGTTTCACTACCCATAGATCAAGCTGCTGCTAAAAGGTCAGTTTCTTTTTAAAAAACCTCCACTGTTCACAACCTTAACTGAATCATACAGTGCATTGCACAGCTGAGTAATAGATTGCATCATATATGTCTGTTGTGCTTCCTTCATGGATTTGTGCAAGTATAGCCCTGCCTACAACAGCTCAAGACACATTGTGCTTGAATGTGTGTAAGGTGCCACAAGACTCCAGCTTGCTTGCCAGCAAATAACCACAATAATAATCTACTATTACTGGGGAACTTTTCCCGTGTCCGGTCCCTTGTTCCTCAAACTTGGGTCGCCGGCTGTCGGTGGACTACAACACCCATCACCCGTGACGATTGGTCCTCCTAGAAAGGGATCATGGGAGTTGTAGTCCAAAAACAGTTGGGGACCCTGTAAGCGGTCTTTGTTTGTTGACACTGACTCACCGGAAGAGACGATACACGCTAATGTACACCCAGCACAAGCCCATTGGTTCCCGGCTGCTGCTTGCTTTGCCCCGCCTCCCATAGCCAGCAGAGCCAGTGAGAGGAGAGGAGCTTCTCCATCCAGCGAATAGGATTGCCGGGCGACGATCGGAATGGCCAATCATCCCATCGCCTTGTCGGACGACCCTCCAGTCGCGAAAGGCGGGCGACAAAATCCCGCCCCCTCCTCCGACTGCGAGGCGGTTAAAGCGCCGTTGCGCCGTCGAGAAGGTTCGATCCTTGAAGAAGGCAGGAGTCGTCAGCCGGCGAGGGAACCAATCAGAGACGCGGAGAGCGCCGACGCCACAGCCGCTGAGAGAGAAGACTCGTCGGCGGACGCGCCGCGATGGTGGCGCCGCTGAGGCTGCCGCTGCTCCTGCCGCTGTTGGTGGTGCTGACGGGGAGCGGGCTGGCGTGGGGCTGGGCCCAGCAGGGTAAGGCCAGGCCGGAGCGGCGGGCAGGCGGGGAAGGGGGAAGGGCCACAGTATCCTGTCAGAGGCTACTGTCGTCGGTCTTGACAGGGAAATGGGGCCTCCAGGTTCAGGAGCAGTTTACCTCAGAAAGGCTTTCGGTGCGGGAGGGCGGCTCTCTCGGCGCCCTGCTTGCTTGGGAGCTTCCTTGTTTGGCAGGCAGAAGTGGGACCGGCCAGCCGAAGGTGTCTCTTCTTGGCATGTCGGGGCGTCCAAAGGTGACATCCCTTTCCGCCTAAGCGGGCGTTTATAATTTGAATTTGATGCCTGAGCTTGGTCGTTTCCCACTTGCCTCTACATCCCCTTTTCCCTCCCGTGACTGGCGGAGGGTGTGGTTGTAAGCCTGAGGCATGGGCTGTGTTGCTTTTGTTGACAAATGCATTGGATTGCAGAGGGCTGGGACCAGATGCCGTTTTACAATGTGTTGAATTAGGGGGTTATTGGGTTGTTTGCGTTTTATTTTTATTATGTATTTTATGTTTTTATATTGCAGTTTTATCTTGTGAAATATTTGGGTCCTGTAGGTATGGGGCAGTATACAAATTTAGTAGTAATAATAAATGGCCCACAGAACCCCTTCAACTCAACAGTACTGTGATTCTATGAATTAATGAATTAATAAATGAAAGGTGCAGGCTCCAAGGCAGTTTGTCTCTGAATATGACTGGGGTTTTTGGGGTGTGGGTGGGAGAGAGAAATAAACAGGAGAGCAGTTGTCTTTTTGTGAGAGTTCCAGAATCATCTGACTGGTCACTAAGTGAATATTTGGTGTGATCCAACAAGTGTCTTTTCATTTTCTCAGTAATCGTGGTGACAACATGGAAACCTTCTGTTCAGCAGCAGTATCTCTCCGCATACTAATCACTAGTCAGGCCAGGGGGAAGCTGTAGCCTTCAAAGGCATCTTATGAATAACGTAGTGGGCTAATTGAACCTCAATGTAACAGCCCAATGCTGTGAATTTCATGGACTTTGGAATTCAAATCCAATGTGCTGCAGTTCAGTGGGCTTTATTTGCATGTAATTGTAGATAGGATTGTAAATTAAATGGGACCTCCATGTCCAAACACTATATATATTTGATTATTATTATGCTGGGCAAATAGAAAATAAGAGACATACAGTATCTTGCTTACTGAGATTTCAGAAGCACCTGGCTGAAAGATATTGGAAACAAAATACTTGACAATATGGAACAACCTTTCTCAAACTTGGTTCCCCAGATGTTGTTGGACTACAACTCCCATCACCCCTAGTTACCAGGACAAGTGGTCCAGGATGATGGGTGCTGGTAGTCCAACAACAATTGGGGACCCAAGTTTGAGGAAAGGCAGATATGGGGTATTGGCCTGATCCAACAAGGCAGTGCTTTCCTGTCTTCCAGTAATTATGCATCAGCATATACGTAGAGCATAAGAAAAGAAAATCCTTTTTTCTGTGCTTAGTTTTCAGACACTAGAGAGATTTGTAATATTATTTGTTAACTCAGTATTTGGGATTGTCAGAGACAGCTGGGAAATATTGGGGAAATGGTAACAGGAATTATTCTACTGAGAAGTTATCTGTTGGCTTTTAGTGATTATCCTGGATTTTTTTTAAAAAACAGAAAAGTCTGCATTCCTATTTTTGTCTAGTGTTTCTCAATCTATTTTTGTACTCACACATTCTTCCAGATAAAATTTTGTTGCGAGAAATCCAAGTCCTGACACTCTACCCAGGCAGGTTTACAAATTATCGACGGACATCTCCAGTTCCCCAGTTGCATTGTACTGGCGGCTCAGCTGGATGTGCAGCGTACACACCAGAGGTCGTCCAGTGTTACAACAAAGGCTGGGATGGCTACGATGTACAGGTATAGTTACTTGGGAATATGTATAAATTAATTAATCCTGGTGTTGGGGTGAGAAAATGCTGTATGTTCCCTTGATAAGGCATACAAAGGAATATTCCCTTGATAGGGCAAAATGGACAGGACTTAGGGAGGATGAGCCATTGATGCTTCCATTTGCAGCCAGATGTAGGAGGTAAAAAACAGATTGAGAGAAGCTAGCTCCTCTACAAAGTGGGTCCATATTACTTTCAAGAGAAATTTGGAGACCCAATCAGTGTTCCGGTGCTATTAAAGAGTACTTCTGTTTGACAGTCTTCCCCAAGCCACTTTGTGAATCCTGTTAAGTGGGTAAAGACATGTTTCCCTCATTAATGGGACTCTGAAAATACCAGCTTTTAGAAAAGCTGAATTGTAATAAAAATTCCCTGAACAAGATTGTTGACCAACCTGCTTCCTCAGTCACAAGAATGAATTAGTAGAATATTTTGCGGTCTTCAACAACAAGTAGACTGACGATTCTGATCTGAATGTTTTATGAGTAAACTCCATAAGGATAATTCTTTATTGCATTGCATTCTTTAAAGTAATTATATTTTTAATCCTGGAAGATTGAACTCATTAGGCCAAAAATACAGTAGTTACTGCATATAATAAAGTCAAGTACTGTTTTTGTTTTCTTTTTTTGTAATTGGACAATGCATTGTGCCAAGTCATTAGGAAATAGAGACGTACTGTAGTTCCTTACCAAAGGGATGTGACTTCTAAAGGGCATATTCATTTCTGGCTCACTTTTTTTATCTCAGACAGGGAAGAAGCTGACACAGAATGTTTGAGATCCATGCTACCTCACTCTGACACTCCCTCTGCCAACTTTTGTTTAAAACTTTAAACATTAAAAATAATAAAAATGACATGCTGTTTTAATCTTTTGAGGATATATGCATCCTATTAAATTTAAAAATCCCTAGGGATAAACAAAAAGTACTATATATATATGCAGTCAAACAGTTGGCGTTGACAGCTACAGAACTCAGAGAATACATGTTTAAAGTCTTATTACAAGGAATGTGGTCCAAATTTATTAATTATTTAGTGTTACTTTCTTGTGAAATTCCTTTTGAGAACTTGCTCCCAATCTGCAGGAAACAGAAATGCTGTGTATGTTACACTGTTTTTAAATAACATTATTGGTGAGATCCACGGTCATGTGAGCAGAAGTCCTCTCATATGACAGGACTTCTCCTTCTCTCCCTGTATGCTCAGTCAGATCTCCATAAGGTCATCTAGCACAGTGTTTCCCAACCGGTGTTCCGCGGCACACTAGTGTGCCGTGAGACATCGGCTGGTGTGCCGTGGGAGGAAGGCGGGCGAGTCGGGCGGTGAGAGGCGGCGGCGAGGATCCGCGTCGAGCCGGGGGCGGCTCCGCGGTGGTGGTGCCGAGCGGCGGGGCAGCGCGCGCAAAAGGGAGGATCGCGAGACAGCGGAGGAGGAGGAGGCCGGCATGTCCGGGCAGCAGCAGCAACAACAGCAGCAGCAACTCCCGCCGCCGCCCCCTCCTCCGCCCGCTATCGCCGCCACCACCACAACAGCCGCCGCCGCCTCAGCTGCCCTCGCTCTGCTGCCTCCTCCCACCCCGGCAAGGGGGAGGGAAAAAACTTTCGCTTTTGTGCGTCCCTCCCGGCGTGACGCTGCGCGCTGACGTCACGGGGCGGGGCTTTAATGGTGGTGTGCCGCGAGATTTTTTTCCGGCTAACAGGTGTGCCGTTGCCCAAAAACGTTTGGGAAACACTGATCTAGCATACATTTAAAGGGCAGGTAAGGGGAGTCCATGGATATCTAGTCCACTTGTGGACAGACACAATTTGGTATCTGTAGTTTATTTTATTCTACTTAAAAGGAAGCAAAAATAACAAATGTTTCCTTTTTCAGTGGGAGTGTAAAGCACACATGGATATTTCATATCGCTTTGGAAAAATCGAAGTAAGCTGTGAAGGCTACGATTACCCGGATGACCCTTACATATTAAAAGGATCATGTGGCTTGGAGTACACATTAGAATTAACCAAGGAAGGACAGCAGAAAGCGAATTCCTTTGGTGGGAGTTACTATTCCACAACATCTCATGATTCATTAGGGTCAGGTGCTGGAGTGATCCTCTTAATATTATTTGTTGGCCTTGTTTACGGCGTCTACAAGCTATTCCTCTGTGACAACCGGCCACAACATGGTTTCTCTCACGGTGATGGTTATCCAGGAACCTATGGGCAGGATAATCAAACTCCCCCTGCACCAGGATTTAAATCGGACTTCACACCTCCTCCAGGATTTAAATCCCAATTCACAGGTAAAGTTCTCTCTTGTATATGACAATAGGAACACAGGCATTGAGAGATCTTGTCCAAAGCTGGACAGTAAGTAGTACTGCATTGTAGAATTTTGTTCATTTCTTGTTCTCAGTCCTCACTCAGGTCTGTAAAAGACATTATTATATTCTGTAGAACTTTATTCTTATGACAGTTCCTTCTACTCTTGATTTGACATTTTATTCTAAACCAAAAGGGTGGGACACAGTAATCCCATGAGAGGGTAAGAGGATATGAAATAGAGTATGCCACTCATGTGGGCCTGAGCTCTTATCTTCTACCAGTCTGCAATGCAGAAGGAGATCAGCATGGATGCTTCATTGCTTGTAGGTGTGGCTTGCTTTCTGTAGATAATCTTTTCTATACCCTCTTAGTTACTACCTCTATATTTATAACTATTTGTGGCAAGATGCAATGCTGGTAGTGATGCAGGTATATTATGTTGTCACTGTACTGTCTTTCAAATCTCAAGTCAATGAAATGGAGTAGAGTAACCTCAGAAGGTCAAAGAATGATTAAGAATGACTACATTGCATCTTGGAAATAATAAACACAAGGTTTTATTAGCAGATCCTGAGTCAATAAAAAGAAGGCATTAAACAAACTGGGAAGCTTGTTGGTAGTACCTATTCTGCTAATATTGCAGGTCCCATTGTACTACAGTAGTAGTACTAGTAGTAGTAGTACTAGTAGTAGTAGTAGTAGTAGTAATAATACCCTGTCCACCTGGCTGGGTTGCCCCAAAACATCAAACATTAAAAGCAGCTTAGAAGGAAGTAACCCCCAGTGGCATCTCCGGATCTACTTTTAAATAAACATATTTGAGATCAGGCTGTTAGAAATTTTAAAAGACCCTTCAGTTTCTAGCAATGGGGACCCAGTGTTGGTTGACATAGCAGTGCTTTATTTATTTATTTATTTATTTATTTATTTATTTGGAGTCTCTTATTAACTGTAGCATCATAATGATTTGCATGTATGAATTAACATCAGATGAATTGCCTTCATCTTACCCATTGTGAATCTGGAAGCATTACGTAACGGTATTTGAGTGTGCATGTGTGAACTGTTAGTGTAGTTCCCCTTCATTCCTTCAGAGTTTTTAAGCAGGCCTTGATTCAACGTCTGAAATCATTCAAGAGCATGCCTTGATCTTGAGTGACTTTCCAAACCAAATAGCCCTCTGGTATCTTTTCTTCAACATAACAGCACTGCTTCTGTTTCAAAGATTGTTTAATCTAAATCCATATAATTTTATTTGGATTAAGGTGATGCTGGTGGCTCGTATTCTGGTTCAAATTCAAACTCCGGGCCAGGATTTTGGACTGGGTTAGGTGCTGGAGGGCTACTGGGATACCTGGCAGGCAACCAAAGGTAAGCTCTAAGACTATCTACCTTGTTTTCTCTTGGCAACAATACTTTCTAGGCCTGGTGGGTGATATATTTACATAAAATGTGTGAGAGGTGAAAGGAATTGGCTTTCCCAAGGACAAGAAACCAAAATGAGAGATTGTCTTCTACATGCAACATCCAATAATTTATCCATTCAATTTTTAAAGTTTTGATTAACCATCCTTTAATTAGGGGAATAACTGGAATTTTCTGATGTATAGCTAAAACAACCATAGCTGCAATCAGTATATTCAAAATCAAGCATGAGCCCTAACATCTATAGTAAAATTAATCCCTAACGTAAGGCCAAAAACTTCCAGAATCTGTTTTTATTCCATTTGGAATATATATTTTCCAGAGATGCATAAAATCTGCAGTATTTATATTGCATTTCCAGCATTTGATATGATATGATTTGTAATGTTTGTAATATTTTATTAAGCATGCTACACCTTCAAAAGGAAAAAATGCTTTAAAGTTGTGAGAAATATTTATCTCGTACTTGAAGTGCTGCATCTCTGTACATAGTGATCCAGGCTGTAGTCACTTGGAGACTTTATTATAGTAGCCATGAAGGAGTTAAGTTGTGTGCAAAGTATTCTTCAGGGCCACAGCCTGGAAACTAGATTGGCCACCAGAGAATACAGAAATCGGCTATCCTCCATACAGTGCTCTTTTAATTAGGCTCCTTGCTTTGCAGTTGCATAACATTGCGTCATTCAGTGAAGAAATTCCTGCTACCCTGTTTATAGTAAAGCAGCCGCTTCAAGAGAACTGAGGTGTTAAATGGTGGTCTTTGCTTTCAAATAACAGAATATTTCAAATATTAAAAATTCTTAAATTGTTTTTTGCATATTTTGTTTTGGGGAGTTCTAAAAAACAAAAAGGAGAGGTGTACATTTGAAAATAAATAATTCTGTGTACATTGCGGCAGCCTTTGGCTATGTGCAATAAAACTGACTGAGACTGAGATTTGAAAATAAATATAAAATAATTCAAAGGTCAAGTTACTATAAATCGTATTTAAGCTGGTCTTCTTTCTAACATAAGCTTCTAATATTTGTCTTGCATTCCTGTGGCCTGCCTATTCCAATATACAACTACTGTACAGTAATGTTTCTCCAGTTTCGTTTGTTATGAACTAGGCTTCGTTTGTTATGAACTAGCTACTTTCCATTACCAGATCCAGGTATAATTCTGTTAATTACTTATTTGATCTCCAGCTCCTCTTAGCTCATCTTACATTCCAGGTTATTCCTTCCCAGCCTCTGGTTTCTTTGGCTCCTTTTGCTTATCAAGCCTCCCTTTTCTCTCCATTTCCCTTTGTGCTTTTCCCCACATAATTGTTTTGTAGTATAGTTGATTAACTGCTGCTTCAAAAGGAATGAAATTTAAGTAACAGCTTATCAGTGTTCAGTTATCAATGCAAAACACAGCCAAGATCCCAGCCCATGTAAATCAGAGGAAAAAGGAAGTTGATGACAACTCAGTAACCATGTTAAGACTTTCTTTAAAGAAAGAAAAAAGGCTTAAGATTCTTATTTAAGTGAGTTTGCAACAATTTGTTTTGGCATTTTCCTGCAGTGTTTAGTTATTTTTAGTATTTGCCAAGAACTCACTGAGCACAGCCTTCTAGTCTGCTTTTGTATAGACACTTTATTTCTTAGGCTCTTAGGTAATACTATTATTTACACTGGCTGTGTGACCTTGGTTTTGCACTGAATCTAAAAGACTTCTGAGTATTTGATGCTGTTGTTTATATCTCTGCAAACTATTGTGGTGGTTCTGCCTTGATTAACATGTTAAGAGACTAGATAAAATCCCAAAGCTACTCATGGGAATTACTGTCTTCTGGCAAGATTAACCCTGTTCTGTGCAGGCAACAGGTTCCTCTAAGCTGAAGCTAAGTTTGTTTCTTTGGACAGTTTTTATTAAGAGTTACATTGGTGGATTTAGGGGTGTTCATCAACTTCCTGTGTTTGAAAATTAACAATAAATTGCTCAGTACCATCCTTGGCAATCTTGTTCTTTGTTAAATTGAAGTGTATTATTTTAATGGAACCATAGGAAAGTTTACTTGTAATCTGTTGCTGTTAGGAACTAGAAAGCTGCTTTATATGTCAGACCTACCTCTGTATTCTCAACACTGAGAGGTAGCCACTGTGCTATGGCTCTTTCCAAAATTACTGAATATCCACTTGCATATATAAATGTGTTTTTCCTATAGTGACCTTTTTAAAAGAAAGGGGTGGTTTCTGGGTTCACAGTGCCTTTGTTGCTGGTGAGGAGTTTCACATTATATGACCTTCCACTTTTTAAAAAAACCAGACTCCTTATAGACTTTTTGCCTGAAAAAGAACATGAACATGTGATATCTGGGTTTAAGGATTGAAGAAAATATTGGTTTATAAAAAGTGTAATTCTAGGGTGTTACCTTAGAGTGAATGTTTGGAATAATTTTCTATATATAGCTAACAGACAAAGAATCAGCAGTTCTTTTTTCTTAATTTTGGATTGTTTTTATTTAGATTAGTTTTGTTTTTGCTTTTTTGATACAAAGATCTTTTTAATTT
The DNA here is from genome assembly GCF_964188305.1 of Podarcis bocagei. NCBI lineage: Eukaryota > Metazoa > Chordata > Lepidosauria > Squamata > Lacertidae > Podarcis > Podarcis bocagei. Next base: position 34,746,455 of record NC_138143.1, on the reverse strand, counting down.
TCTTTCAAACTTTAATAAAATCTATAGGGTGAAAATATTTTACCTCCGCACTTCTATACTAGCTTATCTATTTCTTCAAGCATTTATATTACTACTGCTATTGCATGTGGTGGGGAAATGACATTTGTTACTAAAATAGTTTAATCAATTTCTCCCCACCACAGGTCATCTACGTATAACCGATATTCACCTTACCATAATACGTGGGCTGGTCCAACTGCTCCACCTCCTACATTTGGTGCTTCAAACAGCTCTTCAACGTCTTATTCAGGGACAAAGTCCACCTCAGGTAAGTTATAAGCCATGTTATCTTTATTTTCCTGGTGAACCTCAGGGGCGGTGACTTTAATCACTTCACTGCACTCCAGAGAAATTGATTGCATTTAATTCCTGTTTAATTTTAATTTTGTTTTTTCATGATATTTTTATTTTATTTGCATTATTACATTCAGTTACACATTTTAACATTCTTAGCAATACATTCCAAATTATTGTTTTCAATACTATATGTGTAAATCTCTATGTTTATATATTTTCCTTATTCCTATCCGTGACTTCCCTCCACCACTTTACAGCTTCTTTTGTTTTTGTTTCTTTTTGTATTGTGTATATTGCTTCTGTTTCCCCCATAAGACTGTCGGGATTCGCAGGATACTGGATAAGTCTGCAGGCTTCAACAGGATGATGCAATACTCTGCTGGGTCAGAGTGACTCAGCAGGAGTGTGTTTAGTGTAATTGGCTATCACCTGTTTTAAAAGGAAAGCCTGTTTAACAGGGGGTGTGGTGGTTGTGCTGTAGTGTGGTGGTGCTGTGGTGGAGAGTATTCTTTTGTAAGTACTCTGTATGGACTGTTTCTTTTGTATATGCTCACATTAAAAAGGACTGCACTGAAAAACCTGGAACTCTTAGTGTTTTGCTGAAAACGCCGCGTGGAATACGCGACAGGGTTATGGGCCCAGCACGCTCCCGCTGCGCAAGAGTACAGGTGGCAGTTATCTAGCCGTGGGTGCTGGAGGTGAGCTGCAGGGATGGAGCAGTCCAGAACTGGTGTGTTGCTGGAGAAGCTGACGGTCACGAACTACAGCATCTGGTCGGTCCGCATGCAACACTTCCTCAAGCGTGAGGGCCTGTGGAAAGTGGTGGAAGAGCCACCGCAGCCCCCTGAGGAGGATGAGGACGACGATGAAAAGCTGGCACTAGCAGAGGCCCAGCTTGAAAAGGATGAGAAAGCTTTGGCTACGATCATCCTTGGAGTGGATAACAGCCAGCTAGTCTACATAGCTGATAAGGTGACGGCAAGTGAGGCGTGGAATGCGCTCAAGGCTGTCCATGTGCGAGAGACAGCTGGCTCACTGATAACACTGACCAGGAGACTGTACCGGTGTCGGAAGAAACCGGGGGACTCCCTGGTAAACCACCTAAAATTCCTAACAGGCTGTTTCCAGGAGCTAGCCTTAAGAGGGAGGCCTGTGGGGGAAGAGGACAAAGTCTTTATAGTCCTGAGTTCCCTTGACGACAGCTATGATATGCTGGTCAACTCCCTCGAGTCTGTAGAGACTGATAAGCTGACTCTGGAATACGTGACCGGACGGTTGTATGCAGAGGAGGACAGGCGTGCAGAGCGAAAGATGACCTCAGCCCAGCTGTTGGAACATCCCAGAGGGAACAACAGCCGGGAAGAGCAGAGGTGTCGGGAGCTGGAGAAACAGCCAGGAGGAGCTGCTGCAGACCAGCCGGTGGTCAACAAAGTAAAAAGGTGTTTTTGCTGCAAGTACAGTGGACATCTGCTGCGGTACTGCCCGAGGAAACAACAAGAACAGCAGAAGCACAGGAGGCAGCAGAGAGAGTCTACTGCTTGGGTGTCTGCAGATAGTCAAGAAAAGGAAGAGCTGTGGGTTCTGGACAGTGGAGCTTCTCAAACCTTTTGTAAAAGAAAAGGACTGCTAACTGATGCTAGGGCTTCAAACAAGAAACATGTAAGTCTTGCTACGGGCCAGAAAGCTAATGTGGTTTGTGAGGGGGAGGTTGTGTTCCCACAGCTGGGACACACATTCAGGAATGTGTTGTGTGTGCCTAGTTTGCAAAACAATCTCCTGAGCATTCCTGATTTGGCAAAAGCAGGCTTTGAAGTAAATTTTGTGGGAGATCAGTGCCAGATAAAGCAAAATGGGGCAGTGTTGGCAAATGCTAGCCTTAGAACTAATATGTATGTACTGCAATGTGAGTCTAAGGTTGCGAATGTGCAAAATGTCCCGACCCATGATATGTGTATTCATCTCCTGCACAGGCGTCTGGCTCATGCTAGCTATAAGGTGCTAAACAAAACATTGGAGTTGTGTGGGGGGATGAAAAACATAAAAAGTTGTGATAATTACTTAGACTGCAATATTTGCAAGGAGGTTAAAAGCAGGGCTTGCCCAGTAGCAAGAGCAAGCCAGAGAGAAACAAAAAAACCACTGGAGTTGATTCATGCTGATGTAACTGGTCCTTTTCCACCTAGTGTCTCCCACAACAAGTACTGTTTGATCCTAGTGGATGATTTTTCTAGATTTGGCTGGGTCTATCCATTAAAGCAAAAGTCTGACATTGCCCAAACTTTGAAGTTCTGGGTAAGAAGGGTAGAAAGGCAACTTGGTGAAAAGGTGTCCTCTATTCAGTCAGACAGAGGAGGGGAGTTTATGGCAAGCTCCCTAAGAAACTGGTTGCGTTCCCAAGGGATTAAACATAGGCTTACCAATGTGGCCACACCTCAGGAGAACGGAGTAGCAGAGCGTAGGGGAGGTGTCTTGCAGACACAAATGAAAGCATTGTTAGCAGATGCAAATCTTCCAATTAAGTACTGGGCTGAAAGTATTAAGACCGCAAATTATATTGGGAATCGCTTGTGGTCAAGGGTACTAGATGACATACCCTATAAAATTCTCTATAACAAAAGTCCCAGTTTGCAACATTTAAGAATCTTTGGGACAAAGGCATGGGTTGACATACCTGTGAAAAACCGAAGAAAAGGTGGGAAAAGGGCACAGCAGTTGCTATTTCTTGGGTATGAAAGTGGTACGAAAGCCTACAGGTTTGAAGATGATAAAAACCTTTTGAGTTATAGTCGATCAGCCAGCTTTAATGAGCAAAGAAATTGGCCCAAGATACATGCAAACCTGCTGCCAGAAAAGTTTTACTGCCGAGCATACCTGATAAGGCAGTTGAAACAAAGCTAAGAATTGGCAGCTCTCCCAGAGAAACTGAAAGGGAGGAAGTAAAGGTTGAGCATTTTTCTCCAGCTGCTAGCATGGAGCAGGGGAGAGAAGAAAGTGCAACAGGGACAGGAGGAGGTAGATCTCCAGAGTCAATCCACCCCAAAAGCAGTCCTGAAGGTAGCCCAGGGGGTGAGATTAATGAACCAAGGAGGTCTGCAAGAAATAATAAAGGTCAACCTCCAGACCGTTATGGGTTCCCAGCCACCATAAACCAGGTTTGTGTAACTGAGCCAGAAAACTTTGAAGAAGTGCAAGAGTTACCTACTCTAGAGAAAGAGGCGTGGTTAAAGGCAATGCAGGCAGAGTATAACTCTCTGCTATACAACAATGTGTTTGTACCCACAGAATTGCCTGAAGGTAAAAAGCCCATAAGCTGTAAGTGGGTTTTTAAAGTGAAAAAGCTGGCTGATGGTAGTTGTCAGAGGAAAGCCAGGTTGGTTGCACGGGGCTTTACACAGAGGAAAATGATACATTATGATGAAGTGTTTGCCCCAACAGCAAAGGCTGAAACAGTAAAATCAGTTTTAGCAATGGCAAGTCTGAGAGGGTTAAAAGTTAATCACTTTGATGTTGCCTCAGCATATTTAAATGCTCCTATTGACGCCGAGGTATATTTACAGCAAATACCAGGTTATGAGCTAGAAAAAGACAGTATGGTGTTAAAACTGCAAAGGGCACTATACGGTTTACACCAAAGTGCACGTCTATGGCATGAATGCATAGACACAACTTTGAAAAAAATGGGATTCAAACAAAGCCTGGCTGATTCCTGTTTATATTCAGCAATGGTGCAAGGAAGTGTTTGTTATTTACTTTTGTATGTTGATGATATCTGTCTAATAACAACTGCACAAAAGCAAGTGTCTTGGTTTATAAACAGCCTAGGTAACAAATACAAACTGAAGTATTTGGGAGAGATTCAGAATTACTTAGGAGTAGAGGTTCAGAGAAATAAAGAGGGTGTTTACTCTCTGAGTCAGAAGGAAAAAATCGAAAAGTTACTGAAGACATATGGAATGGAGAGGGCAAATGAGGTTGACACTCCCATAACTACCCAGTACAAAAATGAACCAGAAGGGCAAAAATGTGAGAATGCAACAGCGTTTCATTCTCTGTTGGGTTCTCTGTTATATTTAAGTTGTTGGACAAGACCCGACATAACATTGGCAGTGCACATGTTAAGCCAAAGAAGTGCAGACCCGGCTCAGAGAGATTGGGTAGCACTTAAAAGAATCCTAAGGTATCTGAAAGGCACAAAAGATTATAAACTGGTGCTGGATACAGGACATGATCAGCAAGTGCATGCATACGCTGATGCCAGCTGGGGAGACAGAGAAAATGGAAAGTCTACCACTGGCTATGCCATATATATTGGAAATGCCCTGGTTCAGTGGAAATCCCAGAAACAAACATTTGTTGCCACAAATACTTGTGAAGCAGAGTACTCAGCCATAAGCGAATGTGTATCACAAATAGAGTGGTTTGCTTGCCTAACAAAAGAGCTTGGAATACCTTCTGAAATGCCAATCACTGTACTAAGTGACAACATGGCTGCACAACAGCTTGCCAACCAACAGAACTTTAAGAGCAAGAGTAAACATATTGCGATAAGATACGGAAATGTGAAAAATGCTTTGGAAAGAAATGTGTTAAAGGTACAGCACTGTAACACAAAATGTAATGTGGCAGATTTGTATACAAAATGTTTGGATGCTCCTAAATTTCGAGACTTAAGAGAATTATTGGGTCTCAAGCCTTTGACTTAAGGAGGAGTGTCGGGATTCGCAGGATACTGGATAAGTCTGCAGGCTTCAACAGGATGATGCAATACTCTGCTGGGTCAGAGTGACTCAGCAGGAGTGTGTTTAGTGTAATTGGCTATCACCTGTTTTAAAAGGAAAGCCTGTTTAACAGGGGGTGTGGTGGTTGTGCTGTAGTGTGGTGGTGCTGTGGTGGAGAGTATTCTTTTGTAAGTACTCTGTATGGACTGTTTCTTTTGTATATGCTCACATTAAAAAGGACTGCACTGAAAAACCTGGAACTCTTAGTGTTTTGCTGAAAACGCCGCGTGGAATACGCGACAAAGACATCTGTCAATATTTTAGCTTTACAAAAGTTAGTCAATGCATATCAATAAATTTGTTTTGGAACGATGTTTTGTCATATATTCTTCCACACATTCCCATTCTGTAATATAATTCCTGTTTAAATCTTTGGGGGTAGATAAGTGACAAGTCATCTGCCTCACTTTTCATAGGATTTAGGCTTAGTTTTCACCAAGCTGATAAACCTGTATGGACTGTACAACATAATGTAGGAGAAGGCACACATAATTTCATACTCTCCCATATTACTGCCTCGCATCAGGCATATAGAAAATTTGTATATTAAAACATGTGAGTAGAACAGCTTTCCACCTGTTTTCAAAAGGTCTTGTCTTATGTGTACAATATTTACTCAAATGGAGTTCTATTAAACATTGTAATAGATGAGAGAGGATACACACCACACAACACATTTGTAGTAATGTTTAATTGTTTATTGGTGGTGGTTGGTGTGTGTGTGTGTGTGTGTGTGTGTGTGTGTGTGTGTGTGTGTGTATATATATATATATATATATATATATATATATATATAATATCTTCCTTGCCTTTTTCCTCTGACAGTGACTTAAGGTCACTTACAGATAAAATAAGAACAGTTGAAAACAAAGGGTGGTGGTGGGGAATAATTTAAAAACAAGTAAACATTAATAGAATTTATGTATATAATACAAAATTATTTCTTTAATCGGTTCTCAAAAGTATTACCCATTGACTGATCATCTTTCTCTTTCTCTCTTAGGTTTTGGAGGCACAAAAAGGAGATAAAGTTCCTGATCTGCTTGAGTGTGTGAATAAAAACAACTTTCCAGCAATTCTTTAAAATTCTTTCCAATAATTTTGAAACCTGTTTTAGGCTTGGCTTTGTAAAAGTTCATCTTTGGATTCAGTTATACATATGTGTATTCGAGTTTGAACTTTAATATATAGTTTTAGATTTCAGGAGTTGTTTTGGATAATTGCTTAGAATAGAAAAACAAGAAGCGGACACAAATTCTTTCTGAATTAAGTTCCAGGGAAAACAATGGTACATTTCTGAGTAAACCATAGTTTACAATGGGCAACATTTTTTTTCAAAAACAAAAAATAAAAATAAAGAGCATGAAGAAATACTATTACAGCAGGTTGAAAGCAGCATGAAGGTGAATCTTCTCATTAAACTTGTTCCAAAATGTTACAAAAAATACCCATTTCCCCATAAACCATAATCATAGTAACTATTGTACCAAATTTTCTCTATCCATTCAGATATAGTAAGGATATGCTTTTCCCCCTCCCCAATTTTTAGCTGTTATAATCTTAGTAGCAGTTACAGTATAAGGTTAAACTCTAATTCTTGATCATTTTACGGAAAAACATCTTTTAGATTCGTTCCTTCCAAATAAAAAGGTACTGTAGTGGGACCAAAAGTTCTTAGTTGCAGAAGCATCTGAATTTCTTGACGAGCTTGTAACAGAACCCCCCATCAGTCAACCTTGAAACAAGGGACAGATTTCAAAGTAGCCCCCACTGTAGGGGGGGGAATAGAGAAGGGTGGGTGAGAGAGAGAAGGACCTTTCTGGATAGTTACCTTTATGCCTGATAAGTAAAAAACGGAAGTGAAAGTTTGAGAATACGAGTTTGCTTTCTGGGGATAATAACATGGAAATAACAATGAGGATAATAACTAGGAAATGGCATATCTACATCTTTGAAAAAACTGTTTTAACTTGTTTTTATTTGATTTTGGGGTAAAAACACAAGAATAGACATGCATGGGGTTTTAAAAGTAAGTCAGTCTTATTTGGTTTGCATTCAACTTAGTCATAGTTTGAGTAGACCCATTGAAATCAGTGGATTCAATTGGCTACAACCCATTGAGTTCAGGAGCTTGTTTCCAGGTATAAATATAATTGTAGACCTTGACCCTAACCAGTTCTGGTCATAGGCCACTAGTACATAGAATCACAGAACTGTAGAGTTGGAAGGAGTCCCAAGGGTCATCTAGCCCAACCCCCTGCAATGCAAGAATTTCATTAGTTGTACACAGTAATATATCATCAAATGACATATCCAGCCAATTCATGAAAATGAGCACCATAATATGGATTTCATCAACATCAGGTCCTTGTCCTACCCACATGATGCTGACACAAAGCCCTACACTAGGACTACACAACAGAAGGAAAGAACAATCTCTCCCCCACTCCCTTTTCCCTCAACCGCAAGATGTCTATGACAAAAATGTATTTCACTAAAGGCAAATGAACTGTGAAAAAAACTTATGAATGCAAAGTGGAGACAATAGGTGTACTTTTCCCTGTTTTTCTGTTTGTGGATTAGAAGTGGATTAATTTAACTGAAAAATCCAGTGTCCTGCATTAAGTTGACAGCCATTCTTTCTGTATAGATTTGATAGTTGTGATCTTCTGGGTGGTTGTTTATAAACTCCTTTCCTATATGGAAAAGAATAATGTATTGAATGGAGATAGTGGAACTGGGTTGTTTTGCACATAATGTTAAGTCAAAGGTTGGCTTAGTGTGAACGAGCAAACATGCAGGTACACAGCAAAAAATGCAGCCGATTTGCTTCTCCCCTGGTCCTGCTGTTGCTGTACTACCCAGAACTGAGCCATGGTTGGGTATAGCATTGCTGATAATCTAATCCACTCTGCATTTTTTCCATTGATCAGACATCTAACGTGTAACAGTGAAAAGAATGGGTTTGGAACTCTGCGTCTGTATTGTTGCCTTTTATTCAGCAGTTTCCATGCTCTCTTTTTGCTGTATGTTTAACTCAGTAAATAAGCACAGTTGACAAATAATAAGCAGCAAACGTTGAAATAAAATGCAGAACTAATGTTAATATGTGCAAAGCGAAAACTGAGTAAAGGAAATAATTATTTTTTCACTACAGAATTTTGAACATGTGGGGAGAGGGCCTGGAGCTTTATTGAGGAAGTCAGGCCCTCACAGGCTCTCCTTTTGATTCTGTCCTGTGTATCTTCACATACTCATGGGGCCCAGACTGGTGGTTACTGACATGGAATGAGACCTTGGGGTTTTAGCAGATGCCTCTGTTAAGATGTTGACCCAGGGTGTGGCAGATGTGCAAAAGGTGAATTCCAAGCTAGGGTTCATTAGGAAACGGATTGAAAACTAGCACTATTCTAATGCCTCAGCTGCAAGAAATCATGTCTTTCCCTATCAGTCTCTACAGCAGGCGCTGTAACTCTCCAACGGTTTGACTTCTCCCCAGAAGGTGCACTCTTTCATTATCTCATGAGACAGACGGATGCCAGCCAAACACAATTCTATGAGACCATACTCGAATTACCTTTTACAGTTCTGGTCTGTCTCCATGAAAGGCAACTTCACAGATATTTTCGTACAGTGGTGCCTTGCAAGACGAAATTAATTCGTTCCGCAAGTTTTTTCTTCTTGCGAGTTTTTCATGTTGCGATGCACGGTTTCCCATAGGAATGCATTGAAAATCAATTAATGCGTTCCTAGGGAAACCGCCTTCAGACCAGGTCCGGGGACAGTCTGTCCCCCGACCTCTTCTGAAGGCTGGGGGGGGGGGGACAAGGGCTTTTCTTCCCACCGCCAGCCTTCAGAAGGCTGTTCTGAAGGCTGGCGGTGGGAAGAAAAGCCCTTCTCCCCACCTCCCGCCCCGCAAGCTCCGGGGACAGGAGGGCTTTGCTGCCGACCGCCAGCATTTTAAAAGCCCCCGCTGTCCCGGGGTGATTTTAAAATGCTGGTGGGTGGCAGCGAAAGCTTCGCTGCCGCCCGCCAGCATTTTAAGATCGCCCGGGACAGCAGAGAAATCTCCGCTGCCCCGGGGGCTTTTAAAATGCTGGGGGTCGGCAGCGAAGGCTTCGCTGCCGCCCGCCAGCATTTTAAGATCGCCCGGGACAGCAGAGAAGTCTCCGCTGCCCCGGGGGCTTTTAAAATGCTGGGGGTCGGCAGCGAAGGCTTCGCTGCCACCCGCCAGCATTTTAAGATCGCCCGGGACAGCAGAGAAGTCTCCGCTGCCCCAGGAAGGCAGGCGGGGGGAGCAAAGACTTTCGCCCCCCCGCCCACCTTCAGAAGGTGTTCCCGCCCCGCCGCCCGGCTTCGGAGCACCGTTCCGAAGCCGGGCGGCGGGGGCAGGCTTCTCCCCGCCGCCCCTTGCTTCAAAAGAGGTCCGGGGACAGCGGGAAGCGCTTCCCGCTGTCCCCGGACCTGGGGCTGCAGGGAGAAGATCGCTTCTTCCCCGCTGTCCCCGGACCTCTTTTGAAGCAAGGGGCTGCGGGGAGATCGCTTCTCCCCACCGCCCCTTGCTTCAAAAGAGGTCCGGGGACAGCGGGAAGACCCGCTGTCCCCGGAGCTTGCGGGGCAAGCTTCGTCTTGCGAAGCAAGCCCATAGGGAAATTCGTCTTGCGAGGCAACTCGAAAACGAAAAAACCTTTCGTTTTGCGAGTTTTTCGTCTCACGAGGCGTTTGTCTTGCGGGGTACCACTGTATTTACCATGATGAGGCCACTCAAGTTTCTCTTTGCAGTGGCTATGATTTACCTTAGTACCAAAATAGCTGCATCGTTCTACAGTTAGCATTTGAGATCCTTTGGAAGGGGTGATATAAATTGAATAAATAGCACTAAGAGTGACAAGAGCTCACTAGCATTATTTCTAACATATAGAAAAGAGGAAGAGAATGCAAGGACTGCCTTCTTTCTCCACTTCTTCCTTGGTCTGGTCTACCTTTAAGCCCTATTCTGGTAAACCAGTCTAGCTGAAACATACAATGGTTTAGATCCTAAGATACTTGAATGGAAGGAAGTTCATTGGGGGAAAGTTTCTTCTTCCTGGAGTCACCCACACATCTAAAGTCTGTGGAATTGTCCCCAATTTGAGCTATTTATTTAAATAGGGATTGTGCAAGAGAACCTTGTGAATTGGGTCTTGTGTTAATTCATATATGGGATACTATGTTGAATCTGTGCCTAGGGCACCAGTGTATTGCCAACCAGCCCTACCTGTTGCACAATCAAAGTCCCAGGAAATGACAGAGTGTGCCTCCAGGGGTGAAGCCAAACTGCTGTGTTAGCAGCATAAAGTGACCTCTCTGTGGCAGTGTGTACGGAGGTCCTGGGCTGCCCAAGCCGCAAGACCTCACTGATGTGGTCCAGAGGAAAGCAGAGCACCAGCTTGGCTGCAGGAGTTACCAGAAAGAGGCATGCAAGGCACCATCCAACCATCTTAGGGACTCCATGTTGGATTTGTGTAGGGTTTACTCCTTAGCCTTTTCTTCTGAAGACATCCCACAAGTCAGTGAAGGGTTAGGATAAGAGTTTTCCTTCTAGATAGGCTACTTTCCTAGGTTGATGAGCCCCATCTGTTACTCACTTCTCGGTACAGCACATGCAGAAACTGTCTTACTGACCATTGGACATACACAATATTGGTTTTGCCTGCTCAATCCACTGGAGCCTGTCTTCGCATGCATCATCGAAATGGTAATTGCCATCCATATAGCACCCACACTGATGCAAATCAGTTGCTTCCTTCAAGCAAGTACAGCTCAGTTGGGAACTTGCCTGACAGGATCTCCTGCCTTCCTGAGGCAATAGCCTAAGGGTTGCTATCATGTGCTATTGTCCCTGGTTCAAATCCTCTTCTTGCCATGAACTCACTACTAGGTGGCCTTGGGAGAGCCAATTCTCTCCCAGCAGCTGCCCCTCATCCACAATATGAGGATCATGGTATTAGACAAGCTTCAAGGGCAGTAAGGAATACTGAAATCTATATTTTTGAAAGTGGATGTTTTCTGCCCCACCACTTCCACCTCAGGAACAAGTTTGGAGATGATCTCTTGAGAGGTCAAACTTGGCATAAGGGTTCCCCAGATGGGAGTAGTGGTCTTTATCCATGTTTGGATGTCGGGTACAATTTTCAATCAATACGGCATACCAAAACATGACTTTGGATTGATTTTACCCAGTATTGGGCTTAATAGGTCCAAATTCTCAAACTGCACTATTCATTTAAAAATCACATTTTTTGTTTCAAAAAAATACCTAGGCAGCATTGGGCACTGCTCACTAGTAACAAGCTCTTCAACAATTTTTTTAAACAAAATAATAAATTTGCAACGTACATTTCTAGTATTTGATGTCAGTATGCAAGGAGTAGCTTGGGAGTATAAAAGTGAAGTGTGTGTCGCAATTTTAAATTCGTAAAATGCCAGAAGCAAATAATCTGAGCACCTGATTATCAAAACTCATCAAATCTCTCACATGAGGTGACAAGTTCCATACAGTGAGACACTTAATATCAGAATCAACATACACTGAGTAAGTCCTAGCACTCTAATAGGCTTAAAATGAAATTATTATACATCCTACCAAGGAACTGGGGACAAGACACATGGCTCTCCCCTCCCCCTCTATTTTAGCTTCACAACAACCTTGCAACACAGTTTAGGCTAAGAGACAATGATTGGCCCAAGGCCATCTAGTATCATCCATACCTGAAAGGAGAGGGGAATCTGGATCTGCCTGCTCCAAGACCAAAACTAACCACTGCTATAACATTCTAGCAGCTCCAGCACCTGTTTCCCTGTTGCCACTGAAGATATCACACATACTCTTTGGGCATGTGCAATGTGAAACACCCACCTTGTAAAATTTAAACATTACCACAAAGAATTTTCTTTCTTTCCCCCCAGCAGGGCTTTGAAATGCTAATCTTTTCTGAGTCATTCCTTACTTACTCCACTTAAAGTGAAGCCAAACCAGTCAAACCAGGATTCAATCAACCAGATTTTGAAAATCAGCAAACACTTCCAAATTGTCAGGTATGAAATCATGCAAATTCCAACACACCCCTAGGTCTACCCTATTCTATATAATCTATATAAATAAGTCACAGCATTCTGTCACATTCTAGGGTAGGGAGTTTATTTATTATCATTTATTTCTGACAGTTATGTTCCACTTGCTTTCCAAGGTTCCCAAGGTGGTATGCACGGTTCTCTTCCTTCCTATTTTCTCTGGCAGGAGGAAAACCTGTCATCCCTTTTGAGGGGAAAACATAGGTAGGAGCAGTGCCCTTCCTGTCCCTTTTTGAAGACTGAAGTGGGGAACTATATGTTTTGATGCTTTCATATGCGTGTTGTTTACAGGTCACTCCAAGACCTGGGGAGCAAATATGGGGTAAGGCAGGCTTCCTCAACCTCAGCCCTCCAGATGTTTTGAGACTACAATTCCCAGCATCCCTGACCACTGGTCCTGCTAGCTAGGGATCATGGGAGTGTAGGCCAAAAATATCTGGAGGGCTGAGGTTGAGGAAGCCTGGGGTAAGGGCTGTTGCCATGTGGGGTTTCCAGAAGCTTCTGGCAGGCCACCTTTCATTTGATCTAGTAGCAGGGCTACGTGCTTGTCTTGGGGTTAGCACAATGAGAGCCTCAACTCAGTGGTGGTGAAAAAGACAAATGTAATATTTGGGATTGTTAGGAAGAGGATTGAAAATAAAACAGCCATTATCTTAACGCCTTTCCCTTTGCAGAAACTGATTATACTGACACATCTGGAATAGCAATTACAGTTGCTTCAAGTTTCTGCTTGCGAGGAGGCCCTGACCTTAACATTATTATCTACTCCCAGATTGGCAGGTGCTTTGGGGGAGGACTAGCTGTTTATCTTCCTACAGGCAGCGCCTGAGGGTACTGGCCCTCCACAGCAGACACCACATGCCAAGTGAGGAATTCTGTTGGCTTGCACTAAGGCGGAAGATCTACATGTGCAAAACAAATGTATGCAAAGCTGCTTGTAAGCCACCTTGCAGATCTACAGGGTGGAAAGGCAGGATAGGATCTGTCGACTGGCTGGCTGGCTGATTCTGCTTGGCTCGCCTTGAAAGGATTTCAGAGTTGGGAAATGTGCAAAGTAAGTAAGATAGGAAAGAACCAAGGCTGCAAAGCAGGGAATGGACCAGTGGGCACATGTTTAATTTTGAGAGAGTACAGTGGGTGCTGCTGCAGAAAGGTAAACGGCATTTCCATGCACTCTGGCACTCATCACGGTGCTCAGTGCGCCAGAAGCAGTTTAATCATGCTGGCCACATGACCTGTGGAAGCTGTCTGCAGACAAATGCTGGCTCGCTTGGCCTGCAAGCGGAGATGAGTGCTGCACCCCATAGTCAAGTTTGACTGGACTTAACTATCCAGGAGTTCTTTACCTTTATTTTTTCTACCTTTATAATAGAAATGTCAAAGTATCAGCAATACAAGAACTAGAAAGCCCCCTTCCCCTTGAGAAAACAGGCAATACTCAACAGGCCAAGAAAAACACTTCTCACAGTAATAAACCACAATTCAGGCCATGAAATATCAGTAACAATTTACAAATAAGCCGGTTGGAAGACGTATTTCTTTAGGGCCTTCCAAGCTTACCTTACCAGTGTCCTACTTGGTTGAAGTACTGTATTCACCTACTATTGTACTTTCAGATGGCACTATTTTGAAAACAGTCTGAGACCATTTCTCTCTACCAGGATATTCTGTTGCCGATCTGCTACTGGTCCTAAAACACAGGAATCTCAAAGGGGAAATCCTGGATAGTCATAAGTTTTATTCTGTTCATTTGAGTCTGAATACAGGCAATGGTTTCCTGTCCCACTACGGAAGTTAACTAACTCAGCATTGCTGAGTTTCTAACATCATTTGTGTTATCGTTTGTGAAAGGACACTATGCTTGTTTTACATATATTCCAAGCCCTGAATGAATTGCCACTGCTTGCACTTGTTGCATTTCATCTCCCTCTGAGTTCACGGCTTACAACTTCTCACCATGTGTAGATGTGAATAACCCTGCAAACTGATAATGCTTCATGCATCTGAAGAATGGAACTTGAACTTATGTCATAATAATTTGTTTGTCTTTTAAGGTGCCCCAAGACTCTTTGTTGTTAATTAGATTAGTTGCTGTTCAGTGCAAAATTATTTCAGGAGGAAGCTGCTGGGACAAAGAAACAACACTGGACATTCTCCCATGTTTTGAAATGATCAAATGTTGCCAAGTAATTCTTCTGTTATGTAAATTTTGACCTGTCTGTCTATTGGAAAACTCTTAAGCATAATTTACCAGCACAGATCTATTTATGAGTTTTTCAAAGAAGGATATAACCACTGTTTGAATCAAGATAGAACAGTTTTTCTGCTGATAAGCAGGTCAGAGCAGGGTGTGTCATTTTTGGAGGTGGAAGTTAATTTTTGCAAATTTCTTCAGTGAAATATATATTTTTGGGTGTGAGAAATTTTATTTTTTGTGAATGGCAGCACTTCGCTTAGTAATTATGCATTTGATGAAGAAGCATGTAAACTGCTCTCGGAGAACTAAAGAATTTAAATTTTACTTTCTGAAAATGTCAGATAATGCTAAATAATACATAAATACATAAAAATAATATTAATATATAACTGCAAGTATTTGGCAAATTTTTAAATTACTCCTATGCAATTTTACACATTTTACTTACCAAGCAAAACAAAATTATACTAATTTAATTTAATCAAAATGTATTTTGCATTACCAAGTCATGTTACAAAAAAGTTACGCTAAAAAGTTGTAACATAATTACATGCTTTATTTCCCAAAAGCTGTGTTTGCCAAGGTATTTTAAGTTTACCACAGTTTACTGCACTAGCTATGGTGGAAGAGGATCTTAAACCTTCCTATGCCTGTTGATTATGTCCTGGAAAAACCACCCCAGGCCAATCCTCTAGATTTACATCTGACTTCAGACCTTGGCGGTGGTCGGGGGGGGGGGGGGTGGAAACCTAGAGGAACACCAGGCTGGGGGTATATTAAGGAGAACATTTGTGGATAGAAGGCAGGGAGGGATGTGATATGGGACTGGCCCAGGGGGCCTGAACTCTGTGTGTTTTGTGTTGGGTCTTGGAACGCTTGTGCCTCCTCCACTGAAAAATCCTCATGGGACCCTATAGCCACTGACACACAGAATAAGGCCTAACAGTCCGAGTTGGTTCCCTCAGCAAAAGTAAGCATATTTATTTATTTATTTACATAGAGCTGTGGTTGGTGGGTCATTTGCCTATACAACGGCGTATACACCTTCTCCTGTCCCTGGCCAATTACCCCATACAAGTGCCCAAACTATCACAGTTTTTGCTGTGCCACGACGACCTCCAAAAAAAGGAAGGGATAAAACATTGTGAAAGCCTGCAGGTCATTCCCAATCTTCTAAACACAGGTAAGAGATACGTTGGAGAACATTATATTTGTCTTAGGCCTTAGTCACAGTTAACTTGTGCAGGATTGTGTACAATGTCTTTTGTGTTCCCTACCAGGAATTATGCTGTTTGTATGCTGTCTCTGAACGTCTTTCCACCAAAATACCTTCTACGAACATGTAACTTTAATCTCTGTAAAATGTTGCATTTTGCACAAGCAAGTATACAGTACTGTTGTAGAAAAATTGGCGGTTGGCTTTTGATGCCCAACTTCCCAAGGGACTCTGAGTCCCCTAAGTCCATGAACAGTCAGAGAAGAATGGATGGAGACAGGATCCAGTGAAAGAGAGGCAGAATTTGCTTTGCTTTATTGTTGCAACAGAGTCCGCCCCCCCCCCCGCCTTCTTGCAATGAAGTGAAAGACCCAGAACAAAGTGTAAAGGTAAAGGGACCCCAGACCATTAGGTCCAGTCGTGATCGACTCTGGGGTTGCGGCGCTCATCTCGCTTTATTGGCCAAGGGAGCCAGCGTACAGGACTAAGCCGCTTCTGGCGAACCAGAGCAGCACACGGAAATGCTGTTTACCTTCCCACCGGAACAGTACCTATTTATCTACTTGCACTTTGACGTGCCTTCAAACTGCTAGGATGGCAGGAGCAGGGACTGAGCAACAGAAGATCACCACCGACCTTCTGATCGGCAAGTCCTAGGCTCTGTGGTTTAACCCACAGCACCACCCGTGTCCCTTCTAGAACAAAGTGTGCAGGAACCTTTAAAGACTTTAATCATTGCCCAACCCCTTAGCCAAATACCACCCTAAGAGCATCATACATACATCACAGAAGTGTGGCTTCTCTCCCCAATGTCTGGTTATGTTTTTACTGATTGCAATACCTGGGCAGTCTGGCCATTGTTTTGAGATGATAAATAGTCTTGAATCCAAGTCGCAGGCATACCCTTTTCATACAGAAAATATGCCCTTAAGGCAGGATTTGAAAGATTTGTAAGTGAAATAACTATTGGGAAAGGTTCTTCTTTTGCAGAGGAAATAGAGTCATTAGGAGAGCCAATAAGGTTTTTGGGATTGTTCTAAGTGTATTTTTTCTCAGGGAATATTATCTGAATTTTGAAGGGTGAAGGATTGTTTTTCTGTGGAGTGGGTGTCTGGTATGTGTGTGCACCCTAAAACTTTATAATAATACTGTGCTGTGCATAATTTATAATGCTAATTTATCTATAATCACACATATTATTATAGATTATTCTGCACGCCTTATCTTTCTCATAACATCTCAACAGACTACTGGAATGAGAAGCTAATGAACACAGAACCCCATAATTCTCATTCCCATAACTATCATTAACCATTAATATTATTTCTAGCTCCTCTTTACCCAGCTGGCTTTGTAATATTTGTTATGAGCTGGAGCACATAAAATAAAATTTAAATACCATAACTACAGCTTTCCCCATCCCCATTTCATACCAAGATACATGGAAGAGAGGCTTAGGAAGAAGCATTTGGGAGGATTCTTAGAAATGGATTTGGAGCATTGTAATAAATATTATTATTAATCTTACAAACCCATATTAAGATGACATTTGACACTCAAAAAATAGTATTTGGGGTGGAAGATATGAACTGGAGGTATAAAAGTGTAACGGAGTATTAGTATTGCTCAAATATTGTGATTCTCTGGGAGATGATTGAGGAGAATATCAGGAGATGAAAGCGTACTTGTAAGATTGCCTTACTCCATATGTACCCACTTAACTGATTCAATCTTTAGAACTAGCACTGTTACAGGTGCCACATAATACTTGTTCAACACTTTTAAGAAATTGGTCTTTTAGTGTGGCAGCACCTAAACTTTGAAACCCTCTGACTAATGACATGAGGCGGGTGCTTTTGCTGTACTCTTTTCGGCACTGGCACCTGCTTAAAACACTTTTGCTTGGCAAGTCCATTCAGATACATAATGTTGGTGTGTTTTAATTTATTTTTAGTCTAATGTTAACCAACTTTAAATTGTTTTTAATTACTTGTTTTTTGCTTTCTTTGCCAATTTTTAAAATATTTTGTTAAGTTGTGGGTTGACATAGCAGACGACACAGCGATTTCTCCAAAGCAGCTCTTTATTTTGTAAGCTGGAACAGAACTGAACTGAGGAGCTCAGTCAGCCTGCTTATATAGAGCTACAGAACAATTGTAACTGTTGCAACATTCTAAAACTATCCAATCACTGAACGTCACTTTTCGATCCTTCATTTGCATACAAAACTATCCAATCACTAAATGTCACTTTCGATCCTTCATTTGCATAACTATCTACAGTATCCCCCTGCTGGCCCAGGGTGAGAACTTCAGTACATAACATATTTATTGTAAACCACTTAGAGGTTTATTACAATGAAGCAGTTTATGTATAAATATTGTGAAATAAATAAATAAAACTTAACATTCTACCTATTTGTTATGCTTTATAATAACAAGGTGCAGAAGGTGCAGCTACATAATTGATTATGGATTATGTAAAAATTCTTAGCTGAAATATTATTAGAAAGAAAACACTGTTGACTTTGTGTAACTTGAATACCTGAGTGAGGTAAGTGAAATCAGGCTGTAGGACTGGAAATAATGTTGATATAATTTTGATATACTCGTGGACTGTAGGCATGTGATTTAGCTGTTGATTGTGCAAGAATGATTGAGATCAAGGAAAACAATAAAATGCTGTAATTTCTACGGCCTAAAAGGTTTGGATATTTTAAAAATGCAAAAGATATAGACTGGGTTGCATGTATTTGTGGCCATTCAAGTAAATTGAAAACCTACATCTCAAACTATAGCAAACAGTCTGGGATCCAAAGAGCTATTATAGATAAGCCTAAGGGCTTGGCGGGAGTGCCTGGTGGAATTTTTTACTTTCTTTTTCAAAAGCAGAACCCCTCCCCAGGCCACATAACACACTTTTTGAAGGTACCCTGTTACTTTAATAAAAACACCCAAGCTTTTGCAGTATCAAGGAAAGCTAGCTATGCACGAACCATTCAGTACCTGGATAAATATTAGAAAATGTACTCACAGCCTAATGAAGTGGTGAAATTATATCCAGCTGAAGAACCCAGCAACTATGCCCCCACCTGCCTCTAGTCCCATTACAGAAACTATTCCTCGCTGCAAAACAACAGGCTGCAATCTGCATACCTTTAATTTGCAGGGTGGGGGGAAAGTGCCTGAGGGTGTCAACTTCAGGTGGGGGTCACAATCTAGCATCTCATCAGATAGCACTTTTGTTCTAAAAATGGGATCTCCAGCTCACATAAATGATTGGGCAACAAGTTCAACAGATCCATACTTCAGCGGATGAAAACAAACCATACTCATTTAAATGTAACTCCCTCACACATGCCAAATTTCTCTGAGCTTCCTTTTAGCCTTTTTCAAAAGTATTTACAGAATCCTTGATATACTTTGGCCCACAGCCAAAAACATGCCTGGTTAGTTAAAAAAGGTATATGATTTCTCAACTCAACAGCTCCTTACTGTGTACTCCTCTCCTTTCTCTACTAATTCTAAATTTTCTTTTCCCTCTTAATCCTGACTTTTTGGTCTGGACCTCTTGCCTCCTTATATCTTTTCTTAACTGAATGGTTGCCGGATCTCAGGATTGGAACTGGTTAGGATTTTAGCCACCTCCTTAGGCTAGGGAAGGGTTTGGTTTAGGAAAAAGTTAATCCCAAAGAGAAAGGGGCCCAGAGGTTTTCCTCGGGGTCCATTTCCAGCATTCATTCCTCAACCACATTCCTTTCAGAGCTTAACCCACCATCCTCCCCCCCCCCCACCATCATGTTAGTATTTATATATTTCCCTTTCTGTGCTAGGACAGTGACACAGGTGATCTATTAGCTGTGTCCATACTTGGATGGAGATAGCTGACCAGTTATGCTCCTATATTACAATGTGTTGTATCAAAATTGTCCAAAACCTGTAGTTCGTTCAAAATAGTGTGATGAGATTATTGACTGGGATTGGGGTTTTGGCCATATTGCATCAGTGCTTTGTCAGATGCACTGGCCCCATGTCCATTAGTGGGCCCAATTATTGGGTCCATTAGTGCTGGTCCTAATCTTTAACAGCTTGGAGCCTGGCTACCTGACAGATAGTCTTTTCTAGCATGTTGTTGTTGTTTAGTCATTTAGTCGTGTCCGACTCTTCGTGACCCTATGGACCAGAGAACGCCAGGCACTCCTGTCTTCCACTGCCTCCCGCAGTTCAGTCAAACTCATGCTGGTAGCTTCAAGAACACTATCCAACCATCTCGTCCTCTGTCGTCCCCTTCTCCTTGCGCCCTCCATCTTTCCCAACATCAGAGTCCTTTCTAGGGAGTCTTCTCTTCTCATGAGGTGGCCAAAGTATTGGAGCCTCAGCTTCAGGATCTGTCCTTCCAATGAGCACTCAGGGCTGATTTCCTTAAGAATGGATAGGTTTGATCTTCTTGCAGTCCATGGGACTCTCAAGAGTCTCCTCCAGCACCAACTTTTCTAGCATACATCTATCTAAATCTTGAGATCCTCTTAAAAGAGCCTACTTCTGGTGCCCCGCCAAGTGAAACAAGGCAGGTGTCTACAGTGAGAGGGCCATCTCAATGGTGGCATTCCAGATGTGGACTAGCATCCCAGGAGAAACTCACCTCATGTCTTCTCTATGGCCTTTTCACTGCCAGATGTAGTCCTTTTAATCCACCCAGGCTTTTTAAACAACTTGTGGTTTTAAAATCTGAGTGTGGTATTCAACTAAATTTTACTCAGAGCAGATCCACTGAAATTAATGGACCTAACATAATAGAGTGGTGCTAATAACACCAAGGTTGCAGGTTTGATCCTCATATGGGACAGCTGTGTCATTCTGAATTGCTGCATATTCCTGCATTGCAGGGGGTTGGACTAGATGATCCGCAGGGTCCCTTCCAACTCTACTTTTCTATGATTCTCTGATAATCATGTTAAATAATCTAATCGGGACTAACTATGAGTAAAACCTAGCTGAATGCTACCCCCTGTTCTCAGTATTTGATTTATGGCCATGCTGCCAACTAGTATTATTTCTTCCTCTGCTGGAAATAAACAAGGATTCAAAGTGTTGGTGCTGACCTTTAAAGCCCTAAACGGCCTTGGTCCTGTATACCTGAAGGAGCGTCTCCACCCCCATTGTTCAGCCCAGACACTGAGGTCCTGCGCCGAGGGCCTTCTGGCGGTTCCCTCACTGCAAGAAGTGAGGCTACAGGGAACCAGACAGAGGGCCTTCTCGGTAGTGGCGCCCGCCCTGTGGAATGCCCTCCCATCAGATGTCAAAGAGATAAATACTTACCTGACATTCAGAAGACATCTTAAGGCAGCCCTGTTCAGGGAAGTTTTTAATATGTAACGCTGTACTGTTTTTAACACTGATTGGGAGCCGCCCAGAGTGGCTGGGGAAACTCAGCCAGATGGGCAGGGTATAAATAAATAAATAAATAAATAATAATAATAATAATAATTATGTTGCATTTTATTTTTAGTGAAACTTCCAGAGAATGTTAGAGCCAGTGTGGTGTAGTGGTTAAGAGCAGTAGTCACGTAATCTGGGTAACCGGGTTCGCGTCTCCGCTCCTCCACATGCAGCTGCTGGGTGACCTTGGGCCAGTCACACTTCTTTGAAGTCTCTCAGCCCCACTCACCTCACAGAGTGTTTGTTGTGGGGGAGGAAGGGAAAGGAGATTGTTAGCCGCTTTGAGACTCCTGAAGGGGAGTGAAAGGCGGGATATCAAATCCAAACTCTTCTTCTTCTTCTTCTTCTTCTTCTTATAGGACAGCCTTTACAAATACAGTGGTACCCCGCAAGACGAATGCCTCACAAGACGGAAAACCCGCAAGACGAAAGGGTTTTCTGTTTTTGAGGCGCTTCGCAAGACGAATTTCCCTATGGGCTTGCTTCGCAAGACGAAAGCCCATAGGGAAATCTCCGGGGACCTGTTTTAAATTGCTGGCGGTCGGGAGCAAAGACTTTCGCCCACAGCCGGCCTTCAGAAGAGGTCCTGGACCTCTTCTGAAGGCCGGCGGGGGGGGGCAAAAGTCTTTGCTCCCCCCCCCGCCTGCCTTCCCGGGACAGCGGAGACTTCTCCGCTGCCCCGGGCGATCTTAAAATGCTGGCGGGCGGGAGCGAAGCGTTCACTGCTGACCCCCAGCATTTTAAAATCTCCCCGGGACAGCAGAGCCCTTGTTCCCCCCCCCAGCCTTCAGAAGAGGTCGGGGGACAGACTGTCCCCGGACCTGGTCTGAAGGCGGTTTCCCTAGGAACGCATTAATTGATTTTCAATGCATTCCTATGGGAAACCGTGCTTCGCAAGACGAAAAACTCGCAAGAAGAAAAAACTTGCGGAACGAATTAATTTCGTCTTGCGAGGCACCACTGTATAGTAAAGAAAGGCAAGTATAATATACAGCATATAAGTATGACCATGAGTTCCTGATCTGGAAATCAGATGAGAATTAATTACTAAAAGCATACAAATACTTCCAAGTCTCACTCCAGAAGTCTGTCCTCGAGTCTAGACCTTGAGACATCTGGCAATCATATCTAAACCCCAACTTTCATTTCCCCAGTCTGCTGTGTTGCTTTCCACACTGTTTCTTTGCCTCCTTCCCTTAGCATTTTTGCTTGCCTTGCCCTCCTCTAGGATTTAAGAAGCTGACTCAACGGCATCCCAAAACTCTTGGCTTCAGAAAAAGTTGGTCAAAATTATTTATATCACTTAGCATTTTATCTAGTTATTTAGAATGTTCTAGGTGATTTGGACATATTTTCTCAATGTATCTTAGAACAGCCCTATAAGGTAAACCTGCATTATTCCTAAGACAGTATGATGGTTGAAATCAGCCTGGATTGCATATGTTCATCCAGGGTAGTAATGAAGGACAGACTTACTGACTCAGACTTGAGATGCAAAATTATGCACATTTAATCCGCAGTAAGCCATATTAAGCTCAGTGCGACTTCTCAGGTTTACATTGGCTGGCTCACTTGAAGTTGGTGAATAAGGTGCCCATCAACCACGCTCAAGGGAAAGCTCCAGAGGCAAATATAGAGATGACACTAATTATGTATTGTTATTAAAAAAATTAAAAAGCCGGGGGGGGGCAATTTGTTTGAGGACAGGTACGGAGGGAAGAGTACTTTAACTGTCTATCCCCACCATGGTCCCACCATTGCTATTTACACGGGACGGAAGATCCCATTGGTGTGAAGGAGCTGTAGCCTTAACATTTGTGCAACACAATCTTAAATGCATTTGCTTAGATCCAGTGTTATTTTTCTAGAAAGAGAGGTGCCAGAACTCACCACGAATGCCTCCCTCATTCTCTTAGAACGGCAATGGCGCCCACCTGAGAGGTTCTGGCTGAAAAAGCCCCGCTTAGATCCATATTAAACGGAGCTTTCTCCCAGCTCTGCCTGCAAAGAAGATTGCAAGAACAGTCTGTGTGAGTATTATTTTAACAGAAAGCGAACAGGCTGAATCTTTGGCGGGGAAAGTGCCTTCCATATTGTTGAGGAACAGGCTGCCTGAATAATTAGTGATTTGTGGCACAGGGTCAGCTTTAGCATGCGCTGAGGTTGGGCATTTCTAAGAATCCCCAAACTAGCCTAAAGCTCATCACCTCAACACCACTCCTTATTTTACAAGCTGGTCATGATGAGAGAAATTTCCATTTGCAGTTTTCCAAGTCCGAGGGGCTCAGTGAGTGCTCCTCCACGTGAGAGTCTCTCAAGTTTCTTGAGTCAATAGTGTGTTTTTTGTATGTGTTTATTAAGTAGGTTCTTCTGAGGTGGTAGATAACGAACCAACGGAGGCCCAAAAAACAGGGACTGTGGTAAATCTTGGGTGAGGAGAAGAGGAAGTGCCTTAACTCAGGGCCTACACCGCCCCCCCCCTCGATAAACCTCCTCCAGCTGCTTGTCTGGGACTAACAAAAAACGAGGCAAGCTATCGAAACAACCTGGCAGAGTCACAAGCGACGGCTGGCTGGTGCTCTTGTAACACAGCCGCTACCACTCCGCCAGGCCTTGCTCGTAAGGCAGCCTAAGCGTGACCTGGCCTAACGAGGCGCTGTGAGGAGGGGGAGGGCGAAGAGGGGACGCGCCATGAGGAAAGGGGCGGGACCGGGGCAATAAGTGCCTCGGCTTGGGCGGGCCTCCTCGCTCGCTCGCCGTGGCTGCCGTTGCCACGCGCGTGGTGAGTGCTGGAATGCGCGCCGCCGTCGCCCGCTCGTCTGGGCGCTGAGGGGAGGCTCGTCGCCGCCGCCGTCGTCGCCCCCTCGACTCCCTTTGGCCTCGGAGGAGAGGCGGTGAGTTGCCCCGCCGCCGCCGCCGCGTTGGTGGTGCTGCTGGCGTTGGGAGGGAGGACGGGGAGCGGGAGCGAGCCTGTGGCGCTGTCCAGGGCTGATCTGAGGGCGGCTGCTTGCTGCTGCGCATGGGACGGCGTCGCCGGAGTGGGTGGAGTGAGGGCGGCCGGGCGGGGGGGAAAGCCAGGCAGGCAGGCAGGCAGGCAGGCTGGCTGAGGGGCCTCTCAGGAAGGAAGCCGCCGGAGGAGCCCCCCCCCCCCGAGGAACAGCCTCTCCGCCGCCACCGCCAAGACCAACGGCCGTTAGTCCCCGGTGGCCGGAAGGAAGGCTTGGCGGGGAGGAGCCGCCTTCGCCGCCGCCGCCGTCTCCCGGGCCGAGAGCGAGCCGACGAGGCCTCCGCAGCTTCAGCCGCCGCCCTGCGTGGTGGAGCTGGACAGCGATTTCTCGCCCTCCCCCGCCGCTGGGCCTCTTCGCCGCCGTGAGTTGCCGCTTTCGTGCGCCGCGCGGTGACCTTGCGCTCTCCGGTGCCGAGGGATGGATGGGGCGAAGGGAAGCCTCGCGCGTTCCCCACCCTCCGCGGGTGGAAGTCGGGTGGGCCTCGGGTCACGTTCCCCAGCCCCCCACCCCCAACCACGTTTTCCTTGGAGGAGGAAAGTACGGAACTTAACTCTCTCAACTCCCCCCCCCCCGCCATCGCCAACCTACTGAGTCCTTCCTCCAGCTTCCTTCTCCGCCCCCACCCTCGAAGGGAACGAGTTGAGAGGGAGACTCGTGGCGTGTCTCCGTGGGAAGTTGCATGTGTATGTATGGGGGGGGGTGGGGGGAGGGGGAGGGAGACGTTGCAGAACAACCTGGCAACAAAATCACCCCGCACACACTAGGCTGCATTGCTTAGGTCTCGGGGGAGAAAGGAAAAGGCCCCAGCCCTCCTTCTCTTTTGGGGGGGGCGGGGGAGTGTTGGGTGAGAGGAAGTTGGGCAAATCTTCGCCTTCGCTCACCCCCCCCCCCTTCTTTATAAAGTTGCTGGAGAGTTGTAACTTTTTGGGGGGCGGGGGTGGTAGTTGGGGGGGTAAGGTTGAAGGAAAGGGGGGCGAAGTGGGTTGACGAGGCGAAGGCAACTCCCTCCCCCCCCCCCCGCTTCCCGAGCAGCAGCACCACCGACTTCGGTGAGTTTGTGCGTTGTGCGCTGCAGGCAAGAGTTTTGCAAAGAGAGCTGCTTTGTGCTTCTACTTGGTATTTGAGAAAATGGCCGAATGCCTATTTCTGGAATGCAACAGCAGCAGCGGCAGTCGATGGTGGTTGGGGCTGATGGTACACACACATTTGGTAACGGGCTTCTCCCATTGTGAGCTTTTTTTCGGCGAATATCTGCGGCCTCAAGTTCCTTTGCATACTTACTTGGGAGTAAAAACTTGGAATTTAATTTCTCAGCAAACGTGCAGGAGGCTGAATAAAAGACCATCGGCATTTGAAAGCTTCCAGACTTTAAAACACTGCTAGTTCTTTTTACTTTCTGCCTTGATAACATTGTGTATGTCGGTCATTGAGCTCGTTTGCGTTTAGGCCAAAAACGAGACCAGCTTTTTATTTAAATACAATCCCCACCCTGCTGTTGGTTGACTAATTTCAAGACCAAGTAACTTGCCAAACACACTTTGTTGAGGAATGTGTGTGTGTGTGTGAGCTTTTCTTCAGTACCTTAGTAGAAGTGAAGGGAGCTGAGAAAGCCATGGTGTATGCATTTTCAGTTTTGGAAGCAAATTCTGAATTGCACAAAAATACACATCACCTACAGCCGTTCCTGTTTTGCTGTGAATCCCTACATAGTGTGAGGATATATCTGGTCTGTAGGTATTTACTTTGAATTAATTCAAAGAACATGTATGTTTACATGATACCTTACTCCAGGTAGGTTCACTGTTTTAGTTTTTACTTGTGCAGTGTAGGTAATTGTATCAGTAGAACAACAACTCTGAGTAGGTTTTAAGAAGTCTGGCCTGTGGAAAGGTTTTTGAAATGATTTAACTGTAGTAGTACAACGGGAAGTAAGGCCCAAGCCAGGTCTTGTAATCAAAGGTCTGTGTTTGAGGACTTGCCTGTGTGTATGCTGCTGTGATGGTTCTGCAATAATGGAACTGTCTTCCAGTTAGCATTTGTT
Source organism: Podarcis bocagei (assembly GCF_964188305.1). Taxonomy (NCBI): domain Eukaryota; kingdom Metazoa; phylum Chordata; class Lepidosauria; order Squamata; family Lacertidae; genus Podarcis; species Podarcis bocagei. The sequence continues at coordinate 34,720,346 of NC_138143.1, read as the reverse complement.
TGATTTTTGGTTCTGGCTTTCAAGAAGGCCATAACAAAATACATTTTTAACATGGCCTTGCTTGGTAGGGACTCTGCAGTATTGCATTACAACTAACTCTGGTGCTGGCCTAGAGGATTTTGGTGTTTAGAAATAAAGTGCATTGGATTAAAGCATATTTAATCTAGACCATCATTGTTTAATTGCTCTTTTTATTCAAATTTGGTGTTGAAAGTTGGTTTTCCAAAGCAAAGGAGCAATGACAACTATTTACCCACTCTCACCCATTATACCAGGCTTTCTCAACCTCGGCCCTCCAGATGTTTTGAGACTGTAATTCCCATCATCCCTGACCACTGGTCCTGCTAGCTAGGAATCATGGGAGTTGTAGGCCAAAAACATCTGGAGGGCCGAGGTTGAGGAAGCCTGCTCTATACAGAATTATTGGACCACATGCTAGCTGCTAAAGAATTAATAATAGTTAATCAACAATTATCTTCCCATGAGACATCTCAAAACAATTAGCACTTTAAATCTATTTTTCCTTGTAATGTTCTGGAAAAGACAAAGCATTGTTTGACTACAACTGTTATCAGTATTCATAAAACCCTGCACATTTAACTAAAATATGCCTAGTTTCAGCTTTTCATTTCAAGATGAATAGCGTGGCCTTCAGATTTAATGCTTTGGATCCTAGACATGTTTTTAAAGTGATAACCAATTATTTATAATTAATAACCTTATTCACACTTGGCTAGGTTACAAGGCTCTCGGTGTTTGCTGTTAAATGAAGCATGCTTGGGTGTAGGTGTGCTTATAGTTGGAGTTTATTGTGGAATCAGTGCATTCAGATAATTTTTTTGCAGCATCCACATGTCATAAAAATTTCAGTTGTGCCTTTTAAGCATATAATCCTGATTTCATCTTACTGTAGGAAATCTGATAAGAAAAAATATATACTGTATATCCTGCTGCATATCTAGTCACCACTGGCATAGAAGCTCATTTAGCACACTTTTTGGTAGGTGGTTTGTCAAGAAGTTTCTCATGTGTGGTGACATTTCGTTGGATGGCCACTATGCACATTTGCTCCTCACCTGAGCCAAACCTAGCTATTTTTCCTCTGTGGTCCACAATACCAGAGGAAAAAGACCCATTTCTACCAATTGCTGCATGCTGAAAATGTGCTTGAATTTCAACAACCCAGTTCAAAGGAGCTGTTCTCTGAAGATCTCCACACATTAAAATACATAGGCTTTGCGCAATAACTGTATCATAATTTAAATATTTCATTGCTGCTGCGATTTTTTTGCAGTCTGGGGAAAGTGTGCTTGTGCTTTTAAGAGTAAAAAGGGACTGTAGGGGATTCCAAATTGTTTTGGATATAGTCTCCCCCCGCCAAATATAATTATTGTGCAAGACATTAGTATTAAAGAAATCCCCAGCTACTTCCAGTGGATCTATTTTAATGCAGTGTGTGCACAGGTACAGAAATAGGTAGTGAAGGGCACTGGTGTGGACAGCAAGCGGCAGAATAACTGGAACTGGAACAAATACAGTTGTGGAATTTAGCATGGCAATTGTGCACACAGAAAGACTGAATGTGAACAACTCATTTGAAATATAAAGTCCTTGCCTGGGAGCATGCTAGGCGGGAAGGACGCTGACACTTTGCTATAAAATGAAATCATGATGCAATTAAAAGTTTGTCTTTGTGGAAAATGTGGCCATATTTGACCATAATTTCTCTTAATCGAGATAAGTATCATAATTAAATTGTCACTGTTCTCAGTTTTGGATTATTATGTAATAATTTATAGACAGACACTTGAACAATCTTTCCCTCCCTTTTTAACAGAACTGCTAATATGGCAATGCAAGTGCTGGGGCAGTCTGGTGGCAGTGGCCTGTTCCCTGGAAATACTAACCTTGGCATGGCTTTGCCAAATGACATGTATGACTTTTCGGAACTTTCCAAAGCTGAGCTAGCAGCTCCACAGCTTATTATGCTGGCAAATGTGGCCCTGACAGGAGAAGTGAATGGCAACTGTTGTGATTACATGGTTGGTGAAGAGAGGCAAATGGCTGAACTGACAACCGTCGGCAATGCCAACTTTTCAGACAGCGATGGAGAAGGAATAGATGAAGCCCAGGGCATGGAGAACAACCATAGACGCCTGGAAGATATGGATCTGGGATCCCTTGAAACTCCTGAGGTTCGTAATGTGGAAATGGCAGAACTGACGGAGCCTTCTGTTCCTCATACTTGCAGCCAGGACAAGGGCTACCCGTTGGAGGTGCCAGATACTTCAGAGAGTGCAGATGACAAATGTAAGAGCTTGAAGAACAAACCATTTCGCTGTAAGCCGTGTCAGTATGAGGCAGAGTCAGAGAAGGAGTTTGTCCATCACATTCGGGTACACAGTGCCAAGAGATTCATTGTGGAAGAAAAAGCTGAGAAGCATGGCCAAGTTAAAGAAGCTGCCTCCAGTGCTACAGATGAAGTTGATTTCTCCAAGGGGCCCATTAGATGTGATCGCTGTGGCTACAACACTAACAGGTATGATCACTATCTGGCTCATTTGAAGCACCACAACAAAGCTGGAGAAAATGAGAGGGTCTACAAATGCACCATCTGCACGTACACAACTGTCAGTGAATATCACTGGAAGAAGCATTTAAGAAACCATTTCCCACGGAAAGTGTACACATGCTCACAATGCTCCTACTTCTCGGACCGGAAGAACAACTATGTGCAACATATTCGAACTCATACAGGTGAGTGTTGTATCTGTTTCTTAGGTTTGGCTGTTTGCAATGGACTTGGGTGTGCTGGATTTGAGTGCGTTTGCACTTGTTTGCCACCATGTTATAAATTGTGCTATAAACTAGCACTTTCTGATTTTAAATGATTCGCTTATGTGTACCAGGAGTATTGTGTTTTACATTAGAGCTAATGGGTAAAACAATAAAATTAAACACAATTCATTACATCTGTGTGTGGCAGGGGAGGTGATATTTGCTGATTCTCACTGATAGTTTTTAAGGAGAATGAGTGTATTTTGAGAATTAGAATTTTCTCCAATCAAATTTTAAATAATCACCAATTAAATAGATGCTTATATACTGGATATTTATATACTGAAAATTAGCTCTAGTTAAGGGAACAATGGTGGTTTTTGCTTTTGAAAATACTTTGCCACAGTCAGCTGATTTGTTTTTCTCTGCTCAACGTTTTTGGTTTGTTTGTATAAAACCCTCACAAAACATTTGTGTCCAAGTTATTTTTTTGAAGAAATGCAGAACAGGAAAATAACAAAATTGCCAGAAATCACTAAAAGTAGACTTGGCTTTTGAAGTTAATTTTAAAATGAAGTCAGAAACATTTTGTTTGAGTTAAAAGTGACAGTGGTAGTTGAGCTATTTAAGCTTGTAGCTGCTTTTAGGGCAGTGCTTAAGGGACCTAGTGGTAGTGGAAGAATAGTGCAGTTCCAAAATGACGAGCATCCCTCAAACCTCATATTTTTCTATGAATTCTTTGGCCTAATCCTCACCCCAAGCCAATCATTGGGACCAGATACTGGTTGGGGCAGGCCTAGTTTTGCTCACAGAGGTGGCATGTTGGATCCTTCCAGCTGCCTCAATATTTTTGCAACTCCGTGCTTCTCCCTGCCCCCCCCCGCCCCCGGGTTCAGAAAGTTCTGTTTGGCAAGTAAGGAAGCTTTGTGGCTGTTCTTCTCCTGCCAAGCAGAGGATCATGCTTTAGCAACTATGAGACTTCATGTGACACAGCAATTTAAGTGCAGTTCTAGAATCAGGATATAGCAGTTGAATATATATATATATATATAATGTGGATAGGGATTTCAATCCAGTATTGGATGTAATTATGTTCTACGGATGAAGAGAATTCAAGCCAGCACAAGTAGCCAGGCTTTGGAATTTCAGCTTCATTATATATAGTGTGCAGTGGTGGCCTGCATTCTTTTGCCACTTTTGCTCAGATTTTGCATTAATAGAGCAGAAACAACCGTCATGATTCAGGCTTGAATTCTTTTCAAGGTGGCAGACTTTTTTCTTTTTTCTTTCACAGAAGGAGTTGTGAGGCTGTAGTGGATTACTTAATATGTTCAGAAACTGAGACCATCTTGCTGTTCCTTTGCAATGTTGCAGATTCATTGGGTGCTGCAGGAAAGCATTCTTCCTCCCCTAACTGTATTCTGCTTGGAATGGAGAGTGTAGTTGATCACTTTTGAATCCTATCCTCGCCCATTTATTGCAGAAATTGCCAGGTTGCTGTGAATATCTTCACCTATAGATTTCTGCGTATAAAACCATTGTTAAAGGGCAGAAAAACAGACTAGTCATAATTAGTGGAGACAAAACCTGCAGCGGTGCCAGGAGTGAAAGCCAGGCATGTGCATGCTTGAATTATTAGGCAAAAGGAAGTGCTTGAAGTAGCATATTCAGTAGCATATTCTAGTGATCTTAGACTCACGTGGTGTATAGCCCCTGTTCTCCCATCTAAAAGACTTCAGAATTTTGCTCTAGCTTAGATACATATCCGCTCCATTAATGCTATGTAGAATGTAACCTTGTACCAGACATAATGTGATAAATAGTTGAGTTATGGATATATGTGCAGAATTCTGTTCCTCATTGTGATCTCTTTTCCTTGTGCTGGCCAGTTTCTACTAAATGAAAAAAAAGTAAGTTGTATTTTTTAAATCATTTGATGCTGTCCCCAAATAAGTGGTAATACTAGATTTGCAACTAGAAGAGTGAAGGGGAGAAGAAAGACACCCCAATACAACTTTGTATACTTAGAGTGTGGCACTCACAGGCACTATGATGCCCTCAGGCACTCCCCTTTTGTGCCCATACAGTTCCCCTTTCCTTCCTACATGATTTTTGATTTTTTAATTTGAGTTTTGTCTGTTTGTTGTGCTTTTTGGGGGGATTGTTTCATTTTGACTTGCCTGCTATTGTTTCTGGTCATACTTGTTTTGTTTATGTGTACATGTTTTTATGGGGAGAAATCTGAACATCAATCCCTTTCCTCTGCCATCCACCCATGAAATCAGTATTTTGTTTTGGACTCAACAGTTTCTTTAGGTTTACAGCTGAGACTCAAGGTCCTAAAAGGTTAGAGACCCCTAGTATAAACAGTAGGGACAGTCAGTCAGTTTCATTGCGACTGTGTCAAAAACGTATGTTAGCAAAAGTCTGATAGAAACTGAGTTTTTAGGAGAAATTTTATTAGGCTGCCACCTGGTAGTGGGTCCCATAACACCTTTTAGAGGTCATTGAGTTAGAACATAATCCAGCCAAACTTCAGCACAGTACATTTTAATGTGAAGTACTTGTTTAAGTGTCTCCCATTGAAAATGAGATTTACAGGTGTTTGGCCAAGGTGCCTGGATAGCCTTGGTCAAGAAGGGCAAACTACTGGCCTCTGACACAAGAAAGACAAATGGGGAGGAAGGTTGCATGGCTCTGCCAGAAGGTGCTTGACGCTCCTTGAAGCAGTTGTGCCCAAGGGAAAACATTTGGGGAAATGGGGGTGGGGTTACCTGAAGATGAGAGACTGTTGTAGCTACAATTTTTGATTTCTTCACCAAGGTCAGGCAGTTTCCCTCAAAAAATTGTTCATTCCTATCATTTACCTTTGCTTGGACCTCAGGACAAGTCTGAGAGAACACAGTCTCTCTCCCATCCCCTCTGACCTTGCAAAAGGAGTTGAGGGAGAACTGGAATTTTCTGTAATTTGAGCAGCAGTGCTGGAAATGGTGGGAGAGAATTTTGCTGCTGCTTATTTTCTGTAAGAGTATGTGGGAGGTTGCAGAGTGTCCTTGTGAGTTCAGGGGCGCTTGCACTTGATGAGTGCATTTGTGGATGTTTAGCTAAGAATGGGAGGCAGGAATTCCCTGGTTTAAATCTTGCTTCAGCCAAGAATTACAAGGCAGGTTTAGACAAGCAGCTATTTTTCAGCAACAATACCTGCAATATGGGAATAAAAAAAAACCCTAGATTGTTTCTAGAGTTGTTGTAAAATTTACAAATATGGCTAGAAATCACTTCAGCCCAAATTCAAACTATAAAATAGTCTCACACACACGCACCTCTGCAAGAGAGGCTTAAAAAAATAGTTAACCCTGGTTTCATTTAGTGTTTATGTCATATTTATAGAGCAGGTGAATTACTTTTTAGGTGAGGGGTGCTATTTATTTTAGGGATAATTTATATTTGATGTATTTGCCAGGTATATTAGACCAGGAAGGAAGATGTTTAAACCAAAATCCTAGTCCGGTTTTAAGATGAAACAGCATTTTTATGCCACTTTTCTCTCACCAAATTGTCCAGCTCAGTTATTTTGTGTTCTCGTGTGTGTGTGTGTGTGTGTGTGTGTGTGCGCGCGCGCGCGCGCACGCGCGCAGTTCAATCCTCTATGAGCAATTTAAGGATTTTTAATTTGTGTTTATTTTATCTGTTTTAATAGGAGAGCGTCCCTATCGGTGTTCCATGTGTCCTTATTCAAGTTCTCAGAAGACTCATTTAACCAGGCACATGCGCACACATTCAGGTTGGTAAAAAGGCAATTCAAGAGAGCCGTGGTGGTTAGGATTGTGGCTGTATTCGTTAAATGTCTGATATGTCAGTGCAGGGATTGGCAGAATAAAATTCGTAGCCTGTTTATGACCGCCAAAGGTTAAAGCCTAAAACAGCCTGTAGGTGAGTTGTTAATTGTGTGCTTACATTGGCTGTGGAAACAGCCATGGCTAGCTGGATGCTTTGCACTTGTAATCCCTGCTATTTATATTTTCACTCTGGGCAGTCTCCTGGATGATAAGAAAGAGCTTTGAAAGCCCCCCCTCCCAATATACAGAGTGAACTTCCTTCCCCACTTGTTAAGCTATGTTTCCAGTATTCATCAAAGCAGCATCCATGCAGAAGAGGAAGATAAATCAGCAGTTCTCGGGGAAATGCAAAGCTTTGCAGTACTATAAAAAAAACTTCGATACTCCCCCAAAGGTGGGGAACCCAAATGCATGCCATTGAGAACTGAACAATGCTCATTGAATCACAGAATGCTGGGAGTGTTAAACAAAAAAAAGGGGGGGTTGGGGCAGAATAGAAGAGGGCATTGCTGAATTGGAGCATTCACATTGCAAAACTTTCTTGTGATTGTCACTTATCCACATGACTTTTAATGTGTTTCCTGCATTCGTGACAACTTTTGAAACAGCCATTGAATTTTAACCCCTCCATGCATGTAATTTGTGGAGTTGATTCCTGCTGTACATATTAATGACTGATTTCTGTTTTTATTGTTAGTATACACTCACATTTAATGTTCAAGTAAGAGTTGCTGATCACCCAGTCAGTTTGTATTTTTCTCCTGGAACTATATTTATATGTCTGGGTTTGGGGGTGGAGTGGTAGCACTGCAGAAACATCTTACCTTTTTGAGGAAATAATTGCTTCTGGGTTATATGGGTGTGGTGTAATATTTGTGTAAGCCTACTATTCATGTGTAATTTCCATTTTTCTACACTGCCTTCAGTGGACCAGTTTGGTTTGGATTCCAATTGCTAGTATTACTGTAGACTGATCTTTCCTGGTATGTATTTATCATAGATGGAATATGTGGAGTAGTTGTTGCTTGCATGTTTGTTTTTGTTTCTTTTGGTTTGTTGCTGTCTTTTGTGAATGTGTTAACTGTAAAATCTTTTTTTTTTAAGTTGAGAAATGCAAAAGCATGCGCAACTGTATAAATCTGTAGCTGTGCAAATGAGTTGCTGTTTGTAATTTAATCACTGGTAATTTCCCTCTTGATTGCTTCAGGTGAGAAGCCGTTTAAATGTGAGCAGTGCAGCTATGTGGCATCAAACCAGCATGAAGTGACTCGGCATGCAAGGCAGGTTCATGATGGGCCCAAACCGCTGGCCTGCCCGCATTGTGACTACAAAACTGCTGACCGAAGCAACTTCAAGAAGCATGTTGAACTCCATGTCAGCCCACGGCAGTTCCTTTGCCCAGTCTGCGAGTATGCTGCATCCAAGAAGTGTAATTTGCAGTATCACATCAAATCCAGGCACCCTGACTGTTGTGACATCACAATGGATGTCTCAAAAGTAAGACTACGAACTAAAAAGAATGAAGTGAATACTTCTGAAAACGTGGGTGGTGATAATAAAGGCGTGGAACAAGAACAGGCAAAGAAAGAGATGACTGAAAAGAAAAGTGAGAGAACTGTAAAAGACGAGAACCTGTCAAAAGAAAAGAAACCAACTAGCAGTGTTGGTATAGGCCACGTAACAACTCGAAGTCGCAAAACCGTTGCTGAAAGCAAAGAGGCAAATGTGAAAACTGAGAAAATGACAGAGAAATCTGGCAAAGCAAAGAAAGCAAAGAGAAAAGCAGATGCCACCCCTGTTCCTTTGGCAAAAGATTTTGCAGCAGACACTGATGTTATAGTGAAGAAGAAAAAGAAAACTGAAAAAATGTCCCCTAAATGTCAGGACTCTCAAAAGAGTGAAAACAAATTAGAAGTCACCAAAAAGCAAAATTCTTGCCTGAAGAAAAACAAGAAAAAGAAATATCTGAGGAGTAAGCCTGGTAAGAACAACAGAAAGCTTGATTGTGAGAAGGTCACAGATGAGGAGCCGTTCTCTAAAGAATCTGTTGCTATACAAGAGGAGGAAAGTAAGGTAACTGATAATGCTTGCAATGAACTCCAGCCTACTGTTATCCTTGATGTTAGAGAGAGCCAGTGTGTTCCTGTGGAGAACATGCAAGATCATGAGTCAGTGGCTGCTCAGGACAAGGCTATGGATATAGAGGTGAAAGAGCAAGAAATGCCCATGGCAGAAGAGGAGACAATTAAAGCAGTTTCCCAGAATGAAATTGAGCTGACAGTCATTCCTTGTATCAGGTCTGAGGACTCCAATACCACCTTTGAAAAAGAGAGAGGCGTACTAAAAGATGCTTTACCTGATTTGTCCCAAAATACGGAAGCCCCAGAAAGTTGTGAGATGCAGATTGTGACTGATCCTGATCCAATACAAGAAACTGAAGAGATACAACAAATGTGTGAGAGAGAAACTGTGAGTAACCCACATCCAGAAGATGTCAGTTCTACAAAAGAATTGCAGGCTGAAGACTCGGCAGAAGCTCCTCCACCACTGTCGCCGGAAAAACTGGAGAAGAGCACTAAAGCAGACCTGGTTTCAGCATCGTCCAGTGGCACAGTAGTAAATGAAAATCAGGAAATGGAAGAGGATGAAGGCATCCACAGTCACGAGGGCAGTGATATAAGTGACAACATATCAGAAGGCAGTGATGATTCTGGGTTAAATGGTGCTCGGACAGCACAGGAGAAAGACCAGAAACCATCCCAGGAAGTGGCAGAAGCCAAGGCCACAAAGGAGAACTATGTGTGCATATTCTGCGATCGTTCATTTAAAAAGGAAGGTGAATACAGTAAGCACCTGAATCGCCATTTAGTAAATGTGTACTATCTTGAGAAAGCAACAAAGGGGCAAGATTAACCAAACTGCAGTTTCATGACAGTTTATTCTAGAGCTTAGGTACCAGTTCTTGTAGAATCTTTGCTTAAGCTCAGTTTGCTTATACTTTTTAAAGTTGGTTGTGTTTTTCTGACCTTTGATGAAATGTTGAACTAATTAATTACTTGTATCTCTTTGATTAGAGAGGGCAAATAGGGTATGCATGCTGTGGCTTGTTAAATTGGCAGAACTCCTTGGGATAGAGCCCTGGAATCTCTTGAGTATTTCTGCTGACTTGAAGCAGAACTATTCACAAGTTAGTAGGTTTAGAAATGTAGCCTTGGGGAACAATCCACCAAGTGTGTCTCCTGCACAGCCTCTTAAAAAAAAATAGAAGTGTGCAAGAGCACTGTTGTGCTGTTGCAGAGTCCTGTTTGTTTCCATAGGACTTGAGCAGGAGATATTAACAGTTGACTGAGCCCACAGTCTGGGCCTGTCCAGTCATTACATTCCAGGAAGATATTTCAGCCTGGTATGAGACATGTGCTCCTTCTCTCTTTCCCCTTTACTGCTAGGAGAAAGTCGAAGGTGAATCAGCATTTATTTGAACATGGTATCTTCCTGATCACCCATTCAAGACCCCCTTATTTGATCCTGTTTTATATACAGTTGCCACAATGTGGAACTGCTTCCCCATATTCCATTTCTACACCATTGCAGTGTAGGTAAGGCCAAGTGTGTGAGTTTCCCCACCCCCTAATGGGAAGAAAACAGTAACTGGTCCTGTCCCTGTGGTTCTGATATTCAGAATACTTAGCTGTATGTGAATGGGGGTTTTCTGACGACAGACTGGGTGGTTAGGGAGATAATGTCTTCAGTAAACAGCACAGCCTGGTTCACTCTTGTCCTTCTCCTTGTTCGGAAGGATGAGAGTCTTGGGTGTGAGACCATCAGGCTCATCCCTGGTTAATAATTCCTTGCAATGTGACAAGTGCACAGGCCATCTGTGCTTGTTGAACAAAGTGTTATAGAAATAAACTCCTAGAAATTGAAATATTGCTCCAATTGTTTCTAGAAAAATCTGCCTTTTTTATTTTCACCTGTTGGTATGATGAATGCTTAAAGAACTCACTGTGGCAGATTATTTGTAAAAAGAGCACTTTCAGAAAAATGTTGAGGTTGGCTAACAGAAAACATAATTGCATGATCATATATTTAATTTGCATATACATTTCAGGTCCCCCAATCATGATCAGCAAGCCAAAATCTTGGGAGTTCTTTCTACCTTTCTGTTGATTAGTGAATCCATTATTTGTTAAATACTACTTTTCGACAAGGTTCTTATTTCTTCTTGTGCTTTAAGAGATGAAAAAATGTTGCACATAATTGTTTTTATTTTTACCTATGCAGTTTAAGCCTTTAGGAGTTTAGTTATTTCTGTGTATATGAACACTTTATATATGCATGTTTGGTTTTTGTTAATGGGTTTCCTTCCCGTAATGTTGATTTTCAGGTTTGTTGCGTATTGTGGCCAGTGTTGTTTATCTTGACCACATTTTCTGGTTCTGAGTTTGTGCAGTGTTGTAGCTTTAATTATTTGATTTTGGAACAAATGATACTAAAGGAATGTCATCCCACAGACCACACTAAGAACCAATTACTGCTCATGGATAGCTCCCATTGTGAAAGGGGAACTTCTCAATAGATTGTGCCCCCAAGAAGGTTGTTCATACATATCTCTGTATATAAGGTTGGATAATATATTCATATAGTATGCATTTTTATGCAGACAGTACTTTCTGCTGTTTTAGTGCATTTATTATTGCTGGGAGAAACTTTTCATTGCCCTCCATTAAAATTAATAGGGGCATGCATGTGAAATTTCATGGGAAACTTAATTTGTTAATGGGTGGTGCTTGTCGAGTTCTAAGCATGGAATAGTCAAATGAGAGCAAAAAATCCATTAAAAGTACACGTGAATTTTAAAATTTGCAAGTACTCTTGCCCAGCTCACACTCATTTCAGAGGGTCCTGTGCAGGAGAATTTCCAGGTGGATTGCGCTCCTTATCTGCTTGACAAAGACAAATGTTGGCAATTACATAATACATGGAATTTGAAATGATCATCACTATCAGGAAGATCTTGGAAAGCAACAAATAAGGGAAGATGTAGAAATTCCTGATCCTTGTTCCATCAAGTTCTAACTTAAATTAATTACCCTGATACTTTTATACTTGACATAAAAAGGAGCTGAAATGATTGGATATATTATGAATTTGCAAACACTGGGAGAAAAGTCACAAGTAAAGCAAGTCTGTTATCAGTAAGGTTTGAGGCATTTGGAATGTGTGAGCAGTGAGAAAACCGCAGGTCTTTTGAATCTATCCCCCTTCAGATTTATGTTTTTCCTGAATTTGTAGATATAAATGCCACCTGCAGTCCTGCAAAGCAACATCTATGGAAGCTATAGGGCACATTCTATCCCAGCAGCTTTTGCCAATCTGATGCCTTCCATGCCATGTACTACCGCTCCCACCTGGAGGGCAGCAGTAGGCGAAGGCTGATCTGTGAGGACGTTTCTCCAGGACAAACCCCATGAGTGTATTCTGGCATGGCTCTTGTTTACTTCTTGGGGCTTGCGCAGAAGAACATCCTGCTAAACTGTGCCTCAGAATGGCTATCACGATAGTTTTTGGACCTGCTGCAGAAATATTAAAGCAAATTCTTTTATTCTTTTGTCTTGGAGACTGCTAACGCTTGCATTAGTTTAAGCTGTATTCGGTCTTTTTCCCTCCTCCTTTCTGCTAGAACCTTCTGTGGTTCTTTTTCAATATAACTTGACTGAATACAGGAACCTAATACTTCTGTGTAGTGGGTGGGTGGGTGGGTGGAGTTTTCTAATAGGAGGCCAAAGATCTGAGGGAGAAAAATCCCTTTAGGGCAGAAATAAATTGTGTAACATTGGTTATTTGTGTGTGAATAGCTTGTGTTGAATACTTACTTTGGCTGTGACAATCATTGTCAACTGAGAATCAAGTTGCAACTATATTTATGTTGAACCATTAAACACTGCTGAATTGTCTTCCTAACCAATTAGTTGGAATAGTATTAAACACAACTTTATTGTTGGATGTAAAATATTGTCATTTTGTAAAATATTGTTTTGTAAAAGGTTTGGACAGAGGTTGGAAACTCCAGTACAGTGTAGAGTTTTTTCTCTCTCTCTGCCTTTTTAAAAAGAGTTGTTTCCGCTTTGTAAAAACCTTGGTGGCCTTAAGCTACATTTTTTGTGATTTTTTTAAAAAACCAAGTTGGTTGAAAAGGTAGAGGCAAAGGGGTGTCACTAGCAGTAATGGCATTAGATGACTTCACATTACAAGAAAATGTTGTCATGTTACTCAGAAGATCTTACTAGCAAATGATCAGGAGTAAAACTTTCACGCTAGAAAAGATAGTAGAAGTTGGTAGCTGTGTTGGGTAGTGTTTCTGAGCTTGAGAGGGCAAACTGTTAAGTATTAAAATAATATCTTCCAGCGATGTAATTGTTGTGTCTTGAGATATATTGGATATTGTGATTGACTTGAAATTCCTGTATGCTTTCCCCTATTTTGTTAGAATAGAAGGCGGTACCTATAGTGATTCAACAGTTTAAAAATAAAACTGGTAAAAGATGGAATGTCACTCCTGTCTTAATGTTAGATGTTGCAAGCGGATTAGTGAAATTAGGGTTAAACTACAGATGAGTTACTGTGTTTCTGCCTAAAGTAGATATTTCTTAAATTGAATTTTGAGATTGTCACAGGAATTTTGGATACACTTTTCCAGCGTCTTCCTTTATTAAAGGGCTTCTCTCAGCAGCAATGCCTGTCATAACACCCCAGCCTGATACATCCTGCATTATCTCATGTTGTTTGACAGTGTGGCTAGTTAGTAGAATCTATAGTGTTTTTGGAAAAGTAGCCTAAAGAATGGATTACTAGGAACTTGGCAACACATCTTAATATTGCTGCTATTTAGGGATTGATTGACCTAAGGGCTGGAACTTTAAATCTTTTCTACAGAACAAACTGACAGGTCAGTTAATACTCATAATGCCTTTGATTTCAGTATGTTGTTTTGCTGATGTATTGTAAGCACAGGTTCAGTTAGGTTTATTGAATCTTGATTGTGTAGCTAACAAGCTGAAATACAATATTAATTACATCCAGGTAGTTCAAGAAATTGTTTCACACATGTGTATATATACCTTTTCCTTCCCTAAAAAGCAAATCACACTAGCTAAAGAACTTTTTGTAAGCTGGCACTGAAACATTTTATGTTTGGTTGCACCATGTTTGAAGCTTTTTACAGTGCAATACTTGTATTATTCTGTCAATTTAAACCAAAGGTAATTTTTTTTCATGCTTTCTCTCTACTGTAGTGCATGAAGAGCTTTTATATGTTTGTAATAGATGTAAAATCAGAAAAGATCACATATCCTGGGTTTTTTGTTTACCTAAACTATGTACAAGCCTTTGTCCAAAATGTAAGGTGTTAAACTAAATTGCATATTAACCCATGAGTGTATTTTCCTAAGCATAGTTATGTCAATAAACTTTATTAAGGAGTATGTGTATCTTTCATCTGTCTTTTCTGAATATTCAGCAAATAATACCATTGGCTATGGAATGGGTGGATAGAAGTTAAGAGCAGCATATATTGGTTGATCTCTGGGTGATTTGAAATGGATTGGCAAGGCTTTCTTGCTCCCAGTTGCTTACCGGTGGCAAGAAAATAGCTCCCTAAATTGGTGAGAGGCAGAGATATGTGGAAGCACTGTGATAACCTGAGTTCAGATCCAATACTTGAAACAAATTCCTGGAATATGAATTAACCAGACCCCAATTGTTGGCTCCTAGAGTTTTAGTAAAAAATCAAGTGGCTCCTACAAGCTTCACAGTTGGTCCTCTCCTGCGCTAAAGGGCCACAAGATGCATGCATAAAAATCTATATTGGCGATGTGACGGGACCATGGTCATCTTTGGGGCTCTTCCACCCTCTTTGATATTTCACCTGTCAGATAATCAACATTATTGAAGTAGGAGACAATTTCTGTAGCAGAAATTGTGTCTTGCTACCTGTGAAGCAGTAAACTGAATGACAGCTGTGCTAGAGCAATACAAGATGTAATTTCCCCAGCGTCTTGGATACTTGAATTATATTTAATTCTATTTTTATTACTGATATGTTTGCCATCCTGAGCTCCTTGGGGAAGAAGGGTGGGAAATGAATTCAGTAGATAGATAAATAAGGGGATATTTCCACACACCCCTATCCTTGAAGACATTTCTTGATAGACAGCTGGCAGTGGACAAGAGTGTAGAATGCATATTTAAGAACTTTGCAATCCCGTGAAGGTTAAAATAACACCAGTTATAAAGCAGTGGCTGCCAATGTCAGCAGTTGCCTGGCTAAATGCCCCAGTTCAAAATACAATAAAGTTTCATTAAAATCTGTAAGACTTTTCTTCATTAAAATATTTTGGGTCAGTGCTTCAGGAGCTCTGAAGGTGGTGCCAGATACCTGCAAACACAATCATTTGGTATTCTGTTCAAATTATATCAAGATTAAAACTAGTCTCGTTTAGCAAATGAAGCTACGGTATACTTTGTTCTCCTTGTTGTCTCCAGCAAGCTGGTGCCCACAAATAAAATGAAGAAACAAAAGTTTGTGTCTTAAGAAATCTCCCACTGATGAGATGCACATTGAAATCCAATACCACGCTTGAAAAATAAAGGCTGTATTCTATAGTATGTATAAATTTATGCAGAACAGGGCATATTTGCATAACATACTGGCTTTCTTTAGTGATGAGGAAGGACAAGAAACTATGGATTGCATTGAATCTTAGAAATCTTACATGGCAATTCTGCCTTCTGATTTTTCAGCAGGCACTACCCGCAATCTTCCAAGCAGATATTCACAACCATAATAATGATAAACATACTTTTTTTCTTTAAAGGGTGAGATTTGCTGAATACTGTTGTTCCTGTGGAATTACATTGAGTCCTCTTGATGTCACATTGTGCAATGTTGAGGTCTGAAAAATCGCAGTACATTCAGTTCAATTACTGCCTTGTCAGACAGAACATACATCCAGTCAGCAGAAAAATATCATGACTAAATGCATGTCTCAATAATATTGTGTGTTCCCTTTCCTACAGTCTTCATGGTAAGGTGTTAGTTTTGGATTATGTTATCAACAACCTTCTCATTTACTGTCATACATATTTCAAAATAATTCAGTGAGTGACGTCCTGACGGGTTTTGGGGTTTTTTTTGCTGTCAATGCTTCACTGCATTAGGACAATGAACCACTATGTAAATTCTTTGATACATACCACTGCAGACCCAGCAACAGCAGTCTGTCCCTTCCTGGTTAAAACCATATTACTTCTCCGCCCTTGCTCAACCTGTTCCCATAAGTCATTGAGAAAGATCTGGTGGAAAGTATTTTTTGATTAATGATCCCAGGAGACTGAATTAAACTGACACTTGTATCTGCTTTCAACAAAATGCCCATAAATTTATGCTGCAAAGGCAGTTTTGCAGCAAATTGCATCCCCTGTGCATCAAAGTGGAGAGTAAGATCTGCCCCTTTCAAGTGTCCTCAACCATCATTTTTTTAGGGGGGAAAGTAATGGTACATGAAGCACCAGTCTCAGTAAATAAGGGCATTGATTTTAAAAATATTTTAATGCTGTAGCCCCCTTTATTTGTTGTTGTGCAGGCTTCATTTACTGAGTGATGCCTAGACTTCCTGGCCTCAAGACATCACTGTTGACACAAGGGTCAGCAAGGCCAGAGTTACAGGCCCGAAGGCTTTACCCATAGTGCCCCTTTCCATGCATAACAGCAAAGTACTACTGCCACAGTTTATGGAGCTCAAACATGGACAGGGTTTTGAATCCTTTGAATGTACAGATGCCCTTGATTTTCTCTTATAAAGTTTCATAAAGGAGCTAGTTCCTTAGGAATGGGAAAACTTTGAACAGGAGTTTAAGAGCGAACGTGAAAAGTGGACAACCACAGCTTCCATTCTTTCTCCCGCTTCGTTCATCTATCCATCCTCAAGGGCTCTTGCCCACACACATACTGCACTTCATCATTTCAGGAATGGAGAGCAACAGAGCCCTCCCACACTCTGCTTGCTGCCATCTTCCCTCTGAGAGTACAAGACACTGCTTGACCCTAGTCAGGGAGCCTCCCTCCTGGTGGGAGACCCAGCCTGCTCTGCTCGTTCCATTTCTTTCACCATCAGAGAACAAAGAGATCTACAGGCAATTAGGTGCACATGACATAGCTGGGAAGCCAAGCCCAGAGCTTGACACCTAGAGCCTTGTTTTGCAGTACCGCTATGCTCTGGTTTGGGTCTCTACAAGTGGCAGGAAAATGTGTATTGGCCACAAAGAAGGGAGGTGATTCATATAAATGTTTCGAACTTTAAATCCTTATTTATTTTTTTACAAAACTTGTTTTACAACAAACAATCTGAAAAGAAAGGTATGTTCTGTGCAAATAGCACTGTGTCATCCTTGGGTAAATGACCTGTTAGGAGATTTCATTATCTACAGTTTCTTAGATTTTCCCCATCCTTGTTTTCTTAGTTACATCTCTCTTTAAGTTTGCCACAAGGGGAGGTGGTTTTTTAGTCTCATATGCTGCACTTCGTTGCAGACGACGTCCTTTGATGTGAATGATGTATGGCAACAGAGGTGGTTTACGTACTGTCAGTGCTGTTCCTTCAGGAGTATAGCATTTGAGATGTACTTTGTCATTCAGATGAGCTGTTACTGCAACCCAGCCTGTGTAGAAGAAATACCAGAACATGTATATAATCTAAACAAAATGAAATCAGAACATTGGATTGGCTGGGTGAACAACTCTTTGAACGATGCAGGACTATGTCAAATTTCATTTTTCAGTATTAAGACAAAATATGTATTTAGATACTCTTTTTTTTTTTTTTAGGGCCTGTCCAAAAATCTTTACACTCAGTAAAATCCAAAGAACTTGATAAGAGATTGAGAAATTGGGAACATTCCCCCCCCCCAAAGTCTATTACACTACACTAGCTCTCTGGTTATATTCATCATCAGGACAAAACAAGAAGTACCAGGGCACATAGCTACCCTGCCCAACACAAGAAAACATTTGCAGAAGTTACCAGCAGATGAAAGCTTTATATCAGCCACAGCCTCAGTACTGCCAATTCCTTCCAACATCACATCCTGATGGACAAGTGGCGGGAATTCTTTCATTCGTTCTTCACCTCCCATAGGAACCTTATATTACAAGCCAGGGATTAAAAAGTAAAAAAAATGAATAACACTTCATTTACATAGTAATGTAATTAGCAAATTATAAAATAAGTGGCAGGTCAAGTCGGGGAAATAAAGCCCAATGGTTGGGGACAAGTTAACCGAGAATAAAGTAGGCTGGCAGCCAAGCCAGCCACAACAATTGTATTTTGGGATTTTATTTTCATTGTTTTTTAAACCACTTTGATTTGTGAGCAAACTGTTAACAAACGAAAAAGGAAAGAGAAGGCAGGATTGAACAAGAAGAACAGATCAAACAGAACAAAGGTGTAGAAAGGAAATCAATGGGGCTTACTTTTAAGTAGACATTTACAGAACTGCTCTGTTAGAAAAAGATAAGGAAAACGAAAATGGAGAAAGAAGTGAGATGTGGTTGTGAAACAGTGAGAGAAAACCGCAAGCTGAATGGCAGAAAAGAGAAACAAGAAGTTGAAGATAAAAAGCCCGTGAAAAGAATACTGCAATGTGCCAGATATAAAATAAGACGGATAATCCAAGCAGGACCTGTCAAGCATTGGAGGAAAGGGTTGCTTTGAGAGTTTTCAGGTTTAGGGGTGCATTCTCTCATGGACAAGCTTCTGTGGCACACATGCCAATGGGATTACAAGGCCTGAAGGATAGCATTTGGCCCCTAAACCAGAGGTTCCTCACTCTTGATTTAAAGTGGTGTCTTGTCAAAATGGGGACATTGCCTGGACTCTGATCATCAGTGCACTTTTAAGTGTTGATCACAACACAGTTTTTTAAAGTGAAAAATCAGAATGCTTGGTCACACATAAGCCTCAATTTCTATGGATATTCTGGAATGAAATGATGTGTTCAACTCCATGCAACTGCAGGATTCAGTAGACTTAAAACGACATTGGATGGATTCACTCATTCTATTTAATAATCTTTTTATCCCTGTGGGGTTCCTCCCCAGTTCCAATATTGTCTCTTCCCTTAGGAATTGTGGACTAATCTTACTGACTACTGTAAACTAAGATGTGTGAAATGCACTTTCTCTTGATTGCAATCAAGCTTCTGTTTGAACTCTTCAAGATGTCTGATGGTGCTTATAAGATTCAGGGTGAACAAAAGAAAGTAACTTCACACAGCTTTGGCTGTATTCCAGTTTCTTAGCACTACTTTAGGTATTTCCACCCCAAGTAAGGCCTAGATTGTAAAGTACCTTGTTAGAAATTTATATACATTAACAGCAGTAAAATTAAAATCTAAGATATATCCGGCTGCTGAGATAGCACATCTTGCAATGAGGCTACCCTATAGTGTGGCTTTAACAGGGAATAACCTTTTTGCAGTAGTGCTCACAGAATGCTATTTAATTCTATTATCTTCTTTGCTGAGATTGGATAGAAGCAAAACAATGTGAAGTATTATTTCTTTCTTGCATAAAGTGGAAGACCACCAAGATACGGAGAACTCATCTGAGACAATGCAGTCATGGTGCTGGCTAAGAGCAGAACAAAGCCTGCCTTGTACTAGACCTAAGAGGCACAATAATGAATGGCTGTGGAAGGAGAGAGATCACAAGGCACTAGCCCTCATAGATTCTCCAATGGTAGAGACAGTACTGGCTTACCTTCAGTAATGTTTGACCTGCATGTTTTTGATAGACAGCATCTGCTTTTTCTACTGTAGTGATGTGCACAGGCAACAAATTAGAGGCCACAACAGAAAACCAGCAGGACTGGTCTCCCTAAAGAGTAATAAAGCTGAAAATTAATTGTCTGGAATAAATTCTAGTTTCCAGTTTCATCAATAAGCTTAAAGCCATCTTTGCTAACAAGAATTCTCCATTCTCTATAGTTGACTGTGATTTAGTGACTGAAGGCTGGACACACCTGCATTCTTATAAAAATTTCCAGATCCACAGTTACTAACAAGGGACTGGAGAAACAGGATTTTCAGTCTGATAATACTCTTTCTATAGTTATTCCACCCTTGCCTTTTAATTTAATATCCAAAGAAAAAACATAAAGCCCTTAATATAATGTTTCCAGTTTGGGAAGAGATATCTTAAGATTCAGCAAACAAGAAACACAATGTATTTAATGAACAATTTAGCTTAGCTGTGTTATTTTGGCTTTCTTACAACATGATACTCCAAAACTCTGGAAACATGCACACACACACTTTTTCATACAAAACAGCTGCAGCTTGTTTTCCTTTTGCTCAGTGAAGATGCAGGCAACTTATTCTGTTTCAGACATACAGAGCTTGAAAATAATTGCTGAAGAACTGAACAACAGACATCACCTTATTGAATATTCATCCTCATAACTTTTCAATAACAGAGTAACAGTAAATCTTGAGGATATAAACAATGGAAAATCAATCCTTTTGTTAGCCCAGAGGTACTGTCAGTAACTGGATCTCTACCCAAAGGAAAACGTTTTTGGTGGTGGTGGTGGGGAGTGAAGAGAAGGATCAGAGAGAATACCAGAGGCAGATACTTGAATGGCCCTGAAGAAGGGAGTGGCTATATGACTTGAGGCATTTAGTAAGTAGCTCCCTATCAACCTCTGGTGGTGATGTCTATGAAGCACAAGTTATTTATCACCACTGAGGGAAGAGAAGGAAAAATGCTCATTCAAGTTGCCAGCTCTCAATCTGAAACATACCTCACACAGCCTATTCTACTACACTCTGTATAACACACATTACAAATGAGAACTTTAAATCAAATTCAGAAGAGCCTCTGTCTCCTTTACCTGCAAATAATCTATGCGTCCCAAAGCACCTAGAAACAACGTCATCCCAGGCTTAAGCACAAAGGACCTTGGAACAATTGCACAGGTTGGCAAGACAAGCTTGACTTCTTTCTCCTTCAACAAGTTTAAAACCTAAAACCAAAACAGAGTCCATTATATAGATGAAACACACTTTCATTTTTCATTTCTCTTACTTTGAGATTTATAGGACAGCTTAAAGTTATTTCATATTCAGTTGACAGGAAAAGTGATTATATAAATCATGTTTCTCATGCCATTGATAGCAAGACGGCACTTGTCATCTAAATGCTATTCAGGTGCAGGAATGCATAGCTACTTAAGGCAGAATTAATTAAAAACGTAATACACAATGGCCTTAATCCAAAGAAGCCATGTATATGCATGCTACGGTGATGTAGCTCTCTCTAAATATGTTGGTAGCTCAGTATGTTCAATAAACCTTTAGATTTCATTTATTGAACAGCAGCTTCCAAGAATACCTGGCCAACTGTTTAAACGGGTGGAGGGTCAGAAATAACGGGGGGAATGCTAAAATTCAGGCCAAGTCCCTGAATTTATGTCAAACAGCTCTTTGGAGATCTACTTGCTCAATTTATTTCACTAGCTTGAGTAAATTCTGCAAAGGATCACCAGCCACCAGCAACATATTTTGCAGATACCCCAGCTCTCCAGCTAAAAACAGCAACACAAAGCACAGAATCATAGAACTGCAGAGTTGGAAGGGGTCCCCAGGGGCATCCAGCCCATCTCCCTGCAATGCAGGAATCACATTAGTTGTACATACTAATTATCATCAAAGGACATATCCAGTCAATTCAACTAGATGAGCCCCATAATGTGTATTTCATCATCAGGTCAATTCAGCTGCCCTGTAAGGCTCTCCCTTGCTGGAACAGAGGGCTATTTTTTCACATGGGAGAATATGGGTAGCATAATAGAATTTGTACATTGGTTCATGATGCAACAGCATATCATTGCTGCTCCACTCAACACACATTCCAAATTTAATCATACATGGGCAAAGTTATTGGAAACTGAAACAAAACCCATCCACTATACACATTCAACCAACTCCTGGCCCCCTCTGAATGAAGGCTTCAAAGCTGTATGTGTAATCAACAGCTACTCCCAGCAAACTAGATCAAAGACAACAATTTATTTTATAGAAAGGATCAAACAAAAACCAATCATTCATTACCAGGTCTGACAGAGAGCTGTGGGAAGCTTTTGCTAAATTCTGTGGTATTCTTTTAAAGTTGCCCAGCTTTGAACCAAGCAGATGTGCTTTGTACTAAATAAGCACTTCATTAAGTAGTCTTAATTAATTTTTTTTACTCTATTATTTCAGACCTTCCCTCCACCCAAATTTTCTTGTGCCAGGTTGGTTTCCAAAGTGACTTCTGTTTTAGCATTTCTGAGATGTGTGCACACAGGCACACACATACACAAAGTCACTAATAAAGGATTATGGTCCAGAGCTGCTTCTACCTTCCTCCAGCTCTGGGTTTCTTTCAAACACTTTTTTTTAACCTTAGAAGAGTGAGTTATAGGATTAATTTTACAATGCAGGTGACTCCCCACTTATGAGGGGATAGTCTAAGTGAAGTCACATAAAGTGGGGAGCACCTTCTAAACACCCTTTAACCACCCTCTCTGCCACTCTCTCTTCAATCCATAACAAAAATACTCTATCCAAAAATATCCACAACTAGCCTGGAAGCTCTGGGGCTGTCTGGAGGCTATGCGGGAAAACAGCTGCTCCTGCTGTGCTACCCCATACACCAGCTACTAGGCAGGAGGGCAGAGCAGCCTCAACAAAGCCCCACTACACCCCAGATCTCTTTGGAGTTTTCTCTACCCTCACTGACATCCTCTTTGGACTCTGGGGAGGGTGTCCTTGCAAGTCACCAGGATTCTCCAGTTTTCTCCCACAATTTCCTAGTATGATTCTATTTATTTATTTCCTGGCGCCGCACACAAGTAGAATGCGCATTAGTGGGGGGATGCCTGTAATCAAGGGAGGTCTCTCAGCCACTTAAAACTGGACATGAAATCCACTCAAATGTTTTTTCTTTAAAAAAGACTGCATCCAAAGCATAAGGAAAGTTGCACTTTTCAGAAAACGCTTCTGTGCTTGAACAAGACCTTACACAATACAGCAATGAAGTTCTACAGCAATTCTGCTTCAGCTAACACAACAGGTTGTGCATGCTCCTGCTCAAGATTTTATACAACAGGGTTAACACTGTTTGATTTAGTGTCACTTTTTCACGTAATATTCTAGTGGAAGACACTTTTCGATCCAAGCCAATGCCTTTCCTCTTCTCAGTCCTACGTAACAAACTTCTTAAAAGTAGAAGCGTTAACTTACACAACCATCTTTAACAATCCCTGGAGTGTCATAAAACCAGCGAGCATCTTTCACTTCATTGTATGTGAGTTCAACTTTCTTAGTAGCAGTTACAGGTGGAACAGAAGGTTCTTCCTCCATACCAAAAGACAATGCTTCAGCATCAAACTCAATTTCACAATTTTTCTTCAGCTTTTTTGGCATTTGAAATGTTCTCCCAATTCTTCCTACATCGAAAGAAAAAACCCAAATTATATTGCTTTTCTTCAGTTAGTAGTTTTTGTCCCTTACAAACTTCTCATGATTCAGCTTTCTGGAGGCAGCAGCATCTTAACTGAGCTTCAACATATGGAGCTAAGGCCACTATTTCAGATTAAATTCTGGAATGATATGCTGATATGAACTATGTATTTGACCACTGTACATAACCCATTCTCTGCATCCCCTCTGCATTTACAATTTTTCAAAAGGTCATGGGATTATATAATTTGTATTCTGATTTTCTAGCACGTGCTTAATTATATTTATATGATTGTTTCATTTATTCAATTCTGTAATTTTCTGGGAATACAATCAAAGCATTTATAACAAAAGAAAACATTTGTGGGCCACTCCAAGTATGACTGATGTTGGCTATCACCTTTAGAGTTAAGATCTCACTCTGAAAATACTTATTACAGTGTACAATCACCTTTTAGTCTGTCCTCTGGTGATTAAACTAAAGAACTGAGCCAGTCTTCTTACTGTATCCTCTTTTAAATTGTAAATTCTCTCTCTCACTTGACTAATCTGTCCTCTATTATGTTCAATGGGACCCAGGTAAGCATGTATAGAATTACAATCTTAGTCCTAGATATTATATAAATTAAAACAAGTACAGTTGGGGTGATAGGCAACATTAGTCATACTTAGGACTCGTGTACACTCACTCTTGTCCCATTGCTTTCCTCTGCTCTTTAGCACTCACATCAGCTGCATAGTTCTCAGAAAATACTCACCTATTAAGTACCCTTGCTTTTTGAGGATCGCAAGCTGCTTTTGCTCATCTTCACTGAGGTCGTCTTCCATTTTCTCTGCATCTGCCTTTAGTCTTGCTTCCCTCTGGAATATTCTGTAAGGTGTAGGATTAATAATTGGAAATTTCAGGAGATTCAAGGTCGTTCCTAGAAAAACAACAACAGAGGATTAAGATTTTAGGTAAGTATAAGCAATGCTAATATGGCCCCCAAACTATTATGGGACGTAATATAGTAATAAGAAATGGAAAAAACTGATGGCAAAAACTTGTTCCGCTATTTCTTACATTTTGACAACCCATCTTCTCTGGAGCTTGTATTTTTATGTTGTGAACCACCCTGTGATCTTAGAATGAATGGCGGTATACAAGTTTAATAAATGATACTAGTAAATAACAGAACTGGCGTGATGGCTAAAAGGTCAAATCATGAGGCAAGAGGTTCCCAGTTCAAACCTCATCTCAATTCATGCCCTTATGAAGTGGTCTGGCTGTAGGCATATTATTGTTATCTCAGACTCATTCCCCAATACGTGTATGACATTGGCTTGCTACTATTTTATTTTTTTAAAAAAAAAAATCTATACTGTTTCTCACATTAAGTCTTGTGGCAGTGTATCTCAATATTAAAATCAAAACATTAAAATACCGGAAGAAAATACAACTGAAAAACTAGGGAAGAATTTAGATACTGGGATCAAGCACCAGCAAAGGCCTCAAAGCACAAATGTTTACCAAAGATGCCTAAGCATCATAAAATGGCATGCTCATACAGTCTTGCTAATTCAATGCTTGGCTCAAAAGTGTTGGGCAAATACAGATCGCAAGTGCTATATAAAAATATTCAATGTTATTTAATTTGTTCATGTCAGATCCTCATAGCCCATGCACTCCAGTGCTTCAGTCTTCCTCCTGTCCACATGATAGTTGGCTTATGTGTGACTGGTTTCAGAAGAGTAGCTGTGTTCCTCATTCTTGCTATGAGTCTTACGGCAACTTTTTAAAAACTCATAAAAAGTCTAGTGTGACATGATTTTTTGTTACTATAAGAGTTTAGTACAGCTCATCAACAACCACTGATTTGCTGGTGTTAAACCACAGAGCCTAGGACTTGCCAATCGAAAGGTCGGCGGTTCAAATCCCCGCGACGGGGTGAGCTCCCATTGCTCGGTCCCTGCTCCTGCCAACCTAGCAATTCGAAAGCACGTCAAAGTGCAAGCAGATAAATAGGTACTGCTCCGGTGGGAAGGTAAACGGCGTTTCCGTGCGCTGCTCTGGTTCGCCAGAAGCGGCTTAGTCATGCTGGCCACATGACCTGGAAGCTGTACGCTGGCTCCCTCGGCCAATAAAGTGAGATGAGCGCCGCAACCCCAGAGTCGGTCACGACTGGACCTAATGGTCGGGGGTCCCTTTACCTTTACTAAGGTATCACATGGCTGTGTGACAAGTGTAACAGGCATGGACAACTCCCAGCCATATGTGTGTTTGAACAAGAAACAGGTACTGGCTCTTTTATCATCTCCAGTATTTCTGGAAGAGCATCACAGCATTACATTACTCAACCATAAATGATGTTCCTATGTGGGCTTCCTCAGGTTGGCCTAAATAAGTAAAAGCGCTTCCTCTGACCTGACCTGGCCAAGGCGAGATTGTTGCCCTATTGATCACATCAGATGCTCTCGACTTGCAGTAATCCGAGTGCAGGAGGGCATTGAAGAGGGTAGACTTCCCAGTATTGGTGCCTCCCACCAGGTACACATCCCCGTTGAACTTCCAGGAGCGCTGCAACTTGGAGATCAGCTCTTCCACCCCATAGCCGGTCTTGGCACTGATGAGGTGCACATCGACCACACGCTGCTGTTTCTGCGTCTTCATCGTCGGGCTGGGCTTCGCCAGGTCCAGGAGGCCAGCGCAGATCTCCAGCAGGCGCTCTCGGAGACGGCTCAGGTACTGGGGCGAGTCGCCGGGCAACAAGTCCACCTTGTTCCCCAGTACGAAGAGGTGCGCCTGGCTGCCCACCAGCTCGGGCAAGTCGGTCGGGATGGAGTCGGGCAGGTCCAGCACATCCACCATGCAGAGCACCAGAGGCGGGCGGCCGTGGCGAGGAGGGCTGCGCAGGGCGGCGCTCACCACGCGGCGGTACTCTTCCCGGGGCATCTGCACCTGCAGCGCTTGCTGGTGATGCACCAGCATCCAGCAGCGCTGGCACACAGCTCCCTCCAGCGCCTGCTGCCGGCGGGTCGCCCCTTGCCCATCCTTCCCTTCCCTCTCCTCCTCCTCCTCTCGCAGCAGGGCCCGGTATTTCTCGCTGGGAAGGTACCCGGGCACCGCAGGGTCCCGGCAGTGCAGCTCCGCGCCGCAGCCCGAGCAGCTCACTCCGCTCGACGGCACGGAAGGGTCCGGGTGGCCCCTGGGCCGGTGGGCCTCCCGGGGCGGCTTCGGACGGCGCCGGCTTGCGTCGCCGCCGCTCCCGGGCTGGTCCGGCTCCGGCCTCCCCTCAGGCTCCCGCCAGTTTCCCGCCGTCGGCAGCCGCGGCTCTTCCTCAGGGACGTACTCGAGGAAGACGAACTGCTCTTCCTCCACCTCCTCAGGCGGAGCAACCGCCGCCGCCGCCGCCGCTCCACAGCGCCTGAGGGGCTCCTCCGAGCTCCGGTAGGCGGGGAAGCCGCGGGTCCCGGCGCGCCGACGCAGCGCTCCTCCGCCGCCCCATGGAGGCCGCCGCCAAAGCTGAGGGAAAGCCAGCAGCGCGGCTCGCCTCAAGCCGTTCATCGCCCCTTCTGTGGAGGCCGGGGGAAGGCAAGCGGCGCGTGAGGGAAAAGGAAGCGAGCGCGCCGGCCAGAGCGGCTCCCGGCTCGCGGTCCTCCAGGCGCCGCGCCCCCTGTCGGGGGAGAGTGGGCGTTTCAAATTGAGCGCGCGTCGTCGGAGGAGGGCGGGGTACCGCCCTCTTCCATATACAGTAAAATGGTTGTGTTTTTTTTACCGCCCTTCATTCGAAGTTCTCACGGCAGCTCACAGCCTATGCATTTATAAAATAAAATGTTAAATAAAAAGGACAGTTTATCTGAGATTCCTGCATTGCAGGGGCGGGGGGTTGGACTAGATGACCCTTGGGATCCCTTCCAACTCTACAATTCTATGACTTGTAATTTACGTATCTGAAAGGCCGATGGGGCCCTCTGCGCAGGCGCAAAACCTCTTCAGAGACCCCCATCCTCTTAACTATATTGGGGAGGGGCGGAAGAGAGGGTGGGAGGGGCCAGGAAGATTGCGCGCGCAGTGCAGCGCGAGCGGAAGTGACGTTTTGGAGGCCGAAAGGAAGTGGCCGCGCGCCGGCAGGGGGTTGGAATGAGAGCTTGTGCGCAGGCGCAGTCCTAAGCAAGTGCTCCTAATTTTCGGCTGCGTTTCGTTCTTTCTCTCAGAAAGGAGCTCGCGCGCTGCTCGGGTCTCGCCTTCCGTCCCCTCAGTTTCCTGCATTTTGGTTTAGTGACGTTCTGTGAGTCGCCTTCGCCAAGATGTATGACGCGGATGAAGGTGAGGTCCCACACAGGGAAAGCAGACCTGGGGGGGGGGGTCCTTCATCTGTCTATGGGGCGGTTGGGGTTTCTTGAGGGAGGGTCTAATGTCTTTCTTAGCTCTGAAAGGTAATCCCAGCTGTGACTATAGAGGAGAGGAATCAAGGCTTATGACATCTCTTCAGCCTGCTTCATAATAATGTGGGTTTTTTTGAGGGGTTATCCGTTAAGAAGACTCCAGCTGGATCAGATAGTGGAAGTAGAACATGCCATGAACCACTTGCAGAATCTCAGGCAGATCTCTGCCACACACACAGACAGACACACACACACACACACACACACACACCCCTGTTGTGCAGGAGGGATGCCAGAGTAAACCCTTAGACCAGGTTCAGTCTCCCTAAGGCTCACAGAGCAGGACTGGAGTCGGGGTTTATCAGTCAGGGAGTTTGGAAATAAGCACTTTTCATAAATGAGCCATTTGGTGAAAACTCTTAAAAGGAACGACATACTATTCCATGAAAATATTTGTTTTGCAGATATGCAATATGATGAGGACGATGATGAAATCACTCCAGATTTGTGGCAGGAAGCATGCTGGATTGTGATCAGGTAACTTTCCAAATGGAAAATACAACGGTTCTGATTTAGCCAAAGTCGAAACACTTTTTATAGTCTCACTGAAATTCAGAAGAATATGGCATACGTGTTTAGAATTATTTTATTCTGTTCTTTGAAAAATCACTTTATTGCTAAACATAGTGTTAAAGGTTAGACTTTCACTGTACACTTGAAATGAATGCTCCCAAATCTCCTGATATTGAGCATCTGTCTGATCACTTTTTTCATTCACTTCCTTCAATCTTTATTCTACTATTTTTTTCCTACCAAGTGCAGCTGTGCCTAAATCTCTTGAGGCTTATCTACAAGTAAGATGCCACTGAATGCTTGCTGCATTGTATGAATGGGCAAGAGCCACTTGCCAGACCCACAGATGTTGCTTACTTGTTAGCGTAATTGTCTTCAGATCGTCCTTTCTGGTCACATTCTCATTCCTTTCATCTTTTGGTTTGTTCTGCCAGAAGCAGCTAAAAAGTAAAAGCTCATTCTTCCCATAGATCAGTAACTGAACATGGAACAAATGCTATTCTTGCAGAAGGTCTCAGGTTCCATCCCTCACTTTTCTGGTAAAAGCAGGATTGGGAAAGACCTATGCTTGAGACCTTGGAAAGCTGCTGCCAGTCAGAATATACAGTACTTGGCTGGATGATGCAGTATAAGCTCACTTTCCCCAGCATAACCTCCTTATGCTACATATTTTTAACGAAGATCCTCCCTTCTTACCTCCAGTCCAAAGGGACATAAAACATTCTGTCTTATAGCGGGTATTCAGCCAGGAAATTTATCTGAGAGTTGTTCTAGGAGAATTAAAGGTAAGAGAACTTGAATTTTCATACAAATGATAATTAAAGATTTAATTTTTTATCAATTAATCATTTGCATTATTTGATTAAAACCTGTCAGCAGATTTTTAAATTAATACCAGTTGCGTAAACATTTTAGATGGTATGATACACACGGGAATCTAAGAATGAAAGCAATCTGCTTTTTACTTCAGAATTCTTGTTTTTGATCTTATACTAAATTGTTCATTCTCACAAATTACCTTCCAAAGTTCCTATTTTGATGAAAAAGGCCTGGTCCGACAGCAGCTAGATTCTTTTGATGAATTCATTCAGATGTCTGTGCAGAGAATTGTTGAAGATGCGCCACCAATTGATCTGCAAGCAGAAGCTCAACACGCTACAGGAGAAGTGGAAGAGCCAGTAAGAGCCAGTCTTATCATGTTAATTTTAATAATAATAATAATTCAAAGTAAGGTGTAAGTCAGGCATTCCAAATCCTGTCCTATGAAAGTTGTCACTTCTCATTGTATAGAATTTCTAAATGAAGCCTTGTGTTACTTTCAGCCACGCTACCTTTTGAAATTTGAGCAAATTTATCTCTCCAAGCCTACACATTGGGAAAGAGATGGTGCCCCATCACCTATGATGCCAAATGAAGCCAGGCTGCGAAACCTTACGTAAGCAATATCGACTTCTGTTATTAGTGATGATATATGGTGAAACCTCAGTTGTAGCAATGCCTGAAATACAGTAGCACAAAAAAACAACAACCAAAAAATCCTGGGCTAAATTTGTAGAGCTACCGGTATTTCTAGTTCAAATTCCCAACTACTTGGCAAAAAAACTCATCTTTATTTAACATTTAATTAATATTTAATTTTTTTCCATTGAAGCATGACAATTTCTCTTTCAAAGGTATTCTGCTCCGTTGTATGTGGACATAACGAAGACAGTTATTAAGGAAGGAGAGGATCAGTTGCAGACGCAGCATCAGAAAACTTTCATAGGCAAAATTCCTATCATGCTGCGATCCACCTACTGCTTATTAAATGGCTTAACAGACCGTGATCTTTGTGAGCTGAACGAATGCCCTCTTGACCCTGGTGGCTATTTCATTATTAATGGATCAGAAAAGGTAAGAATTAGGAATTCACATGAAAAAATGACTTGCACAGAAAATTCCATGCATTTGGTACACGGTAGCTTCACCCCATCTTCATCTTTGCTCACCAACCCCATCTACCTCCTGTCAATATTATCCCCATGTTGCACCTCACCAAACCTGCCCCTCTCTCCTTAGAGCTGTTCCTTTGTGGTTCACGTGAGCTGCCCACCCCAGATTCCTTCCTCTGCTGCCCTTCTCCTCACCCTCCAACGCTGCTGCAGTGGTCCAGCAGCTTTCACAAGGCGGTTGTCATGGTGTAGTTCACAGTGCCACCTGTCAGCAGTCAAATGAACTGCTGCATGTCGACAACCTTACCCTTTTATTATATGTAAGAAATGTCAAGAATGAAGTCCCATAGACCTCCTTTCTTGTAATCTTAATAGTTGATTGTAATCTAATGGGGTTGATTTTGTTTACCTTGGGGGGGCACATGGTGAATGCTTCATTGCTGAATAGAGAGCGCCCAGGTCTCCTTGAAATAAATAAAAAATTTAAAAATTGTCCAGTAGCACCTTAGAGACCAACTAAGTTTGTTCTGGGTATAAGCTTTCGTGTGCATACACACTTCTTCAGATACCTGAAGAAGTGTATCTGAAGAAGTGTGCATGCCCACGAAAATTTATACCCAGAACAAATTTAGTTGGTCTCTAAGGTGCTACTGGAGAATTTTTTATTCTTTTATTTTGTCTGCACCAGACAAACATGGCTACCTACCTGAATCCAGGTCTCCTTGGTCCAATGTCATGTGTTTGACAGCCAACGTTAATGTTACAAAAGTGGACTCTAAAACGAGCTACATCTTTGTTCTTGCTCATTCCCCAAACAGGTTCTGATTGCTCAAGAGAAGATGGCTACAAATACCGTATATGTGTTTGCAAAGAAAGATTCCAAATACGCCTACACCGGAGAGTGCAGGTCTTGCCTGGAAAATTCTTCTCGGCCCACAAGTACGATTTGGGTCAGCATGCTGGCCAGAGGCGGCCAGGTAAGCAATTTGGCCTAAATCTTGGGATTGCAAGAGGGTAAGAAGTCTGCCTAATGGCTGTGGTTCCCAAAGTGGAGCCCCTTAAGAAGACATAAGCAACTGTCAAGCAAACTACAAATGCTCTTATGACTCCTATCCTCTGTTGTGTTTGGCAAGGCAGTGGGTTTCTCTCCTGTTTCTCCCCCTCCCCTCGCCAGTTAGTTTAATACTAGTAATAGTTTAATACTAGCAACCAGTGGCCATCTGAAACTCTGTTTATTTTTGGCAGCTAAAAGTTCTGACCATCCGTGAATTGTACATATACATCTACAGTCTTGCATTACTCTGTACCTCTTCCGTCCTCTCCCTTCCCACCTTGATGGTGAACTTTTGTTTGCACATTGGGAAGGAGACGAGTGGTGGAGTTCCTCCTCAGAATTAGGGAAACAGGAATGAGAATCTGAGTTTGCATTTTGATCTACAGACCTGTCCTAGTCATGTTTACTTGGAATTAAGCAGCATTTAAATTGCAGGGGTTTGCCAAATAAACATGGTTAGGATCTGAGAGGCCCATTAATTTTAACAAGAAAAAAAAATGTTATTGAACTTAATTTGTCCCAAAGTACTTTGTATTTACAGCCCAATGTGTGATAATTTTTTTAAATAATTGTTTTGTAGTCCTTGCACATGCTCAGTGGAATTTTGACTCCTTTCTCTTTTATATATATATAGATGCCTTATCATAAACTGCTTTAAAAATCATCCCAAAAGCAGTTTTCTACGCAACATAAGGATCTGTTCAATAATCATGTCCAAAATCCCATTGGGCTTACAGAACTAGTTGCAGGGTTCTTTAACTGTGGGCTTTTCAAGTTACTGAGTCACCTGTTCATAGTTCTGAAGGATCAATTAGAAATGATGTAAACCTTAGTATTGCAGCAGTGGTTTGTACCATTGGAGTAAAGAGGTTTTTGAAATGTATCCTGTTCTGGATCGTATGGGCTTTAACCTTTGCTGAAAACAATATATTTGAAATGAATAAACTAATAAATATTTGCTCTTCGAAGACAAATGCCTTGAAAATCTGTTTTTATATCCAGGGTGCAAAGAAGAGTGCCATAGGTCAACGTATTGTGGCAACTTTGCCCTACATCAAGCAGGAAGTCCCCATTATTATCGTTTTCCGCGCACTTGGTTTTGTGTCTGACAGAGATATACTGGAACATATAATTTATGACTTTGAAGATCCTGAGATGATGGAAATGGTAATATCTTGATTTTTTTATATTGATCTGTGACATAGAGCTACACGTATATTCAGAAACCTTATGTAATGGAACCCAGCATGCAAAATTGGTTGCACTCAGTTTTACTTTTACCACCTAATTCTGTAATGTCTGCTTGCCAGTACAGTCATACCTTGGAAGTAGAATGGACTCCATTCCGGAAGTCCATTCGACTTCCAAAATGTTTGAAAACCAAAGCATGGCTTCTGATTGGCTGCAGGAAGCTCCTGCAGCCAACTGGAAGCTGTGGAAGCCCCGTCAGACATTCGGCCTCCAAAAGAACTTTCGAAAACCAGAACACTCACTTCCGAGTTTCGATCGTTCAGGAGCCGATTTGTTCGGGAGCCAAGGCGTTCGAGATCCAAGGTTACAACTGTATCTGACATCTAACTTTAATGCTGACTTCAGGAAGCTCCTCAACCCTGACAACACTGTCTTTTTAATATATATGATAGGTTAAGCCTTCATTGGATGAAGCGTTCGTCATCCAGGAACAGAATGTCGCGCTGAACTTCATCGGCTCAAGAGGCGCAAAGCCAGGAGTCACCAAGGAGAAAAGAATCAAGTATGCAAAAGAAGTTTTGCAGAAAGAGATGCTTCCGCATGTCGGTGTCAGTGACTTCTGTGAAACCAAAAAAGCTTACTTTCTCGGGTATGTAAATATACACAGTCTGCCTGTGGGAACTTACTTGCACATTATTTAGATGAGGGTTAAAAAATGAAGACAGAAGCCTATAGCAATATTCTTGATTACAGTAATAAATCAGCATAATAAATAATAATAAATATTTATTATAATAAATAATAAAAACAAATATTTTAGGAAATATTTACAAGTTCATTTTTCCCAAACGTCTTAGGTATATAATGTGTGGATATAAAGTGTTGATAACGTGTGATGTAATTTAAAAATAGCTTAATGTCCTCTTTTTGTCCCAGAAATCTGAATGCCCAACTCCTGTTAAATAACCTGCATATTTTGTTAGGTACATGGTTCATAGGCTTCTCCTGGCAGCTTTAGGGAGAAGGGAGCTGGATGACAGAGATCACTATGGCAACAAGCGGCTTGACCTTGCAGGCCCCCTGCTCGCTTTCCTGTTCAGAGGGTGAGTGCAACAAGTTCTTATTGTTATTTATCACTGATAATGTATGTTCAAAGGTTTTTCCAAAAGGTTTTATGGGGAAAGCTGGTCCCGTCTCCCTACAACTGATTTTTTTCTGATTTCTTTTTCTACAGAATGTTTAAGAACCTGCTGAAAGAAGTTAGAATATATGCACAAAAATTTATTGACAGAGGGAAAGATTTTAACTTGGAGCTGGCTATTAAAACCAGGATTATATCGGATGGCTTGAAATACTCATTAGCTACAGGGAACTGGGGAGACCAGAAGAAAGCTCACCAGGCCAGAGCTGGAGTATCTCAAGTAAGTGTTCAATCTATCTCATGAGGCTGTGTGTGTTGCAGGTAAACATGCCATTTGTATCTGAACCCCTCTAACTTGATCAGATTATTTTAGGGGTCTCACTGAAATCTGCCTTGTTTGACCTTTTTTTTTTGTCCTTCTTCGCCCTTGGCCTTAAGGAATCAAAGTGAAACAGCTGGAAGGTCATATGGGGCCTTGACCTGAGAGGAAAAGTTATCTTTTCTGCAAGAGAGCAGTTGTGGGTGGCTATGGGTTGTGAGCAAAGGGAATATGACATTTTGGGCATGAGAGCTAAGAAAAAGGTTGAGGACAGCAAGGGAGCAGATCTCACTCTTCCACTGTGCTCCTTCTAGATCTACACTTGCTTTACTGTAGCGTCAGATGCACCCTGGCTGCTTGCCAGGTCTGAATTGAACTCTTAGTAAATTGCCATGCTGGAGTCACGCTAAATGTTGTAATTGAATGTTCATTAACTGTACGATAACTCAGTTGGTTAGAGCATGGTGCTGATAACGCCAAGGTTGCAGGTTTAATCCCCATACAGGACAGCTGCACGCTTCTGCATTGCAGGGGGTTGGACTAAATAATCCTCAGGGTCCCTTCCAACTCTAGGATTCTATGTAACTTTCAATTTTAGTAACTGGATATTTAGCCCTTGGCAGTATTGATATGTGGTATATTCCTGGATCTCGTGAGGAAGCCTAAAAATGTCCTCTTGTTGCACCTCTGAAGGTATTGAACCGTCTCACCTTTGCATCTACGCTTTCCCACTTACGTCGTTTGAATTCCCCTATTGGCAGAGATGGCAAACTAGCAAAGCCCAGACAACTGCACAACACCTTGTGGGGAATGATTTGTCCTGCCGAAACACCAGAGGTAATGCGGAGATAGGATTGAAAACAAAGCATTCCGTGTGCTTCAGTGTTTTTCATCTATGTCTTTGCAATGGCAGTTGGTTTCATTTTTAGACTTCATAAAGAAATTTGATAAAGCCGGTGGTTTAGGGGAAAGCAATTTAGGAAGCCCTTGTGCTTCTCATAAGCTTATTAGGCTCCCAGTATGTTCCCAAGAACAATTCAAAGTGTTGGTGCTGACCTTTAAAGCTCTAAACTGCCTCGGCCTGAAGGAGCGTCTCCACCCCCATCGTCCAGCCCAGACACAGATCCAGCACAGAGGGCCTTCTGGGGGTTCCCTCATTGCGAGAAGGGAAGTTGCAAGGGAACCCGGCAGAGGGCCTTCTCGGCAGTGGCACCCACCTTGTGTAACGCCCTCCCATCAGATGTCAAGGAGATAGACAACTGCACGAATTTTAGAAGACCTCTGAAGGCAGCCCTGTATTGGGAAGTTTTTAATGTTTGATGTTTTACAGTATTACCGTATTTTTTTGCACCATAACACTCACTTTTTTCCTCCTAAAAAGTAAGGGGAAATGTCTGTGCGTGTTATGGAGGGAATGCCTACGGGTGGCATGCCTACGGATTTTTCTCCTCTAAAAACTATGTGCATGTTATGGTCGAGTGCGTGTTATAGAGCGAAAAATACGGTATGTTTCATATGTGTTGGAAGCCGCCCAGAGTGGCTGGGGAAACCCAGCCAGATAGGCAGGTTACAAATATAACAACAGCACATGCTTTTTCATTCAGAAGGTCTCGGTTCCAGCTTCTGTTATCTCCAGGTAGGGTTGTGAAAGTCCCCTGTCTGAAAACAGGAGTGTCCTATGTTCAATCTTCTCATTTGCACAATGGAGTGGTAGGCAGGTTTGAGAACTATCCTTAGTTTATACATGCCTCAAGTCTTTGGGGAGACCTGGGTGCTGTAGAATTTCTCAGCGGAAAGGGTTGATATGAACATGTCCATAAAGAAAGTTTTCAATTCAGAACTTTTGTGCCTTAGGAATTTCATGAAATCTGCACATGGTCTTAAAGAGATGCCGGTGTAAAAAATAACCGACTCCCATGTGTCCTTAGGGTCATGCTGTGGGGCTTGTAAAGAACCTAGCCCTAATGGCATATATCTCTGTGGGGTCTCAGCCATCCCCAATTCTGGAATTTTTAGAAGAATGGAGTATGGAAAACTTAGAAGAAATCTCTCCAGCAGCTATTGCAGAGTAAGTGTGAAAATGATGTTTCAGTATTGATAATGTCCATATGGTTCAATCTAGGACAACGTTCTCAAAACCCTTTTCTTCTTTTCTGAAGTGCTACAAAGATCTTTGTGAACGGCTGTTGGGTTGGGATACACAAGGACCCGGAGCAGCTCATGAACACACTAAGGAAACTGCGGCGTCAGATGGACATCATTGTGTCGGAGGTAGATATTGGGTCATAATATTGCTCTACCAAGTGGAACACAATAACTGGAATATTCATTGACTTGCTGCTATATTTCAGGTAGAGATTGTTAATACCTGGCTTGCTGAATCCGCTGAATCCGTTTAAAACTCAGAATAGCCAGTTCAAGCACTCTTTTGCATGTAATAAATCGCTTCTCCACAACCTGGTACCCTCCAGATCTTTTTCTCTTCAGTTCCCATCATCCCTGATCATTGGTTGAGCTGTCTGGGGCTGATGGGAATTGTAGTTTAAAACATCTTGGGAGTATCAGGTTGGCATAGGCTATGCTAAACATTTGCCATTCTCCTACCATTGTTTCTGAGCATTATGCTTTCTCATATAGGTGTCCATGATCAGGGATATCAGGGAGCGGGAAATTCGCATTTACACCGATGCTGGCAGGATTTGCCGCCCACTTCTAATTGTGGAAAAGCAAAAGCTGCTGCTGAAGAAGAGGCATATCGACCAGCTGAAAGAGCGTGAATATAACAACTACAGGTGGGAAACTTTGCACGGTGCTTCTATTCCTATCGCATTTCTCTTAAGGGACAGTGCGCATGTCTCGTGCTTCACCACCAGCATTTGTGAAACGGTGCTGTTCATGGTGGAGGAGGCAATATGCTGTAGCACACCAGCTGAAAAGATTATTTGCCAGTGAACATCCGTTACCGAATTAGTGCTTCTGGCGGAGTCGATTGTGTGTTACAGCATTCCGTGTAAATGGGCATAAGGGCTTCAAAATTGCATCAACGCTGCTCATTTATTCTAAGTCCTGAAGGTGGTGAAAGATTTGCAGTTGCATTAAATGAAAACTGGATAGCTCTGTTGGGTAGAGTGTGCTGCTGATAATGCCGAGGTTTGTAAGTTTGATCCCCGTATGGGATGGCTGCATATTCCCAACTAGATGAGCCTCAGGGTCTTTTCCAACTCTAGGATTCTAAGTTCACCAGTTGCAAATGGACAACACTTGCTTGATATAAAATCAGATATTTGGACCTAAAATAAACGAGGCCTTTTTTTTTTCTTTTTTAAAGCTGGCAGGATCTGGTGGCCAGTGGTGTAGTAGAATACATTGACACCCTAGAAGAGGAGACTGTCATGCTGGCCATGACTCCGGATGACTTGCAGGAGAAAGGCGTTGCCTACTGTTCAACCTACACCCACTGTGAGATTCACCCATCCATGATCCTAGGCGTCTGCGCATCGATTATCCCGTTTCCTGATCACAACCAGGTTTGTAGAATTTGTTATAAGGTAGACAATAAAAGGGGACGCGGGTGGCGCTGTGGGTTAAACCTCAGCGCCTAGGACTTGCCGATCGCATGGTCGGCGGTTCGAATCCCCGCAGCAGGGTGCGCTCCCGTTGCTCGGTCCCAGCGCCTGCCAACCTAGCAGTTCGAAAGCACCCCCGGGTGCAAGTAGATAAATAGGGACCGCTTACTAGCGGGAAGGTAAACGGTGTTTCTGTGTACGGCTCTGGCTTGCCAGAGCAGCTTTGTCACGCTGGCCACGTGACCCGGAAGTGTCTGCGGACAGCGCTGGCTCCCGGCCTCTTGAGTGAGATGAGCACACAACCCCAGAGTCTGTCAAGACTGGCCCGTACGGGCAGGGGTACCTTTACCTTTAGACAATAAAAAGTTTTATCACTGGACCATGGCAGAATATGTAAGATCTGCTTGTGTGTGCAAATATTTTTTAAAAACCTGCAATTATGTTTTCCATCTTAATTATCTTCTTTTACCTTTATAGTCTCCTAGGAACACATACCAGTCTGCTATGGGGAAACAGGCTATGGGTGTTTACATTACCAACTTCCATGTCCGTATGGATACCCTTGCCCATGTCCTGTATTATCCTCAGAAACCCCTTGTAACAACCCGCTCTATGGAATACCTGCGATTCAGAGAGTTGCCGGCAGGTATGTTTACAAGGTCCTCTTCTGAAACTTCTTTGCACTGCTTCTGAAATTTAGTACTCGGAACCCTGATCACAGGGAGGGACACTTTGAGAGATAAGACGGCCCCTTGGCCCTTACCTGAGTGGGGCAAAAGTGGTTTGGCAGTGACAGAGCCCAACTGTACAAGCTGTTCCTGCTGCAGCAGGAAGATTTGCCTCGGCTGGTGGAAGAGGATAGTCCTTTGCGAACTGTCTTGCAAAGAGGTGGTGGTTTTTCTCCTTCCCAGTTTCGCAACATGTTTCTGATGTTTTCATGTCAAATTGCCCTGACACGAAAACTACGCTTCCACCTACAGTCAGAACATAATATAAAACAACTTGGGGAGGGGGCTATTCCCTTGGTGTGGGGTGTTCTATACCCAGTACGCATGTTGGGTCAGAGTGCTCTTTGGCTATTGCGTAGTCATGAAGCCAACTGATATCAGTGCTCCTTAGGAGCATTCCTCAAGATAATTTTTCTTGTTCGGGCCCATACTTTTGGGCATTAGTTTTTGCTTCTCCTTGCTTGTACTTTCCTTATTGCATCCCACCAAGGTGGTGGTTTCCCAGCTTTTCAGCAAGCGCAAGGTATTTCTAGAATTCCAACTGTACTCTTCTTAGCCAGACCAGAAATACGGATTATTAGGCTCACAATGGACCATCTCCTATGAAGAACACAGGCATAATTGTTCGTTCACTTGCACAGGATGTAGTGAGCGGAAAGCAGTTGCAGAGGGGCAGGAGGAACATTTGAGAGGCCACTACAAACAAAATACTTTGCTTGAAATGCCTGCACCTCACCAAAATGAGGTTCCTGTTACATAACAGCATTGCCAGGATTCACCACAAGGAGTCACTAGAGAGGTTTAAGAAATCACTTCCACACACCTGCCATGTGCTTGTATTTTGTATTGACATTCTTGTTTCTGGGTACATGATAATAGAAATGCCAATTGATTACAATACAAGATGGAGAAGTTGTGATGTGTGATGACCGAGTCGTGCTCTTGAATCTCTCCTACAGGCATCAACTCTATTGTGGCCATAGCTTCATATACTGGATATAACCAAGAAGACTCTGTCATCATGAACCGTTCGGCAGTCGATAGGGGCTTCTTCAGGTCTGACCTACTTGACTTAGACTTCTGTATGAGGCAGTCCTTTAGGATAAAGACCTCAAGGATTGCCTCTCCCTATATAAACCGTCTCAGACCCTGAGATCATCTTCTGAGGCCCTCCTTTATTTGCCTCCTCCTCGAGACATCCCGAGGGTGGCAACATGAGAATGGGCCTTCTCTGTAGTGGCTCCCCGTTTGTGCAATGCTCTCCCCGTGGACGTTTGCCTGGCACCTTCATTATATATTCTTAGGTGCCAAGTGAAAACGTTCCTCTTCAATCAGGCCTTTGGCTGGTTAATATTCTGTAGCCTTTTAAATGTGTTTGTGGGAAGGGTGTGTGTGTCTGTGTGTGTGTGTGTGTGTGTGTTATTATTTTGCTCTTTTGTTTTAATTATTTACTTGTTTTTATACTGAATTTTATCCTGTGAACCACCATGAGATCGTACCATGAAGGGGTGGTATATAAATCTAATTTCAGTCGTACCTCGGAAGTCAAACAGAATCCATTCCGGAAGTCCGTTTGACTTCCAAAACATTCGGAAACCAAGGTGAGGCTTCCGATTGGCTGCAGGATGCTCCTGCAGACAAATTGGAAGCCGCATAAGCCGTGTTGGACGTTCGGGTTCCAGAGAACGTTTCCAAACCAGAACACTCACTTCCGGGTTTGCTCCGTTCGGGAGCTAAAACGTTCAACTCGCAAGGCGTTCATCAAACAAGGTACGACTGTGATTAATTCTCAAGTGGTGTTCTGCAGTTTCATGCATGGGAAGTGTAATTGCAATAGGACAGTGGCTT
Source organism: Podarcis bocagei (assembly GCF_964188305.1). NCBI lineage: Eukaryota > Metazoa > Chordata > Lepidosauria > Squamata > Lacertidae > Podarcis > Podarcis bocagei. The sequence continues at coordinate 34,680,456 of NC_138143.1, read as the reverse complement.
TCAGACTTTGCACCTCCAGAGAACAGTTTTTGAATAGATCTGCCAAGGACCACTTGCCAATTGTGTGTACACACATGCTTCCCTGCGCGGCTGATACTGCAGTGGTATATCCTGGTAGGCAGTCTTGGGACATGAGGGATGCTGACCAGATTTGTTAGGTCTCGCTCAGCAGAGGATAGAGTGTGCCTCAGAAGATAGTGTTCAACTCTCCCCTAAATCAGCAGTGGCATGCAAGATATCTATCATGGCAATCTGCTTCTGCAACTTTCCCCTCATATATACTTAAAAGGAAGCCCAGAATGCTCCAGATCACAGTTCAAAAACCACCGCAGTAGGCAGATAACTGATGAGTGAAAACATGTGAAGTTGTCACATTGACCTTTATGTTTTCATGCAGGCCATATTGTGTGAGGGCAGACTCCTGGTTGGCTGAATGTTTTTAATGATGAAGGCTTGCATCAAAAATGTGCTTGGTACTTCCTGAGGAGGAGAGCTCATTTTCCCAGTGCCAGGAGGCCTTTGCAATTCTCAGCAGGGAAATGTCTCTTGTGGCATTGCCTTAAATCAATAAGTTCCCTGGAAGTCCCTTGTCGGCAGCTAGTTTTCTTGAAATAACCTCTTTGAGAAGGCTGCAAGGGGGGTGGTAGGCTTTTATTGCAACCTCTGCCCCACCCCCACTAACCTAACAATACATTTTGTTTTCCACACCTTTCACCTCTAATTGACTGTGGGGTGGATTTAGCCAAGGGGCTTCTAGTTGCCGACTCTTAATAGGACTGCTTCAGCTGTTTCCCTCAGTATTGCATCCTATTCTTGACTGAGGCACACCCTGTACCGTATCTGTTTGAAATATTGCTTGAATTGGAAGAGTGGTCTTGGGTTTGGATTTGAGGCCTTTTTCATTCCCCTCCCCCTTCAGATCTGTATTCTATCGTTCTTACAAAGAGCAAGAGTCCAAGAAAGGATTTGACCAAGAGGAAGTGTTTGAGAAACCTACTCGTGAAACGTGTCAAGGTAAGAATAAACAAGGATTCTTGAGAACCAGGCCGACAGGTTGCTGCTCAAAACTTTGATTCCCCTGTGTCTTTATAAATCAAAAAGAGCGATGCAACTTCCCCTTTATGTTCTTGCACATTCTCTTGCAGGGAAAGGAACTACTGGGTTGTTGTTTTTTGTATGTTATCCCTTGTAACGACAGATTAGATTTTAAACTAGTTAACCTGGGTTTATATTGCACTGGTGTGATAGGCAATGCAAATACACTTCATACAGATTAAATGCTTCCTAGGGATGGTTTCTTTGAGATCACAAATTTGGGTGAAACAGATGAGTTGCCCCCCCCCCCCTTTAGCATAAATGTTAAAAATTTAACTTAGCACATCTTACCCCATTAACCTAGCTGTTCAGCAACATAACTAAATAACAGTGACAGTGCTGGAAGTGACAGCCCCTCCCCCATTAGTATGTCTGGTTCTTTCCCCTGCATGCATCTGGCTTTGCTGGATCATGGCCTCAAAGGACGAAGCTGAACTCAAAGGCCACCCAATCACCTTAAGAACATGTGGTGGTCTGCAGTACAACCACACTTAGGAATTGCACTATGGGATTACTTGAAATTGCAGAGAACCAAGGTCAGCCATGCGCTGTGTATGATTTAGCCATCCAGCCGTATATTTTTACCATGCAGGAAGCCAAAATTGGGGTGGGGGCAGTGCTTTTTTTTAGGGGGTACTCGGGGGTGTGCAGTACTGGCACCTCTTTTTGTTGTTAAAGAGTGTGGCATTTGCTCTAACAACTTCATGGTGAGTACCGGCACCTATTTTTGTGTATATATATATATATAGAAATCACTGGGGATGGGGGATGATTTTGTAAGCCTTTGATGTGCTGGTATGCTTGTGTTCAGCTAGGTGGGTTGCAAGTTGTGCATTTGTTTTCCCCAGGGATGAGGCACGCCATCTATGACAAACTGGACGACGATGGCTTGATTGCACCCGGCGTGCGCGTCTCGGGAGATGACGTCATCATCGGCAAGACGGTAACTTTGCCCGAGAACGAAGACGAGCTGGAGAGCACCAACCGCCGTTACACCAAGAGAGACTGCAGCACTTTCTTACGCACGAGCGAAACGGGCATTGTGGATCAGGTCATGGTTACCTTGAACCAGGAGGGATACAAGTTTTGTAAAATTAGGGTAAGCATAGGAGTTATGCGTGATCATTTGCTAATGATAAAGCCATAATTCTGGAGTAACGGACTGTCCTCTTTATCTCCAGGTGCGCTCTGTGAGAATCCCACAAATTGGAGATAAGTTTGCCAGCAGACATGGGCAGAAAGGTACCTGTGGAATCCAGTACAGACAAGAGGTAAAAGCAGCCTGTTTTTTTGATGCAAGGGAGAAACATGCTTAGAAATCTGTATTTGAAGCTATTGTCATTATTTTGATTTATTACCTGCCTACTTTATTACCTACACACTGCAAGCTTCAAAGGCCATGGTGGAGACGTACTGTATTTTTCTGTGTAAGAGACTGTTTTTTGCTTTAAAAAAATTAGGCCAAAATAAGGTATGTTGAGTGAGCGAGCGATTGGCAACAGCGACCCCCCAAAAAAGAAAAACAATTCAAGGGTGGTCTCCCCCCCAATGTTAACAACCTCCCAAAAAAACCGCCCCAACTTTTTAAAATTAAGTTTGGGATCCAAAAATAGGGGTCATCTTATACATGGGGGCGTCTTATGCACGGAAAATATAGTATATCTTCAGTGTTCGGAAACTGTTATTAGTGAAGGTGTCAGGCACACCTCTGTACAAAGGGAGTTCTGCAACTCAGGGGTTGCCTCAGGGTATGCTTTGTCCCAGACCACCACCACCCCTAGCTTCTGAGGGGGGTGGAACTACCAAGAGGGTCCCTTCTGCTGATCTTAATGTATCATAATTTCAAAATGCTGGTCTTCAACCTGAAAAGGTCACTCATCTAGGAGAAGGAAAACTCTGCTCCTAAATCTCTACTGCCTTCTGGGATATCTTTGGATTTGTGTAAGGTTTACTCCTTAGCTATTTTTTTTCTCCCATAGTGGAGTACCTAGGATGGTTGGTTGGCACCTTGTATGCCTCCTTTTTGCAACTCTTGCAGCCAAGCTGGTGCCAAACGTATTGCTCTGCTTTCCTCTGGACCACATCAGTGAGGCCGAGATGGAGGTCTTGTAATCTAGCCAGCCCAGGATCTCCATTCACACTGCCCAGACTTGCACCCCAGGGAAGTCACTTTGGTGCTGCTAATGCAGTGGTTTGACATCACCCCCACAGGCACATTCCATTGTCTCTTGAGACAGACGGATGCCAACAATTATGGTGTTCAACAAGCAACCAAAAGCTTGACCAATCAAGTTCTTTGTGAGCCGCTCTGGGGAAAGCGTTCTGTAACCGTGGCAGTACAGAGAAGGCCCTACACAGATCAAATATTCCTTTGGGGGCAGGAATGTTTGTACGAAAGGAGGCAGTGCACAAGGACATTAGGCCTCAGCCATTTAAGGGCTTTAAAGTGTATGTAACTGGCTCTTAAAAATACACAGGAAGCCTGTGCAGCTGAAAAACGATAATTTAATTTGCTTCCTGTAACAAGTCACTGTCAAAGGTGTAGGGCAGCAGAATTCTGAGCTAGATAAAAAACTTCTGGATCATGTTCAAGGGCAACCCTATGTAGTGTTACTTAAGATAAAAACTGAGTGTTCATAAAACAGAATTGTCAGTGCACAGCTGGACAGTAGCAGAAATTCAGAACAGATTGAAAGCCTGGTGGAACAAACCCATTTTTACAGCTTGTCTAAGAATCCTGGTGCACTGTACAAAAAAGCAGTTGATTCACAGCAAGTAAATGTGCATTAATCAGAATTATATACAGTCGTACCTTGGTTCTCAAACAGAATCCATTCCGGAAGCCCGTTCAACTTTTGAAAACCAAGACACAGTTTCCAATTGGCTGCAGGAGCTTCCTGCACTCAATTGTAAACTGTGGAAGCCGCGTCGGACGTTCAGCTTCCAAAAAACATTCGCAAACCGGAACACTCACTTCCAGGTTTGCTGTGTTCAGGAACCAAAACGTTAAGAGTCGCAAGGCGTTTGAGATCCAAGGTACGACTGTATACATATATAAAATGTTTACAGAAAGCAGCTATAAGTGCCATTTTCCTTTCCTGTCTAGGACATGCCTTTCACCTGCGAAGGTATCACCCCCGATATAATCATCAATCCTCATGCCATCCCTTCACGTATGACCATTGGTCACTTGATTGAATGTCTGCAAGGGAAGGTAAGAACGGGGGAATATTGAAGTGACGTGAAAAGTCACAAAAAAGCAGCATGGTGGGGTGTTTGCAGGCTTTTTCGATGGTGTTTCAAATATGTCAGATTTCACTTAAACAAGCTGTGCCTTGGAGCGTAACCCCTGCATAAATTGGGAGCTGCCTGTACTCTGTTAAACTACCTGCCTCCCCTTTTTAGGTATCGGCAAATAAAGGAGAAATCGGTGACGCCACACCTTTCAATGATGCAGTCAACGTGCAGAAGATTTCTAACTTGCTGTCTGACTATGGCTACCATCTGAGGGGAAATGAGGTACGTCATGGTCTTGAGTGGCAACAGGAGCTCAACCGTGCTGCCACGTTGCCTGTGATTTGGTGTTCACGAAGTCTCGTTCTTTCCCTCCAGGTTTTGTACAATGGCTTCACTGGCCGCAAAATCACATCGCAGATCTTTATCGGCCCTACTTACTACCAGCGGTTAAAACACATGGTAGATGACAAAATCCATTCCCGTGCAAGAGGGCCAATTCAGATCCTTAATAGGCAGCCCATGGAAGGTCGATCCCGGTAAGAAATAGATGTGCGCCTTAATGACATGTTGTCCGGAGCAATGAAGGGTCGGTCTGTAGTTCTTGCCTTTCAAAAACCATAATCTGAGGAGGGAGATGGGCTCAGGTGTCTAAAATGAAATGACAGGCCATTTTCTCAGTTGCCTGTGGTATAAGCATGAATCCCTTGCAGGTGGCCAGGCGCAGACTCTTGTCTAAAATGTAAGAGGGCTTGTTCTTTCACACAATCAAATGACATTGGTAGAGGTGGGCTTGGAATTTTTTTGGGGGGGGGGTTAGTCATTTTTGTGGACTGACTTGAAAGTCTTTGGAAAGGAGGTTGCATAGGTGCACCCTGGCTGGTTATTGTCACCTTCTGTGGGCAGAAAACATTTGCAGATAAATCTTAAATTGGTTTGCATGTAAAGCAGCCGATGACCTTGACGTGCTTTGCACTATTTCCCCTCCTACGTAAAAGTTAACACGAACACTGTGTCAAGAAAAGCTGAATTCTGCAACCTTTAAATTAAGTATAGTGACGCGACTTACTTAGCATTCTTTTAATTCTTCAGGTTTTGCAACTTTGCATAATATATTCTACTCGTCACAGGAGAAGCCAATGTTTTTAGTTTCTGAAATTTCCCCCGAGCTTTGCCCACAGATTTTTCACGCATATATTCACAACATCAGGGCTAGAATATTGCTTTGAAAGCTCAGGGAACTGGGTTGTCTGAACTTCCTACAATCCAGAATCTTATCATTGCTGAATGTCCCTTTGATTTCCCCCTGTGCTGTTTCCTGCATAGACAACATTCATACATAGCACAGATAGCCTGAGAAAATCCCAACCATTTTTTTAGCATCTTCTGTAAAAAATAATAATCCTCATTTCTTAACTTCCTCCAGAAAGTTGGATTTGGTTATTTTTGGCAGTCCACTTAGATTCTGCTCCAGTAGTTTATTGTATTTAGGGCAGTGTGGGTATAACTTAGCCTTCTGGCTTAGAAAAATGTGGAATTAAACAAGCTTGTTTCTCTCTCCCCCCGCCCCCAAAAAGTGATGGTGGCCTTCGTTTTGGAGAAATGGAGAGAGACTGTCAGATTGCTCACGGCGCAGCACAGTTCTTACGAGAGAGATTGTTTGAGGCATCAGACCCATATCAGGTTCACGTGTGCAACCTGTGCGGCTTAATGGCAATAGCAAACACCAGGACACACACCTACGAGTGCAGAGGCTGCCGTAATAAGACACAGGTACGTGGAAAGATACCTGTTTCTCTCTCACCCTCCTTAGAGTCTGCACACAGCACTGCTTAATCCTTTCTCATCCTTTTGGGTCCCACCTTCAGGCCTTCTGCCATTTCGAAACCCTCTGCAAAATCTGTTGCTTCCGCCAAAACCTTCCCTGTCTGTTTTGTGCTGTCTGCAAACCCCTTATTCACTACATTGTTCCACACGATTGCCTTACATCTGGGTTTAATAAGGGTCATGGGAAACCCAGGGCAGCATAGCAGTGCAAAGAATGTCTTGTGGTTCCACTGTGTGTAGCATGCTCATCGCCTAAGGTACTAGGTTAGATTTTAGAACTTAACTTGGACCTTTCCTTGTTTTGAGATGCATTCCGTCCATTGGGTGGGTTTGCTTAGTGCAGGGGTGGGGAACTTTTGGCCCTCCAGATGTTGGGCTCCTGATTGTAGTTGGGTCCCAACTGGCAGCTGTAGCCCTACATTAGTTGGAGGGTCACAGCTTCCCTATGCTTGACTGCTGGCTCCCAACTCTGGATCACACCAAATTGAAGCAAGGCAATGCCGAAGTTGTATCTGTGTATCAGTAGTGTGCTGAGTGAGGGCCAATCCATTGAAGCTCAGCTGAGATGCGATAGAAATTACGAGAGCAGGATGTGGTGTTCAGCCTCTTCTAGATAGGGTTGCATTCCCCTAAGGCAGGCTATAGTTTGACTTTTCTCACTTGTTTGTTACTTGTCTATCTAGTAACTGTTTGGATCTGTCATGATGATATCCAAACATAAATACTGTATCTGTCTACATGTATACAGATGTCAAAGAGAAAAACTACAACCAGACTTTTAGAAGACATCTGAAGGCAGCCCTGTTTAGGGAAGCTTTTAATGTTTAATAGACTACTGTATTTTAATATTCTGTTGGAAGCCGCCCAGAGTGGCTGGGGAAACCCAGCCAGATGGGCGTGGTATAAATACAACAACAACAATAATAATTAATTATTATTTCTATGAAATAAAGATCCCTTTATATGTTTATTTCATAACCTTAAATGACTTCATAGGCATGGGAGAAGGGAAGGCTTCCTGAAGAATGACAATGGGAGGGTGTGGTAGATCACTGCCAGTTTTGGATACTGGATAGTAGCCTATAAGGAATCAGGGTTTGCAACCGGTGGTTGCTGACAGAACCAGCACTCTCTGGTGGTCCAAGTGGAATCTGAAGCATGCATTGCCTTATATCCCCTAAGCCTGGGGCGGTAGCTGCAGCCCTTCCTGGGCAGACAGAACCTGGCCACTGCTCCTTGGTAAGCTCCATATTAGATGCCTACAGCATGTTGCCGTATGTGATCCAGATGCAATTCAAAGGGCTTGGGAGCCTGATATCTGAAGGACTGCCCATCGGAGACATTGCCCCACTCTTGAAGTTAGCTTTCACACCCAGCCACCACCCCTTTCTCACAGGTGGCACCATGTACATAGATTGCCTTCCTAAGGGATGCTTGCCTGGTGCTGCTGACTTTGTCATCCCAGCACCAGGCAAACACTTTTTAAAAATTTGCCCATGCTTTCCAGCATGTCGCTGAAGCTGTTTTTTTCAGTTCTTCTGAGGATTTAGCACCCCGTTTCTGTTGCTTTTTTCAGATTTCAACATTGAGTCCTGCTGCATTTGTTCCTTTAATTATTGTGAGAGCTGCCCTGGGAGTTTTAATGGGGAGGTTGGTGCCTAAATATTGAAAAATACATTTTTTACTAATATTTGTCAACCTTTTTTTCAGATTTCTCTGGTTAGAATGCCGTACGCATGCAAACTCCTTTTCCAGGAACTGATGTCGATGAGTATCGCACCTCGAATGATGAGTGTGTAGCCTTCAAACAGATCTCCCTTCTCCTGGGCGCCAAGTGATTTTTACCCTTCTGAATTTTTTGAGTCGCATGCTTTCTTTAAATGTTTTTAAAATTCAGAAACCTATTTCATGGCTGAGGATTTTCAGACTGTTTAGTGTGTGAGCTCATTTTTTTATAAATAGAAATAAAAGCTTTTCAGTCATGTATCCGTTGTAAAATATTTTATTGATACTTTAGCAAAAATTATACAAGGGATGAATAACTGTAGAGGTGGCATGAAAGGGAAATAAACACAGCCGTTTTCCGGGAGATTAACATAAACCTGGCATGGATGAGATAGCCTCTGCTTCTTCATGTGCAATATAGAATCTTCACATCTCACAGTTCAGCACTGTCTCCTGCAAATAAATAAATAAATGCAGTAGGGTTATGTTTTCTTTGAAATGCACGTGAGAGAACTGAGAAGCTCTGTGAATTCCCTTTAAGCAAAAAAACAAAAACCCAAAACATACTGCTTTAAGAAATATCTGTAAAAGCTCCCCAGTAATAGATAAACAGGGTCTTTAGGCTGCATATACAAAAGCATGATTTCTTGCCCTGACCTGGGACCCATCTGCAAGCGATACTGAATGTTGTGATAGCCAATGCTCAAGCATGCGTCTCCATTCCAGGCTCCTGCTAGCTCCGTTTACAATGTCCTGCAGGACTAGTGGGAACTATGAATCCATCCTCTTGCTTTGCTAAGCTGGCCAGGAAAGAAAAACCGCTCCAGACATGAGTGGGAGCCTGTTTCACCTTCTTGATGACTTTGCATTGTGTCAATTAAATAAACCACCTTATTTTCAGTTGTCTTGACATTTAAGAACACCCATTGAAACTCGTCAGATTTTCTGAATTCTTGTAGGAAATGTTAAAACATGACTGTACACGATATGCTACTAAAGTCAACAGGCTCACATTTTTTAATATCCAGTCACATGTTGACTTTTCATATTGGCCCCAATGCAGTAAAGTGCGCTCTCTCTCACACACAAAAAAGCTCCCTACCTTTTTTTGTGGGTATTTCCTGTAAAGAATTAACCACAGTAATTCTTGAAGAAGCTGTTGCCTCTCCTTTGGAGTTCAGTGCATGGCATTCGTATTCTCCAGCATCATCCTTGCTCAAAGGGGATATCTGTTGAAACAGAACCATGATAATTGGCTGCATCCTGGATACTTGGTTAATCTGGTACCACTGTAATTGCAACAAAAACTGAAGTTGTTCCCAAGTATCTTGCCCCAGATCCATTGCAAGACATTTTCCAGATGAACAATTGGAACAACTTCAGTTTTTGTTGCAATTACAGTGGTACCTTGGGTTACAGACGCTTCAGGTTACAGACGCTTCAGGTTACAGACTCCACTAACCCAGAAATAGTACCTCAGGTTAAGAACTTGGCTTCAGGATGAGAACAGAAATCACGCAGCGGCGGCAGCAGGAGGCCCCTTAGCTAAGTGGTACCTCAGGTTAAGAACAGTTTCAGGTTACGAACGGACCTCCAGAATGAATTAAGTTCTTAAACTGAGGTACCACTGTAGTGGAAAGCATTTGAATATGAATCTCTCTCTCTCTCTCTCTCTCTCTCTCTCTCTCTCTCACACACACACACACACACACACACACACACACGTAAATAACGAGTAATTGTGGGCATGGGAATGTTTTAAAATGAAGGAATCTGCATTTGTCTCATATCTTTCTTGAAAAGATGCCTAGCAAGACCCTGGAAACAGTTCTGAAGGCTGTTCATCTCTAGATGGAAAACATGTGTTCTCAAATTTATTTTTTATGGTATGAATCCAAAAGTTCCCCATGGGGGCATGCTGGGCATTTCTCCTTGTGCAGGGGTGATTCTCCCACCCCCACCCACCCCACCAAACGTACTGTTTTGCATCATCCTGACTTTCACACATCTTTGGCAAGAAAGCATGGAGGGGTGTGTGAGTCTCAGTGGATGCGTGCCTATTGTTCTTCAGATCCAATCCATAACTTGTGGCCCAGCTTTCTGCTCTCCAGGCTTTTAATGCAATCACAGTATATAATGCCCATTGAATCTGTAATCAGCAGCAAATTATTTACTTGGCACAGCAGGCATCCCAAATAAATGGCAAGTTCTACCTTCTGAAAGCCCCTAGCGGAGCTGGCTCAATGGGTCTCTGTGAAGTAAATTCCAATAGTGCCACCATACAAAGGAACCCCCTGCTCCTTAACTTAAAAGTTGTCAGACTCACCTTGGAAGGGAAATATACCCAGTTAAGCCTCACCTGGAATATATCTCTCACACGCACGCACGCACACTTTATTCATTTTATTTAACAAATTTTATGCCGCTCAATCGTAAAAAAACTCAAGTGGTTTCTCCATTTGAATGAAGTTGAGCAAGATGTCAGAGGCCAAACTCCACTCAAAAAGTCAAGAGGAAAAGTGATCTTGAAACTTCCCATCCCATTATTATTATTATTATTATTATTATTATTATTATTATTATTATTATTATTATTATTATTCCGCCCATCTGACTGGGTTGCCCCAGCCACTCTGGACAGCTCCCAACAAAAAAACCAGTAAAAACAGCACATCACACACTAAAAACCTCCCTGAAGAGGGCTGCCTTCAGACATCTTCTAAAAGTTTTGTGTTCTTTATTTCCTTGACATCTGATGGAAAGGCATTCCACAGGGCGGGTGCCACTACCAAGAAGGCCCTCTGCCTGGTTCCCTGTAACCTCCCTTCTTGCAGCGAGGGAAAAGTCAGAAAACCCTTGGAGGAAGACCTCAGTGTCCATGCTGAACAATGGAGATGGAGACGCTTCTTCAGGTGTACTGAGTCGAAGCCGTTTAGGGCTTTAAAGGTCAGTGGCAGCCAAAGCAGCATGGCTCCATGAGTGCGTGATTTCTGTATCAGGCAAGCCAAAATCCCTTATTTTGGCTGCTGATCCCTTATTTTCGAGGCTGCTGGTCCCTTATTTTCAAATCTGTAAGCTGACAGCTATGAATAATCACAGGGAGACCCCCTTAAAATTAATGGGCATAAGTTAGTCATGTCTAGTAATGTAAGTGGGGGACTAAAGATGGATACAACCCACTCTGATTATTTCAACTGAAAAGAGAACAGGAGCTTACCAATACCCAACCAGTCACTTCATGTTTCTCAGGACCACCACGAGTCTGGATGGCTAAGTTGTCCCGATCACCTGGAAGAAGCTCCATTCTTTGGACGCCATATTGGCCTTTAATTATCTGACAGATGAGAGGAAAGTCTTGGAGTTAAATTAAAAGTTCCCCCGCTCCAATTGCACATTTGGAGGAAATATAATTCTAAGGGACGCGGGTGGCGCTGTGGGTAAAACGTCAGCGCCTAGGGCTTGCCGATCGCATGGTCGGCGGTTCAAATCCCCACGGCGGGGTGAGCTCCCGTCTTTCGGTCCCAGCTCCTGCCCACCTAGCAGTTCGAAAGCACTCCTAAAGTGCAAGTAGATACATAGGTACCGCTTTCTAGCGGGAAGGTAAACGGCGCTTCCGTGTGCTGCGCTGGTGCCGGCTCGCTGGAGCAGCTTTGTCACGCTGGCCACGTGACCCGGAAGTGTCTCCGGACAGCACTGGCCCCCGGCCTCTTAAGTGAGATGGGCGCACAACCCTAGAGTCGGACACGACTCGCCTTCACGCAGGGGTACCTTTACCTTTACTATAATTCTATGGGAAGAATTCAGCATTGCAATTAAGGCCACAGCTCTGTCAAGTCATGCATATTGCCTTGTCAAATGAAAAATCCCTCCCTCTCCTCCTCTGTGCGCTGTTCCGGGGGTGCTCCTGACCCCCAGTTTTGGCAGGGAGGCCCATTGTGCAAGTGGAAGATCTTGTGAGGGGCTTCTGCTGGCAGGACCAATTACCGTATTTTTTGCTCTATAAGACTCACTTTTCCCCTCTTAAAAAGTAAGGGGAAATGTGTGTGTGTCTTATGGAGCGAATGCAGGCTGCGCAGCTATCCCAGAAGCCAGAACAGCAAGAGGGATTGCTGCTTTCACTGTGCAGTGATCCCTCTTGCTGTTCTGGCTTCTGAGATTCAGAATATATTTTTTCTTGTTTTCCTCCTGCAAAAACTAGGTGCGCCTTGTGGTCTGGTGCATCTTATAGAGCGAAAAATACAGTAGTTGATTCCCACCCATGGCTAGCAGCTATGATGAACAGGGTGTAGCTACTAGGCAAAAGCACTCCTGGCCATGGCAATGACCTGAGCATTCAGGAGCACAGCTGGACCCCAGCAAGTTCCCAGGGTGTAAACCTGGTTCTTCAAGGGCTGCTGCTGCTGCTGCTGCCCCATCCCAAAGGGACAGAATCCCTAATCATGCCTAAAGATATCTCAGAAACCTGGGGGGTTGGATAGGAATAGGGAACCGAGAGCCTTCAGACACAACGTGCAGACTCTTAGCCACCTCAAAGAAACCAAGAATGCTTTTGTTATCAGTTGAGCTCTCCTGACCTCCTCTCTAACCGCCCCATGGCTGCAGACAGCAGCATGGGCAGAAGATTGCGAGAGCACTTGCAACGTATCTCCGTGTTTCCAAAGCGCTCAGAATATGCTTGAGCTCAGAAGGAGGCATTCCTTAATACTTGTGCCTCTTCCCTACAGAGGCCCTAATATGGTAAAGTGCAACAGAGCTGGTTTTAGAAGGATAAACAGGAACGAAACCCAGAGCTTGCACAGAAACTAACCGGGGAGAAAAGGTGCTGGGAAGCAAGGCATGGGGTGGGGAATCTATTCTACTTATCCACAAACTGCACAATCTCTTTTGGTCACAGAGTCGGTAGCTTTGTTTTTGCAAGTAACTGTTGTTAAAAAAACCTCCCTCTCAAATATTTTTATCAGTTGTCATTATAGCAAAATACAAATAAAAAAAGCACTCCCCTTTCAGTAATCTCAATTATGCTTGCAGAGCTCCAAGGGAGTGTTTGACTTGGCAACGAGTTTGGATTTCCCCTCCTCCAAGCCTCATTCTTGTTTTGTCATGTTCCGTCCTAATCCCTTCTGTTTATGCATCTGGAATGCGTTTATAGTCACCTTTCTCAGTGGTTAATTGCTCAAAACAGCACCTTTCCAATTGTCTAAATTCCCCTGCCCTCTTCCTCTATCCCTCCTTGTGTCAAAATTACCTATCTAGGTTAGCACACAAAGTGCTCCTGCAGAGGACACAACCCGCCAGGGCTTTCCATGCAACGACACCCAGTGGAATCAATCAATGGGAGCTGGGAGAAGGAGATATTGGAGGTGCTCTTCTGCAGATCTTGGGAGAACTTGGCAGTGCTCTGGTGAAGCACTGCATTGATTTCAGCGGATCATTTTCAAAATTAACATCAAACGTCACTGACCTTGTTCCAAGTAAGCACTGGGGTTGGGACGCCAATGACCTCACAGCTCAGGAAAATCTGGGCCCCAGTCACATTCCAGATGTCTTTTGGGGGTGTCACAATGGATGGTCCTGGAAACAAGAGAAAGTCAGAAAGTCAGGCAATGCAGGCAGGAATTAATAGGATGGAGTACAGCTGTACTTCCGTTCCAGAAGTCCATTCGACTTCCAAAACATTCGGAAACCAAAGTGCAGCTTCAGATTGGCTGCAGAAAGCTCCTGCAGCCAATCGGAAGCTGTGGAAGCCCCATCGGACGTTCAGTTTCCAAAATTAATTCGCAAACCGGAACAGTCACTTCCAGGTCTGCGGCGTTCGGGAGCCAAAACGTTCGAGAACTAAGCGGTTTGTTGTTTGTTTTTAGATAGATGAACTTTATTTGCATTAGCCAACGGCCATGGCAACATAAAACAAGCAATATATACAAATAAGAAGTCAACAATGGGTAAAAAGGGCAATCAAATGACCAAGATTATTGTTCAGATAGTGGCCCTTAATCTCATTGCACCCTCGATAAACCTAGCAACCTTTGCTGTGGTCTGATCATTTTGATCTGATAAAAGAAAGAACAATGTGGCTGCAGATGGGCGGCCTGGGATGGTAAGTAAGAGTGGGGTGATGATCTCATTCCTCAGATCTTTATAAAGGGGACAGGACAGGAGAACATGGGCCACTGTTTGAAAACCACGGTACAACTGTACTGTCACAAATTATTTAAAAGTTAGTGAGTAAACAATATGTCATCTGGCTAAACTTGAGCAGTATTGTTTCATTACTGATCAGCCAAAATGGTTGTGGAACTCCCTCCCCACAAAAGTCCACCTGGCACCTTCATTGCACAGCTTCTGCCGAATGCTGAAGTCACACCTCTTTACCTGGGCTTTTGACACTTGAACCAGTAGCCCATCTAGGAGACGGAAAACTCTGACTCTAAACCTCCGTTGCCTTGTGGGATATCTTTGGGAGAAAAAAATGGCTCAGGAGTAAACCTTACACAAATCTGGAGTGGCGTCCCTAAGATAGTTGGGTGCCTCCTTAGCTGACTGAGCATCTGCCCCAAAGTGCCTATGATATAAAAAAATGAGTACAGCTGTACCTTGTTTTGCAACCGGGATCCGTTCTGGAGCCCCGCACGCTAGGCAAAAAGGACGCACGACACAGCGCCGCTCTGCACGCACACGCGGAGCGGTTTGTGCTTCTGCACATGCACGAAGCGCGATTTAGTGCTTCTGCACATGTGCGAGCGACAAACTGGAAGTAACCCATTCCGGTACTTCTGGGTTTGCCACGGACATTCGACAAAATGGACGCTCGATGAGGCGGACTCAAAACAAGGTACCACTATACAGTGGTACCTCGGGTTACATACACTTCAGGTTACATACGCTTCAGGTTACAGACTCCAATAACCCAGAAATAGTACCTCAGGTTAAGAACTTTGCTTCAGGATGAGAACAGAAATCGCGTGGTGGCGGTGCAGCAGCAGGAGGCCCCATTAGCTAAAGTGGTGCTTCAGGTTAAGAACAGTTTCAGGTTAAGAACAGACCCCCAGAAGGAATTAAGTACGTAACCAGAAGTACCACTGTACTGAAGTTCTTGCAATTTGTTCCAGGGAGCTCTGTTGTATAACTTGAACGTTACAGATACAGCCTTGAAACTGAATAAGTATTATTTAAGGAATCCTGCTCTCAACAGCAAGCAATTGTTCAGGGGATTTCCAAGAGTTCAGCTGCTGTTTCTTCATTGGGCTGTAACCAAGAGCTGTACCCTGCTGATGTGCTCTTCAGCAAGATATTTTCCTTAAGGGCATTACAAGAGCTCTCCAGACTGGGGTTTAGGGGTGGGTGTTTTCTGCAAGGTGCCATTGATGCAGCAATAGTGTACAGCCCATTGGCAGACCAACTCTGCGTTACAAAGATGTCTGCAAACGTGGTAGGAAGGCTGGCAGCATCAACTCTGCCATGTGAGAATCCTTTGCAGATGACCACAGAGCCTGGAGACAATAAGAAGAGGAATGACCACTGGGAGGAGCACAGAGAGAAGAAACGCCATGATACACCTACATCAGTACAGCCAGACACCTTCACCTGCCCCAACTGCAACAAAACATGTCTCTCCCATATCTGTCTCTACAGTCATAGCAGGCACTGCAACCTTCCAGCAGTTTGACTTCACCCTCAAAGGTGCACACCTCGGTTCTAATCCCAAGACAGACGGAAGCCAACCAACCAACTAGCTGGTTGGTTGGTACTGGACCATCAACGCTTCCTTCTGCTTTCTGAGCTCAGCCATTCTTCCGCAATGTTACAGTTGTGCACCGCAAGACGAAAAACTCGCTAGACGAAAGAGTTTTCCATTTTGGAGGTGCTTCGCAAAACGAATTTCCTATGGGCTTGCTTCGCAAGACGACAATGTCTTGCGAGTTCCTGCTGGTTTTTTCCATCCCGCCCCCCTTTTTCTAAGCCGCTAAGCCGCTTATCAGCTGATCCGATCAGCAGATAAGCCGCTAAAAGCCGCTAAAAGCTGCTAAAAGCTGCTAATAGCGCTAATCCGCTAATCGGTCAATGGGCTTGCTTCACAAGACGAAAAAACCGCTAGACGAAGAGAATCACAGAACGGATTCTTTTCGTCTTGCGAGGCACCACTGTATTGCATTATTGCCATCTGGAGAGAGACACACTCTTGTAGTATAGTGCAAAAAGAGGAGGACAGAAAAATAAACCGAAACATTTGTGGTACAAAAAGCTATAGGATTTCAGCAGGGAGCGGCAGGCCATGCCCTGGTTGGAAATGAAGCAGTAGGACAACCCCCAAACCTTTGCAAGTGTAAACATTATTGAATGTGGGATCAGAAAAGAACCACCAGGAGCCCAGAATGCACAAGAAAAAGGATATCTTGGAGGTCCCAGGCCACAGAGAAGTTAGGCTGGCCTCAACCAGAGCCAGGGCTTTTTCGGCTGTGGCTCCGATCTGGTGGAACGCTCTGTCACAAGAGACCAGGGCCCTGCAGGACTTGACATCTTTCCGCAGGGCCTGCAAGACAGAGCTGTTCCACCAGGCCTTTGGCCAGGGCACAGCCTGACCCCCTCCCTCAGCAATCTTCGTGGAGCTCTGGCCCAATGGTTGCCAGTGGCCTGAATTAAGTAATTTTATAATGAATGGTTTTAGAGTGTTGTTTATGCTATACTTTTATACTGTTTTATTGTTGTTAGCCGCCCTGAGCCCGGCTTCGGCTGGGGAGGGCGGGATATAAATAAATAAATAAATAAAACTATCTGGAGGGGCCCACGCACTTACAATAAAAATAAGGCACACACATCTAGGCAAACAGGGGAGGGAGGGAGAAGGTAGAGGTCCTTTGCATAGACCAAAATTAAAAGGAGCACCAGAGTCATAGAACTGGAAGGGACCATGAGGATCATCTAGTCCAGCAGTTCTCAACCTGTGTTGAGATGTTGTTGGACTACAACTCCCATCATCCCTGAGCTCTGGCCTTGCTAGCTAGGGGTGATGGGAGTTGTAGTTCAACAACATCTGGGGACCCAAGGCTGAGAAAGGCTGATCTAGTACAACCCTCTCTCAGGTGGCGAATTGCCATGGGTTGGCCGGACAGTATCCAGCTTCTTGAAGGAACTATTGCTTGTCCAGTTTCAAGGGTCAACCTCATCCAAGCAGCAGAGATGGGAGAGCAAAGAGGGACAGCTGTTTCCTGTTTGCGAGCACCGCTGCGTCACTGATGTAATCGGCAGTACAGACTTGCCTTTGCACGATCACTCTTTGTACAAGGGAATGGCCCTCCGGTGGCTTCCAGAAATGTCAACAAGAGATAGAAGTTGCTTTCCCTCCCCCAAGTAAATAAATAAGCAGATATAAATTATATGAAATTCAAAGACTATTTAGCTAAATATGCTAAGGCAATTTAAATAGAAATACTTGCAAATACCAGATAGGTTTAGGATTTAAATATGTGATGTTATAGAAGACTTGATGTTTCAAGTTAAAATGAAATGTTTTGAAGTTTAAAGTTAAAACGAAAAGGAAGAAAGATGTTAAACAATTAAGTTAATTTTATGAAAAATCTGTTTTGGACAACTGTTACAATGATATACATTGAAACTCAGCCAGGGGGATTTGAGGAAGTCACTTAACAATGTTAGTAAGATTGGATTGTGTACAGTTAGGATTTATGTTAGTTAGTTTGTTTATAAATTTTGGAAAATCAATAATTTTTTTTGATAAATAAATAAATAAATGGCAATATCTCCCTAAGAAACATTTACCTTGCTTTTAAGGTCTCCCCCCCCCCCCGGGGTAAGGGAGATTATTTCCCCCTCCTAAAATACTGTGTTACTCCTAATTGATGAACACTGCCCATGGATTTCAAGCAAAATATCTAACCGAGCCCTAGGAGAAGGAAAGGGGTGGTGGTAGGAGCTTTTCGCAGCACTCCAAAGTTTTATTTAGCATGAAAGGCCCTGCTGGATTTTAGATCGCAGGCTAGAATCGCGAGCTTCTTTCTTTGGCTAGGCAGAGTTGGCTGGGTTGTGACCCTTTGTTCTATTTCCCTCGGATCTGCTTCAGCGCTGGAGAGGAAGTGGGTCCCTGGGGGGCCGTAAGTGCCATGGGAAGAGACAGACCTTCGGACTCAAGCCAGCTACAGCAATCTTCGCGAAGAAGCGCTGCCAATCCAAGGCATCCCAAAACCACGATGTCAAGACAGCCCAGGGCTGAACAGCTGAGTGAAAGATATTGTTATACATTTGCGGTGTGTGTGTGTGTGTGCAGACCTCCTAAACCAGGCATGGCCAAACTTGGCCCTCTAGCTGTTTTGGAACTACAACTCCCATCATCCCTAGCTAACAGGACCAATGGTCAAGGATGATGGGAATTGTAGTCCCAGAACAGCTGGAGGGCCAAGGTTCGCCATGCCTGTCCTAAACCCTAGGAATTAATAAATGGTAGAATATTGATGATTTGGAACGTGAAGGGAGAGATACAAGCTGCAGAGGAGTTCCTGGGCTAGCCTATGCAAAAAACAACACACGACCTGGCCAAGCTAGTGCCAATAATAATAATAATAATAATAATAATAATTTATAATTTATACCCCGCCCATCTGGCTGAGTTTCCCCAGCCACTCTGGGCAGCTCCCAATCAAGTGTTAAAAACAGTACAGGATTAAATATTAAAATTTAATATTTAAATATTAAGAAACAAAACAGGGCCATTGGTAATGCAAGAGAATTGAATTCCCCTCTTGTCCTCAGGTGTGAACAGAGACTGGGGATTGGGAAGGCTGCCAGGGTAACTGGGTGTGAGGTGACAGGAAAAGAGAGTTTTGAGCAAGGGTTGCTGGGAAGAAGAAGAAGAAGGAAGGAGGACTGGGATCCATCTTGGGCAGGCTGGCTGAAGGCTGACTGGGAGAGATGCCTTGGACTCCAGTGCTGTACTGCTGTGGGGGAACAACCGCCACTTGAGATGACCATGCTGTAAGATCTGGACTCCCTCCATGCAGACTGAAGGTGTCAATAGGAGAATAAACCATATTTCTTAAAACTACGATGTTCTCCACTGTGTCTCGATTATCCAAAGGAATACAGACCCTGGGTGAGTGCCTGGAACCCCACGGGCTCTTGCCCCCGCTCGGCAGAGAGAGGGGGAGGCACCCAACTTTGGTAACAAGACATTTATTTATCTCTGTTGCCTTGTACGATCACAAGGAAAGCCCACGATCCACTGGATAGCCTTCCCAAGGCAGAAAGGAATTTAGACCTGAAGGGACCCTCTGGGAAATACAAATATGCAATCACAAGTCTGGGAAACACAGAAATTCAGGATTCTACTGTGGAAATAAGTGGCTTTTGCACAATGAACACTGAACCTTCTCTCCTTCCCTTCACCCCCACCCCAATTTCTTGTGCTCTTTCTAACCATCCTGTAATCAACAATTCAGCCATTGATCCTCATGCAACACATAGGTAAAGGTAATGGTACCCCTGCCCGTCAGGGCCAGTCGTGACCGACTCTAGGGTTGCACGCTCGTCTCGCTCAAGAGGCCGGGAGCCGGCGCTGTCCGAAGACACTTCCGGGTCACGTGGCCAGCATGATGAAGCTGCTCTGGCAAGCCAGCACCAGCGCAGCACACGGAAACGCCGTTTACCTTCCCGCTAGAAAGCGGTCCCTATTTATCTACTTGCACTTTGATGTGCTTTCAAACTGCTAGGTTGGCAGGAGCTGGGACCGAACGACGGGAGCTCACCCCGCCGCGGGGATTTGAACCGCCGACCTTTCGATTGGCAGGTCCTAGGCTCTGTGCCCACGTCCCCATGCAACACATACCTGGAGCTAAAAATTTTTCCTGCTGATACTGCTGACGGGGACGATGGACAAATATCAGTGTGATAGTCTGCTAAACTGGGCCTGCAGCTATGAAGGCCAATGCTAGCATGAGCCAAGACACAAACAGGTAGCCAGTGAAGATGTTGTGAGCTAAAAGTTTGAGCCTGACAAAAGTCTGTTTATGTTTTTCTATTTTCTATGTTATTGGTAAAATAATTACGGTAATAGAAGGGAACCCCTTAGTCAGTTCCTGCACTGCCTTGGGCAACATGGGATGTATAGATTAGCATTCCTTTCTACAGAATTGCAATTAAATATACAGACTTTGGAGATGGCAACATACGAATGGCTGCAAAAATCAGTGCTGGATTTACGTATAAGCTAAACAAGCTATAGCTTAGGGCCCCACTTTTTTGGGGCCCCCCAAAAAATTTAAAGGGAAAAAACCTGAATGTACATTTCCAAAATATGATAAAAAACAAATAAAGTAAAACCTACATACAGCAACAATGTTTTGTGTTGTGTAGGCTCCTATGATGTAAGTAATGGGCCCCGCCTGCTAGCCTGCTCCCTAAAATGTCACTGGTTTGCTCATTTCTATATACAGTGGTACCTTGGTTCTCAAACTTTGTCTGTTCCAAAACCAAAGTGTTCCAAAACCGAGGTGTGCTTTCCCATAGAAAGCAACACAAAATGGATTAATCCGTTCCAGACTTTTAGGGCCCCATTACCTTGAGTAGCTTAGGGCCTCATCAGACCTAAATCCGGCCCTGGCCAAAATGAACAGTATGTAATGAAGACTGCATACTTTGTTAGAATTGTTTTTTAACAATGCAAACACCATTACGTGTGGGCCCATCATCCCATGCATGGAAAAGCAATGTTGTCATCTCCATGGGACAGGAAATGCCAATTATAGTTTGTGTTTCTATGGAACAGTTTGGTACACTGCAGGATGTCAGTGGCGCACTTGCATCCTGTCGTACGAAGTCACAACTTCTGAAAGGCTGCACTGTTCTACAGACACGGACCACTCCCTTGCAGGACACAAGAAACGCAGACAGAAACTCATTGGCTCCTCTGACATCTGACTTGTAAGTCTGGTTGCCTGTGCCTGACAAGTGAGCATCTCACGTCAATGTTTCCTCATCTGGATTGCACCTTCTAGGAGAGCTATAGTCTGTCTTTAAGTAAGGTAACAGGGACCCCTGACCATTGGGTCCAGTCGTGGCCGACTCTGGGGTTGTGGCGTTCATCTCGCTTTATTGGCCGAGGGAGCCGGCGTACAGCTTCCGGGTCATGTGGCCAGCATGACTAAGCCGCTACTGGCGAACCAGAGCAGCGCACGGAAACGCCGTTTACCTTCCCACCAGAGCGGTACCTATTTATCTACTTGTACTTTGACGTGCTTTCGAACTGCTAGGTGGGCAGGAGCAGGGACCTAGCAATGGGAGCTCACCCCATTGTGGGGATTCGAACCGCCAACCTTCTGATCAGCAAGTCCTAGGCTCTGTGGTTTAACCCACAGCGCCACAATTCTCTCAAACATAGCTTCCATTTGGGACAATGCCACCTGAAACAGGTCAATACCAGCAAGCAAAGCCTCAGCCAACTCTGGTCCCCATTGCAATCCTACGGTCATACCAACTGCACTGTTTTAAAACTCATTAATTTCCCCTTTTTCAACTCTGATGCTAACAGCTACCCCAGATAATATTTAGCATCTACCGTTTCTGCTTCCAGAGGCTGAAACAGCCCACCAAATATATCACTTTCTCTTTTAATGGTTCCCTTAATGCCAAGACAAAAGAGCACACAACTGCCCTGTGTTCTTCCTTCTCCCATTGTTCCCTTCATTATTGTTTAAAATTAGTCCCAGGTTGTAAATTTCACTGGGAAGACAAATGCAAATAAATTTGGAATCTTCATGAATTGAAAGCTAGTTGTGAAAGACTGATCCAAAACTATTTTCTTGGTTGTTTTCTTTAAATGTCTTTATGGTCAAAAACTGTCTTCCACTTTGGAGGATTTTTCTTGCTGCTTGCAAAAAATTAGCTTGTTTAAATTTTCCTCACAATTGAGTCCAGTAATAGCAAATGTGAAAGGTCTGCCACCAGGTGAGTTTTCCCATGTGATTCAGGAAGGGAACAGTAGAAAAAGGAGGAAAGTCATCTAAAGACACAGCTGTCAAGAGAATCATTCATGCCGATTAGGTTTTTTAAAACAGTGGCAGTTTGCACATTCTAAACATTTTCTTAAGTGAAGCTTCTACCGTATCAAAACCCCCAATATCAATTTAGAAATCACATTTACTGAATAGCTACTAGAGCCCTAGCGCCCAGTGTGCAAGCAATAACACATGATAATGAAAAGGATGTGCATCTTGAACAAAGTTTTGCAGCTATAATTGGCCCAGTGCAAAACCAAAGTTTCTGTGCTTGCGAATTTGCCACACCCAGGATGTTGAATGGAGGTTGCTAGAAATCACTAGCAGGTGCTGCAAACCTTCTTATTTAGTTCTAGGAACTTCTTCCTAGGAGTCCTTCACTGCTGATTTCCAGAAGAAGCGTTTGATCGAGCACCTCTGACGGCTGAAGTCAGAGAGACTGTTCCCAGCTTGCTTATTCTACAAGAGACCCAATCCGTGGGAACTCTTCATAGTTTTCATTCCAGAATCACGGCCGCCTACTGCAGCACGCAGAGCGATCATGTGAGCCACGGATAACAAGCAGCAGGATTAATATGCAGGGCCTCGTTGCTGTCAAGTTGTGTTATGGCACCTGGGAGGTCGAGGCAATCAAAAACGCCCTTCTCATGTTAGGCGTTTCCCAGGGGGAGAAATCTCTTCATCTGTAACTGATTATAAAGTAGTTTGTCTGAAAACAATGCCAGCTAGATTTACAGAGACTTGACAGGAGTTCTTCCTCATATACCTTTTTAAAAAATACTCTGCCGGATGTTTCGTCTCAACAAAAATGCATTAAATGAGTAAAAGAAAGAATCATAACTCCCACAAGAAGCCTGTGTAACGGGCATCGTTCCAAAGGACTTGGTTCAGCAAAGGTCACATGCAGGCTTTCCAGAAAATATTTGGAATTAAAGCACATGTTTATTCGGAATTAAAGCCCATGTTTAGAGGATTACTGGAACTGAAGCCCTGTTGCCCTGAGTGACCAGACATTCGCAGCATTGTGAAACATGGGGGGGGGGGTGTCTTCTCAAAGGTTATATCTTTTCTCCGCGCCCTCCATCATTAGGCTAACACCACAGAGTTTCATGTGAGAAGTTAGGGAAGAAGTAGATGGAGTTGGGGGGGGTGTGACCAGAAATGGGCAACCAAGATGCAGTGTCTCCCCTATGAAGAAAAATAGCAGTGTTTGGGATTTTATAGTTTAGAGAAAAGGTGAGTTAAAGGTGAGGTGATAGAAGTTAAAAAAATTACGCATGGCATGATGAAAGTACAGTGGGACCTCAGGTTAAGAACTTAATTTGTTCCGGAGGTCCGTTCTTAACCTGAAACTGTTCTTAACCTGAAGCACCACTTTAGCTAATGGGGCCTCCTCCTGTCGCCGGGGGATTTCTGTTCTCATCCTGAGGTAAAGTTCTTAACCCGAGGTACTACCTCTGGGTTAGTGGATTCTGTAACCTGAAGGGTCTGTAACCTGAGGTACCACTGTAGATAAGAGATACTTTTTCTCCCTCTCTCATAAGATTCCTAAGGCCAATTTCTACTTCTTCCCTTCCACCTCCAGAGCCCCACCCTACCCCAGGGGCGTAGGAAGGGGGGAAAGACTGCCATGACTGCCCCCACTGAGGGGGGTGACATTCAGCGCAGCGCCCGCCCGCGACTCCCAAGCCTACCCCGAGTCATCGGGGTAAGGGGTGGAGCTGTGCTGCTTTGCCGGCGGCATTCACATCAACTGATAGGAAGTGCCTACAGAGGGTGGTGAATACAGCACAAGACATTATGGGCTGTCCCGTGAATCCGCTGGATGAAATAGCGGAAGAACGTTGCCTCAGGAGAGTGAGGGAAATTCCCAGGGATTATTCACACCCTGGCCGGCACTTTCTTGATCTCCTGCCCTCAGGCAGAAGATATAGAAGCAGGATTAGTCGCACCAACAGGGTAGAGAACAGCTTCTATCCCTGGGCTGTCAGGCTGCTGAATGAAAAGATAACAACAGGGCAACTGACTTTTGGGTTTGGTGGGTGTGCATCAGTAAAGGAGGGGAATTAAGACTAAGAGAGCTGAGTGGGGGGTGCTCATGTAATCTCACTGTATACAAGTTGTACAAGTGACAATAAAGTATTTCAATTTCCCCCTTCCCCCTTTGTTTTGACAGCTTGGGGGAGTCGTGGGCGGGTGGCACACCGAATGTCTGCCATGGGCAGCTTGCTCCGTCCCCGGCTGCAGGGCACGTGCGCCACGCCGGGCACCCGAGTGGCTATCCTGCGCCTGAGGGCACCCTTCACGCCACACACCCCTCGGGAGCACACCCACCCTGGGCAGCGTGGGCATATGCTTTGCCGCTCCCCTACCCCGTTCCTGATATCTTAGAAGCTTCCAGGTCCAGACCAATTTTTTGGGATTTTTAGATTTTCCTGCCTATCAGTTTAGGAAGTGAAAACTGGGCCACCCAAAAATGAAGCGGTGGTTTCTGCATCCTTAATCAAGTCCCAAGGCACCCATAAAGCACTATCTTGTTTTTGGGTGGCCCAGTATGTCTTCCAAATTGATAAACACTTGATCACTTGCGTTCGCTATCAGTATATGTTAAGTTTATATAGGTGTATGGGAAAAAAGTAAACAGAAAGAGGTGCTGTGATCCAGACTTCTTTGGTAAAAGTATACACTGCAGCTCAGTGGTCCAACCAGGGCTATAAAAACCGTATCTAGAAACAGCTGTGTAGTTAAAATGTTTAGCTGTACTTCCCTCAAAGTCATTGCATTTTTATCGCCTCAGAAAAAAAAATAGGTGCAGCTCTTCACATTAACATTCCTAGCCGCTATTTGGGAGGTAGCTAGAAGTTGCTTGGATGTTCGTGGCTAGGAGTTCGCTATTTCTGAGTGCTCTGCAGATTCTTCTTGGGTCAGTTAGCACTGACTATAGATGCTTACTTGCGTCCCACATTCTCACCCTATAAAAGCAGGTATTCCAAAAACTCCAAGAAGTCTCTCATAGTCACTAGGAAGCTGACCCAGGAGTTCGGGTTACCAAGGGAAACAGTCTTTCGTAAGGTCCCTTGACACATACCTAGAAAAATCTCAAGCACCTGATCTCATAAGCCCCAGACAATCAAAATGTTCTGCTGCCAGCACCGTACTGATGTTTCTTCAACAGGCCCTAACAAATAACAGATCTCCATGTTCAAACAACAGTACAGGACTGATATCAGGGGATAAAATGTGCAACTTCTCTGCTTACAACCTATTTTGCTTCCTCTGAGCCATGGGTAGGCAACCTAAGGCCTGGGGGCCAGATGCGGCCCAATCGCCTTCTCAGTCCAGCCCGCAGATGGTTCAGGAATCAGCGTGTTTTTACATGAATAGAATGTGCCCTTTTATTTAAAATGCATCTCTGGGTTATTTGTGGGGCATAGGAATTCATTCATTTCCCCCCCAAAATATAGTCTGGTCCACCACATGGTCTGAGGGACGGTGGACCGGCTCACGGCTGAAAAAGGTTGCTGACCCCTGCTCTGAGCCCTCTCCTCCAAGCCTTACAGGACATCTCTAGCCTGTGTGGTCCTGCCTCCCTACATTACTTTGATGATTTGAATGTTCCCAGGCCAGGCATGAGACTGAGCACAGCAAAACAACCAGCAAGTCTTTAATGTCAATTAGCTGCAATTGGAAAAGCTTAAATTTCATTTTCCAGAATAATAGTGGGTCACTGGGACGAGGATACTCAAAGCCCCCCAAATGGACCCACCTTCAAAGACGAGAGAGGGAGAAGAAGGCATGCCCTAAGGACGGCAACCCTGGTACATTCCCAGACTTATTAACCATAAAAACTGGCACAGTTCCACTGTCATGACAGCAGGGTAAAAAATAAAATCTCCCCAATGGAAATAACAAGGATATTATGCAAGGGTGGGTACACTTTAAGCCAGCGTGAAAATATTCACCTTCCAGCTTCAGAAACAGCTTGCCTCAAGCAGAATGTGGATTATGATAATGCCCTCTGTTAAATGACAGCAACTGCCCACGGGGAATCAACCAGTCTAGCGAGTCACAAGTTCCTCAAACCTGGACTAAACATTCTTTAACATGTGGCCATTCCTGGTAAAAGCATCTTCCTCAAGGACTAGTTTCTGAGAGCTCAGCGACATATTCCCAGAGTGAAAGTTGCTTTTTTTCAAATTCATTGTCTGACAAGCAACTTATAAAGCAAGCAAGCAATCTCTCACAAAAAGAGGGCCTGTGCAGTCCCATTTGCCACACTTCCTGTGGAAAATATGCACAGCGACAGAAGTTCCAAAATATCTTTTTAACCGGACCCTTGAAAGGAGAACTTTGCCTGACCCTCTGGGCTTTCACTGCACACAAATGTCTAACCTGCCATGAACTGCAGATAGTTCTTTCCACTGCAGAGATCAGAATAAATGGTCATTGAGATAAACGCTATCCTTCCAAGGATGAAATATCCACATGCACACTATTTTTTGTGTATTAGGCAAATGTAGGGGAAAAGGATAATCAACCAAAGTTGCCTAAAACAGAAAAACAAAACAAAAACAAAACAGGCTTGGGAATAAACAGCTAGAACAGTGAAGAACAATGCGTCTTGGGGACACATTGCATGGGTTCGCTGGCAACCCTGACCAACGTGCAACTGCACATCACTCACACATGGTTTGAGAACTATTGCGATAACATCTCACACGAGTGGCTGGATTCTGTATCGCAAGTTGATGTGCTCTTCTGCTCTGAACCAAAGGCAGGCCTGAGTGAGTGGTTTGATGCAGGGATACCAAAGAAAGATGTCAAAAACACCAGAATGGGCACTTCTAGTGCTTTATTAAAGAAAGCAGAGCCTTGCTGCCTTTGCATACCCTGCGCATACACTGCAACAGTGAAAGGTTGGCATGACTTGTCTGCGCCCAGTCAAACGCTCACACATCCTTTATGCACAAAGCAGCCTGTCCCACTGCCCAGAACCTCCCATCACAACTGGCTGGTGAGCAGTGTTAGAAACTGAGATATGAAAGATAGGAGCTAAATGGCACCTTAAACCTAGGTTATGGGCACAACAACAGAATGTCTAGGTGCGCTTTTTTAATAACAAAAATACAAAGCCGAAAATGAATGAACTGCCTCTAAAATATTAGGTTCATTTCTTATACTGTCTAGTCCTTCCCCTGCCCACCTCCCTAATATTCTTAAGAGGGTCTCTTCTCCAGTCTTCAGAGAGTAGATGGAAGTGGAGAGGCAGAAAAAGGTCCTCCTTTCCGTCCACTCTGCAGTTTTAATCTGAAATCTTAGGCGCAGTACTGTGCCCAGAGCTCAGAAACTGCTCGCACTAATGAAATTCCCTGTCACAAAATGGGAGTTTTGAACACTGTTGGTGAGGTCACAAGTGGTAGCTATCCAAAACTTCTTCCTCCCTGGGCCAAGAGCCCAGCATCCTACGGTCCACAGATAAGCACAACCTCAAAGCAAGCCCATTAGCATATATCAAAGCAAGGAAACGTAAACATCTCTGAGCTCCTTCTTGCAATCAACAACCAATTATTTTGGGGGTTATCTTAACTACCAACATGGCGTCTGCAGGCCTTCCAGAACATTTCACTTCAACACAGCTTCCTCAGCTATAAAGACCAGGGAGAAGTCTATAGCAGTAACTAGAGAATAAATGACCACTAGGACAGCAGTCACGAAATTAAAAGACGCCTGCTCCTTGGGAGAAAGGCGATGGCAAACCTAGACAGCATCTTAAAAAGCAGAGACATCACCTTGCCAACAAAGGTCCGTATAGTTAAAGCTGTGGTTTTCCCAGTAGTGATGTATGGAAGTGAGAGCTGGACCATAGAGAAGGCTGATCGCCGAAGAATTGATGCTTTTGAATTATGGTGCTGGAGGAGACTCTTGAGAGTCCCATGGACTGCAAGAAGATCAAACACATCCATTCTTAAGGAAATCAGCCCCGAGTGCTCACTGGAAGGCCAGATCGTGAAGCTGAGGCTCCAGTACTTTGGCCACCTCATGAGAAGAGAAGACTTCCTGGAAAGGGACGACAGAGGACGAGGTGGTTGGACAGTGTTCTCGAAGCTACAAACATGAGTCTAACCAAACTGCGGGAGGCAGTGGAAGACAGGAGTGCCTGGCGTGCTCTGGTCCATGGGATCACGAAGAGTCGGACACGACTAAATAACTAAACAACAACAAAGGAGGAGAGCAGAGAGAGAAAACACCATGGCAACACAACCGGATGTCTTCATCTGCCCCAGGTGCAAAACATCTCTGTCCTGCACTAGTCTACACAACCAGAGCAGGTGTTGCAACCTTCCAACAGCTTGACCTCACCCCCAAAGGCACACTCCTCCATTGTCTTCTGTGACAGATGGATGCCAACAAGCTCCCCCCGTTGTGCCCTGTTTTCTATAGGCAGCTTCCCCACAAATTAATGGTCCTCTCCGAACAACCGCATTTAAGTCCCATTCCTAAGCAAACTTTCTTGGAGGGAAACAATGCCATTCTTTTACACAGAAGAAAGCACCTCTAATTGGCAGCTTGTTTGCCAATAAGTATATTTATGACTATGGGACGCGGGTGGCGCTGTGGGTTAAACCACAGAGCCTAGGACTTGCCGATCAGAAGGTCGGTGGTTTGAATCCCCGCGACGGGGTGAGCTCCCATTGCTCGGTCCCTGCTCCTGTCAACCTAGCAGTTCGAAAGCACGTCAAAGTGCAGGTAGATAAATAGGTACCGCTCTGGCGGGAAGGTAAACAGCGTTTCCATGCGCTGCTCTGGTTCACCAGAAGAGTCTTAGTCATGCTGGCCACATGACCCAGAAGCTGTACGCTGGCTCCCTCGGCCAATAAAGTGAGATGAGCACCGCAACCCCAGAGTCGGCCACGACTGGACCTAATGATCAGGGGTCCCTTTACCTTTACCTTTAGATTTATGATGACAAACGAAGAGCCAGGATTCATGTCACATCTTGTAAGAGTGTTGCTTAGGATTGCAACCACTGAAATACCCCCCCTCCCATGGTGCATGGGGCTGAGAAGGCTGACTAAATTAAGAGAAGGTATGGGGAAATCGGAAGACATCACCAAGGAGAAACGATGAAAGGTTTCCAGATCCACAAATTAATCAGCAGTTTATTTATTTAGCAAGATTTATATACCAAAAATATATCTAAAGCATCTTACATAAAAAGGTAAAGGTACCCCCTAACTGTTAGGTCCAGTCGCGGACGACTCTGGGGTTGCACGCTCATCTCGCTCTACAGGCCGAGGGAGCCAGCGTTTGTCCGCAGACAGCTTCTGGGTCATGTGGCCAGCATGACTGAGCCGCTTCTGGCGAACCAGAGCAGCACATGGAAACATCATTTACCTTCCCGCTGGAGCGGTACCTATTTATCTACTTGCACTTTGACGTGCTTTTGAACTGCTTGGTGGGCAGGAGCAGGGACCAAGCAACGGGAGCTCACCCCGTCACAGGGATTCAAACCGCCGACCTTCTGGTCTTACATAATATCTTACATAATAGAGTGTAAAATATTAGAAAGAATAAAAACTAACTTTAAAACAGTGGACATTTATCAAAATATAGTTAAAGTCAACAGTTTTAAGAACAAACATACAAAACGAAATTACATGCTTAGGTAAGGCTTGCCTAAACAAAGAAGTTTTAGCAGCCGTATAAATCAGTAAGTACAACATAGGTACTTGCCTAATATTAATCAGGGGGGAGTGCCGGAGATCTTCATATTCTGCCACACTAAAAATATCGATTTCTTGCAAGTGTGGAATTAATGTTATACAGCACTTGTAAAAGTGCTGGATCCCCAGATCTAATTGATCAAGTGGCCACATGTGAGACGAGTCTTCAGTAAATCAGTTCCAGTAAATTGGTTCGGTGCTGATGATATTCACCCAAGGAGTCTAAAAAGAACTCAACTGTTAAAATAAGTGAACTTGGTGACTTTTGTACATAATCTGCCTCCTTAATCTGCCTCCAGAAATGGATAAATGGAACATCAGACATTTTAAAGACTCCCAAACAAGTCCTGGGAACAGCAAGGCAGGTAGGGTGAACTCAGGAGGGGGAAACAGAAAAGACTATATATATATATATATATATATATGAAGATAAACCAGAGGTGTCAAATCAGGTTCTGCCTAGGGAAAGAGAGCAATTTACCATAATTCAGGCTGGTTTGTATTCCCGCAGGCTCTATTATCTTTCCATTCTGAAAATTTGGCAGTGCTTAACCTCCAGATATTATGAATGTTTTGCTAGCAGAACTGCTTTCCCTTTGCTGTTAGCCTCATTAGCACCAAGTCATGGGAAGAACATCAGCTATTTTGGCATTTTAAAACTAGAACAGCTGGACAGCTGGAATTCAAGGATGGACAAAAAGAAGTGCTCTTTCACACAACACATAATTCAGTCAGGGAATTTACTGCCACACAACGTGGCGAAGGCCACAAGCTTAAAGGGCTTTGAAAAAGGATTAGATAAAATTATGGTGAATAGGCCTGTCCACGACCATTAATCACAACAGCTGAATCGAACGTCCATGTTCAAAGGCAGTATATCTCCAACTCAGCAGGGGAAATGTTGCAAGAATTAGTCATGCAATAATTTCTACACAACACATTCTAATGCATAAGCCTTGCTCATGGTGGCTTCCAACGGTTAAGAGTAACATAATCAAACAACAATGCCAAATATAGTAGAGACAAGTAAAACATTCTCCCATTTTTAATTGACTGTCTTGTTTTAATGGCACTGTTTTAGTGGGTATTTTAATTATGGATATTTATATTTTAATGGTTTGTGCAATTTGGTTTTTATACTTTGTTAACTGCTTAGAAGCCTATTTTGGCATTAAGCAGTATATAAGTTAATAAATACATCAGCAACACCACCACCACGTGATGATTTAAATCCATCAACTACCAGGCCAGGCAAAAAAGCCTGCTGGAATGAAAACGTCTTCGCTCACAGGCGGAAGACCATCAGACAGTGGGTCACCTGAATCTTGTGAGGCATGATCTTCTACAATATCGGTGCAGCCACCGACAAAGCCCTGTCTCTCGTCCGTACCACTGGTGGGGAGAGACAGCAAAGGCCTTTCCTCCCCTTTTCAAAGGACCAAAGAGGAGGAGGGCAGTTTATGACCCTCCAGGGGTCTCAATCAGGCCCTCCAGGTCTGCCTATCTGGCCCTTGATACTTTCTGCAGGCCACACACCCCTCGAGTTGTTTTTGCCTGTCTCGAATGTGCTCTTCAGCTCTCATAATGACTCTCCCTTGCCTGGACGGAGAAGGGTGTACAAGTGTGTAGAAACTAGCCTACTATACAAAGGTAAAACTTAATATCCTATGCTCCACCCACTTTTCCATCTCGCTCCGCCCACTACTAGAATGGAAGATTGACCAGAACGTTCCCTGGCATGGCTTTAAAAGTTTGAATCGTGCCTGGAAGTGACCTGCCAACCCTCCAAGTGTCCCTATTTTCCAGGGACAGTCCTAGATTTACAGCTCCTGATTTTATCCCAGAATGTCTTACTTTTCCTTAGGACGTCTCTATTTTCATCAGAGAAATGTTGGAGGATACGGAAGTTATGTGACTTGAACCAAGGAGATAAGTAACTATACAACCTTTAGAAGACATCTGTATCATATGTTGTGGGAATGTAGAGAAGTTAAACATTTCTGGGAAATGATATATCATGAATTGAAGAAAATGTTTAAAAGGACAGTTGTTAAAAAACCAGAAGCATTTTTGTTAGGGATTGTAGGGCAAGACCTGCCAAGGAAAACAAAGAATTTACAGTGGTGCCTCGCAAGACGAAAAGAATCTGTTCTGTGATTCTCTTCGTCTAGCGGTTTTTTCGTCTTGCGAAGCAAGCCCATTGACGGATTAGCGGATTAGCGCTATTAGCGGCTTTTAGCGTCTTATCTGCTGATCGGATCAGCTGATAAGCGGCTTAGCGCCTTAGAAAGGGGGGGGGGAGGGAAAAAACCAGCAGGAACTCGCAAGACATTGTCGTCTTGCGAAGCAAGCCCATAGGAAATTCGTTTTGTGAAGCACCTCCAAAACGGAAAACTCTTTCGTCAATAATAATATTTAATAGGATGGCCTATTTTCATTGGAGAAATGTTGGAGGGTATAATATGCTGGACCAATTGAAGCATCTGGTGACTCTGCAAACTTAGCTCCCTGAACAGCGCATGGCAATAAGCCAATCACGATGTAACTGAGGCATGTATCCCCTCAGCCAGGTTGGTCTTGGAGCCTCCCCACACCCCCCACTCTGCCTCCTTTACCCAGATCCATTTATCCCCACTTCCTCCCATCTATGGCCACACTCTGCTTTAAAGAAGCAGACCTGACATCGTGTTACTTTATAAAGGAAGGGAGCTGCAGCTTCCTCGCACTGCAGCCCATCACCGAGAAACTAAGAGCAGGGCTCCTTTCCAAGGCTCCCACACAAGCCTCAGACCAAAAACAAACAAATCGAGTGCTCTCCCCCCAACAGCGTTCTGGGAAAAACAGCTTGGCAGAGTATGGCGCCTGCACCACCTCTGCTCTGAGGGCTGGAGAAGCAATGGTGGCTGGAGGGCTTAAAGGCAGGCCTGGCCATAGAAAGAGGGGTGGTCTGTTCCTCTACAACAGGGGTGGCCAACTCCCAAGAGACTGCAATCTACTCACAGAGTTAAAAAGTGGCTGTGATCTACCCCCTTTTGGGGGGTTCAGGTCATGCTGAGCTTTTTTTAGGGTGGGGAGCTAGTGATCTACCAGTGATCTACCACAGACGTCCAGTGATTTATCAGTAGATCACAATCTACCTGTTGGACATGCCGGCAGTATACAACATAAATAAAAGGGTGTAGAGGCAAGGAGTACAAAAGCAACACACATAGCATCTCTCTTCACGAGCATCTGTCTGTCTTTGCCTTCTGAATCAGCAACCAGTAAGCCACCCTTCGAATTTCCAATAATAGTAATAACAATAATAATAAGCACATCACCCTGGGGCATAATGGGAAAATAAACTGGTACCAGCTGGGGCCCAGTGCTGAATGGCAGTCACCGGATTATTTTTAAGGGGAGCCCACAATGGCAGACCTTGCAGAAGTAACAATGAACTTATTCCCAGGTATGTTTATAGAATTACAGCCTGATTCAAAGCCATGAAACTCAGTGGGTGATCCTGGGCAAGTCATTTCCCCTTCCCATTTGCCCGAAGTTCATTGCTGGAAGTGCAATACACAGTCATAATTCAGCTGTGGGTTAAACCAGAGCCTAGGACTTGCCGATCAGAAGGTCGGCGGTTTGAATCCCTGCAACGGGGTGAGCTCCCGTTCCTCGGTCCCTGCTCCTGCCCACCTAGCAATTTGAAAGCACGTCAAAGTGCAAGTAGATAAATAGGTACCGCTCTGGTGGGAAGGTAAACGGCGTTTCCGTGCGCTGCTCTGGTTCGCCAGAAGCGGCTTAGTCATGCTGGCCACATGACCCGGAAGCTGTATGCCGGCTCCCTCGGCCAATAAAGAGAGATGAGCGCTGCAACCCCAGAGTCGGCCACGACTGGACCTAATGGTCAGGGGTCCCTTTACCTTTATTCTTACCCAACCCAGCTCAATGGGACTTATTTGCAGATACGACACTGTAGCTACCATACAGCCCAAACCTATTCATGTTTCTTCAGAAGTAAACCCTACCAAGTTCAGAGGGGCTGAGTTTTAAAATTAAGACTTAACACTTGGGATGTGTGTCTTTCACCCAATGGGACGGCTTTAAAAGAGGACTAGGCAAACTCATGGCTTAAACTTTGTGATTAAAATAACTAAGAAAAAGATAAGCGATAAACTAAAACTGGTAAAAGTTAATAAAAAGCTGATAAAACTAGTAAAAACTAATACAAACTAATAAAAACCGCACAACTAACGCGGAGCTCAAATCAATGCTTCCTCTAAAGACGCCATCTTGGCTCCTCCCCCCAAACTCATGTAAGGTACCTGGCTGTCGTCAGGGTTAGAGGCAGTATGCCTGCGAACGCCAGTTAGAATCACAGAATTGTAGAGATGGAAGGGACCCCAAGGGTCATCTAGTCCAACCCCCCTGCGATGCAGGAATCTCAACTAAAGCATCCATGTCAGATGGCCATCCAACCTCTAGTTGTAGCATAGGAGCTAACTCCTAGGGTCTGAGGTCGCTTTGCCCCCCATAAAATATTTGAGGGGGCCACCCCTCCCTCAAGTTGATGGGATTAAAATAACAATAAAGAAAGTTTAAATTGTCATCCAGCTTTACCCAAGCCCTGGAATTTTATTTCGAAAGCTGACTAATCAACAGGTTCTCTCACCTACCATTTACATGTCCTGGGAGTCTACTGAGCAAACCCACAGACCCATGTTTAGTTCCATATCATTGGCTGCAGTACAGTGGTACCTCGGGTTACAGACGCTTCAGGTTACAGACTCAGCTAACCCAGAAACAGTACCTCGGTTAAGAACTTTGCTTCAGGATAAGAACAGAAATCACGCAGTGGTGGTGCAGCGGCGGGAGGCGCCATTAGCTAAAGTGGTGCTTCAGGTTAAGTACAGTTTCAGGTTAAGAACGGACCTCTGGAACGAATTAATTACTTAACCTGAGGTACCACTGTACCTCGGTTTACAGACGCTTCAGGTTACAGACTCTGCTAACCCAGAAATAGTACCTCGGGTTAAGAACTTTACTTCAGGATGAGAACAGAAATCACGCAGTGGCAGTGCACCGGCGGCGGGAGGCGCCATTGCTTCAGTTTAAGAACAGTTTCAGGTTAAGAATGGACCTCTGGAACGAATTAAGTTCTTAACCCAAGGTACCACTGTAGTCATGCCTTCTGGGGGATAAAGCCCATCTGTGTGTAAGTGAAAGAGGCATTCCAATGGTTTGTGTGCGCATTTTATGATGATGCGAGGCTGGGCTTACCTGACCCACAATGTTTTATTCAACTCGGGTTGGCACCCTTGATTTGCTGGGAATCACAGGTCCTGCTCTGGGGCTTCTTACAGACATCTGGCTGGCCGGAGGAGCAAGCTTGGATACGGGACTCAACGGTCCGTTGATGGGATCCACCCAAAGCTGTTCCCCACCCGCTTCCTCCCAAGCCATGGGCGTAGCCGGGGGTGCAGGGGGCAGCTGCCCTCCCCATCGAGTAAATAATAATAAAAAGTAACCAATTGCATTGCAAATAACTGTTCTGCCCCCTAACATAAAGGCTGCCCCCCCATAAATCCATGTCCCAAGCTCCCGTCGCAAGCGGCGCCCCCTACCTTGCTCGCAAGGCCCCTTGCTGCGCTGCTCGACGGGGCGCCCGCCGCGGCTCTGGGCGCGCAAGCTGGCCGCCCGCAGCTGGCAGCCGCTGGGGTAGGTGAGCCCGTCGCTGCCGCACACCGGGTAGCGGCTCTTGCAGGCGCACACGCCCGGCTGGCCCTTGCGCCGACGGCGGCACTCCAGGCCGGTGGCGCAGCGGCCCCAGCCCACAGCGGGCCCGGCCGACGGAGACCCGGCGCCGCACGCCTCGCCCTCGCCCCGCGCGCACTGCCAGCAGCAGCCGCAGCCGTCGCGGACCTTGCCCAGAGGGCAGCCCCGGGCCGGCAGCGGCGGGCACTCGGACGACGGGGCGCACGGCGGGCAGCCGGCCGAGGGCGAGGGCTCGCTCTGGGACGCGGAGCAGCAGCAGAAGGCCAGCAGGAGGAGGCAAGGCGGCGTGGAGGCGAGACGCGACATCGCGGGGAGGACTCGACGGGACGCGGCTGCTGCTGTTAATTCCTGCTCGGAGCTGGCGCTGGGAATAAGCGCTGGGAGAAAAAGGCTGACTTGGAAACTCCACCCCCTGATTCCCTTCCGCCCGCTCGCCTGGATTGGTTTGATTTGTGTTATGTTCGGCGTGAGACAGGATGCCAGTAGGTTCTGTTGTTGTTTAGTCGTTTAGTCGTGTCCGCCTCTTCGTGACCCCCTGGACCAGAGCATGCCAGGCAGTTCTGTCTTCCACTCAGTGGCGTAGCGTGGGGGGGGGTACAGGGGGGGGGGCGGCCGCACCTGGCGCAACATCTGGGGGTTAGGGTTAGGGGGCGCAAATCCACGGGTTAGGGGGCGCAAATCCACGGGTTAGGGGGCGCAAATTACTTGCCTTGCCCCGGGTGCTGACAACCCACGCTACGCCACTGCTTCCACTGCCTCCCGCGGTTTGGTCAAACTCATGCTGGTAGCTTCCAGAACACTGTCCAACCATCTCATCCTCTGTCGTCCCCTTCTCTTTCCCAACATCAGGGTCTTTTCCAAGGGAGTCTCTTGTGACAGAGCGTTCCACCAAGTCGGGGCCAGTGCTGAAAAGGCCCTGGCCCTAGTTGAGACCAATCTAACCACCTTGCAACTGGGACCTCCAAAATGTTGTCATTTGTGGTCCTTAAGGTCCTCCGTGGGGCATACCAGGAGAGGCGGTCCCGTGAGTACCTGGGTCCTATGCTTTTATGTCTTTTTTATGTTTGTTGCCTCGGGAAGGCAGCGTATCTGTGCTTTAAATAAGTAGCTAAATAAACAACAGCTAAATAGGGCCTCCATGTTAAGGACAGCATCTATTTCAGTGTCAGAGGGTAGAGGGCAAGCAACAGGGGCCGGCTGTTGCCTTTGTGGCTTGTTTGCAACCTTTCCAGAGGCATCCAGGTTGCCAGTTGTGGCAAAAAAAGGGTGTTAAGACTTTCTCCTGAGCCAGTGGAGATCTCCTTGAGCTCTTAAATCCTGCTTGAGGAAAGTTCTGTTCCCCTCTGCAAGCCGGAGCAATACAGAAGTGCCTTGGGGCATGTGCAGAGTGCCACCCCGTCGTCACCGAATGATGATTGCTATCCCATATATTAGGCAGTGTTTTTGTTCAGCTCCTGTAAGAGGAATGAATATATTTATCCTCTCCAGTTTCCTCAGGCAAGGAGGCAAGTTTTTTTCAGTGCGGGAAAAGAAGTGATCAAGGGATAGATGAAGAGTAGTCATGAAAAATCAGTGAGATAATGCTCCTGAGCATGTGCAAAGGACCTCAGGCATGCCCAGGGGTGCCAACTTGAATAAAATATGGGGGGGGGTGTAAGTCCCGCCCCACACATTCAATCACAGGACGCGGTGCACGCACACCATTTTAATGGCAATACTTGGGGGCCCCTCCAACCACCTCAAATATTTTATTGGGGGGCAGAGACTCCTCAGTTCACCCAGACACGAGTCAAACCCGCAATCTTATTTTTCATTTCATTTCATTTAAACCCTGGCGCCAGACCCTGCAGTCTAATATTGAGGGGGCTGGACACCTCCGTCCCCTAGAGTTGGCACACCTGCTTCAGGTGGAAATATTCTGCTAGATATCCGACAAAGACATTTTTCCAGCACCCAAGGCATGCATGTTCATTTCATAGCTGTCAACTTTCAGATTTGAAAATAAGGAATCAGTCCATGGGATATCTAACAATCCGGGATAGCAGCGGGAAACGGCACTGGAATAAGGGAATTTCCCGCAAAAAAAGGGAAGGTTGACAGCTATGGTTCCTTTTGGGGTACATGGGGGTCAGCTCCCCACATTTCTTTGGAAATTCTCTCGCTAATCTGTGAACAGTGTTCCTCTCCTGTACTTAAAGCTGTTGCAATGCAATTTGACCCAACAGCGTCACCTACTTGCCAATGGTCACATCACAGCCTGAAATACAACATCTTGCAATTCCAGAGAGGGCAGCCCTGTTAGTCTCTTGCTAACCCTCCCCCCCCCCCACGAAATTCATGGGCCATCTGAGAGGAATCCTTTGGCCTGGGGAGAAAGACGGTGCCAAGCTGATAGGGTGCGTGTTTGGGGCAGGGCCGGATTTAGGTTTGATGAGGCCCTAAGCTACTAAAGGTAATGGGGCCCTTTAGATGTCCAGATGTCCTTTGTCAACAACAAATTGTCGCTGTTTCTTGTGTGGAAATATATGCTATATGGTAATTTATTGACCTAAGAGGTATCTAAAGTCATTTGTGCATGTTGCCATGCAACCAGTCCATGCAGAATGGTAGGCACCCTATATATAGAAATGAGCAAACCAGTGATATTTTAGGGAGCAGGCGGGGCCCATGACTTATTTTATAGGAGTCAATAATAATAATAATAATAATAATAATAATAATAATAATAATAATTTATTATTTATACCCCGCCCATCTGGCTGGGCCTCCCCAGCCACTCTGGGCGGCTTCCATAAAAACCAAAAATACAGTAAAATGTCACACGTTAAAAACTTCCCTGAACAGGGAACAAAACACTGTTGCTGTATGTAGGTTTTATTTTATTTGTTTTTTATGTTATATTTTGGAAATGTACATCCAGGGTTTTCTTCTTTAAAGTTTTTTTTGGGGCCCCAAGAGAGTGGGGCCCTGAGCTATAGCTGGTTTGACTCATACGTAAATCCGGCACTGGTTTGGAGTGGCAAGGAAGTTTTTTGCAAGGTGTTCCGGGAAGGAGAAGAGAGAAGAAAGATTGGGAGCCATCTTGTAACAGTATATTATCCCTGAACTTGCATTGGACAGTACTATTCCATCTGAGAAAGACCAGGGAGGAAGCCTATCTTGGTGGCAAAGCACATGTGCACATAAAGTGTGGCAGAGCTTAGCGCATTGAACCCCATGCCTTTCCAGGTAGACCAGTTTCAAATCCTGGAGAACAGCTGCATATGAATGCAGAAGTTATTGGGCAAAATCAGGTGTGGGAAACCTTTGACCCTCCAGATCTGCTGAAAATCCCTCCCAACAGTTTCAATAAAGCGTTATTAGACTATAAGCCAGTGTTTCCCAGACTTGTGTCTCCTGCTGCTTTTGGACTACAAGACCCAGCATCCCTAGCTAGGCGGATCAGTGGCCAGGAATGATGGGAACTGTAGTTCAAAAACAGCTGGAGGCCCAAGTTTGGGAAACACTGCTATACGCATTAAAAATGTGTTGTTATGAGTTTGTAGGTGCTGCACACCTCTAATCCCTGGATACAGCAAGGGTGAAAAGCTAATCAAGCCAGGTTAGCTTCCTGTTGAGGTGATCACCCGAGTATTACGAGAACAAAGGAAAGGGGAATCTGTGCTAGATGGAAATAAGTGGGGCCCGTACTTCAACTCTTAGTTTGAAGTATGGAGTTGAGTTTTGCTGTGATGTGACCTAGAAACAAGCAGATAAAGAGACTGTCCCAGGTCTCTGCTTACATCAAAGGCTGTGGCTATGCGAGAAACGATACTCTTTCGGGGTGTTGATGTTGTGAAACCCCTCCAACGTAGGCTTTGATTGTATATATGTCCAAATAAACCATACAGTGGTACCTTGGTTCTCAAACTTAATCCATTCCGGAAGGCCGCTCCAAAACCAAAGTGTTCCAAAACCAAGGTGCGCTTTCCCATAAAAAGTAATGCAAAATGAATTAATCCGTTCCAGACTTTTAAAAACAACCCCTAAAACAGCAATTTAACATGAATTTTACTATCTAACGTGACTATTGATCCATAAAATGAAAGCAATAATCAATGTACTGCACTATAAAATAAATAAGACAGTATTGTAGATGATAAAAATTAAAATTATTTTTTTTCTTACCTACACTGATGATAGTCATTGTTTGGATGGGGGACTTTTATCCATTTCCACAGTCACTCACTCAATCAATCAATCAATCAATCAATAGCTGAACTGGGTTCCACACAGTCACAAAAACAAATTAATCAAATAAAGCCTCAAAAAACAAAAATGCAAAATAAATAGCAAAAACAAAAGCGCCAAACTTAGTCAGTTCCAGAAGTCCATTTGACTTCCGAAATGTTGGAAAAGCAAGGCGCAGCTTCTCTGCTTGGTGCAGGTGCCCCGGAAACAATAGCCGACAGCCGCATTGGATGTTCAGCTTCCGAAAAACGTTTGAAAACTGGAACACTTCCGGGTTTTCTGAGTTTGAGAACCAAAGCATTTGAGAACCAAGGCACCACTCTATATCATAGACACTATAGCCTCTGCTATGCCTCATTCCCAAAAGGAAACACAAACCCTGTATGAGCAGTGGAGGGTTATCCCTTTATGTGTGTGTATCACCCTGAAAGTTTGGCACATCCTTTTCTCACCCAAGTCTCCAGCCCATGGATGTATTATGACTTTTTGAGGACGTGTGTTCTAATGCCTTGATTATTTTTCTACAGGGAAGCTATATTCCACTGTTTGTTTGTACATCTGGGGACAGATGCCTTGTTCTTTTGTGGAGAGGAAGTGTTATGCATTAAGAGGGGGTAGACTGTATGCCGCCCTTCTAATTCCAGAATCCAGCTTGGATTCAATTGCTCGAATAGACAGGCCAGCGTGGTAATGGCCCAATAAGCATGGATCTTTAAGGTAACAAAGGAAGTGGTTCTGTGCCAGAAGGTAAATGGGCACAGTTTGTTAGCTGGACACAGTCTGTGTGTTCGTTGGAAAGACTAACAGAGTTTAGTTTTGTGAGCTGGAAACCAGAAGCAGGATGAATCAGGCTGGGCAGCTGAGAGAGAGAGCCATGCCTGATTTCTTCTGGAATCCAAGGCTGTGGGTATGGAATAAATAAGTTCCTCTTGAGGTGTTAATGCTGTGAACCCCTCCAAAGTGTTGGTGTTGACCTTTAAAAACCTAAACGGCCCAGTATACCTGAAGGAGCGTCTCCACCCCCATCGTTCTGCCCGGACGCTGAGGTCCAGCGCCGAGGGCCTTCTGGCGGTTCCCTCATTGCGAGAAGCAAAGCTACAGGGAACCAGGCAGAAGGCCTTCTCAGTAGTGGCGCCCACCCTGTGGAACACCCTCCCATCGGATGTCAAAGAGATAAATAACTACCTGACATTCAGAAGACATCTTAAGGCAGTTCCGGGAAGTTTGTGTGACATCTTAGTGTATTTTTGGTCTTTGTGGAAGCTGCCCAGAGTGGCTGGGGAAACCCAGCTGGATGGGCGGGGTACAAATAAATAATAATAATAATAATAATAATAATAATAATAATAATAATAATAATTATTGTAGGCTCAGGTTGTAACATAAAGGTAAAGGGACCCCCGACCATTAGGTCCATTGTGGACGACTCGGGGGTTGCGGTGCTCATCTCGCGTTATTGGCCGAGGGAGCCAGTGTACAGCTTCCGGGTCATGTGGCCAGCATGACTAAGCTGCTTCTGGCGAACCAGAGCAGCGCATGGAAACGCCGTTTACCTTCCCGCCAGAGCAGTACCTATTTATCTACTTGCACTTTGTGCTTTTGAACTGCTAGGTTGGCAGGAGCAGGGACCGAGCAACGGGAGCTCAACCCGTCACGGGGATTCGAACTGCCGACCTTCTGATCAGCAAGTCCTAG
This sequence comes from Podarcis bocagei, assembly GCF_964188305.1. NCBI lineage: Eukaryota > Metazoa > Chordata > Lepidosauria > Squamata > Lacertidae > Podarcis > Podarcis bocagei. The sequence continues at coordinate 34,639,166 of NC_138143.1, read as the reverse complement.
GCTCTGTGGTTTAACCCACAGCACCAGGTTGTATATATGTGCAAATAAACCATATATCACCAGGTTCCACTGTGCCTTATTCCAAAGGAGATACGAGCCCTGGATTAAGCTCCTGGCATCTCCCACTGCTCAGAGATCAGAGTGGTGTGCAACATATGGAACCATTGCAGAACTGCCTACCCCACCTATAAACAGGGAAGAGTTAAAACACACGCACCAGTCAAATGAAAATGACCACCCAAGTTACTTAACCTTGGCCACTGAAAGCCAGCTCAGAGCGGAAAGTTTTACAGTTCGTCTAAAAGTTTCACAGTTCCTCTAAAAAACGCCATGACGATTACAATGAGTCCATGCTGGCAAATTCCTGACTCCACCCACATCTCCTTTCCTTCTGCTAGCAGGCATCATAAACTCTCATTTTTTGTGACACTCCCAACTTTCTCAATACACAATGCCTGGTTTTTTGTTCTTTTTTTATTTATTTAAAAAGTACTGCTTTGATTAGGTTATCAAGATAAAAGTGATCTGTTCACCAGAGCATTAAATCACGTAGCGATGGATTATTTAAAGTATCTCGGTTCATTAGGCATGCATTACCTTTGACATTTGGCAAGACTGAATTGTGGCCAGGTGGTGTCCCTTTGCAAAATGGCAAAGGATCTGGGTACCTGCCCAGCCAAAACGTAAAAGGGTGGTGCAAGGGACATTTTGCGCTAGCAAAAGGAGTTGGAGATACGCACATTGGTATCTTTTGGGCTGAGAACATTTAGTGAAGATTAAAATGGAGAGGCCTGGAAGAACTATGAGCTTCAAATTGTTGGTAGGAGCCAAGTCCTGTGACACGAGGCCACATAAACTAACCTCAAGCCAGGTCCACTTATATTCAAGAAGGTATGAAGTTGCCATAGGCCACATGTGGCAAACTACAATCCCCCCCATCTTCTGTAGCCAACATGGTCAATGATTAGGGATAATGGGAGCTGTAGTCCTAAACAAATACAGGTTAGATTCCCAGTCTGATTGGTGGCAGCTTTTCAGAAGCCAAGGGAGTCTTTTCTAGCCTCACAACATGGGAGAGTTTGTAGCTCAGAGTGAGAAAGCGAGACAGAGAGCACATGTTTTTGCACATTGTTGTTGTTTAGTCGTTTAGTCGTGACCGACTCTTCGTGACCCCATGGACCACAGCACGCCAGGCACTCCTGTCTTCCACTGCCTCCCGCAGTTTGGTCAAACTCAGGCTGGTAGCTTCGAGAACACTGTCCCACCATCTCGTCCTCTGTCGTCCCCTTCTCCTTGTGCCCTCCATCTTTCCCAACATCAGGGTCTTTTCCAGGGAGTCTTCTCTTCTCATGAGGTGGCCAAAGTGTTGGAGTCTCGGCTTCAGGATCTGTCCTTCCAGTGAGCACTCAGGGCTGATTTCCTTCAGAATGGATACGTTTGATCTTCTTGCAGTCCATGGGACTCTCAAGAGTCTCCTCCAGCACCAGAATTCAAAAGCATCAATTCTTCGGCGATCAGCCTCCTTTATGGTCCAGCTCTCACTTCCATACATCACTACTGGGAAAACCATAGCTTTTACTATACGGACCTTTTTTGCACATAGAAGGTCCAAATTTCAGCCCTTAAATCTTAAAAGGAGCTCACGTAGCAGGAATGAGAAAGACCCCCCGAGTCAGAAGGGACAATACTAGGCTTAGGGCAAGTATGGGGAACCTGTGACTCTTCAGATGCTCCCAATCAGCATGGCCAATAGTGAGGGATGAGGGGAGTTGTAGTTCAGCAATAGCTGGGGAGCCACAGGTTCCCCACTTCTGGCTCAGGGACTAGCAGTGTGGCTTCATATATATATCTTTATACTGGAGATACCAGAGATATTATGCACACACCTGCAAGCTACGATTTGTCCCACATCTGCTGGAATCTGGATTTGAACCCATACCCCAAGGTAAGGCAGAAGCCAAGGGCAATTATCGTAATTAAATCACTGTGCCACACATATGGAGCCTAGAACTGGCATCCGTTAACTACTATGGCTTGGGGATCCGCCAGAGAAACAAGGAATAATTTACCACCTGATCCAAAATAACTGACCTTTGAGCAAGCAGTCCTGCCAGAGGGCCAATGACCCTGCTATGATTTGTTTTTAATGAACAGTTTGTACCTGCTGCAACACCTGAAACCATTGTCCGTCATGCCAGGGAACATCACAGGATTATAGGTGAGCAGATGGAAATAAGACGCAGCGATGCAGAGAGACGACCTTCCAGAAATGATGCAATTAAACAGATGCTTAATGTCAGAGGGTGTTGCTGCAACCGTTGCGTGCGATGCATATATAAAGAAATGGAACTGATGCAGAGAGCTAGAGAAACTCCTGCTCCCCTTCAAGATGGCCAGGATTCTGTTCCTAGCATCTTTCCTGCTCTTAGTTGCAGGTAAGTCCATAGAATTAGTGGCACTTCGGGGATCAGAGGGCTGGTTCATGCAGACCTTGTTCAGCACTTGAAGATAACACATGTAGCTGGCACGTTCTTGATTAGTGGCAAGTGATGGTTAACATGTATGAAAGGGCTATCACAGGTCAAAGACCACTGGTCAAAAATCTGTATCTCACCTCAGTCACAAGGCTTTTAAGTGGAAGAGATTTATAGATTCAGCAGATAATTTTCAAGGGATATGGCAATCACAGGTAGAACACATGGGTATGCACATGTGTGTACACAAATGTGAGCGAGACGTGGTTTGTGCTGTGGTCTAAACCACTGAGCCTCTTGGGCTTGCTGATCAGAAGGTCGGCAGTTCAAATCCACACGAAGGGGTGAGCTGCTGTTGCTCTATCCCAGTTTCTGCCAACCTAGCCGTTTGAAAGCATACCAGTGCAAGTAGATAAATAGGTACTGCTGCGGCGGGAAGGTAAACGGCATTTCCGTGCACTCTGGTTTCTGTCATGGTGTTCCGTTGCACCAGAAGCAGTTTAGTCATGCTGGCCACATGACCTGGAAAGCTGTCTGTGGGCAAATGCCAGCTCCCTCGACCTGAAAGCAAGATGAGTGCCGCAACCCCATAGTCGCCTTTGACTAGCCTTAACCATCCAGGGGTCCTTTACCTTTTTTTACACTAATGTGTGTGCAAGGAAGGGGGTGCCAAACTGGGTCCCTGACCCGGATGAAGTAAAGCCTAGTTTCGCCCTTGCCTAATTATCCTTTTATCTTTGAACTAAGCATGCCACTCAGTGAGAAAGCTTTATTCTTTTTTAAAAAAACAAAAATACATTCTGCATCTGGTAGGGCAGGGAAGTAAGAATGACAGCTGCTACCCTGTCCCCCCCCAAATTGAGCAGCTGCGTCAATATACAATGACTACATCCAGGCCAGCACAGGAACAGCAGTGGTGAAGTAAGATGCTATTTATTTCTTTATTTTGCAGGTGTATATCCTGACTTGCTACCAGAGGATAAGAAAGAAGACTTGGGAGGAGGTAATATAAAATTCAACAATTTACGCACAGGGACACACACACACACACACACACACACACACACAGAGAGAGAGAGAGAGAGAGAGAGAGAGAGAGAGAGAGAGAGAGAGTCGGCTTACTCCCCTGGCCGATGGATGTGACCAGGAATCTCCCCTTTGAGCTCCATAGGCCCAGGTCAGCTGGCAACTGAAGCAGCTTCTTAGTTGGAAGCAGGGTAGAGAGGGAAACAACCTCCTTTCGGCTGGTAGAAGGTGATAAAAAAGGGAAGAATATTGTGCTGTTCCAATAAGGTGGATGACTTAAAAAAAACCCAAACAAACCAATTTTAATGATGTTGTCAGCATGATTACCAAAAACAAACAGCAATGGGGGGGGGGGGGGAAGAGAAACAAAAAATCTTTGCACAAAGCTTGTGGAGAGGTTATAGGACCTTGCATCAAGAGATCATTACCCCACACATTCCAGTGTTTTCCCCTTGTTGCAATAAATCCAAATTTGGGATGATTTTTAAAAATTCTTTTGGATACCTAGAGTTTTGGTTCTTAAAATTATGCATATGATTTAATTGTCTCCCACTGATAATACTTCTTTGGCAGTGTTCAGGCTGCTTTAAATGCAATTTTACTTTTTAGCAGAGGAAGCAGGTAAGCAAAGATGGGAGCCGTGGGCTCAAGACCGCCCCTCCCCCCCAAATATGGATGCTGGAGCAACACTTTCTCCTGCCCATATGCCCATAGCTAGATGCACCTCAAAATCAAACTGGCTAGTACATACATGAAATTTCGGAATTAGGCTGAGCTACACTCTTGACTAGATGACTCTCAGGGTTCCTTCCAACTCTACCCATTTATGACTCTGATTGCACTGGAAAAATCTGAGGAGCTTTTACCCTCCTCGATGGGTACGTGGCATTGCTCCTGGGAGATCTGGATCAGGGCCCTCTTTGGGACGGACTTCTGTGCCAACCTCTTGCTGAGAATGCTCAAAGTTTCCCACATTGCATCCCAGATACTAGATGCTCCAACCATCTCCTTAGAGAAAGCATGGAGGACAAAACATTTCAATGCAGATCTTAAATGCTTTATTGCCGTACAAGATTGTGGCTTCTGTTCTAGTTAGCAAGTCAAGTGCTCCATGGATGAGAGAGAGAGGGGGGGGGGAAAGAGAGGCTGTGACTCTACCGGTGAAATTGGGTAGCTGTGAATTGGGTTCTCAATGCTGCTCAAAAAGGGACTCAAGGTCCGTGGCAAGAATTAGACACAGGTGGAAGTCGCCAGCTAACAGAGGTTGCGGTTATACCTGAGCATGCGCCACAGGCAAAGACTCTCGTCTGTGAAACCCTCCTCGACACCTGCTCCACTCAGTACGTCTCCTGGGAGGAAAGGGGACTTGGGCATGGAGAGCGGCAACCAGAGGTACCGTTGGGCAAGGGCGCTCAAGGTGGGGAGCTGCTCAGATTGCGCCTCCCACCACTGAGACAGGGAGACATTTGCAGGAGCCGCCTGTGCCAGCTGTTGGTAGCGGAACCACTCCACCTCTGCCACCTCTGCCAGCCCAGGGATGGCCTGCTCCTGCTGCAGCTGGCTCCAGCCCACAGCACCCACCTGCTTGGGATCAAGGGCCCGCATGGCCTTCAACGTGGGCACTGCAGGGTGAGAGCTGAGCACGTGCTCCAGGCGGGTGAGGCTGCAAGCCAGGACCTCGCGGAACTGCGATGCAAGACGAGGCGGGCACAGGGCCAGCTGCCTCCTGGTGTTTGGCCCGAACCCCGTGTCCAGGTGGTAGGAGAAGGCAATGCGCAAGGCCTCCAGCTCACCATAGGCCCGGTGCGCTAATGGCTCCCCCAACTTGTGCAGGAACTGCGCCGTGCTCAGGAGGACTGCCCCGTGCTCCGCTGCAAAGGTGGCCTCTGCCACCAACTCCTCGCTGCCTGACCCAAGGAGTGCCTGTAGTTTGGCCATGGCGGCACCCTCTTCTTCATCAGCTGCCACGAACTCCATCAGGATGGGGAGATGTTCTGCGATGACGGCGGCCTTCTCCAGCCAAGCCTCTGGCCCAGTCCACCTACTGGGAACGGGCAGGGAGAGTGCCAGGCCGCGCTCTCTCAGAAACAGCTCATAACGGTGGCGCAGGGCAGCCTGCCGCCCGAATGTATCCTCCAGGAGGTGCAGCACAGAAACCAGCCTTTCCAACTTATCTGGCCACAGCTCCATCATGAGCTCCAGCTGGTGCGCCAGGCAGGGGATGTGAAGGGCAGCGGGCAACACCGTGCCCAGAATCCCGTTGGCAGCAAAGGCTTGGATCATGTGGGCATTCCCAGAAGTGACCACAGCCAGCACCCTGTGGGACAAGACGTGCCCTTCGCTCAAAACACCCGTGAGGGCCCGGGCCACCGAATGGTGGCTCAGCTGCTCCAAGAACTCCACACCCAGGAGCAGCGGAGACTGCCCAGGCCTGTCGAGAGGCAGGACGGAGATGCCAAGGATGGCCCGCCCGTCCCCTGTCGTCGCCTCATGAAGGAAGACAAAAGTATCGCGGCGGTGGAGAACCTGCCGGAGACCGGACTTGTGGCGCCGCCGCAAGGCCGGGAGAACGCTGCGGTGGAGCTGGGCCACGGATGGGAGCGAGCGCCTCACGCCCAGCGGACGCGTGATGAGAGCCTCGAAGAAGCCTGCCTCCGAAAGTGGGATGCCTGTGTGGGCCAAGGCCTGCACCAGAGAGAGCAGGATTGGGTCTGGTTCGGGGACGGATTCCGAGCGGCGGCACCAAGCTTGTCCCTCAGAGCGGAGGGATGAAGCCGAGGCCTGTTTGCGAAGCTGGGGGCCTCTGGTGGAACCGGCATCCGAGCGACGGCGGCTGGGAGGACCGTGGGCCAGTGACGACTCCTCAGAGTTCAGGGAGGAACGCAGGCCAGAGGCCTGGGTGGGCTTCCTCAATGGAGTTGCCATGGCTCAGCTGTGGAAGAAAGTGGACAGGGTGTCAAGAGAGGGAAAAGACGTTTGTTGTACCTGCAGCAAAACTCTAACATTGGGCAGAGACACACCATACACATCACTTCCCTCAAAGAATATTGGGAACAGGGGGGCCAACTTGGACAAAATATTGAGGAGCCCCCCAAGACATGGCACACAAACATCATTTGAATTGCAGTGTCCAACTTTGGGTGCCCCCTCCGGGCCCCTCAAATATTTTATAGGGGGGGCAAAGGGACCTTGGCCCCTAGGATAGGGTTACCGGACGTCCCTGGTTCCTGGGGACAGTCCCTGGATTTGCAAATCTGTCCCCAGACAAATTCCGTCCCCGGAATGTCCCCAGATTTGCACATCTCTCCCCGGGAAATGTGGCAGTGGCAGCCTCAGCAGCCCGGAGCCAGCCTAGTAGCACAGTTGGCTTTGGCTGGCTTCAGGAGCTGCTCGCTGTCGTGGCGCCTGCCATTTTTCCTGCGCCACGGCAGCGAGCAGCTCCTGAAGCCAGCCAGAGCCAACTGCGCTACCAGGCAGGCCCCTCCTGTGCAAGGGCCGCCCGCCCGTGATTCCCGAGCCCCCCCTGATCTGTCAAAACAAAGGGGGAAGAAGATCGGGGAAGGCTTGGGAGTCATGGACGGGCTGTTGCACAGTTTTTAAAAAACCTCTGTGCATTTATGTTTCACAGGGTGCGAAAAAAGGGCTTTGCACCTTTATAAAATATGCATGTGTGCTTGGGCGCAGGGTCTTTTGCCTCACCATCCCCACTACTGACTCCCTGTTGCTACTCAGCTTAAAAAAAAAAAAGGGGGGGGTCCCCGGATTCATTGGAAAAAATATCTGGTAACCATGTGTTATTTTAAAGACATATTCTTGAAGGAGGAGTGGATGGGAAAAGTGGCCAACCTTCCAATCGGAGACATTGGTGGCTCTTTGCTTAGTCCGCAAGTATCTAAGAAACAGGACTGGACCAGGCTAGGAAAACATTTGGGAGATATGGAAATTTTGAGTTCTCTTGCTTCCCTTTCACCAGATGTTTCCTAGTACACTGTGCAATTAGACAACTCTTCGCCTACATGGAGATTACGGACAACAAGAACCTTGCCTTGCTAAATGGAAGGAAAGAATTGTGGCATGGCAGGGTTTTTTAATTAATGGTAGACAAGACAGACAGCGGGTTGAGTTTCTGCTATGCTTGATCATTTGCAGAGTAGAGCCATGGAACATTTTTTTTTTTTTAAAGTGTCCCCGGATTCATTGGGGAAAAAATCTGGTAACCATACCCTAGGGGTTGGCTCCAGTGCCTGGGAACTGGAGTTTAAGGGTGCTGGGAAGTGCAGTTCTGTGAGGGGGTGGGGAAGCAAGGATTCTTATAGGGAAATTGTGTATTTTCAAAGTTTATTAAATTTTTAATGGTAAGAACCACCAGCATCGTATTTTCAAAATAGGAGCTGTAGAACACCCAAACTGGACAATAACTATGTTGGTTTCAAGCCAGTATAACAAGTCATGTGCTTTCTATGTGCGTTGAATGTGCTTATGTTGTGGGTCTGCCCACTGCCTGTGGTTGCAGGACCCCCCCAAACCCATTTTCACCCAGTCAAAAATTGCAGCAACAACATACCAACACACTAAATTTCACAGCTCAGCTGCCAACACACCCAGGTCTCCCCAGCCCATCCCTGAAGATGCGGTGCTGCATAGCACAACCGTTTACAGTGTGCAAATCTTTGCCTTAACACATTTCATCTCTATCGGGAAAAACATTGGCTGCTACACTTCTGAACAGCAACGAGCATTTAACAGCAACAAACCAGGAACCCGGAGTCTCTGAAACAGTTTTCTTCCCCATGTAGGGTTGCCATTTTGTTAAAAGGGTAGGAAAGCTTCTAGCTTTTAGCAGCTAGGGCGCAGCAGGTGGAGGTTTTCTAAGTTTGCTGTACTGGGACGTGTTTCTCCTGCTTATTTCTGCTGGGTCCTACAGGAGCGGGAGGCACAGAACAACTGTCCATTAAGAGGCAAATGTTTGTTCATTGTGCAGGCTTTTTACTTTTACATCCACACTGGCCCTAGGCCACACCATACATTGAAAGCCCTCTTATACCTCTTTAAATAGTCCTGGCTTTCCCCAGAGAATTCTAGGAGCTGTAGTTTATTAAGGGTGCTGGGAATAGTAGCTCTGCAAGTGGGCTAGGGACCAGCTCTCTCAGAGCACCCTTAAACTACAGTTCCCAGGATTCCTAGGCTTTAAGAGTTTGGTGCAGATGTGAGGGTCTTTCACCACATCCTCAAGTCTACCCAGTTAATCTGCTCCATGCTACCCAACAGCCCTACCAGAGAAAGCCATTTATGCATTAAAACCATTCTCCTCTCATGGCACATTATCGCCACCTACACTTCACCCACCAACCCCAGACTCGCTTAACTGTACAACACAGCTCCAAACCAAAGGCAAGGCTGTAGAGAAACAAGCATCTACCTTTCTCTCTCCCTACTGGTAAAACCTATTTGGTATTTCACAACTTTCTGACTAGTTGCAGGACCTTAGCCAGACCTAGCAGAGTAAACGCAGAATCCACGGAAGCAATTGGCGACTTGGCTGCAGACAGGATAGACAAAGCAGGAACCAGGAACTTGTAGTTAGGTGTTTATTATATACAGTGGACTATTTACAGGAACAGAACACAGATCTTTAGCTAGGTCTCTCTGACACGACTCACAACTCCTACACTGACACACAGAACCCTGAACTCTGAACTAACACATTCCAGTTGGTAGGCCATTAATTATCACTCCCTTGAGAGACCTTGATCAATCAGGGAGCTGTCTCCATGTCTCTGTTATCACCAGGCAGACTTACTCTTTCAGATTGCCTTCTGGCTGTCTGCCAAACTTTAACTGACTCTGTGTGAGTAGCTGCACATACAGAGTTTCCCAACACTCCCTTCACAAACCAAGCCCAGAACCTTTATTCCTCATCTACAGTAAACACAGGAAAGCACATAGTTCCCAGGTAGCTACCTACCCACTCCTCTTGTACAACAGCATCCAAGTGAATCTCCCTGAGATCCGCCCTTGCTGCCTGCCTCTTTTATGACCCCAGCTATGTTTGGCTCCGCCCATCCACTTAGGACTCACCTGTTCCACCTGGGAATGAGGCAGGGCTTTACCTGATCAGCCAAAACAGGCACAGGCAGTGGTGTTGCTAGACTTGTGTGACACACACAAGTGTATTAAAGAGAAAGGAGGCACTAGTAGTAGTTGTGTTGGGGAGTAGCCAGAGATTGATTTCTGCTTCATTCATTCTATGAACCATAACGCCAAAATTGGGCTGATTTTTTTGGGTGCCCCCCCCCCCAACTGGCAGTGCTGCATCTGACAAGCTGATCTCTGGAGGGTGTTCAGAAAGAGTGTGTGTTTGTGTGTCATTCCTGGAAAGTGTGCATAGGGATTCCTCAGTGTTTTTTTCCTGGGGGGAGGAACGCAGGGGTATGCATACTCCTAAACATTTTGTGAATCTAAGTTTGGCCTCATTGAGGGGCAGTGTTTCAATGAGAGTAGGAAAATGAGAGTACCCCTAAACATATTTTTTTTTAAAGAAAAAAAGCACTGGGATTACTAACTTCTTTTGGGAAGAGGGTGTGCACCTTTAACAGTAGAAATTTAACAGGTGAAGCATTTCCTGGTATCAAGGTACAGTACAATCATAGGAAAAGCTTTACTGGTGGAAGCTAATCAGGTAGTTGACTAGCCAGGGGAAAACAAAACAAAACTGGAAGCCTTATGCGTGGCTAGGAAGGCATTTAGAGTAGAAAACTTTTTAAAAAAATTCAGGGAGACAAGCATTTTAACAGCTGCACCAAATGTAGACAAGTTACCATCAGTGCATCTCTATACTGGAGAAAACATCACCTGGTGATTTATGCCTCTTTTGCAGCTGTTAACAGGCACACAGCCTCTGCTTCTTAAAAAGAAAAGGTGGCAGTTCTCACTGAGAGATAAAATACCACATTTATTTTACTTTAAGGTGACAACAACGTTTAGAAGCCAAACCAAGCTGGGCTTTCTCTAGTTCCTTGGGATGCTGTGGGAGAATTGAGATTTTTCTGCCATTGAGTATCTCCGTGGTTTGACTTAAATGTTTATTTCACTAATCATTTCCCTCTTTGTTGGGAAGTTAGGGGCTGTGACAGTGGGACCAAGGCTCTCTGTCAGGAAATTCTCCGCTCCATCACCAAACCACAATGTCCAGGATACGAAGCCATGGCAATTAAACTAATGCTAAGACCAGATTGTAGCCCATCAAATGTTAGGTTTTTAGCTATTCCACAGTGCTTATTATTGGAACCCTATTCCTAAGCAACCTCTCTCATCTCAATATGTATGGTCTGAAGGCACACTGGTGCCATGACTTTGCTGAAGCTGACGTCTGGGTCTGATCAGTTCCTGAATGGGTGACTAGAAAAGCACATGTGTACTGTCTTGGGTTCCAATACAGAAGGTTCCATTCCTGATAAGACCTCTTCTCATACCCTCCAATGTTTCTCTGATGAAAATAGGGACGCCCTGTTCAACAACAACAACAACAGTTTTATTATTTATACCCTGACCATCTGACTGGGTTCCCCTAGCCACTCTGGGCAGCTTCCAACATATATAAAAACGTAATAAAACATTAAAAAAACCTCCTCTTTACACAGCTGCCTTCAGATGTCTTCTAAAGGTTGTATAGTTACTTATCTGCTTGTCTCATGGGTTGCATAACTCCCATACCCTCCAACATTTCTCCAATGACAATAGGGTCATCCTAATGCCCACCAAGCAGTTCGAAAGCACTCCTAAGTGCAAGTAGATAAATAGGTACCGCTTTATAGCGGGAAGGTAAATGGCGTTTCCGTGTTCTGCGCTGGTGCCGGCTCGCCAGAGAAGCTTCGTCACGCTGGCCACGTGACCCGGAAGAGTCTCCGGACAGCGCTGGCTCCCGGCCTCTAGAGTGAGATGAGCGCACAACCGTAGAGTCTGTCAAGACTGGCCCGTACGGGCAGGAGGGGTACCTAAGGAAAAGCAGGTGGACTGTGGGTTAAACCACAGAGCCTAGGACTTGCCGATCAGAAGGTCGGCGGTTTGAATACCTGCAACGGGGTGAGCTCCCATTGCTCGGTCCCAGGTCCTGCCAACCTAGCAGTTCGAAAGCACATCAAAGTGCAAGTAGATAAATAGATACCGCTCTGGTGGGAAGGTAAATGGCGTTTCTGTGTGCTGCTCTGGTTCACCAGAAGTGGCTTAGTCATGCTGGCCACATGACCCAGAAGCTGTACGCCAGCTCCCTCGGCCAGTAAAGCGAGATGAGCGCCGCAACCCTAGAGTCGGTCACAACTGGACCTAATGGTCAGGGGTCCCTTTACCTTTACATTTTAAGGAAAAGCAGGACATTCTGGGATCAAATCAGAAACCAGGACAGCTTATGTAAATCCGGGATCATCCCTGGAAAATAGAGACAGTTGGAGGGTATGTCTTGCTTGCGCCTATCAGAACCGCTAACCTAGAACGGCATACAAATGAGGGCGGCCACCACTGTTGATCTGGATGGTGCAAAAGTGACCTCTCAGTGGCTAAAGAACAGAGTTCCCATATAGAATGCTACTAATCTACCTATAAAGGCAATTCAGTGTTTCATGCCCCTGAAAGGACTATTCCAGATTCATCTGCTTAACCTCATAGAATACCATTTCATGTTTTCCTTTCCTCCAGATGTTGATGAGCCTGCAGCACCCACACCACCTGTAATCGTAGTTACTGGAGTGATAAGCGGTGAGTCCACACATTTCTTCTACATCATGTAACGGGATCGATAAAAGGAATGGGCAGCAGTGAGAAACGGCTTAGACTTAGATCATTCCTGGGTCACAAACCACCATGAGCCTCATTTTTAGTGGTCCAGGGATTGCCTGTAAAAATACAATAAAAACCGTACAGCATGTTACAGTTGCTGCAACAGGCAGAAAGACAGGAACCCTGTTATCTCTTTGCAGCGTGGCTGTGGAAGGAACTGGGTGTGGGGAGTTTGAGTGGAAAAACACCCGGAAGCAAAAGTATTAAACAGCCCCTCTCTTGGCCTTTCTCAGCCTCAACTGAAGCTTCCAAGGCTTCTTTTCCTTGTTGTTGTTTTTAAATCGAGAGACTGACTCAAGTAATGCCTAGGTTGGTCCTGACACACAAACCAGACAAGATCTGTGATGGGTGTTCCCATATTTTTCTTCAAATAACAGCTGTGGAGGGTGGGAGAAAGGGGCGGCGGCGTGATGAGGACCCCAGGGCTGGACTGGGTTGGGTTGATTCTTCCTCCCAGGACCATTTTCTCAGTAGAAAAATGGCCTCCCCACTCAGCTGCTATCTGTTTTGTTCCTCTAGGTGAGACCACAACGAGAAAGGTTGAGACCACAACAGCAAAGGTTGAGACCACAACGGCAAAGGTTGAGACCACAACTCCAGCATCAACACCTGGTGAGCATCTTTTTGACAGTTTCATTTCATTTCCGCTTTCTATATTACTATACCCAAGGCAGTTTACAAGCTGAAGAAACAACAAAATATACAACAAAGATTGCACACCTTATATTACAGGGGTGCCCAAACTTTTTTCAAAGAGGGCCAGATTTGATGAAGTGAACATGCGTGAGGGCCGACCGAAGTTGTTTTTTAGGACTGAGGTTGCTGAGCTTTTTTAAGGATTTTACCCCAGGACATATACTGCCATGGGGGTCAGATTAAATCGACCGGCAGGCCAGATTAGGCCCCCAAAACGGACTTTGGACATGCCTACCTTATAACAATCTGATCCAATACAAAAAAGCCATAATAAAAATATATCTGTAAAACGGACAACTGTTATCAAATAAAGTAATATATTCAGTGATCCGTTGGAATTTAATAGTACACAATTGAAATTAAAGGAACCCCTGACCGTCAGGTCCAGTTGTGGACGACTCTTGGGTTGTGTGCTCATCTCGCTCTATAGGCCAAGGGCGCTGGTGTTTGTCCGCAGACAGCTTCCAGGTTGAAATATACTCAGAGTCGCAAAGTGATTTCATGCTCTTTATTCAGCTCATAGTGGTGAGGAGGAATGAATGAAAGTCCCCTCAAAGTATCTGCTTTATATATATTATTTACACAATGGGCTGCACATGATTGGTTAATTCTGGAATTCTACTGTAAGCCAATCAGGTTGTGGATTCACTTGTATCTGGAGTATGATTGGGTGGTTCCTGCCAACCAATCATACTGCTGCATTGTTCTTGGACCAATCAGACCGCTGCATTCTGAATCCTATTGTTCTAGGACCAATCAGACTGCTGCAATTTGGATCCTATTGTTCTCAGTACATAACACTCCTCCCCTCTAAGTTCCAGTCCTGCCCGGGAGGTCGCATTCATAGTCCACGAGGTACGCCGGCGGCCTACGTGTGCGTTGCGGCCTGTGGTGTTCCCTGGTCCGGGCTCCAGGTTCTGGCTCGTGTTCCAAGGATGCTGGCTGTGATGGGCCTGTTTGGTCTGAGCGCAACCGGCTCGCTCAGTCGTGGTTCTGGTTCCGGTGTCCTTTCAGCCTCGCGGGTCCTCTCTGTATTTCCTGATTCTGCCTCTCCTGCTGGCCCCTCCTGCTCTATGGGCCTCACTGCCCCGCTGTTCCCTTGGGACTCCTCTGACCTGTCCTCCTCCTGGGTTTCTCCCGGGAATTGTCGCCGTATCTGGTCGCAGTGGCGGCGCCAGCATTGCCCCCCATCCGTTAGCACCTCGTACGACACTGGGCCAGTGACCCTGGTGACTGTGGCGGGTACCCATGCTGGGCCTGCCCCAAAGTTCTTTGCGTACACTGGGTCCTGGGCCTCGAAGGTCCGGGGGTTCCTGCCTTCCCCCACCACTACCTCATCCTGAGCTCTATCGGGGTGAAGCGGTCCAATCTGATTGCAAGGGGCCGACCCATTAGTAGTTCAGCAGGGCTCCGGCCAGTCGTTGAGCTGGGGGTGCTGTGCTGTGCTAGGAGGAATGTGGCAAGGCGGTACTCCCAGTCCCCTTGCGTCATGCGGCGGAGGGTGTCCTTGGTGGTCCGCACCATGCGTTCTGCTTGGCCATTGGTGGCAGGGTGGAATGGCGCCGAACGGATGTGGCGGATGGCGTTCTGTGCTGTGAAGGTTTGGAATTCTCCTGACGTAAATGCAGTCCCGTTGTCTGAGACGAGAGTGTCAGGGAGCCCATGGGTTGCAAACAGCCTGCGTAGTACCCGGATGGCTGCGGACGTGGAAGTGGACGGTACCAGTGCGACTTCCAGCCATTTGGTGTAGGAGTCCACCACTATGAAGAATGTTTTCCCCTGAAAGGGGCCAGCGAAGTCCACATGCAGGCGTGACCATGGTGCTCGGGCGGACTCCCAGGACTGGACTGGGGCCCTTGGGGGATCTGGGCGGGATTCTTGGCAGGCCTGGCAGTGTTTGACCCAGGTCTCTATCTCTCCGTTGATCCCTGGCCACCACACATAACTCCTGGCAAGGGCCTTCATTCTTACTACCCCTGGGTGTGTCTCGTGTAGGGCTGTGAGGACCCTTTTGCGGAGGGGCTGGGGAACCACAACCCTGCTTCCCCATAACAGGCACCCCTTGTGGGCCGACAGTTCATGTTTGCGGGTTGTGTAGCCAGCGAATTCTGGCCCAGGGCTGCTGCTGGGCCATCCCCTCCACACCCAGTCCAGGACCCGGGAGATGACCCTATCTTTCTTGGAATGGTGTGCAACTTCTTGTGCCTGAATGGGGCGGTCGGGAAGCAGCTCCAGACTCATAACCTCTTGTGCAGGTGCTGGGTCGGGGCCTGTTTCCAGTAGTGGTAGCCTGCTGAGGGCGTCCGCATGGCCCATTGCCTTCCCTGGGCGGTGAATCATTGCATACTGGTAGCTGGCAAGGAAAATTGACCACCTGAGGACGCGAGGAGACAGCACTTGGGGAGTCTGCTTTTTGGGGGCAAACAAGCCAAGCAACGGCTTGTGGTCAGTCACCACGGTGAAGGGCCGCCCGTACAAGAAATCATGGAATTTTTTTACTCCCTTCACGATTGCCAGACCCTCCTTGTCTATTTGTGAGTAGTTCCGCTCGGTTGCGTTGAGTGTCTGGGAAACGTATGCCACCGGTACCTCTCTTCCATCTGGGAGTTGGTGTCCCAGGACAGCGCCAATGCCATAGGGCGAGGGGTCGCATGCTAGCACCACCAGCAGCCTCTCGTCGAAGTGTGCCAAGACCGAGTTTGAGACAAGCAAGTCCTTGACTGTCTGGAATGCAGCCTCCTGGTGCTGGCCCCACACCCAAGGGGCCCGCTTGTCCAGGAGTCTGTAGGGGCTCTGCTACCGCCGCCTTGTGGGGAAGGAAGGAATGGTAAAAGTTCAATAGTCCCAAGAAGGCTTGAAGTTCAGTCTTGCTCTTGGGTGCTGGGGCATCACAGATGGCCCGTACCTTGTCCCCAGTCGGGTGGACCCCTTCTGCGTCCACCATAAATCCCAGAAAGTCCACCTGAGGCACTCCTAGTAGACATTTTTCCCACTTCACCTTGAGACCCGCCGTCTGGAAACGGTGCAGAACGGTGCGGAGGCGGTCCTCAAACTCCTCTGGTGTGGGCCCGGCAATCAACACATCATCGAAGAAGGGGGTGACGCCAGGAATCCCTTTAAGGAGCGAGTCCATTAGATTCTGGAATATGCCTGGTGCCACACTGACACCGAATTGCAGCCGCTTTACCCTGAACGCTCCTCTGTGCGTCACAATCGTCTGTGCCTCTGCTGTGGCCTCATCTACTGGCAGCTGTTGATATGCTTGGGCCAAGTCCAGCTTGCCAAAAATTTTCGACCCAGCCAGGGTGGCAAGGACATGGCTGAACACAGGTCATGTGGCCAGTATGACTAAGCTGCTTCTGGCAAACCAGAGCAGCGCACGGAAACGCTGTTTACCTTCCCACCAGAGCGGTACCTATTTATCTACTTGCACTTTGACGTGCTTTTGAACTGCTAGGTGGGCAAGAGCTGGGACTGAACAACGGGAGCTCACCCGGTCGCGGGGATTCGAACCGCCGACCTTCTGATTGGCAAGCCCAAGGCTCAGTGGTTTAGACCACAGCGCCACCTGCATCCCGTCAATTGAAATTAAATATCAGCAAATAATAATTAAACAGAAATCCACTGTTAACAATAACAATAAATGTTTACTAAAGTAGGATCAATAAAAATAACAGCAAGTCACAATGCATGATTTCACCGCTGCTTGAAAACACCCACCCGCCATTTATATCCTACAAGGGAATGTCCAGGGTTCTCCTCTCCCCATTATATACTCCTGGCAACCCTGGGAGGTGCCGTATTTTTCACTCCATAAGACACACCTGACCATAAGATGCACCTAGTTTTTAGAGGAGGAAAACAAGGAAAAAAATTTTCTGAACGAAACAGTGGGTGTATGCTTTTTGTGGTTCATGCTGTGGCCACGGACATGTGATCTGATGGTGAATTTGGGGTGACCCAATGCAAAAATCATGAGGATCCGTGTGGATCCGTGCTTTGTAACCATGCTTTTGTGCCATTGCAGCCCCACGCAACAGTGGGTGCGTGATTTTTTTTGGTGCAGGCTGTAGCCATGGACATGCTATGTGATCTGATGGTGAATTTGGGGTGAATTTTGGGTGACCCAATGTAAAAATCCTGAGGATCCATGGGCTTTTTCCTCCCCCCTCCCAGGCAGCCTCTGCTAGTGTCCCTTATTTCTCTCCCAATCCCACCAATCAGCTGCTTCCTTTCAACACTCCCTTCCCTCTTGTTTGCCTTAGTGTCTTTTCCTTAGCTGGAGAAGTTTTTTGCTCCTCCTTTTCTTCTAATTCTCCTTATTGCTTTAGTCTTCCTGTTTCCCCCCTTTGCAAGTTTGCTGTCTTTACCTCCTCTTCCCAGGCAGCCTCCTTTATCTCTAGAGTCCCTTATCTCTCTCCCTGATCGACAAACGATCAGCAGCTTTGTTTCAACACCCACGTCCCTCTTTCTTATTTTATTTTATTTTATTTTATTATTAAATATTTCTTGATTTACAAAAGTGTGTGAATGTCTCTCTCATATATATATATATATATATATATATATATATATATATATATATATATTCCATGTAACATTTTTACAAGTCAGTTTCATTTGTTGAGACATTGGGAAGAAAAGGGGGAAAGTGGTGGAGGGGGGGGAAGATGAGTGGGGTTGGGGTCGGGTGGCGATGAAGCATGATCTGCTTTTTGCCCCTAGGCAATTCGGCTCTAGGGACCACACATTCACTCCATAAGACGCACAGACATTTCCCCAAATAATAATAATAATAATAATAATAATAATAATAATAATAATAATAATAATAATAATTTATTATTTATATCCTGCCTGTCTGGCTGGGTTTCCCCAGCCACTCTGGGCGGCTTCCAACAAAACACTAAAATACAATAATCTATTAAACATTAAAAGCTTCCCTAAACAGGAAGAAAAAAGTGTGTCTTATGGAGCGAAAAATACGGTAGATTAGTCTGAGAGACAGTGACTGGCCCAAGGTCACCCAGTGTGCCTCATGGCTGAGGGATGATGTGAACCCTGGCTTCTTATTTCCCAGTCCAATACACTAACTGTTACACTACACAGGTGTATTTTACCAGTGTATGATTTTATTTCTCTATAGCATTACTCATGCACCACTCTTTTGGATGAAGTTCACCCAAGGGGGTTCAAAATGACATGAAAACACAGAGAATGCAATTATCTGAAATAACAAAAGCCAACAAAGGCGGCCACTTTCTCAATGATTTACAATGCCAGTTTATAATAATCTGCAGAGGTGAGGTAAAATATTGAGCAGAGTGCTATATTCTGTAACATTTCTCTGTAGAAAAAGACCTCGACTCAGATTTCCAGATTTCCCTGCATCTCTAGAGTTTTCCATCTTTCTGCTTGTTATTGTTGTTTTAATAAACAAAACTTCATTCTTTTATTTCTTCGCCCCAATACACACCTTTATCTAGCACCTTCCTCTGAATGGCTTGTCTCTTTCCAAGCTTTGTTGCCTAGCACAGTGTTTCCCAACCACTGTTCCGCGGCACACTAGTGTGCCGCGAGATGTTGCCTGGTGTGCCACGAGATGTTGCCTGGAGGGAGGCGGGTGAGTTGGGCGGTGAGAGGCGGGGCGGCGGCGGCGAGGAGAGGCCGCCCAGCGCGGGGCTCTCGCCGTCTGCCTGCCTGGCTGCCTGCGAGCTCGGCGGGCAGCGCCTCCGTCCGCAGCGCCCGCCTCGCGGCTCTCATTCCCTGCCCCTGCCAAAGCTCACCCAGCCAAGCCGCGCTCTCCTTCCTGCCTCGCTTTGCTGCCTCCTCCCCCCCACCCCCAAAGCTTGGAGGTTCCCCGGCAAAGGGGAGGGGAAAAAATTGAAACTTACACTTTCGTGCATCCCTCCCGGCGTGACGCTGCGCGCTGACGTCACGGGGCTGTAATGGTGGTGTGCCTCGATATTTTTTTCATGAAACAAGTATGCCTTTGCCCAAAAAAGGTTGGGAAACACTGGCCTAGCACATAGAAGAAAGATCTTGAGATATGGCTCAGCCATTAGCTCGCCATGAGAAAACACCAACCATCTTTCTTAAGCCATTAGCTGTTCATCTTCTTAACAAAAGGAATGACCTTCCAGTTGTTAACACACATATATTTGTTGAACAGGGTGTATTACCCAGGGAGGGAAGCCGGGATCGTGTCCAAACCCAAATTTCCGGCCTCGTCACCATGGGCACCATGACCACGGCCCACGTCCGAAAGGAAAGGGATTCAAGAAGCCAAAGCATGATTCCTCCTCTTCTGAGGAGTCGGTCCTCTCAGAACGGAAACCCAAGTTCCATTCCTCTTCTGAGGAGTCTGGCTCCTCAGAACGAAGGCAGAAAAGCGGTGGTCACCATCACCATGGAAAGAAGGGACATCGGAATCTCTGCAAGACTCCACCATGTGGGGAAGATGGAGAATGCCCAGATGATCTGAAGTGTTGCCTTATTTCCCGCTGTGGGAGGAGGTGTGTGAGACCCGTACCCATGCTGCAAAGAAACAACCTTGGGGAATAAGTGTCTTAAACTCTGATGCTTGTTCCAAAGCCCCATCTTTGGTAAGTAGCGTCCTGCATTGCTCTGCACCAGTTCCATGTCCACCATGTCAAAACTGGCAGCCATGTTGTGCCTAACCTGCTGAAAATAATATCTATTAATACTCTGCTATTGTGGTACAGTGGTACCTTGGTTCTCAAACTAAATCCTTTCCTGAAGTCCATTCCAAAACCAAAGCATTCCAAAACCAAAGCGCGCTTTCCCATAGAAAGTAATGCAAAACGGATCAATCCGTTCCAGACTTTTAAAAACAACCCCCAAAACACCAATTTAACATGAGTTTTATTATCTAACGAGACCATCAATCCATAAAATGAAAGCAATAATCAATGTAAAGGTAAAGGTAAAGGTACCCCTACCCGTACGGGCCAGTTGTATCCGACTCTAGGATTGTGCGCCCATCTCACTTAAGAGGTCGGGGGCCAGCGCTGTCAGGAGACACTTCCGGGTCACATGGCCAGCGTGATGAAGCTGCTCTGGCGAGCTACCACCAGCGCAGCACACGGAAACGCCGTTTACCTTCCCGCTATAAAACGGTACCTATTTATCTACTTGCACTTAGGGGTGCTTTCGAACTGCTAGGTGGGCAGGAGCTGGGACCGAAAGACGGGAGCTCACCCCGTCGCGGGGATTCGAACCGCCGACCATGCGATCAGCAAGCCCTAGGCGCTGAGGTTTTACCCACAGCGCCACCCGCGTCCCTAATAATCAATGTACTGTACCATAAAATAAATAAGACATTTGTAGATGATAAAAATCAAAAATAATTTTTTTTCTTACCTGCACTGTTGATAGTCATTGTTTGGATGGGGGGCTTTTATCCATTTCTGCAGTCACACAATCAATCAATCAATCAATCAATCAATCAGTAGCTGGACTGGGTTCCACACAGTCACAAAAACAAATTAACCGAAAAAGTTACAAAAACAAAAATGCAAAATAAATAGCAAAAACAAAAGCGCCAAACTTAATCCATTCCGGAAGTCCATTTGACTTCCAAAATGTTCAAAAACCAAGGCACAGCTTCTGATTGGTGCAGGGGCCCCCAGAAACAATAGCCGACAGCCACATCGGATGTTCGGCTTCCGAAAAATGTTCAAAAACCGGAACACTTCCGGGTTCTCAGCGTTTGGGAACCAAGGCATTTGAGTACCAAGGTACCACTGTATTCTGCATTTCCCCACCTACCCTTCCTGAAACAGTGGAGTGGGAGGTGGGAAGTGTGTTTTGACCATTTGGGCATATAAGCAGTATAGAAATTAATGATAATACTAGTTTTGTTGACGAAAAGGTGGGAGACCAGCTTTTGCGCGGCTTGCGTCTCCTGCTTGGCCCAGAGAGAGGCTCCATTCTCCAAGAACGTGCTTGCTAGCTCTTTGAACACCAGGTGGAGTCCCCAACCCCACTTAAACAGCCTGTTTATTTTCTCCCCCGCAGAACTTGAATAGACGTCACAGCAGGACTAAACCACAAGTGGGACCGGCTGAATAAATTCTGCGCCCTTTCAGGTTTAATTGGCTTCCTCAAAAAGCAAAACAAAAAGCAAAAAAACTAACCAGATTAAAAAAGAAGCATTAGCAACTGATTTTCAAGCCGTGTATGCTCATCTTTTGTGCCCATTGAATTCATTTGATATTTGCGTGAAAGCTCAGGCCCTCAGGGGACCTTGATGGTATAATAATAATAATAATAATAATAATAATAATAATAATAATAATTTATTATTTGTACCCCGCCCATCTGGCTGGGTTTCCCCAGCCACTCTGGGCGGCTTCCACAAAGTCCAAAAATACACTAAGATGTCACACATTAAAAACTTCCCTGAACAGGGCTGCCTTAAGATGGCTTCTGAATGTCAGGTAGTTCTTTATCTCTTTGACATCTGATGGGAGGGCGTTCCACAGGGCGGGCGCCACTACCGAGAAGGCCCTCTGCCTGGTTCCCTGTAGCTTTGCTTCTTGCAATGAGGGAACCGCCAGAAGGCCCTCAGCGCTGGACCTCAGCGACCGGGCAGAACGATGGGGGTGGAGACGCTCCTTCAGGTATACTGGGCTGAAGCCATTTAGGGCTTTAAAAGTCAACACCAACACTTTGAACTGTGCTCGGAAACGTACTGGGAGCCAATGTAGGTCTTTCAAGACCGGTGTTATGTGGTCTCAGCGGCTGCCCCCAGTCACTAGTCTAGCTGCCACATTCTGGATTAGTTGTAGTTTCTGGGTCACCTTCAAAGGTAGCCCCACGCAGAGCGCATTGCAGTAGTCCAAGCGGGCAGTGGCGTAGCGTGGGGGGTGCCAGGGGTGCCAGCCGCACCGGGCGCAACATCTGGGGGGGCGCGCTCGCTGCCTCCGGAGTCGCCGAAGAGCCTCGGGCGCAGGCTGTAGCGGAGCCGCATGTCTCGCGGAACCGACGAGCTATGCGCGCGCCCGGGCTGAAGGCGTCCAGCAGGCAATGGCTCTCAGCACTCGTCCGGTCCTGCCAGGCAGCCCCTCCTCACAGCCCCGCCTCCGCTGGTGCTGCTGCAGCTGCTGGGCCGTTGCATTTTCCTCGCCTCTCTGCCCCCCTCCTCCTCCGGGCAAGCGGTGTCGTTTGGGCAGCAGCGCCAGCGGCAACTCGCAGGTTAGGGGTTGGGGGGCGCAAATTACTTGCCTTGCCCCGGGTTAGGGGGCGCAAATTACTTGCGTTGCCCCGGGTGCTGACAACTCACGCTACGCCGCTGCAAGCGGGAGATAACTATGATGCTATGGAAAACATGAATCATAACAAAAGCAGCATGGGAGGGTGGCTTGGAGACTACCAGAAAGCAATGGCGGAGCATTTCTTTCTGGTGCCCGGGGTGGGTAGGTGTGCCATGGGGGCCGTGCACACTGCTAGAGTGACCCCCGCCCACCGGAGCCAAGTGGGGCCATGCTGTGTCGCTTGCCCGGCCATGCAGTGGGGAGCCTGGCTGGCCAACTCCTTTGAAGGACACACACAAAAGTGGCTCAGGCTGGCAGGGCACAAGCCTGTTGTGTCCTCCTCAAGGCTATGTACACACTAGCAGCTTGAAACACGGAGAGGTTGGTTCTCCTTGCTGCGATTGGAGTCACATTCTTACGTTGCTGTATACACCAGAAAAGTGGGTGGGGATGTCTTTTCCTGATGCTCATTACTCAATTTATTTTCTTGTGCATGCAAACACACACACACACAGCTCCTATTCACCAGAGCTGTCGTCAAGAGTATGTGCAATGACTATCTGAAATGTACACATCTCAGCTTAACTGTGGCTTCTGTTTTCAAACCGGATGGAAGCTGGTTTGAGGGGGAACACATCAAACAGGAATATTTCTCAAGAAGCTACAAGATACCTACGGATTGTAGCTGATGTCATGTGCCCATGGCTTCAAACACCAGTGGTGGGAGCGCACTGGAGCCAGAGTAAACTGGAATGTGATGTTGTTGCTGGCAGGTGTCAGTCTTCAGAGACAATGGAGTGCACTTTTGCGGGTGACATCAAACTGCCACAATAGCGGCACCGAAACAACCTCCCTGGGGTGCAAATTTGGGCAGCATGTATGGCAGTCATAGGCTACCCAAATGACAAGACCCCTGACTCGGCCTTGCTGATGTGGTCCAAAGGAAAGCAGAGAAATATGGTTGATGTTAAGTTGTGGGTGAACATATCAGATGACACAGCGATTCTCCAAACAGCTCTTGTTTATTCACAGGTCAGAACGGAACTGAACTGAAAGGTTCAGCCAGCCTGCTTATATAGATAGAGCTCCACTACAATGTAACTATAACAACTTTCTGTAACTATCCAATCACTGAACGTCACTTTCGATCCCTTATTTGCATATGTGGAACTATCTACATTATCCCCCTGCTGGCCCAGGGTGAGAACTTCTGTACATAACAGTTGACATCTGCATGGCTGCAGGAATTGCCGGAAGGAGGCTTACAAAGCGCCGTCCATCCATCTTAGGGACTCTGGTTTTGTGTAGGTTTACTCCTCATGGTTTTATTTCTCCTAGATATGCTACCTTTCCAAACTGACGAGCCCCATCTGCCCTTTACAGCACATGCAAGCACTGCCTTCTGACCATTGGACCCACTATTGGTCTCGTTCACTGAATCCACTGGAGCCTGCAGGGGAAATCCCTAACTCACTCAGGGTTTGAGACCCATCGGCTACTCTCATCTGATTAGCCGGCCAGTCAAAGCCGTTCCCAGGGTGTGCAGGGTGAACTGAGTGCAGGGTGGGGGACCAAACGTACGCAGCCAAAAATCCAGCTGGATTTGATTTAATCAGGATTAGGCTATGTCACAGTGAACGCCCAACCGCTGGATTGGGGGAGTCTGTTTCAGAGTGTGCAATCAAATACAGTGGTGCCTCAGGTTACATACGCTTCAGGTTACAGACTCCGCTAACCCAGAAATAGTGCTTCAGGTTAAGAACTTTGCTTCAGGATGAGAACAGAAATCGTGCTCCGGCCGTGCGGCAGTGGCAGGAAGCCCCATTAGCTAAAGTGGTGCTTCAGGTTAAGAACAGTTTCAGGTTAAGAACAGACCTCCGGAACGAATTAAGTACTTAATCCGAGGTACCACTGTAAGACGCTCGCTTTTCTTTATTCAAAATATTTCTGAAATATACACTGCAGGGTGGGAAGAACTACCAAAAAGTGTTAGTTCCCCAAACTTCCGATCCGCAGAGTTACGCAATTTTGTGAGCCAGCCAAACTTTAGTCTGATTTCCAAAGGTCTCGGTCAGCAGGAAGCCATGAGAGAGAGAGAGGAAAAAATGATGTATGTCATAACTGGGATGTTGACACAGAGGAGGAAGAAAAAGAGGTAGAACCGTCGGCCAGGACTTTGGCTTACCAAGAGAGGGAAGGAGAAGAAATATTTCCCCTCTCTCATAGCGGAGGGTTAAAGGCAGGATCACGCAGAATATCGACAAAACAAGGAGTGAAAATCAAACGGTCTGAACTGAAGCGGAAAGCTTTCTCATCTTTACAGAGTCCTTCTAATAGGTAATATTTGCTTCTCATCTGGTTTTCTTTTTAAAGAAGAGTGTGAGTATATTTTCTATCAAATACAACACACACACACACACACACACACACACACACACACACACACAAATGCACATATAACATGGTTTGGTCATTTTAAGGGAAAATAGGATCAACTGAAGAAGGATTAGATGAATTAAGAAAAAACGAAAAGGAGATCTCTCTCATACCTTCCAACATTTCTCAGATGAAAATATGGGGATTACAGCCTCTCAGCTGAATCTACCTCACGTAGATTGTTGTAAAGAAAAAAATGTGTGAGGGAGGGGATTATGTACAACACCTACAGATAAATGGAATGAAATAAAATCTGCAAGCTGCCTTGAGTCCCTGTCAGGGGAAAAGGTGGGGAATAATAATAATAATAATAATAATAATAATAATAATAATAATAATAAAAATAATAGAAACTGTGAGAATGATCAGGAACATGATCAGGAGAGTAAATCCTATTGAACTCAGTGGGACTTAGTTCTGAGTAAAAATACTTAGGTTTGCTGAACAGTCTTTACCCAGTTACCTGGGATAAACTCAATTGAATACAGTGGGACTTACTTCTGAGTAGACAGTCTTAAGGCTCCATTTACAATAAAGGAATAAACACTTTACATGTTTCCTAAGAAATGGCAGGCTTTTGGTGCATTGCAATTAAATAAGTTAAAATGGATTTGTGACATTTTCCTTCAAAATTATAGGAAGGGCTTTGAATGCCAGTTTAACAATTTCCTTCATTTGGTGCAGGTATTTTACTTTCAGTATAAACAGGACTCTGTTTTTGCACCTACACACATACCACTTTTAATTGCTCTCGCAGACATGGAGGGGACGAAAATGGAACACTGAGACATTCTGAGATCAAATCAGAATCGGGACGGCTTCTGTAATTCCAGGGCTGTCCCAAGAAAATCAGGACACTTGGAGGGTATACTAGCCAACAAATATAGTCATTTGTTTTGATTATAGGTTATAGAAAATAATGAACATTGTAAGAGAGCGGAAATAGCCTTACCTATTGCAATATATTGAATATTATATTAAACAGAGTGTTCTTAATTCTACTTGTGGGATATACTGAGCTTTAAAGAAATGTAATCTGAATCCTGAAATACTGTCCATCGGGAGAGGGGGTTAATTTATATTTACACTTCAATCAATATTACTTTTGTAATAAATCTGAAAGAGCTGGTCTGTTGAGGATTCTTTGATCCTATCCAGCTAAAGTTGTGAATGCTTAAGGTAATTGTGTGACTAATAACTCGTTGGCTTCAATGGGGCTTGTTTTAAGCACAACTTATTTTTCATTGGATTGGATGCAACATGGGGTAATAAACTTGCTATTACATGTGACATAAACCATGATCTTTGGTTGCTAATAAAATACTACTGAACTCTTTCAGATTAGCCAACATGGCTTGGCAGCATATTGTTCCTGGAATAACCCTCTTGTTGCTCAAGCTTACAGGGACATCCCTGTTCCTTGTTTTCAGTAAGTATTGGTCAGGTTTTAGTTTCAAGGCTGCCTTTCTATTTTCATATTTATTTTCACTTGTGATAGCCATCATTTCTATTGTATTCTGTATGTGGCAATGACAATGTCCCCTTAGTGCTGTGAAAAAGTTGAATAGGAGATTACTAGGAAAGAAATAAAAGCTGCCAATATTATAATGCCTTTTTTAGCAAATCTGTGGTGAGCCCCCACCCGGAATACTGTGTACCGTTCTGATCTCAACACCTCAAAAAGGTGTGGAAAGGGTCAAGGAACACGATGAATAGGCTGGAACAAGCCCCCCATGAGGAAATGTTAAAGCGTGATGGACTTTTTACCTTGGGAAAAGGTAAAGGTGAGGGAGGCATCACAAAGGAAGTAGATACATAATACTGAATGTCAGGGGTACAGGGACAGAGGCACAGGGAAGGCAGGAGATGGAGAGCGATGGAGAGGAATCCCAGGACAGCGAGGAAGAGGATGACAATGACGCAAGGGATTCCATGAGTCTCTCCAGCGAATCAGAGGATTCCCAGAAGGGGGCGCCCGTGGTCAGGGCAAGGGGAGCCCCAGGGGGAGAGTGTCAGGAGTGGGGGGCCAGCAGGGGACCCCAAAGCGGCAGCTGGGAATCAGGGCCGGCTTCTCCACCAGAGCGCAGCGAAGGGGGGGAGGTTCCAGTGTGTCAGGGGAAACAGCTCCGGCAGCAGAGAAGGAGGAGGGCTCAGAGGAAGCCATTCTCCCGGAAGGGGAGGAGGGCAGTGAGGGGAGTAGCATAACTGTCAAAAGGAAGGTTAGAGGTTGGACGTGCGCGCCAAGTTCAAATATAGAGGCGCGCGGAAGTACAGGGAGCCCGGAGGAGGAGGAGCCAGGGCCAAAAGCACGCAGGAGGGGGGGAGAGCAGTCTGAGGATTCAGCGTCAGGAGAATCCCGAAGAAGCGGAACCCCAGCGGGCAGAAGGACCCTGCGGAAAAGGAAAGAGAGAAAGAGGTGGAGCAGCGTAAGCCTCTTAAACTGGTGTAGGGGAGGGACGGATTCAGAGGGGACTTCTACCGTCTAAGGTTAACAGACGTGGGGGCTGCGCGCCTCGGTTGTGGAATTTATTATGAACTGCAATAAACGTCCTTGTATATAAGAAGAACTTGGCGTTGGTCTTTCGTGAGCTGAGACCTGAGGCAGCCCTGACACTGAAGCAGAGGGTGATCTACGGGAGCTGAATGGTGGGAAATTCAGAACAGGCAAAAGGAAGTCTTTCTTCATGCGGCACATAGATAAAACCATGGAAATCGTTTTTTTTCCAGGATGCTATTATGGCCACAAACCTGGACGACCTTAAAAGAGGTTTAGTCAGCTTCATGTAAGGCAAGGCTAACAATGACTAAAAGCGATATGACGGTTGCTAGGGAACACAAGCGAGGAGTGTGCTATTGCACTTACATCATGCTTGGGGCTTCCAAAACTCATCTGGTCACTGTGAGAATGTAGGGCCATAGCAACGCCCCCGCCCCCAAGGCCTTTCTGAGAAAGGAGAAGTCTGTCAGGTGAACAAGGATGGCATTGATGGAACAGGCTCAAATGTTTATTATTGAAGGTTGTAAAGAGATGAGCAAACTCAGGAATGCACATGGCCGTGGTGATGTGGGAGATGGCAGGGAGGAGGGAGATGGCAGGAAGAAAGGAAACCAAGACCTTACATGGTAATAGGAACTTACTATAACTTTTGATTTCCCAGAAATCAGGTGGTTTACAAGAAATCAGGTGGCATTGTATTCTGCAAATGTATAAAAAGGGGGCGCACCCTGACTGGGTGGTGCAGATTGCAAACTTATTGCTCTGTACTTTTGTCCTGCATATGCAAATAAATCCTGTTAAATCCTGCAAGGTTGGTTGACATTTTGTGTGAATCTGTGCTCCGGGGACCCAATAGCAGATATGGAAAAGGTCCAACAAGAACAGAATGCTGGACCAGATACAGTGGTGCCTCGCAAGACGAAAAGAATCCGTTCTGTGATTCTCTTCGTCTACCGGTTTTTTCGTCTTGCGAAGCAAGCCCATTGACAGATTAGCGGATTAGCGCTATTAGCGGCTTTTAGTGGCTTATCGGCTTATCGGATCAGCTGATAAGCGGCTTAGCGGCTTAGAAAAAGGGGGGGAGGGAAAAAACCAGCAGGAACTCGCAAGACATTGTCGTCTTGCGAAGCAAGCCCATAGGAGATTCGTTTTGCGAAGCACCTCCAAAACGGAAAACTCTTTCGTCTAGCGAGTTTTCTGTCTTGCGAGGCATTCGTCTTGCGGGGCACCACTGTAGGCCTTTGTCCTGATCCTGCAAGCTGAGTGCTTCAAAGTGCCTTTGTACACATCCCTCAGTCATCCCTCAGAGCCATCAAGTGACCATTATCATCCCAATAGTGCAGATAAGGGGCTGACAGAAACAGAGGCTTGCCTAATAAGGCCATTAAGTGACATCGTCTGCTCTTAGTGCTTATGATGGACTTGCTCTCCTAGCCGACAAGGAAATATGACTGCATGCATACTGAATTTTAGCAGCCATGTTAAGGAGTGCTCATCAGACAGACACCATTCCAAATGTTCTTGTTTTCAGTTCCACAGATCTTCCCTAGGGGAAACTTCAGCTTCATTCCTGAGGAGAATTATACAGGTAACACTACAACAGTTCTCTGGGGAATCTCTGAGCTTAAATAAAGAAGGGTTTTGCAAACATTCTTGCTGAAAAATGCAATTCTTTTTTTCACCGTTTCCGCAACACTCATCGATCAATGATGAAATAGTCCTGATTTGCTGTCACTTTTATTTGACTTTATTTTGCAGTGAATCAGTAACGCAGTCACGTATCCAACCTTGATTGACTACATAATGTTGTGATGTCACACTCTATGCGCACCCTAATTGGCAAGGCTCAGCCACGGTACTACATCAGAAAGCATTTTCCTCTTTTGAATATGGTGACATCATAATGTAGCCAAATTTGATTTGCTACCAAATCTGAGACATCATTCTGTTCATGATGCAGTTCCTGACTGGCTGAAATAATCCATGTGACAGGAAGTAGAGAGAACCACCAGTCAGTTTGGCGGCGGGGTGGGGGTGGGAAGTGATGCTGAAACAGTTACAGCCAATAGAAAAGAAATGGTTCTTCACATAGCTGTCAACTTTTCCCTTTTCTTGTGAGGAATCCTATTCAGAATAAGGGAATTTCCCTTAAAAAAAGGGAAACGTTGACAGCTATGGTTCTTCACCAAACAGGATAGAATAAAAGGAGAATACTTATACAACAGAGAAGGAGAATCTCCAGTACACAGGCCAATCTAGGTTACTCAGGAGTTCTAATTTGGCCCATGAGGCCATTTCCCCCCAGCCATGTCCGTCTGTCTCATATTATGACATCAAGTGTGGGTCAGGTGAAGCCATGGATGTGTGCATTTTGAACCTTTTTACATTTGGCACCAAATGGAAGTCGTTCTGGAATTGGTTCCACTCAGGGGCTTAAAAGTAGTGCTGATCCCTGATGCAAGCAGGGTGTTATGTACTGAGTTGAATAGGACCCAAAAGGCAACAGTCTGATTGGTCCTAGAACAATAGGATTCAGAATGCAGCAGTCTGATTGGTCCTAGAACAATAGGGTCCAGAATGCAGCAGTCTGATTGGTCCACAGGAGCCACCCAATCCAGTTCCAGGTGGAAGTGAATCCGCAACCTGATTGGCCTACAGGAGAATCCCGGAATTAGCCAATCACGTGGGGCCCATTTTGTAAATAATGTATATAAGGCAGACATTCTGGGGGAACTTCCATTCCTCCTCAGCACTATGAGCTGAATAAAGAGCATGAAATCCACTCTCGACTCCGAGTATATTTCACAGGGTATAAAGATTAGGTGTTGACTGAAAGCGCTCTCTCTCTCTCTCTGTCTGCAGGGATCTTTGCAGCTATAGCTTGAAGTCATGATTCATTTAGGCTCTACAGTATTGAAATCAATTTTTAAAAAATAGTTTGAAAAGTTAATCATGACATAAAACTGATTGATTTCAGTGGGAACTAATTACAATTATGTACCTTTTATATTTGACTTCACTTAATAATGCTTTCTTTTGAAATGTTTAAGATTTTTTTGTTAACTTTGCTCTGCTAAACGTGCATTCTGCAGTTGACCTCCTCTGCAGGTTTTTTTTTAAAAAACCGTTTAGGATAATTTTTTAGGTAAAGGTAAAGGGACCCCTGCCCATTAGGTCCAGTCACGGATGACTCTGAGGTTGCGGCGCTCATCTTGCTTTACTGGCCGGGTCATGTGGCCAGCATGACTAAGCCTCTTCTCGCGAACCAGAGCAGCACAATTTTTTAGTTTCCTGTTAATTATGTTTCAATGAATGTTAATTGTATTTAAATGTATACTTTATATTTGACTTTCTTCAGTAAGATATTATTTTGAATTTTTTTATTTGCTGTTTTAATGAAGGTTGTAAACTGCTTTGAGACACCCCCCAGTATAAAAATGAAATGAAAAGTGAATAATTAACTCAGTCCAGATTGAACCCAAAGTATGGTATTTTTGGAAATACCTATCAAAATTTACCCCAAATCTAAATAGAAGAAGACTACAGTTGTACAGCTTTTCAAAGTTTATTAATAGAGGCCAAAAATATATTTGTTTTCAGAACAGCTGACTACTCCGAACCTGCCTGAAGCAAGAGCTACAATTGCAACCACAGGTATCATGTCATTTGATTATTTGGAAACAGAAACCAGTAGTATTAATTATATTGTGCTGTAAAAAAAAAAAAGAGGTGTTATGGATCTATTTTCTAGTCGGGAGAGAGCATGGGAGACTTTTAATGCTTTTCATAATAAATTGTTTATTTTTAAATGTATAGATTGAGGAGATGGAAAACAGGCAGGCAGGCACACACAGTCACAATAATAATCTTGAAGCTGCGTCATTCTGGTACCCTGAATGTTCTGGCAAGTCCCTGCAGGTGGTTCTTTTGTGGCACCAGTAACATATGAAAATCCACATCTCTGGGAATAGTAGTAACTACACAAGCTTTACACTACACAAGCGTCGAGGGACGCGGGTGGCGCTGTGGGTAAAAACCTCAGCGCCTAGGACTTGCCGATCGCATGGTCGGCGGTTCGAATCCCCGCGGCGGGGTAAGCTCCTGTTGTTCGGTCCCAGCTCCTGCCAACCTAGCAGTTCGAAAGCACCCCCGGCTGCAAGTAGATAAATAGGGACCGCTTACCAGCGGGAAGGTAAACGGCGTTCCGTGTGCTGCGCTGCCTCACCAGATGCAGCTTGTCACGCTGGCCACGTGACCCGGAAGTGTCTGCGGACAGCGCTGGCTCCCGGCCTATAGAGTGAGATGAGCGCACAACCCTAGAGTCTGGCAAGACTGGCCCGTACGGGCAGGCGGACCTTTACCTTTACCCTACACAAGCTTTAGAAGACATCTGAAGGCAGCCCTGCATAGAGAAGTTTTTAAAAAGTGTTTTATTATGATTTTGTATATGCTGGAAGCTACTATGGTTAAAAGTGAGACGATACTGCTTTAATTGTATGATGTGGATGTAGTTTAATTATAAACATGCAGAGGTTGCGAGTGGTTCCAGGGGACACAGTTGTAATAGGGACGATGACAACAACAACAACAACAACAACAACAACAACAACAACAACAACAACAACTTTATTATTTATACCCCACCCATCTGGCTGGATTTCCCCAGCCACTCTGGGCGGCTTCCAACAAAAGATTAAAAGTACATTAAAATACCAGTCATTAAAAACTTCCCTAAACATGACTGCCTTCGGATGGGACTCCTTGCCAATACATGTTCAGTGAACAGACTGGGGGGGGCAGGGGCAGAAAGCAAAGGAACACAGTTCTTTGGCAGTTAGATAAATATGTAACTAAACCAATACTCCTAAACTACACTGCCTTTTTTTCAATTTAACCTTCCATATATCCAGCTGGAGGCCTAAGAACCTTCTTGTAGATCTTGTCTCCATCCACTCATTGAAGGAAGAGGGACATACACAAAATTGCCCCACCTGCCCCTCAGTGGAGGCATGCATGCAGTTTCAGCAAGATCAAGAATGCCCAGCTAGGGTCTAGGAAAGCAGCAAGCAGGCACCTAAGATGGCATTTCAATGGGGGCAAAGTCCTTTCTGGTGGTGACAGTTTGTGAGTCACCATTCCCTTCTAGAGTTGGAATTTTCATTATTAATATTGAGTCCTTTATGTGTTCATCTCCTTTTATCATGCTGCAGTCCAGATTCCTCAGAAGCCTCCTACATGGGAAAGACACAGAGGGAGTGAATTTTGGTTTACTGAAACCAAGGAGGTTTGGTTCCACTGCCGAGTCGATTGCATGCAATGGAGCTCCGACCTAGCGATCATCAGTGATAGAAATGAACTGGTAAGATTGGGCCCACTTTGATGAGAAAAAAATGTGCCGCTGGAGTTAAATTTCTTTAACCAGGGATAAGGAGAGTTGAGAACATCTTGCACAGAATTCACACCATACCTGTAAAGCTCATCCAAGTCACATTTAAAGTACATGAATTTCCCCAAAGAATCGTGGGAATTGTAGTTTAAGTGTCCTGGGAACAACCTTTAAGACAATCTTCAGCAGTGTGGTGGCCTCCAGATGTTTTCTGCTGGCTGGAGTTGTAGCCAAAAGCATCTGGAAGCTACTAGAGTGACAAAAAGTGTGGTATCGTTTTCATGTGGTCTGAATGCTTCATTGTCCTTGAAGGCACAAATAGATTCTTCTGCCTTAATGGGAGCTGGAAAAAAACATCATTTTCATCTGGCCGTCCTTGCCAGTTGTGATTTCTTCTGCCCTGATTTTCCTCATTCATTCATTCATTCATTCATTCATTCATTCATTCATTCATTCTTCTCTTGCCAGGAGTTTATTCAGAATAAAACTGCAATAGGTTCTTATTTCATTGGACTAACATATACAGTGGCTCAAAACAAATGGCTATGGATCGACGGCACGGAACTCAAGAATAACCTGTATGTGTGATATTCTCTTTCACCCTTCTTATGGTGGGTGGGTTACATCCTCCATGGGGCATCGTCTTCACTCACTGGCCCTGTTTCTGGAAAGCTCTCTGTTGTATAAAGGGACCCCTGACCATTAGGTCCAGTCGTGACTGACTCTGGGGTTGCGGCGCTCATCTCGCTTTATTGGCCGAGGGAGCCGGCGTACAGCTTCCGGGTCATGTGGCCAGCATGACTAAGCCGCTTCTGGTGAACCAGAGCAGCGCACGGAAATGCCATTTACCTTCCCACCTATTTATCTACTTTGAGGTGCTTTCAAACTGCTAGGTTGGCAGGAGCAGGGACTGAGCAACGGGAGCTCACCCCGTTGCAGGGATTTGAACCGCTGACCTTCTGATTGGCAAGTCCTAGGCTCTGTGGTTTAACCCACAGTGCCACCCCCGTCCCTCTCTGTTGTATATAGTACTGGAATACCTTCAGATAAGATGATGCTCAGGATGACTTGATGCCAAAAAGGGTATCCTGCATATTGAGTTGCTGTCAAGAAGTGGTAATTTCAGCAAACGCAACTTTTCTCATGCCTGCATGGCAAGTTGCATCTGCCAGAATGCCCTCTTCTGCATTACTCTTGAAGATATATTCTTCAACATCTCACAGATGAAAACAAGGACACTGCCATAACATCTCTAGGCTCAGTTCACATGTAATGCTAAGTCCCAACAGGGCTTCCTCCCAAGGTGAGAGGAAGTGACCTAGGTGTAGTCTGGCAGGACAGCTTACTCTTTGGAATTAACCCCTTCATGCATTTAGACTTAAGCATATTGGTTATATGAAGCCGGTTACCCCACATGGTCCTGCTTTGAAAAAGACAAACCATGTGACAGAGTCTGGATCATATACTAATCCAAATGATGGGTTAGCCCACAGCAGTTCCCACATGCTTGTGCAATTGTGCTAAGTCATACTTTGGTTTAACATTACATATACGGTAAATCGGGTCCTAGTGTCACACCAAGAATCTCTGCCAGAATCCCTCCCCTGTTATTAATCATGGCTAAATTCCGCTCGCCATATGCTGCATTCATTCCCTCTTCCAATCAGCAGTTCGAATCCATGTTATGGGGTGAGCTCCTGTTGCTCTATTCCAGCTTTTCCCAACCTAGCAGTTCGAAAGCACGCCAGTGCAAGTAGATAAATAGGTACCACTGCGGCGAGAAGGTAAACGGCGTTTCAGTGTACTCTGGCTTCCATCACGGTGTCCTGTTGCGCCAGAAGCAGTTTAGTTGTGACCCACATGACCCAGAAAGCTGCCTGTGGACAAACACTAATTCCCTCGGCCTGAAAGCAAGATGAGCAATAGTCGCCTTTGACTGGACTTAACCATCCAGGGGTTGTTTACCTATTTTACCTATCGTTCCCTTTGACACATCCTGTACTGCACAGGTTTAAAAACTGTGTGTTTCTTCCTTTGCTTAGTGATCAGAACACAAGTGTTTTCTAGTATCTTGTTCCTTGTCTGCACAGTTTATTAAATTATGGTTTGTTTGTTTGATTGTCTGGACCTTGTCTGGTGGCTTCACTAATTTGCTGCTATCAAAGCCATGGTTTCGTTGGTGGCTTATTCAAATTGGTTTAACTATAAGGAGGCTATTGGTTAGTCAGTTTTCTCAGAAAAGTGAAACTGAAAGCAACTTACAACCTCGCATCATGTTGCAGGTTGGGGGTGAAGGTGGGACCTGAGTCTGAAAAAGCTGAGGACAACACCCCCAGGGAGTTTTTAGACTTTCCTAGGGAGTTTTGAAGCTGAGGGAGTTAACAAGCTGGCCAATAAGGCACCTCTTGTCCATTTACTAGTGCCATCTGGTTCCCCTGAGTACTAGCCTGAGAAGCAAAATGAGCATGGAGGAGCAACACTGGGAATTGGCCGTTTTGGGTGGGCAATGTCTGGGGCTTTGATCCACACAACCCCTTCCTCTGCTTCTCCATCAAAGTTAGGCTTCTCAGGAAAGGAGTTGCTGATCAGGGCCTTAGCCAATGATCAGCCATTATACTTAGTTGTAGCAAACACGGTCAACTTCACAGTTCTGCTGCACTCTGTTTTTACAGCTTTGCAATGAGACCCAAAGCGGCGGACGATGAATGTGCAACTCTTGCAGCAGGAGAACTGAAACCAGTGTCATGCCACCAGGAACACCACTGTATCTGTGAGAAGAATCCTAAGTAGTTCATCTGAAACAGCACCATGCAGTGACGTAACAAGGAAGAAGACAGAACCATGGACTTTTATGATGGGACATTCTCAGCTCTATCTGGGGGAGCCTTCTCCATGCAGAGAAGATGCTCTAACCCTTCCCTCAGGTTGGACTTCAAAGCAATGAATGGAAATGTTATGTACTGAAGTTCTCACCCTGGGCCAGCAGGGGGATACTGTAGATAGTTATGCAAATAAGGGATCGAAAGTGACGTTCAGTGATTGGATAGTTTTAGAAAATTGTTACAGTTACATTGTACTGGAGCTCTATATAAGCAGGCTGACTGAACCCTTCAGTTCTGTCCTGGCCTGTGAATAAACAAGAGCTGCTTGAAGAATCGCTGTGTCGTCTGATATGTTCACCCACAACATAACAGGAAAAGCATTATAATTTCCTAATAACTAAACCGTCTTTAAACCTGTCTCCAAGTCCACACACTGATGTGTGCTTTTCTATTTTACAATTTTGAACTGATAATATCAGAAATGTGTAAGCAGAATAAGAATGATTATTTTGAATCTTAGACGCTTTGGCCTAGTGTTGCGTGCTCTGCAATTCGTTTGAGCCATGAAAACTCCCAAGAGTCCAGCATAGGCCTAGCTTTTCTTTCTTTTGGAATGAGGCAACTGGTGGTTTACTAAGCCTTTTGTGTGATATATGGTTTATTTAAACATAGATACAGGCTGGGCATAGATAGCAGGTTCACAGTTTCTGAGGAATGTTGGAGGGCATGTCAGAATTAAACCCTGCCGCCTCACCCGTTTTCTAGCGGTGGGAGACACAAGCGCCGTTAAAATCTCACGTGAAGCAGGTGAGCTCCCTGTGCCTCTCTTCAGTCCATCTGAAACCCAACAACTTGATGACATCCCCAGTGGTGTGCAGTGAAATTTTTCGTAGGGGAACAGTTAGGGCCAGAGGCGAGGGAAATCATGCCTTCGTCCCTAAACTGGGCAGAAGCTTCTTGGGCTTTGGGAAGACGGCACCAGGGGAACATTTAGGGGACTAGCCTCTGGAAGAGGGAAGAATGACAAGCACTCTTGCAGGAAAAGATTTCCAAAGATGCCTGGGTTTCAGTTCCTGAAATGAAAACATAATGGCATTCCACCCACACCCCTAATTGCAGCTAGATAACGCAGGAAAAACACTGTGGGCACAGGAAAGCAACACGCAATGTTTAAAGATTATTATTGTATTAAAAAGGGGTGATTTGTTTATTTAGAATGTATATGTATATGTACATACATATACATATATATGTATATCTATATGTATATATATATATATATATATATATATATATATATATATATATATATATATATAGAGCTTAATCAGAAAAATCTCCAAGTGATGTACATGATAAAATAATTATCAATAAAACATAGATAAAATCGGCAACACTTTTTTTATTTAACCATTTATACATCATTTGTTTATTTTGCTCTGGCCTACATGCATTGCTGTACAGTACTGCATGTGTGTGAAAAGTCATGTATTTCAGCTCTGGGTAGCAAAGCACAGACAGATTTGCAAATTTGTGTGTGTGTGTGTGTGTGTGTGTGACAAATTTCAGAGGGGCCATCCGGTTAGGTTGCAATAATAGATTGTAATGGATTGCTTTGAAGTCATTTCAGCATCAGGTGGAAATGAAAATCTCCCCAACATCCATCTTGCTCCTGCTTTCATGCCGCTATCCTGTCCTGTATTTCACCAGAACAAAGATGGCAACCCTATTCGTGATGGAGAATCTCGTGTCTTATTTTAAGAGGTTATGACGTCAACCGTTATAATGCCGTGATCTACAGAGAAAAACCAAATTGACACCCCCCCCCCCCCGTTCTCACTAATTGTTCCTACCCAGCCATAATGGTTCTACCACTAGCTAGAGTGAGAGTTTGGGTGTTATGAAAGGGTAGCAAACGGTTAGCTATTTACTCTACTATGATTGCATTTCTTTTTTTTCCATGCATAATTTTTATTGGTTTACAGAAATCAAAGCACAAAATAAGCTGTATCAATAATCATATCATATGATTGCATTTCTTACTGCCAGGCAAGGGGAGATATGCTAGTAGGATTTTCTGCCTCAGGTGCTTCGGAATTTACAGTGCATTTCTAGACATGTCTAATTTCTATTAAACTGAATGGGGCTTATTCCCAATTCCCAAGCCTTCACAAATTTTTTTTTTGTGGGGGAGGGGGAAGAGTGTATCTGTATTATGTGCACTAGCACCTTGTCTTTAGTGTGCATGAATGTAAATATATTAGTCTTGTCACTTAAGCTGCAATTCTGTACACACTTATCTTAAAGTCAGACCTCTCAGTTCTTCTTTCTAAGTAGACATATATTGGTATGCACAGCCTGCCAATTGTCCAGGTCACATGCTGCAGCTGGTCAGGTTCACTTTAAATTCTTATTTATATTGTTGTTTTCCACTGAATCTTTCATTTATCCAGAAGGCCCAATTTCCTGTTTGCTTTTGAATCCTGGGCCCAGACTGTAGGGATGTAAAAAGGCACTGATTTTGTTCCGCTTCATATTTGTCATATGCAGTGCTGTTTCCATTGCACTGCAATTCAGTTTCCAACAAAAATGAGGCTATTTGCCTTGCTGTCAGCTATGGCGAAATCTGGCGTCATTCATTATCTTGTCATTACATTATCCCACGCCATTCATTTCAATGCAAAGGAGAGGCAAAGAATCTTGGGAAATGTAGTTTACCTCTCACAGAGCTACACCCTTAACAAACTACACTTCCAGTGGTTCTTTAAGGGTAAAGGTAAAGGGACCCCTGACCATTAGGTCTAGTCATGACCGACTCTGGGGTTGCGGCGCTCATCTCGCTTTATTGGCCGAGGGAGCTGGCGTACAGCTTCCGGGTCATGTGGCCAGCATGACTAAGCCACTTCTGGCGAACCAGAGCAGCGCACAGAAACACCATTTACCTTCCTGCCAGAGCAATATCTATTTATCTACTTGCACTTTTGAACTGCTAGGTTGGCAGGAGCAGGGACCGAGCAACGGGTGCTCACCCCGTCGCGGGGATTTGAACCTCCGACCTTCTGATCGGCAAGTCCTAGGCTCTGTGGTTTAACCCACAGCGCCACCCGCGTCCCTTCTTTAAGGGTAGTAGTGTGCTTTAAGTGTATGGTATTCTATGCAGCCTTAGTTCAGGGGGGAGAGATAAGTGTCTGGTTATGTATTGTTATGTATCATTTGTGGACCAAAAAGAACACCAGCAAATACGGGTCATATTTGCTGAAGTGATTTTCATTCCGAACATGAGATGAGTCAGTACTGGCATTTCCCACTCCTGTTTCCATTTCCATTGGATTTCTCCGACATCTCTACCAGACGATGACTTAAGGGTGCTTCCAGATGGAGCTGTTCATTCGCACAAAATTTGGTGGTCGTCCTCCACTTTCTGGTGCAATTAGCCCATCGCTTTTCTAAGTGCAATTAGTCCAATAAGAAAAAAGAAAGTTGCACCGGAATGTGCAAGTTAATGGCCAGTGGTCAACGACATTGTATGCAGAACATCGAGCTGGTGATTGCTCGACGAACAGGTGATGTCCTATCACCTCCCTGCAAGTTTTGTGCAAAAATATAAGCTGGAATCCACAAGGAACAGCCGATCTGGAAGTTCCCTAAGCTGACGCTTTGCCGCCAGCACAAAACACTAGCGTGCTTTTTTTCCTTCTGCAACCACAATCCTCAAACTGCTTATCCAAGCAGTGTGCATTGTTGGAGATGCTTTAATTAGCTCAACCGGAGATTCGGCAGTCATTGACACGCAGACACATGCCAAGCACACAGAAGAGAAAGCAGAACTGCCCCTGCCACTCCATCTCTGTGTGTTTGGCGGAGGGTTTGTCTGCGCAGGGATGGGGGCTGATGGCTGTTCCAACGCGAGGGCCAGGGCCAGAGGGGTACATTCCCACTCACCCCTCCATGTGTTTGATATGCATGTCAGGAGTATGTTTCCAAGGTCCTCAGATGTGTTGATTTCAGGTGAATTAGTGATACACTGCTCCCTTAAGGACATCTGCTCTTGAGATCAACGCCCCCACCATTTTCCACCAGTGGTTCCCAGGGAGGGTGGCATAGCTGTCAACTTATAGATTTGAGAATAAGGGACCAGCAGCCTCAAAAATAAGGGATCAGCAGCCAAAATAAGGGATTTTAGTCAACCAACTGAAATACGAAGTTAAAAGGGACCAGATAATTTTGGAGAGCAGTGCCGGTTTTTAGCCCTTCGTTTCCAGAGGTTGCTGCTCAAGACACCAGCCAATGAAACACTGCAATTAAATAACTACAAGCAGCAACCACTTTTTGCACAAAACGAAGTCCAAGCTAAGAAGATGCTGCTGCAGTTCTGTATCTTTTTTCTCGTGCTCCATCTGCAGCTTTCAGTTCCATCAGGCGGGGCGGGAGGAAGGGGGGGGGAATAGCGCCCAAAGTAAATCCGCAGATCAGACCATCTATGCTAGTCTACTACTACAAATCTATGGGAGAAGCGCTTGCGGTCCTTCCTCCGCTTTCCCCCTCTATGGTTAGCCCTTGGAACACCTGCCCGCGCCTCCGCCTCCACCTCCTCTCTCTGAACTGCTTTTTCTATGGTTGCCCTCGCTCTCCTCTCAAGGCTCCGCAGCAATTCATAGGCCGTACCAGGCTGCCCATCAGCTGCAGTACGGCCTAGTGGGAGCGGCGGTGGCAGGCAGAGGGGAGGTCCCAGGCAGAGACGCTCAGTTTGGTGGCCATGAGGAGGATGGTGGCGGAAGGGCCCGAGGC
Organism: Podarcis bocagei; assembly: GCF_964188305.1. Taxonomy (NCBI): domain Eukaryota; kingdom Metazoa; phylum Chordata; class Lepidosauria; order Squamata; family Lacertidae; genus Podarcis; species Podarcis bocagei. The sequence goes on along the minus strand of NC_138143.1, from coordinate 34,598,931 downwards.
TCTCACCAGTCTCAGCAGGAAGGGGCTCCTGGGGGCTGAGGCTGGTGAGAGGAGGCCGGAGGGGGGTGGGCCGAGCATCCAAGCAACACAGTTGGAACCTCCCTCCTCCCTGGCCGGCAGGGAGGGAGGGAGGGAGAGGAGCTGCTTCCTTTGAAACCTGGGAAATTTAAGGGACATCATCAATAAGGGACAGCAGCGGGACACAGCGCTGGGATAAGGGACTGTCCCGCCAAATAAGGGACGGTTGACAGCTATGGAGGGTGGCCACAGTTTAAAATTCAACAATAAAAAGAGTTAAAAGAAATTTCAGCCACATGGATAGGATGTTTCTTGTGTGATCAAGACTTCTTTGATATTAATTTCTTAAGTACTGGGGGTTAGGCAGAAGGAGATGGACTCCCATTTCCTGTTTAGAAAACAGAAATTTGTCAAGTCTTGCTTGTAATGAAGAGCTGAGTCCATTAAAGGTTGAGTCAGTTTGGGGAAGTGCTGCAGAACATGCTTTGCAGGCGGAGGGTACCAGAGTCAATCCCTAACATCTCCAAGTTTGGCTGGAAAGGTCCTCTCTCTGAAACCCTTGAAAGCCACGGCCAATCAGAAAAGACAACACTGAGCTAGCTGGACCAATGGCTTGACTCCATATAACACAGCTTCCTAAAGGCCAAACACATGTTTCCTCTTTTGCCTCTGATCTCCCTCATTCCAATATAGATAAGAGGCTGAATAAACCAACAATTTATTCTAGCAAGGCCAACCAGCATGGAAAAGATGTGTATGTAGAAAACAACAACAACAACAACAACAACAACAACAACAACAACAACAACAATTTATTACTTGTACCCTGCCCATCCTACTGGGTTGCCCCAGCCACTGTGGGAAGCTTCCAACAGAATATAAAATAATACAGCAAAACATCAAACATTACAAACTTCAGGTGTCTACAGTCATATAATTGTTTAACTTTTCAGATGCAAGTTGCATTACAATAATTAGCGTGATTTGCTAACACAGCAAGCCATTATTTGGTAATCTTCCAAAACAGTAGTGGTTTTTGGACAAATTAAGGACTCCCCCTCCAACAGCAGAAGAAAATGTTCTGTCTCGAAATATAGGAAGTTCTGCGTTGAGCGGTTAGGAGAAGTGGATATTGAGGTTTTATTGCATGACTGGTCTCAGGAAAGGGATGTTCTCTAAACTCCATGAACCCTCTTTTCTGAGTAGAAGAAAGTGTCTTTCACATGTGGCAAGGCAAGAGAGATCATCTGACCGACAAGCAACAGGGGGAATTGTTTGAGCCTTCCAGTGCAGCAAGAAAGGGAAGGAAGATCAAAAGACAAAAGCAGATTTACACACTTGCGGCTCCTTTATGTCAGTGCAGAAGTGCAACTGGAAGTATACTGTCTGTGCATAAGACAAGCTTTTTTCCATTTAAAATTATGTTAAAAATTGGGGGTCATATTATACATGGAGAGTGCATAGGGGGGACATGGGATTGGCTGCTGCTGTGAGCCGGAGATTGTCAGCGGCTATTGGGCGTGTTATTGGTGGCTGTGGCAAGGGCTGGTGTTGATTGGCTGTCGCTGTGGCAATTAGGCGGGCAATTGGCAGCTTCTGCTGGCGAGGGGACAGACGATCTCCTCCCATTTTCTTAATTTGGAGTCCCTCAAAATAAGGGGCATCTTATACACGGGGGCGTCTTATACACGGAAAAATACGGTATTTGCTGTGTTTATTGGGCCACTCATATATTTGGCTGGATAAAAGTCTTCATTTGTGAGAGAACACGCTTCCCTTTCCAGGGTTATGCGTAACAAGAACTGAATCGGGTCCAAAGTTCCTTAGCAGAGTGAAGAGTCTTAATTCCACATTGCTGAGAATCTCCCATACAGAGGAGAGTGACTATGCCTTCTCCTCACAAATCCAGCGGTTTACTACAGAGCAAGGTGCTGAAGTGACAAGGTGTAATCCAAGCACAGCGCAGTCATAAATTCTACTTCTGATATTCAATCTGTGAAGGGAAGAGAAGTGAAAATTAGCAGGTTCAGTCGGTAGAGCATGTGGCTCTGAATCTCAGGGCTGTGGGTTCAAGCCCCAAGCTGGGCAAAAGATTCCTTCATTGCAGGGTTCTGGACTAGATGACCCTCGTGGTCTCTTCCATCTCTATGATTCTACAATTCTATACTTCTACAAGTTGTTAGCCTCAGCCGCCGCTTGGGAGACTGCAGCACTCCTGTCTGCGTGGTCCCTTTCACTGTCACCCTGCACAGAACTTGCTGACCCAAGGAAGGCAGGACTGCTGGTGGCAGATCAACAGGGCTGGGGTATAAATATGTTTTTTGTTTTTGTTTTTAAATGTGGGGCCTTTTGCTATCCCTGGTCCCACCTAGGTGCCAGGATTTTGGAAGTCCAAAACTGGTAACTTTAATACTGTGCTCTACAGCACCTGTATCCTAGTGTGTCTGAATAAAAATTGTTACCACCTGTAGGGCCGGCACACTCATGAGGCAAGTTGGTGGTGACTGCCTCAGGCAGCAGGACCCACAGGGGCAGCGGATCTCAATAGAGATCTTTTATTTCTCGCTTGTTCCTGATGCAGATCTTCACTCACCCCTTCTTCCCTGGTGAGGAGGAGGGGAGACACCATTTTGTGGTTTGCCTCAGGTGCCAAAATGTCTTGGGCCGGCCCTGATGAACACTGGCCGCGATATCGTTTGCAGGGACAGGATGTGTTCAGTAGATGCACCCAGCATCTCTCCCAAATGCCTAAGTGGACATGCTACTTAGAAGGGCTCATTACAGTGGTACCTCAGGTTATGAACTTAATTCATTCCTGAGGTCTGTCCTTAACCTGAAACCGTTCTTAACCTGAGGCGCACTTTCACTAATGGGGCCTCCCACTGCTGGCACGCGATTTCCGTTCTCATCCTGGGGCAAAGTTTGCAACCCGGAGCAACTACTTCCGGGTTAGCGGAGTTTGTAATCTGAAGCATTTGTAACCTGAAGCGTTTGTAACCCGAGGTACCACTGAATTAGCACTCTGAAGAATGGGCACGATCATTTCCCTGTTGCATACACACATATTGACAGGATCCCCAGAGACGACGTTATGAGACCTATCTTCCACTCTGCCATTTTTTTAAAAAGCTGACCGTCTCTTGTGCTTCATCGTTATCCTTATAACAGCCACGTAAGGTGGGTGAGTGTTATGGTCCACACGTTGCAACAGTGGTACCTCGGTTCTCAAACGTCTCCGTTGATGAACGTTCCGGAACCTGAACACCAAAAACCCAGAAGTAAACGCTTCTGTTTTCAAATGCGCCTCAGAAGTCGAACCGACTTCCACTGCACCCCCCCAATTTTCTCAATTCCATTTGCAGACAGCCCTTTGCGCCTCAGTTTTCAAACATTTCAGAACTCGAATTGTCTTCTGGAACGGATTATGTTCAAGAACCGAGGTATCACTATAAGGGGGAAAGAAAGCTGAGTAACAGAGGCTTTCCTCCCCCTCACTTTGTAAGAAACAACAAATGACCAGAATGATAATAAACATACATGTCAGGGTCATACGCTCTGTTGTCAATCCATCTCCACAATCCCCTGGAACCTTGCTGTGTTAAGCCAATGAAATACTCAAAATGGTTTGTTCTGTTGAACAGGAACATCTGGATAGGAGGCATTTGCAGAATAAGTAAGAGAAAACACAGTGAAATCCAAGAGCTCTGATATGGGAATGCAATGCAGTAATGGGGGGCAGGGCGGTGGTGGTTCTTGTCTTTAGCAAGGATGTCTTCTGGTTTTGGGGTGTGATAGGAATTTTGAGGTCTTAGATATATGGTAATGTTCATAACCGCACATACATAGATCAGCACAGGAAGACCGACCTGAAGCCATTTTGATTCCTAAACTGAGCAAATGTTTTCTCTGGAAGGTCAAAGTGGGAAAGCCTCCCCATTCACAAATCCTGTCTTAAGGGCACATTTAAGATATGAATAGGGTGTGAGCCTGTGACCTGGCCCAGGAACTAAGTATTTATCACTACAAAAGATTGGCCAGGCTCCCCAGGCAATCCAATCAAGTAACCTGCCAGACAGGAGATAAACAAGGACAAGAGAAAAACAACATTTAAATTTCTGTTTAGACTGCCTTTTTCTGTGATGTATGTATGATGTTTCTGGGGGTGGTCTTGATCGACAGGGTGGCAATTTCAAAAGTCTTTATAAGGCCTTGCACAATATTTTTCTGGGTCCTCCTCCTTTCCTGCGTGTGAGGGGAGCACCCTGTTGCAACAGATCAATAAAGATCAAGCTTATTAGCTGCTTTGCTTCTCAATATTCTCTGGTTGGCCTCTGTTATTTTCTCCTACCCAACAGGGAACCTATGTTAAGGACTCTATATGGGCTCTTGGATACCCCATAAGGGAAAAGGGCAATTTTTGTTTACAACAGGGGGTCCTTGGGCAAGCAGCGTAGTGTGGTTTTCCACAAGGCACATCCACACCTAGACCCTCAAGTGTCCCTATTTTCCAGGGACAGTCCTAGATTTACAGAAGCTGTCGCAGTTTCTAATTTGAACCCAGAATGTCCTGCTTTTTATTGGAGAAATGTTGGAGGGTATGGAGTTATCTGACCCCTGAGCCATCTGAAGGCAGCCTTGTAGAAGGAAGGGGTTTGTTTTTTTAAAAAAAGTTGAATGTTTTATTATGTTTTTATATATCTTAGAAGCAGCCCAGAGTGGCTGGAGTATCCAAGTCAGATGGGTGGGGTTTCAAATAGTGATATTTATATTATGGAATAAGACGTCCCTATTTTCACTGGAAATATGTTGGACTGTATGCACACCACACATTTAAAGCACCATGATACCACTTTAAACAGTCATGGCTTTCCTCAAAGAATTCTGGGAGCTGTAGTTTCTTAAAGGTGCTGAGTGTTGTTAAAGGTAAAGGGACCCCTGACCATTAAGTCCAGTCGCGGATGACTCTGGGGTTGCACTGCTCATCTCGTTTTACTGGCCAAGGGAGCCAGCGTTTGTCCGCAGACAGTTTTTCCAGGTCATGTGGCCAGCATGACTAAGCCGCTTCTGGCGAACCAGAGCAGCGCACGAAAACGCCGTTTAGCTTCCTGCCGGAGTAGTACCTATTTATCTACTTGCACTTTTGAACTGCTAGGCTGGCAGGAGCAGGGACCGAGCAACGGGAGCTCACCCCGTCGCGGGGATTTCAACCGCCAACCTTCTGATTGGCAAGCCCTAGGCTCTGTGGTTTAGACCACGGCGCCACTGAGTGTTGTTAGGAGACCCCCTGTGGGTTAAACTACGCCGGCCAATAAAGCGAGATGAGCGCCGCAATCCCAGAGTCGGCCACAACTGGACCTAGTGGTCAGGGGTCCCTTTACCTTTACCTATTCCCCATTCTAAGCCTGGTTTAACAGCCAAACCCTTTTTTCTTCACAGGGAACGCCTTTAAAAACAAATCTAAACTATTCATGCTATTCATGCTAGTTGTGCAAATGGTACCATGTCTTGTCTAGCCCTGAAAAGTTAGCAACTGTGCACTACTTTACGAAAGCAGGCCAATAATGGGACCAGTATTTCACAGAACACCATGCTTATTTTTTTGTTGCTTTGCAAAGCAGTCCTGTCTTCTCACCAATTCTGCTTTGTTGTTGACAACGGCAAGATGAGCATTTGATTGAGCGCAGTCCTCCTGGCTGTCATTCCATGTTTTTTCTTCAGCAGAAAAGAAGTAGCATTTGCCAGCATAAAGTACCCATCTTATGGGGCAGCCTGTAGAAGTTAGGAGAAACAGGAGACGACTGGATTTAATATATACAAAGGTGCAGAAATTCCCATTTCCCCTATGAGCTGTTTTTATTACATACCATATTTTACTCCTGATGGGGTGAGAATGGGGTCTCCTTGGAAGAAGATCTGTGAAGCTGAATGAAAAAGACTCACAAGAACCTGTGAACTCAGCACATACTGTGGGCATGCACAGGTATGTATTTTAAAATAAAATAAAACATTTTGTCTGTGAAATGGTGTAATAAACAAAGCCATTATTTCCAAGCATGTTTGAAAGTGGGAAAGACAGAGGCAATTTTAAAATTGTGCATGCTTAATTGTGTATTATTCCTGAACTAGGTGGTGGTTTTTATTTCCTTTTCTCTACCCTAAAAGTCAGTTAAATTGTTACACCTCACCTCAGTTGCTGATACTCTGTTGTTTTATTCTTATTGCTTTTCCTCATTGGGGTTATTCTTCTTCTAGTGTTTAAAATTGTTTTATTAATGATTGGAAAATCACCCTGGGAGCATTTTTTAAAATGTATTTTTCCTGAAGCTGCAGGACAGAAACTTATTTGTTCGTAAGTAAGTATCCTCTGGCAGGGGAGCTGGATCTCCCTCACAAAGCGACACTCATGAGGCAGAAGTTGGTAGCTCTCTGATAAATCGCATGACAAACCACCAGTGGCAACAGCCTGTCCTGCGCTTCCTTTGGAAACACCAGACATTTGGTTAATGACGTCATGAAGACTTCCGTTTTTCAGGAAGTAGGACTTTCGCTGCCATAGGTTTGTTGCACAATGTGGGCCAAAGTTAAGAAATAGCTCTGTGCTGTTGATAAAACCGCCTTGCTGCCCTCCTCAGAAACTGTGTCTCCACACAAATGAGAACAGGGAAGGCTCAAGAAATTTTGCTGCCTGAGGCAAAGGTCAAAATGGCCACCCCCAGTGCTTTCCCCCCCTAAAAAAATATGTTTAGGGGTAATTTCATTTTGACTCAAGAAAACCACCATTTTATAGTTCAAATCGGGGGAAATAAATACAGTAAATGGACAAAAGTACGAAGATTCACAAAATGTTTAGGGGTATGCGCACCCCTGCGTCCCCACAGAAAAAAAGGACTGGCCACCCCCAGTTTCACATACAGAAGCCGACTGAACTGGTAGTTGAGCCTTAGGCAGTGTACACAACATATATTTAAAACACATGGCTTCCACACTCCCAAGAATCCTGGGAAATGAAGTTTACCTTTCACAGAGCTACACCCTTGACAAACTACACTTCCAGTGGGTAGTAGTGTGCTTTAAGTGTATAGTGTTCTATGCAGCCTTCGTTCAGGGCTAGCAATGGGACAATGGCCTCCATCACGCAACTGAAGCCTGTTAGGGTACCCAGGGCAGACCATGTGGAATCCACAGAACCGTCCTCTTAACACTTGGGCACGGCTCAGTGCCCGCTTCCAAAAGAAGTTGCCTCACTCTGTCTAATGGTAGGACTTGCTCTGCCCGAGAATGAGTGCAGTCAAAAGAAGTTCAAGCAGAGGAGAAGTTCAGAGATGATGGATTCTTTTCACCCAGAAAATCCTGTCATAAGTCAGATAAATTAAGGATTTATACAATTTGGAGATTGGAACTGAGGGAAGTCAGGGGGTGGGGAAGGGTTGTTTTATGGGGGGAGGGGGAAAATAGGGGGGAATTAAGGATGATATGTTTTAAGATAATATGTTTTGTTTAAATTCCTAATAAAAATATTTAAAATAAAAAAAAAACAGAAAATCCTGTCATCATTTCTTAATGCAATCTGATGACAGTTTGCATTAATCTCAAATGACAGTTAAGAAGGTCTTATTTTCATTCCTGGTGCAGTCGCTATCACCCCTTTTACCATTTTTCAAACTGTTTTGGTACATTTCTTTATCTTTTTCAAAAAGCTGTTTGCTCAGAGGCAACCACAGGACAAAACAATTTGGTACAACCCATCAGAGCTAGGGCAAGGTTTCTTTACAGGACAGCAGAGATAATTTCCCCAAGCAGCAGCATATTACAGGATCAAGAGTTGGCCAGAATGTGTTTTCAATTTACTTTTTAATTTCAGTAATTTAAAAATCACATTGCTGTGTCCAGGGCTTTTTCCCCAGCCAGAAATCACTAGCACTCAGTTCCGGCACCTCTCAGGTGGGTGCCATTGCCATTCTAAGAGAACAAGGGAGGCGTTCACAGTGAGTTCCAGCACCCCCTTTTCTAGAAAAATAGAACTGGCTATGTCCCACATTAGTTTCCTGGGCATCTAATACAGATTAGAATCCCCATTTTATCCATAAGAGAACAAATCTTAAAGTCCAGACACATGGCCCTTGAATATCTTCCCCATGTCAGTTTGAGGAGGGAGGATTTTCACCAGAAAAAATATATATATATATATTGTCGGTACTAAAAGGCCAAGCCCTCCTTAATTCTGGATAATGTTATAGTTTAGACCCTAAAGGGGCTTTCAAACTACTGTGCTGTGCTTTGAAGTCCCAGCAATCAGTGCTTCAAAGTGCAGCATCACCTGACGTCATCCCCTGACAGGGGATGGGGAGACAATGATCTGGACTTGCTGGCCAATAATGATTCCCCACCCCTGTCTTAGGGGTAGCTGATGTGGTGCTCTCCAAATGTTGCTGGACTACAACTCCCACCAGCCTTAGCCAGCATGAACAATGGACAGAGATCGTGGGAGTTGTAGTCCAACAACATCTGGAGCGCACAACACCATTTGTTATAATATAGGTAAACTGCACTATCCTGTGATTCCAATTTTGATTTGCAATGTTGCTTTCAAATTGCAAGCTGTTTATGCTCTTTGTCTTTGATAACTGCTTGATTTTATTTTAAAAATCCTAAACGAAGGTTTGCAATAATAAAAACAGCAAACTAACTCTTTGCAAATGACAGCCAGGTCTGCCAAAGCAGACTCTAGTGAAAGTTCACATTCAGCATTATACTCACCATAGAGAAGGAACAGTGAAGTGCCTATTAGCTTAATAACTAAGAGAATCATGAGTGGAACTATGCAATCCCACTTCATTTTCCCCAGCAAGCTAGCCACAAGAAACTTAGGAGGAAACCTCTGTGTACGCCACACACGTTGAACTCTTCAGGTATGTCTCCAGCACTGGCTACATCTGAAATGTAAAAATGCCCATGATTAAAAGGCGCCAATGCTTTTGAATTCTGGTGCTGGAGGAGACTCTTGAGAGTCCCATGGACTGCAAGAAGATCAAACCTATCCATTCTGAAGGAAATCAGCCCTGAGTGCTCACTGGAAGGACAGATCCTGAAGCTGAGGCTCCAATAGTTGGCCACCTCATGAGAAGAGAAGACTCCCTGGAAAAGACCCTGATGTTGGGAAAGATGGAGGGCACAAGGAGAAGGGGATGACAGAGGATGAGATGGTTGGACAGTGTCCTCAAAGCTACCAGCATGAGTTTGACCAAACTGCGGGAGGCAGTGGAAGACAGGAGTGCCTGGTGTGCTCTGGTCCATGGGGACACGAAGAGTCGGACACGACTAAACGACTAAACAACAACAAAAGGTGCCAAACTATAGAGGGCTCTGGGTGCCTGAGCACCCACAATTTTTTTTGTTGCGGGTGCTCAGCACCCACACCTCAGGGCCCTGACGCAACTTCTGAGGTCTTGCCCTTTGTGTCAGGGCACACAAAAAAATAAGCTTACCAGAATGAAAACAGGGCTTTGTTTCTGTCTTCTTCCTTTCTTCTTCCTGAAGAGGTGGCTGTCTCGAATGGGGCTCAGTTACGCTGTTTCTCACTACTTGGCTTTCACGGGTGTCTTGCGTCTGCTTGGAGAATGATGACTTAAATGTTTCCTGCAGCTTCGGATGACTTGGAGGGATGCGTACGCCAAGTAGCCTTCTTAGAAATGCACATGCTAAACTTCCCCTCTTACAGACCAATGTTTCTGTTGAGCAACTCAATGTGTGTGTATGTGTCTTTTGGTGGGGAAAGTACAGTGCTTGCAGTGGCTTAGTGCTAAAATAGGTTCAAGTCTTTGCCCCTCTGAGCTAGTGGTATTAATCAGAAAAGGACATACAGACAGATGATGGATGGGTGGGAGACAGGTCAGGGAGAATTTTCCTAAGGATGTGAGGCTGAGGGAGGGGGAAGAGTCTTCAGGCGAGAGCTGGGAAGACTCTCTGCTTTGTATGTGGATTGAAGATTAAGATATAATTATGGCAGAGGGCTAGATATAGTTTTGTGTTTTATTAGGATTACTGTTGTTGTTATTCTTCATGTTCTTTTTCTCTCTGCTTCCTCTTTTCTTCTTTTGACTCTCAATCTTTTTGTGATCTTTTCTCTTTCCTTTCCTTTTTGTCTTTTTGATTTTATATTATATTACTGTATTGTGGAAACCTTAATAAAATCTTGGGGTGGGGGGAAGAGAGAAAAGGACCTGAGTCAGACCAAAAGTAGAAGAAATTTAAATCAAAACAAAACACAAAAATGATGAAAACATAAAAAACTTGGCAGTAAGTAGGGTTGCCATATTTCAAAAAGTGAAAATCTGGACACAAATGTTGTTGAACTTTTTGGGGGGGTTGGCAGTTGGGCACCATTGCCATTCTATGAGAACAAGGAAGGTGTTATGTACTAAGCTTGGATCCTAGAACAATAGGCAAGTAGGTTTGGGGCCAATTCAATCACTGTTTTACAAGCTGCAATTGTTGTTTAGTCGTTTAGTCGTTTAGTCGTGTCTGACTCTTCGTGACCCCATGAACCAGAGCACGCCAGGCACTCCTGTCTTCCACTGCCTCCCGCAGTTTGGTCAAACTCATGCTGGTAGCTTCAAGAACACTGTCCAACCATCTTGTCCTCTGTCGTCCCCTTCTCCTTGTGCCCTCCATCTTTCCCAACATGACCCTGATGGGAGTCTTCTCTTCTCATGGGGTGGCCAAAGTATTGGAGTTTCAGCTTCAGGATCTGTCCTTCCAGTGAGCACTCAGGGTTGATTTCCTTCAGAATGGAGAGGTTTGGTCTTCTTGCAGTCCATGGGACTCTCAAGAATCTCCTCCAGACCATAATTCAAAAGTATCAATTCTTTGGCGATCAGCCTTCTTTATGGTCCGGCTCTCACTTCCATACATCACTACTGGGAAAACAAGCTGCAATAAAGAGCATGAAATCACTACAGGACTCCAAGTATATTTCAGGAGGTATTCATGGTGAGTTCCAGCACCTCCTTTTCTAGAAAAATAGCACTGCCTATTGGAGGGGTGATATTTCGCACATTTGGTCCTTCTGTCATTTCGGGCTTTCAGCAGTAGCACAATCACCTTCAAGTTGGGTCTGGAAAAGAACTGGCAACCAATGTGGCTGTTTTAAAACTCATATAATATAAATTCCAAATGGTGCCTCTGCCAGTAATCTGCCTGCTGTGTTTTGGATCAGTTGGGCTTGCTTGTCAAAGGTTTTCCCTATTAGGGCAGAAGCAACACTACCATGAAGCAGTGTGTGGCGTCCATGCTCATGTGGTGGATCTAGGACTTAGGGATATAGGATGGGAGTGGGAGACAACCAGATCTAACCCACAGGGAAAAACCCACTGAGAAGTCTCCCACAAATGCCCCAAAGTAATGGGAAACATTAATCTCCTGTCCTGTCACCATCATGAACAAATTTATTTGATAAGCCACTGGTCTTCATAACTTTTCCAGCACAAACTTTCTATTACATAGACAATTTTTGTTGTTGTTGTTTAGTCGTTTAGTTGTGTCCGACTCTTCGTGACCCCATGGACCAGAGCACGTCAGGCAATCCTGTCTTCCACTGCCTCCTGCAGTTTGATCAAACTCATGCTGGTAGCTTCAAGAATACCATCCAACCATCTCGTCCTCTGTCGTCCCCTTCTCCTTGTGCCCTCCATCTTTCCCAACATCAGGGTCTTTTCCAGGGAATCTTCTCTTCTCATGAGGTGGCCAAAGTATTGGAGCCTCAGCTTCACGATCTGTAGACAATTAAATAATGATAAATAATAAAAGTTAAAATGCAGTGTGATTATCCTTTTTTCCATCGCAATAAAAACCCTAACCGATCTCCAGAGATTTTCCTGTGTACCTCTTCATTTGATTATAAGCCATGTTCTGTTTTGACAACAGTCATTTGCTTAAGTGTCTCATGGGAATGGTTATGGAAAACTGGAAACAGAATCCTTCTGCTCTTTGCATCTTCACGTCCCAGTTTGACCACACCTGGGCAATTAGGAAAGCAAAGTTTATGCAAAGTACTGAGGAACTTTAAAAGCAGATTGCAAGGAGCCAAAACAACTCATGAAGTTCAATGTAGATGATAAAAAGAACACCAAACTTGATATTCATCTTGCTGGGTTCCGAAATAATTATTTTTCTGGGTATCTCCTTTTGGGGCAAACCACGTCCACCTGCCAGTCACCTGACACCATATACTGGCAGATTGTGTGATCTGTTGTTCAGTGCTAAGCCTTTATTGCTAATTGTCAGGGAACTGCCATCAGAGGCACGGGAGAAGGAGAGGGTCTCTGATTCTGCAGGAGAAGGTCCCAGCGCTAGAGGGAGACTCAGCCGGGAAGAAGGGGAAGAGAATGAGTGTAACACCAGGGATCCAGGAGAGCAACGGGACAGGGAGGTGCAGGGGCTCCAGGACTCTTCGTTGGAAGTTAGCGAGGAGAGCCCAAGCACCCCGCTACCCACGCCCACCCTGCGCAGGAGACTCCCGCGCATTGAGAGGCGGAGACGATTGGGCGTCAAACAACTCTTATGTTGGCAGCGCTTTAAGAAACACCCACAGTCAGATTCTACGAGTGACTAAGGGCAGCCACGCTAATATGGGCTGCGTAGTCCGGAGGGTTTAACCAGGCAATCCGATGCTCAAACGGAGCAGGATTACGCACGAGTAACTCCCATCCACTACACTAATGGAAAGGATTTCTCATCTCCAATCTTAGTATTAACCACCACAGCACTAATATTAGAGATAAGCCTCTGGCGTGCTCTTTAAAAGCCAGCAGGCAGAAGATTATTTCCGATCTTAGTGCTGTGACACTACAGTGCTAAGATCAGAGGTAAGACCCTGCTGCTGGCGTTTACTACCAAGGAACTTCTGCGTGCCCCTGGCAGTTTGAACTTTGAATCCCCTGATGTCATATGGAAGAACATCAAGGCAAAGGGAAGACCAACTTGGCCCCAACAGCTGCAAGGTCTTTGCTTTCTCAGTCCCTCACAGAAAGAGCACTCGGCTCCAACTCTCACTGCGGACCCGAAGGGAACTGTGTCCTTGCCTCATTAATAAGTCACAGTAACTTGTGAATGTATGTGTGAGGGGTTCTCCCAGCCCAAAGGTGCGGGAGGAGCTTACAACTTGTTGTAAACTACTTTGAGAATCAGTTGATCGAAAGGTGGGGCATATATCTCCTAAATAATTAATGATAAATGATAAATAAAATGGATGTCAAAATTCTGAATTTGAAACAGGAGCATCATGACATATAGTCTTCTCCCCTTCTCACTCCCACGTTGGATGGGATTGGGAAGACCATTCCTCCAAAAAAGTCATTAAACATTTGTTCTCTGCCTTCCAGATGAAATGGCCTCAGATGAAATTTTACACCCTTTGTGGAATATTTGGAATGAAGGAATTATTCTGCTAAAAATAAAATCATGACGGCTTGTTGACTGCCCTGAAATATCAGAAAAGTGACTAAGGTATTGTGTTACATTTCAACGAGGCATGGGTTTTTTGCTTGGTTGCCATAGGTGCCATTTAGAGAAACAATAATTGGAGAACTCTGGTCATTTGCATTGGTCATTTGCTCATCTTCAACAAATTAAAACCTCCTCTCTAACCATTTTCAGAGTGAACAAGATTCCCTATATCTTCCACGAGTACAGCTATCATTTCTGTGGGATCCACCATGTCTGAAGACCAGATGAATCACCTCTCTCTACCCGCAATCTTTTACCTCATTGTTTCAGGTACTCTTCATCTCTTGGGCATCATCACAAATTATCTTCATTCTAATATTATATGGAAGGGCTCGTTTCTCATTTACCGTATTTTTCGCTCCATAGGACGCACCTGACCAAAAGACGCACCAAGTTTTTAGAGCAGGAAAATAAGAAAAAAAAATCTGACTCAAATGTTGTACTAAACTATTTAAAACAGCAAAGTGGGTGGCTCCTGTCCACTTTGCTGCTTTAAAGCAAGCCACGGTATGAAGAGATTGGAAAAAGGACAGACATTCCATTATAATGTAGCTGTTTTCATTATCACTGGGAAGTCAGTATTGGCAGCAGTCACAAAAATTAAAATTTGAGCATTTTACTGTTATTAATCAAGAATATTAATAGTCAGGGAGAGAAACCAGGGCTGTGCAAATGAGAAGTGCTTCAAGTATGGAGGAACAACAAAGAGATCAAATGATTGTGCTCCAGTTCCTAAATCTCTGAAGTTTTCTCAAAACAGGCATGGTTGTTTTGAAAGGAAGATTCAAAATGGGGTGACTCAGCAAAGAACTGAGGAGGAAAAGAGGGCAAATAAATAGCTTCCATTCAATAACAAGAGAACACAATGTTTTTGGTTTGGTATAGGTGGACTGTATTTGTAAGAATTTTTTTAATGAATTATAGATTTGGAGTGGAATATCAGTGCCTCTTTTCAGCAAGAAAAGATTAGCTGCGAGGAACATGGTCCACACACAAACACACAGGATGTCCGGTTATAGTTGTGCAGTTTAATCTGTTCCTGAGCCAGATGCCTGCTCAGTTTTAGCTGAGCTCACTATTACTGGTTTGTGGAGATGCTTTGCATGCATTTATGACTATTTCTGCAAAACTGCTACTTGAAGAAATCCCCAAACTTAATATTTTTAAACTTCAAATGGAGCTCAGAATCCAGTTAGGCAATCCTTTGCAGGTGAATTAGGAGGCACTGAGAGACAGCAATTTGCTGCTCCCCCCCCCCCCACAAGCAGCCCAGGAACACACAGCCTTCCCTCTGCTTGCAAACCTTGTCGGGGCTTCAGGGGAAAGCAAACGCTATAGGCAGAGCAGTCTGGCTCCCCACCCCCCACCCCCAAAGAGCAGCCCAGGAACACACAGCCTTCCCTCTGCTTGCAAACCTTGTCGGAGCTTCAGGGGAAAGCAAAAGCTATAGGCAGAGAGGTGTGGCTCCCCCCCCCCCAAAAGAGCAGCCCAGGAACACACAGCCTTCCCTCTGCTTGCAAACCTTGCCGGGTTTTCAGGGGAAAGTAAAGGCTGTAGGCAGAGAGGTGTGGCTCCCCCCCCCCCCAAAGAGCAGCCCAGGAACACACAGCCTTCCCTCTGCTTGCAAACCTTGTCGGGGCTTCAGGGGAAAGTAAAGGCTGTAGGCAGAGAGGTGTGGCTCCTCCCCCCCCCCAAAAGAGCAGCCCAGGAACACACAGCCTTCCCTCTGCTTGCAAACCTTGCCGGGGCTTCAGGGGAAAGCAAAGGCTGTAGGCAGAGCAGTCTGGCTCCCCCCCCCACCCCCAAAGAGCACCCCAGGAGCACGGGGCAAAGGAGCACAGCCTTCCTGCTGCTTGCAAACGTTGCCGGGGCTTCAGGGGAAAGCGGAGGCAGCCGGCAGAGCACCGTGGCTCCTCCCCCCATCCCCGAAGAGCAGCCCAGGAGCGCACAGCCTTCCTGCTTCTTGCAAACATTGCCGTTGCCGGGGCTTCAGGGGAAAGCGGAGGCAGCCGGCAGAGCACCGTGGCTCCTCCCCCCCATCCCCGAAGAGCAGCCCAGGAGCGCACAGCCTTCCTGCTGCTTGCAAATGTTGCCGGGGCTTCAGGGGAAAGCGGAGGCAGCCGGCAGAGCACCGTGGCTCCTCCCCCCATCCCCGAAGAGCAGCCCAGGAGCGCAGGGCAGCAGCGATTTGGCTCCAGGGACCACACATTCGCTCCATAAGACGCACAGACATTTTCCCTTCCTTTTTAGGAGGAAAAAAGTGCGTCCAATGGTGCGAAAAATACGGTACATTAAATGTTACTAGCCTTGCAGTTCCCCTCTTTCTGTAGTTTACAATTGGTGTGGAGAGCAGAGTAGGGAATGAGACCCTTGATTAAATTGTTTGGGATGAAATCTGGTACGCTAAGCTCTTTTCTTCTTTATTGACCCGTATTTGAGATAATTTCCTGGAAACAGTCCATAAAGGGTACTCTACACTTATGCGACTAGCACAGATTCAGGATAGAAATATTTGGACATGTTGAAGGGGATGTGGGTGTTATTGACACAAATGCTAGGGTTGCCTCATGTGGCTACTTTTGGGCACAAATTCTTAAGGAAACTGGAATCATTATTGACCCTTCACCAGTCCTAAACCCCAAATGGTGTCTTCTCTCTATTTTCTCAGGAATTAGTGCTGACCTCTCTATAAAACCTTTGGTGATTTTCCTTTTAGTTGCAACTACACAGGTTGTAACACAGTGATGGAAGGATGTTTATGTCATTAATGTAAATTGATGGTACAGTGGAACCTTGGTTTTCAAACGTAATCCGTTCCGGAAGACAGTTCGACTTCTGAAACACCCGAAAAACGAAAACTGAAAGCAGAAGCCTCAGTACAATAAAGGTAAAGGTAAAGGTAAAGGGAATGACCATTAGGTCCAGTTGTGGCCGACTCTGGGGTTGCGGCACTCATCTCGCTTTACTGGCCGAGGGAGCCGGCGTACAGCTTCCGGGTCATGTGGCCAGCATGACTAAACCGCTTCTGGTGAACCAGAGCAGCTCATGCAAATGCCGTTTGCCTTCCCGCCAGAGCGGTACCTATTTATCTACTTGCACTTTGACGTGCTTTCGAACTGCTAGGTTGGCAGGAGCAGGGACCGAGCAACGGGAGCTCACCCCGTCACAGGGATCTGAACTGCCAACCTTCTGATCGGCAAGCCCTAGGCTCTGTGGTTTAACATACAGTGCCACCCGCATCCTCAATACAATAGGGAAACTCAAAAAGGAAGCGGTGAGGCACATTCGGCTTTGGAAAATCTTTTGAAAACCGAAGCAGTTACTTCTAGGTTTTCAGCGTTCGAAAGCCAAAACGTGTGTCAGTGGAGACGTTCGACAACCGAGGTTCCACTGTATAAGAAAACTTTGTTCTTAGCTGTCTCAGTAAAATTCAGCCATCATCTTGAGGTTTTGAAGGAGAATGCTAAACCAATGGACTTGGCTGCCACTTGGAGGACTTTTGTAACTAACATGAACAAACAACTTATGAAGCTACTTATCCCAGTGAAGGATGACTTTGTTTGGCAGTACCCATGACATATGCCTTTGTTTGACTGATTGGTCTGAGTTATGCTTCTTTCACCACTTAATTGATTGAATTCAGTTAAAGCCTTTGCACTAACCATTTCCAGAGCAAACAAGATCCCATTTATCTCTTGCTGATGCAGATACCACCTTTATGGCCCACAATAGAAAGCGTCCTTTCATACTGCATCACGGTGTGGTACGCTGGTTTGACATCAGCTGATAGGAAGTGCCTACAGAGGGTGGTGAATACAACACAAGATATTATGGGCTGTCCCATGAATCCGCTGGATGAAATAGCGGAAGAACGTTGCCTCAGGAGAGTGAGGAAAATTCTCAGGGATGATTCACACCCCGGCTGGCACTTTCTTGATCTCCTGCCCTCGGGCAGAAGATATAGAAGCAGGATTAGTCGCACCAACAGGGTAGAGAACAGCTTCTATCCCTGGACTGTTAGGCTGCTGAATGAAAAGATAACAACAGGGCAACTGGCTTTCGGGTTTGGTGGGTGTGCGTCAGTAAACGAGGGGAATTAAGACTAATTGAGCTGAGTGTGGGGTGCTCATGTAACCTCACTGTATACAAGTTGTACAAATGACAATAAAGTATTTCAATTTCAATATGGGATCCACCAGGTCTGAAAACCAGATGGATCACATCACTCTATTTATAACCTTTTACTTCATTGTTTCAGGTGCTCTTTGTATTCTGGTTTTTATCACCAATGGGCTTATTGTTGGTGTGAATGTTACCGACTGGATGAAAGGCAGAAGTCTGATGCCCAGTGATGAAATTCTGGCCTGCCTGGGGCTGTCCAACCTTTGCTTCTGCACCTCACTAATTCTGGACTATTTCATTTCACTCATCTGGAAGGAGTTCTTTAGAAAGTTTTACATGGTGCAAAAAATCACATTCACCCTCGATATTGCCGCAAGCTTTTTGAGCTTCTGGTTCACTGCCTGGCTGAGTGTTTTCTACTGCGTGAAGATTGTCAACTTCAAGCAGTCGTTTTTGCTGAGGGTGAAACTACAATTTTCTAGCCTTGTGCGTTGGTTCCTCCTTGGTTCTGTGCTGGCTTCCTGTGGAGCAACATTCCTAGTCTCCTGGACTTTTAAAACAGTGTCCCAAGCGTCCGACAATCTGAGCAACCAGACTTTCCTCAGCCTTCCCTCTGACTTTAACTTTACAAACGACTACAAAAAGCGAAAATTGATACTCGTGCATATGACTATGCCTTACAAACTCCTCCCCATTATCCTGGGCTGTTCTGTTCCCCTAGTGATAGTGATTGCCTCTTCTGTGCCCATTCTCAATACTCTTTTCAGGCATGCCAAAAACCTGGAACAAAATGCAACCATTTTCCACAACCCTCGTCTGGAGGCTCATCTCAATGCAGCCAAGTCAGTGCTGTCTCTTCTTATAAGCTATACTTCCTTGTTTGTTAGCGAGATAATAATCAGAACGGAAATCTTTCCCAACTGGTCTTATCAGTATTTTCTGTGTCTGATCTTTCAACTTGCTACCTTGGTGGCACAAGGTTTCATTCTGGTTGCAAGTAATCCAAAACTGAAGCAATCAGCTGTACAAATTATTTCCTGTGTGCAGCAGTAACCTTAGAAAATCCAAACACAGTTGCTGAGCTTTCGGGGGGCAATCGTCCCCAAAACTGTTGAGCCTTTTTTGGTTGATCGGAAGTGGTGGAAGAGCAGGCTTTCGAAATTGCCATCTAGGAGGCAACAAGGAGGCTGTGTAGCGGGGAACAGATGAGATCTCAGACATTTACTATTATATTTACTATTAGCCCCACCCTGCAGACATTAGCGGAATTTTCTGGTTTATATGGCAACCCAGTGCTGATAGAAAGGCTTGTTTAGGTTTGTAGAAAAATCTGGCCATGGATGACATTGCTTGGGCATTAGGTATAGCATCATCAACACCCTTATTACTTGTGTAAGTTTGCAACTATTTAAAAAAACTTTATTCTTTAGGTAGGAGGAATAAGGAATAATGGATAAACATATGTCTGTCTGTCTGTCTGTCATGGAAACTGTAAAGCTGGGATGAAAACAGACTCACATCACAGGAAAACAAGCCACTGTTGCTTCACTTTATCTATGCCTGTCTTTATTTATAAAGAGACTTCAATTTCACTAATTACAAACTTGAATGGAAGGGATATATTGGGATGTAATGCTCTTGCTAAAAATTCACAAGGCCAACTAGAATTGTTCCAAGATTCAAATCTCAAAGACCTGGTACAGGGTCTCACTTTGAGAGTGATATGGTAAAGCAAACCCATATCTGACTGGTTTTGCAAATAAAAAATGTGTTACACACACACACCATTGAAAAATAAAAAGTGCATAATACAAGTGCATGGAGTAAGATAAGACTCAAACAAGAAGAAAAAGAAAAGAAATAGTACCCATGTAAAAAACAAAACAGAAAAACAACAATAAATTGTTTTGCAAATATAAAATGTGTTGTCTGCTCATGACTTTGGACAAATCACTGCACATGTGAAAATGACTGAATCGTAATATGGCACAGGTTTTGGCATGAGATGAATGATCTCAGGTTTCCTCCACCATCGTTTGCTTGAGTTTCAAAGATGCTATTCTGAGTGTGAAAATTGTTATAGGTTTGGAAAATGAATCCCAAGCAGCAAACAGCTTAGCTGTAGTTCCGGAACAAGGTGGTCCCTCAACTAGGCTGACCTAAAGTTATTCTAGGGCTTTTTATATATTACCAAAAAGACTTTCAATCTGCCCCAATAGAATACTGGTAGGTGTTGAAATGTATGGAAGGCACCAGATTGGAGAAGCCTGGCCATAAACCAGTAAGTCATTTCAAAGCTCTGTGAAACTAACAGTTGGAAATTTAAAGGCGACAGAAACATTGGCATGACAGAAATGTCAAGATGAAAAATTGGTTTATTTGCATCATTTCCATCATTACAAAAGAGATTTAATCAAATTAATATTTTGATACTATGTTCCTCTACCATTTAAAAATAACTAATGAGAGTTTATTAATCAGAAATTGTTTACTCGGTATAATACAAAAGTCAATTTTTGTTTATTGGATAATTAGGAATATCTACAAAGTAGACAGTGATTAGAACATATTGATTGTGTAGGCACTGGCCAGAATAGTAATTGACATGAATTTTAAGAAATGCTTAAGTAGCGAAGATTACAAGATGTAAGTCCATGGAGCAGGGAACAATTTTTTTCAAACAGAAAATATCAGGGCAATTGCTTTCAATCAGGTATTTTAGCTATTATTGTCTCATTTAACCTTAGAATGTGATTGGTTTTTTTAATTAAGCAAATATTTCAGAAATGAAAATGATTCCAATGGCAATTTAAAAATAAATAGATTACTTCCAATCAAACTGCAAAATAATAATTACAATTTTTAAAAGAAAAAACCCCCATATGCTTTCTATTCCAAATCATCCAAACAATCTGTGCTCAGTTTTCAAAGTCTTTCATTTCAATGAGAATCAAAGGTGTTATATAGATCAGGGTTTCCCACACTTGGGTCTCCAGCTGTCCTTTTGGACTACAATTCCCATCATCCCCGATCGCTGGCCCCGCTGGCTAGGGAGAATGGGAATTGTAGTCAAAAAACAGCTGGAGACCAAAAGTGTGGGAAGCCCTGATTTAGATGCATAACTTGCACAAATCAGGATTTCATGTACATATCTCAATGACACTACTTCAGCCTCTCGTAAATTACTGCTGGATCCCAAAGACCAGCCTGGAATGCTTACAGTGTTTCTGAAGGTGCTCAGACTTTGACTCTACTGCATCTGAAGTGGGAGAGAGTTCTATAATTGGGGGTTTGCCACCATGAAGAGGGCCAGGGAGTGTGAGATATGGAGCGTGAGACACCGTATTTTTCGCTCTATAAGACGCACCCGTCCATAAAACGCACCCAGTTTTAGAGGGGGAGAACAAGAAAAAAAAGATTCTTTCCCTCTCTGCGCAGCGCCCCTTCAGTGAAGCGGCCCAACCCCTCTTGCTCTCCTGGCTTCAGCGAAAGCAGCGCGAAGCCACACAACCTGCATTCACTCCATAAGACGCACACACTTCCCCTTACTTTTTAGGAGGGGGAAAAGTGCGTCTTATAGAGCGAAAAATGTGTTTCCTCATCTGATCCAGAAGAAAGAAATTCCAGTGTTCAATCTATTATTCCCTGCCTGCCACCATGAGATATTTAGGTTTTTTTCTGCCTCCTTCTGACCCAATTCAACAGGTAGAGAAATCTTCAAATCCCATGCTTCCTTGCAGCCAACGATCATCATTTCCAGTGACTGAGAAGTCGGGAAAGCCTCTCTTATATCTAGCAAACCTGTTTTGTTGCTGGTTACCAGAGCTATTTTTCCAGAAAAGAAGGTGCCGGAACTCACCACGAAGACCTCCCTCGTTCTCTTAGAATGGCAATGGCGCCCATCTGAGAGGTGCCAGAATTGAGTGAATCTGGTGAGCTCTAGCTGAAAAATAGCCCTGGTAGTTACCATCATTCCCTTCTCAAAGCTAAAGGTTTTATTTTTTGCTTTGCTGAGGGTTAGGATCACCTATTATAATTATTCTTATTAGGAAGGTTTATTAAAAATAAGTCCTTTTATTTTGTTGCTGCAAAAGCTATCATCTTGCTATGGTAAACCTCTCCTGCCATACCACCAGTGTATTCTCCTTTGCCTGAGCACAAGGGGAGGAGATGCTCTAAAATTCGGCGGGGGGGGGGGGCTACAGGAAATTCAGGACCCTCCTTCTCCCTTCCTTGCCCCATGGTTTATCTGGGGAATTGGAGCTGCTGTATCTCTACATACCCTTCAACGTTTCTCCAATGAAAATAGGGACATCCTAAGGAAAAACAGATCAAGTCAGAAATGGGACGGCTTCTGTAAATCCGGGACTGTCCCGGGAAAATAGGGAGACTTGGAGGGTCTGTCTTTACAGAGGGGGAGGCATGCGCTGTTCCTGTTAGCAGGTTAGTGTGCATTCAAAGTGATTTAAAAACAACCACCACCAGCACCCACAATTGGCCATCTTGAAATTCAAGGCGACCTGTTTGGGTTTCTCTCCAGCCCTGAGTGACTTGCTCCAGCTTTGAACTTCATTCACACAGTACCAAAGGATTGTCCGGAGACAGGTGCCCATTGAGATTTAAGAAAAGAACTAGGGTAAGAGCAGCTTGAGAAGGCTTTAGCACGTGAACGACAGCCAGTAACTACTCATTGGCAACGGATGTTCAGAGTCTGCTCTGAGAAGGCGCAAGAAGCCAAGTGAACGCCAGAGGGATGAAGAGCAGGCCAGCAAAAGGCAAGTTGCCCGTTGGGTTGAGAGCCTTGGAGGTCACCGTGGGAGGAGTCGCCTGGTGCTTGGCTTTCCTTTCTAGCGGAGGTGCAGGCGGGGATCTGGAAATGTCCTTGCAGGGCTCTGGTTCAAGGTCAACAATGTCTCGGACAAAGCCAGTCTCATTTCTCACCACCTCCTGGAGGTCAAGAAAGAAAGAAAACTTTAAGGATCTACACCTATTTTTTTTGCTGTAGTTGTGAGGTTGGTACTACTTCTCCCTTGGAGAGATAAGACATACCGTATTTTTCACTCTATAGGACTCACCCGGCCATAGGATGCACCTTGTTTTAGAGGGGGAGAACAAGAAAAAAAAAATCTCCCCCTCTCTGCTCAGCGCCCCTTCAGCGAAGCGGCAGGAGAAACAGAGCCCCTTCCATTATTATTATTATTGTAGGCTCAGGTTGTAACATAAAGATAAAGGGACCCCGACCATTAGGTCCAGTCGTGGCCGACTCTGGGGTTGCGGCGCTCATCTCACTTTATTGGCCGAGGGAGCTGGCGTACAGCTTCCGGGTCATGTGGCCAGCATGACTAAGCCGCTTTTGGCGAACCAGAGCAGCGCACCGAAACACCATTTACCTTCCCACCGGAGTGGTACCTATTTATCTACTTGCACTTTGATGTGCTTTCAAACTGCTAGGTTGGCAGGAGCAGGGACCGAGCAACTGGAGCTCACCCCGTCGCGGGGATTCAAACTGCCAACCTTCTGACTGGCAAGCCCTAGGCTCTGTGATTCTAAATATTACACGGGGCCTGTGTCTGGAGTTTGCCTTGGAAAAACTTCTCATTTACTTCATCAGGAGCTTTCCCCCCTGTGGAAATTGCAGTTGTGAGGGGACCACTGGTTAAACCACCTCTATTTCCCCCAGCGTAGGGTTCTGATCTAGATCAAACCCTCTTGCATTAGCCATTTGTTTAATCCCGCCTCACCCCACACTTAAAGACACAGCTCCTTCACCAACATAATGTGTCATTTGTTCTTTATGGGTCGGTGTCAGACTCGGGACTTGAATGAACCAAGAGTAGGACCTGATCCTAGGAGCAGAAGGATGTAAGACTCAGCCTAGGCTGCCACCATCAAGCCCTGGCCAAAGGGGGGAACTGCAAGGAAACCAGAGAAACTTTGGGTCCCCTTTCTGATTTTTCCAGCTGATGGAATACCAACCAAATACAAAAAAAATTGCCCCCAAAACCTTGCTTACATCAATTGTTTTGATGACCACAATCTGATTGGCCTCCTTGCAAGCCTTCTCTGCTTTCTTGATGGTCTCTTGGTCCCATTCCACCAAGTTTATAGCCATCATTCCTTCCATTGCACTGGAGGGGAGAAATTGAGGAGGAACACAGGAAAAGAAGATTAATGCTTCACAGGGGCTGTGCCATAGGAAGTTGGCAGCATGGAAAGAGAGGCTGACCTTGGAAGAATGAAGACGTATGGGCCTTCCGAAGGAGGATGAATGTGGTTTGAGCTTTAAACACACATTCTCTACCCGGGAAGGCAACCAATGGGTGTCTCAAACTTCTTCCATCACACTTCAGAACAGGGATGAGTGGCTAACCTTTTTTTTGGCTTGACAATGACCCAAATTACCTCAGGCAACCCTCCAGGGGGCTCATGCTTGTATTGAGTGTGGATAATCTACACGGCCGCCTTCCCAAGGCAGTTACACCCAGGGGCACACAGCCACCCCGAAGTCTGTGGATCAGCTGATGAGGGAGATTACCACCCGTTCCCCGCACCATCACATGATAGATCTGATGAATGAGGGTGGGCCCAATTCAAAGTGCTGGTTTTGACCTATAAACCTTAAACGTCTCAGAACCGCAATACCTCAAGGACCGCCTCTTTCCATATGAACCTACCCAGACCCTGAGATCATCTTCTGAGGCCCTCCTTCATGTGCCTCCTCCTTGAGAGGTCAGGAGGGTGGCAAAACGAGAACGGGCCTTCTCTGTGGTGGCTCCCCGCCTGTGGAATGCTCTCCCCAGGGAAGTTCGCCTGGCGCCTTCATTATACACCTTTAGGCAGCAGGCAAAAATGCTCTTTTTTAACCAGGTTGACCTGATTGACATCCCATACCCTTTCAAAATGTGGCTATTTTGGGGTGTGTGTGTATTATTGGGTTATTGTTCTTATTTTGATTTTATATACTGTGATCTTTTCTGTGAACCGCCCTTAGACCTCCGGGTATAGGGCAATATATAAATTCAATAAATAAAACAAGTAAAAAGCCCTATCAGGGTGGTGGGGGCTGTGCCCTTTTTTTTTTTTTTTACTTTTTGGACACCGCTGCCAAAATGGATTGGATTGCACCCCCCCCCCGAAAAATTCACTTAAGGAGGCCTGTTTAGCCCCCACAAAAAACCGTGGATTGGCAACCGCTGCCTTAGAACGGTCTGCCTGTCTCCATCCTGCGACACGATTGCGGATCGGATGCTGTCTGCGTCCTGCCGTGGCATTCAGGCGCCTTCTCAGAAACACTCACTCTGCTGCCTCTTGGCCCAGCTCATGGGCCACCTGCTGAATGTCTGGGTATCCCATGCAGCTGGAGATGTTGTTTCGAGGATAGTAGAAGAGGAAGGCCAGGCACATTTCGTTCAGAGTACTTGGTCCGCCCTGAGGGAAAACAAAGGCCAAATTCATTTAAGATGCAAGAGTTTTGAAAAACCAGAAGCTTTTCTATTAGGAATTTTAGGTGCAAAGGAGGGACGTGGGTTGCGCTGTGGGTTAAACCACAGAGCCTAGGGCATGCCAATCAGAAGGTCAGCGGTTCGAATCCCCGCAATGGGGTGAGCTCCCATTGCTCGGTCCCTGCTCCTGCCAACCTAGCAGTTCGAAAGCATGTCAAAGTGCAAGTAGATAAATAGGTACCGCTCCAGTGGGAAGGTAAACGGCGTTTCCGTGCGCTGCTCTGGTTTGCCAGAAGCGGCTTAGTCATGCTGGCCACGTGACCCGGAAGCTGTACGCCGGCTCCCTCGGCCAATAAAGCGAGATGAGCGCCGCAACCCCAGAGTTGGCGACGACTGGACCTAATGGACAGGGGTCCCTTTACCTTTTATAACAAAGGAGCAGGAAAGACTATTTACGCACGTGAGGACAGCAGCGCGGATACTTTTGGCCCAGAGACAGAAAGAAGACAAAGTGCCGACCAGAGAAGAATGGCTGATAAAGATGATAGATTTACGCCGAAATGGCAAAATCACATCAGAAGATCAGAAATCAAGAAGATAGTAATTTTACTAAGGAATGGGAAAAATTTATACGTTACCTCGGAGAACATTGTAAACAACTAAAAACTTTGGCAGGACTGTAACAACACTTGTAATGTAACAAGAACTATGGGGAATTAGGGAATTTTAAGAAAATGGAGAATCTTATAAGATGCAGTTGAAAAAGGAATCCACGTCAATGGAATCCACGGAGGGACAGAGGGAAGTCCAAGGCTTCAGGAAATTCTTTATGTGTATGATTATGATTTGCAGACAAATGTAGACTGCAAAAACCAATTAAAAAATTGTAAAAAGAGAGAGAGGGGGTTTTGGCCACAGTCCAACAGCATCTCTTGCTGGCTCCAGGTCTCAGCACAGCCAGAGTCAGGACAGTGCTGTGCAGGAAGAATAGCAGACAGGCACTACAGTCCTGTGCCTTTGCAGAGTAGGATTCCCCCTGGCACGTGGGAATCAGTAAGAGATTTGTGGGACTCCCAACCCGCCATATCATGTTCACAAATCCACATCTCACCTCTTGTTCTGTGGACTCTGCCCTATATCTCATCCCCCAACTCCCCTGATACTGGCCTGTGCTTTCCCCTCCTTCCACCACACCCGAAAACCTTTGGTGGCCCTGCAAGCTGTTACTAAAATATTTGGATATTCTGGGGACAGCAAGATTGGATTTAGCAAAAGTTGCCCTCTCCTGAAACCACCTTCCTCCTAATGCTTAGGTCAGTGTTTCCCAACCTTTTTTGGGCAAAGGCACACTTGTTTGATGAAAAAAATCTCGAGGCACACCACCATTACAGCCCCGTGACGTCAGCGCGCAGCGTCACGCCGGGAGGGACGCACGAAAGTGTAAGTTTCAATTTTTTCCCCTCCCCCTTGCCGGGGAACCTCCAAGCTTTGGGGGTGGGGGGGGAGGAGGCAGCAAAGCAAGGGACTGAGGGACTCCTCCAACGACAAGGGTTGGGGAAGAAGAGAAAGGGCTATTCCGCTCCAGTCCTTTCTGAAGGAGCTGAGGGTGGGGGTCCTCCGGCGCCTTCGGCGAAACGGCGCCGGCCCAGAGCGCTTCTAGGAGGCTGCCTTTGTGCGTGACGTAAAGCCCTCTTTCCCTCCCTCCAGCCCCGTGTCACCTGTGGAAAAGGGGGCTGGATCCAGTGACGCAACTCGGAAAACTGTTAGGGAAGCCAGAGCAGGAAAGTGAGTGGGGGGCGGCGGCGCAGCTTTAACCCACGTTTCCTTTTTGAAAGAGAAACTTAAGACTAGATGACCCTTGGGACCCCTGCCAACTCTACAGTTCTATGGCCCTTTGTGGAGGGGGGGCAGCACCTGGAAAGACGGGCTAGGGGATAATTGGGGCGGCCGCCTTAGGCACACCAGAAGCGAAGCACGTCCTGAGCTACAAAAACAAACCCAATTCCTGCCTCGTTTTTTGCAGTTTCTGCAAAGCGAGGGAGTCTCCCCCGCCTCCATTCCTCGGTGCCTCCTCCTCCCCCTGCTCCCCACTACGGGTCTCCCCTGCACTTGGCCAGGCCGCCTCGCCCTCCTTCCTTTCCCAGAGCAGTGGCTCAGAGCGCCTCCTTGCACCGCAGGTACACTCCGTGGGGAGGGGAGGGAGCGGAAGCCCAGACCAGCCCCCAACCCGCTTAGTCCGACCCCTCAAACCTTCCCAAAATAAGAACTCTGCGTTCTACAACGTCACCCCCCAGCGGGGCCCCCTTTATTCCCGGTGAGAGGGGGGCGGCGGAGGGAAAAAGCTGCTTCCCACACTTACCCGCCGCCATCTTGACTTCCCGCAATGAGCCGGATGCGGCGCCTAAGCTCCCTGCCGTCGCTTCTCCGCCTCCTCTACTTTGCACAAGGCTTCAGGGTCGCCGGCCGATTCATCCATCGGCCGCTCTTTCAAGCCCACTCGGAGGAGGAATGAGTCGAAAGAGCCAGAGACGCAGCCGCAGTGGAAGCCCTGCCCCTCCCTTCCAGTCTCGGGGCGGGGCAGAGGCCACCAGGCTGGCAAGCAGAGCGCCGAGAGCGAGGAAGCTGATGCAACGCGGAGGCAGACCCCGGCTGGCGTGTGTTAGAGCAGTGTTTCCCAACCTTTTTTGGACTCGCCCGCCTCCCTCCAGGCAACATCTCGCGGCACACCAGGCAACATCTCGCGGCACACTAGTGTGCCGCGGAACACCGGTTGGGAAACACTGGCTTAGGTCATGGGTAGGCAAACTAAGGCCTGGGGGCCGGATCCGGCCCAATCGCCTTCTAAATCCGGCCCTCGGATGGTCTGGGAATCAGCATGTTTTTACATGAGTAGAATGTGTCCTTTTATTTAAATGCATCTCTGGGTTATTTGTGGGGCATAGGAAACTGTTCATTCTCCCCTCCAAAAAAATATAGTCTGGCCCCCCACAAGGTCTGAGGGACAGTGGACCGGCTCCCTGCTGAAAATGTTTGCTGACCCCTGGCTTAGGTGGTTTTCAGTCAAGGACTTACGAAGGTCAGTCCTGTCCGGTCTTTGGTTTGATAGTGACATTCCACCAGGAACTCATCTCCCTGTAAAACACAAGAGGACGCGGGGTCAAACCTATAGCAGCAAAGGGTCGCTGGTGAAAATGGCTTTTTCCCACCAAAGCGTGGCCCAAAGGGAAACACTGGGATGACGTACTGATTTGAAAATGACCTCCTCCTTCATGCCTCTGGTCTCCTGGAGATTGAAATCGTACTTGTTGTCTTCACAAATGACCGTCAGCTGCTCTCCATTCCTGGGAGTGGGGTGGGGGTGTGGAGACAAAGAAACAGAAGAGACAGGCAAACCTGAGATGCTGCTGAGAGAAAACTGTAACTGGGATGCAACCAGGCTCTGATCTAATGCCTTCCTGACAAACATTTCTAAGAGCTAATATTACTAAGTGAAATGGCATCTGTTGGTTGGGTTTCAGTCTTCAGTATGAACAGTGAACTGAGTTTTCTGTCTGTGTTCCTGTCCCCCACCTGTTACACACTGAGCCTCTTGGGCTTGCCAGTCAGAAGGTCAGCGGTTCGAATCCCTGCAATGGGGTGAGCTCCCGTTGCTCTATCCCAGCTCCTGCCAACCCAGAAGTTTGAAAGCATGCCAGTGCAAGTAGATAAATAAGTACCACTGCGGCGGGAAGGTAAACACCGTTTCCGTGCGCTCTGGTTTCTGTCATGGTGTCCTGTTGCGCCAGAAATGGTTTGGTCATGCTGGCTACATGACCTAGAAAGCTGTCTGTGGACAAATGCCTTTGACTGGACTTAACTGTCCAGGGGTCCTTTACCTTTACACACCATGAGTACACAGGCCTCCACTTGTTGCAGAATAATGGGGGTGCTTTCATTTGAAAACGGAGTGATCCATGCTATACCTCTTTTCCCCGCAATGTCTAGGCTTCTAGGGCAATAGTGTCTCACACTGAATGTAAACAAACTGTGAAAAAGGCTATGAACGGAAAGTGGAGACACTATATGTACCTTTCCTTGCTTATTTGTTTGTTTTGTATCACAAACAAATGTTTTAAATAAAAACAAATTAATAGAAGTAAAAAAACCACACCAAAAAAACTAGTGTGGCCCACATAGACACTGGCTTTTCTTACCGGTACTGGACTCCTCTCACTCCCAACCCAGCCAAGTGGGTATGTAGCAAGTAACCAAAGACATGCATATCAGGCACTGGAACGCCATTCATCTGCAATCCAAAAACAGGAGGAAAAGGCCCATGAATGGCATCTGGCCCAGGGGCGGAGGAAGAGGGGGTCCGGGGGGTATGGGCCACCTTTGGTGTCACCACTGAAGGGGGTAACAAAATGCCGGGCGGCACTCACCGCGGCGCCTGCAGCGCACCTGAGCTACGCATCTCTCCTGGGAGAGACGGGTGGCTTGGGCGCGCGCAGGCTCCCCACTGCCCAAACGGTCTGCCCTCTACCTCCCCCGCAGCTGTAGGGCGGCTGTATGGGAGGAGGCAGGCAGACCCCGGAGGCCCTGCAATGCGCCCTGTCCCTATGGGCAGCTCACCCCGCCCATGGGCGCACCGCCCCAGGCGCCGGAACGGCTTCCTCCGCCGCTGATCTGGCCACTATGCTTTGAACGCTTTCCCCGGCAAACATCTCAGGAAATCATCAGACATCTATGGAACGTTCTGGCAGCCAAATTTCAGCACCAGAACAGCCATGCTGGCAATTTGCTGCTTATTAGCTACAGCAGTGGTTTTCAACCAGTGTGTCGTGGCACCATGGGATGCCATGAATGCCCCTCTTTCCCTCCCTCCCTCCTCTGATGCCCTCTGGTGTCTCTGCCTCCCAAAAGCTTGTTTGTTGCAGCAGCCTTGACTATGGGCGAACGGTGCCTCTGGGAGGCATCTCTCTTTGAGGTGGGGCAGTTCATAGACCAGGGGCGGCAGCAGTGGACATCCAAAGAGAGGGGAGAGGAGGCTGAGGGAACACTCCACAAGGGAGAGTGTTTGAAAAAGGGTGAGAGGCTGCCCGCTCTGCAGCCAAGGGGTGACATAACTGGGCTCCTGAGCCCCACAGGAGTGCTGCAGAAAGAAACTGGTTGGTTAAGGGAGCCGCGGACTCAAAAAGGTTGAAAACCTCTGAGCTACACCAGGGAGAAGAGTCGGTGGAAGAAGATTGGAGGAAATTTAAAACTTATTTACAGAAATATTGTAAAATTTTTGAATGCTGATGACATTGAAATGAATTGAAGGGGTTCTAGCAACAAGGTAAAATGTAAGATGGGATTGATAATAGATAAACTAATAGGATATGAATTTGCTGAACCAATTCTTAAAAGGGATATAAAAAAGGGAGGCGTGAGGAAGTCAGGAAAATAAGTTAACTAAAGATGAGAAATCAAAAAAGAGGGAGTTTTGTTTTCTTTTATATGTGTTTCTTCTTCTTCTTTTTTGTGTTTAATGTTTGTATTTTTGTATTTTGTAATTTTGTATTTTTCTGTTTTTGTATTTTTCTGAACTTTTCTATTGATAAAACTTAATAAAATATTAATGGGGGGAAAAAAGAAAACCTCTGAGCTACAGGGTCAACCCAAGACATCTGGTTGCCTGAGGTGAGGAACAAGATGGCGTCCATCCCTGTCACCCTGCTAGATACTGGCAGTTGAATCATATTTCAATACCGACAATGGATGAGGTTCTGTACTGCACCAGAGAACCAAAGGGTAGCTAAGGGAGTGGAGGTCAGGCCGTGTGACGCATGCAGCAGCTCTTTCCAAGAAACTCCTGGGTACAGCCAGGCGGTTCAGGGGGAAGAACCGCATGGTTGCCACTGTTCCCCACCCTCAACACCCCTGCTCTGAGGTGGTCACTTCACCGTGCCTAATGGAAGCCAGCTGCTCTTGGGCCAACGCACAGCCTGCTATTTGCCATCCCCCCCCCCCTCTCTCTCTCTCTCTAAATAAAAGCAGGCCCTGCTTTTAACAGTCAGCCATGCAGGAATTTAGCAGATAAAATTTTCTTTTTTTTAAAAAAAAGATATTTATTAAAGTTTCAGCATATTACAAAAATAAGAGAAAAAAGTAAAAGAAAAGAATAAAACAACAAAAACAACAAAAATGAAAACACAAAGTAAAAACAGTTAAAAACAAATCAGTCTTTCCATATCTTATCTTTCATTTGCTTGTTTCCCTGACCTCCTCAGATAAAATTTTCATCGATCTCCGTTCCAAAGAAAGCGCCACCCGTTTAATTCTCGTGAGTTAGGCAGGCTACATAAAAGATGCAGGAGCAAGGCCTGGAGAACAACACTGGCAACCCCACACAAAAAGCTCAATAATTTGGCCTAGCGTCAATTTCTCTCCACAGTGAGGAACAAGCACTTCTCGCCTGCCGTTGCCACTGCAAGACATTTTTACAGCTGGAGGCTGAGCCCTGTCTCCATCCCTACTGCTAGGGCAGCCCCGTTCCCTGCAGTTCCCCTGCTCAGCCCGTTAGCCCCCATGGCTGCTTTCTGCTGGGGAAATGTGCATGTGTTTCCCATGGAACGGGGAGTCTGACCTTAACCCTGAGCTGCTCTTTGTAGAGCTTTTATATAGAACGCAAAAAGAGCATGTCTTTGAATATGAAGTATCAACGCTCAGGGCTAGCATTCGTTACTGAACTGGGGCGGGGGAAGGGCTGTGGAATACTCCGGAACTTACATCATCAAACTGACTGGTATTGCAGACACCGTAGGACATGAAGGACTCGGCTCCAGGGGGGAGGAAATGGATTGGAAATGTGAAGAATCCTGTCTGCAGAACCCCCATGTCATAAGGACGCAGCTCCGTAGTATAATAGAGTCGTATCCCTGAGTTGTCAATCAAGCCTTAGGAAAGAAAACCCGCAGGTGAGCAACTGGTTCTGTATAAGTTTCCGCGCAACTGAAAATATGGTTTGTTCACGCTTCACCTTGTTCCATGCCTAGAAAATCATGGGTCCAAACTGTTTTCTGCTTTCTAGGCATGGGTCTGAGCGGTTTTGCCTTTGCCCTGCTGCTTTCCCCCAGAAATCCTGCTCTGTGGAGAACTCAATTGCTGTTTGCTCTGATTTAGCGCTAAACCACTGGTTTTCCCAGGGGAAAGCGGTGGGGCAAACAGAAGAGTGGATAAGCCCGTGGTGAGAGGCCACTTTACCACGTGAGTGAAATTTTTGGGGGCTTCCAATAATCAAGATAGTATACATCTACTTGTACATTCTAAAGGGACACGGGTGGCGCTGTGGGTTAAACTACAGAGCCTAGGACTTGCCGATCAGAAGGTTGGCGGTTCAAATCCCTGCCACGGGGTGAGCTCCCGTTGCTCGGTCCCTGCTCCTGCCAACCTAGCAGTTTGGAAAGCACATCAAAGTGCAAGTAGATAAATAGGTACCACTCCGGCGGGAAGATAAACGGCGTTTCTGTGCACTGCTCTGGTTCGCCAGAAGCGGCTTAGTCATGCGTCCACATGACCCGAAAGCTGTATGCCAGCTCCCTCAGCCAATAAAGCAAGATGAGTGCCGCAACCCCACAGTCGGTCATGACTGGACCTAATGGTCAGGGGTCCCTTTACCTTTACCTTACTTGTACATTCAACAAGGACAACAAACAGACAAACAGGACGTCAGCTTAATGTCCTACTTGCAAACTTCCAGAGGCATCTGGCTGCTAAACATTGCTGGCATAGATGGACCCTCAGTTCTTACCAGTGTGACACATGGGGCCTACCTCACCACTATCCTGCTAAATTCCTCATAGTGATAAATATTTACTAAAGGACATGAAGAAATATGAATATTTATAGAAGCGCCAACTCCAGAAGCATTTTCCAAGTACAGTTGTATCTTGGAAGTCAAACAGAATCCGTTCAACTTCCAAAACGTTCAAAAACCAAATTGCAGCTTCTGATTGGCTGCAAGAAGCTCCTACAGCCAATCAGAAGCCGCAGAAGCCCTGTCGGACGTTCAGGGTCCAAAAGAACGTTCTCAAACCGGAACAATCACTTCGAGGTTTGCGGCATTTGGGAGCCAAAACGTCCGAGCTCCAGGGCGTTTGGGATCCAAGGTACGACTGTATCAGTGCTTCTGCTGACCATAATCTCCTATTGTCCAGGTCTCCTGGTGCTCAATAGCAGCTGCCCTAACATTTCTCCACAGACACTTCTAATCCAGTAAGACACACAATCACACACACACACACACACACACACACACACACACACACAAATGGCCTCCAAATGCAGAAGCTGGCCCTCCTGTGTCCATCACTCTTTATGTGTCTAGGGCTGCCATACTCTGGCTCTCCTTTCCTCTGCAAAGGAAACATCAGCAGGAATTAAGGAACCCTGAGACATGTAGTTCTTGAGAGAGGCGCACATCTGTCATACTACAACTCCTGGAGCTTTCAGTACAAGTTCTCCCACCCCTGAGATCCTCAGATAAGTTTCATAAACATCCTCAAGCATCACCTACAATTTAGCCTCAATCTCCCCCCTCCTGGAAATAGGCCAGAAGCCTATGCTGTAGTCCCTTAGTCCCCCCCACCCGTAAAGCATAACCAATTTCTCCCCCCATGCTCTGACCCTGTTCCCTGCTCCTCATCAACACATCACCTTCCTCTTACGCAATCAATCTCGTGTGCTTTACTCACCTGGAATTCCATTAAAATTGCTGTAGTGGACTTCTAACCGGATCCACTGGGGATCAATTGGTGTACCTAAGGAGATTCCAGTTTCATCTGGGAACATGTAGCTCTAGTTGGTTGGTGGGGGAGAAGAAAAACAGCTATTAAAAAATGATCAGTTGACTGTTGCGTCCCCTGTTCCCTTGGCTTCTGAGCTTGATGTTGCACAGAAGTCAGTAATATTACAAATTCAGTGAGGCAGCAGTCCTAAACCCATTTACCTGTGAGTAAGTCCATACCTTCCAACATTTCTCCAAAGAAAATAGGGGTGTCCTATTTACTACTACTAATATTACTACTACTACTACTACTACCTCATCCATCTGACTGAGTTTCACCAGCCACTCTGGATGGCTTCCAATATATAAAAAAAACATAATAAAACATTAAACATCAATTAAACCTTACGGGGGAAAACCTTCCCTATACAGGACTGCCTTCATATGTCTTCTAAAGGTTACTTATCCCCTTGGCTTGGGGGGGGGGGGTCACATAACTCCATACCCTCCAACGTTTCTCTGATGAAGATAGGTCCCTAAGGAAAAGTGGGACATTCTGGAATCAGATCAGAAACCGGGAAGGCTTCTATAAATCCAGGACTGTCCCTGGAGAATAGGGACACTTGGAGGGTCTGTAAGTCTCATTTAATTCAATGGGACTTACTGTTGGGTAGACACATAAGGCCGTAAAACCTCTGGCAGGGATCAATAGTGATCCCATCTTCTAGATCTAGACCACATATTTAAAACAGTCGTATGGCACCAGTGAATGGTAGCTAGTTAAGGGAGCTGAAAGTTTTTAGGAAGGCCTTTTATTCAGAAAGCTACAAACCCCAGCCCATTATCTAGATTGGATCAGACACCTTTGCTGAGCTTCCCATTCATTTCAGTGGCACATGCTCAGGAGAATTTAGCCCTGGGAAAATGAACTCAGAAACAGTGAAACCTTGGAACCCGGTTAAAAAAAATCACAGCACCAAAACTCTCTCAAATATCAGTTTTGAACTTCACTGCAATAGTTTGACCACAGGTGAAAAAGCAGTTCTCATGGCCTGGGAAGTTCCCACATACTCACCCCTCCTCCTACAGCCCAGCCCACGACTATCTGGGAGCACAGGGCAAAATCAGGATCAGCTCCGTAGCAGTCGCTGACCCCAGTCGGCAGCACACTGGCATTGCCGCACGCATAAACCAGGATGTGGTGCACCATGGTTTCGTTTCGAGGTGTGATCATGGCCTCAAACTGTAGACAGAGGAAAGAAAGAAGGAAAAACAGTGATTACTTCATTAACTGGGATGGCTTCTGTAAATCCAGGGTAAAAGGTAAAGGTGACTATGGGGTTGCGGCGCTCATCTCGCTTTCAGGCCAAAGGAGCCAGCATTTGCCCACAGACAGCTTTCCGGGTCATGTGGCCAGCATGACTAAACCCCTTCTGGCGCAACGGAACACTGTGATGGAAACCAGAGCGCACAGAAAAACCATTTACCTTCCTGCTGCAGTGGTACCTGTTTATCTACTTGTACTGGTGTGCTTTTAAACTGCTAGGTTGGCAGGAGCTGGGGCAGAGCAACAGGAGCTCACTCCACAGCAGGGATTTGAACCGCCGGCCTTCTGATCGGCAAGCACAAGAGGCTTAGTGGTTTAGACCACAGTGCCACCTTTTACCTTTTTAATCCAGGACTGTCCCTGGAAAACAGGGGCACTTGTGGGCAGGGGGTGGGAGTCTGTGATCCCAGTGCTGAAGAAGAAGAAATGTTAATAAAATATGAATTACGTATGTGCATTGGAGTTATCAAACAACAGCAAAAGTTTATCGAGTGGTCCCTGGGGGAATTTTCAAGCGAATTTAAATTCCTCCCCCTTCATTGGATGGAGTGCATCGTTTGTCAGTGTTGATGTGACACCCCCTCCACCATCACCTGAAACCATCATTTTCTCCTCCTAAAAAACAGCTTACAGTGAGGTCTTCAGCTGAAACCTTTCTATGCTTCTTTCCCACAGTTACCTTGTAGATGTGATGTTTTTCCTTGACTATTGGCAATGGTATGAAAGTGCAGGCATAGGTGGTGTCATCCTCTGGGATAGGGAACTGCAAAACAAAGTCAAAACAACGCTGAGCGTTGTAGGGTTGCCAGCTCCTGGAATTTTCTATTACAATAAAAAAGCGAAGGCTGGCCCTAACATGAGGTAAGATAACTCAATTTGCCTTGGGCAGCAGATTGGAGGTTGTGACTGAAGGGATGGCAGGTTGTGGACCGCTTGGTGTCAACCTTTTTGAAGAAAAGCGAACCCGGTTCCCCAGATTACGAGTCTACCGCTCTTAACCACTACACCACACTGGCTCTCAAAAAGGAAGCTCAGGTTTGAAGAGTGCTTGTATGTTGCTGACATCCTACTATGGTATCCTGCTATTAAGAGTTTGATCATGAGAATACTTGATTTCCTTTGAGCAAATGACTACAGTGGTACCTCGGGTTAAGAACTTAATTTGTTCTGGAGGTCCGTTCTTAACCTGAAACTGTTCTTAACCTGAAGTACCACTTTAGCTAATGGGGCCTCCCGCTGCCACCGTGCCACCACGTGATTTCTGTTCTCATCCTGAAGCAAAGTTCTTAACCCAAGGTACTATTTCTGGGTTAGCGGAGTCTGTAACCTGAAGCATCTGTAACCTGCAGCATGTGTAACCTGAGGTACCACTGTATTCTTGAATCCACTGCGCTAGCAGGATGCAACAATGCTCATCTTCTGGGTCAGTGGTAGATCAGTCTCCCCACCCACCAGAATACATTGGGTTGTATTCAATCGTTGTAATACTCAGATGAGATAGGGCTGCCATACGTCTGGGAAATGTCTGGGAAAATCTGCTGGATGGATATTGTTCTCCTTTTCTCTCTCTTTCTATCTCTCTGTTCTGGTGTTCTGTTTTCTGAAGTGTTAAGGTTTAGCAGCACATCCTCTGAAACTGTTCCACTATAAAATCAGGAGGTTTTCTAACTCACACATTTAGGTTAAAAATGTTACCTTGCCAGAAATGCTTTGGGGAAATTGCTGCTACAGAAAAAACTTACTCATCAGTTTGAATTTTTTAAAAAGTTTTGCAAATAGGTTTAATGTTGTTGGACAACATTTAGTGCTAAGCAGGCTCTAGGGGAAGATGAGTGCCCAACTCTCTTAAAGTCGAGCAACTGAATTTCCCTTGATTTAAGCAAAAAGGAACAGCGCGAGAAAAGAAAGAAAAAATGTTGCAGAGGGTGATTTGAACAGTGAAGGAAGGAACTTTGTACAATCAGCCACTCTTCTGAAATGGTTAAAATGAGTTTAATAGCGTGGAAGAAACCAATGTCAATATATTTATTTGCAATACAATATTATTATTTGTCTAAGTGATTTGCAAATTTGTATTTTTACTTCAAGCTGCAATAATACGTACGCTGGAAAGCAAACAGTGAAAAATATACGCCCGTGTCAATAACACAATCACTAGTTTGAATAAATGAATGAAATCTGTCTTAATGGGAAACACTGAGACTTTTTGATGCTGAATGGAAATATCCAACAAGATCCATGCACTTTGCTGTAAGGCAGCTAGGGAGGTACTACTCACATCGTTGAGCTTCAGGTCATACACCTTGTAGACACTGGGTGAGTGCAATTCATCTTCAGTTGACAGCAGCATCAAGAAAAGAGATTTGTGGATTATTCTCCCTTTGAAGAAGTCAATTGTGTCATCCGTACCATAGCCAGCAATCAGTCGTAGTGTGTCACCCTGTGCAGGGAAAAGTTAAAAGAAAAATCTTCCCTCCATTATCATATTGTTGCAGGTAAGCTGGCAACTAAAAGAATAGATGCGGAACCTTACAAAAGGACAATCCGAGTGGACTCTCCCCGCCCTGACCACGGCAAAAAGACTGATACTGATGAATTGTAAAAATTAAAAATGCAGCTCCCTTCTACAATCGGATTGAAGACTTATCCAAACTCGCAACATATGAACAACTTGCATATAAACACAAACTTGACATGGACAAATTCAATGGCATTTGGAATCCATTCTTACAAATGCTGTAATAGGTTAAGATCTGGGGAAGTACAATAACAACTTTGTAAAATATACAGTTTTGGGGTTTTCCTCCCTCCCCCCATTATTTTCCCTTTTCCACGGGTGCTGTTTCTCTCTTTTATTTACATTTCACCATGTGTAGTGCACATATAATTATGTACTTTTTGCATTTTCAATAAAGATGTTAAAAAAAGAAGAGAAAGAAAGTAAAATCCTCTCATTTGTTATATTTCTGGTGGGATTTGCCTAACCAGCACCACCAGTGGAAGTGCTGCAAAAAGACTTCTGCTTGCACAACAGGGCTTGCTTCTTCTCTCCTCCCTCTCCACCCCCCAGAACAGCCTGGGGGGCAGAGAGGGGAAGATGTGGTGTCATTCCATTCCCCCCCCCCCGAGACCCACCCAACCTAGGAACCTCATGTTACAAACCTTTTCCTCTAAGTACCGTTGCATTAATATTTTAGTTGTGTGGTTTTTTTAAGTGCCACTGATTTTATTGGGAGTGCAAAGCA
Organism: Podarcis bocagei; assembly: GCF_964188305.1. Classification (NCBI taxonomy): domain Eukaryota; kingdom Metazoa; phylum Chordata; class Lepidosauria; order Squamata; family Lacertidae; genus Podarcis; species Podarcis bocagei. Next base: position 34,560,528 of record NC_138143.1, on the reverse strand, counting down.
CCCACTCCAGCCTCTTGCATTTTAGCAAACGAGACTTTTAAAAGTGCTAGGACACGATCCGCTCTAAAGCCCACTGGACTTCGATGTGAACTGTAGCTGGATATGGCTGCTTTGGTTACCGTGATGTCCAGGTCATGCTCATCGCAGGTATGGAAATATCGCCTGAATGCCATGGTTGTGGTTGTCTCATCCTGGGTCAAGGACAGCAGCTCATAGTCTTGGCTTTCGTCCTCCAAGACAGTTTCTTCATCTACACCATGCCAGTCCTGAGTGAAACAGGGAGAACAAACTTTTGGAAACACAGAAAGTCAAAAGAGCCAGTGTGGTCTGGTGGATTTCAACTGGGGACACCTGCATTCAAATTCCTCATCAGCAACACATTTTTGGGGGGATAGCCTTTGACCACTAATGTGCATGTCCATGCTAATTCCAAATCCATCTCATCTTTTCTTCTGGGGCACAATTTGTTGCCATCCCTAGCTGAGAGGCATGCTGTATCTTCTTTAAAAGTATTTCTAAACTACAGAATACTTTAAGAAATTCTGAGCAGTGTACAAAAGAGGCAGGAAAACAACGATAAAAACAGAGCTAAAAACAGGAATCCAGGAAAGCCTGTCTGAAGCCAGTAATTAATGCTTTGTGTATGGCAGAGTAAGGGGCATTCTAAAGGGCAGCAGCAATAGTGAAAAATGGCCATTTTCAGATCACTACTTTATGACAATGCATAGGGTGCTGGGCCAGGAATAAAATATGGAGGCTATGGAAGTAAGAAAAATGCCTACCAAACTCATCTGAAACACTGTACAGACAACCTTCCCTGTTCCGAGAGCTAGTCAATCTGTATATCCATGCTCTGGAACATCTATGTACGTATACCATTTTACTGCAATACAAACAAGCCACTACAGATAGGACATATGTATTACCCAAACACAAGGCTGTTGAATGGAGGCAGCTCAGACATTCAGGGCCAGTTTTCAAGTGCAGGTGCTGACCTTTAAAGCCCTAAACGGCCTCAGCCCTGAAGGAGCGTCTCCACCCCAATCATTCAGCCTGGACACTGAGGTCCAGCTCTGAGGGCCTTCTAGCAGTTCCCTCACTGCGAGAAGTGAAACTACAGGGGACAAGGCAGAGGGTCTTCTCGGCAGTCATACCCGCCCTGTGGCATGTCCTTTCAGCCGATGTCAAAGAGTTAGAATCATAGAATCATAGAGTTGGAAGAGACCACAAGGGCCATCGAGTCCAACCCCCTGCCAAGCAGGAAACACCATCAGAGCACTCCTATAGAATCATAGAATCATAGAGTTGGAAGAGACCACTCCTATATGATAAAACACCTATATGATTTTTTTGTAGACATCTGAAGGCAGCCCTGTTTTGAGAAGCTTATAATGTTTGTTGTTGCTGCTGCTGCTGCTGTTTTTCCTGTATTTTTGTTGGAAGCTGCCCAGAGTGGTTGGGCCAACCCAGTCAGATGGGCAGGGCTAAATTATCCCCATCTCCATCCTCATCATAGCATGCTCAGACAACACAGGTTGCACACTCCATTTTCTAGTGGTACACCATCCCTTTATTTTCAGCTGGGCAGCAAAGTGTGGCCCCACCACAAGCTGAACTGATGTTCAACGGGTCTGTTATGTTAGGGAGCCTACACAACAGAGACTACAATACCTCTGGAAGCACAGGTTCTCTTGGCCCCATGAAATCATCACCTCTAGATCCATTTGTAACTTCCATCACAATCAAAGCTGCCTCCCTCTCCCTGCCCCGGTATGTGCAGATACAAACTCCTCGCAAAGAGGAAGCAACAGCTCATATTACTTTCATCTTACTGAGAAATAGACACTGCCATCAGGAAGGACCCCGCCAATCACAAAGTCTGCCCCAGTCATCTCTCCGTAAACAGTGAAGCCAAAAGCCACCCATCCCGTTGTCTTGGCTTCCAGCTCAAAAGTCATCAAGCTGCTACTGTCTTCATGGTCCCACCGCAGGAAGATCTGGTGTGTGGGGTCGAGGAACGCCGAGAAACGCAATGGAGGAACCGGGGAATGGCTGGAGCAGAGGCACAAAGTGGACAAGAGGAACAGCAGACTTTTCATACATGGGTGGCTCATCCTCTTGGGAGCAGAGAGCACCCTTTCTTCTCTCGCTCTCTCAGTGAGATCTCCCTCAAGCTAGCTAGCACCTTATACTGTGGAGACCCGGTTTATATGAAAAGCTGGGACTTGCTGGGACCAGTGCCAGAGAGGAAGGGCAATGGCTTTTATTCTCCGTATCAGATTCAGAAGGTGGGATAAGTGCATCATTTTACATAATGCTATGGCACCCTTCCCAGTGGATATTTGTTGCTGCTGCTATTACCCCTTCCCCCTTTTTGCAGGTGGTGGTGGGGGGTTCCTTGCACAGGCATTGTGCAAAACGTATAAAGCACCTTCTGAAAGTATTTGATTGTGTAAAGCTCTAGTGACTGCAGAGGTAGCTGAGCTATCCCTGGATCATGACCACATACCTGTTTTCTTTGTTTTGTAGGTTTTCTATTGGAAACATAGAAACTGTTCTATTCATGGCATATCTTCACTCTATGAAGTATATGTCAGTACAGCTACTCAAGACAACAACATATTAATATATGTATTATACATATTAATATATGTATTATACATATTAATTATAATATGAACTGGAGAAAAATTCTTTTGCCATTCTCTTGCCTTTGGCTGAAGGAAGAGGGGCAGGAAGGATGCAAAGCTTCCAGGATTTGAATAGTAAGGTAAAGGTAAAGGGACCCCTGACCATTAGGTCCAGTCGTGACCGACTCTGGGGTTGTGGCGCTCATCTCGCTTTATTGGCCGAGGGTGCTGGCGTACAGCTTCCGGGTCATGTGGCCAGCATGACTAAGCCGCTTCTGGTGAACCAGAGCAGCACACGGAAACGCTGTTTACCCTCCTGCCAGAGTGGTACCTATTTATCTACTTGCACTTTCATGTGCTTTCGAACTGCTAGGTTGGCAGGAGCAGGGACCGAGCAACGGGAGCTCACTATGTCGCGGGGATTCGAACTGCCGACCTTCTGATTGGCAAGCCCTAGGCTCTGTGGTTTAACCCACAGCGCCACCCGCGTCCAATAGTAGTTGGATAGTAGCTGATAGGAAAATTAGCCCTTGATAGCCAATTGCTTTGGTGCAGTGAATGGCCTGTGCTTCTCTTTGTTCATTGGATCTCATTACATAATGCAATCAAAGCTCCCTCCTCAGCCCTGCCCCCCCCCCCAGTCTCTAGCATGCAGAATGTGTGCTTGTTCACTGCCTAATTCTTAACTGAGCCATCATAGGCTGATCATACTAATCTGCTGGAAAAGGAGAAAACTGAGAAGAGGACACTTAATCTTTGTCTTAGGAAAGGATTTCAATTGGCTCACATCATTCATCTCGGATTTTATTTACTTAGATGAGAGACCCGCAAGGACTTCGCTAGTCCATGGATTTGGCATTCTGTCCTGTTTTGTGAAGTTGAACGCTTCACCAACACATTTGATGTTAGCTTCCTTTGCTCATTATTTCAGAGGGGCTAAGGATAACCAAAGAATATTATGGTGTGTGGACATGTTTGGACTTAAGGTACCTGTGTACCTGTGTGTTGCATGAGCATGAGTGTGGAGGAGCCAATATAAATGAGTGAGAAAGAGCCCAAAACAAACTCCTAAATACAAGTAGTCTAATATGTTTGAAGATATGAAATTCATTAAGTAATAGTGATAAAGTATCGATACAAGCTGACCTTGATTTGAAAAAATGGTGCCATGTGTTCCAGTAGTTGTCAATTCATCCCAGTGCCTTTGTATGCATTGGCCAGAAGAATGGAAGGCGGAATAATGTTTGCTATGTACTGAACAACCAGGTGGAATACTCCCTGACCACACATGAACCTTCAGCAAATTCTCTCCTTCTTGGTCATATTATTCTTTTGTCTCAATTCAGGTGCAGAAAAGCTATTCCGCAGAGGAAAGCATGCATTTGATTTGGGGGCTGCTTTTGATATGTTGGAAGAATATACAGAAGAATATACAGAAGAATAACAGGCAGTAATGGCTTAAGAAGAGATAAGGATAACATGATTCCTGGAAAGGGAAACCTTGAGCAAGGCTCATTGTCTCCATTCTGGTGTTTAAATGGCATTTGAGATGCCTTCAGGAAGAGGAAGATGTCTATGTGACAACAGGGAGAGATTAAGGTGTATTAAAGGAGATAAATAATAAAAAGGCACTTGTAGAAGACTTAAGACCTGGCACAGAACGGAGAGTGAAGAAAAACAACGAAATATAAGTCTGCTTGCGTGACAATGGATGCATTGAGAATCCGTATCGTTAAGGGGAGAGTGACATGTGCCCTGACACAGATGGGGAGGAGCCAGTGGTTGTGAGTGACAGCTGCTTTAATCAGTTCATTGTGTAAGGGAATAAAGTGACAGGAACTGATAGCGAGGGAGGTGGGCAGTCAGAAGACAGGATGAACAGAATCCGGGGGGTGGGGTGTCAGACAACCTAGGCATTTCCGAAATACCTGTTGCCTTGGTGGATCTCAAAGAACAGAAGCTAAAATGAATTGGCTATTTCATCCAGTATAGGCATTTACGTAACTTTAACAACCCAAAGGCACTGTCCTGCCAAAATTAAGTACTTTTGGATCACATTAATTTAAATCACATAAATTGTCAGGGGGGGGTCAATCTTGTTGACCACCCTGAGCAATTCGAAGGAAAAGTGGGATATAGTACCATTATGAAGAATAAATGAAAAGTCTCAAGGTAGCACTTATTCATTAACACTATGTGTTGTTGTTTAGTCGTTTAGTCATGTCTGACTTTTCGTGACCCCCTGGACCAGAGCACGCCAGGCCCTCCTGTCTTCCACTGCCTCCCGCAGTTCAGTCAAACTCATGCTGGTAGCTTCAAGAACACTGTCCAACCATCTCGTCTTCTGTCATCCCCTTCTCCTTGTGCCCTCCATCTTTCCCAACATCAGGGTCTTTTCCAGGGAGTCTTCTCTTCTCATGAGGTAGCCAAAGTATTGGAGCCTCAGCTTCAGGATCTGTCCTTCCAGTGAGCACTCAGGGCCGATTTCCTTCAGAATGGAGAGGTTTGATCTTCTTGCAGTCCATGGGACTCTCAAGAGTCTCCTCCAGCACCATAATTCAAAAGCATCAATTCTTCGGCGATCAGCCTTCTTTATGGTCCAGCTCTCACTTCCATGCATCACTACTGGGAAAACTATAACTATAACTGTTGTCTTTGTCCATGGAGTTTTCTTGGCAGGGATACTGGAGTGGCTTGCCAGTTCCTGCTCCAGGTGGATCACGTTTGGTCAAAACTCTCCACTGTGACCAGTCCATCTTGGGTGGCCCTGCATGGCATAGCTCATAGTTTCTCTGAGTTATTTAAGCCCCTTCGCCACGGCAAGGCAGTGATCCATGAAGGAGTAATACTATGTATACACTGCTTAATACACAGAAACCCAAGCAGTTTACATAAGGCAGTGAGCAAAGAAAGAAAGAAAGAAAGAAAGAAAGAAAGAAAGAAAGAAAGAAAGAAAGGAAGGAAGGAAGGAAGGAAGGAGGGGTGGGGTGTAGAGAGAAAACATTGTTGCTAGTAGTTTCTTTTTTCCAACCTTAAGTTTTCCAACTTTAAATTCAGTTCCCTAATTTTTGTATTTACATAAAAAGTCCTCATGAAAATTCATCAGCATTTTCGCACAAATGTCTCCAAATAAGTATATTCTTATATGAAGTTTTGATGAGTGTCCACATTTTTGCAAGTGACTTTCCCTCATACAATGCATTTTTGTTAGTTATTCCTCCTAATATATTCATTTTTATGCACCCCCCCACTATATGCATTTTTGTAAATGCTTAGTTGGGGAGTGGTGTTGCAAAATTCAGGTAAGTGCAAATTTCGACAATGATAGCTGCATTTCAGTCTCCCCCCCCCCCTTTAAAAAGTGTGGTTTTGATAAGTTTCCACTTTAATTGTGCACTGAATTTTATTTCTCCTCCATCCCTAGTTGCTAGATAGGAAAAATGCACAACCTGCAATTAAAATGAGGAGGCATTTTGCAGACTTGATAAACCTTTGCTCTGGGAAAGATGCCAGCTGGTGGCTGAAGGTGTGTTTGTCCACTAGGAGGTGCTGCACTCTTCAGAATGAATGTGCTGCTCAGATGGTGGGTCTAAAAACCAGCTTTTCCCAACCTGTGGGTTGCAAAGCCTGTGGGAGTGGGTTGTGGGCTTGTTCTGGACCGCAAGCCCAAAGAAGGGGCTTGTGGGAGTGGTTGGGTGCAGGGATCCCAAAAAAGGATCTCAAAAACACCGGAGTGATCAATTCTGGTGCTTTATTCTGTATTAAAAGAAAGGTATGGGTGAAAGAGGAGAGCGCAAAATATGGTTTGAAGCTCAACATCAAAAAAACGAAGATCATGACCACTGGGCCCATCACCTCCTGGCAAATAGAAGGGGAGGAAATGGAGGCAGTGAGAGATTTTACTTTCTTGGGCTCCATGATCACTGCAGATGATGACAGCAGCCACAAAATTAAAATACGCCTGCTCCTTGGGAGAAAAGCAATGACAAACCTAGACAGCATCTTAAAAAGTAGAGACATCACCTTGCCAACAAAGGTCTGTATAGTAAAAGCTATGGTTTTCCCAGTAGTGATGTATGGAAGTGAAAGCTGGACCATAAAGAAGGCTGATCACTGAAAAATTGATGCTTTTGAATTATGGTGCTGGAGGAGACTCTTGAGAGTCCCATGGACTGCAAGAAGATCAAACCTCTCCATTCTGAAGGAAATCAGCCCTGAGTGCTCACTGGAAGGACAGATCCTGAAGCTGAGGCTCCAATACTTTGGCCACCTCATGAGAAGAGAAGACTCCCTGGAAAAGACCCTGATGTTGGGAAAGATGGAGGGCACAAGGAGAAGGGGACGTCAGAGGACGAGATGGTTGGACAGTGTTCTCGAAGCTACCAGGATGAGTTTGATCATACTGCGGGAGGCAGTGGCAGACAGGAGTGCCTGGCGTGCTCTGGTCCATGGGGTCACGAAGTGTCAGACACGACTAAATGACTAAACAACAACAGACTTACAGCAGATCAGTCTGCCAGGTCTCCCAGCCTTTAGAGACTTGGGACAGACACTGCAGCAAATATACAGCTTGTCCTCACTCAAGCAAACATTCATACATTCTTTATATAAAAAACAGCATATGGCACTTTGGCCAGGACTTCCCATTGCTCCACCTGACCAGATGAGGGCATAGGTGGCAAATACCCAAATCTTGCAGATAAGATTCCCCTTTCTGGGCTCAGAGCCCAGCCCCTCAAGCCCACAGATAAGGATAGCATCAAAGCAAACTCCATTAGCTTCTTTAAAAGCAAGTGAATATATGAGCTCATTGCTACAACTGCCAATTAATTGTGTGGTTATCTTGACTACCAAGACGGTGTTTGCAGAGCTTCTGGGACAGTTCACCTTTGGTTCTACGCAGGGCTTTATGAACAAACCCAAAACAATTATTGCTTTTAATATTTCACTGATATGGTGACTACCTCTTACGACCATTTGTTTTGTTGGCATATGACAATAATGCTGTGTTGACGTTTGCAACAGAACACAAGAAAGGCTCGAGTCTTGCTTTTTAACATTTGGAAACTGCTCTCTTGTTACAGATCCAGCAATGATCATAGAATTGTAGAGTTGGAAGGAACCGTGAGGATAATCTAGTCCAACCCCCTGCAATGCAGGAATATGCAGCTGCCCCATACGGGGATTGAACCTGCAACCTTGGCATTATCAGCACCACACTCTGACCAACTGAGCTATACATCTGGATCAGCAAACAAGGTGCTTATGCAGGGAGGCTATGACAGCTCTCCTCTGATGTGTAAGTGTCAATGGCAGTGCCTGCACATCAGATGGAAGTTTTTATTTTTTTATTTGGATTTGATATCCCGCTTTATCACTACCCTAGGGAGTCTCAAAGCGGCTAACATTCTCCTTTCCCTTCCTCCCCCACAACAAACACTCCGTGAGGTGAGTGGGGCTGAGAGACTTCAGAGAAGTGTGACTAGCCCAAGGTCACCCAGCAGCTGCAGGTGGAGGAGCGGAGAAGCGAACCCGGTTCACCAGATTACAAGTCTACCGCTCTCAACCACTACACCACACTGACTCCAATAGTCACTCAAAACTACTCCCTATATGTGGCAACTTATCACTTTTCCTTGGATGCCTCACGCTATGGTTGTAAAATAGGCAAACTTGCAGCTGAAGTGCACATAATTGATGGCTGAAGAGCAAAACATCCAAAATTCACGTGACAGTAAAGCAATGGGTCACCATAACATGTAAATTTGAACTGGTGGGTTGGCATATCAAAAAGGCTGGGAACCACAGATCTAAACTAAACGGCCCCCAATGTAACCCTTACTCCAAGGGGAGTTGCTCCAGCCCAGGGGCCAGCAAACTTTTTCAGCAGGGGGCCAGTCCACTGTCCCTCAGACCTTGTTGGGGGCCAGACTATATTTTGGAAAAAAAATTAATGAATTCCTATGCCCCACAAATAACCCAGAGATGTATTTTAAATAAAAGCACACATTCTACTCATGTAAAAACACCAGGCAGGCCCCACAAATAACCCAGAGATGCACTATAAATAAAAGCACACATTCTACTCATGTAAAAACAAGCTGATTCCTGGACCGTCTCCGGGCCGGATTGAGAAGGCGATTGGGCCGGATCAGGCCCCCGGGGCCTTATGTTGCCTACCCATGCTCCAGCCCACCCATCATTTTGTTGGGCATTTATCTGAACCGTTTCCAGCTGTGCAACCATCTGCCTTGTTGAGGTGTGCCAACCAGAACACTTCACAGTATTCAAAGTGCGGCTGAACATACATTTGTATAGAGACATTATAATATCAGTAAAATTAAAGCTGTCCTGCCCACTGTGAGCTCCTATCGCTCAGAGGAAAAGGTAAGGAGGTTGGAGAAGAACAAGAAGCTGAAGCACTGGAACAAGAAGCTGAAGCACTGGAAAAAAAACTAGCCTTTCAGACCCTATGATCTGTTCAGAAAGTTACTATGGCACTCTACTGGTTCAGGCGTTCAGGCATTCACAGTCATCAAGTGGTTTCCTCTTCCTTTGCCACATGACTTCCTGTTCTCCCACCTGTGTTTTGCTGCATTAGGTCCCTGATGGGTGCCAAGGATGTTGCTATGTCTCCAGTTGGCTCAGTCAGGCAATGTCTGCAGAGACACTCCTTGTCTCCAATGAGCTTCCATCTCCTTCTCGCTTTACTGCTCTCATCAGGTAAGTGTCCAGTCACCGTGATATAAAGCCAGACTTTTGCAGATCGGGTCTCGTTTATAACGCCCACTGGAAACACCGAGCTCAGTTTTAATCTTCTACTTACTGGAATGACTGAAGAAATACAATAGCTTTAAAGAGAGTTGCTGTACTGATCTGAAATGGGTGAAGAGCAGTGACAAGGCAGGATAAACGCACATGCCATGCGGAATGCTGCCAGTGTCAATTCTCTGAGAAAACTGTTGTATGTTTCCAGCCCTTGACCATCCTTCTCTGACCTCTCTGCTCTCTTTTTCTTTGTCTCTGTCTGTTCTTCTCTTCCTGCCTCCTTCTCCTTCTCTTTTTCAAACAAGAAAGTGGTGTTGGTATCATTCAGTCCTAATCCACAGAGAATATAAATGTTTTTATCTATCTATCTATCTATCTATCTATCTATCTATCTATCTATCTATCATCTATCTATCTATCTATCTATCTATCTATCTATCTATCTGTCTGTCTGTCTATCTATCTATCATCTATCTATCTATCTGATATGGTTGCAGATATTTGCCCTATAAATATCAAAAGCATCAAAGTGGGAAAGGAGTTAATAGAAGTTCTCAATTCCAGCCTCTTCTGAATAGTCACTCATATCACTTTTTTTGTACTTTCCACAATGTTGTGATAACAAAAGCACAACTTAGGCACAAAAATTTGCAGGGCACAAATGGATCCATGTATTTGGGGGACCCTTATGTCACACAATTCTCCCTTTATACTTCTGATTCACAATTAAATCTTTCAACTCTTTTATTTTGCATTTTTCTCCTTATAGGTTCTGCTCTTGATCAGTCTCAAGACATGGTCGTCAAGAAAGGGGACAATGTAACCCTAGACTGTTCCCAAAAAAATTCCAATTACGTTAGCATGTACTGGTACAAGCAAGAGCGGAAGACGCATGCACAGCTTCAGCTGGTGATTTATTCAACAGGGACTTCTGATGTTGAGAAGGAATTTAAAGACCGGTTCAAGAGCCCTGGAACACAGAATAAGCGGCTGTCTCTGATCTGTGAGGGAGCCCAGCCAGAAGACACAGGCACCTACTTCTGTGCCAAGCAAAATCACACAGTGAGACAACAGCTGACGAAGACAAACATAATTCTCTTCCCAGGAAACAGGACCGCCTGAATATATCTTGCAGGCCAAGGACAAAAATACAAGGGGGCAGGCTTTTCGTAATGTAACATGGGACACTATCTACCAGGAAGTTCTCCTGCACAGGGCCTGTTTAAATGAACAGGGGCTGTGCAAGAGCTTGTACATTTATGGATGGAGATATTTTACCGAGGCAGACACATCATCTGATAATGGTCCACACTTTTGGCTCTGCAAGGCCTGAGGAAGAGTCTATCTACTCCCCTCAGTCTGTTCTCTCGCGCAGTTCCCATTCACTTCAATGGCCCTTGTGAGAGAAAACATTTTTGTGTCCCTCAGAGCAAAACTTGCAAGTGATATCTGCAGACCCATCTTTACAAATGAACAGCAACACAGATTCCCGCCCCAGGACATCATGTGCCGCCTGCCACAAGGCCATAGACTTGTTTTCTTCTCTCATTTCCTCATCTTTTTATCTCCTTTTCATTGCAATTCAATTCTCATCTCTTTTACTTGTACCTTCGTTTTGTTTTCACTCTTATAGGTAGCGCCGTGCAGCAGACTTCAGATACGATTGTCAGGGGAAACGAGGTGGTTCTGCTGAGTTGTTTCCAAGAGAAAACCACTTTTACCTACATGTACTGGTATAAGCAAGAAGGGAAGAAGGATCCGCAGCTCCAACTGGTGGCTTTTGCGGTGGAAGGTTTCAGAGGAAGCGATATCATTCAGAAAGAATTTGAAGGCCGCTTCGAGAGCCGTGGAATGGATGGGTATGTCTTCAATCTGACCTTGAAAGAGGCAAAGCCAAGCGACGCAGGCACCTACTTCTGCGCCAAGCAAGATAACACAGTGAGCCAACTGCACAGGAAACCAGACACAAACCCCTTCATCAGGGAATATACATGAATGTGATAATGGCTGTTATACAGGGACAGACTCATGGGTGTAGCTGGGGTTTATGCTGGGGGGGGGGGAGGACCACCCATTTGCCATCACCCTATGTTTGGTTCTGTCTAGCAGATTCGGAATGAAACTTCTCAACAACAGTTGCTTTAAATTACCGTAATTTTTGCTCTATAAGACTCACTTTTCCCCTCCTAAAAAGTAAGGGGAAATGTGTGTGCGTCTTATGGGGTGAATGCAGGCTGTGCAGTTATCACAGAAGCCAGAACAGCAAGAGGGATTGCTGCTTTCCCTGCGCAGTGATCCCTCTTGCTGTTCTGGCTTCTGAGATTCAGAATATTTTTTTCTTGTTTTCCTCCTCCAAAAACTAGGTGTGTCTTGTGGTCTGGTGCGTCTTATAGAGGAAAAAATACGGTACTTTCTTTTGATCCCAAATGCTCAGAAAAGTCTGCCAAAATCTTCCTCCAATTTCTACTTTTTGTTAAGTATTTTTATTTAGTTAGTTAGTTAATTTGGGAGGAAGGCAAGTGCCCCCCTCCCACCTACACCCATGGACAGACCCAAAACACTTTGGTACATAAGGAGAAAAACCCACCAACTTCCCGGTTATTAGCATGGGGCAGAATTCACTGGGAGGTTCTCCAAGTCCCATTTTCACAGACGGGATGGGAAGCCAGTGGAGGCTCCCATTGGAGGGAGAGAAAAGTTTAACCGAATACAGCCTGGCAGGTTTGTGTTCATTCAGTGGCAAAGGCATTTCCTTCAGGTGAACAAGCGCAACCCCACACTTTGCTGGTTTGCCTAGAAAGTACAGGTCTGAGCGTTTTTCAGTTTGTATTGCTGCTTTCGCTGGTAATCTGCTGAACTGGAGCAAATGTCAATCAAGGTTTCCATGGAGAGGGTTTCTCTCACCACCCCTGGTGAGGTGGGAGCAGCTATGGGTTATTCTCCTCTCGCACCAAAAATATTTGGGGCCTTTTCCTGCATCATAGCCATGACAGTCTACATTCCCAGTATATTCCCTGCTTAAGGGATTTGTGTTTGGTTTCCTATACAGTCACCTCACTGTTTGGTTTCCTATACAGTCACCTCACTGTGTCAACTTGGCTTTCTTCAAGGCCAGAGGCAAAGAATACCAATTTTCTCCAGGGCTCTCAAAGTGGACTCAGAATTCCTTCTCAATGGGCATATCTGTCAACTTACAGATTTGAAAATAAGGGACCAGCAGCCAAAATAAGGGATTTTCAGGGCACAGGTATGTTCAACTTCTGAGCCCCACCGAGCCAAAGGCAGAAAGCCCAGCTAGCAGCCAAATGAAGCCTCAAGCGGTGGTTCCCACAGCACAGCAACCCAGCAAAGGGGATGCAGCAAGGAAAACCACCGTCACCTCTCCGCTGGGAAGCGCTGAGCAAAGACGGGTCCCCAGGCAATGTGGCCGATTTGATCGGCACAAGGCATGCAAGCTCCACCCCCAGTCATTCTTAGATTTCTTATTGGGTGAGCAACGCAACCAAGCAACACAGTTGGAGCCTCCCTCCTCCCTGGCCGGCAGGGAGGGAGGGAGAGGAGCTGCTTCCTTTGAAACCCGGGAAATTTAAGGGACATCATCAATAAGGGACAGCAGCGGGACACAGCGCTGGGATAAGGGAGCTTCCCACCAAATAAGGGACACTTGGCAGCTATGTCAATGGGAGAGCTTCTTCCAGGGGGGAATCACCAGTTGGAACTGTGGAGCCTTATTGGGGTGTGTGTGTGAGAGAGAGTGAGGGTGGATGGATGATGCTGTTGTGCTCATATCCTGCTTGTGGTTTTCTCACAGACACTTGATTCATTGTTGTGAGAACAAGATTCTGAACTCGATGGGCCATTGGCTCTTATTAAATTTCTTTATTTGAGACAGGTCCACAGATTTTCTTTCAGCAAAACCAGACTGCCGTTTAATGTCCATCCTTGTCTCCCTGAAACAGTTCCCTCCCCAGCTGACTCTGGTTCCAGCCGCCCTGCTTGAGTGGTTTCTCTCTCATCTGCTCTCCTTCGCCCCACAACACCTCTCCCATCTGACTGAGCTTTACTGCATTAGCTACTTGAAGATCGTCGGCCATGTTGCTGCATCTGGGGTTGGCTCGGTTGGGCAAATGTCTGCCGAAAGGCTCCTTTGCTCCAATAAAGCTTCCATTTCCCGCTCACTTTACTCTTCTCATCCGGAGAAGTGGCTTATTATTACCACAATTGCTTAAACCAAGGGTCGCCAAACTTTGCTAATGTGGGATTTTGAACCCCAACCTGAAATATCAGGCCCACTTTTATTTTTTGTTTATATCAATAGTTTTTAACAGCTAAAAGCGGCACTGTCAAATATTACCTGACATATTCATATATGCTAGTCTTAATTGACTTGGGTCAATTAGGTCCCTGAAAAAAGAGTGAAAGTCTCGTGAAAGCCTTCAAAGAAAACCTGTGCTGGTACCATTGACGTGACCCTCTTTTGACTGTGACAAGACCCAGTTGTGAATCACAAAAACCAGTAATTTGTACAAGACCTGAGTAAGCTGGCAGATGTTTGACTTATAGATCTAGATAACCTGAAGTTGCAATTCCTCTCCTGGTTATTTCCAAAAGGGTTTTGGATGTTTTATTTTATTCTTCTGAATATTCTAGAGTTGTCACAGAAAAACAACAACATCACTTAAGTTCTAAGGTTTACAATGTACTGCAGAGACCCAAATCTTTTAGAAATCTTTTAGAAATCCTGTTTTTGAAGTTGCCTAGTGCCTTCGCTGCACATCTTTAGATGCCAGGCAAACACTCTTCTCCCCCACCTCTGGCTACTTAAAACAATTTATGGCCTTTTAAACTGTTTTTTTGGGGGGTATTGTTATTGTTTGTTATTATATTATGTATCTTTGTGTTTTTGTACTGTAAACCGCCCTGTGATCTCTGGATGAAAGGCAGTGTAGAAATTTAATAAATAATAGTAACAACTTCGTTACTTAATTGTAAGTCACCTGAACTGATTCTCATTTGGTATTTTATTATTTTTCTGTTGAAAACCGCTCTGGGATCTTCGGATGAGAGGCAGTATACACATTTAATAAATCATAATTATAAAATTATTCTTACAGGCTGTGCTGTTAAGCAGTCTCCAGACATGGTTGTCAGGGAAAACACATCAGCCACCCTCGAATGTTCTCAACTGAAGACTAGTCATAGCTACATGTCCTGGTACAAGCAAGAAAGGGAGAAGAACCCACGGCTCCTGCTCATTGTTCTATCTACAGAAGGGGGATCACAAATTGAGAAAGAATTTGAAGGTGGCTTCCAGAGCCCTGAAGTAAAAAAGAATTCATTGCCTCTGACCTTGAAGAAAGCGCAGCTGGGAGACACAGGCACTTACTTCTGTGCTAAGCAATATCACACAGTGAGGAAATTGCACAGGAAACCAAACACAAACCCCTTCACTGGAGAATGTATGTGTATGTGATAATGGCTGCCATATGGAGACAGGCCCAAATTATTTTGGTTCCCGAGGAGAGAAATCTCAAGTCGCATCTACGAGAAAAAGCCCACGCCTGTGGCTATAGAGTTGGACTGGGACGTGGGGAATCAGGGTGGATTTGATTTAAATCACTGGCCAGTAAGACTTGATTTAAATCATTCTTTTTACAGAAAGACTCATTCTTGCTGGTATAATCTTAATATTTCCAACCAGATGAAGGTTTCGTTTTTGGAATAATAAATTTTTAGAGTAGTTTTTACAGTTCTATCACAAATTACTGATTTGGTTATACTGTTACAAATACCTAGACAAGAGAATTATGAAATTATGGAATTTCTGCTGTACTTCATTGGAAGGAGAAAAATAACCATGCCATTAATAACAATAGAAACAATTTATTTAACTAAAACAGTAACATAACAGCGTATGTACCCATATTTGTTAACTGAGGCGGTTAAACAATTTTGGTGGGGGGAAACGTAGACAGTTTTAGCACGCATGTAAAACTTTAAACAAATCCTTATTTCCTGATGAATGTACTTTGGACTATAATGTAACTTAAATAGAAAACTATCTTTAGAAAGATTTTTCCTCCAAAAGCATTTTATTTTAAAAATCCAATTTAAATTTTAAAAATCTGATTAAAATAAAAAAAAATGATTAAAATAAAAAAATCTGTTTTGTTGGGGTTTGTGTTATTTAAAAATATTGATTTTAATCCACCCTGGTTCAAATGCCTGAAGTCTTTGGAGGAAAAGTGGAATATAAATATGGTAAGAAATAAGTAATAAAACAAAACTACACACAGAGAGAACTTGGTCACAAATATTTCCTCCTTATGGAGGTTGGGGCAGAGGGATGGCAGAGCAGTTACCAAACGTCCTGGAAGATATGGCCTATCTGGATCCATTTCAATCTGGATTCTGGTCTGGTTTGGGGACCAATTCAGTCTTGGTCACCCCTGCTAGATTACCTGTATAGAGAGGACAGGGGAATGCTTTTGATACCATTGACTGCATGAGCCTCTTGGACTGGCCATGTGGGATGGACATGGGGGCACTATTTTACAGTGCTGCCACTCCTACCTGCAGGGCTATGCCTAGAGATTACCACTGCGAGGCTGTTTAAGCTCCATAGTGTGGTCACAGGCTACTCTTGGCACCTGTGCTATTTAAGATCTATGACGCCACTGGATGTGGTTGTTAGGAGTTTGCAGGCAAAGAATATTCAGCACACTGATGACACACTGCTCAACTTCTCCAGGACAGGGAGTGCATGGTTTGGACTGTTGTCTGTGCACTTGTGGACTGGATGAAGGCCAATAAACTGAGCTTGAACTCCCCCAAAATGAGAAACACAGTAGACTGGTGGTTCTCGTGTCCATGAGAGTATTTATGTCCTGTTTTTTGTTGTTCTCAAATCAACTTACTTGGAGTAGGGGACCAGGGTAATGCCATGCTGTGTGGCATCGGTTGCCAACAATGCCCATATATGCCCATAGAGGCCTTTCTGACTAAGTGTAGGAAGATCCTTCTGACCGTAAGAGCTGTTAGGCAGTGGAACAGACTCTCTAGGAGGGCGGTGGACTCTCCTTCCTTGGAGGTTTGGAAGCAGAGGTTGGATGGCCACCTGTCATGGATGTTTTAGCTGAGATTCCTGCATCTCAGGAGGGTTGGACTAGATGACCCTCGGGGTCCCTTCCAACTCTGCAATTCTGTGATTCTATGAATGATGCCACTGTGGCTACTCCTAGACTGCAAGCCTAAGCTGCCATCTTGTGTATGCTTCCTTGGGAGGAAGCCCCACCCAATTCATCCGTGGAATTGAGCTTCATGGCTGCAACCCTAAGCATAGGAACAAAGGAAGCTGCCTTATAACTGAATTAGGCCAGTGCTCCCATCTGGCTTTGTATCAATGACTGACAGTCTCTCTCTAAGGATTTCCTCCAGCAGCCATATCTGGAAATCTGTGACCTCCTCCCTACAACACATGCACTCCACCACTATGTTATAGCTGTGCCCCCAAAGCACACTGGCCGGATCACTGGGACTTCCTTCTAAGCAGAGTTAGGGTCAAACTGCACTTCCCATGATCAGGGGGGAAACAAAGGGCCAGGCTGCCAGGGCTGGAGTCAGATGCAGGTCAGCACAAAGAAGCAAGGCCACTTGTCAGTGCTCAGCCAACTTTTTATTCAAGGAAATGAACAGACAACTCAGCGACACTTCCCAGTAGGTCTTGCCCCTGTGGAGCAGTTGTCAGGACTGAGGTCCCTGCCTTCTAAGGCTCCTCCTCTCCCAAGCAGTCTCAAACAGCATCTGAGCATCTCTGGCCTCTGTTCCACTCTCCTCATTATTCTGTGCGTTCTTGGAGACAAGGCTGGAGGGGAGCTTGTCGCAGCAGGAGAGGGAGACTCCCTGGATTCCTCAGCAGTCTCTTGACGCCCCTCCTCTGCTTCAGCCTTGGAGTCTGAACTGCTTCAGTCCACAGGTTCTTCCTGCTCACTAAACTTTGTTGCCCTTCAGCATCCAGCTCCTACTCCTACTATACTTTGCAAATGCTTTATATAGATGCACATTTAAAAATGATTACTACCCTACTGAGTCATACAAAGTAGACCCATTGGTTTCGGTGAATCCAAGTATGAATTAGCTGGATGCATGATTTTAATGCATGACTAATGTTAGATATGACCCTATAATTTTTATAGAGGAATACGATACATCTCACTGTAGTGGAGAGGACCAGGGCCTGTGTGCATGTGCTCAGTCTTCTGCCAAGGTGCTCGCTTCTGATGGCCAGTTCCTGGGCCCCTGCTTTCCTACTTTACTTTTAAACCAGGTTTGGAATGGACAGCCATTCAAACAGAGGACATCATACAGAGAACTGCCACCTGTCCTTATTCTGCCACCTCTCCTTATCCTAACCTTCTGATAGCCCTTCAAATGGACACAAGTCTTCTCCAAAGGAGGACATTGACCTGCTTGTTCTGCTAATGTGTGCATGTGGTACCAGTTGCTCTGTCATTGAGACATTGTCCATTTTCCACATAATTTTAAAAGGCTGCATTTTGTGTGTGTTGTTTCCTAAACAAACGAAGATGTGAAGTTAGACTCTTTTAAAAAGTACTAGGGATGTAGTGAGACCAGAGGGACATCGCCCGGCTGTGAGTCATGAAGGTCCTTTCCACCTGGCCCACACTCACCCAGCTCTACCAAAGTGGTTCCTGGGGAGACCAGAGGGACATCGCTATGCCTGACAACAAACCCTAACTATTGGATTCTTTTGCCCCATCTTTTGGTGCCTGCCAAACAGCCGTGCCTTATACTCTTTATAAGAGTATATACTCTTGTTCATTATGCTGTTTGAAATGTGCATTTTATATTTGACTTCACTCAGCAATGTTTTTTCTTTTGAAATGTTTGGGGTTTTTTTTGTCAACTTGGTTTGTCTTAAATATGTGTTCCGTAGTTGACCTCCTTTGTAATGTTTTATTTTGAAATCTTTAATAATGTAGTTTTCTGTTAATTAAGTTGCTTTCGCGGTATGCTCTATATCTGACTTTCTTCAGATTGTTTTCTTGATGTTTTAGTATTCTGTAAACCGCTTTGAGATTTTCTTTTAAAATATAAAGTGGTATAGAAATGAAATGAAATAAAATAAATATATTAGTGGCAGTGAGGGCAGGTACATAGACGATAGCAATATCTGGACAGGGAAGGATAGCCTGGACGTGACGGGTTGTGTTTTGGTAATTTCAAGACTTGATTATTGCAATATACTCTTTGTAGGGTTGTCTGGAACCTTCTCCTGTGCACGATACTGCAGCTATATTTGTCAATAGGGACAGACTCCTGCCAGCACTTAACTCCAGTGCTTAAAAGAGAGCCAGTGGGGTGTAGTGGTTAAGAGCAGTGGACCCGTAATCTGGTGAACTGGGTTCGATTCCCCGTTCCTCCACTTGCAGCTGCTGGGTGACCTTGGGCCAGTCACACTTCTCTGAAGTCTCTCAGCCCCACTCACCTCACAGAGTGTTTGTTGTGGGGGAGGAAGGGAAAGGAGAATGTTAGCCGCTTGGAGACTCCTTCGGGTAGTGATAAAGCGGGATATCAAATCCAAACTCTTCTTCTTCTTCTAAAAAGCTTGCAGTGGCTGCCAGTATTACCAGGGCAATTTCATGTATTGTATTAATATAAAACCTTCATAATATTTTGAGGACAACCTGAGTCCTTATATCATTTCTTAGACATGCTAACGATTCAGTATATAAATGCCTGGAGGAAAATAAACATAAAAACTGGGACAGTAGACAGACCATCCCACATTAGGTTTGAATCATGATTTACTTCTGCATTGTTTTCTCTCATGCCCACTGTTCTTATTTGTCTCCATGTCTTCTAGCAATGGATTAAGAGTAATTACACTGGTGCCTCTAGTTACAAACTTAATTTGTTCCGGGGGTCCATTCTTAACCTGAAACTGTTCTTAACTAGAGGCGTGCTTTCGCTAATGGGGCCTCTTGCTGCTGCTGCACCGCCAGCACACGATTTCCGTTCTCATCCTGGGGCAAAGTTCTCAACTCAAGGTAACTCTTCCAGGTTAGCGGAGTTTGTAACCTGAAGCGTTTGTAACCGGAGGCATTTGTAACTCAAGGTACGACTGTACACACTATTAAGGTATTATTCTCGCTAGCTAGTTTACATGAAGAAAATGTGCCTTTCCCCAAATGATCTGCTACATTTATCCATAAATATCACCTCAATATAATTCCTGGACTTCTGTAGCGTAATTTGTTGTTCTGTCCTTAGATACCCCCCCTCCCTTTGGTTCATGAAGGAGAGGGGTGTTGGGCGAGGCCTACTGTCACTTGTGTCCTGTGAAGAACCCTGCACACTTCTGATATTGAGGACGTGTTAACACGGCAGCATGAGCGCATGAAGTTTGGCACCGAGGTGCATTGTGGGAATGCGCGCCAGTGGAGAAAATGGCACAGTGAAAATGTTTAGTTACCAAAAAAAGAATAACTCTCCATAGATTTGTTGCAATAGGCTTTAAGAACGGGGGCAGCAGTGGGGATCAAACTTTCCAGTGAAAAGGAACGCATTATTATTACTTCAAGCCAGACAAGACAAACAACAATTCTCAGCAAAAAACAAGTTTTATTGGGGGGGGGGACCCACAATTTAACAAAAGAAAAACCCCAACACATTTATTTCTTCATCGGGCTAAAAGTTATTGCTCAGTAACACGCACTAATTTAGGAGCAGCCAAAGTGATGCCCCTCAGATGTTGTTGGACTTAAACTCCCAGTATGCCCAGTGAGAATGGCCAGTGGTCAGGGATGATGGGAATTGTAAGCCAACTGGAAAGCACCATGCAGGCTACCTGGGATAATTCCTATTAAAAAACTAGAAATCTCATCTTACTGTTCAAAGCCTCTAAATGTGAATCAAAAAACAGTGAGTCAAACCACCCCCTTTAAAAAAAAAAGTTACAGCGTAGGTCAGGCTAGTCTTCAGAAGCTCAGGCCTGTTTCATTCACAAAAGTATCACAATGAAGATGCTGTGAAAATACTTGGGGGGCAGTGGCTTCACATGGTATAAAAGCTGTTTGCCCTGTTGTTTGTGCAACTGTACAGATCCATCTCCGCTTTGTGGCCAGCAAAGACTCTCCATGCAGACAGTCATATATACATTACAGCCATTCAGTTCCAAGCATGTTCCTGGCAAACAGCATTTGACTGCTAATATACATGAAACTTCCTTCACTTTGATTCAAAAACTTAAGATTATGATGACTCTTGAAATAGCTTAACCACAATAAATGCCTTTTCCAAGATACCTGCCCATATATAAACCAACTCCTGAAGGGGCGACACCAACTTCCATGAAATGGCATTAAATATATCCCTTTGGCTACTGGTTTGCACATTTTTACCATTTGGACCAAAGAAGCAGTAGAACATTTGTGAGCTTGCTAGTTCTCGGAAATGGATGTATCACACACAACTTTTTATGAAGCTGTGTAAGATTAATTTTAATGGCAAACTACGGTATGTGATTAAGACCCTTTCAGTCTTAAGGATTTTAGAGGGAAAAGGACATTAAGTCGTCAACATCATCTCTGAAGTCAAATTGCAAATGAAATATTTAAGACACCTGATACAATTTCCAAGTTGTTTCCAAATGCAAACAAAATTATGCACAAAATACTGGGCTTGAAAAGCTTGCAGGCCTGTTTTCCATAACGTACCATGAGTAGATCACATATTTGGTTTGACCCTGCGCTCGTAGGGATTTTCTACTGCTGTAGTTTCCTACAGGCTTAAACTTGAGTGACCACAACTGAAAAAATATATAGCCCACAGAGTTTAATGATGATTAATAAGGAAAATTCTAAAGCCAGAAGAGAAGCAACCAATCTTTAAAACATGGTGATGACATGGTAACTTGAACTGCCATTACAAGCAGGTACTGAACCTGGCAAAATAATAATTGCCAGCACACAATTCTCCACTTTTACATTGTTCAGCCTCACTTATTTTAAAGCTTCGTAGTCAAAGTATGAGAAATCAATTAAAAATATATTACTGCAAATGCATAACACACATAAAACACCAAACTATACTTTAATGCCAGATATCTTTATACTGGCAAGAGACTTAAGTAATAAAAATGGCCCGCATATATTAACAACTTAGCTAACTTATTTTGCGTATGTACATTTTTTTCAGCCATCAGTTGACACTGTACTGATCTAAAACTACTAACCAATGAAAAAAGTTAAGAAACTCAAAAAACTAGTCTACTTCAAGAGCTCCGGAGCCGATATATTAATCTTTACATACTGAATTGTTCCATACGTGGAGACTTCACAATCCAAGACCCAAAACCATGCTGCTCCAGGTAGGTTTTCAGCAAATATTTCGCTCCTTGGTAGGACTCTGCCATAATCTAAATTTTGAAAGTTCAATTAATAATTTAACAGGGAGGTTGGTATAAAGAAATCCTCACAATGCATTTTGAACGTTTGCATACGGCAAGCTTGTTGAAATGCACATGCTCCAAAAGGCCTATTTATCTCTAATAAAATTATTATTAATAATAATTATCATCCAAAAATCATAGGGCAGTACACAACATAAAAACACAAAATGCAATATAAGAAATGAAAACCAATAACCCCCCCCCCCGCCACAAACATATTTAAAAAGACATAAATTGCTTAATCTGCCAAAGGACTGGTTACAGGGAAATGTTTTCACTTGGTGCCTAAATAAGGTGACAAGCAAGCCTCCCTGGGGACAGCATTCTTGCATAACTTAGCTGGGGAGGAGAGCTTAAAATAATGCCAATATATTTCACATCTGGCAACCAATGCGCCCCTTTGGTTTCATATAGTACATGGGTAAAAAGGTAAAGGGACCCCGACTGTTAGGTCCAGTCGCAGACGACTCTGGGGTTGCGGCGCTCATCTCGCTTTAGTGGCCGAGGAAGTAAAGCTTCCGGGTCATGCAGCCAGCATGACTAAGCCGCTTCTGGCGAACCAGAGCAGCGCACGGAAACGCCGTTTACCTTCCCGCCAGAGCGGTACCTATTTATCTACTTGCACTGCGTGCTTTTGAACTGCTAGGTGGGCAGGAGCAGGGACCAAGCAACGGGAGCTCACCCCGTCGTGGGGATTTGAACTGCCAACCTTCACAACCTTTTAGCAGCTGTGTGGCTCATTTAGCAGAATTACTGTATTTAGCACTAACTCTGGAAGTTTACACTCAATTCTGACCCAACTAAGCCTCCTGTCAGGAGTATACATTCTCCTACCTGTGCAAACTGCCTTTAATTCCCAGCCCCAACCCTTTCTACAGTTCAAAGCTGAAGAGGGCGCAAGGATCTATCAGCTACTTTATCATGCTATTCCTATCTTTTTAATACAGAATTAAAGCCAATTTAACACATTGGTTAAAGCAGATGGATAAATTACTAAATTTCTTCCCTGTATCATGGTAAACAAATTACCGATGTGCTCTTGTTTTAAAATACAATAAAACCATGTATACTACTGAATTACTTTCCAGATTAATGAATACTATTGAACTGTGAACTTTAGATTAACAGCTATTCAAATAACAAGATCTAGGATACTGTTTCCTCTTGCTAGCGTTAAAACCAAACCAATTCTGAACTCAGTGAATGAACAAAATAGACTTCATGAGATCTGCGCTTACAGCAAGTTTCCTTTCATCAAGTCTTACCTTTGCTTCGTGGTATGTGCCCGCTTTAAGTAAATCATCTCTCTTTGATTCTTTAACCACTAAATTGAAACGACTTAACATCGCGGCCTTGCAAAGACGACTTGCCATTGAAATTCCACTTTTGAAGGGTGAACTAGGTATGAAAAATAGTGATGATAAAGAGCACACTAGGGGTTATTTGTCTGAATTCAACTAGTTATAGAGAGCAAAGTTACTGAAAATCCTTAACAGCTTTTAGGGTTACGTGGAAAACTAGAAGCCTCTGTTTCAAAGTTATTTTATAGAATGCATAACCAAGATTAAAAGTAAAGGTAAAGGACCCCTGACAGTTAAGTCCAGTCGCGGATGACGCTGGGGTTTGGCGCTCATCTTGCTTTACAGGCCGAGGGAGCCGACATTTGTCTGCAGACAGTTTTTCCAGGTCATGTGGCCAGTATGACTAAGCCACTTCTGGCGCAACGGAACACCGAAACCAGAGCAGTGAACGGAAACGCCGTTTACCTTCCCACCGGAGTGGTACCTATTTATCTACTTGCACTTTTTGGTGTGCTTTCGAACTGCTAGGTTGGCAGGAGCAGGGACCAAACACATGAGAATAACTTCCCACTTGTTTTGAACAGAGGACGATTAAGCTAAGGTGCTTCTTTCAATTTAACGTACTTTTTGTTATAAACATTTACCTTTCTGTGATCTTCCCATTTAGCCCATCTACGACCTCCAACGACAAGTCTCCTTGGGACCAATTCAAACTAAGAGATCTGCGTTCCAAATCTACCTGTACAGCGCAAGCAGCAGGTACCAAGCTAATGCGAGGTTTGTTCACCATGTAGAACATGGGCAGTTTTGAAGTGAGAGCATCATCTACCCGTTGTTTGATAGCTATTTCCAATCCTCGAGTATCATGGCAGTTCCCATCCCCTAAAAAACATTAAGAACCACACCAAATATTAAGAGAAGATCAAGGCATGCTTCTAGACTCTGAAGCTTTGCTCTATGGAGAGCACAGTTACCATTTACTCTCTGCTTTAAGCCACATTCCCATAGAACATTAGTTTTCAGAAGTTAACGAGACATGTAGCACACTGAACGCAGATACTAGGAAACAGCCAGTGTTTTAATATTTAATATTGACTGAAAGGAGAGACTCGGGTCTAAACACACAAGGTGCATACTGGATGTGCACTAGGAAGTTTACCACATAACACCGGTCTTGAAAGACCTACATTGGCTCCCAGTACGTTTCTGAGTACAATTCAAAGTGTTGGTGTCAACCTTTAAAGCGCTAAACGGCCTCGGCCCAGTATACCTGAAGGAGCGTCTCCACCCCCATCGTTTTGCCCGGACGCTGAGATCCAGCGCCGAGGGCCTTCTGGCAGTTCCCTCATTGCGAGAAGCAAAGCTACAGGGAACCAGGCAGAGAGCCTTCTCGGTAGTGGCGCCCGCCCTGTGGAACGCCCTCCCATCAGATGTCAAAGAGATAAACAACTACCTGACATTCAGAAGACATCTTAAGCCAGCCCTGTTCAGGGACGTTTTTAACGTGTGACATCTTAGTGTATTTTTGGTCTTTGTGGAAGCCGCCCAGAGTGGCTGGGGAAACCCAGCCAGATGGGCGGGGTACAAATAATAAATTATTATAATATTATTATTATTACACCAAGTGCAGCTTTCTACCCTGTGCATAAGTGTTCACAAACATGGAACTCTCTCTCAAAAATTACTGGTGTTCACAATCAGAAATGGCAGAGAGGTGATCTTTTCATGCAAAGGGTACAGAATAAAAGTACAGACACCATGCGAGTGTAGCATCCAGATGAACTGATTTCATGTCAATTGGCCCAGAGATTGGATAGACTTCTAAATCAAAATTTTTCAAAACTATGTTTTGATATCTCAAACTACGGGTCCCACCAGGGCTATGGGAACTGTAACCCATGACATCTGGAGGGCACTAGGTTGTGAAAGGCTTTTAAAATGTCATTTTATATTTTAGTACTGAATTTTGTAAGCTGGTTAAATACTTTGAATAGAAAAAAGATAGGACATTTATCAAACTTAAAGCTAAATTTCATGTCACTGTATGTTTCAGAAGCTGTTCTGTTTTGGGGGCCACTTAACAACCCAACAGACAAGCGTGAAAGTATGTGATTTGTTATGTTGCATTTTAACAGTATTTAATATGTAGAAGTCACTCACTTACCAACAACGATCCTGTTAACATAAATGGGCTGAATGAAGTGACTTAGCAGGGCTCCCTGAACACCCAGTACTTCCCATCTTGTCAGTTTGTCACTAGCAGACATGCTGCTTATTCTAGAAATTTCAGCAGGACAGTAGACAGTGAGATAAACCTTGCCTTCAACAGCGACATGGAGGCACAGTTCCTCATCAGCTTCAAATGCAGTTGCAGAATTGGGACTGAGGCGTCTATAATTAAGTATATAGCACAATAATTAAGATATAGCAGTATCCCCAGTCATAGCAAAATAGAAGTCAGCCTCTAAGTGGATGCCTTTATAGGAGGGCTTTTTTTCCAGCCAGAACTTGCCAGAAGACAGTTTTAGCACCTCTCAGGAACTAAAGGTAGCTGCCAAGGTTCCTTTTGTGCTAGGTCAACAGCTCAAAGAACTATGGTATCTTTGGCTAATAGGGAGCTATCAGCAGTATGTGATTTCCTTCCAACTGACCTTTTGCTATCACCCTGGCAAGCAATAGCATGCTAATACATGGAAATACACATAGCAGGACAGGGTCCACATTCATAACTGTTGTCACAATCACAATATCAATTATTTCTTTCAAGAGGACCCCTTCTCAACCACTAGGAAGCTATGCCAACAAGGGGAATCTTTTAAGGCTTGGATTCTGCAACAGCTAGTCTTCATCCTTCAATATGAACAGAGCCAGTTTGGGAAGGCAGGGAGCTCCTTTCCAAGATGAAAACAGGTGGTGCCCACCAAAAACTGCCCTCTATTCCTGTGGAATAACTGGTTCACAGCCCAGAAAAACCTACTGTAAATGGGTACAAGTCTGCATACATACATACATACATACATAAAAAAGCAAAACATGTTTGGTAATAATTGGCTAATTGCATATGGGTTAATTTATCAAAGAGAGTTCTATCCCTTCAGTCGTGAACAAAGCACTGTAAATTTACACTAACTCAGTGCTGGGGGAAAATCAAAAGATAGATGTTTGAAGCAGTGAAAACAAAATTATCAGCTATCTGTATGAACTGAGCTACACTTAAATTTGATTTTGCATCACTTCTACGTTACTCTCCCTTTTTCTTTTCAGTAGGTTGGCCTTCCAATAATCGTAACTGCAAACCTCTGCAATAATGTGTTACAAATCAGACTAATTAATATTACTTCCTTGTGCAGCAAATACAATATAAAACCACCTTAATGAGAAAAATGCATCTGCATGAATTAAAATTTGTGAAGTTGCAATGTCTAATACTTACAGCCTGGACTTAATCTGAGCTGATCCTTTTGGTAACTGATTTATGTAGAGAAATACGCTTACGTTTGGTTTTAGCGCAAGCAAGTTTGAAGATGGCTCAATGCAAAATATGGACTTATCCATCATGGCAGCATTTTTACTGTAGTAGAGCAAAAGCTGTCTATAAAAATACCTTGAAAGAAGCATAAGTATTTCAGATACAACACAGGATATATTTAAAATCTGTATTAGAGAACCAGGATGAACACAAAACCTTTAGTGTCAAATTACTTTTAGAGTCAAATTACATATTCCCAAGAATTAGGAGGCCCAGGAAGAGTGGTCTGAGGCCCGGGGCGGGAGTCCCCAGTTGGCTGGGAGGCCCAGGGCATTCTTGGCATTACAGTTTAAGTCCAGTAGACCCCTGGTATGGGTCTCTGACCAGTTTAGCCCTCCAAGACACGGTACAAGTGTACCCGGCAGCAGTTTTAATTTGAGAAAAAGCAGCAGCGTTGTTTATTTTTTTACCTAAGAAGAGAGCGTCTTGCAGTAACAACAGCATGAGAGTCATGCAATATTCTCCCATCTGGATGACCGCATTGACTATAGTTGAATTCACCTGTTCCGATAGCTACCACCTCATGCTGTCTAACTAAAAACAAACAAACAAAACATTTGAGAAATTTAGTTGCCCATTTTGGAATTCAGCTTTCTTTTTATTTAATGATATTTTTAGAGATATGTCCTAGAGCAGGGGTGCAGAACTGAATTTGAACAAAGGACTGGAGCCACAAGCTGTCAGCTCCCTGTAGGCCAGTTTGACAGACATATCCATCACCTAACATCATACGTAAGATGCAAGCCAGGCAATACAGTGGTACTTTGGTTTACGAACTTAATACATTCTGGAAGTCCGTTCTTAAACCAAAGCATTCTTAAACCAAGGCGTGCTTTCCCATAGCAGCGGGGGACTCAATTTACAAATGGCACACACTCAACAAGAAGCGGAACATGTTCTGCTTCCAAGGCAAAGTTCACAAACCAAAACACCTACTTCTGGGTTTGCGGTGTTCTTAATCCAAGTTGTTCATAAACCAAGCTGTTCTTAAACCAAGGTACCACTGTATGGGCCAAATTCCTAAGCGACAGCACCTTTCAATATTTCCTTTTGAATTTGACGCTAGATCCTCACCAGTCCCATGCCTGACTTTAAGTGATGAAGAAGTGAGCATGGTTTGAGCCAAACCACATCACTTTGGGGGGGGGGGATAGGGCGGCTTTATGGGGACCAGAAGTTGCAAATGCTGCCCTAGAGCAATTTAAACAACAACGACGTTTATGCTTACCTCTTTCAATTATGAAAGCAGCCAGCGAACTGCTACAACTCTGGTACTCTGGATATTTAGCAGTCAAACTGTTGAATGTTTCCCTGACAGCTTGAGAAATTTTTTCATACGCAAGATGCAGCCCTTCTAGTAAAGTTATAAAGAAAAAGCAAAGAATCAAAACCAACTGTTTAGAAATATTGGAAATCATCACTAAATGGGAAAAATAGTGTGCATGAACGTTTATTCTCCTTGGTATAAGGAGGAAGTATTGTTGGGAAACTGTGTACGTGCAACTACTCACACAGAGACAATTAAGGTTTGGCAGACAGCCAGAAGGTCATGTGAAGGAGTAAGTCTGCCTGGTGATAACAGAGACATGGAGACAGCTCCCTGATTGGTCAAGCTCTCTCAAAGGACTGATAATTAATGGCCTACTAACTGGAATGTGTTAGTTCAGAGGTTCAGAGTTCTGTGTGTCAGTGTAGGAGTTGTGAGTCGTGTCAGAGACAGCTAGCAAAAGATCTGTGTTCTGTTCCTGTATATAGTCCACTGTATATAATAAACACCTAACTACAAGTTCCTGGTTCCTGCTTCGTCTATCCTGTCTGCAGCCAAGTTGCCAATTGCTTCCGTGGATTCTGCGTTTACTCTGCTAGGTCTGGCTAAGGTCCTGCAACTAGTCAGAAAGTTGCGAAATACCAAATAGGTTTTGCCAATAAGTATGGAATGGTAAATCCTTCTCTTAGGCGTCCACAGAGAGTACAAGTAATGATCTGCTTTCTTAAGAATATACAAGTAGTACACAAGCAAGCTTATCTTTACACAACAGCTCTTCCATGCCATTCACTAGATTATGTAGCCTACTGCATCTCTGGTTATATCACCAATAATTGTTGTTTTCAGCTGACCAAAAACAAAGCAAAAACAGCTAACTTGAGATGCCACAACAAAGTTCCATCTTTATAAGCCTAACAATTCTACACTTTATACAGCGATCACCAAACCAACACCTGCAGATGTTAAGGCACCAATGAAGGTCTTGCTTGGCACCCCAAGCGCTGGGTTAGTGGCTCACGTTGTAAACTGTGCTATGGAAATAGCAGTTTATTTGGTGATAAAAAATGAACATGCACGATCATACATTTGATAGAAAAACAGAAAATGCCTACCATAAGGAAGCTTTGAAATGTAGCTAGCTTCAGCTGTTCTTTGAGGTTCAGTTATGGTTGTAGTTTCTGAAAGATTCCTGGGAGGACCTGCAAAGATACCAAATTGGAAAAAATGAGAACAACCTAACATTTTACTTAAGAGAAATATATGCTCCTTTAACCAATATATGCTACAAACCAACACAACTGGTCTCTGGAATAGTCAAAGTACCCCAGACATCAACTGTCTGCAATACAACTAGACCATGTGGTGCCAAAACTTTGGAATATTCAGACACACGTCATAGACACTATAAGATTCAAAAACATGGCAGTGCTACTTGAAACGGGGGCAAGAAGATACAGTACTATCTACCACTCTTTTCAGTATCCCCAGCGCTAGGGCCCCAATACAGAATAAAATATTGGGTTAGTCTACGATAACATTGTTCCCCCACCCCTGAACCTGACAGTGAAGAGAAAAACATCATAGTAGCAAAAGTACCTGGATTTTCTAGAGGTTTTGGTTCTGTCTCATCTAGCTGCAGTAATTCATCAAGAGCAAGTTTTGCGGCATTAGATTTTGATTCCTTCTTGTTTTGCCCCAATCCAGTCTTATACTGAATGCCATCAACCACAGCACAAAATGCAAAGTATGATCCCAAGAGATTACCTTAAAAAGTGCCACAGGAAATCTTTTTTTAGATAAATGCAACTGTAAAAGTTTTATATTATTATAATTTATGAATATTGCATTTCACCAAATTTGAATTCCTATGTATCTAATAGCTCAATATTGGTAGAAAACCAACCATTCCAGGGATATGCAGACAGCGCTGCTCTTTCATAATCTTCATTCTCCAGCCAAACCAAGACATAGCTATCATATCATTGTGACACCAAACTTCAAGTATGACATAAATTTGAATATTGTTTTCATTTCCAATTTAAATTGGGTTCCTAATCAGTTATTTGGGACTGTCAAATGACAAACTTCTTCTAGATAAATGTTTTAGATGGAGTTACTGATTTCACCAATTCCCAGCATTATGACTTATGCTTTACATTTCTAGAGCAGGGAATGAGGATACTAAGTTGCAACCAAGCAAAGGCCAGTGACCTCTCCAACATTTTATGAAGCAATGGCGGTATCATAGGAAAGGCTGCAAAATATCTAAATGGCAACCAAGGAATGGTATGTCATGGGTCAATTTTAATCAAGTTGTGCAGCCATTGAAATAACAGAGGGACCAAACTAATATTATATGGCAGCTTTGAATGCCACCTATTAAACAGCACCTGTAATGTCCCAGTACTAGAATAGAGTGGATTCCCAAGAAAGTGATTTTATTTAAAATATAGATATATTTACCTGTTGCTACTGTTTCCTTTAATTCAAGCTGTACGCGCTGCATTTGTGCAAACTGATGCAAAGCAGACACTGGGTTTATATCCCCTCGTTTATATTTTGTGACAAATTCCTTCGGAATTTTCTTGGGAGGAAGTGAAGTGATTGGAACAATGGGTCCTGCTTTGGAATATACGCAGTCAGGAACTTGACCTAAAATGCGTAAGTTGATAGTATCTTAAAACTTGCAGATCAAAGTTAGCATAAGTCAAAATATTTGCTTGGCAGCTTTTGTCAGTTCATTTTTGGCTATTCAGAAAGTGCTTCTTCACCTTATCAAAAGCATCGTGATATTTTTCAACTTTTTAAAAGCTATTTTTATTTTCAGGGTTGTTACTTTATGAAGTTTTAATATATGACATTTATGTGATATTTCTCCCAATGAACAAGGTAATTAGAGTCAATCGGGGGGTGGGGGGTGGGATTGGACTGTAGACTGCTTGCCCATAAAGCCTATTATGGATACTGGGGAATTCTTGGGATATTTCCACATATAATTAAGGGACTTCAGGCACTTTAAAGACAAACATTTAAAAAGAAAGACACAAATGTGGGGCTGTTAAAGAACTGTGAACACAATCCCATAGCAATGCATCTAGATTCCTTGTCTCAATAGGGGTTTTCATTATTAAAGCAAAAACATATATTAAAACCAATAAAACATGATGAAGCATTGAGATATTAACTGGAAGATCTTTGAACAAGTAGCTTTAAGATAAGCAAAACCAATGTTCTCTCCACACACTTTTTTTTGAGTCTCCAAAAATTCTGATTTTACAGGTATGCGGTCCTAAGAGGTATAAACTCACACAACATTCAGATGGCCAATGAGTATCTTTTCTTTTGGCCAGACCGGTGAAGAAACCTTGCTGTTAAAAGCAAAAATGATTTTGGAGAACAAAAACAGCAGCAGAAATCTGGAAGAGCACAGATCAGGTTAAGACCAGCAGAGTAAGTTAAAAATGCTAATTTGGCTCCAATCACATCAGACATAGGAAATAGCCTTATTTGAAACACATTTGAAACACTTATGCCACTTTAATAATTATGGCTCACCCGGCCTACCCAAAGTATGGAAATGGTAGTTGTTAAGGGTACTGGAAACTGTAGCTCTGAATGCAAAACTACAGTTTGTAGGATTCCTCAAGCAAAGCAATGGCAGTTAAAACAGAATTAAAAGGGCTCTAAAATATGTCGTGCAGATGTGACCTAACTCTGACAGCCTTGGCCAGCATGGCAACATCTGGAGAGGCCAGGACACACCACCTCCAGATATTTTGGCCAGCATTTGGCCACAAAGAGAGGGGGGGGGGACACTGGGTTAGAAATTATTCAAGAAAACTGCCAGAAACTGCCTTTTCCTCCAGACAGAAGCAAAATCCTTCAGATACTCCCAACATAACAGGAAAAAAGCCTTCCAAGACCGTTCAGCTGAAAACGACGGTTTACAAAAACCAACACCATACGATTACCTGAGATGTTCGTCACCTTGGAAGCCAAGGTGGAAATGTTAGACGTTTCTGCCGGTAAAAACATGGCTTTGGCGCTCTCTGCCTGCGGAAACAAGGGAGCCGAGGCCTGCAGAGAAGGTGGCGGCGGCGGCTGGGCGGGCAGGTTCTTCTTCAGCATTTGGGCAAAGCTGGGCACTCGGGACGCCTGGGGCCAGTCGCTCGCCATCTTGCCCCAACCTGGAAACAAAAGCAGGAGTTACTGGCAGAGGTTCAGGACTGCTGGGGCGTGTGGGCCCAGCCTTAAGGACACCTGCCCGCTCCTGGTAACACAATAAGGAGGAGGGAGAAAGCAACCCAAAGGCCGCTGACTTGACCAGACCTTCCTCAGAAAATGATTTAAACCGACCACAAAGGTCAAACACACTATCCTTCCACAGACAAGATGGCGCAGCGATGCGCCGGGCCTGTAGGCCTCCCTTCCGGAGCCACGGAATGACGCCACCTTGGCCCAACGGAACGCAGCATCCTTCGGGCCAAACCAATTCCAACAGAAGCCGGGCGCGCAGGCTGCAAAGAGGAGCATGGCTGCTCAAGCTCTCAAAGCGCTTTTCGCGGTCCCACAACAACCGCCCGAGGGAGAACGCCCTCACGCCAGGGTGCGCCACTCGCAGGGCCCCACACGTAACACAGGCGGCTTGCTTCCTTGGTCTCTCTCCCCCTACATCCACCATCGTCCTACTGGCTCCTGCGGCACCACAAATACTCAATGGTCACTAGCGCCCCTGAAATGGGGGGGGGGGTGTCCTGTGGACATTTATTTATTATTTCTTTAATTATTTACATCTCTATACAGCGGACGCTCGGGTTGCGAATATGATGCGTGCGGGATGCATGTTCACAACCCGCAGCGGCACATCTGTGCACGCGCGGGTTGCAATTTGGCGCTTCTGCACATGCGCAAATTAGCACTTCTGCGCATGCGCGACCACCAAAACCCGGAAGTAACCCGTTCCAGTACTTCTGGGTTTCAGCTGTCCGTAACCTGAAAAAACGCAACCTGAAGCGCCTGTAACCCAAAGTATGACTGTACCACTTTTATCTTCCAACGGTCTCAAGGTGGGGGGCAATGGTCAGATTTACGTATAAGCTAGACAAGCGATAGCTTAGGGCCCCACTCTCTTGGGGGCCCCCAAAAAAATTTAAAGGAAAAAATCCTGGATGTACATTTTCAAAATACAAGACAAAAACAAATAAAATAAAAACTGCGTACAGCAACAGTGTTTTGTGTTGTGTAGGCTCCTGTGATGTAAGTAATGGGCCCCACCTGCTAGCCTGCTCCCTAAAATATCACTGGTTTGCTCATTTCTATATATAGGGTGCCTACAGTCTGCATGGACTGGTCCATAAATTACCATATAGCATATATGCAACACAAAAAACAGCGGCAACTTGTTGTTGACAAAGGACAGCTGGACATATAAAGGGCCCCATTGCCTTCACTAGCTTAGGGCCTCATCAAACCTAAATCTGGCCCTGGTGGGGTCTATGGTTCTCCCCCCCCAAGCCTGTGAAGTAGGTTAGGCCCAAGGTGGCCCAGCGAGGTTCACTGCCGAGTGCGGATTTGAACCCTGCTCTCCCAGGCCCTAGTCAAATACTTTAATCATTGCGCCACACTGGCTAGGCTGTCTGCAACCCCTTATGGCCCCCCAACAGATTGTGGGCTGGCGAGAATTTTGCTAGGCCTAGGAGGGTTCATGTCTAACTTGACTAGAGTGCTTTAAAATGAAACAAAAGGCAGTCTTCCTTAGGGTTGGCGTGTCTTCTGAACTCACTTAGCCCTCTCCAAGTGAGGAGATGCACAGCAACATGCTGGGGAGCTGCCAAGTGTGTTGGGAGGCGGGGACCTGAATAGTGGCATGCGGTGAATTTCTTTTCATAGAGGAAGAGTTAGGGTTGTATGTAGAGTTGGAAGGTACTCCCAGGGACATCTAGTCAAGAATATCAACATATGCTCACTCTAGTCTTAATCACTCTCTCTCTCGCACGCTTGATTCTGTTATGTATGCATCTTCTACATTGTTCTGTTTTCTTGAAACCAATAAAAAATATTTTTTAAAAGATCTGTCAGTCAACACACATCAGGTGGAGATTTAAAAAAAAATACATGGAAAGTGTCTTTAAAGAAAATCCAATACACCTGGCTTGGGTGGTTTATGGGACTTTTAAACAAAACATTTTAAAGAAAACTTGGCATCTTATCTGAATTAAAAAGAAGGGGGATGAATTCCAGAAACTTGGAAAGACTCAAGGTTAGTAATGGTACCAAAACCTGGCAAAGATCCTGTTATTAGACTCATACCATTGAACTGCATTAATCAAGATTCAAAAATATTTTCATGCAGACAGATTAACAGAATTAACGCCTCACCTGGTTGGCAAAAATCAGGTGGGCTTTGTAAGAGGGAGGACTTAAATACTTTAATGTTTTTTTATTTCAGAAAAAGAACTGGCAAATAAGATTACATAGCATCACTGGATTTCACAATGCATTCCACAATCAGATTTTCTTTCTTCTCTTAAAACAAATGAGGTTCAATTCCAAATTCGTTCAACTTCTACATAATTTACAGAAAAGCAGTAAGGCTATAATCAGAAATCATGGTTGGGATAGAGACACAAAACAGAGGGGACTTTTCTTGCCCCTACTTTTTGGAACTTTTGATGATAAGTAGAGACCTTGGCTATAAAAATTAAAACTATTTTTAATTTGCAAATTAAGTAACAAAAGGGGAAAAGGAAAAACAAATATGGCAAAATAGTAATGAAAAACACCCATTGTATATAAAAAAATTAGAGACAAACCACTTTTGGAGGGTGTCATAATACATGATACAACACACAAGTTAAATTTATCTGCAGGTGTTACAGACTTTATGCTTTTCGGTGGGTGAGTGGGACTTCCCAATGTGGTACTACCATGCATCCAAATTAGCTCTAATAAACAGAATGTACACATCTGAGAAGCAAGTGGAATTGGAACATCTGTACAGGAAATCTCAAACCAAAACAATACATCTCTTATTCACTAAAGTAGTATTAAAAATTTGGGTCAGACGCCTCAGCTTTCTCTCCACTGACATCAATGAATCTGTGCTCTAATAATCACGCTCTATTATTATCACTACTACTTTTATTTTAATACACTTCTCTACTAACTTTCTTTTTGTGCCTTGTATTCACATCTAACAAATTACATTTTGCTCCCCACTTACATTCAACTTTTCATTAGGCACCCCCCTTCAAAGAAACCCAAACCCCAGCAATGATAAGACAGCCCTAAGGTCTCTGAACCACATAACAATACAAAAGCATTTCTCTGAGTTTCTTTTTAAAGCATTTATGCTTTCCATCCCATCCCAGAAGTTCTGAATATATTGACTGATTACAGAGCCATGGCAGCGACGGAAACTAAGGCTACAAAGACAACAATATTGTTTTTATTATTAAATTCATTACCCTCCCTCCAACAGCAGGTTCCGGGGCATGCTAAAACTATTTGAAATTCCTAATTAAACACAGCTAAAACAGATTAGTCACAGGAATAGGGAGGGTCCTGAAGACACACTACGCAGGTGATAATCATCAGAGTCAAGTAGTGAGCCTTCAACAATTGCCAAAAGCCTAGTCAAAGTGCAGAGACAGAATCTCAAGAGTTGTGGACATGGAAGGGACCTTAAAGATCATCTACTGCAACCCCCTGCAATTCAGGAAACCTGCCCACAGCCACCCCTGGGTGGGCTCGAACCCCCAACCTTCTGGTTAACAACAAGATACACTGACCCACTGCAGGGAGGAAATTCCCTAACTTTGGAGCTGCAGAAAGGAATGCCCCCCTCTCACCACACTGCTAGTATCTGATCTCCCCTCTACTATTTATGTGCAGTTATTTTGATGTTCTGTATCTTTTGGTACGTAAACAAAAATACTTTTTAAAAAGGCAACAAGAGGCAAAGCACATTTCTGGTTGGGCAAGCCACCTGCCACACTTCTAAGAGAAATGACGGCATATATGCACATTAACCTTTCCATCCTCAATTTACTTCCTTTTAAGTAAAACCATTAAAAAAAAGTTTGTATTTTATATATCAAGCATTACTCAACCAAATTCCAAACGGCATTAATGAAGAGAAGGCTTTTAAAAAAAAAAAGTGTCCCTACACAAACATTTCATGTTCAAATTAAACATAAAAAACACTGTCAAAATTTACCCAGTAAACCTACTTTATAACTGGCACAACTAAAAGCAGAGACCTAGCAATCTCTCAGTAAGTGAGGAAGAACAAGTGACCAGCTGACCCCCCCAAGTACAATTACAAGACCCAAAACATGCTTTTGCATATCAAAGGCAACTGCTGACACGTGGAAATAGTCAGCTTGCAACTCCTCCTCACCTACACGCAACTCCCAACCACGCCCGTCTCAATCTGGGCTCCCTGCAAACAGAGCAGGAGAGGAAAAGCAACAGACCAAACCAACTGAAAGGAAAAAAGGGGTGA
This sequence comes from Podarcis bocagei, assembly GCF_964188305.1. Lineage (NCBI taxonomy): Eukaryota > Metazoa > Chordata > Lepidosauria > Squamata > Lacertidae > Podarcis > Podarcis bocagei. The sequence continues at coordinate 34,524,055 of NC_138143.1, read as the reverse complement.
CAGGGAGAGTTCATTCTCCCTTTCTTATTATTTAAAGTCCATTTTTTCTTTTAGCACCATAACATTTCTCCAGAATTTTAAAACACCTCTGACCTATTCTTCATACTGTATAATATGTTTAGTATATCCTACAGGCGGAGTATTAAGAAACGGTTTCTTCCCCCTGCTGTAGAAAAGATGGTTTGTGCAAGACCTCATTGATGAAGGGGTGTGGTGCAAGAAGATTACATGGGGTCTACTAAGGAGAGTTCTAGGGCTGCGATTAAACCATTTATTTTTGTATGATAAGAATAAGAATAAGAATGAATTTTATTATTTATGCCCTGTTGACCTGGCTGGGTTTCCCCAGCCACTCTGGTCGGCTTACAGAATATATAAAACATAATAAATAATCAAACATTAAAAACTTCCCTAAGCAGCGTTGCCTTCAGATGTCTTCTAAAAGTTGTATAGTTGTTTATTTCCTTGACATCTGATGGGAGCGTGTTCCACAGGGCGGGTGCCACTACCAAGAAGGCCCTCTGCCTGGTTCCCTGTAACTTCATTTCTTGCAGTGAGGGAACAGCCAGAAGGCCCTCGGAGGTGGACCTCAGTGTCTGTGCAGAACAATGGAGGTGGAGACGCTCCTTCAGGTATACTGGGCTGAGGCCATTTGGGATTTTAAAGGTCAGCACCAACACTTTGAATTGTGCTCAGAATGCACTGGGAGCCATTGAAGATCTTTTAGGACCAGTGTAGTTTGGTTCCGGTGGCCACTCCCGGTCATCAGTCTAGCTGCTGCATTCTGGATTTGTTGTAGTTTCTGGGTCACCTTCAAAGGTAGCCCCATGTAGAGCGCATTGCAGTAATCCAAGTGGGAGATAACCAGAGCATGTACCACTCTGGCAAGACAGTCCACAGGCAGATAGGGTCTCAGCCTGCGTACCAGGTGGAGCTGGTAGACAGCTGCCCTGGACACAGAATTGACCTGTGCCTCCATGGACAGCTGTGAGTCCAAAACGACTCCCAAGCTGTCCACCTGCTCCTTCAGGGGCACAGTTACCCCATTCAGGACCAGGGAGTCCCCCACACCCGCCCACCCTGTCCCCCCAAAACAGTACTTCTGTCTTGTCAGGATTCAACCTCAATCTGTTAGCCGCCATCCATCCTCCAACCACCTCTAGACATTCACACAGGACCTTCACTGCCTTCACTGGTTCCAGTTTGAAGGAGAGGTAGAGCTGCGTATCATCTGCATACTGGTGAACACCCATTGTTTTCACCAGTGCACAAGGAAACGTGCAGGAAAGCATACCCTCCAACGTCTAACCCAGGGCTTCCCAAACTTGGGTGTCTAGCTGTTTTTCGACTACAAGTCCCATCATCCCTAGGTGGCAAGACCGGTGATTTGTAAAAACAACAACTGGAGACCCAAGTTTAACAAAGACTAGTCTAGAGTATCCAAAGCTGCAGAGAGATCGAGAAGCAGAGTTGTACTCCCCCTGACATACTGTCAAAAAAAATAAAATAGGTGATACACTCATTAAAACTATAGTACTACTTCTTGGCAGAGGGTTGGAGACCCAAGTTTGAGAAACTCTATTCTGACCTAAAGGGACGCGGGTGGCGCTTTGGGTTAAACCACAGAACCTAGGACTTGCCGATCAGAAGGTCGGCGGTTCGAATCCCCTCGATGGGGTGAGCTCCTGTTGCTCAGTCCCTGCTCCTGCCAACCTAGTAGTTCGACAGCACACCAGTGCAAGTAGATAAATAGGTACTGCTCCAGTGGGAAGGTAAACAGCGTCCCCATGCGCTGCTCTGGTTCGCCAGAAGCGGCTTAGTCATGCTGTACGTCGGCTCCCTCGGCCAATAAAGCGAGATGAGCGCCGCAACCCCAGAGTCGGTCACGACTGGACCTAATGGTCAGGGGTCCCTTTACCTTTTATTCTGACCTAAATCCAGGGCACCCCACCTGTCACCCCCTGCACAACCTGCCTGCCACCCCGCTCAAGCCACTTCAGCCCACCACCACCACTGCCACCTCCCCACCCCCAACTGCCTGACCTTTGCCAGCAGCTGGGATCTCTCTACTTCCTCTGCCACAGCTGTGATGAGGCCACTGCTGCAAAGTCTGCTGCCGCTGCGATGCCCAGTAAGGCCTACCACTTCTGCGAGGCCCTGCCACCATTGCTAGGCCCACTGCCACAACTGCTACAAGGCTCCGTAAGGACTGCTGCTGCCGCAAGGCTCAGAAAACCCCGCAACGAGGGCTGCTGAATGAAGCCTTTCCTCTGCAAGGTTTTATCTTTCCCTACTCCCTTCTGCTTTCCCATCTACAGAGGACCCCATATGCAGACGGGCAGTTCTAACTGCAAAAAGAGCCTGCGAAGAACATCATGCCCACCCCCACAGGGCTACTGTGGACAGTTTTGCTCCTCTCCCAGCTGCATTTGCCCTTTCAATTCTTCAAAGGTTTATTGCTTTTATTTGTGGAGTGCTATGATGGTGGGAAAGGGACGTGGGTGGCGCTGTGGGTTAAACCACAGAGCCTAGGACTTGCCGATCAGAAGGTCGCGGTTCGAATCCCCGCGACTGGGTGAGCTCCCGTTGCTCGGTCCCTGCTCCTGCCAACCTAGCAGTTCGAAAGCACCAAGTGCAAGTAGATAAATAGGTACCGCTCTGGTGGGAAGGTAAACGGTGTTTCCGTGCGCTGCTCTGGTTCGTCAGAAGCAGCTTAGTCATGCTGGCCACATAACCCGGAAGCTGTACGCTGGCTCCCTCGGCCAGTAAAGCCAATGAGTGCCGCAACCCCAGAGTCATCCGTGACTGGACCTAATGGTCAGGGGTCCCTTTCCTTTTTCCTTTATGATGTAAACTCCACACAGACACCTCACCCAAAGGACATTTGAAGCTACAGCAAAGGTTTTTATTTTTCCATGCAAATCCATGGTTGAAGAAAGACTTCCACAACAAGCAGATGCTTCCACGTTGATCTTTTGGAGTAACCATCTCCGGGTCAGCTTAAAGGGGGCTCTGTGTCTGTGTTTTCAATATATCCCATTAATGGGGGTTTGAGTTTTTAATGCATTTTTTGTAAGCCACTTTGAGTGGGGTTTTTCTTTTCTTTTTACATAACCAGGCGGTGCTATAAATTTTATGAAATGCAGTAAATCAGTTTTAAAATGTGTGGCACCTTTTGAAACGGCTATGCAGAGGAGCCTTCCATCCCGAAGGGGAAGCTCTTGAGTCTTCCTATTTCTGCAAGGAGAGGAAATCCTGGCCTCTGAGAAAAGACTGAAGATTGCTTAGAAACAGCAAACCCTCAGAGACGAAGGTCGAGATCACGGGGTGTATGGCTGTTTCTCTCTTGGTTGCAGGTGGGTTTGCAGCTGAAGGGAAAATTACCAGCCAGGAAACCCTAAATTAAAAACTTATTGCAATTTGTATTAGGTTGATACAAACTGAGGGGGAAAGAACAAGGAGGACAAGTGGAGAAATGAAGCTTCTGGGGGCAGACGCCTCTTGCTCTGGACTTGCCTTGTCAGCCTGGTAGCGTCCACGTACTGCAGGATTACAACTCCCATCAACCCTGGCTAGCATGGCCAATGGCACTTCAGATAGCCCAGTTGGTAGAGCATGAGGCGCTTAACCTCAGGACTGCAGGTTCAAGCCCCACGTTGGGTAAAAGATTCCTGCCTTGATGACCCGCATGGTCCTTTCCAACTCTACAATTCTATAATTTTATGATAGGAATTGTAGTCCAAAACCTCTAGAATGCATCATGTTGAGGAAGACAGATGCAGACACCAGCAGGGATCTCACAGTTTTTTGTTTTGTTTTGTTTTGTTGTTATATTATGTGGGTTGAGCTCCCTGCAAATGGGGGAGGGGGAAGCAATAGACTGGTGGTCTGTGTTTGCCTGAGCTTGAGTCTGGACTAAGGATTCTGAGCCCCTGTGTTCTGATTCGACACATGATATCCAATCACAGAACATTTCAGGATTTGGGCCTCTGCCATTGGCCCTTAAACTCTGAGTCTCGATTCGCAGCTTGGAAGTTTAGACAGCCAACCACGTTGGGAGTGGGAGTGGCCCAGGCCTTCAGAAATGTATATAAGCAGTTGCTTTGCTCCTGTTATGTAGTTCAGTAAAGGTTCTTGATGTTATCACTGTGTCTTGCCTCGTGGGAACCCACCTACACTTCAGCGTGTGAGACTTATGCAGGCTTTGTGCTTTCTTTTGGTAATAAGGCGGGGGGGCCATTTGATGTTGCCGCCTCCTCCTTTGCCCGGCTGGGCTATCTCTTTCTTCCAGGAGAGAGAAGGAACCCCCATCCCCGGGCAAAGGCGACTGAAACTCACACAATCTGGAGGCAGGGGACATGATCAACTGAGAAACAAGTTGGGCAGGCTGGGTCGTCCTCTTATATACCTGCTGAGATTGACAAGGCATCTGACCCTCACCTTAATCTCATAGCTCTCCTGTAGCTGCCTTTTAATGGTTATCATTTAACTTTCTCGGGAAAGAATTAGCATCACATGTCATGTGCATGAAAGTTGCCGAACCAATTAACCAACTAGAAGGATTACTGTTAATAGCACCAGTTTTCCTATACTGTAACTTGATATTGCTGAATATGGGCTGGCCTATGGCCTGGGCAGGCCGGGTCATCCTCTTATATACCTGCTGGGTATGACGTGTGATGCTAATTATTTCCCGTGAGGGTCAGATGCCTTGTGATCTAAGACCCCACCAACCTCCTGTTCGTGTGGTATGAGGGCCAGACCATAATGGCAGCTTCACCTGGCAGTATATCACAGGTGAAACCACCACTGCTCCTGAGTCCCTCTTCCACCAGGGTGAAGCTGCCATCGCGGTCTGGCCCTCGTACTAGTCCTGGGCATTGGATTGATACATTACCCAGGCCTAAACATCAGCCTCACACACCCACACCCATCTCACACACACGCTGGCATCTCTTCCTGCCACATGTTTCTTTATGGCATGAATGGTAATGCTATGCGCATGTGCTCAGTCACCTGGTTAACTGCTGTAACAACAGGATTCAAGCATTTGTGGGCTATTGGCCTCATCCAACTTCTTTTGTTTCTCTTTTTGAGATTTGCGAACTACTGAAAGAAATTTCAGCAAAACCAGATTGCCATTTAAATGCGTATTATTATCCCCCCTGAACGGTTCCCTTCCCAGCTGACTCTGCTTCTAGCCCCCCCCCCTTTGAGTGGTTTCTCTTTTATTTCCACTCCTTTCCGCACAACACATCCTGTTCTCCAGTCTGCGCTTCATTGCATTAGCTGTTTGAAGAGCACCAAGGATGGTTTTGTGCCCGGAGTTGGGCAAATATCTGCTGAGAGGTTCCTTTCCATCAATAAGCTTCCAATTGCTGCTCACTTTACTGTTCCCGTCAGGTAAGCAACTTCTTACTACCACCATCTCTTAACTCCATGGGCTTTAAACTATTCTAACCTGGGATTCATTTTTAACCCCAAAATTCACTATTATTATTATTTGCTTATATCAATAGTTTTTAATGGCACGGTCAAACTATTATTTAGTCAAACTAAATAATAATAATAGTCAAACTATTATTTACTGTCAAACTATTATTTATTAGTATTGGCTAATCTTGATTATCTGGGGTTAATCAGGTTGACACATACTCTTTTTGAAGTTGCAACATCTCCCTTTAATTGTAAGCCATCTAATTCAGCTCTTAATTTCTTTTACCTGCATTCCTTTCTTTTTCTTATAAGGCAGTGCTGTAGACCAGTCTGCAGATATTATTGTCAGGGGAAATGAGCGAGTCATCCTGAAATGCTCCCAACCGAAAACCCGCTTTACCTACATGTACTGGTATAAGCAAGAAAGGAGGGAAGATGCACGGCTCCAGCTAGTGATTTATTCCAGAGAAGGTGCTGGAGACAGGTTTCCTATTGAGAAGGAATTTCAAGACTTCTTTGAGAGCCCTGGAATGCGAGATTTCAGCTTGAATCTGATCTTGAAAGAAGCAAAGCCGAGGGACACGGGCACCTACTTCTGCGCTAAGCAAGATCACACAGTGAAGAGGCTGCACAGGAAACCAGTCACAAACCCCTTCACTGGGGAATGTACATGATAATTGTTGCTGCACAGATATGACCCAAGATATTTTGCTGCCTGAGGAGGAAAAATCCAAGTGCCATTCATGTTCTACTAATTAACATGAGACATAACTGACTGGGAAGTTCTCCTGGATCAGTCCCTTTCTCTCTCTCTCTCTCTCTCTCTCTCTCTCTCTCTCTCTCTCTCACACACACACACACACACACACACACACACACACTATTTCAGGTGAATGAGAACGCAAAGTGACAATTCCTAGATCTCCCTTTGCATTAAAGAGCTTCACCACTGTTTTATTTTTTTGAGTATTGAATCCATACATTTCGATTCACTGGGATGTCCTCTCGGTGCGTGCAAAGAGAGGAGAGTGAATCTTCTCAAAATATGTTGGATTTTGATCAGTTGGATCTCATAGTGCTATCAATCCACGAGACGTAGTTGCAAACTTTGGTGTAGACTCCAGGGTAGCCTTTCTGAGCACATCCAATGCCCCAGGAGACAATTCCCTGGAGCTGCCCGTTGCAGACCACGGGACCACCAGAGTCTCCCTGGGAAAGAACACAAGGAAAATCTATTCAGTAAGCAGTAGAAGTGAGAGACGGAATATGACTTGTGTTACTCCAATACCTTGCAACAGTTCGTAGAATGTGCCCCTGCAAAACTATAGACTAACTGTCATTGAGATCCTTTTTGTCTACAGTGGTGCCCCGCAAGATGAATGCCTCGCAAGACGGAAAACTCGCTAGACGAAAGTTTTCCATTTTGGAGGTGCTTCGCAAAACGAATTTCCTATGGGCTTGCTTCGCAAGACGACAATGTCTTGCGAGTTCCTGCTGGTTTTTTTCCCCTTCCCCCCCTTTTCTAAGCCGCTAAGCCGCTTATCAGCTGATCCGATCAGCAGATAAGCCGCTAAAAGCCGCTAATAGCGCTAATCCGCTAATCCTTCAATGGGCTTGCTTCGCAAGACGAAAAAACCGCTAGACGAAGAGAATCACAGAACGGATTCTTTTCGTCTTGCGAGGCACCACTGTAATTCCTGCCACACAGGCATCAGTCTCTTGGACAGTACCACCGAAGCCTGATAACTGTGGAGTTGGGGTGGGATTTCTGAGGGAAACTGCTCAGCACCTCCCCAAAATGATAATCCCAAGGATTATGGGGAGGCAGGGGAGCTATGGCAGTTAAAGCAACTCAAAACCGAGTAAGGTTTGTTCTGTCGATGCAAACCCTGCACAGGAGCTTCTGCTTGTGCAATGGGGCTTTCCCATCCTCCTCCTCCCCACCCCCACCCCAAATGGAGGGGTTGGGAAAGCCCCCAGAACAGGGGCAGAGAGTGAATGCTTGAATGCTTGCACTGACAAGCTATTCACCATAAGGCAAAGTGGTCTATTCACTTTTTGAGTTCCCTCTCCCACCCAACATTCAAGCAGTGTATAAATGTTGTTAAATAAATGAACAGGGTGGCATTTTCTTCCAACCAATAAGTTGAAACAGCCATGATTTCTGTTAAGTTGTAGGTGAACATATCAGACGACACCGCGATTCTTCAAACAGCTCTTGTTTATTCACAGGTCAGAACAGAACTGAACTGAAGGGTTCAGCCAGCCTGCTTATATAGAGCTCCACTAGAACTCAACAGTAACCATTTTCTGTAACTATCCAATCACTGAACGTCACTTTCAATTCCTTATTTGCATATGTGGACCTGAACTATCTACACTATCCCCCTACTGGCCCAGGGTGAGAACTTCAGTACATAACTATTTCCAAGGCCTTTCATCCCACTGTAAGTTTTTACAGGATTTCAAAGCAGCAGAATTGCCAAATAAACAGCAGGCCCCCCAAAATTAATACTGACCTTATGGGGTCTCTCTACAGTTATAATGAAGAGCAGAAAGTAGACTTATACTTAGTTCACTCAACTATCAAGTTGTCTTTTGCAAACAGACCAATAACTCAAGGATTAATCCCGGCTGAACAAGAGGAGGGATTAACGCTAAAGCAAATCTCAAAACTATCTTCAGGTACTAGTAATGCAAGTGTAAAAGACTCTTTCTCCCAGTTCTCTGGGACAAATAAGGAGAACCCACTAGCCATCAGGTGATTTGCACTATTAGCAGAGGATGTTGTATGTATAAAATCTTTTTGGGGCTGATTGTAATAAAATTCTCACCATCCTGGTAGAAATTTGCGAAACCATGGGGGGGGGGGAATCTGATAAAAGAGGTTGTGGGGCCTGAAAATAACACCAATATCCCCTCCCATACACATTTTGCCTAATATACATTACACATTTTTTGCAAAGCAATTTCTCCAAATATAGTGCTTTTTAATTTTCACTAATATACACATTTTTAAAAATGCACACTTTCCCCTCGTATACACATTTTTATATGTATTCTTTGGCTGCAGAAATCCAATGCAAATTTGGAGAAGTGCAAATTTTGATGGACGGCTGTGGTAGGTACTCATTTAAATGCAAACTGAATTGGGTTTCTCCCCATCCCTAAACCTCCATGGTAGCAATAGGCAACTAGAGACTGGGTGGGGGGGGGGTTACTCTGCCTAACGGGAAAATTCCTCCTGTCCCTCTGAACCGCCTGATCACAAAGAAATCATCCCTCCCTTGCTATTATCCCGTTAGATATTGCTTAGCAGACATAATAATAATAATTTTATTATTTATACCACACCCATCTAGCTGGGTTGCCCTTCCTGAATCATTGACTACTAACTGAGCATCTGTATCATCTGCCAAGAGACCTCTATGCCACTACACTGAAGTGCCTATGGAAAGAGAGAAGATTTACCTGGCAGGAGTCTTTGCCGCCCTCCAGAAATCCCACACACATCATGTTTTGAGTGATTTGCCCCGGATAAGCATTTGTGCACTGGCTAGAGGAAAGCACGGGAGCATTCAGGCACTGCAGGACGTCAGGGTAGCTGGCTGCAGGAAGCATAGGAGAAAAGAAAATAGGAATGTTGTCTTCATTATTATGATAGAGGGTGGCGCTGTGGGTTAAACCACAGAGCCTAGGGCATGCTGATCAGAAGGTTGACGGTTTGAATCCCTGCGATGGGGTGAGCTCCCGTTGCTTGGTCCCAGCTCCTGCCAACCTAGCAGTTTGAAAGCACGTCAAAGTGCAAGTAGATAAATAGGTACCGCTCTGGCGGGAAGGTAAACAGCGTTTCCGTGCACTGCTCTGGTTCGCCAGAAGCGGCTTAGTCATGCTGGCCACATTGACCTGGAAGCTGTACGCCGGCTCCCTCGGCCAATAAAGCGAGATGAGCGCCACAACCCCAGAGTCGGTCACGACTGGACCTAATGGTCAGGGGTCCCTTTACCTTTATTCATTATTATGATTTACGTGGAAAGTATTGCATTGGAAGAAGCAAAGATCACCAGCGTTGAAGCAATGATTCTTCAACATCAACTTTGTTGGACTGGTCATGTTGTGCGGATGCCTGATTGTCGTCTTCCAAAGCAACTACTCTATTCTGAACTTTAAAATGGTAAGCGTAATGCTGGTGGTCAACAAAAGAGGTTTAAAGACTGTCTCAAGGCAAATCTAAAAAAAAAGTAGTATAAACACTGACAACTGGTAAACACTGGCCTGGGAGCACTCCAATTGGAGAACAGCCTTTACCAAAGGTGTCTTGGGCTTTGAAGATGCTCAAACTCAGGACGATAGGGAGAAATGTGCTAAGAGGAAGGCATGTTTGGCAAACCCTCACTGTGACCAACTCCCGCCCGGAAACCAATGTCCCCACTGTGGAAGGACATGTGGATCCACAACTGCCCTCCACAGTCACTTACAAACCCACTGTTAAAACCGTGTTTATGGAAGACAATCTTACTCGACTACAAGTTATCACCAGAGAAGAAGAAGACTTTTTGATACTGTTTATGACTACTTTCCCCCTGTAATTTTTCATATGTTGAGCATGGTTTCGACTTTGGAAAGGCGGCATACGAATAAAATGATTTTGAAAACGGGGACAACATCCTTTCATGATTTTCTTTCCCCTGTAACTATAGATTATAGATAGTATTTGGGGCACGGGGCTGGGGGTGATTTGGGGAAGTGAAGCAATGAGGAGGGATTCTCCTGGTCCACATCCTGCTAAAGGAGACTGCCTTCGCGATAAGAGGATATGGTCAGTGTTGAAATAAGATTCAGCTGCCAGTCAGCCTGGCTTATACACATGGAATGGAGTGGAGAGCAGGGTGAGCCAGGGGTGTGAAGTCAGGGGGGCGGGCTGCTGGTGCAATGGCCCTGGGTGCACTTTTTCTGGGAGGGCAGCATGGGGAGGACACAACAGGCACGCACCCTTTGATCCCAGCCTCACAAAGTGAGGGCAAGGATAGGATCAAAGGGCGCATAGCTATTGTGTCCTCATGCTGCCATCGCATCAGCATTGAGGGGTGGGCTGCCATGGCCTGCCCTGGGCACACCCACCCACCCCAGGCTCCATGAAGACACACTCTGCTGCTGGAGTGAGCAACCTGCCTGTCCCATTCTGCAAAAGTACTTGGACCAGCCCTGCATGGGAATAGCCAACGGGGAGCAAGGGGGCAGCTGCCCATCCATGAAAGTTAATCAATAAAAATACTTAACTTACTGGGGCTCTTCCCTCCCTAACATAAATCCTGGTTGTTGTTGTTGTTTAGTCATTTAGTCGTGTCCACCTCTTCGTGACCCCATGGCCCAGAGCACGCCAGGCACTCCTGTCTTCCACTGCCTCCCGCAGTTTGGTCAAACTCATGTTGGCCTCTTCGAGAACACTGTCCAACCATCTCGTCCTCTGCCGTCCCCTTCTCCTTGTGCCCCCCATCTTTCCCAACATCAGGGTCTTTTCCAGGGAGTCTTCTCTTCTCATGAGGTGGCCAAAGTACTGGAGCCTCAGCTTCAGGATCTGTCCTTCCAGTGAGCACTCAGGGCTGATTTCCTTAAGAATGGATAGGTTTGATCTTCTTGCAGTCCATGGGACTCTCAAGAGTCCCCATAATTCAATCCTGGTTATGCCCATGCAATCTGGGTATTGCTTTTAGAGAGTAAGTTACAATGGCAATCTTCGTCTTAACTTTAAAGGGCACGTTAAAAGCAACTAGATCTTTTTTAAGGCAACAGAAGGAGATGGGAGAACATGGTTGGGTGGCTAAAATGTTGCTCTCTACCCCACCCCCACCCCCGGTTTGTACTCAGCATTCTTGCCCTTGCACCTGCATCACAAAAGAACACAAAGGAGGACTCACTGCCACTGCTACGGGTGTTGCCCCAACCGGAAATGAGGCACTGTGTCCCGGTGGTCACGCAGCTGGTGGGCAGGCTGACCGATCTGACCCGGGTGTTGATGGTTGCCTGGGTGGACAGCTTGATGAGCATGATGTCATTGTCCAGTGTGTTGGCGTTGTATCTTGGGTGGCGGATGACTTTGGCTGAATTAATGTACTGCTCGCTGCCATCGTTTAAGGTCAAGCTGTGTTCCCCAAGTCTCACCTGGATACGTCTGGTTTCAGACAAAGAAGAACATCTTGATCATCCACATTCCTGTTTCAACACCCCACACAACCCCAGAACCACTGACATTGCTCCTTATCTTTGGAGCACATCATTCTCCAAAGTGACTTGAATCCTGACAAATGTGGGATTGGTTGCAAGTTAGCTTCTAGTCTCAAAATAGGCCATCTGGTCCATCTAGCTCAGAAATGTCCACACCAGGCTTTTCCAAACTTGGGTCTCCGGCTGTTTTTGGACTACAGCTCCCATCATCCCTAGCTAGCAGGACCAGTGGTCAGGGATGATGGGAATTGTAGTCCAAAAGCAGCTGGAGTCCCAAGTTTGAGGACACCCTGGTCTACACTGACTAGCAATGGTGCTCCAAGTTTGAGGCAGGAACACTTTCCCCCCAACTCTACCTGGAGATGCCAAGAGTTGAACCTGGAAACTTCTGCACGCAAAACGGATGCTCTTCTACTGAGCTATGTGGTTCCTGCTTCAGTGCAGGCTGAGTTGTTGGCATCTGTCTGTCTCAAGAGACAATGCAGTGTGTGCCTCTGGGGGTGAAACCACTGGGTTAGCAGCACCAAAGTGACCTCCCCAGGGCACAAGCCAGGGCAGTGTTTTTGGAGGTCCTGGGCTGCCCAGATGACAAGACCCACCTCTTGGCCTCTCTGATGTGGTCCAAAGGAAAGCAGAAGAATACGTTTGGCACCAGCTTGGCAGCAGACAGGGTGTCAACTTGAATAAAATATTGGAGAGGAGCAGGTAAGCCCCTCCTCATATAATTGATCACAAGACGAGGTGCGTGTACATCATTTGAATGGCAATGCCCATCAACTTAGGATGGGGCTGTCAAACATTTTATTGGGGAACCAAATACACCTTGGCCCTAGGAGTTGCCAGAAGGAAGCGTACAAGGCACCATCTAACTGGCGCAGGGACTCCACTCTGGATTTGTGTAGGTTTACTCCTCAGCCCTTTCTTCTCCTGAAGCCACCCAGGAAGGAAGCAGAGGTTTAGGATCGGAGGTTTCCTTCTCCTAGATGGGCTACCTTCTCAGGTTGATGAGCCCCATCTGCCCCTCACTTCCCTCTACAGCACGTGCAGAAACAGCATTCTTGACCATTGGACCCGCTGGTGGCCTCATCTGCTCAATCCACCAGAGCCTGTCTTCACATGCAGGGAGGTCCCTAATTCACCAAGGGTTTGAAACCCAGTGGCTACCCTCACCTGGTTTAGCTGGCCAGCTGATGCTGTTCCCAGGGTGTGGCTGCTGCCACATGCTGACAGCTTCTAGGGGCCACAGGTGAGAGCTGAGTGCAGGGTGGGAACTAAAGGTAGACTAACTACCCCAGAAGAAGCACAATGTGTCCCCCATCAGAGGTACTACCCCTCATCCAACATCCCATGCACCCTCATGCAGGTTAAATGTTCCAGTGGTTATTATTATTATTTCCAGTGTTAACTGCAGGGGGCAGTGTCTACTACTGCTCACAAAAGGAATACCAAAATAAATACAGTGGTACCTCAGGTTAAGAACTTAATTCGTTCCAGAGGTCCGTTCTTAACCTGAAACGGTTCTTAACCTGAGGCGTGCTTTCGCTAATGGGGCCTCCTGCTGCCACTGTGCCACTGGTGCGTGATTTCCATTCTTATCCTGGGGCAAAGTTCTTAACCTGGAGCAACCACTTCCTGGTTAGCAGAGTTTGTAACCTGAAGCATCTGTAACCCGAGGTACCACTGTAAATAAAAAATCAGAGCAATACTGCTGAAAGGAGCAGCATGACCAGTTTGTTTGTTTTTTAAACTTACGACTTATAGCAGTGAGCAGCCGAAACAACCCACTGGTTGTTGATGAGCGAACCACCACAGAAGTGGTATCCGGAATTCAGGGAAACTTGGTAGGGAACAGAATGCGACTGGCAGGTGTAGCCTCCCACAATTTTATCATCATCATCATCATTGATGGGGAAGGCAACTGGGGGAGGAATAAAGAACATCAAATTCAGTATTTGGGGTCCTGGGAGACACACCAGCCTACAGATTGGGCTTCATGAGGTCTATGTTCCATGGCTCTACTGTGCAAATGATCAAGCATAGCAGAAACTCAACCTGCTGTCCGTCTTGTCTACCATTAATTAAAAAACCCTGGCATGCCACAATTCTTTCCTTCCATTTAGCAAGGCAAGGTTCTTGTCTGTAATCTCCATGTAGGCGAAGAGTTGTCTAATTGCACAGTGTACCAGGAAACATCTGGTGAAAGGGAAAGCAAGAGAACTCCAAATTTCCATATCTCCCAGATGTTTTCCTAGCCTGGTCAAGTCCTGTTTCATACATACTTGTGGACTAAGCAAAGAGCCACCAATGTCTCCAATTGGAAGGTTAGCCACTTTGCCCATCTACTCTTCCTTCAAGAATCTGTCTTTAAAATAACGTATGGTTACCAGATTTTTTTCAATGAATCCGGGGACACTTTTTTTTTTTTTTTTTTTGAAGCTAAGTAGCAACAGGGAGTCAGTAGTGGGGATGGTGAGGCAAAAGACCCTGGGCCCAAGCACATATGCATATTGTATAAAGGTACAAAGCCCTTCTTTCGCACCCTGTGAAACATAAATGCACAGAGGTTTTGAAAAACTGGGCAACGGTGCGCTGCCTGCCCGTGACTCCCAAACCTCCCCCAATCTCCTGCCCGCTTCCCCCTTTGTTTTGACTGAAGGGCTTTGCACCTGGCTTGACAGAGAAACCACTCGCCTTGCACCCCTCCTGGGCAACGGCCGCCCACTCGCAACTCCAGAGCCTCCCCCGATCTGTCAAAACAAAGGGGGAAGGGGGAAGGAGATCTGTACCACCGGACATCCCCGGTTCTCCTTCAGCAGTGGCAGCGGCAGCAAGCAGCTCCTGAAGCCAGCCAGAGCCAACTGCGCTACCAGGCTGGCTCCGGGCTGATGAGGCTACCGCTGCCACCTTTCCCGGGGAGAGATTTGCAAATCCAGGGACATTCCGGGGACAGAATTGCAAATCTGGGGACTGTTCCTCGAAACTGGGGGCATCTGATAACCCTAAAATAACAGGCCTCGTGTGTTTGTCTCCATTTGGCTGAAGCTGGTCAGGACTGGAAGGCAGCGACAGGCATCGCAAAGGCACAGCTTCCCTTCGGGTGTGACCCCTACTTGTCAAAGAGGTAAACAGTCCCAGGAATATTCAAAGTAGCAGGAAGAGCCATCTCCCCTTTTCACCCAGAGAGGAACCATGAGAAACCACACTTACCAGCCACTCCCAAGAAGGCTATGAACCAAACAAATTTCATGGTGTTTTCTTCCCAGCGGGAAAGCCAAGAGGAAGCGTTGTATATTTATATCCTGGGGTTATCTCCACCCCAAGGACTTTATCCAATGGAAAAGTACACAATGGAAAGTCTAGAAAATCCATACTTGGGTTTGCATTAGCAACAGGTGGTGAGGAAAAAGAGAATCGATCATACATTAATCACAGACCCTCCAAGTGTCCCTCTTTTCTAGGGATAGTCCCAGATTTACAGAAGCCATCTCAGTTTCTGATTTGATCCCAGAATGTCCCACTTTTCCTTAAGATGCCCCTATTTTCATCGGAGAAATGTTGGAGAGTATGGAGTTATGCAAACCCCCCGAACCAAGGAGATAAGTAACTATAGAAGCTTTAGAAGGCATCTGAAAGCAGCCCTGTGTAGGGAAGGTTTTTTTAAATGTTTAATGTTTTATTATGTTTTTATATATGTTGAAAGCCACCCAGAGTGACTGGGGCAACCCAGTCAGATGGGTGGGGTATTATTTATTTATTTATTAAATAGGATGTCCCTATTTTCATCAGAGAAATGTTGGATGGTAAATTCACAAAATATAGATGGTAACCTTCCTTAATCTTAACTCCTATTTGAGAGTCCAGATGTTTTAAATTCCTCCCCACCAGGTATCTGTAATATGTAATAGTCTGGGATTGAGATTTGATCTTAATTTTATATTGGCCTTAGGAAAGTTCCCTCAGAAATATGTTTGAAGTTGTGCTCTAAATAAAGAGGCATCTGATTTAATTAATTTTTATAATGAAATATTTTTAGATTGTGTGACTATTTGACTGTTTGATTATTTGATTGTTCTTAGCTGCCCTGAGCCCGGCTTCGGCTGGGGAGGGCGGGATATAAATAAAATTTATTATTATTATTATTATTATTATTATTATTATTATTTGTCCAGAGCATCACTCCGGAATTTTGCTCCAGATTGAAAACTGTATTTCTTCGAATCCAGCAGTGCTTCTGCTATGAAGCCCTTGGTTTACCCACTCCTCCGGTTTTCAGACCCCAACCTCATGCCAAGTACTTGCCAATGTCAACATCTCACCATTGAAATATACATTCTTTAAAAAACCAGAAGCATTTTTACTTGGTATTATAGGTCAGGACATTAATAGGCAAGATGTTAAATTGTTTTTATATGCAACAACTGCGGCAAGAGTATTGTTAGCCCAGAAATGGAAACAAGAAGAAATTCCGACGAAAGAAGAATGGCAGACGAAATTAATGGACTACGCAGAATTGGATAAAATGACAGGAAGGATTCAAAACCTGCGGGACCAGAGATTTACAGAAGATTGGAAGAAGTATATGAATTATTTGAAGAGCAATTGTAATCAACAAATTACGCTAGTAGGACTACAAGAAGTTTTGTAAGGAGAAATATATGAAGTGTTACAAAGTAGAAAAAGATAGAGATATTGGTTATGAGTTTGAAATGTAATAAGGAAAATAAGAAATACATACTAAGAGATTAGATTGGAAAATTTTCAGACAGAATTGATGGAAGTCAAAAATTTGAATAAGATGTAAAAGTATGTTTAATTACTGTTAAAAATGTTTTAAAAACTTTTTTTAAAATATAATTTTTATTAATTTTTTTAAAAAAGTACTTGCCAATGTCATTTGCTCACATTCACTCCCCTTGTTTGTCCCATTCTTCTGTTTTCTTACTTCCCTCGTCATTTACATGTTCCTAGGGCCAGAAATATGTCTTCTCTCTCCCGACCATGTCGTTTTCTTTTTTCTAAGCAAGCAGGGATCACAAAAGACAGCGCCTTGCTGAGGCTTTGGGGAAGAAAGATGGAAGACAACAAAGGGGAGCGTTTATCAGCTCTCTCACCGTGTGCAACCAGAAATATGGAGAACTGGAGCCAGAGATACTGGGTACAGCTGACTAACTGAATTTTTCTTTAAGTGAAAGGAGAACTGCAATGGGAAACAGGTGTATTTTATTCATTACCATTCTTCTAAGCAGTTTTGCGTGGTGTTCCTGGTTTTCCTCATTTATTGAAGTTGCTCAGGTGTGTGGGCTAGTGACCGCCGAAGCATGATCACTCAGTGTGCTTCAAGGTAGAGTCACGATATGAGTGAAGGTCTCTCCTATGAACCCCTGCTCTATACTAGAATACAGAGCTCAGCATGTACTGCCAATCTCAGATGAGAGAAGCAAGAGGGTTAACGTTTTTCTCTGGTCTACAGTTTCTGCTTCTGTCCGACTTTGAGATCATGCCAATGTCCATTGCCCAAGTTGGACTCTGAATGAATTATATGTTTTGTACCAAAATATTTATTACTAAAAATTGCATTTGTTTTATTTGGGGATGGTATGGTGGTCTAGCAAATACTCCAAACCTAGGTACAAACACTGAAATCTTGACAAATTTTGCAGTTTGGTGAAGTCTCTGTTGAGCTTCAAGCACAATTCTGCATATATGAGGCTCACGTTCTTAACAGATGAAAAACCCAATTACTTTGGAGTACAGTCATTCCTTAGATCCCAAACGCCTTGGTACCTGGATGTTTTGGCTCCCAAATGCCGCAAACCTGGAAGTGAGTGTTCCGGTTTGCAAACATTCTTTGGAACTCGAATGTCTGATGGGGCTTCCGCGGCTTCCGATTGGCTTCTTTGGTTTCCGAACATTTTGGAAGTCGAATGGACTTCCGGAATGGATTCCATTCGACTTCCAAGGTACGACTGTACTTGGATTTAACTTAAATTTACTGTTGAGCCAATTTCTCTATCTGTTACACAGAATCCAAAGTGAGAAATAAAACAGTTGTTCCCATAAATCTCTTATTACCTGGAGGGGGATATGTGCCCTCCCCAAATCAAAAAACAACTTGTATGTGTAAACCATCAATAGACTCAGAATGCATACAGAAGAGAAAAAATGGAGAACACAGCTTGTACTGAAGAACACAGAATAAGGCTCACAGAGCAAGATATGGGGGTGCAAGAGTAAAGTTTTCTTGGCTTATGAGCCAAATAATGGCTGCAAGTTGAGATGCAGTATGGGTAACTCAGGAAACATAATAAAAATAGGATTGCTAACTCATTCAGGTGTCAGCTAACATCAGTTTGAGATTATATGCCCCTAGCAGAGAGATGAGCTCCTATTTCTCTGTCGGTCCCCAGCTGCTTCACCTCATTGGCTGGACGGTCTCAGAATCAGAGCCAATGAGGTGCTCAAGTGAGCCTCTTCTTTAATGGAACTCCACTCCAGCACTGAGGAGGCAACAGATGTCTTGCTCTGCATTTCTCTTGCAACAGACACCATGTGGTGGTCGGCGCTGGGTGTCTCTGTTGGCCTGCAGCTGTTGACAGGTAGGGATCTCTCTCTCACAGGCAGGATGTATCTAAGGGCCTCCATATTTGCAAAAGGCAGGCTGAAAAGAAACCAGCTGCACAGAGTAGTCCTTTCAGGAGAGATCTGCCAAGGTGGTTAGCAATGAGAGAGAAAAAATGCATCCTACAAGCAATATGGAAATTGCGATGGGGAAGAGAAATTAGGAGGAGAGAGAATACTGGGAGAGATTTGATAAATGAGAAGGAGAAGCACAAAAAATAAGTTATCTGCCTTGGGAGAAGAGGAGGTTCGTAGTTCAGACATAGAAGAGCCTAGTGAAGGCTTGATTCCTAATGACCAGAGTACCAGGGAAAGGGAGTTCACCACCAATCTGGTCTCTAGGTTCACTCTGTGTCTTTCCCGAAGAAGAGAAGCTCAGCAGTGCAAAGTGGAGTGGGAAATATTGAGGAGGGGGTGCGTAGGAGAACTAGAAAGAAAGGGGTAAGGGAGTGGACTGGGAAGAGCTGGGATTATGGGATGGAACCTTCACCACAACCTTTTCCTGATGAGGTTTAAGCAAGTAGTTAGCACAAAAGTTGGACGGAACTAAAGAACGAAGAAGAAAACAACAACAAAGCAAGGGGGGAAATGTGGAGCCGAACTGGGACATGCACTCTCTGTTATTATGGGCCCTTCTTCGTCTCTCTGGTGTTTTGCAGGTCTCTGCAGTGGGATCAACGTGATACAGGAGGATCGCTTCCAAATCATCCGGGAAGGGAGCAAAACAAGCATAGACTGCAAGCATGATGACTCGTCCTACTTATATGTTTTTTGGTACCGACAGAAGAGCAACAGTGTGCAGAAGCAGCTGCAACTCATTGGATACTCTATACATGGGAATGACCCAGAGATGGAGATGACCCAATACAGCATAGACAGACCGGAAGTGACTCGTGCCTCCTTGTCCATCCCTCTGGGACAAGCTGCAGACACAGCAGTGTATTTCTGTGCAGCTAGTAAAGGCACAGCGAGAGTTCTCTGCCTCGCAGCTGCACATGAACATCACAGCTCTGCCCACACTCCCACCTAGGCCACAAACACACGCAAACTATAACCAGTCACCTTCATGTTCGGAGGAGGGCAGGAAACAGCTGCCGCTGCCGTTGCTGATGGCATGTCTGCAATGATCACCCAGTGTTCTCTAACCACACTTCGCTCAGAACTTCAGTTGTATGTCCCCCAAATTGCTTTTGAGAAGTTGCTTAACTTGCAGTGTGATGACAGAACCTTGTCCCAGACAAGCCAAAGAGGGACAGCCAGGTTAGCTCCCCAGAAACCTAAAAACAAACAAACAAACAAATTAATACATACATACATACATACATACATACATACATACATGGGACATGGGTGGCGCTGTGGGTTAAACCACAGAGCCTAGGACTTGCCAATCAGAAGGTTTGCGGTTCGAATCCCCGTGACAGGGTGAGCTCCCGTTGCTCGGTCCCTGCTCCTGCCAACCTAGCAGTTCGAAAGCACCAAGTGCAAGTAGATAAATAGGTACCACTCCAGCAGGAAGGTAAATGGTGTTTCCGTGCGCTGCTCTGGTTCGCCAAAAGCGGCTTAGTCATGCTCATAGCTGTCAAGTGTCCCTTATTTGAAGGGACAGTCCCTTATTCCAGCACCATGTCCCGCTGCTGTCCCTTATTGATGGATGTCCCTTAAATGTCCCTTAAATGGTGTCCCTTAAATTTCAAAGGAAGCAGCTCCTCTCCCTCCCTTGTGGTGCATGTGGTTCAGATTATATTCAGTTGAACCTCTGGTTACAAAATTGGTTGGACAGTGTTCTCAAAGCTACCAGCATGAGTTTGACCAGACTGCAGGAGGACAGGAAGACTGGAGTGGCTGGAACAGGTGAGGCTGCAGGTCTTTTATTTTGGCTGTTGGTCCCTTATTTTCAAGGCTGCTGGTCCCTTATTTTCAAATCTGTAAGTTGACAGCTATGGTCATGCTGGCCACATGACCCAGAAGCTGTACGCCGGCTCCCTTGGCCAGTGAAGTGAGATGAGCGCCGCAACCCCAGAGTCAGTCATGACTGGACCTAATGGTCAGGGGACCCTTTACCTTTACCATACATACATACATACCCCACCCATCTGGTTGGGTTTACCCAGCCACTCTGGGCGGCTTCCAACAAAATATTAAAAATACAATGAAACACCAAACATTAAAAACTTCCCTAAACAGGGCTGCCTTCAGATGTTTTCCAAAAGTCAGATAGTTGTATGTTCTGCTCAGTGGCGAGCAGTCAGTGTACTAGGGGGACAGGGCTAGTCCCCTAAATGTTCCCGCTTTTTTTCTAGAAAAAGAGGTGCCGGTACTCACCATGAAGTTGTTACAGTAAGTACCACACTTTTTAGGAACAAAAAGATATGCCGCTACTGCGTACCCTTGAGTACCCCCTTGGGGGGAAGCACTGGTTCCCAGTAAATTGGAGCCTGAAAGTATTATATATATAATTTTTATTTCCTTTTTTGTTTTACAATTTAAAATACTCATTTAAACATTCTTAAAATTACAATGACTTCCCCCCTTCTGTTTCCATAGTTCATTTTGCATATCATAAATCCCTGCATATTTTACAAAAACGAAACAATTCAGTATTCTGTTATTGCATCCATCAAAACTTATTTACACTGTTGAATTTATCTTAATGCTGCCAACATTTTCAAGTGTACACAATACCCCCCATGTATTCAACAAACATTTTCCAATCTTTTCTAAACGTATGTTCTCTTATTCTATATGTTAAGTCTGCAAGCTGCACATATTCTGACAGCTTAAGTTGCCATTCTTCTTTAGTTTAGGACCTTAAAGTATTAAAGCCCTTCTCAAAGCCCAGAAAGCTTCTGCCCATCTTAGGGAGGGAAGCATGATGTCTCTGATCCTAATTGTTCCCCTACCATCTCTGGGTCAGCTTTAAAAATGCTGTGTCCGTGTTTTCAATATATCTTTTTAATGAGGGGTGCAATGCATTTTTGTAAACCACTTTTCATGTTGTTGTTGTTTTCCTTTTTTTAAAAAAAATCCAGCAGTGTTATAAGTTTCATGAAATGCAGGAAATAAATTTAAGTGTGTGTTTCTCTGTTTGAACTTGGCCATTCAAGGGAGTTTTCCATCCTCAAGGGGGAGCGGTTGAGCCTACACCGTATTTCTGCAAGGAGATGGTTGAGAAACAGCAAACGCTCCGAGATGAAGGTCCAGACCGTGTGGTGTGTGGCTGTTTCTCTCTTGGCTGCAGGTGCGTTTGTAGCTGGGAGGAAACGACCAGTCAAGAAACCCTAAAATATTCTGTTGGAATTTAAATGTTCTTACAATTTACCTCAGGTTGATAAAAAACGGAGGAGCAAAGAACAAGGAGGGCAAGTTGGAGAATCGAAGCTTCTGGGGCACACACCTCTTGCGGTGGACTTGCTTCGTCAACCTGGTGGCAGCCATGTATTATTGCTGGATTACAACTCCTATCAATCCTGGCTAGCATGACTGATGGCACTTCAGAAAGCTCAGTCAGCGGAGCATGAGACTCTTAATCTCAGGGTTGTGGGTTCAAGCCCCACGTTGGGCCAAAGATTCCTGCATCGCAGGGGAATTGGACGAGATGACCCTCCTGGTCTCTTCCAAACCAACAATTTTATGATAGGATTTGTAGTCCGAAACAACTGGAGGGCACCAGGTTGGGGAAGACTGTGCCAGACACTAGCAGGAGGTCTTTAATGCTGTGTGTGTTTGTGTGTGTGTTGTTGTTGCTGTTGTTATAGGTTTCTGTTGTTATTATGGGTTTCTATGTTGTAAACCACCCTGTGACCCATGGATGAAGGGCAGTACATAAATAATATATAATAATATTATTACAGTGTTACCTCGGGTTACAGACGCTTCAGGTTACATACGCTTCAGGTTACAGACTCCGCTAACCCAGAAATAGTGCTTCAGGTTAAGAACTTTGCTTCAGGATAAGAACAGAAATCGTCCTCTGGCGGCGTGGCGGCAGCAGGAGGCCCCATTAGCTAAAGTGGTGCTTCAGGTTAAGAACAGTTTCAGGTTAAGGACGGACCTCTGGAACGAATTAAGTACTTAACCCGAGGTACCACTGTAACTTAATAACAATAGTAATACTGACAACTATTTCTGCCACTCATTTTCTCTCAAGGCCTCTGCTGACCCTCTCTCACCTGCCATGCCAACAGGACGGCAGGTGAGTGGCCTACCTGGTAGGGGTGGTGCCACAGATGACAGGGCAGAAAAGGGCTGGGGAGGGGAAAGTCGGAGGTATACTGCTCCACTAGGAGATTTAACCAGCTTTCTGGTGTCCTGGCAAGAAGTGGCCACCCCAGAAGCTGAAGGGCAATGTTTGGCTATTTTCCTGACTACTGCTGAGTTCTCTGTAGAGGATTGTTTTCATCAGTTCTGTGAATGTTAATCTAATAAGCCCACACTGTGCTCCATTTCTGAAACAGTTGCATAGATTTAATAGACCGCATCTCTGACTACAGTGGTACCTCAGGTTAAGTACTTAATTCGTTCCGGAGGTCTGTACTTAACCTGAAACTGTCCTTAACCTGAAGCACCACTTTAGCTAATGGGGCCTCCTGGTGCCGCCGGGGGATTTCTGTTCTCATCCTGAGGTAAAGTTCTTACCCCGAGGTACTATTTCTGGGTTAGCGGAGTCTGTAACCTGAAGGGTCTGTAACCTGAAGTGTATGTAACCTGAGGTACCACTGTACAGGCAAACCAGCTTCATACTGCCCACCTCCCAGTTCTGTGATGCTGGGGGGGGGGCAAGTCCCAGGACAGTTAGTGTGGCATAGAAATATGCGACCAGTGTACGTTTGTAGCACAGATACGTGTAGAAATAGAAAAATGAATACGATTATCTGAGCCATTTCTTTGAGTGCATCTTTTTCTCCCGCCAAGGGCTTGCAGGCAAAGAGATCCACCAGGCGCCAAGTTTGATGGTGAAGGAGGGCGGAATAGCCCAGCTGGAATGCAGTCAAACGTACGGACACGATAACATGTATTGGTACAAGCAACAGCCCCAGGGGATGGGCCTTCAGCTTCTCTATTACTCCATTGAAAATGCTGTGGAGACCAACGAGATCAAGTCGGACAGACTGAGGGCTCGTCGGCTGGACAATAAAGTCCTTTGCTTGAACATCTCCTCGGTTGAAGCAAGCGATACAGCCGTGTATTTCTGTGCTAGCAGCAGATACACAGTAGTCGGGAGCTCTTCCTGCAGTGTGCAATAACCGCCTGCCCTGGCTGTGTTTAGCAACGTGACACCTGTTGTCTTTGAGAACTAGGCCTTAGAAGGGGTGGGCTGCGGTTTGAAAGGAGTTTTGCTCTGACTGGGGAATTCCACCCGGCGTAATGTGTGCTGCCACCGTTTCACTCTGACTGATGGGAGAGGAACTGCATTCATCACCGCAGACCCTGCGCCAGGGTCACCTTGATGTTGTTACAGTTCCCATCATCTCTGAATAAGGACCATGTTGGCTGGGGGCTGTAGTCGGATGGAGGGCCACCATTTCCCTATCCCTGCCTTATCATTTAAGAATTACATCATAGGGTCCATCGAGGGCTGCTGAACCCTTGAGTTGCCGGTGATGCATTTCTCTCCTTCTATTTTAAATGAAACAATAAATATCCCAGGCTCTTGGCTAATTAGTCAATCTCTGGTTGGTTGGTTGGTTGGTTGGTTGGTTGGTTGGTTGGTTGGTTGGCAGGCATCCTTTTGTCTCAGGTGACAATGGAAGAGTATGCCTTTGGGAGGTGAAGTCAAACCATTGGAGAGTTATAGCGCCTGCCGTAGAGGGGAGAGACATGTTTTGTTGCATCTGGGGAAGATGAAGGTGTCTGATTGTGCTGACCTATGGCCTTTTGAATTGAGTGTGGGGGTTATTGTTTTCATTTGTTATTACAGTATGGTTTTTTGTGTTTTTATGTTGTAAGCCGCCCTGTGATCTTTGGGTGAAGGGTGGTCTAGAAATTAAATAAGTACGTAAAATATATTTTATAGGATGATGCCTTGAGGCAACCATTTCTTTTGATCAGTTTTTCCTAACCGGGCAAAATCTTTTGGACTAGAACTCCCATCAGCCCCTGCCAGGGCAATTGTTTGGCAAAGGGTGCTTTACAGCTTCATTTAAAAAGAAACCAGAAATGAGTTCCTTTCACAAGGAAAGGGCCCTCCACACATGCTCTGGAAGCATTCTGAGAAGGCTGCCATAGTTTTCAGAACACAACCATGGGAGCCTTATTCTGATCCAGCTGGGAGGTGACTTTTAAGGGGGGGGGGAATCAGCAAGTAACTAAGATTCACACTGGCATTCAATTTCTCTCACATATTTAGAGATATGTAGGTGGAGATACATTGATACCATCAGATTGCTCAGGGCTTTTTTTCAGCCGGAACTCTCCGAAACTCAGTTCCTTCACCTCTCAAGTGGCGCCATTGCCATTATAAGAGAACAAGGGAGGTGTTCACGGTGAGTTCCAGCACCTCTTTTTTTTAGAAAAACAGCACTGAGATTGCCTAATCAACTCTCTCTTTGTCTACACAGAGTTACATCCCTGCCAGAATATAACAAGTGATATGTGACTTGTCATGTTATAGAATATTCCTGGGCAAAAAAGAGAAGAAGTAACATTAAAGAATTTAATCGTGGAAAGCATAATAAAAAAGCAGGAACATTGGACAATAAATACAAAAATGCTGTTATCAAACCTAGCAGTGTGAGCTGCTTCCAGGGCATAAACAGGATTGTGTTGCGAATATCCTCTGGACACAAACAGGCATGCCCTAAACTCTCAGTCCCACCAATTAAAATTGGAGCGCATTGATGCGTCAGGTTAAAATGTATGTTGGTTTATTGCATTATATACAGGGAAGGGGACGTTTGTTGTTGCACTTCAACTCCAATCAGCCCCAGGCAGTAGGGCTATTGATGGGAGTCCAGCAACAGCTCACAGCCCACAGATTTCGTGCCCCTAAACTAGAGCAGCAAAGCCAGCAGTATCTGCTTACCTTGACTTTGTGATGTCAGGAGGGGAGCCAGTGTGACGGAACCACAGAAGGAAGCGTAGAGTATCACAGCCACATGAAACTTGCCGAAAGTCTAGTGGCTGCGTTAGAGAAGAAATGTGGATTAGCTGGTGCCTTCTGAGCGTTTGGCTTTTGGAAATAGGTAAAGCCTTCATCGAACCCTTTTTATATAAAGCTCACCTGCGATGTTGGTTTAAACCATTGGGTCTTCGGCTGTTTTTGGACTACAATTCCCATCATCCCTGACCACCGGTCCTGCTAGCTAGGGATGCTGTAGTCCAAAAACAGCTCAAGACCCAAGTTTGGAAAACACTGGTTTAAACCCTCACCCCCAATGTTATAACACTTAGTTTTCTCTCTTCTAGGAAGCTCAAATGCTCGCATCGACCAAACACCGGGTTTAGTGCTGAGAGACGGGGACACTGCTCAGCTGGAATGCAATCAAACGGAGTCTCACAACTATATGTTCTGGTACCGGCAGGGTGCAAATCGAGGTCTGCAGTTTCTCTATTTTTTCCAGTATCGAGAACTTCTGGAGAACAGCAGTCTTCCTGAACGGTTCGCAGCCAAGCAGCCTGAGACTCAGCGCCTTCAGCTGAAGATTTCCTCTGTGAAACAAGAGGATTCAGCCATCTATTTCTGTGCAACCAGCCTTGACACAGCAGTTCAAAGTAATGCTTCCCACCTGCAAAAACATTTCATATGTATGAGTGTCTGAGGGTGGAATGAGACAGACACGATCTTGTGTTTTTCTCATAACACTCATGCTGGGAATTGGGGCAGTATTTGAATAGACAAATCAGTGGATGAGAGAGGAAGTGTTTAACCTCTGCCCTGTCTGCCCGCTTTGAATTAATTTAACCTAACTGCGAGAAGTGAGGTTACAGAGAACCAGGCAGAGGGCTTTCTTGGTAGTGGCGCCTGCCCTGTGGACCGCCCTCCCATCAGATGTCAAGGAAATAAACAACTATCTGACTTTTAGAAGACATCTGAAGGCAACCCTGTTTAGGGAAGTTGTTGATGTTTGATGTTTTATTGTGTTTTTAATATTCTGTTTGGGAGCCACGAAGAGCGCCTGGGGAAACCCAGCCAGATTGGCAGGGAATACTATATATCATTTCCCAGAATGCTTTTAGAACCTTACAGGTCCACCACATATGATAGAAGGTGCCTTCCTTTTGCTTACCTTTCCAGCAGATATTTGCACTTGTCTTATACATTTTTGCAAGCTTACAAGGAGTCAAATACCACCAGTATATCATTTTCATATAATTTTCTTTCAGCGTACAAGAGGCTGAAAGAAAATTATACCACCGCCCCAGCCTCCCTTACCTGGATTGTGCAGCGGTGCCTGGCAGCAACAATGGCAGATTTCTAAAAAAAAGAGCACGAACTGCTTTTTGCCCCTGGGCAATTCGGCTCTGCCATATAAAATGGAATCAACTATTCAAAAAGTATGAGGTGATCTGATATAGGCTTTATGCACACCATAGATTCAAAACATTCTGGGAACTGTAGTTTGTAGAGGGTGCTGGAGAATTGTACCCCTGTGGGGCATAAACTACAGTTCCCAGGATCCGTGTGTGAGTGTGAGTAGGCAGCGACAAACCTGCATGAGAGACTTCTTTGGCAATCACTTGTAGCCGAGTAAAATTGTCTTCCATAGACACAGTCTTAACAGTGAGTCCGTAAGTGACTGTGGAGGCCAATTCTGGTTCCACACGTCCTTCCACAGTGGGGACATAGGTTTCCGGGCAGGAGTTGATCATGGTGAGGGTTTGCCCAGCGTGTCTTCCTCTTAGCAAGTTTCTCCCTTTCGTCCCGAGTTTGAGTGTCTTCAAAACCCATGACACCTTTGGTAAAGGCTGTTCTCCAGTTGGAACGCTGGCAGGTCAGTGTTTCCCAGTTGTCGGTGTTTATACTACATTTTTTTAGATTTGCCTTGAGAGAGACTTTAAACCTCTTTTGTTGACCACCAGCATTATGCTTTCCATTTTTAAGTTCAGAATAGAGTAGTTGCTTTGGAAGACGATAATCAGGCATCCGCACAACATGACCAGTCCCACGAAGTTGATGATTGCTTTGACACTGATGATCTTTGCTTCTTCCAGTACAATGGCATTAGTTCACCTGTCTTCCCAAGGTGATGTGTAAAAAAATTTCAGAGACACTGTGGATGGAATAATTTGAAGCATTGGAGATGGCATGAAAGTAAACCCCAGTGAACTCTCTCAGTGGGACTTTCAAATAGACATAAAATGAATTACACTGCAGCCCTGGGCAGTCATTGCTGTCTCCGCCTTTGCGATGACATAAACTGGAGTCAAGAGAAGGAAGTAGACGCTGCGGCTGTTCTAAAACGTTTGCCCACAAACGTTTGCCCGCAGCTCAGGGGGGAAGAGATGTGGATCATCTGGTGTGTGGCCACTTGCCTCTTGGAAGTAGGTAAGACCTTCACTCAAGGATTCTTATTTAAGACATTGTTTTAAAGGGTTTCTTCACAAGCTTCCCTCTCCCTCTCTCCCCCAGGATGGTCCAATGCAGAGATCAGGCAGCAGTGGAGTCTGGTGCTTCAGGAAGGCAGAAACGCCAGGCTGGAGTGCGAACAAACTACCGACCACAACAACATGCTTTGGTTCCGGCAAGACCCAGGACAGGGTCTGCAGCTTCTCTTTAGTTTCTATTTAAACCAGCTACAGCATCAAGGCAACGTTTCTGAGCGTTTCCAAGCTGAGCAGCGTGAAACAAAGCAATGCCACCTTAACATTTCCCCAGCCAGAACAGAGGATTCAGCAGTGTATTTCTGTGCAAGCAGCAAAGACACAGCATTTCAAACTCACCTCTTCTTCCTACCAAAACCTCGCTTCATTGATGTGCATGGAGGGTAGAGCGAAGATGACTTAGCTAGTGGCAGAGGGTTCTTAACCCCACAATGGCCAGCGCTCAGCTGCAAAAGCAGACAATTGTTTTAACTGATGTTGGACCAGCTGGGCTCTGAAATTAGAACTGAGCATGGCTTGCTAAGAGGGGGGTTGTTGGGAAACTGTGTACATGCAGCTACTCACACAGAGTCAATTAAGGTTTGGCAGACAGCCAGAAGGCAATCTGAAGGAGTAAGTCTGCCTGGAGATAACAGAGACATGGAGACCGCTCCCTGATTGGTCAAGCTCTCTCAAGGGAGTGATAATTAATGGCCTACTAACTGGAATGTGTTAGTTCAGGAGTTCAGTGTTCAGAGTTCTGTGTCAGTGTAGGAGTTGTGAGTCGTGTCAGAGAGAGCTAGCTAAAGATCCGTGTTCTGTTCCTGTAAATAGTCCACTGTATATAATAAACACCTAACTACAAGTTCCTGGTTCCTGCTTCGTCCATCCAGTCTGCAGCCAAGTTGCCAATTGCCTCCGTGGATTCTGCGTGTACTCTGCTAGGTCCTGCAACTAGTCAGAAAGTTGCCAAACACCAATAGGTTTTGCCAATAGGGGTGGCGACAAGCCTTAAAGGTGTGATGGGCAGAGGAGAATCAGCTGCTACATAGGAGCTCAGGACCCCCGCCTTTGTCCTCTCTCTGTTTCCTGCCCCAGCAGAGCCACAAATTTGATTGCGAGCAAAATAATATTTATGGGTGGCTGTTAAAAATTATATAACTTCAACCCCCCCCCCATAATATAACCAGACGTAAAGAACAGATGAGATTTCCAAGAGGACATCATTATATACATGCAACAATATAATAACCTGATGCTGAAACATTGAGCTCACAGGACCAACAATGATAAAATTAATGTTGAAGACCAGACATGCTTCATCCCACAAGGGTCTTCCTCAGTGGTCAGGAAATGTGCCTAAAACCCCAGCACTGTCACCAGAAGTAAAACACTTGACTGATCTAAATAGATACAGTGAGGTTACATGCAATAAATACAAGGTGTAATAGTTTGTGATCAATATACATCTCTGACAAGATTGAAAACCTCAGTCTAGTAGGTAATGGTTTTTAGGAAACTCGCCAACCATTCCATTGAATTATTGTACACATATGGTAAACCTGGAGAGATAAATGGATTAATAGAGAAGGTAGTATTTTTCTAATGCCCAGTCTATAAATCTAGATGATGCCGAATTAAAACAAAACACTTTACACTGTGGAATTTGGGTTTTATATTTCATTTTTTTGTGTGTCTTGTCCAGCACACCCACTATCCCATTAATGTTAGGTTTGAAATTGCTTGTTTGCCTCCTGACATAACACACTCCATCACAGGCAAGAGAAAAGATAGCTGTTCAGCATTGTTTCTGACCCCAAATATGTGAGATTACCCCTTTTTTTGTTTTTTACACCAAACAATCTTCAACGTATTGAAAACCATTTTTTAAAAAGTTATATCTAGGAATGGGGGAGAAATTCAGTTTGTTTATTACATATATGGGAAAATATATAGTGGATTCCTCTGACATCCCTAGCTGCGTAGTTGCTAATTCATTCAGATTTGACTAGCTGCTTGGTTGTTGTTTAAGATTATGCTATCTTCAGAGAGATGAGCTTCTCTTTTTCAGCAGGTCCCCAGCTGCTCCACCTCCTTGGCAGAAAGGTCTCAGAACCAGTTCCTGCCACCAGTGTGGTGCACTCCTCTTCAACTCTTCTTCGAGGCTCAGAGGCAGCAGCTGCCTTGCTCCACGTTGCTCTTGCAGCAGAGGCCATGTGGTGGAAAGCGCTGGGTGTTGGCTTGCAGCTGTTGGCAGGTAGGAGAATCACTCTCACAGGCAGGATAGGTCTGTCCAAGGGCTTCCACAACTGTAAAAGAAAGGAAGAGAACCCAGCTGCACAGGCTGGGGCGCTTTAGGGGAGATCTACCAAGAGAGTCGGCAATGGGATAAAAAGGGCACCCTGCAAGCAATATGGAATTTTCAACCGAGAAAAGAAACAGGCAGAGAAATGAGAAAGGAGGAGGGCCAGGATAATAATAATAATAATAATAATAATAATAATAATAATAATAATAATAATAATAATAAATTTATACCCTGCCCATCTGGCTGGGTTTCCCCAGCCACTCTGGGCAGCTTCCAACAAAACACTAAAATACAATAACCCATTAAACATTAAAAGCTTCCCTAAACAGGGCTGCCTTCAGATGTCTTCTAAAAGTTTGGTAGTTATTTTTCTCTTTGACATCTGGTGGGAGGGCGTTCCACAGGGCAGGTGCCACTACTGAGAAGGCCCTCTGTCTGGTTCCCTGTAACTTGGCTTCTCGCAGTGAGGGAACTGCCAGAAGGCCCTCGGCGCTGGACCTCAGTGTCTGGGCAGAAAAATAGGGGTGGAGACGCTCCTTCAGGTATTCAGGATGGGGAAATGAGGGGCAGAAGCCCAGCAAATCTAAAGGGGTCCTGAGCAGTAGAGGTGTCCCATAGTTCTCTCTTTCTCTTGCTTTCTTTCATTCTTAATATATTTGAATATGTATAATGTATTCAGTGCTTTTTTCTGGGGGTACGCATGCCCCTAAACATTTTGTGAATCTAAGTTTGGCCTCATTGAGGGGCAGTATTTCAATATGAGTAGGAAAATGAGAGTACCCCTAAACATTTTTTTATATATAGAAAAAAAGCACTGAATATATTTACTTAAGAGTCGGTTTTTGTCATATCTTGCGTCCTTGATGCTCCTAGTAACAGATTAGGACCTACCTAGATAAGTAGGTCCTTCAACCAGAGGGAAGGTCCTTTTCTGCGTTGCAGCAAGATGGATTTCTGCAGGTCTCCACACTGCTAGACCTTAACCTCCACTGAAGATCTTAGCAATTGGGCTGATCTATATGAATCCCTTAATTTTCTTCTGGCCAAGGAATGGCTGTGCTTCATTCCTATGGGGAACATAAAGTGCACCACAAGGGTGGATGGCATGCTAGTGGGGAGGAGGAGATTATGGGGATAGTGCAGCCTGTAGAGCACGAGACTCTTAATCTCAAGGTCGCAGGTTTGAGCCCCACGTTGGGCTAAAGATTCGGGCATTGCAGGGGGCAGGGTCCCTTTCAACTCTACAATTCTATGGGTTGAGGACTGGAAAGAAGGGGATAAAGGAATTGATGGAAAAAAATGGGGTAAGCTATTGGGCCATTCACTGCCATTTCTTTTTTATAATATTTTTTATTAATTTTAACATATAAATTATAAAATGTACCACAAAACTTATCACATACAATCTTTTTAGACTTCCATCAGCACCTCTGATGATCCACCGTTTTAAGCACTTCTTAGGCATTTCTTAACTTTATATTGCTTCCTGTTAGTTTATCTAATTCTGCATAGTCCATTAACTTCATCCTCCATTCTTCAATCGTCGGTAACTCTTCTTGCTTCCATTTTTGGGCCAATAATATTCTTGCTGCTGGTCGAATGGCGACTTCCGGGGGCGGCGCGAAACTGTAATGGCGGTCCTCTTCGAGCTCTGAAGAGGGGCTCCGCGGAAAAGGGTCGTTCGCTGCGGCATAGCGACGACCCATCAAGATAAACCACGGGTAGAGTGAGCCCGTGGCCGTGGGACTCGGCGGGCACCAGAAGCTGCTCCGAAAACACAGAAGGGACCCCGTAAGGAGACCCGGAGTGAAGGAGGGGTGGCGGTGCTGTGAGTTCATCGCTCTTTCCGCGGAAGTGAAGCCGCGCGGCTGTTACAGATGAGCGCTGATCCTTCTTCCTAAAATCAACACCAAACTGCAAGTAACATACCCGTGAGTAAAGGGGACTAAAATTTGGCAAAGAATTTTGTAAATTTGGCTGAAAGCGGGAGACGAAAAAAGGGAAGTCCGTCTTCCGACATTGCTGACAAGATCAAAGCAAAGCTTTAAAAAGCGGAAGCGTTTGAAACGGGACTTTGGGAAGCTTTAACTTTTTCGTGCTATTAAATCTGCCCTTTTTACTGCTGAACTGAAGGTGGAAAGGGACTTTGATTATAAGAACGAGTAACGGGGGGTCTCCTCCTACCTCCCCCCCCCCTTGGGGTGATCTTTAAAGAGCCAGATCGTCGGGCTGCCGGAGAGAGAGACTGTGCTAAACTGCGGAAACAGTTGCAAACTTTGTGAAAACTTTGCTGGAGTATAATTGATACATTTGAGCAGGAAAGTTTGGATGGGATATTGTTGCAAGCACCCCCTGTGAAACTTTGTTGAACTTTAAAAAGGGGTTTTGGGGAATTTTGAATCTTTGAAGGGACTGTTGGATATTGAACTTACTGAGTCAAAAAATTTTGGAACTTTAATGGCGGACTACTTCCTTCTTTGTCTTTGAAACTTGGTGGCACTCCCCCTACAGGGCTTTCGGATTATAAAATCCTGGGAACTGACTTTTGTTTTGAATTCCACTTTACCGGTTGTTTATAATTGAATTTGTCTTTCCCATGGAACAATAGACAATTTGACCTTGAACACTGACAGATGTGTAATGAGTGGTGCAGGGAGAACAAGAGCATCTAAAGCTAAGGAATCTAAAGAGGCCAAGGAGAAAGAAAAGGAAAGAAAACCAGCACAATTTCTACAAACAACATTGACCCAAGGATGCCGATCGTCGGTTCCAGCTGTATTGGTGACCCAAAGGGAACAAAGGGAAACAACTGAGAAGTCCACTGAGGAAGATATGGCAGCAGGTGGGTCGGATACACTACTTAAACAAATATTGGAGCAACTATCAAGTTTAAACCAGAAGGTGGACGACCAGTCTTTGAAGATAGATAAAGCAACTTCCTCGATTCAAAAATTGACTGATCAAGTTTCCCAGCATACACAAGCTATAGAGAATTTGCAAGGAGCTACAGCGGAAAATCGGGAATTGGCTGGAGAAGCAATCCAGAAAGTGGGAGCTCTACAAAAAGAAGTGGAAGAAATAAAAGGAGAAGTTAAGCCCCTGCACAAACAGGTGAGTGAACAACAAGTTTATCTGTCAATGGTGGAACTGAAAAATCGCGAGAGTAACATCAAATTGAGAGGCATCCCGGAACTTGAGCAAGGAGATTTGATTGGATACTTAACACAAGAATTTTCGAAGTTCTGGGGTTTAAAGGAAGACACAGATTTCAAGATTGTTTCGGCATATAGACTGGGAAGAGTGGTAAAGAAAGATAGATCCAGAGACTGTTTGATAATTTTAAGATCAAAGGAAGAGAGGGATAAGATCCTAGGTCTTCATTTCAAAAAAGCAATTGAAATACAAGACAAAAGGGTGGAAATCTATAGAGATATCCCGAGACAGCTGTTGGATCTTAGAGCCACCTATTCAGAACTAGCAAAATTGCTGAGATACAACGCAATTCCCTATAGGTGGGAGTTTCCACAAGGACTATCCTTCACCTACAAAGAAAGGAAGGTTAAAATTAGAACACCTGAAGATAACCAAAAGTTCCTTCACGACCACGGAGAAGATCTCCAAAAAGGAGTGGATTGGCTTCCAGCTGTACCAGCACCAATATTGCCTGAAAGCGGGCCAACGCCTGCACCCTCGGGATCTGAGCAAAAGGAAGGTACCCCATCTTAAGAACGTTTAAAATAGAACAAGATGTCTCTGCAGCTACTTAGCTGGAACATAAATGGCGGGAATTCTCCGGAAAAAAGAAGGAGGATATTCCATATTTTGAAAAAAGAACAATTGGATGTAATATGCCTTCAAGAAACACATGTGATTAGGCTCCATAGGAAAGTATTAATTAATAAAAGACTTGGCCAAGAATTTATCTCATCAGACAAAGTCAAAAAAAGAGGTGTTGTAATTTATGCAAAGGAGAACCTATCACCAAAATTCTTATTTAAAGACGATCATGGAAGAATTCTCGCAATTGAAATCCAAACACAAGGGGAAAAGATTTTGATATTAGGAGTTTATGCGCCAAATGATGGAAAATCAGAATTTTATAAGAAGCTGCATGAGACAATGATGGACTATCTGGACTATTCTAATATTATCGTGATGGGAGATATGAATGGGGTGGTGTCTACAAATATGGACAAATCCCAAACTCAAAATTTAACAACAGACGGCAGACTCCCTAAAACCTTTTTTGAAATGACAGACAATATGGACTTGATTGACATTTGGAGGACAAGGAACCCCTTGGGTAAAGAAGGAACCTTCTTTTCTGATGCCCACTTGTCATGGACACGAATCGACCAAATTTGGATATCTAGAGGGCTGGCCCCGAAAACGAGAAAAGTGGAAATCTGCCCAAAAACCTGCTCCGACCATAATGCCTTAAAAATGGAATTGAGACTTTTCCCAACTGGATCCTTCAGATGGAGAATGAATGACACCTTGCTAAGAGATCAAGAGATTGTTAAGAAGGCCCAAAAAACGCTAAAGGACTACTTTGAAATAAATTTGAACACTACGGTGGAGAAAAGAATAATCTGGGACGCAAGCAAAGCTGTAATGAGAGGGTTTCTGATACAACAGAATACAATAAAGAAAAAATTTTGGAATGGAAAAAAGGAAAAAATTCTAGAGAAAATAAGTGAAGGAGAGAAAAAGTTGAGAACTAATCCGAAGTCAAAAGAGGTGCTAAGAGAGATTAAATTCCATCAAGCACAATATTCGAAATTGATTAATCAAGAGATTGAGTGGAAAATTAAACAAATGAAGCAGAGATCGTTTGAATCAGCAAATAAATGTGGAAAGTTGTTAGCTTGGCAATTGAAAAAAAGACAAAAGTTAAACACAGTCACAAACCTGGAGATTCAAGGAAAAATAGTTCAGAAACCAGAAGAAATAAGAAAGTGCTTCCACAGATACTTCAAGGAACTTTATGCACAGGGGCCTCAGAAAGAATCGGAAATAGACCAATTCTTGAGGACAAATGGACTATCTAAAATAAGTCAAGATAAAAGATCAATTCTCAACAGTAAAATAACTCAACAGGAAATTGAAGGTGCCATCCAAAATATGCAACTTGGCAAATCTCCAGGCCCAGATGGTCTCACCTCCAAATATTATAAGACTCTGAAGGATTGTTTGATACAACCGTTGCTGGAGGTTTGCAACCAGATTATGGAGGGGAGAAGGGCACCGGAAACGTGGAAAGAAGCATTCATCACATTGATTCCCAAGTCAGAGAAGGAAAAGACTCAGCTTAAGAACTACCGTCCCATCTCACTCCTGAATGTGGATTACAAAATATTTGCAGACATTTTAGCAAGTAGACTTAAAAACGTTTTAAACGAAGTAATTCACAAGGACCAAGCAGGCTTTCTCCCTGGTAGACACATGTCTGATAACACCAGGAACATTATTGATATATTGGAGCTGTTGAGAATTAGAAACACAAGGGCTGCTTTAATCTTTATTGATGCGGAGAAAGCATTTGACAACATTTCTTGGATGTTTATGAAGAAAAACTTGAAGGGGATGGGAGTGGGACGGGGGTTTGAAAATGGACTAGAAGCAATTTATTCAGAGCAAAAAGCCAAGTTGATAGTGAACAATGTGGTGTCGGATGAACTTCTAATTGAAAAAGGGACACGACAGGGGTGCCCTTTATCCCCTCTGCTATTTATCTCTGTTCTGGAGGTATTGCTGAATATGATTAGGGAGGACCAGTTGGTGCAAGGTATAGAGGTCGGAGCGAAACAATACAAACTGAAAGCCTTTGCAGATGACCTAGTCTTGACAGTACAGGAGCCAGTATCTAGCACAAAAAGAGTTTTGGAACTTATTTTGGAGTTTGGTCGGGTGGCGGGATTCAAGTTAAACAAACAAAAAACTAAGGTTTTGGTCAAAAATTTGACACCTACAGAGATAGAGGGGTATCAGAAAGAGACAGAGCTAAGTGTGGTTAAAAAAGTGAAATACCTGGGGGTATACTTGTCCACCAAAAATTTAAACCTTTTTAAAGATAACTATGAAAAATGTTGGTTGGAAATTAAAAAAGACCTGGATATCTGGTCAAGATTGAAACTTACCTTGTCAGGCCGAATCGCAGCTATAAAGATGTGTGTTTTGCCAAAAATGCTATTCTTATTTCAAACCCTTCAGGTCGTGGACAGAATGGAATGTTTTGGAAAATGGCAGAAGGATATTTCTAAGTTTGTCTGGCAGGGCAAAAAGCCCCGAATAAAATTTAAAATACTAACCGACTCAAAAGAAAGAGGGGGGTTTGCCCTGCCGGACTTAAGGTTGTATTATGAAGCTGCAGCCTTCTGCTGGTTGAAGGATTGGTTCCTGTTGGAAAACACCGATGTCCTAGATCTGGAGGGGTTTGATAATGTGTATGGTTGGCATGCATACTTGTGGTATGACAAGGCGAAGGTTCATAAATTGTTCAAAAACCATATTGTCAGAAAATCAATTTTTGCCGTCTGGATGAAGTATAAGGATTTATTAGAAAACAAGACCCCGAGGTGGTTATCACCTGTGGAAGCCAAGATTTCTAAAAAAAAGCCCAATATGGAGGCCTATTGGCCAAAATATTGGGAACTGATTGAAAGAGTTGGAGACAATTGGAAGCTCCAAAGCCAGGACAAATTAAAAGGTAAGGTGCGAGATTGGTTACATTATGCTCAAATTCAAGAGGTATTCAAAATGGACAAAAAAGTGGGTTTCCAGTTGGAGAAATCGAAACTGGAGACGGAGTTACTAGAACCAAAGACTAAGGTACTTTCGAGGATGTATGACTTGCTGCTTAAATGGAACACACAGGATGAGACAGTTAAATCTGCTATGATAAAATGGGCACAGGATGTAGGACACAACATTATGTCTGAGGACTGGGAAAGGTTATGGAACACCGGTATGAAATTCACGGCATGTAGTGCCTTGAAAGAGAACATTATGAAAATGGTATACCGGTGGTACATGACCCCAGTCAAGTTGGCTAAAATATACCATCTTTCTGATAATAAGTGTTGGAAATGTAAGGAGGCAGAAGGGACATTCTTTCACCTCTGGTGGACCTGTCCGAAAGTAAAGGCCTTTTGGGAAATGATACATAATGAGCTGAAAAAGGTATTCAGATATACCTTTTCTAAGAAACCAGAGGCCTTTCTTCTGGGCATGGTGGACCGGAAGGTGCCAAAGAAGGACAGAACCTTGTTTATGTATGCAACCACAGCAGCTAGGATTCTTATTGCAAAGTTCTGGAAGACACCAGATTTACCCACACTGGAGGACTGGCAGACGCAGCTGATGGACTACATGGAGTTGGCAGAAATGACCGGCAGAATTCGAGATCTGAGCGAAGAAACAATGGAGGAGGACTGGAAAAAATTTAAGGACTATTTGCAAAAACATTATAAGTTGTTTGAGTGTTAAGATTGTGCACGATTAAGAAACGTTATGCTTCTGCAATTTATTTTAAGTAAATGATAAAGTAAGTATTGATGGAAAAAAAATGAGACAAATTAGAAACAAAATATTATGTTTATTAAGAGTGTTAAAACTAAATTACAAATTTTTGAAATTGGTAACATAATAAATACAAAGGTATAACAAGTTGGGAAATAAGATAATAAATTGCTGAACTGGTTGGAATGATGAATGCAATGCCGAGAGGATGTGAGGAGGTCCAAAAGATGTCGGAAAAATTCTATAATGACTTTTTCTTTTCTCTCTGTTTTTCTTTATATAAATATAGAAAATGTTTCTTGTGTGTTGCTGTTCAAACAATTTTGTTCACCTATGAAAAGAAACGCAATAAAAAAAATTTTTTTTAAAAAAAAATAATATTCTTGCTGCTGTTATTGCATATAAAAAGAGCTTACATTCCTTTCTATTTTTGTCACTCCCCACAATGCCCAATAAAAATGCTTCTGGTTTCTTTATAAATGTATATTTCAACATTTTTTTCACATTCACTGCCATCTCATCCCTTCCTGCTTTTGAAATTCCACAGGCCGTTCTCTGCTGAATGCAAGCGCTCAGTGCAAATATGAGGTGGGATTTAGTTGAGGGAAAGGGCAGTTTCTTCCTTGTGGAAACCGAAAAGCCAAGTTAGGAGCCAAACTGTGACATGTAAAGCTGAGCGAGCTCTCCTTCTTGGGGGTCCTTGTTCACTTCTCAGGTCTTTTACAGGTTTCTGCAGTGGAGTCACCGTGACGCAGAAGGAACTGTTCAAATTTGCCCGGAAGGGGACCAAAACAAGTATGGAGTGTTCCCACAATGACAGCACCTACACAACTATCCTTTGGTATCGGCAGGAGAGCAACCATGCAGACAAGCGGCTGGAGCTCATTGGCTACTCTGTACATGGATCTGTGTCTATGGAGCGAAATATGGAGAAATACAGTATAGAATCAACAAATGTGACACATGCTTCCCTGTCCATCACTCCAGAACAAACTACAGATTCAGCCGTGTATTTTTGCGCAGCCAGTAAGGCACAGCAAGAACTTTCTGCCTCACAGCTGCACATAAACATTGCAGCTCTGCCAACACTCCCCTTCCTGCCCTCTATACCACACACACACACACACACACACACACACACACACACACACACACACCCCAGTCACTTACAGAGTCCTGTTTCATAAGACAATGAGAAACAGCAGCACTATCTGCCACTGTGGGCTTATGGACCCTCCACATGTGCCTATTTTCCAGGTACAGTCCTAAATTTACAGAAGCTGTCCTGTTTCTGATTTGATCCCGAAATGTCCCACTTTTCCTTAAGGTAAAGGTAAAGGGACCCCTGACTATTAGGTCCAGTCGTGACCAACTCTGGGGTTGCGGCGCTCATCTAGCTCTACAGGCCGAGGGAGCCGGCGTACAGCTTCCGGGTCATGTGGCCAGCATGACTAAGCCGCTTCTGGTGAACCAGAGCAGCGCACAGAAACACCGTTTACCTTCCCGCTGGAGCAGTACCTATTTATGTACTTGCACTTTGATGTGCTTTTGAACTGCTAGGTTGGCAAGAGCAGGGACCGAGCAACGGGAGCTCACCCCGTTGCGGGGATTCGAACCGCCGACCTTCTGATCAGCAAGCCCTAGGCTCTGTGGCTTAACCCACAGTGCCACCCGTCTCCCTTAACTTTTCCTTAGGATGCCCCTATTTTCATCAGAGAAATGTTGGAGGGTATGGGCTTATGGCCAGCAGCATTATTTATGATTTTCAATTGCATACATTTCAATAATTTTACAATCATTTGAACATTTCAAAACTTGACTTCCTTCCCCCTCTTTCTGCGGTTCCTTAAAATTATTTTAAATATTTTCTGCATATCAAAATTAATTTGCTCATTTATTCATCTCCTTTAAATGTATACTCTTATAACACTGCAGGTTATTACAATAATCCTGCCAATGTTCTTATCTGTTTACAATTTATTTGTAAATATTCAATAAACCATTTCCATTCTTTTATAAAAAGTTTGTTATCTTGATTTCCTATTTTTCCGGTAAGTTTCGCCATTTCTGCATATTCCATACGTTTTTGTATCCATTCTCCTTTTGCTCCTTTTCCATTTTTGGGCAAGTAACATTCTTGCCGCTGTAGTTAAATACATGAATATATTTCTATACAGTTTGGGTAGTTCTGTCCCTATAATCCCCAAAAGCAGGACTTCTGTTTCTTTTACATACGTTCTTTCAAACATCTTTTTCAATTCATTATATATCATTTCTCAGTAAGCTGGCTGACACGGTGTCTTTAGAAAGCATTCCAACCGTTATGTACTGAAGTTCTCACCCTGGACCAGCAGGGGGATACTGTAGATAGTTATGCAAATGAAGGATCGAAAGTGACGTTCAGTGATTGGATGGATACTGTAGATAGTTATGCAGATGAAGGATCAAAAGTGACGTTAAGTGATTGGATGGTTTTAGAAAGTTGTTACAGTAACATGGTACTGGAGCTCTATATAAGCAGGCTGACTGAGCCCTTCAGTTCAGTTCTGTCCTGGCCTGTGAATAAACAAGAGCTGTTTGAAGAATTGCTGTGTCGTCTGATATGTTCACCCACAACTTAACACCAACCCACCCACCCCCCATCTCCCAGAACCTGGCAAGCCTTAAAAGTAGGAGAGCAAAGAGCTCAAAGACAGAGGGCACATAGCAGCACCCGTAGAGGAGTTGATGAGCATGATGAATGAGGAAGTGGGAGAGACAAGGGGTGGAGATTCACTCAGGACAACGCCATTATCCAAGAGGCTGGATTCTATAGCCTCTCTCTGTAAAAACTGAAATAAAAAGGACGGCAATAAACTTTCCCTTGTCTTTATACTTTCCTGGGTAACTAGCTGGGAGCCGCTGACAGCATCCTGACAGTTATTTGCGTATCTTGCATAGAAATGTTTTCTTTTCTTTGACCCAAATCTACAGCCGATTCATCCCATCAGGCCCTTGAGTTTTAGAGTTAAGGAGAGAGGGATTTCTGTCTCTCCACATGATTCTTATATATCTTATCTTGTGACAATTACATAAAATGCAAATAACCCTCATGTTGTTGTTTAGTCGTTTAGTCGTGTCCGACTCTTCGTGACCCCCTGGACCAGAGCACGCCAGGCACTCTTGTCTTCCACTGCCTCCCGCAGTTTAGTCAAACTCATGCTGGTAGCTTTGAGAACACTGTCCAACCATCTCGTCCTCTGTCGTCCCCTTCTCCTTGTGCCCTCCATCTTTCCCAACATCAGGGTCTTTTCCAGGGAGTCTTCTCTTCTCATGAAGTGGCCAGAGTGTTGGAGTCTCAGCTTCACGATCTGTCCTTCCAGTGAGCACTCAGGGCTGATTTCCTTCAGAATGGAGAGTTTTGATCTTCTTGCAGTCCATGGGACTGTCAAGAGTCTCTTCCAGCACCATAATTCAAAAGCATCAATTCTTCGGCGATCAGCCTTCTTTATGGTCCAGCTCTCACTTCCATACATCACTCTGGGAAAAACATAGCTTTAGGCTAGCCTGAAAGGAAAGGTGATTGTTTTTGTTTCCCCTTTCCTGGACTACAGCGTCCTTTTTGAGATGGAGTGAGACTATATTGTAGGTGGAGCTTCCTTCAGCTGCTCAGAGACAACCCAAATTTCTAGACCGAAGTCTGCGATTAAACATCTCTGCTAGTCATCACTGGGTGAGGGTGTGAGAGAGAGGAATATCTTGATACCTCTGCACAAATTTAAGAGTCTTACAAAACATGTTAACAACCCCAGTTTGGGTTGCACAGGGAGGACTACTGAACTCCTGTTGCTAAGAGAGCTTTGTTGTGTTCATATAGACAGAACCAGACTGTTGGTGCCGGGGAAGGAAGCCGATATAATACAGTCACATAAAAGCCACATTCGACACTTGCAAAGAGCTCAGAGATGTGGATCATCTGGTGTGTGGCTATGTGCTTCTTAAAATTCGGTAAGTCCTTTGTCAGAATCCTCTTCTCTGCTTTACAGGCGGCTTTTAATATTCTAATCCGAGACCCAGGTTTAAATTTCCTCTTTCCTCTTTCTCTTTCAGGATTCTCAAATGCTGAGATCACCCAGCCATGGAGCCTGGTGCTGCAGGAAGACAAAACTGCACGGATTGAGTGCGAACAAAAATATCAGCACAACGTCATGTTCTGGTACCGCCAGGGTGCCGAGCCAGGTCTACAGCTCCTCTTTCACTACTATTATACCCAGCAACAGCCTGCAGGCAATGTTTCTGACCGGTTCACAGCTGATATGCCCAGCACAGATCGCTTGATCCTGAATATTTCCCCTGCAAAGCAGGAAGATTCAGCTGTGTATTTCTGTGCAAGCAGCAGAGACACAGCAGTTCAAAGTAACCTCTCCTTCCTACAAAATCCTCTGTGTGTCCTCATCACTCTGCCTGTGTGGGCAACTGTGCTTGAGTGGTACGATTCCATTTACCATGAAATATACTCAAGAGTCGAGAGTGGATTTCATGCTCTTTATTCAGCTCATAGTGGTGAGGAGGAGTGGAAGTTCCCCCACAATATCTGCTTTATATACATTATTTACACAATGGGCCCCACATGATTGGCTAATTCCGGGATCCTCCTGTAGGCCAATCAGGTTGTGGAGTCACTCCCACCTGGAGATGGATTGGGTGGCTCCTGCGGACCAATCATATTGCTGCATTGTTCTAGGACCAATCAGACTGCTGCATTCTGAATCCTGTTGTTCTAAGACCAATCAGACTGCTGCATTTTGGATCCTATTGTTCTAGGACCAATCAGACTGCTGCATTTTGGATCCTATTCAACTCAGTACATAACAACCATGTATGGACCAATGTGAGATTCCAATTCCTCTGCGGGGCTTCTGGCAATGGGAAACTCTAAGGCAGAGTATGTGCTCCAGAATCCTCTAAGGAGTTTGGATTCGGGACATTATAAACATTATAAAACAGTGTTCAGGGCCAGGCGGGTTTGCTGGCTGACCTGGCAGCCTCAGGCTGCAACATTTGCCTTTTCTATTATTGGAAATAGCATGTCTTTATCACTTTTCCATACGATAAAATGCTCAAATTATCCCGAGATCCTGGGAAGTGAAAAGCTGCCGTGATGACCTCGGGAGGTGGGCATTCAGCCAGACAAAGCCTTCCAGCAGCTATTTAGGACATGAAACCTCCACCAATTTTCTACTCTGAGCAGGTAGTGTGATCATTGGCAGAGACACCATGAAGTTCCTCTTGATCCTTACCTGTCTGGGAGTAGCGGGTGCGTCCTTTGATGCTGCTTCATCTTTCTCTCCTTGGAACTCAGGACAACTAAAAAAAAAAGAAAAGAATTTTCTATCATAGGCTCCACTGGAGACAGCAAACGCCCTCCAGAAGTTATATTTGTCAACCTGCTGGGATAACGCAGTTGTGAGCAGTGGTAGGGCTAGCATATGAACACATGGAGCAAGCTGTCTGTAGTGCCCTAAGCCCAGTGCATTTTTTCCTAGCAAAAGAGGTGCCAGAACTCTCCACGAACTTCTTCGTTTTCTTAGAATGGCAATGACGTGCATCTGAGAGGTGCTGGAACTGAGTTCTGGTGATTTCTGGCTGAAAAAAAGGCCCAGCTTTAGACTGTTCTTGGGTTGGTTGGTTTGCTTGCTTGCTTGCTTGCTTGTTTGTTTGTTTGTTTGTTTGTTTGTTTGTTTGTTTGCACTAAGATACAGGTCTTCATATGGGACGCGGGTGGCGCTGTGGGTTAAACCACAGAGCCTAGGACTTGCCAATCAGAAGGTTGGCGGTTCGAGTCTCCCAGTGACGGGGTGAGCTCCCGTTGCTCAGTCCCTGCTCCTGCCAACCTAGCAGTTCAAAAGCACGTCAAAGTGCAAGTAGATAAATAGGTACAGCTCCAGTGGGAAGGTAAACAGCGTTTCCATATGCTGCTCTGGTTCACCAGAAGTGGCTTAGTCATGCTGGCCACATGACCCAGAACCTGTACGCCGGCTCCCTTGGCCAAAAAAGCGAGATGAGCGCCGCAACCCCAGAGTCTGTCACGACTGAACCCAGTGGTCAGGGGTCCCTTTACCTTTTACCTTTACAGGTCTACATGGTCAGGGCCAGACCAATCATGAGGCAGGGTGAGGCAATTGCCTCAGGCAGCAGATCTAGTCTCCAGGGTGTGACCTGCTCCTTGAAGGCCACATCTGCTGCCTCCTCGGCAGCCCCATACCCAACGCCACCTCTGCAGAGGCCTTTTGGCAATAGGAGGCACTGCTGGTTTCCTCCCACCCTTGTTCCCAATGAAGATTTTTTGCCCCCACCCTTTGTTCCTGATGTAGATCTTCACTCACCCCTTCTTCCCTACCCAGGGTGCGGTGAGGAGCCATTTTGTGGCTCACCTCAGCTGCCAGAATATCTTGGGCCAGCACTATTCATAGTAAAGCTATTTACGACAGGCAGCTAGAGTCACCATATTGCCACTGTTTTGCAAAGACCTCCGCCTTGCTCGTTCCCTGGTTCGCTGCATGATTTGGCAAGGCACTGCCTTAGCCAAACCAACCTTCAACGGGGTTGTGTTTCAAAGAAAACTGTGGCAATAACTTCAGTACTCGGTACACTGAAGAGCCTTATGTAATGATAAATAATTTGTCTGTGCATAAGTTTTGTTGCAGCCTCTGCTCTGCAGCTGAAAACAGAGAGCAAGGTGGATTTTAGCACGGCGCAGT
Source organism: Podarcis bocagei (assembly GCF_964188305.1). NCBI lineage: Eukaryota > Metazoa > Chordata > Lepidosauria > Squamata > Lacertidae > Podarcis > Podarcis bocagei. Next base: position 34,479,685 of record NC_138143.1, on the reverse strand, counting down.
TGCTTCAGGAGTGATGGTGCCTCGTAAAAGTTTAGGCTATGCAGGGTCCTCAAAATGTTGTTGGACTCCAACTCCCATCATCCCCAGTCAGTATCACCCACAGTCAGGGATTCTGAGAGCTGTAGTCCATCAGTATGGAGAAAGATACTTTCTGCTAACCATCAGGCAATGGCTTTCCCCACCTGCTTTGCCCAACCCTCCAGCCCCAGGAGACTTTCCCAGACCATAATATGAGAAGAGCGGAAGCAGCTTAGAAGAGAGAAGAGGAGATATTCTTAAAAAAAAATTTTTATGTGTGTCCTTGTTTCTCAGTTGGATCTTTTTACATGGTTTCGTATGCTTTCTGGAATTTTTATGCATTGTGTCTATGATAATAGTTTATTAATTCTTGATTGTAATTGATAAGTGTAAAATGTTTAATTATTATTTGCTGGTATTTAATTTTACTGTTGACTATTGTATTTTAATGGATTATTGAATATTGCTCTATTTGATATAGGTTGTTTATTTTAAAGCTATTGTGACTTTTTTGTACAGTGGTACCTTGGTTCTCAAACTTAATCCATTCCGGGAGTCCGTTTGACTCCTGAAACCGTTTGAAAACCAAGGCATGGCTTCCGATTGGCTGCAGGAGCTTCCTGTACTCAATTGGAAGCCGCGTCGGACGTTCGGCTTCCAAAAAACGTTCGCAAACTGGAACACTCACTTCCACGTTTTCGGTGTTTGGGAGCCAATTTGTTTGGGAGACGAGCTGTTTGGGTACCAAGGTACCAATGTATTGGATCAGACTGTTACTACATGTGCAATCTTTGCTGCCTATTTTGTTGTTTCTTCAGATTGTAAAACGCCTTGTGTATAGTAATCTAGAAAGGCAGTACACAAATTAAAAGTGAAATGAAATGAAATATTTGGAGGGCACCACAAAAAACTACCCCTGATTTAAAGCATTCATGCAATCCAATCTTTGGCCTATCCATAAGAAATGTGGTGCCGTTCTTTGTGTGCAGCGAATTGGCAAAAAAATTACAAGGATCTTCTTGAGTCAAGGCGCTTCTGTTCAGTAAGATTATGCATTTCTGGCGAACATAGCAGGGTGATCGTCACTTTGCTTAGTTGACAACTGTCCTTGGCTGTCACAGCTGCTGTCCCCTTTGATGACGACGACAAGATTGTGGGAGGCTACACCTGCCAGGAGCTCTCGGTCCCCTACCAGGTGTCTCTGAATGCTGGATATCACTTCTGTGGGGGCTCTCTCATCAGCAGTCAATGGGTCGTATCAGCTGCTCACTGCTTCCAGTCGTGAGTAAAGAAGATTCAAATCCTTCATCTGTGTTGCTTAGGCTCTGTTTCCCTCTCCCCGGTACCTTCTTTCAGAGCTAACAAAGTTTGGATGGGACTAGGGCGTCACCAGGGAGACAGGTACCTTGGCATCTACATGCTGCAGATACTCAGGACAGATCAAAGAAAACAATTCTCCACATAAAGGTAAAGGGATCCCTGACCATTAAGTCCAGTTGTGACCGACTCTGGGGTTGCAGCGCTCATCTCGCTTTATTGGCCGAGGGAGCCGGCGTACAGCTTCTGGGTCATGTGGCCAGCATGACTAAGCCGATTCTGGCAAACCAGAGCAACGCACGGAAACGCCATTTACCTTCCCACTGGAGTGGTACCTACTTATCTACTTGCACTTTGACGTGCTTTCGAACTGCTAGGTTGGCAGGAGCAGGGACTGAGCAACGGGAGCTCACCCCGTCACGGGGATTCGAACCGCCAACCTTCCAATCGGCAAATCCTAGGCTCTGTGGTTTAACCCACAGTGCCACCCGCATCCCTAATTCTCCACATAGCCGCACAGTAACCTTGGGTCAAATGTTTGTGGTGATGGCTTCTCTGAGGGAGGGGAAGTGTGCTTGCAACTTTCAAGTCAGCGCCCCATAATCATGAAATAATAATAGTAATAATAATTTATTATGTATACGCTGCCCATCCGGCTGGGCCTCCCCAGCCACTCCAAGGCGGTTCCCAACAGATTAAAAACAGAATAAAACATCAAATATTAAAAACTTCCCTAAATGACATAAAAGACTTCCACTGAGTTATGAATGTATACCTTCTCTTATCCATGCATTTGAAAATAATGATAACCAAAGAATGAACCTAAAGTTGAGTTCACACAGTTTGGGCAACCAGCATTTCCTCATAGGAACTTTTGCGTCTTTCCAAAGCTTTGCTACACATATCCCTTGCCATTTGCTAAACAGTTGTTGACAATCCTAAGCTTCCTTTTTTAATCACTGCCTGGCCTTAAATATGACCAGGAAGATTGTCTGTGGATTTTCTTTTTCTTCCTATTTTAAGTTTTTCTTTATACTTTTCAAGTTTATACATTTCATTAGTTTTACAAATCAATTTAACATTTCAAAACTCGACTTCCTTCCCTGTCTTTCTGCAGTTCCTTAATTAAAAAAAAAAATATCTTCTGGATATCCAAATTCATTTCACTTGCTCATTTAATTATCTACTGTAAATATATACTCTTGTGAAACTGCAGGTTATTACAATAAGCCTGCTAATGTTCTTATCTGTTCACAATTGATCTGTAAATATTCAATAAACCATTTCCATTCTTTTATAAAAAGTTTGTTATCTGGATTTCTTATTCTTCTGGTAAGTTTCACCATTTCTGCATATTCCATGAGGTTTTGTATCCATTCTTCCTTTACTGGGACTTCTGCTTCTTTCCATTTTGTCGGTGGTTTTTCTGGCACTTTTCTGTACATGCTCTACGTGAATCAACCATATCACATTCTAGAGCTTCATTTAGATTAAACATTTTGGACTTTGGCTGAGAATTCCACACTGTAACATACACTTAATAATAACCACTGTAACGTGTTGCAAATATTTCAGTTTCCGCATCCAGGTGAGGCTTGGGGAATACAACATAAATGTCCTGGAAGGGTCAGAGGAGCTCATTGATGCGGAGAAACAAATTCCCCATCCCAAATATGACCCAGTTACCACGGACAACGACATTATGCTCATCAAGCTGGCTACCCCTGCCACCCTGAACTCCCGCGTCAGAGCCATTTCCTTGCCTTCGAAATGTGTGGCTGCTGGGACCGAGTGCCTGATCTCAGGATGGGGCAACACCCTCAGTGATGGATGTGAGTTAAAGCATGTTTCATGCATTCAAATCACACAGGGCAACTTTTCTTTCTGCAGGAATTCAAGGCCAAACTAGACATTGCCATGGAGGTGCATCTAGCAGCCTCTCAGCACTTTTAGTAGTAGTAGCAGTAATAATAATGATTATGTTGTTGTTTAGTCGTGTCTGACTCTTCGTGACCCCATGGACCAGAGCACACCAGGCACTCCTGTCTGCCACTGCCTCCCGCAGTTTGGTCAAACTCATGTTCGTAGTTTTGAGAACACTGTCCAACCATCTTGTCCTCTCTTGTCCCCTTCTCCTTGTGCCCTCCATCTTTCCCAACTTCAGGGTCTTTTCCAGGGAGTCTTCTCTTCTCATGAGGTGGCCAAAGTATTGGAGCCTCAGCTTCAGGATCTGTCCTTCCAGTGAGCACTCAGGGCTGATTTCCTTAAGAATGGAGAGGTTTGATCTTCTTGCAGTCCATGGGACTCTCAAGAGTCTCCTCCAGCACCATAATTCAAAAGCATCAATTCTTCGGCGAATATAATAATAATAATAATAATAATAATAATAATAATAATAATACCAATAATAATAATAATTTATAGCAGCACATGTAGGGGCTGCTTAACCTTTTCCTCCCTGGCTGTTCCACAGCCCATGTACCATTTCAAATGGAGAAATGGCATGTTTGGATGCTTCTCCGTACAAAACAAACCCGCCTGAATATTGAAATATGGCACGTTAGGGAGATTAAGCTGAAACTCATTTCTTATGGGATTGTTATTTAGAGCATTGGTACCCCCACTGGACGTGGGTGGTGCTGTGGGTTAAACCACAGAGCCTAGGACTTGCTGATCAAAAGGTCGGTGGTTCAAATCCTCGTGGCGGGGTGAGCTCCCGTCATTCGGTCCCTGCTCCTGCCCACCTAGCAGTTTGAAAGCACCCTTAAGTGCAAGTAGATAAATAGGGACCGCTTTCTAGCGGGAAGGTAAACGGCGTTTCCGTGTGCGGTGCTGGTGCTGGCTCGCCAGAGCAGCTTCATCACGCTGGCCACGTGACCCGGAAGGGTCTTCGGACAGCGCCGGCTCCCGGCCTCTTGAGCGAGATGAGTGCGCAACCCTAGAGTTGGTCATGACTGGCCCGTATGCGCAGGGGTACCTTTACCTTTACCCCCACTGTTTAGTCAAAAAAGGGCTTCTAATGTGGCTTAAAGGTAAAGGACCCCTGACAGTTAAGTCCAGTCGTGAACGACTCTGGGGTTGCAGTGCTCATCTTGCTTTACAGGCCGAGGGAGCCGGCGTTTGTCCGCAGACAGTTTTTCTGGGTCATGTGGCCAGTGTGACTAAGCCGCTTCTGGAGAAACCAGAACAGTACACGGAAACACCGTTTACCTTCCCGCCAGAGCGGTACCTATTTATCTACTTGCACTTCGACGTGCTTTCAAACTGCTAGGTTGGCAGGAGCAGGGACCGAGCAACGGGAACTCACCCCGTCGTGGGGATTTGAACTGCTGACCTTCCAATCGGCAAGCCCTAGGCTCTGTGGTTTAGACCAAAGTGCCACCCGCATCCCCAAGGTGGCTTATGTACCAACACAACACAAAAGGAAAAACGGGGCAGGGAGGGATGAGGAAAATAGCAAACTACAAAGTAGGTACATAGAAAGGGCAAGTTTTTGGTGGTTTAATTCCTGGTGTAATTCCTGAACTTTGCAAACCGTAGTGATATGGCCCTAGGAACACTATACAATATCACAGGTCATGTTGTGGTTCAGTAGTTTTTGCTTCTCTCTTAATTTCTTGGTTTATAACAATATTCCTTAATTCCTTTTCCCCCACCCACTCCATTTTGGGGCAGTCAACCTGCCAGAGCTTCTTCAGTGCCTGGATGCTCCCGTTCTAAGTGACGCCGAGTGCAAGGATGCCCTGGTGGGGCAAATCAGTCCAAACATGATATGCGCAGGATACCTGGAAGGCGGCAAAGATTCCTGTGACGTGAGATGCTTTTCTGTGCCTTTTTTCTTTTGCCCAGACACAAAATGCTGCTGCTGCTGCTGCTACACTTGTGCCTTTAATTAGAAGAACCATGCGGGTCACATTTGCAGATGACACCAAACCGGGGGAGGGGTAGCCAATGCCGCAAGATGACAGAATCAGGATTCGAAATGACCTTAACAGATTGGAGGATGGGAACCAAACTAATAAAATGAATTCCAATAGGGATAAATGCAAGGTTTTTCACTTAGACAGGGAAAACCAGCTGTGCACAAATAGAAGATTATGTTCCATACATTAAAAATAGGACACATTCTAGAAGGCAGGTTGAATCCAAACTGGGAAATATTGGCTTCTTGTGGAGTAGAGCCTAAGGGTTCAAACCATCTCCAGTGCTAAGTTGGGAAAATGAAACCCCTTTAAGGCCTTCAGAGGAGTGTGTGTGTGTGTTTTCCCCTTTAGAATGCCATAATCAGACTTCAGATGCATAAATTGGTACCCAACTAAAAAAAAAGTTTCTTAACTACCCAAATCTTTTATTTACAGGGGGATTCTGGTGGACCCATGGTATGCAATGGGGAGCTCCAAGGAATTGTTTCTTGGGGCATAGGGTGTGCTCTGAAAGGTTTTCCTGGCGTATACACCAAGGTCTGTAACTATGTGGACTGGATCCAAGAAACAATTGCGGCCAACTGAAAGATCCATCCCTGTCTTTGGATATTTGCCTTTTCTTCTGTTTAATTCAGCACCGTGCTAAATAAAGTCAGATCATGTGATGCAGCCATCTTTTTCTTTCATGAGTTAGCAGGGTTCTAAAAGTGAACTAATTCCCCCCTCTATACTTTGAAGTTTTTATACTGGGCATCCGTGTTAAACATTCCTGTCACACAGTATTCCTGACAATTATAACCAGTGCTATTTTTCTTTTTAAAAAATATGTTTAGGGGTACTCTCATTTTGACTCAAGAAAATGACCATTTTATAGTTCAAATGAGGGAAATAAATACAGTAAATAGACAAAAGTACAAAGAACATGCATTACTCATATTGAAATACTGCCCCTCAATGAGGCCAAACTTTCATCAGTAAAAAACCACACATCCACATTCCACACTGCTTCACACATTAAACGCTCACTTCCATATGAGACTCAGGAAACACTGGGAAAGGAAAGGAAGCTGCCATTGGAGGTGGTAACAATGAAACTGACCAATCACCGTGCTAGATTCTAATTCCTACTTCACACATTAAACGCTCGCTTCCTTCTGAGACTCAGGAAACACTGTGACAAGAAATGAGGCTACCATCAGGGGTAGCAACAGAACTGACGATTCACCGTGCTAGAGAAGAAAGTAATTTTTTATACTTTTTAAAGTTTCTTCTCCCGTTAGATTCACAAAATGTTTAGGGGTATGCGTACCCTGCGTACCCCCAGAAAAAAGCACCGATTATACCACCCATTAAGGAAGTAAGTTCATTTTGGAATGAATGGAGAATTGAACCAAATGGGGTTCAGTTTCAAAATAAATGCATCGGGCAATGAATGGTTGTGTAGATTTCTTGCCCCATTTGTACCCATTTGTTGGCAGTGAAGCTTACCTGGCTTTGGGGGCTGATGCTCTTAGAGGCTGTCGTTATATTTATCCATGATGAATTGTACGACATTTTGGGGGGAAGGGAATAGTAGCTAACACAAAAAAGTGCCCACACAACTGTTAACTACTGAAATCAGTTTTGCTATCACTGCCCCCATGGCGACAGCAACTTTCCCACCCACCCCTAAAGTCAGAAGCAAGAACCAAAGAACAAAAATGCATGTAGGTACCGAAAGAAATACGAGTCTAATGAATGAATAATGAAGAATTGCCCTACTCGATAAAACCGAGAATCCTCCCGTTTAAATATATTGTTACAAAAGTTAGGTGCCTCCCCATTTCTGTGCTGAGCAGTGGCAAGGGCCCATGGGGTACCAGGCACAAATCCAGTGTCTGTGGTCCTTTGGGGAATTGAAGACATGGCGGAGGCTGTGGTAGCTTTAAAAATGTGATTTATTCACATACAGTGGTACCTCGGGTTACAGACGCTTCAGGTTACAGACTCTGCTAACCCAGATATAGTACCTCGGGTTAAGAACTTTATCTCAGGATGAGAACAGAAATCGTGCCCCCCCCCCCACAAAAATCCTGGCTACACCCATGCATGCAAAGTTCAGGCTTTGCTCCCACTCAGGATTGACATCTTACAGGATACCTGTAACTATTTGTGGCTACTGCCAAAGAAAGCTGAGTGGCAAAAAAAATTGTGGTTAATTACAGTGGTATCTCAGGTTACAGACGCTTCAGGTTACAGACACTTCAGGTTAAAGACTCCGCTAACCCAAAAATAGTATCTTGGGTTAAGAACTTTGCTTCAGAATGAGAACAGAAATTGCGCAGCGGCAACGGGAGGCCCCATTAGCTAAAGTGGTACCTCAGGTTAAGAACAGTTTCAGGTTAAGAACGGACCTCCAGAACGAATTAAGTTCTTAACCCGAGGTACCACTGTATTTACACCTGATTTTAGATGGAGTCCAGATCTTAAAGCATGGTCATCTCAAGAGGGGCTTGTTCCCACCAGCAGGGCAGCGCTAGAGTCCAGGGCACCTCTTTCTCTTTTTCCTCCCTTCTTCCTCTCAGCACACCTTGTTAAATAAACTCTTTTCATGTCACCTCGCACCCAGTTACCCAGGCAACGTTCCAAACCCCTAGTCTGTTCACACCTCAGGGCAGGGGGGAAGGACAGTTCTCCTGTGCTGCCAAATGGCCTTCAATGGCCCTGCATTGTTTCTTAATGGCCCTAGCTTGGCCAGGTCCTTTTGCATAGGCTGGCCCAGGAATCCCTCTGCAGCTTGCATTTCTCCCTTCACATCCCAAGTCATCAAAATCTTACCATTTGTTAATTTCTAGGGGTCATCCCCCCACCCAATCTATAACACCATTATTGTCTAACCAGATGCTTTGAGAAAGCCTCCCAGGTCAAACTCTGTTGACGCAAGCAGCTGATTACCAGAACCCATGACGCAAGCAGCTGATTACCAGAACCATGTATCGCCAAACTTGCTGTTTTTGGACTACAACTCCCATCATCCTTAGCTAACAGGACCAGTGGTCAGGAATGATGGGAATTGTAGTCCCAAAACAGCTAGAGGGCCAAGTTTGGCCATGCCTGTATTACACAGATTCGTGCTTGGAGGACAGAACAGGGGTCATCCACCACCTGACAAATAACAGTCTCTTAGGCACAAAGACTTTTCTGAAAATCTTGAGCATTGTCATCATGGACTGGGGTGGCTCTGCAGAGTTTTGGAGGGAGTTCTCTCCCAACCCTACCTGGGCATGCTGCAGACTGAATGGTGGACCTGCTACACACAAGGCAGAAGTGCTACCAATGAGCCACACATCTCTTCCCCAAAGGACTTGAGACCGGTGGAGGTCTATATACATAGGTTTACATTGGAAAGAGGTGTTCCACTGGGAGTGGCCACTACCGAGAAGGCCCTCTGCCTGGTTCCCTGCAACCTCATTTCTCATAGTGAGGGAACCGCCAGAAGGCCCTCAGAGATAGATCTCGGTGTCCAGACTGGATGATGGAGGTGGAAACGCTCCTTCAGGTATGCTGGGCTGAGGTCATTTAGGGCTTTAAAGGTCAGCACCAACACTTTGAATTGTGCTTGGAAATGTACTGGGAGCCAGTGTAGATCCTTTAGGACCAGTGTTATGTGGTCCCAGTGGCCACTCCCGGACACAAGTCTAGCTGCCACATTCTGGATTTGTTGTAGTTTCTGAGTCACCTTCAAAGGTAGCCCCACGTAGAGCGCGTTGCAGTAGTCCAAGCTGGAGATAACTAGAGCATGCACCATTCTAGCGAGACAGGTAGGGTCTCAGTCAGTGTACCAGATGGAACTGGTAGACAGCTGCCCTAGACACATAACTGACCTGTGCTTCCATAGACAGCTGTGAGTCCAAAATGACCCTCAAGCTGCGTGCCTGGTCCTTCAGGGGCACAGTTATCTCATAGCCTTATCCTCCATGAATTTGTCTCTCTGCAGCCTGGATCTCAACCAAGATAAGTAGCATTAACTGGTATGAACCCTGGAAAAAGGAGGTATGAACATGGTAGGGAGGAGAAGCACTCAGTGCCATTAATAGGTGAAGCTTTTCCTGGCATGGAGATACCATGTTAAATTTCTCTATTCTAGGCTACTGTGAAATGCGAAAGAGCAGGGGAAGAAGAAAAACTGCAGCCTTCTATATCACTTCCCCTTGCACGTGTTACACTAGCAACAATTCTCCATGGTTCTCTGTGCCAGAACTATGGGCACCAACCAGCAGGAAAGTTTTCTCCCCGCTCTGGGAAGGAAAAACCTGGGTTTGACAGAGTTGTATAGATAGGATAATGAGGGAGTGCAGAATTGATCTCTGGAATCTTTCTGACTTCTCAGGGCCAGGGGGAGGTCTTTTGCAACCCAGGGTAGGGGAACGAATGCTCCCTGCGCCAACATTTTGTCATATGCCGGGCAGGAGAATCTAAACTCATGAAATAACCACAACTACACCCACCGGATGTGCATGTCCATATTCAAGTTCAGAAGATACTGGGCAGATTTTACTAGCTGATGCAATTGGAGATATGTCTGCCATTAGCAGGCAATAGGTGACCTTTTATTTGAGGACAGTTGGGGCATTCTGGGGCATGAATGTTCCTTCTCGGCATGGTGCACCCACATAAAGCTCGTGTCCTCCAACATTTCTCCGATGAAAATAAGGATGTCCTATTCCATCATCATCATCATCTCCATCATCGTCATTGTCATAATAATACCACTCTACCTATCAGACTGAGGGACGCGGGTGGCACTGTGGGTTAAACCACAGAGCCTAGGACTTCCCGATCAGAAGGTCGGCAGTTCGAATCCCGCAACGGGGCGAGCTCTTGTTGCTCGGTCCCTGCTCCTGTCAACCTAGCAGTTCAAAAGCACATCAAAGTGCAAGAACATAACTAGGTACCGCTCCAGCAGGAAGATAAACGGCGTTTCTGTGCACTGCTCTGGTTCGCCAGAAGCAGTTTAGTCATGCTGGCCACATGACCTGGAAGCTGTATGCTGGCTCCCTCGGCAAGTAAAGCAAGATGAGAGCCGCAACCTCAGAGTCGGCCACGACTGGATCTAATGGTCAGGGATGCCTTTACCTTTTACCTATCTGACTGGGTTGCCCCAGCCACTCTGGGCCACTTTCAACATATATTAAAACATAATAAAAGATGAAACATTTAAAAACTTCCCTCTGCAGGGCTGCCTTCAGTGTCATCTAAAGGTTGTATAGTTACTTATCTCCTTGGCTTGGGGGCCACATAACTCCATTTCCTCCAACATTTCTCTGGTGAACATATGTCCTAAGGAAAAGCGGGACATTCCGTGATCAAATAAGAAACCAGAATGGCTTCTTTAAATCTGGGACTGTCCCTGAAAAACAGGGAAATTTGGAGGGTCTGTGTGTGGGATCTGTAGTTACAAAGGATTCACAACACGCCCTAGCCAGAATAGTGTAGTTATTAGGTTATGAAATTCTCTGTAAAGCTAAAGAAGGTCAGAACAATGTATGAACAGGGCTTGGTGGTTTCCTCGGCACTGTATATTTCCCTTTTTTTAATAAAATATTTATTAAAGTTTCACAAATTATATAATCAAACACAACAATACAAACAAACACAAACAAGAAAAAGCAAGTATACTTTCAAATCCTTGTTTTCTTAAAACTTACTTCACCGACCTCCTCATACCTCCCCTTTCTGCATTCCAATTTCAAATATTTAGTTCAGCAAATCCTCACCCTTAATTTTATCTAATTGTTAACCTTTCTTTTCTTTTAACTTAATCTTTACAGCTGTAATCCACTTAATTTCTAAAGCCACATCATTTTAACACTCATTAATTTTACAATGTTTCTTAAGATAGTTCTTAAATTTCTTCCAATCTTCTTCCGCCGTCTCTTTTCCCTGATCTTGGATTCTGCCAGTCGGCACTGTATATTTCCTTTTTTTTTTAATAAAATTTTTATTGGTTTTACAAAATTTTATAGAACAAACAAACACTTAAAAAGACAAACATACACGTATAATTTCATATCATATTTTCATAAACCTCTTTTCTGGGACTTCCCCATACCCCCCCTTTCTGCATCCCAATGTCCATAATTTTATAGCAACTCCCATTTGTTACTTTCCAACCTCTGTCATCTTAGTCATCTCTATATTCTGACCTTATATCACTGTATCCCTTTGTTCCTGAAAACCACAACACTCTAACATTCATTAAGTTTATAATAGTCCTTAAGATAACTTTTAAATTTTCTCCATTCTTCTTCCGCCGTCTCTTTTCCTTGGTCACGGATTCTGCCTGTCATCTCGGCCAATGTCATATAGTCCATCACTTTCATCTGCCATTCTTCCAGAGTGGGTAGATCTTGTGTCTTCCAATACTTTGCGATGAGTATTCTTGCTGCTGTTGTAGCGTACATGAAAAAAGTTCTATCCCTCTTTGACACCAATTGGCCGACAATGCCCAAGAGAAAGGCCTCTGGTTTTTTAGGAAAAGTACATTTAAGTACCTTTTTCATTTCATTATAGATCATTTCCCAGAAAGCCTTAATCTTCGGGCATGTCCACCAAAGGTGGTAGAAGGTACCTTCAGTCTCTTTACATTTCCAACATTTGTTGTCGGGCAAATGATAAATTTTTGCCAGCTTGACTGGGGTCATGTACCACCGATAGACCATTTTCATAATGTTTTCCTTTAAGGCATTACATGCCGTGAATTTAATACGGCACTGTATATTTCCTGCCCAGTCTGGCCGAAGTTTAGCATAGGCCTGCCATTTATCTGCCATATAATTCCATGCCCTACAGTTCCGACGGGCTTTAGAATTCTGCGCTCCCTTGGGCTGTAGCCCACACAGAACAGGATTACAGGATTTGTGATGTTTCATAAGCATCCAAGATGGCGGAAAGGGGGCCCAAGACAGGACTCAGCTGTGTACATTGGCAGAACTACACACACCACAACATCTCAATTCCTAGAAATGTTTCACTTCAGATATAAGGCACCTGGGGTTATGTTATCACCTTGGGCACTTGCAAGGTCTATTTTAACCAAGCTGATGCAAGACTATGGGAAGTGGAAAGCTGTTGGGACCTTGGGCTGAGGAGATAAGGTCCTAGGGAAGGTATAAATGTGGAGAGATGCCTTCAGAAAGTCCTGTTGTAATTGACGAATCCACTGAGAAGACATCATGAAACTCCTCTTGGTCATTGCCTTCCTGGGAGCAGCAGGTGAGTCTTTCAAAATGCCAGGTTTTAAAAGAATACAAAATGAGCCCCTGTTTCCAGTGGGTTTTGGGTACTGTTTTGAAAAGAATTTGTTAGCTCTTTTTTATGGTATGTCTGCATATCACCTTGAGACAGATGTAAAAGGTGATTCGTAAATTAATTTATTACAGAGTAATGAGGAGGTTATAAAATAATGGAGTTCTGAAGTCGTGGGTCTATACTAGGTAAGACCGTTGCTGTAGATCAGCCATAGGCAGCGTCGGCCTGCCAGATATTTTGGGACTACAACTCCCATGATCCCTAGCTAGCAGGACCACTGGTCAGGGATGATGGGAATTGTAGTCCCAAAACATCTGGAGGGCTGAGGTTGCCTATGCCTGCTGTAGATGCTTGAGGAATTCATTCTTTAAGAATTCTAATGTAAAATTATCTGATCTAATATGTGGATTGCAACACAGTGATTCATTAGTTTCTGCACTTTCCAGTTCTCAATTCAAAAATCATATAGAAACATATGACATCTCTTTTGAGAGAAAATACTACTAATTTATTATTTCTACCCCCACCCATCTGGCTGGGTTTCCCCAGCCACTCTGGGCGGCTTTCAACAGAACATTAAAAACCGAGTAAAACTTCAAACATTAAAAACTTCCCTAAACAGGGCTGACTTCAGACATCTTCTAAAAGTCAGATAGTTGTTTATTTCGTTGACATCTGATGGGAGGGCGTTCCACAGGGTGGGTGCCACTACCGAGAAGGCCCTCTGTCTGGTTCCCTGTAACCTCCCTTCTCACAGTGAGGGAACCACCAGAAGGCCCTTGGAGCTGGACCTCAGTGTCCAGGCTGAATGTCAGTGTCTGAGCTGAATGATGGGGATAGAGATGCTCCTTCAGGTGTACTGGGCCGAGGTACAGTATACAGAAAATACAGAAACTGAGAAGAGATTTTAAAATATTCATTTAAAAAGACATATGTTTATATGTGCATCTTCATGCAGTGTCTTTTAAATACAGATTTGTATGGGAACTGGACAGAGCAGTCCTATGGGTGAACATATGTAAAACTGATTTGCACATCCCTAAGAACCAGAAATAGAAATATTCCTGAGATGTGACCACATGAAACTCAAGGGATCAAGCAACTGCCTCTCCCTTCTTAACCTTAACTTCAAGGCCAGGTCATGTTATCAAGAAGAAACTGTGCCTAATTTGGGGTTTTGTTTTGCTTTCTGAAGAATCCAAGTTACTTTGCAGTCCATGCTCATTCTGATTTTCCCTGTTTTTGTCAGTTGCTCGCCCCTTTGATGATGACGACAAGATTGTGGGAGGATACACTTGCGAGAAGAACTCCGTCCCCTACCAAGTATCACTGAATTCTGGGTACCACTTCTGTGGCGGTTCCCTCATCAATGAACAATGGGTTGTCTCAGCTGCTCATTGCTACAAATCGTGAGTGACTGACACTTTCTTTCTCCATTGCCGTGTTTGTACTGCAAACCCACAAGAGCTCAACATTTCAGCGGAGCTGGAGTTTAGGAATAGTAAGAACCACTGTGGGTTTCGAGGGCTCCAGATTGTTCAGAGTAGACCCCTCTCATTTTTATGTAACTAAGCAACACCACAGCCCATTGCCATGATGGAGCCATTGGTAGCTGCATCTGAATATAGATTTTGAAAGCATATTCTGGGTGGGTCTTCCAGGACAATGCGCTGAACTAGATCCTAAAGGGTAGAATGAAGAAAGCCCTCTATTGATCCAGGAAAGGCAAAAGGCAGGATTTCTAATATTTATACTAGACCCATCCAATCCAGAGACTTCTTGCCATCTGTCAAACACTGTCTCACAGTACCTGAAGCCTCCCTGAGTCCCTTTGGGGAAGGGGCAGGATATAAATTTAACAAACAAACAAACAAACAAACACACAAGCATTTCCCTTTGAACTTAAAGAGGACTCTGAGATCTGAGCATGAGGATTGAGCCACAAAGAGACGTTTCTCTGTCTTGAGTCTCACACCTTTCGCTAAATTGTGTTGTGTACTTAGAGCTTCGCTGGGATTATTTCCAATTTTTATTGAACATAATTTATTTACCACTTCAGTGCTCTTTTTCTAGAAGAAGAAGTGCCAGAGCTCAGCCATTTTATTGTAGTAACTGGTTTACATGAAATCTGGAATCTAATGTGCAATTTAAAAAAACAAACAAAAAACCCACAAAATTTCCAGGGACAGCAGAAAGGCACCACTTATAGTCATTTTAATGAACGGGCTGGTACCATGCTGTTTTTTATTATAACAATTTGTATGGTTTTAATAGATATATATCTCTATTGATGTATGTTTAAATGTTTTTTATGATATGTTTTTCTGTGTTTTTAGCAATTCATATTTTTATGACAGGTAAAAAGGTGTGGTGGTATAAATAAATATATAGCAACAGCAACAACAATTAATGGAATGATATAAATATATAGCTATTATTATTATTATTATTATTATTATTAGAATTAGAATTTATTTATTCAGTATTCACAGAGAGAGACAAAGGAATGCAGTTTCTATTAAATAATGGCGTTGCTCCTAGTCCTACCCCCTCTGTCTCTCCTATTCTACGTCATCCCTACGGTAGCTGATCTGAGCTTTCTGCCTCTGAGCTTTCTGTTCTACTACTCGCAATGCCCGCCTAGTCCTGGGAGGGGGGGGTCAGTAATGCTTTCCATAGACACTGAATCTATCAACTGTCTCTCCCCCGATGCGTCTTCTTCCTGCTGTTCTTCTCCCAATCTTTCCCAGCTTTCCCCCTCTGCATCCTCTGAACTGTGGCCTTCTGCAAACCACTGTTCTAAATCTATACAGTGGTACATCTGGTTACGTACTTAATTCGTTCCGGAGGTCCGTTCTTAATCTGAAACAGTTCTTAACCTGAAGCACCACTTTAGCTAATGGGGCCTCCTGCTGCTGCCGTGCCACCGCTGCACAATTTCTGTTCTCATCCTGAAGCAAAGTTCTTAACCTGAAGCACTATTTCTGGGTTAGCGGAGCCTGTAACCTGAAGTGTATGTAACCCGAGGTACCACTGTACTGTCCCCCTGTTCTTGGGAAGGTTCAGGAGAAGGGGCGGCCCCCCACCATTCCTCCTCAGTCCAGCCCCTGACAGGCCAGACACCGCACAGTGCCCTCAGCACCCTGTCAACACTTGATTTTGCAGCCGCATCGAAGTGAGGCTTGGAGAGCACGACATTATGCAGGTGGAAGGAGGTGAGCAGTTCATCAATTCCGAAAAGGTCATTCGCCATCCAAAGTACAACTCTTGGCTCCTGGATAACGACATCATGCTCATCAAGCTGAGCTCCAATGCTGAGATTTCCTCACGCATCACCCCCATCACCTTGCCTAGCGGATGCGCAGCTGCCGGAACTGAATGCTTGATCTCAGGGTGGGGCAACACTCTTAGCAGTGGAGGTGAGCATGAACATGGTTTAGTCAACCCATCGGCATTTATTTATTTACTTATTATTTAAACTACCTTTCAACCAAGGTTCCCATCTCAGCAGTACCTAATTCCACAGCTAACAAAACAGCCCACTTTCTCGTCGATCCCCAAAGGTCTGATGGGGCAGATAGAAAAGATGTCAGGCCCAATTCATAGTGTTGGTTTTGACCTATAAAGCCTTAAACGGCTCAGGATTGCAATACCTCAAGGTCTGCCTCTTCCCATATGAACCTACCCAGACCCTGAGATCATCTTCTGAGGCCCTCCTTCGTGTGGATTCTCCTCGAGAGGTCCGGAGGGTGGCAACACGAGAAGGGGCCTTCTCTGCAGTGGCTCCCCGCCTGTGGGATGCTCTCCCCAGGGAAGTTAGCCAGGCAAAAATGTTCCTTTTTAACCAGGCCTTTGGTTGACCTGATTGACATCCTATACCCTTTAAAAATGTTGCTCCTTTTTTGGGGGGGTTTACTGGATTATTGTTTCTATTTTTATTTTATATATTGTGATCTTTTTTGTGAACCACCCTGAGACCTCCGGGTATAGGGGGTATGTAAATTCAATAAATGAAATGAAATGAAATGAAATGAAATGTAAGCACCTCAGCAGTTTTGATATCTTGTGAGCTGATCAGTGAAGCTCTCGTGCCTTTTTACATAAGGCTAGAGGCCCACAAATAGGGACGCAGGTGGCGGTGTGGGTTAAACCACTAAGCCTAGGACTTGCCGATCAGAAGGTCGGCGGTTCGAATCCCCGCGACGGAGTGAGCTCCTGTTGCTCGGTCCCTGCTCCTGCCAACCTAGCAGTTCAAAAGCACGTCAAAGTGCAAGTAGATAAATAGGTACCGCTCTGGCGGGAAGGTAAACGGCGTTTCCGTGCGCTGCTCTTGTTCTCCAGAAGTGGCTTAGTCATGCTGGCCACGTGACCCGGAAGCTGTATGCCGGCTCCCTCAGCCAATAAAGCAAGAGGAACACCACAACACCAGAGTCGGTCACAACTGGACCTAATGGTCAGGGGTCCCTTTACCTTTACCTTTAGAGGCCCACAAAGATAGACAACATCTCTCTTCCCAACATTCCTGGCTTCTTGTCTTAGTTGCACCCCTTTTCCTTTTCCTTCCAGTCAACTACCCTGACCTTCTTCAGTGCTTGAATGCTCCCATCCTCGCTGACGCCGAGTGCCGAGATGCTTATCCAGGGCAAATCACTGACAACATGATCTGTGTCGGGTACTTGGAGGGCGGCAAAGACTCCTGCCAGGTGAGAGGATTCACCTTTAGTTCCATTATTAAATGAGGAGCTCTGAGCCCTTGAAAATACAGTGGGACCTCGGGTTAAGAACTTAATTCATCCTGGAGGTCCGTTCTTAACCTGAAACTGTTCTTAACCTGAGGTACCACTTTAGCCAATGGGGCCTCCCATTGCCGCCACGCAATTTCTGTTCTCATCCTGAAGCAAAGTTCTTAACCCGAGGTAATATTTCTGGGTTAGCAGAGTCTGTAACCTGAAGCATCTGTAAGCCGAGGTACCACTGTAATTAACCACAATTTTTTTTTTTTGCCACTCTGCTTTCTTTGGCAGCAGCCACAAATAGTTACAGGTATCCTGTAAGATGTTAGCCCTGAGTGGGAGCAAAGCTTGAACTTTGCATGCCTGGGCGTAGCCAGGATGTTTTTTTGGGGGGGGGCAGGCCTTTTGTTAGAGGGGGCAGAACCAACGTGATTGGTCAGTTAGTTATTTCTATTGTTTTACCTGATGAGGGGGGCAGCTGCCCCCTCCCCTTGGCTACACCCGTGTTTGCATAATACACTTTGTGTTTATGCTGCTTCCACCATTTTCTGTGGTGGAGGTGGGGATATTTGCGAAGCATCAGGTTGCACACTTTGTCTGAGGGCGAAATCAGCATCTTAAGCAAGAATCACTGCTTGTTTCCTCAGAGGCTGAATTCACACTGCAAAGCAACTATGCTGCAGCACAAGGTGGGGTAGACATTCAGTTCAGTTCCCATGTGAAGGCAAACCTACATAATTCACGCTTTCTAAAACAATACACAAAGCAAAGCACAGCTCTGCCCTAAATTCACACGTCTCCGAATATTGCAATGCAGTTCTTTAAGCAAGTCACATAAACAAAAAACACATACGTGCTAGACTAAAGTGTGTCTAAAAATGAATTATTGGTGAAAATAACGTTTCAAAAATGCAGTATATTGCGGGAAATTGCTTTGCAAAAATCTGCATATTAGCCATATAAAAATGTGTATATTTAGCATATAAAAATGTGTATATTCAGAGAAATTCACGCAAAAATACTGATAAATTATCCCGAGGACTTAAAGAAGCACAAAACCTTAGGTGGAAATGTGGAGAACTAAACTTAAGTCTGGAAAAATCAGAAACCAAAACTGACTATTTGGCTCATCGCTTGCTGTAGAGCTCCTATTTAAACACTGCCATGTTATCTGGGCACTTGCTTGGTGTGACCATTTTACTGTGAGAACGGGAGGACTCTGGTTGCTGCTGCTCTTCTGTTCTTGTGGGCTGGGCAGAAGAAGCCCCAAAACTGGGGCAGAGACATGGAGAAGAGAGATTCCCAGAACTCAAGGGAAAACAAGACTTCAATTGATATTTTTTCCAATTTTTTTAATTGATTTTCCAAATTTATAACAAACATAGACAAACAAACAAACATAAATCCTAACTGTAATAGTTCCACTTTTGTTAACATTCGACTTCCTCGAACCCCCCTGGCTGAGTTTCAATGTATGTCATTGTAGGAGTTTTCCAAAACTAATTTCTCATAAAATTTACTTAGTTAACATCTTTCTTTATTTTCATATTAACTTTAGGCATATTATTGTATAACATCACATATTTAAATCCTAAGCCAATCTGGTACTTGCAAGGATTTCTATTTAAGTTATCTTAGCATATTTAGCTAAATAGTCTTTAAATTTAATCCATTCTTCCTGGTACTCCTCCTCCTTCTGGTCACGGACTCTTCCAGTCAGGTCGGCTAGCTCCCAAAAGTCCATCATCTTCATCTGCCATTCCTCCACCGTTGGCACTTCTTGTGTTTTTAATGGATATTTTTGCTGTCATACAAGGAAAAGCAACATGACCTGGGCTGGATGCATGCCATGTTTCACTTGCAACCTCTTTTGTCTCGCAGGGGGATTCCGGTGGCCCCGTGGTCTGCAATGGCGAGCTCCAGGGCATCGTTTCATGGGGAATGGGCTGCGCTCTCTCTGGCTACCCCGGAGTCTACACCAAGGTCTGCAACTATATTGACTGGATCCAGGAAACCATTGCTGCTAACTAAGACAGCAATTCCTCCTCTAGTTTCAACATACTAGCACCCTTTGCTTCTCATGTAATTCGTCTTAATAATAACAATATAAAAAAAGAATTCCAAGGAAATAAATGAATACAGATTACTAAACCTATCCTGGTTCGTGGTTGTTTTATTTTCACCACACTCCAATCAAAGGGCATATCTGTGCTACAGACTTTTATCGGGGCACTTTTCACTTTCATATTTCCACTTCTTTTTACCCTATTTATAAACTGCATTTCTTTATTTATGATGATTCCTACCAAGACGACTTACAACTAACATTCAATTACAAAAGAACCCTTTTAAAAAAACCTAAAAGGAAAAAGAACACATTTAAAATGTTAACATATTAGAAACAGCATCACACTGCGCAAACTCAGATTTTCTAACCCTAACCCTTTTAGAATTAGGTGGGATTTTTAAAAATATATTTCTTTTCCCCTTTTGTTTTAATGTATGTACTGTACATGGGTTATTGTCTTTTGGTTGGTTGGTTGGTTGCAAGTTGCTTTGAGTTGCCCTGGGCAAGATAAAGCAACTAAGAAAATAAACAAATACCCAACAGAAAAAGAATATGAATTTCAGGCGACTTATGCACAATAACATTACCATGCTGCAATGCAAAGATCAAATTTAAATTCTGCAGTGCTTCCTTTTCTCTTGGCAGTGCCAGACCATCCGAGTGTCCCTATTTTCCAGAGACAGTCCCAGACTTACAGAAGACATTCCGGTTTCTAATTTGATCCCAGAATGTCCTGTTTTTACTTAGAACATCCCTATTTTAATTGGAGAAATGTCGGTGGGTTTGGAGCTATGCCATCCCCAAGCCATCTGAGAGCAGCCCTGTATAGGGAAGTTTTTTTAATGTTCATTAAACATCATGGTTTTATATATGTTGGAAGCCACCCAGAGTGGCTGGGGCAACCCAGTCAGATGGGTGGGGTATAAATAGTAAAATATAGTAGTAAAAGGGAAAGGTAAAGGGACCCCTGACCATTAGGTCCAGTCGTGGCCGACTCTGGGGTTGCGGCGCTCATCTCGCTTTATTGGCTGAGGGAGCCGGCGTACAGCTTCTGGGTCATGTGGCCAGCATGACTAAGCCACTTATGGCGAACCAGAGCAGCACACGGAAATGCCGTTTACCTTCCCGCTGGAGTGGTTCCTATTTATCTACTTGCACTTTGAGGTGCTTTCGAACTGCTAGGTTGGCAGGAGCTGGGACCGAGCAACGGGAGCTCACCCCGTCGCAGGGATTCAAACCGTCAACCTTCTGATCGGCAAGCCAAAGATCTCCCTATTTTCATCAGATAAATGTTGGAGGGTATGCAGTGGAGGAACTTACACTAAGATCCTTCAGTCTGAAGCCTAGAATCATAGAATCATAGAATCATAGAGTTGGAAGAGACCACAAGGGCCATCGAGTCCAACCCCCTGCCAAGCAGGAAACACCATCAGAGAACTCCTGACATATGGTTGTCAAGCCTCTGCTTAAAGACCTCCAAAGCAGGAGACTCCACCACACTCCTTGGCAGCAAATTCCACTGTCGAACAGCTCTTACTGTCAGGAAGTTCTTCCTAATGTTTAGGTGGAATCTTCTTTCTTGTAGTTTGGATCCATTGCTCCGTGTCCGCTTCTCTGGAGCAGCAGAAAACAACCTTTTCCCCTCCTCTATATGACATCCTTTTAAATATTTGAACATGGCTATCATATCACCCCTTAACCTCCTCTTCTCCAGGCTAAACATGCCCAGCTCCCTTAACCGTTCCTCATAAGGCATCGTTTCCAGGCCTTTGTTTGTTTGTCTTCCATCTTGGGAAGGCAGAAATTCCGCATCAGCCTTTGATGGATACCATGTGCAGAGTCAGGGAATTTGTTAGTTCTCTAGATAGCCTTTCGTTCCCTCTTGTATGTGGATTTAGTTAAGGTATGGGATCTCTGTGAAGAATATCCCGCAATAACTCTGTCCCCTGCTTCAAAACATTACAGTTGGAGGCTTCCCTCTGCTGGCTGCTTTAGGGACTTCCCCCCCATGAAAAACCAGGAGCTTCCATAGGTAAATACAGGGGGTGTACAAAAATGTCCCTGCAAATCAGGAGTGGCTGTGTAATCCCCTCCCACTTTAGAGAAGTAAACCAGGTAGGCTTGCCATACGTCAGGAAAATTCCTGACATGTCCTGGTTTTCAGGTGTAAAAATGGCGGTGTGTGTGTGTGTGTGTGTGTGTGTGTGTGTGTGATTTTGCTGAGTCGGCAAAATGTCAGGGGAAACCCAGTTGTATGACAGGAAATAAAAGTTCAACAATTTTGGGGTGTTTCTAAAAAAAAAAGCCTGGCACTTTGTGGGTGTCAGGAATTTTTCTTTTTGAAATACGGCAACCCTAAACCTAGGCTTCCTTCTGGGTTCACATTGGAGTTTACAGATCTGCTATGTTGGCCCATGAAACAAACACAGATTCGGTCACCTCTCCTGCCACTCCGTGCCCATGCTTTAGGTGGGCTGTCTGCCTATTTTATTTCTAAACCAGCACACGTATTTGTTCATTTAAACATTTATTGTGCTCCTCTCTCCACTTCTGTTTCGACTTTCCTCTTAAAGAACAGAAACATTTCTTAAAATGTCAAAAAATACCAGGGCTGTACGTGGGGCCCCGATCCAAGGCCTGATCCTGCACCTTGGAGTGGCCCTGATCTGACCTGGGATATCAAGGCTGTCAGGATCTATGAACAGTAATGTTTTAAAATTCCTCCTGAACGTTAAATAATGATGATGATCTTTTGCAAACCGCTTTGAGGCTTCCCACCCCTCCCCCAATCAATTACAACAATATAAATGTTATGACACGGGTGGCGCTGTGGGTTAAACCACAGAGCCTAGGACTTGCCGATCAGAAGGTCGGCGGTTCGAATCCCCATGACGGGGTGAGCTCCCGTTGCTCAGTCCCTGCTCCTGCCAACCTAGCAGTTTGAAAGCATGTCAAAGTGCAAGTAGATAAATAGGTACCGCTCTGGCAGGAAGGTAAATGGCATTTCCGTGCGCTGTTCTGGTTCGCCAGAAGCGGCTTAGTCATGCTGGCCACATGACCCGGAAGCTGTACGCCGGCTCCCTCGGCCAATAAAGCGAGATGAGCGCCGCAACCCCAGAGTCGGCCACGACTGGAGCTAATGGTCAGGGGTCCCTTTACCTTTACCTTTAAATGTTATGAAATGAATAAAACAAATCAATGTTCACGTGAATTGCATGGCTCAGCATGACAGCAGATGGCAGTATGCACAGAAGCCTTTGACTCTTCAAGAGAAAGAAACCCTCTTAAAATAAGCCAGAATAGTAGAAATGATGCAGATGGGAGCATGTGTTGAAAAATGTTCAGTCTGTCAATCAAGCATTTATGGAGTGTTAGTTATTAATACTGACTTATCATATACTGGAGAGAGATGACAGCATTCACGTATTTTGCTACCTGCTCCATCAAACTTTAAAACATGCCAAGAAAATGGGCAGAGCATGTATTTTACCCATGAGCGCATTTGTGCATTAGTCATGTGGGTGCAGGGATGCAAAATAATTGGAGGAACTGAAAGTTGCAGCACACTGTGTATGCTCTGAATTAATTGAAATTGCCCAACCCCTTAGCCAAAGACCACCCAAAAAGCATCATACACATGTCACATTAAGAGGCAGTCTCCCACAGAAATTTTGAGAGTGTCTCCTATCTGACAAGATACAGTTGTACCTTGGTTTTCAAACAGCTTAGTTCTCGAACGTTTTGACTCCTGAACACCACAAACCCGGAAGTGACTGTTCCGATTTACGAACTATTTTTGGAAGCCGAACGTCCAATGGGGCTTCCGCGGCTTCTGATTGGCTGCAGGAACTTCCTGCAGCCAATCTGAAGCCGTGCTTTGGTTTCCAAACGTTTTGGAAGTCAAACAGACTCCCGGAACAGATTCCGTTTGACTTCGGAGGTACGACTGTACTTGATGATGGCCACTGATTGCATTACTTAGCCGGTGTGCCCATTCATTTGAGATGGTAAGAATCCAGGTCACAGACATACCATACCCTATTCATACACAAAATATCCCCTTAAGACAGGATTTGAAAAGTACTACTGGGAAAAGTTTCTCCAATATATTTCCTTCTGCAGAATAAATATTTGGGGTTATTAAGATGGCTTCTGGATTGCTCTCCTGTACTATTTCAGACATGTGGTTTATATCCTTACGTATGTGTGTTTACCTTGTGCACTAATGAACATTTATCTTGTTTTTGAGACCTTAGAATTCTTATAATATATAGTATAGCTTGGGACTGAATCTTTGTGCCATCCTAACACCACAAGCCATCATTTGCTCGTGGGGAGACGGGACACAATAGGATTGCGCTATAAGTCTGGATCCAACCCACAGATTCTACATACAAAACCCCACAGCAGTGTTAGAATTCCTGATCTATGATTGCAGTCATGGGACTTTGGTCTTTCACATGACGGTATGTGTTTTGACTCCATAGAGTGGGAAGTGATGGAGACAGGATGTTTGTGTTACTGTGCTCCGTGAAGTGGGACTATTGTCTTTTGTTCTTTTTCTCTTTGTTGTCTGATGCTAGAGAGAGAGAGGGAGCCATGTTGCAGTGCTCCGTGTGTGTTTATATGTAAATAAAGTAGATTAGCCAAAATGCTGAGTTGCTGAGGTCTGTTACACAACTGCGCAAACTCTGCAGATCCCTAAGTGTGCCCATGTCAGTTGGCATCGGTCACTGTGATGTTTGGGCTGAAGAAAGCTTTTGAAGCTCCCGAACGATAGACCAGGAGGGAGGGAACTTGCCAGTCGGGCAGGATCCCACTCGAGTGTAGGCTGAACTCCTGGCAACCAGGACATGGGCTTTGTTGTGGTACTTCCCCTTTAACATTTCATTCAGCTGCTTGGGCTCTTAGGAATGGTTTCTGGGAGTGAACCAAGATGCCCTGATTCATGGGAAATGGGGTGTTTGCACACTGAATGCTTTGAATTTGGGGAGTGTCACTTACAGAGGCCAGAAATCCAGCATGGGGGCAAGCCAGGCCACACGTTAGGTCAATGGTTGGGCTCTGGTGTTCCACTGACCCTACTTGGCACACTTGAAATGGCCCCCAGATTGTGTGTGTGTTTTGTGTGTGTGTGGGTGGGGTGTGTGTGAGATTTCCAGTGCCAGCCATGAACACCTGCCCATGCTTGCATAGCGCAAGGCCTACTCGCAAGCAGCAGAGTCGAAAGAGATTATTAATAAACTAAGAAGGACTTGACGTATCTCGAGCTATTGTCGGCCAGTTTGGGCATAGGAAGTGCAAATCAACTGACATAATTTCCTTCACGGTCTGTGCCAGGAGTTCACCTCTTTCATCATTTGAGCTCAGTTCAGTGTACAGATCAAATGATGTCTCAACTGCTCCTGATCCTTTCGTGGCTCTTCGTGCCTCTTTGTAAGAGGGAGAGGCGGGTGGAGGGGGGGGGAGAGAGAGAGAGAGAGAGAGAAAGAAAGAAAGAAAGAAAGAAAGAAAGAAAGAAAGAAAGAAAGAAAGAAAGAAAGAAAGAATTAGGCTGGCGAAAGACTGCTTTTAAAATGTGGAAGTGGTGGGAGAGGCATGTGCCCCATGGTAGACAGATCATTTCTTTCTGCCCCACTGTCACTTCTGATCAAATAAGTTTGGCAGCTTTTTAAACTACTAAAATCCACAAAAGCCTGATTAGAAGAGTGGGGTGAGTGGGAAGACCCCAGGCAGAGACCCCTCTTCCAAACCATCTTTGCCTCTCATTTCTCCCGTCTTAGCAAACAAAGGTTGAGAGAGAGACCAAGTCATATATGGCATTTTTTAACGGATAAATTATATTTTCTTGGCTGTTGAGTAGCTCGTGTTCCTGATCACCAGGACACTGGATACAACCTACAGCCTTTCTGATTGCATCCTTTCCTTGCCCCTTGACAGTTCTTTGCGATGGAGAACAGCGCTTGTTTCTCTCCCAGACTCCCCGGTGGGAAGTAAAGCAGCTTGGAGACACGGCCAAAATGAATTGCCACCAGATCGGCATAGACCACAGCTGGATGTACTGGTATCGGCAGCCGGCAGCAGGAGGAGAGCTGGAATTCATTGGTATCCTGGTTAGAGGGACTCCAGAGCCCTCTTTTGAAGACAGGTTTAAAGGCGGGCGATTCAGGATGGGAAGCGAGGATAAAAAGCACTGCTCCCTGCAAATAAGCGAGCTGAGACCTGAGGATGCTGCCAGGTACTTCTGTTCCTCTGGAGCCGCACAATGCTGCAACCCTTCAGCTGCTCTCCACAAAAACAGTCCTATAGGGTGGAGGTGAGGAACTCAGGAGTGAATGTAGTCCTTCAGGCCTCTCTGTTTGTCCCTCAGGAACACTCGGCTCAGCCAGTTGCCTCCAGGAGCCGACTTTGGTAACCTTTCGTAATACAGTGGTACCTCGGGTTAAGTACTTAATTCATTCCGGAGGTCTGTTCTTAACCTGAAACTGTTCTTAACCTGAAGCACCACTTTAGCTAATGGGGCCCCCTGTTGCTGCTGCGCTGCCGGAGCACAATTTCTGTTCTCATCCTGAAGGAAAGTTCTTAACCTGAAGCACTATTTCTGGGTTAGCGGAGTCTGTAACCTGAAGCGTATGTAACCCGAGGTACCACTGTATGTTGCTTTGTGCAAGGTCAAAATCTGTGCTCCAAAATGGATATTCTCAGTTATGGATCTTCTCCATTTTGCACCCCCTTGTCTCGGTGCCCTGTCCAGGGGAACTGGTAGATATTGATATCTATAAAGATATAGAATCCGGATTCTATATCAACTTTGTTTCATAAATGTTAGGCATTTGCAAATTTTGTGGGGGCTTTCCTCCCCCCTTGGCAACTTAAAAGATGTTATGATAAGGAATAATAATGTAAAGGTGGTGACTAATTTGATCTTCTCACCTCAGCAAAAAACAGTAATTGCAAAAAAGGGAGGGGAGCTCACCTCTTACTATTTATGAATGGATTGAAAAGATTTGGTCTGTGGTGATAAAGATCAGATTAGCCTACTATGACAGAATGCAATAAATCTACCCAGTTAATTCATGGAGAAATGAGTGTTAATTTCAATTTCAATAACAATGGCAATGTGCAGCCATATGTTGTTTTCAGTTTATTGTAAAATTATTATCTGGAAACATTGTAAACTTATAAAATGCTAACTAAAAGAAAAGGGTGAGCACTGGTTCACAAATCAGTCCTTTCTTATTATCCTTTAATCTTTTTGTGAGACGTGTGTTTCTCTCTCATTTTATTAAAAATGAAATTATTTTCAGAATAATTATAAAATGTTTTTGTAGACTGGTCAAACGCAGCTGGATGACATCACAAATACTAGCCAATCAACACCCTCCATAGCAGGCTTCCCCCACCCCCTTGGTTCAAATTAAGCCATATTGAAAACTTGCAAAATTCCATCCACTCAAACTTGCTCAAGGAAAGAAAATTATTTTTTTAAAAAGGAATGTAATTGGGGCACTTAGTCAAAACTTACTCAACCTTAGTCAGTGCTCTAAGAATATAACAACTGCCTTTACTCTTTGGAGAACTCACACTATGAATAGAAAATATTGGATCACGCCCCATTCTCAAAAAAAGATTACCTTCCACAAACTTCCACTCACTGACAGCAGGAATGCCCACCCAACCCTGTAGCTCTGTATGACGTTCAGTCACGTGCTATTATATATATTGACGCAAGTGGTATAGTCATGTGAGCAGAACAAATCAGGAGGGAGCTTGCGCAAGATTTTAGCTCCTCCCCCATGAATCGGAGAATCAGATTGGATTGGCTAACAGGAAATAAGATACCACCTTAAATAAAAATGGCTTCTTAAGAGAGAATTATTGCATTTTTTAATCGTCTCACATAGAAGAAATATCACCTAGGTATACATGCATTGCTGAGCATTTACCTTAATAACAATTTGGGTGTTTGGCTGTTTAAAGAGCTCCCTCAGGAATCCTTATTGGAAGGATTGTGTACCTGTCTGTTGGGTAGGCTAGGATTATGATTTCCATTTTGCCCATGAGGTAAAATTTGAGCTGGAGAGTCCTCAGTTGCATTCTGACCCACGGCACTATCCTTTAGCTTTTCTCTGGTAAATGTTTTGTTTTTATTCTGTACAACTTTTCTTTAGAATTAAAAGCTCATTTTTTTTCTGAACAGGAAGGCAGGCAGATAGCTCTACCTCTAGTTCACCACTCATCACATGCCCCTGAAGACTATATAAACTATATATGGCAGCTGGCATAGCAATAAGGAGGAGGAGAGGAAACACTGTGGCTTCCTGAGCGGAGGAGCCCCTAAGGAAATTCTGCATCTGGTTACATGTCTTTGACGGTTCCCACCAGTTCTGCCACTGTTCCCTGACTTGGCTGAAACCTTCATTTGGCTGTTGGTGTCTGTGGTGAAACTCAGGGAGGAGCCATTACTGTATGAGAGTAAATCATTGTGGGGACAGGGGGCTCACAATGATTCATTTCTTCAAGAGGCCTTTACAAAAACCCTCCCTTGCTTAACAAATGGGCTCTAGCCAGGGTTTCACAGCAGATCTAACAATGAAGAACTTCACAGCCTTTTCAGACTTGGGAGCCACCATTATTTCCAATCGAAGAACCGCTTTTAATATTTGGCCACATATTTTATTCATTCGTTCCTTTTATTATTCTTATTATTATTATTATTTCTGGAATTTTTGTCCCACGTTCCAAACCCACAAGACTTCCAAAGTGGCCCAAAACATCTTAGGTGTCCTACTCTTTCTCTCAGTCCTTTTCCCTTCTCTCCATGCATCATTCTCACTCTCTATGCCTCTTTTCCTTTAAAAACAATTACAAAAAGAAGATGGCATTTGGTACCCCTGGAGTGACCCAGCTGAGGCTGCTGGCATGAATTCCAGTTCTGAATCATGCTCCATCAGTTGAAGAACACTGGGGTAGAAGAACCCACAGAGAACTTCTGTTTATTGGATTTCTCATGAAAGATGGGGCTGACTAAGTCTATAATCTGCTCAAAAAAGGATAAAATCCTCAATGCTTCCATTAAGTTGCTCATTCAGGGTGGATTTCCATAATCACCTCTCTGCACAATTATTGCCCCTGCAAGTTTTTAAGGTAGGTTTTTAAGCGGTCCAGTTGTTGTGATGTGAAGTTGTTTGAATTCACTCTTATTAAATCATGTCTCCTCTCACAGTGACCCTCTTTCTCGTTCTAGGAATCTGCCCCTAAGGGAATATCATTCTGGAGACCCTGCTTTCAAAACACTTTACGAGGCAAAGTATGGGCAATATTACCAAGCCTGGTAACACAGTGTTCCAACAATATCCTGTATTTTGGGAAAGGGACTCGACTCACTGTTTTAGGTAAGTACTTCTTCAACCATAACTTGAAATATTGAATAATCATTCCCTCATTCCTGGGAACTGTAGTTCTGCCAGGGATAGGGAATATTGCTCAGCACCCTCATTAAACTACAATTATTTGGAGGAAAGCATGGCAGCTGAACTTCCACGAGACCAAACTAAATGTGTGTGTGTGTGTGTGTGTGTGTGTGTGTGTGTGTGTGTGTGTGTAGTTTAGACCCTTTCTGTCTGAAGACATCCCCTCTTCCTAGACCACTACTGGGCAAACAACATTCCCTTCAGTTTGTTCTCTAGAGCCTTAAGTTTAAACAAATCATCTCAGTCCTGGGCATATGAGATTATTTTCCAAAGCTACATATTTGATTCTTTAGACTGCAGAATATATACTTTGGTATGCACCCTTCCCCATTTCAAACTGTCTTTTAAAAAAGTGATAATACTAAATAAGGAGAGAAGCATTATACATAAAATAGGTGTTGTGGAATGTCCTGGCTTAAAATATAAATAGAACAAACAGGTTTTACAAGCAACGAAGAGTCCTGTGACTTTCTTGGTTCAGACAGCAGTGCAATTAAATGCAGGTATATAGGGGAACCAAGAAAGAAAAAGTTTGCCAAATGGAGCCAAAGGGACATACCACAGAAAAGGCAGCAGCAGTCCTGTCTGGCACCTTTCCCTACAGCTGACCTTTGCTTCTTGGCCACACATCCTAAATCTCCCAACTGAAGATAACTTTGTGCATCTGCCAGAGGCAGGCTCTGATCCATGAAAGCACATGATACACCATAAATCTATTAGTCTTTAAAGTGCCACCACAAGACTGGTTTTGCTACAGTAAAGTCTAGCATGCAGATGCCCCTTTGGGACTTGGTTGATCCATGGGTAGGTTTGCTAGATATCTTTCCCACTTCTTCCATAGTTATCTTGGAGAAACAGAGGGAGGTCAAGGTGAAATTCTATGAGATGAAATGGGTCTGGAGACAGGGCAGGGTGGAGAGAAATATTCTGGAGGTTTCCCCACCTAAAGATAAGAAGTCCCATCATTTTCTGAAAACACTGTTGACGTGGTTTTGTTTTTATCTTTGCCGTATGAGATAAGTCACTTGTGAGCTCCTAAATCACCCTGTCTTAACCAGAGATAACTTCTCTGGGAAATTTATTCTTGCTACTCCGTTTAACACTGTGCCAAACACCCCACTGAACTTTGGCCAAGGAACCAGGCTGACGGTTCTAGGTGAGTTTTTTATCTCCCTAAGAAAATTCTGTTTGTTAGTAGAAACTAATAAGGAAAGGTTTTCTGTGTGCAAGCCCAATTAAAATCCCCTGCTCAAGAGAAGAGTTATGTTTGTTTTGGAGGACATCCAAATGAGCTGTGTCCCAAGAATACAATTGTATCCCAGTTAGTAAGAAGCTAAAAACGTGCCCCTCTCACAAATGCAGAGAATAAGCAGAGTTATAGAATTGTAGAGTTGGAAGGGACCCCTTTGGTCATCTAGTCCAACCCCCTAAAATGCAGGGGTTTTTTTTACCCAGGGTAGGGCTTGAACCCATGAACCTGAGATTAAGAAGTCTCATGATCTACCAAGTGAGCTATTGATATGCTCAAGATTTAACCTAAAAATGGGAGTAGGCAGAAAGAGGCATCTTAATCTGAATCAAACAATGAAAATCCTGGACATACGTTAACCATAGAGGCTGCAATTTCATTCTGCAAGGGTCATGGTCAGGAAACACAGTTGTACCAGAGGAAATTAGGACGTGCCTTCCCACCCCTTGTTCATTTTTTGGCTGGCAATTGTTGGGCCAGGCAGGTCAGAAAAAGGCGAGAGAAAGGCAGTATCTATGTTAGAAAATGCCGTTGTTTTTAGGTGATGGCTTTTTCACTGTGTACTCTGAAGCTTACTTTGGGAAGGGCACTCGACTCACAGTACTTGGTAAGAAAATCCATGGTGAATTGTTTCATTTTTTTTGTATTGGAATTGGCTAATTGCGACAGAGGTTTGTAAAAGCAAAGGGGTCTGGGATGTAGGTCCTTTTTAAACTGTTCCCTAAAATGAAATGGGAATGTTGTGAATCAGCACACCTACCAAGAAAATGTGTTAGTCATCAAGACTTATTTTGGATTCCCCTGAGCAGCAATAGATGTTTTTGCCTTAGGAGCAATCCCCAAATTCACTGGCAATTTTGCTCCAGGAGAAGTTTGGGGACTACTTAGGTTGGTGTGCGTACAGAAGGAGAGAAAGAGTTTCAGCTAATCTTATTCACACCTAATTGGCTCCCTTCAAAACTCCACAGGTGTTTTGCCTGAGGAGGAACTCTTAAATTCCACCTCTGTTTGAAGCAAAATGTCTGTGGCAAGTCTCCAACGAACCATTTCAGTGCAGGAACAGACTGGCTAAATAATTAGTAGGGACACCCAAGAGAGGTCTTTTCATTCTCTGCAAGGAGTAACTCTTCACTTCTGTGCATCACTTGGTGTCTTAGCACCTGATTACTGAAGGCTGGGTGTGATAAAGCGAGGGAAATTGTTGAACTACAGTTCACATCAGCACCAGTGAGCTTGGACAGTGGTCAGAAATTATGGGATTTGTAGTCTGGTAACATTTGGAGGGCTAAATGTTTCTAACCCCTGTGATAAAGGCACAACTAAACCCAAGTTGTGCTGATTTTTCTATAAAGGTGGGGGAGGTTTAAAGAAAGGGAGGAGGGGGCTTGAATCCTTCCTTTGTGCATGCTCTCTCCATGGAACTGCTACTCTCTGGCTGGTCCCCCCCCAAAAATAAAAGGGGTTACTTCCATTCATGAAGCTCCACTGGGAGAAATATTGCTG
Organism: Podarcis bocagei; assembly: GCF_964188305.1. Lineage (NCBI taxonomy): Eukaryota > Metazoa > Chordata > Lepidosauria > Squamata > Lacertidae > Podarcis > Podarcis bocagei. The sequence continues at coordinate 34,448,111 of NC_138143.1, read as the reverse complement.
GAGAGAAGTGATTTCAGAGACAAAATGAAAGTGTGGTGGAAAGCTCTGGATGGAAGTTTTCATTCCTGCCTGCCAAACCATGCTTTATATCAGGGTTTTCCAAACTTTCCAGCTGTTTTTGGATTACAATTCCCATCATCCCTGACCGCAAGCCCTGCTAGCTAGGGACGATGGGAGTTGTAGTCCAACAACAGCTTTATACCACCTCCCCCTGTTTTATGGAGACTTTGGGCGGTCAGATGCATTGCCCAAAGGGATGACAAAAAGAGGAGGCCAACTTGCTTGGAATTTTATATGTATATATGCAAATTTATAAAATAAGTTTGCATAATTGGACAGCCCTCAGGTAGAAGACACCTTCAGACACAGGACTGTCCTCCAACAGCCCTGAAAATAGGCCACCCTAGAAGGAATTGGTGGTGACCCATTTCACGTATCTCTGCTGATCATCAACCTTGGCTCTGAATTTGTGAGATAGCTTCACTGAGAAGTATTGCATGCAAAGTCATGTGAGCATTCTATGAGATAGAATGAAACGGTGTGAAAATTCTGTCTGGGGGTGTTAGGTCCTTAAAGTCCCATCCACACACATGCAAATTATCACAATCCTAATGTAGTAGCAGATTCCATTCTCAGAGAGCATGCAGGTGACATTCTCAGCTCATCTATCGTTGTCCTGGAGCCTCCAAGGAATTAAAGGGCAGAGGGGGAGGGGGAGAGATGTTGTCAAGAAACAGATGCCTTAGATAACGTGTGCTCTGCAATTAATTTCTGTGACAGATCAGGAGGAAACAAATGTCTCTGCCTTCCAACAGAAAGCCTCATTTCTTTTCATGTCTTATCAGCATTGGGTAACTTATGAAGTAGTGGCAGAGAGGAGGAACTTTGACAGAGCAGCTTTCCAACTGTAGCAGACAGAGGATTACCTTGTGGGGAATCAAAGTGGGGTTATTTCATGAGCTAGTTGGCTGTGCAAACACTGATCCGTTACACTTTGGAGCAGGGACCAGGCTGACTGTATTAGGTAAGAAGACGAACCTTCTCACGAACCTCTGTACTGAAAAAATGGTAAATCTAACATTCTTTCGAGTTCCACATTGCTATCTTAACAAAACTAGATATATATTGTGCGGCACAAATTGGCTGACCTGCGGGAAACCTTCTCCTCCTAACAAGCAGCTTGGCTCCAAACATTGACTCCATAGCTGTCCCAGACAGAAAAGAGAGCTTTGTTAAACAAAACAAAAAATTTGGAATTGGTTTGCCCAAAACTGTACTGAGGGCTCAAAGGTTGTCGTTGTCGTTTTGTCGTTTAGTCGTTTAGTCGTGACCGACTCTTTGTGACCCCATGGATCAGAGCACGCCAGGCACTCCTGTCTTCCACTGCCTCCCACAGTTTGGTCAAACTCATGCTGGTAGCTTCATGAACACTGTCCAACCATCTCGTCCTCTGTCGTCCCCTTCTCCTTGTGCCCTCCATCTTTCCCAACATCAGGGTCTTTTCCAGGGAGTCTTCTCTTCTCATGAGGTGGCCAAAGTATTGGAGCCTCAGCTTCATGATCTGTCCTTCCAGTGAGCACTCAGGGCTGATTTCCTTAAGAATGGATAGGTTGGATCTTCTTGCAGTCCATGGGACTCTCAAGAGTCTCCTCCAGCACCATAATTCAAAAGCATCAATTCTTCGGCGATCAGCCTTCTTGATGGTCCAGCTCTCACTTCCATGCATCGGGCTCAAACGTAGCCACAGGCAATCCATTGCACATTCAATCTGAAAGCTGACAAAGAGGGAGAGAGCAAAAGGCCAATTTCTTAAAATCCAGGGGGAGAGAAGACAGAGACAGAAGCAGGAAATATAAATGTGTTAGCTGGACTGGTGTGTCATAGGAACATAGAGATAGAAGGGGCCGTGAGGGTCCTCTAGTCAACCCTCTGCAATGCAGGAATCCTTTTGCCCAACGTGGGTTTCGAACCCATAACCCTGAAATTAAGAGCCTCATGCTCTGCCATCTGTTCAAAACAGCAGAGGATGAATATGATCAGAATCTGCACATTTTGCAGAAGCCCTCCTCATCTACATAAACAAGGCAGTCATTGATATAATACATTAGGAGTAAATAGCATGATCATGGTATTTAGAAATATAAGCACTGGAAAGATGGGAATTGTGACTGCCCATACCTGCGACCAGCTGGTTCATGGGTTACATTTGACCATGCTAGTGTATATACTAGGACAGTTGTCTCTCAACCTAGTGCCATCCAGATGTTCTGCACTCTAGCAGCTATTCACCCTGGCCAGCATGTCCAGTAGGCATGATCAGAGCTGTAGTCCCAAACATCTGGAGGGCAGAAGGTTGGGAAAGCCTAGACCATGTGTAGGCAAGCTAAGGCCCGGGGGCTGGATCCAGCCCAATCACCTTATAAATCCGTCCCACGGACGGTCCAGGAATCAGCACATTTTTGAATGGGTAGAATGTGTGCTTTTATTTAAAATGCATCTCTGGGTTATTTGTGGGGCATAGGAATCCATTCATTCCCATGCCCCCTAAAAAAAATACAGTCCGGCCCCCCACAAGGTCTGAGGGACAGTGGACCAGCCCCCTGCTGAAAAAGTTTGCTGACCCCTGGTCTAGACAATACTGGTTTGTCTGGATGATACATAGTCTAATCTAGGGCAAGGCAACTTCCTATGTTCCAGGAGTATCTGGGAAGCTGTGGAGCAAGTTTGGGGAACCTGTGGCTTGCAGATGTTGAGGTGTTTGTTAGGCCAGAGGCTTTTCCCAGCAGCAGGCAGCCAGATAAAAAGTTAAGGACAAAGTGGTTGCCTGCGCAGGTGGTGTTCTCTTTGAGAGACCTTCCCCAATCTTTGAGGAGAGATATTCCCTCTTTGGTGATAACGGTTTCACACTGTGTTACAATAACCCTCTGAGCTTTGGCCAAGGAACTCGACTGACTGTTTTAGGTAAGCAGAAGGGGTTGGCAATGTGGGGGTGGAATTAAAATAATGGCTCATTTTAAGCACTTCAGATATCTGCTCACATTTAACGATTTACTATATATGGTAAATTTTACAGGAGTGACAATTATGTGAGGTACGGCAATGTCATCGTCTGATTATTTTATTTCCACTCGAGGTAGCATCTCTAGTTCTTTCTCATTGCTTGCCCTCCTCCATTTTCTCCCCACAACAGCCTTGTGAGGTAGACTAGACCGAGGGAGAGAGAGCGTCTGAGCCAAGGCCCCCTCAGTGAGTTCCATGGCTGAGTCCTAGATGGGCACTCTAACCACTAGATCACACTGCCTTTCATTTATTGGTTCTCATCATCTTAACAATACCAGAGAAAATGGAAAGGTGTGTGTGTGTCTTGTGCTTCCTCTGGGATTTCCCAAATCTCTGTTTATTGAGCTCTTGAGGAGCTTATAAAGTTGCCATTGTCCCCAAACCGAATTCCCATAAGTGTAAGTGAAAGAAAGTAAAGAAAGAATTGTTTTAGAAGTGAAACTCCACATTCTTTCCCACTACCTAGGCTCCTTTTGACCTTTTGACTTCTAGGTCTTTTTTCACCCTCTGTCCCAGATGGTCAGTTTCAAGCACTTTGGGAAACTCCACCGACCTAGTTCCAACCTCAGTTTATTAGCACGTCTGGCTTCACCAGACTCTGGAAGGCAAACGCCTAATGTGGAGCCAAGCACACAAATTAAAGCAGGCATAGCCTTAAGCTGTGGGAATCATGGGAGGCAGCTCAGGTGTGGGAACAGGCATAACAAACCCACAGACCATTCCCTGTCCTCACCTGTGTCATGTTGGGAGGCTAGGCACCTTTAACTCTTTAGTAAAGGTTTGCCTACAGGAACGTGATGCCGTGTTCCGCTGAAAAGCTGCATTTCGGACAAGGAACGCGGCTCACTGTACTAGGTAAGAAACACATGAACGGTAGGCGCAAGGAAGTCTTGCCACAGGGCTGGCAGCACGAGAGAAAGCAGAAGCAAATAAATTAAAAATGTGCCTGTGCAATTGATGCAAACCTCAGCTGAACTAATCTACAGAATCCAGGGACTCGGGAAGCCATAAATGATTTGGGCAAAGGTTTGTGGGTTTTTTGTTTTGCATTGTAACATTTAAAAAGATGAGATTCAAAGCACACTTTTGGTGAGGGATTCTAGTCAGAAACACTAATGTTTTTGAGGATGAGTGGGACCCTTTAAATGAATGTTGGGATTGTCTGGCATTTTGGGTTCTCTCGGTGGGTGGAATGGTAGGCAAGAAATTTGCCAAAGGTTGCAAGGCATGTAGGACTGTATGATTAGCACCCAGTTCCTTTAACTGTCCCCATTGATTTCACTAGGAAGGACTGATGCATAGGCTTCACTTTTCTGCTGAATCTTAAAGGTGCGACTCAGCTGTGGCTGGATTGTGTGCGGAAGTAAAACGCTGGCATCTCTAAGATTTCCAAGTTGAGTGTCAGAATATCTACTCTTAAAAGGAGCCAAGGAGGCGGCAGGCAGGGGGCACAGAGGAACTAAAATAGCAAAATGCACGGTGGCCACAATTCAAAGTACGATACAAACCCCTTCAGGAAAAAGGCCCCTTGTGAGAATAACAACAGTAATCAAAATTATTATAGCTTACAGTTATAAAGCACCCAAGAGTTCATGGCTGATGTGGGATTTGAACCAGGGATTGCATGGATTTGAACCTGAGAAAACATTGGCTTAAAAAAACACACCATGAACTCTACCAAAAAAAAAATGATATCAGGAGAAGGCAAAGCAACACTTTTATCTTGTGCCTTGGCTGAGCTCTGGGACCTGGTTTTGACACCAGGACTTAACTCTGGTGGATACGAAGAAAGGAAAAAGAAAAATGGGCAGAATTAGGGCCAAGTGAGTTGTGGTGTTAAGGATATCTCTGCATTTAACATGCAAGCATTTAAAAATGCAAGCAGCAGCAACAGCTGGGAGAGAATGATAATTACTGGGATTGCAGCAGGCGTAGGTGGGTAGAAATGTAACCATTTCCTCCACTCCTGCAGTCCTGAAGCAAACCCCTCTTCTGAAATGGAATTTTTTTTGGAGGGGGGGGCACATTGGCACACAGCCCACCCCAGCTGCTATGATCCGGCAGGGAACAGGGCTCCTTGAGGAGAGCCATTTAACCATGAATGCATAACCATTTCACTTCTAGTTTCAGGCTCAACAGCTATCACTGTTGCTTTTATAGCCTGCCTTTCTTGCGAGAAGCTCAATGTGGTATACATGATTCTCCCACAACCCCATTTTATCCTCACAGCACCCTGTGAGTTAAGGTTAGGCGGAGAGACTGAGATGGGTCCAAGGTCGCCCAGTGGGTTTCAAGTGGCCGAGTAAGGATTTGAACCCCAGTCTCCCAGGTCCTTGTCAAGCAACAATCTAACCACGACACCTCACTGGATTTCTACACCACACTGGTCGTAGTTTCTGGAGGAGGAAAACTAGTTGTAGGGTCAACGGCTACTTCTGGAGTTCCACATTGGCCTAGTTCTCAAGGTGGTAAAAGAATACAGTGGTACCTCAGGTTAAGTGCATAATTCGTTCCGGAGGTCTGTATTTAACCTGAAACTGTTCTTAACCTGAAGCATCACTTTAGCTAATGGGGCCTCCTGCTGCTCCCACGCCACTGGAGCACGATTTCTGTTCTCATCCTGAAGCAAAGTACTTAACCAGAGGTAATATTTCTGGGTTAGCAGAGTCTGTAACCTGAAGCGTATGTAACCTGAAGCGTATGTAACCTGAGGTACCACTGTATATGGACGCCCTATTTCATATTGCAGGTGGGGGCTCATGCGACTGAATTTCTTTGACTTGAAACGTTTCATGTTTCGGGTTTAAGAGTTCTTGTAGCCTCGATTTCTGTCTGACAAATGTGTTTCCACCCTCACCAGAGCGGGCTTCAGTGATGAGAGCCCCTCACTCCCAGTCTAAAAGTGGTATACCCCAGACACACGTTTGCTACCTAAGAGGTAGGTCAAAGGACTTCAGTGGTACCTCGGGTTACAGACACTTCAGGTTACGGACTCCGCTAACCCAGAAATAGTACCTCGGGTTAAGCACTTTGCTTCAGGATGAGAACAGAAATTGCGTGGCAGCGACAGCAGGAGGCCCCATTAGCTAAAGTGGTACCTCAGGTTAAGAACAGTTAAGAACGGACCTCCAGAACGAATTAAGTTCTTATCCCGAGGTACCACTGTACAGTCTTTGTTGACCCTGAAACTTTAACTCCTCCAGAACTACTTGTTTTCCTTTTGACAACTAGAGAGGATGGTGGTACATACAGATCAGCCCTAAAGAGGACTGCTGGTGTGGCCATTCTCACAACCACAAGGTTCAGGTTCCCACATCAGTTTCTTTCTTTTAAAAAAAATCCCTCATGAAAATTCACCAGAATTGTAATATTAATATATACATTTTTGCAAGGCAAGTTTCCCCACTATAATGCATGTTTGCAGAGTGCTTTCGCTAATATATGCATTTTATGCACATGTTATCCTAGCCTTTTTGTACATATTACTCTGCTGGAGAACTGCATTTTACACTCACTGGGAAGCAAGAGCAGGAGACCAACATAACCAACTTTTTAAAACTGAAGACTGGAAACCCTTTATGGAACATTTGAGAAAGAACTGTAGTGAAACGAAATGGCTGGCAGAATTTGAATGATGAGCAGCAGATTGAGAATGACAATAAATGGAATAGAGGAAATGTGTATTAGATATAGTTTGATGTTTAATTAAAAAGAGAGAAATGCATTTCAAAATTCGGGGAAGCTCAAAATTCAAAGGATGGTTGTGCTTTGGTTCACATCTTCTTGCAGAAAGTTTGGTAGGTTTGCCTTTAAATGTGAACTGAATTGAACTCCCCCCATCCCCATCCCTAGTCACAGCCACCATCTCACTTAAAACCCACTCCTCCAGAGTTGACAATTCAGGGGACCAATAGGTGCCCCCTCCCCACTTAAGGGGTCAGATGTGGTTCTGGGGTCTCCACTTGTCTCCCCCTTTTCCTGTTCTCCAGCTATCGAAAACATCTTTAAGTAAAGCCCAAATAGTCTGCTGTAGAAATGCAGTTTGAGTGTGAACTTGCATGGCAAAGATATATCTAAACGACAGTTTGGTGCAGTGCTTTCTTTCTAAAAACAATGTTTGGGGTACTCTCATTTTGACTCAAGGAAGAAATCACAATTTTATAGTTCAAATTGGGGGGGATGATACAGTAGATGGACAAAAGTACAAAGATTCACAAAATGTTTAGGGGTCTGCGTCCCCCCAGGAAAAAAAGCACTGGTTTGCTGCCTAGAGAAGAAGGCAAATGATTTTCGTAGTGCCTCGTACCTCTGTGCTCTGCATATGAACTTCATTTTGGAAGTGGAACCAGACTCACTGTCTTAGGTATGGTCTTGGCTGTAAGTTGGTGGTTCTGGTGGAACATTTGCCTGTTTGTATGTGCAGAGGGCAGGGGTATAAGGTTTGGACTTTATACTAATATTCTGTGTCCCATTTCAAGTCCTACTGAAATAAGGTGAATTTCTTAGTCACCATTGCATAGACACATGAATCTAGCCGGAGACTGATTAGAGCACCAGCTTCTTTTCAGAGCACCGGCAAGTAGTTTGAAAGAGGGACTGGTGTTTGTGATGTGCGTGCTCATCTAACTTTTGCCTCTAACACAATTTGCTGGGTTTTAAAAGCTTGTTTCGAATATTTGCAGGTTCTGTTTCACCCGAGGCAATTATGAGTGGGGTGGGGAGGAGGAAATTCTTGTTCCACAATGATATCAGGAGCAAGAAAAATGGAGAAAATGTGGGCTAAAGTCATGGATTTCTTATCTCCCCCATCCCTCCCCTCTCTCTCAATTATTTTTATGGCTCAAAAATGGCAAAACTGGGAATTTTGGTAACTCTGAAACCATTCCGTGAAATATTTTCCCCTCACACAAATAGGAGCTCTGTTCTCCGCCCCTTCAATAATAGATGAAGCTTTTTAATATTAGCAAAATTAGTCTTTAAAATGGACAGTGTTATGACAGTGTTAAAATGGACAGTGCCCACATGGGCACGCACACACATAGACTAGCTTGTGAAGAGAATTGGTGCAAATGAGTTTTCAGCTCCACATTGCATTGCATTGTTGCTATTTAACTTGGCATCAGGGCTGGTAGTATTATTGCAACCATAACTACAATGGTAGGATCTAGTCAGCAAACTTTTTCAGTAGGGGGCCAGTCCACTGTCGCTCAGACCTTGTGGGAGGCCGGACTATATTTTGTAAAAAATAAATAAATGAACGAATTCCTATGCCCCACACATAACCCAGAGATGCATTTTAAATAAAAGGACACATTCTACTCATGTAAAAACATGCTGATTCCCGGACCGTCCACGGGCTGGATAGAGAAGGCGATTGGGCCGGATCCAGCCCTGGGGCCTTAGTTTGCCTACCCATGACACTTCATTTGAAAGATTTAAGCTATCCAACCTGGAACTGAAAACAAACTCATCATTTAGAGCAAGGTTTCCCAAACTTGGATATCCAGCTGTTTTTGGACTACAGTTCCCATCATCCCTGACCACTGGTTCTGCTAGCTAGGGATGATGGGAGTTGTAGTCCAAAAACTGCTGGAGACCCAAGTTTGGGAAATCCTGATTTAGAGCCTTTTCCTCCTTTAAACATGTGCACACTCAGTTGGGTGTAAGTTCCACTGAGCTAAATGGGATTTACTTCTGAGTAAATGTGCATAGCATTGTGCTGCACATTTCCTACGTAGTCATTTCTGGCTTTAGAGAGAACACAATACAAATATAATAATAATGCTGGTCATTATTTGTCTATAGAACACCTTTAAAAACACACATACCACATACTCGGATTAGCTCTTTGCTGTCTCCCGAAGTATGGAAAGCCCTTAGCTCAAAGTTCATCCTCCTGGCATAACCAGGAGGACCTGAGGGGGAAATCAAGGGGCAGGATTTGCTGAAACAAATTTGGAAATTGGGATGCAGAAAGGGGAGGTATGGGGAAGTCGGTGAAGTAAGGTTTAAGAAAAAAGAATTCGAAATTATACGTGTTTGTTTATGTGTTTGTTTGTTTTTATTGTGTAATGTTTGTGTTTATAAAAATTGTGAAAAACCAATAAAAATTTTATAAAAAAATAAATAAAAGGACCTGAGGGGTCTGGGTTAGGAGGAGAGGGCTCTGCCTAATAATAATAATAATAATAATAATAATAATAATAATAATAATTTTTATTTATATCCCGCCCTCCCCAGCCGAAGCCGGGCTCAGAGCGGCTAACAACAATAAAATGATAAAACATTCTAAAATCATTTCATTATAAAATTAATTCCAATCAAATTAATGGCAACCATTGGGCTAGAAGTTCTGTGAGGACTGCCAAAGGAGGGAGTCAGGATGTGCCCTGGCCAAAGGCCTGGTGGAACAGCTCTGTTTTGCAGGCCCTACGGAAAGATAATAATAATAATAATAAATTTCTTTAGCAAGTTATTTAGTAGTTCTAATGGGCTAGATAGAACAAAGTTTGTGTGGCCACAATTTCCCCCTTCAAAGAATAGGGCCAAGCTCTATCCATAACGTATGCTCTACATATTGAAAGTAGGCGCTGATCCTCCAACGAGAATTAAAAATCAATATTTGTGGCCTCCTTGTACAACAGGTGGGGGCAGAATTCAACAGAAACCCCGACTCGGGATTCAGACACAAGTCTTGTATGCAGGAAGATTGTAAGAGCCGTTTCACACATTTTGGCTAGCCACGAATGAGGACTCAACAGGAAGCTGCAGTAAACACAAACTCTTGTGAATATGATATTCATGTGATTTTACTGGTTGCAAGCTCAAGCTGACCTCTCTCCAGTCCCCATGCCCTCTGCATGTAGATTATGCCATTTGAATAGGGCTTCCTAGAATTCCAATTCACTCATGCACCCCCACTTCTCCTTTGTAGGGTTGGAATGGATCTATCCATTTTGGTTCTCTCAGATTCTCATTTTTCCAACCGTAAATTCAGCTCTCCGTACTTCCGCAGCAATCTCTGTGTTGTTGTTTTTAATCATCCTGAAAATTGGGTCAGCATTTTAGTGTGACTTCCTCCTCATAATCACATTTTTGTATGCAATTCCATTCAATATACGTGTTTTTTGCATGTTACTTTCATGAATATATGCATTTCCATGCACACTTTACGTTAGTATTTTTGCACAGATCGCTAGGCCGAAGAACTGCATAGCAGAATTCAGAGAATTCAGAGAATTCATGTTTCAGAAAGTGTGAATTTGGTAGGTTCGCCTTTAAATGAAAACTTAATTGAATTTCACCCCCAATCCCTACCTCTTGATCCTCTCATTACTTGATTCCTCAACACACGGTGATTAGCAGCTGACTCTGTGAACTCACACCATTAAAAAGTGCTGTGTTTCATAGAGTTGGGCGATAAATTCTATGCAGCTTGCTTTTGAAGGCAATTTTCCCTACTTTGCCCTTTCTGAAACAATACGAAAACTGAAACACAGAACCTTCCGAAATTTGTCCTTCTCCGAATTTTGCAATGCAGATCTTAAGCCAAGTGAAGTGTGCCCAAAAACACAGATAAAAACAACATACACCCATGCATTCTATTAAGGGAAAGATTTGTGTAGCAGGCCAAAGTGCGTACACTGGTGAGACTCGCCAACCTCCCACAAAAGCAAAAATTTGACCTTTTGCTGTTAGGCAAAGATCAGAAGATGACCTGGATGGTCGCCAGATTCTGTGTACAAATCTGTAGGCGCAGACCATCGCCCAACACAAAATAGTCCGGCATGAAATTCCCCGAACTCGGTTCCATGGGTGACTCTGAGTCAACTCCCTGGGATAGTTTATTGTTGTACATTGTTTCTAAATTTATTGTTGTACATTGTTTTAATTGTCTGTTTTAACCATATTTGCACATCAGTTTCTAATGTTGTGAGTGTCCTCTATTTCAGGGGCTTCTACTCTGCAGCCTCTTATAGTTGTTTTAACTGCGAGTCTTTTAGTTTCTTATGCTCTTACAGTTGTCTTAACTGTGTGTTTTTATTTGTTTTTAGTTCTTATCTATTTTAATTATCAGTTTTTACCCATCCATTATCCGTGTTTAATCTAGTATTTTATTCAGATGTTTTATCCAATGCTTGTTTCTTTGTCCTTGTTTGCTCTAACAATTATCGGTTAAAAAAAAATCCTAACTGCTATTTTATTTATAGGTTTTTTTGCTTTTTGTTTGGTTTTTATCCTGGTCTGTGACCGTAATAAAGTTCATTCAGTTCACATGTGTCTATTTAGAGTTGGAATTTTTCATGCTTACTTTAAAATAAATCTCAAACGGATGCCGAAATGTGGAGAAGTTAACATAAGATTGGAAAAATGGGGCAACTGGGAGATGCCACCATGGACCGATCTGCACATCTCCAGTTTCAGGTGACATCAAGGGAGAAGTGAAATCCACAGTGGCCTGTTTGCACGTGCAAGTTGAAAGTGATGTCGTTGAAAGTGGCAAAATAGCCAACCGAAGGTCAATGAGGTATATCATCTCTGTTTACCTTGTTCCTTTCTCTTCCAGGAGTTGACCAAGATGTCAGCCCCCCTCAAGTGACCATATTTGCTCCGCCCAAGCAGGAGGTCGATGAAAAGGAGAAAGCCACCATTGTGTGTTTAGTCACCGATTTCTTCCCAGATCATGTCGCCCTGAGCTGGACCGTGAATAACGAGAAGAGAACGGCTGGGGTAAAGACAGAGGACCCAGTATATGACAACACCGCGAAGCGCTATTCAATGACCAGCCGTTTAAGAATCACCAAGGAAGAGTGGCAGAATGCAGATAATAAGTTTGTGTGCAGAGTCAGTTTCCACGGTACAGAAGGATCCACAGACTATGAGGATGACATAAATGGTGCAGGTAAGTGAAAAGCAGGTTAGCAAAGACTGCCCTAAAGACTAGGGAGCTCAGATTCCCAGGAAGGTGAAATCTACCACAAGCCACCACGTTCTCTATGCATTCCTGTAGTTTTGCACCATACACAGTCCTGGTCACATTTTTAAAAAGTTTTATTTACAGTGGTACCTCTGGTTAAGTACTTAATTCGTTCCAGAGGTCTGTTCTTAACCTGAAACTATTCTTAACCTGAAGCACCACTTTAGCTAATGGGACCTCCTGCTGCTGCCGCGCCACCGGAACGCGATTTCTGTTCTCATCCTGAAGCAAAGTTCTTAACCTGAAGCGCTATTTCTGGGTTAGCGGAGTCTGTAACCTGAAGAATATGTAACCTGAAGCGTATGTAACCTGAGGTACCACTGTACATGGGCAAAATGCTCCCAGATCCATTTGACTGCAAACCATCCCTCATCTCTAATACATTTTCCTAGTAATGTGTTCTATCATATTCAAACATTTGTTGATGAACTCCTTTCATTGCATTTGTCTTATTCTACCAACTGATCCTCAATGGATTTCCAAATAGCATGTAGTTTCCCTAAATGTGTTCGAGAAATTGTGGCTGTTTTCACACCTAGCCAAATCTTCTGATGCCAATATTCAAGGAAGATTCCATTCCTGCCTTTTGCAGGGGGGGGGGGCAAAGATCATTTTGCTATCAATATATTGTTCATTATTCCCCCCCTTTTTTTTTTTACACACAACCTCTGGGGACATTCAGGAGAAGTACATGCACATTTGGGTTTTTAAAGCCTTGCTTTGGAAATATTACCCCCCACCCCCACATACCCACCTGTCACTTTCCCTGTCTACTTTCAGTTTTTCCAGTTCTAAACATAGCTAATGTGTCTTCTCCCCCTTCTGCTTTCAGATTGTGGTGGCGGCAGCGAGGCTGCAAGAGGTAAACCCAAATTACCTTGTGCTTTCAATGCTGGAATTTCACTGGAAATAAAAACACAAGAAACCTCCCTTATACTGAGCCAGACCACTGACTCACCTAGCTCAGTTTGTCAGCACTGGCTGGCAGCAACCGTACAGGATTTCTACAAAGGTCTCTCGCAGCCCTAGCTAGAGATGCCAAGGTTTGAACCTTGGGAGCTTTGTATCAGATGCCCCTACCAGTGAGCTACAGCCCTTCTGCCAACCAGTGTTCTACCTAACAGCCCTTGCAATAAACATGGTCGGAATTAAGTCCCATTGACTTCAGTGTACACAGCTTCCTGTTTAGGGAGGATGACGATCTGTACATGAAGGCAGGAGGTTACCTGTCTAGGTTTGATTACTTCTGAGTTCAGTGTGACTGGGCAGCAGGGGGACCTCTTGGTTCTACTCCAAAACATTTTGGCACGGCCAGTCTGAAATATACTCGGAGTCGAGAGTGGATTTAATGCTCTTTATTCAGCTCATAGTGGTGATGAGGAATGAAAGTTCCCCCCCAAATATCTGTTTTATATACATTATTTACACAATGGGCTGCACGTGATTGGCTAATTCTGGGATTCTCCTGTGGCCAATCAGGTTTTGGATTCACTTCCACCTGGAGCTGGATTGAGTGGCTCCTGCAGACCAATCATACTGCTGCATTGTTCTAGGACCAATCAGACTGCTGCATTGTTCTAGGACCAATCAGACTGCTGCATTCTGAATCCTATTGTTCTAGGACCAATCAGACTGCTGCATTTTGGATCCTATTGTTCTAGGACCAATCAGATTGCTGCATATTCAACTCAGTACATAACACAGTCATGATAAACGTCATCTCACCTACTGATAGCTTCCAGGGCACCCATACAGGCGTGTCATCATCCTGGGCTTCCAACATGGTGAAGGGAAAGCAATATTGCTACCCCAACTCCCAGCAGAAGTCTCAGAGCACATGAGGGCAACTGTAGATTGCCTGTAGCTCTCATTGTATGGCCTCCAGCACCGCAAGAGAAGAATAATAGCCCCATCCTTCAGGAATAAGCAGGGAAGGCAGGTGTAGCAAGGCTTGAGGATGTTCCAAGCTGTCCTCTGTAGACCTCCCCTGCTGTTTCCAAAATGGCCCTAGAACCTGCAAGAAAGCACCTGCTCCCGTCTTATTCAGAAGGCTTTGACCCCAGTCTGAACCCTCGGTTTTGACCCTGATCCTGGATGGGTACAATATTAGCGCAGCAACTGTAGATAGGCAGATGTCTGCATTTTGATCCGTGTTTCTTTGCCCATTGACAGATCTGTTCATCTAATGACCTCCGTTCCTCCAGTCAAAAGCTACACAAATAGGAATTGCCAATAATTGTTCTCTGGGTTAGTTGCTTGCTTCATGCAGAGCCTTGTGTGCTGTTTTAATATGTAACCCTGAAAATTGTGCTGTCTGAATATAAGCTGGTGCACAAACATGAGCAGTTCCTTGAAGCTGGCCAAGCTTTATCTGAACTTCATCTAAATTTCTTCCTCCTTATATTTGATTGGCTCCATAGACAAGTGAAACTTATGGTTGTGAGTCAGGTAACCCTAGACTGAACAGCCCTAGACTGGGTATTTCCCAGCCACCTTTAAGTGCCCAATATCATCTCAAACTAAAGGAAGATTTTCCTGAACCAGCATGCAGACAGAAATGCAGCTGTCACACTTTTCTGAATTTTATGTTGACGTTCTCCATCGAAAAAAGGCACACACGAAGGAAGCATACTTTATGGGAAAGGGCACCCAAAAATGCTTCAATTAGGGAAAATCATGTATAAAAATGCATTGTAGTATGGAATATTTCGGGGGGGGATGGGCGGAATGGTATATTAGGTACTGTTTGTACAAATATATATATATCATTGGGGGGGGGGAGTTAAACTGTGGACTTTGCTGCCACAAGATGTGGTGATGGCTACCAGCTTGGATGACTTTTGGCCAGGGTTTCCCAAACTTGGGCCTCCAGCTGCTTTTGGACTACAACTCCCATCATCCACAGCTAGCAGGGTGGATGATGGGAGTTGTAGTCATGGTGGCCATGTTCTACCTCCACCGTCTGTAGATGACCTTGTGATCATTCACGTTTCTTTCCCACCCTTGATTTTTAGAGTCGTATCTCACGGGAGCCTATCTTGGGGAACTGGTGTATATTCTTCTCATTCTCAAGAGCACCTTGTATGGAGCCTTTGTGATGGGATTAAAACTAAGAAAAAAGGTAAAGTACAGTGTTGATTCTTTCCGCCCTGGGCCCACCAATTTCTTTTGAAAATGTGACATACGGATTCTTCCGCTGTGACCCAGCACTGAATTCACTCTGTTTAGCCTTTAAACACCACAGGCTAATCCATACTTCTTCTTGTTGTGTTGCTTTTCCCTGCGGAAAACCACTCTGTGGAACACCCCCCCCCCCAGATCTTTCATTATTCTGGTGCATTTAGCCCAGAAGTAACAATCTGCTCTGTTCTGTTTCCTGTTCCATGACAGTTGGCACCATAGGCACGTTTTACCTGGGGGCATCTATCCTGAGCTGAGTGAACTCCATGAAGACAGAAGGGAAGATGGATACTCTCAGCCTCGGAAGTCCAAAGTAGCTTTTTCTTAAAACAAAAACAGTTGCTTAGGGTCAGTCAGTAAATAATCTCTCTTTGGTTCTCTTAAATGCTTTGTTATTTTGCATTGGAAACATTTAGAAAAAGCTTTTTTTGGGGGGGGAGAAGTCCTTTACCTTGGACTGAGGAGGAGACACAAAGGCAAGGGACAGTTGGTGGGGGTGTCCCTGTAGGGTAGAAAGGATCTCCCAGGGTGAGAGGCTCGGGGAAAAGCAGGCTCCCAGGTGGAAGATGGGAAGGTCTACCTCTCTGCATAGGGATAAATGACAGTATATACATGATATAAATATGGAAAACGGCCATATAAGTGTTCCCCCCCCCTCTTACTTTTTATCTTTTGGCTTTTTTAATATTCTTGTTCTATAAGCTAGCTTGATTCTTATTGTATTTTATGCCAAAACTTTTCAATAAAAACACTTAAAAAAATTAAATGCTTTATTTTAGTAAGGCCACAGTACTTTCCCCCCAGAGTTCCTTGCCTTTCACGCAACTTTTAACTATGTTTACTAGGAAATACATATGCTTAGACTTCCAACCTTAAAGTACTATTGATTTTCAATGAGCCTTATGCATCACTCTTGTGCAGAGATCGAGCCGCAGCCAACATGATACGTTTTTTAGTAAAGTCGCTGAATCCTTTTTGCTGAGACTCCTGTGTTTCCTTTCATAAACTGTTGCGTCAAAATAGTTCAGATCCAAACGACGGTCATGTTGTGAATGTCTTTTTCCAAAGAGAGGCTATGTGTTTTCTTGTGACTGCTTGCTAGCAGGGAGGGCAAGGGTTGTTTTAGCTAAATATAGATTTAATGCTTTTGAAATAAAGGCATTATGACATCATGAAAGCAAGAGCGTTGGGCGAATACAACGTTTCGCTACCAATTAAAGGTGGACGCGGGTGGCGCTGTGGGTTAAACCACAGAGCCTAGGACTTGCCGATCAGAAGGTCGGCGGTTCAAATCCCCGCGACGGGGTGAGCTCCTGTTGCTCAGTCCCTGCTCCTGCCAACCTAGCAGTTCAAAAGCACGTCAAAGTGTGAGTAGATAATTAGGTACCACTTTGGTGGGAAGGTAAACGGCATTTCCGTGCGCTGCTCTGGTTCGCCAGAAGCGGCTTAGTCCTGCTGGCCACATGACCCGGAAGCTGTACGCCGGCTCCCTTGGCCAGTAAAGCGAGATGAGCGCCGCAACCCCAGAGTCGGCCATGACTGGACCTAATGGTCAGGGGTCCTTAAAGGTGGAAAATCCTTGCCCCTGAATGACAAGTTGTGCCCGCCAAAGTTCTCTCTTCTTCAAGGTGCATGTCGCTTGTGCCCAATGTGCTTTTAAAGTCACCTAGAAGCACCAAACTGAGAAGCACCATGAGCTTTTGCTACGCAACAAGGATGTTTTAGATCACTGTTTCCCAACTTTGGGTCTTCAGCTCCTTTTGGACTACAACTCCCATCATCCCTAGCTAGCAAGACCAGTGGTCAGGGATGATGCGAATTGTAGTCCAAAAAGAGCTGGAGACCCAAGGTTGGGAAACAATGTTTTAGACGGAGCTGTAGAAATTGGGTCATTTGCTTAGTCAACCTCGAAAACGTCCCCTTTAAGAAAATAAGCAAGCGAGGCTTTCATGCGCACAACAGGATGTGGCTTGACATTTGCTTGTTTCTCTCAAGCAGTGGTTACCACAGAGCAGGTTTCGTTGCAGCGTGGGGCTTCGGTGATCAGGCACTTTTCCTGCCACGGTTAGAAATAGCACATGTTGTCCCACCCACAATGGCGGCTTCCGGGCCTGGCGCTATCGCACAATCAATCTCCTGCCTCAGCCAAAAGCTGTTGCTCCGTGTTGCAGGTGCACCGGTTGTGGTCAGTGTGTGCCCCACTTCAAATGGAAAGTTCAGTGGGTCTTTGTTTTGCACCACTCCTGACGTGTTTTGATACCTCTCCCCTGCCGACACAAGCGTGCCTCTATAACAAATGAGCACTCTGGATTTCAGCGACATCGAGTCCTCTCTTTCCTTTCCTTTCTGAAGGCTGCTGAGTCGCCTAGATGACTCTTACTGTGAGAATAATGTGTCCTCAGCATGTCCTTGTGCCATTTCCTTTTTAATTCAGTTTTTATTGTGACAGAGAAGAGCGAGAGACAGCGGAGCTCTTGCCTTGGGGGGGCCTTCTTCTGACAGTGCCTTAGAAACTAGTTACCGTATTTTTGCTCTATAAGACTCACTTTTTCCCTCCTAAAACGTAAGGGGAAATGTGTGTGCGTCTTATGGAGCGAATGCAGGCTGCGCAGCTATCCCAGAAGCCAGAACAGCAAGGGGCATTGCTGCTTTCACTGCACAGCGATCCCTCTTGCTATTCTGGCTTCTGAGATTCAGATTTTATTTTTTTCTTGTTTTCCTGCTCCAAAAACTAGGTGCATCTTGTGGTCTGGTGCGTCTTATGGAGCGAAAAATACGGTATTTGTCTGGACCTTAGAAGCAAAGGCTACTGAATACAGAGTAAAGTATAGATGTACACAGTATAGCAGTGGAAGTACAAGGCATTTGGTTTCTTATGGGCAAAGGGTTATCTCATGTCAACTTCTCCAAATATCCACACCATACATTTAAAACACATGGCTATCCCGAAAGACTATTGGGAACTGTAGCCTACACCCAACGTAGCTGTAATTCCCCAGCACCCTTAATAAACTACAATTCCCAGGATTCCTGGGGCAGTAGGAGCCATATGATTTAAATGTATGGTACGCATGTGACCATTGTAAAAGTTTCCCTTTTGAAGTTTTGTTCTTCCAGGATGAGTGTCTGAAGATCAACAACACATGGCCTGGTGTGCTCTGTAGCAGAGTATTCCTGGATATCACCCTGACCTTGTTGATCTCATACCCTCCATCATTAATAATAATAATGATAATAATTTTTATTTATACCCCATCTATCCGACTGGGTTTCCCCAGCCACTCTGGGTGGCTTCCAACATATAAAAAACATAATAAAGCATTAAACATTTTTAGAAAAACTTCTCTATACAGTGGTACCTCGGGTTAAGTACTTAATTCGTTCCGGAGGTCCGTTTTTAACGTGAAACTGTGCTTACCCTGAAGCACCACTTTAGCTAATGGGGCCTCCTGCTGCTGCCGCACCGCTGGAGCACAATTTCTGTTCTCATCCTGAAGCAAAATTCTTAACCTGAAGCACTATTTCTGGGTTAGCGGAGTCTGTAACCTGAAGCGTATGTAACCTGGAGTGTATGCAACCCGAGGTACCACTGTACAGGGCTGCTTAGGGGTTGGATAACTCCATGCAGCCAGTTTTTTTTGTGGCACCCACTAGGTGGCTGCCAGTTTCCTTGTTGCACATGCTACCTCATTAAATCACTGGTTGTTTTTTTTACTACGTGTATCTCATGCCCAGTTCTCCAACGAAAATAGGGACGTCCTAAGGAAAAGTGGGAAATTCCAGGGTCAAATCAGAAATCAGCTTGGCTTCTGTAAATCTGGGACTGTCCCTGGAAAATAGGGACACTTGGAGGATCTACTTTTTCACTTCATTGTAATCTAACCTGTGGGACAAAGTTAACCCCCCACTCCATGTGCCTTGCCCCTTCTAGTGCCCCCACCCAATTTCTTATTTCTTTTTGGTGTTGCCACTGCAGTGACACAACAGGCACAACTGATGTCAAGGAAGGAAAGGGGGCACATGGATGCATCTGGCAGGGAACACATGGTGGTGATTAATACAAAGGAAGGCCTTTGTGAAATGTGCTTTAAACGTATGTTGTAGCTGTGAACTGAGCTCCCTGTGGCATTCAGGTGTGCAGCAATGATGTTTGGCTTGCCCAGAGATCTTTGTTTTTAGCCTGGCATTTCCCAACGACAGATATTTGAGTTCTGTTTGGGTTCCTGCTGCGGCAGTTGTCGAAACCATATGGCTATCTGGATGTTGTAGCTGTTGCTATTTATTATTTTTAAAGGTTATGTGTATATTGTGAACCTCTTTGGGATCTATTTACATGTGAAGAGCAGTGTATGTTTTAAAAAATAAAAAAATAAAGAAGGTAGGAGAAAAGGTGTTCAAATAAAAATAATAATAACCTGCCCATCTGACTAGGTTACCCCAGCCACTTTGTGCAGCTTCCAACAAATTCGAACATCAAACATTGAAAAATTCCTTGTACAGGGTTGCCTTCAGATGTCTTCTAAAAGCCAGATAGTTGTTTATTTCCTTGACATCTGGTGAGAGGGTGTTCCACAGTGCAGGCGCAACTACTGAGAAGGCCCTCTGCCTGGTACCCTGTAACCTGAATGATGGGGATGGAGACGCTCCTTCAGGTATGCAGGGCCAAAGCTGTTTAGGGCTTGAAAGGTAAGCACCAACCCTTTGAATTGTGCTCAGAAACGTACTGGGAGCCAATGTAGATCCTTTAGAAGACCCAGCCACCGTCCTGGTGCTCCTTACCACAACCCTGTAAGGGATATCAATACTTTTCCAATGCAGGAAAGATAATAAGTGTGGGAGGCTGGAGGTGAGCCAGCTTATAGCTTCTCCCTAAACTCACAGGTAAAGTCTTAGCTGATATTCCATACAGGCTGCTACTCACATAAGTGTTCTATTTAGAAATCCCAAATTGTTGCTGCAATGGATCACTTTCCACCTCTGCTTAGGAGGTGACATTTCAGGTGGGTTTATGGCCACAAAAATAACATCCAGCATCCCTTTGACAGGGTGCCATCTAGCGGCTCTTGATGGATATATTGTTTTGTATCTATACACATAACACATATGCACATAACACGTGTTTTAATGTATTTTTAATCTTTGTTGGAAGCTGCCCAGAGTGCCTGGGGAAACCAGGGGCAGGGTATAAATAATAAATTATTATTAATTATTATTATTATTATTATTATTATTATTATTATTATTATTATTATTATATCTGCAGCAGCTGTTTTTCACATGTTGTTCACCCGAGTGCTGCTTCACTGCTCTGCATCTCTCTCAGAGTCAGTCCATTGTTGATGGCTTCCTTCATGGATCATCACCCTGTCTCTGTTTGCTTGACGACTCATGGGAAGACAGTTTTGGTCTGTATTTTACCATGCTAAACCCAGTGTCTGGCATCCAGAAATTAGAAGGGGTGTGTGTTCAGGCACCCCACAAATTCGTCACATTGTGCATTGTTCAGCTGAGCCGCGATTTTCAGGAGGCATTTAATGTGGGCCCTGTTCCTTGTGATTTCAACAGGAAGGAACTTGATGACTCAAAGAATACACCTTTTCCCCACTTCCCTGCGGTGTGGGAGCAGATGGAGCCACAAGCAAGGAGGAGGGTTTTTGTTGAGGTGTTACATTCACTTGGCACAGTGTGTGGGCTCCAGGCACAATAATAAATCCCAGTGTCACCGGCCATGAGGTTTTTGATGCTCAGGAAGAACTTGGTGTCTTCCGGTCTTGATCCTTGGATGTGGGGCGGTCCCTCAGCAGATGAGGATCCCACGGCAACAGAATAGGCAAGCAGCTGAATCTGTCCTTTGGGAATTTGCCTGTACCAGTAGATATTGGGGTTGGATGCCCCATTTATGTTGCAATTAAGAGATACCTTGCTGTCTGGCCGCTGTATCACTGACTGTGGTGTCTGAACAATGGTTGGAGAACCATCACCTATGATCCACCAAAGAAAGCAGAAAAACTCTTATTACAGTTAAGAATATTTCATTATTGCTGCGTGTCTATGTTAGGGGTAGCCAATGTGGTGTTGTCCAGATATTGTTGAAGCTCCCATCTGCTCCTGACGGCATGGCAAATGGTCAAGGACGATGGGAGTTGTAGTTGACAATATCTGTAGGATGTTTCACATAAGGAACCCTAGCTAGCTTTGATTTTTCATTTCCAGTGACATTTCATTCAGCCCAAGAAAATACATTCCTACACGTCCCACCACCACCACATATAAGTTAACCCACCATCCTCCTCCAGTGTTTGAAAAACTAATTAACATTTTCACATGGCAATATATTGTTCACGATTAATTGCTTACAGATCCTCCATTCCGGCTTTGTTTAACAATTAATTGCTTGCCATCCTGCATTCGTAGTTCATGCTTTATGTCCCTCAAATAATTAAGAAGCTCACGGAACTATAATGTTTATAGCAGAGCACATTATAAAACTTTTGCCCCCTGCTCAAGAGAATGCAGTCTACCAGCAGGAAAATCAACTGGAACTTTGCCCTTGACTTCGGGGGGGGGGGGAATGGTTGCCATAATTATTACTATTCATTATAACTAGGTTTTCTCATACAAGCAGCCAGTATCTTCAAAGTCAATTACGATTGTGGGCTTTTAGCCCATCAGCAAACAGGAAAGCCCATCTGGAATATCTCCCACTAAATAAATCTATGGCGTGATATACAGAGAGGTATTGCTTGGTGCTTGATACAGGATGGGCAAAGGCAGGTTGGATTCGACTGCTGGATCGCTGGGTGATTTCCGGTAGATGACACAGAGACTGCATAGGATTATCAATAACAGCAGCACCCAGGCACCTACATTGCGCTGCTGAAATTAAGAAAGCTGGGAAGAGGGTAACTAGGAGTGGATTTTTGTGTTGTGGAAGGACTACTTCTAGTAAGCTAAAGGGACCCCTGGCCATTAGGTCCAGTCGTGACTGACTCTGGGATTGCGGCGCTCATCTCGCTTTATTGGCCAAGGGAGCTGGCGTACAGCTTCCGGGTCATGTGGCCAGCATGACTAAGCCGCTTCTGGCGAACTAGAGCAGTGCACGGAAACACTGTTTACCTTCCTGCCGGAGTGGTACCTATTTATCTACTTGCACTTTGAGGTGCTTTTGAACTGCTAGGTTGGCAGGAGCTGGGACTGAGCAACGGGAGCTCACCCCGTTGCGGGGATCCGAACCGCCGACCTTCTGATCAGCAAGCCCTAGGCTCTGTGGTTTAACCCACAGCGTCACCCGCAGTGCTAATTTCATGGCTCGTAATTCCTTAATTCAGGAAGCAGGTGTCTTTTGCTTGGCTCCTGTTGGTGAACTATGAGATTCTTGTAAAAAATATCTAGGTCTGAAGTCTGCCCAACCTTGCTCTAGGGGACTGCCCCCTTTCCAGGACACCTTGACTTTGTATGAAAGAACAAAGGTCTGCTGCAGTTCCCCAGAATGACATGCAACTTACCCAATGCCCTATAATGTCCCAAGGGCTAGAGAGAGGCAATGGACCAGGTGTCATGATAGTCTGTGTTGGCTGGGGGTGTACACACCTTCCCCTCCACCCCAACCCCAGTTATCACATTGTTATAATAACCATGATAACGAAATGGACCCTCCATGTTCAGGATTAGCATATCTACTCCTCAACTAGGGAGGTTCGTTGCTTGTGTGCCATCATTGGGAATTTCCTGTAGTATCTTGTTGGTCCCTGCTGGAAATGGGGGGGGGGGCAATGGGACTTTCCCCCTTCCAACCACATGCTGTTCTGGAGGTTCTTGTGACAAGCCCCCCCCCCCGCCAATTCCAGGGGATGCAGGGGTGCAAAGCGCCATTGCACAGGTGGAAATCCTTGCAGAGGGCTCCCATTTAATGCGACTCATTAGGCAAATTCCACTCAGGGTGCTGGCCTCAATGGACCTTGGGTTTTTTATGGTTTTTGGGGGGCAACAGAGGTTTAGCCAATTTGTACACTGCTTCAGAAATTTGCTTTGGCCAGATATACGTAGTAGGGCAAAAGTAAGGAGCAGAAACATGGCAATCTCGCATTTCCTCCTTTTTAGAAATTACCATCTGTCTCCCTCTTCACTTTGTTTTGAAATTTCCCCAACCTAGAGAAACAAAGTGAGCAGTGCTGATTGATTCAATCAATGTTATCCATCGCCTTCATTTCGCACACGAGGCATAGGGAAGTTTGCTGAGTTTTTCCTCCCACGAGGGATTCAATAAAAGCTATCCATATTGGTGATTTGTCTTAAAACAGATGTGCACATTCCTTTATCTTCTGCGGTTGCCGACCTGGTTCTGCAATCCTGGGGGCAGGGAGTGCTGTTTGAATGCCTCCACCATGCAGGTTGGCCTAAGCCAGTATGAGGTGTCCACAACCGGACGGAGTGCCCCCAAGGGCTACGTGATGTTGGCATGTTATCAACACACTTCATAGAATTATAGGAGGGACCCTGAGGATCATCTAGTCCAACCCTGTGCAACAAAGGAATTTGCAGCTGTCCCATACAGGGATCGAACCTGCAACCTTGGTGTTATCAGCGCCACGCTCTAACCAACTGAGCTATCCAGGCTGACTTGCTTAGACCGACACATGCAGCAGAGGAAAGACTTTTCCTAGCAAATCCCATCATGTGAAGTTGACTTTCCAAACGGTACTGCTGATACGGTATTTGAAGTGGCTCACATACCGTTATCTCAGCAATCTGTATAAACCACTTTCTAAGGGAGGTCTGGGCTATTATCCCAGAGGACTGAGAGAGGCAAAATCATTTGCTGCAGGTCACCTAATGCAGCAGTGGCTAACCTGTGGCTCTAGACTACAGCCCCATCATTTCTTACAACTGGCCATGCCAGCCGGGGTGACAGAAGTTGGGAGTCCAAGAACATTGAGATCGACAGCACAAATGACCAAGTAACTGCTGATATCTTGAGCTGTTGCAACAGACATTTCCTGGTGAAAGGAAATTGGCACTTATTCCAATTCCCATGTTTCAAACGCTGGAGGGCCACAGATTTCGCCATCCCAGATCTGAGGAGCATGAACCACGGATTTCTGCACCACCTTCTAAACTACACCAGCTCAGTTGGGTGCCTTGACAATGCCCCTCCAATTGTTATACGCTCAAAGCCACATATTGCTAACTTAACTCAAATGCAAACAGTCAACACAGATGGGAAGAGCTGCTCTACTTACATGAAATGCCTATGGCAAGCCAAAGCAAAGCACAAATCGGCCACAGGGTTGCCATGTAATCTTGTTCTCTTGGCTCGCTGCTGCCTTCTGAGTCCTTCCTTTGACTTGGTTTCTATGCCTTTGCGGACAACATTTCTCTTCGTTGCATTCGCATTCCTCGTTTACAGTGCACCCTGGTGAAGATGCCTGAAGTTGCAGACACAAATACTCCGCTGTCACCTATGATATTGGCACTGTCTCCACCAAGATTTTCTTATAAATAATATCATACCCTCCAACCTTTCTTCCAATGAAAATAGGGATGTCCTATTCCATCATAATAATAGTAATAATATTATTTATACCCCACCCGTCTGGCTGGGTCGCCCCAGACACTCTGGGCATATATAAAAACATACTAAAACATTTAAAAACATCCCTATATAGGGCTGCCTTCAGTTGTCTTGTAAAGGCTGTATAGTTACGTACCTCCTTGGCTCAGTGTTCACATAACTTCATACCCTCCAACATTTCTCTGATGAAAATAGGGATGCCCTAAGGGAAAGCGGGACATTCCAGGATCCAATGAGAGAGCAGAATGGCTTCTGTAAATCCAGGACTGTCCCTGGAAAACAGGGACACTTGGAGGGTCTGTGAGGTCCGGAGGGTGGCAACACGAGAACAGGCCTTTTCTGTAATGGCTTCCCACCAATGGACACTTGAAAATTGCTGGGGGACTTGGTGGAGCACTCATTGGTTTCCCTGCAATTTCAACGTAGTGTGCTGGGTGCTGTACGATCATTGTGTTTTAGTGCTTCTTACAGACTGCATTCTGTAAGGCAGCCATTGTGGTGCAGTGGTTAAGAGCGGTAGACTTGTAATCTGGTGAACCGGGCTTGCTTCCCCGCTCCTCCACATGCAGCTGCTGGGTGACCTTGGGCTAGTCACACTTCTCTGAAGTCTCTCAGCCCCACTCACCTCACAGAGTGTTTGTTGTGGGGGAGGAAGGGAAAGGAGAATGTCAGCCGCTTTGAGACTCCTTCGGGTAGTGATAAAGCAAGATATCAAAGCCAAACTCTTCTTCTTCTTCTGTTGTATTACAATTGGCAGTGGCGTAGCGTGGGTTGTCAGCACCCGGGGCAAGGCAAGTAATTTGCGCCCCCTAACCCGTGGTTTTGCGCCCCCTAACCCGTGGATTTGCGCCCCCTAACCCGTGGATTTGTGCCCCCTAACCCGTGGATTTGCGCCCCCTAACCCGTAGATTTGCGCCCCCTAACCCGTGGATTTGCGCCCCCTAACCCTAACCCCCAGATGTTGCGGCCGGTGTGGCCGGCCCCCCCTGCACCCCCCACGCTACGCCACTGACAAGTGGCGCTCGCTGAATTCATATCATAATACATTAAAAATGCAGTTACATAAGAAATAAAAGCAGCAATAGAAATGCAATTAAAAATACAATTTAATGCGGACATGACGTGGGCCACCCGAATGAAACATGCAGACCACTGGTGATCCACAGACCACAGTTTGGGATCCCCGCCTTGCAGCTACAACATCGTCAACAGGTGGCCCTCCAGCCCTCTGCCTGAAGATCTTTTGTGAGCAGGGCCCTCTGAACATTGAGGGGGACCAGCCCAGAGGGACACAGTGCCTTGGCCCTCAGGAGCCAGTGCCCTGGGTTCATCATATGAAGGAGAAGACACACACCCAGACTGCTGAATAACAAAGAATACTTCATTTTTTGTACCTCTAACCTTATGTAACTCTCTAGTGTTACCAGCGCCACCTAGTGATGTTAATTGTAACTGTACTACCTTTGCAACTACAGTCATACCTTGGAAGTCGAACGGAATCTGTTCCGGAGGACCGTTCAACTTCCAAAACGTTCAGAAACCACAGCGCGGCTTCTGATTGCAATTGGAAGCTCCATTGGACGATCGGCTTCCAAAAATAGTTCGCAAACTGGAACAGTCACTTCTGGGTTTGCGGCATTCAGGAGCCAAAACGTTCAAAAACTAAGCTGTTTGAAAATCAAGGTACGACTGTATCAGGTCCCATTTATTACACCTACCATCACCCCTCTAAGTACTGTATTTACTCGAATGTCATGCACAACTTTCTTAGCCAAATTTAGGGTGTGCATTAGATTTGATTACAAGCTTGAAAAACACCGCTAACATAGCAAATACTTTTTTTTGTTTCAAGGTTTTGAAATTTGAGGTGCACATTAGATTTGATGGAGCATTAGCTTCACATAAATACGATAACTGTTTCAATTGCCAGAACTGCTCCTATTATCAAAGAATTTCTCCTAATGTTCAGATGAAAACTCCTGTAATTTAAGCCTACACAACCCAGCTCTGCAGTGAATAAGATCTGCCCTGTGTTTTTTTTAACTATTTGATTGCCCCCGCCCCCCGCAACTACCATTAATATTCCTAGGACTATTGCTACAGTATTACTAAACACGCACACAATTTCCCCCAATAACATGTCCAATTTAACCAGATAGCAGAAAGTGGGGTTGAAATATAGTACAGTGGTACCTCAGGTTTAGTACCTCTCTATAAGACGCACCAGACCACAAGACGCACCTAGTTTTTGGAGGAGGAAAACAAGAAAAAAAATGTTCTGAATCTCAGAAGCCAGAACAGCAAGAGGGATCGCTGTGCAGTGAAAGCAGCAATCTCCCTTGCTGTTCTGGCTTCTGGGATAGCTGCACAGCCTGCATTCGCTCCATAAGACGCACACACATTTCCCCTTACTTTTTAGGAGGGAAAAAGTGAGTCTTATAGAGCAAAAAATACGGTACTTAATTTGTTCCAGAGGTCCGTTCTTAACCTGAAACTGTTCTTAACCTGAAGCACTATTTCTGGGTTAGTGGAGTCTGTAACCTGAAGCGTATGTAACCTGAGGTACCACTGTAATCTGCCACAATTCCCAGCAAGATATATTCATTTATTTCAGTTATGAGTCACTCTGTTTTCTGTAAGCGACCAACAACAGGACAGTTTAACAAAATAATACAACACAATCAAATAAACACTTAAAATCAACAACTGAGGCATCACAATGCAACTCCCAAACATGCCCAAAGGCACAGAAGCACAACCACAGTTGCTTGAGCCTAAAGCAACACATCCAAATGGCAAAAGGAGGCTGATATTCTTCTTTCAGCAATAAATACAGTAAAAAATCAGCATTTTGAAAGTCTGGGCCTTCATTTTCCTCCATGAGGCATGTGGTCTGGTGAATGGGGACTGCTCTGAGACAAGGAATCAAGCGAAGCCAGAGGATATACCCCACAGGTTGTTTTTCCACACTTGCCCACTTTGCTGGAATCACTAACTTTTATTCACTTACTTTTTACAGATCATCCAGATGGTGCCGTTGTTATCTTACAGCGTGCCAGTGTTTTCTGAGCCGTTCTCATGTTTTTGAAGACCATAGAATCATAGAGTTGTAGAACTGGTCATCCCAAAGGTCATTTAGTCCAACCCCCTGCAATGGAAGAACCACACCTCTCCTGCTCCCATTAAAATAGCTTAAGACCATTCTCGTTGGCACATAACAGGGCAAACGTGGCAATTTAAACAAATAATAATCCCATCTTGTGCAAAATCC
The DNA here is from genome assembly GCF_964188305.1 of Podarcis bocagei. NCBI lineage: Eukaryota > Metazoa > Chordata > Lepidosauria > Squamata > Lacertidae > Podarcis > Podarcis bocagei. The sequence goes on along the minus strand of NC_138143.1, from coordinate 34,420,052 downwards.
TAGGCACACCTCAGAGGATGTTGAGAGAGAGAGAGAGAGAGAATGTGAATTCTATTCTCACAACAGCGATGCGAGACAGAAGTTCAAATAGGACATAGTTGACTACATTAGCTCTAAAAAAAGCACACAAAAAACACTGTTTTGGAGTTTAGATTAGGAAACCATGAAAGCAATCATTTCCAAATTCTTCAGGGCAAAGATCAACATTAATTAATGCACTTTTAAAAAAGAAAGAAAAAAGAATGTCAATCATAACTCATTCACTGAGCAATTACTCCCAACTTCTAGAGGACCTGGCAAGAAATGCTGCTGGCACATGTCATATGAGGTGATGTGAAACTGTTATTTACAGTATGATAAACACTGCCAAATGTGCGTAATAGTAGTGATGGAATTTGGTAAGTTTTTCCACAAAAGAAACAGATTTAAGATGCACAGTGCCATGTCTCAAGTTCTCCAGAGTATTTAAGCAAGTGCAGAGATAAAATGCAAATAGGATTGCCAACTGCTCAGCTCACTGCAGCTGTCTTTTAACAGCAGCTTGATGTGTAGACATTAGCAGGTGGTGATGTTTATCTCCATGCTATGGAAAGCCTTTGCCAGATGATCTCTGCACATTAAAAATAAGCACAAGAGCAGGCCAGACACTTGTTTCTCTGGCCACTTGGCAATCTAATTTTCCCTATCTGCCCGGGACAACCCTGATTCTCTGGTGCTTGTTCCGAATAAAACATTGTCCCTATTATGCTTCTGTTTCAGCATTTTGCAGAGATTTGGGGGTGCTTAAAAGAAAGTTCTTTTTAAAAAATATATATACAAATGTACAACCGCTACATCCAATAGCTAAAAGAATCCTGGGAACTACAGTTTAGAGATGCAGGTTAATTCTGTGTCCAGGGCAGCTGTCTACTAGCTCCATCTGGTATGCAGGCTGAGACCCTACCTGCCCGCAGACTGTCTCGCCAGAGTGGTGCATACTCCAGTTATCTTCCGCTTAGATTACTGCAATGCGCTTTACGTGGGGCTACCTTTGAGGGTGACCCGGAAACTGCAACTAATCCAGAACATGGTAGCTAGACTGGTGACTGGGAGTGGCTGCCGAGACCATATAACACCGGTCCTGAAAGACCTGCATTGGCTCCCAGTACGTTTCTGAGCACAATTCAAAGTGTTGGTGCTGACCTTGAAAGCCCTAAACAGCCTCGGCCCAGTATACCTGAAAGAGCGTCTCCACCCCCATTGCTCAGCCCGGACACTGAGATCCAGCTCTGAGGGTCTTCTGGCAGTTCCCTCACTGTGAGAAGTGAAGCTACAGGGAACCAGGCAAAGGGCCTTCTCAGTAGTGGCACCCACCCTGTGGAATGCCTTCCCATCAGATGTCAAGGAAATAAATAACTTTCTGACTTTTAGAAGACATATAAAAGCAGCCCTGTTCAGGGAAGTTTTTAATGTTTGATCTTTTATCATGTTTTCCGTATTCTGTTGGGAGCCGCCCAGAGTGGCTGGGGTATAAATAAATTGTTGTTGTTGTTGTTGTTGTTGTTGTTGTTGTTGTTGTTGTTGTTGTTAAGAGTGCTAAGAATGGTTAGAAGACCCCTGTCTCCCTTGCAGAGCTACAATTCTCAGATGAATTCATTGTTAAAACTCTCTGAGAATTGTAGCTCTCTGAGGGGAATAGGGGGTCTTTCATCCTAACAGCTCTCAGCACCCTTATCCATGTACCCTTCCCATAATTCTTTAAGGTAATGTAACCTGGGTGTTGTGACCTGGGACTCAGGAAGTATGTCAGAACCCATAGAACAGACCCCTCTGCTTTCACCCTCTGTCACAGAGCATGGTTCTGATACACAACTGACCTCAGCCTGCTAAGTGCCGAGTCTACAGAAACACGGTCTCATAATCACAATTGTCCAATATAGAAGCAGGTACCTACCAAAACCAGGGGACGCGGGTGGCGCTGTGGGTAAAACCTCAGCGCCTAGGACTTGCCGATTGTCAGGTCGGCGGTTCAAATCCCCGCTGCAGGGTGCGCGCCCGTTGCTTGGTCCCAGCGCCTGCCAACCTAGCAGTTCGAAAGCACCCCCGGATGCAAGTAGATAAATAGGGACCGCTCCAGCGGGAAGGTAAACGGCGTTCCGTGTGCTGCGCTGGCTTGCCAGATGCAGCTTGTCACGCTGGCCACGTGACCCGGAAGTGTCTTCGGACAGCGCTGGCCCCCGGCCTCTTAAGCGAGATGGGCGCGCAACCCTAGAGTCGGACACGACTGGCCCGTACGGGCAGGGGTACCTTTACCTTTACCTAGCAAAACAGAGATGTTTTTAATGCAGTTGTTTTACACATATAATGTAATGTTCAATTAAACCTCAAAGCCAGAGCCAGAAATGTCAAGAATCAATCAGATCACCTCTGAATTGAGTACACAAAGGATTGAGACCCCTTTGTGTGTTCTTACAGTGTAGAGTTAGAATCATAGATCTGGAAGTTTAAACTTTTTTTTCTCTTCTCCACGCACCCCCGCACACCTGTCAATAGAAGATGCATTTTTGTCTTTTTTTGCTAACAAGCAGGGCCTCTCTTATCAGCTTCACGTAGCAGAAAGGCGAGGCGGCCTTGAAGAGACTGGAAGCTCTAAAGAGCAATAATTCAGTCAGGCCGCTTCGTAAAAGACTGCCCAAAATGCAGCATTTTGCAGGAGACCCATCTGGGGTGGCTTATAGCCTATTAAAATTACAAATTCCTTAAAATAGTATAAGACAATTACAAATGTGACCAGCTCAGCAGTTTAAAAATAATAAAGGCATGGCCTAGGACATAAAGGTCTGCCCAAAATAAAAGGTGTTAATAAACTGGCAAAAAACAGTGAATGAGGGGACAAACCGCACATCATAAGGCAAAGGATTTCAAAACATGGGTGCCACCACTGAGAAGGCCCTCTCTCTTGTCATACTCAGCTAATCATAGACACCCTCCCCCCCCCCCGATGTTTGGAAACAGGCAAGTTCCTAAGGTATTCTGGACCTAAGCAATCTAGGGTTTTAAAGCTAATAATCACCAACACTAAACTAAGTGTCTCCACCCCCATTGTTCAGGGCCTTCTCGGTAGTGGCACCCAGCCTGTGGAACGCCCTCCCATCAGAAATAAACAACTATCTGACTTTTAGAAGACATCTGAAGGCAGCCCCGTTTAAGGAAGTTTTTAATGTTTGATGTTTTATCGTGTTTTTAATATTCTCTTGGCAGCCGCCCGAAGTGGCTAGGCCGCGGGTGGGCAAACTAAGGCCCGGGGGCCGAATCTGGCCCAATCGCCTTCTAAATCCGGCCTGCGGCGGTCCAGGAATCAGCGTGTTTTTACATGAGTAAAATGTATGCTTTTATTTAAAATGCATCTCTGGGTTATTTGTGGGGCATAGAAATTCGTTCATTCCCCCCCCCCAAAAAAAAATATAGTCTGGCCCCCCACAAGGTCTGAGGGACAGTGGACCGGCCCCCTGCTGAAAAAGTTTGCTGACCCCTGGGCTAGGAAAACCCAGGCAGATGGGCGGGGTATAAATAATAAATTAATAACAAAAATAATAATATTGGTTGTCAGCATGCACATACATGCACTACTCTTCTTAAAATTGCTTTGCTCAATTCTTCTGGAGCTACCTCACACACTAAAATTGTAGATGTACTGAGATAATTTAAGAGTACAGTACTAGGATTGGTTGCAGCTGCTAGTTGGACGTCATGAATCTGGGCTTCATTCCACCTAGTGTATTATATTATTCTTTCCTTTGTGTTACATTATCTTTTTTTTTTTAATTATTACTTTAATTCCTCCCCCACATCTTATCTGTTGAATGGATCTCTGGGTTTCTTTATGCTGAGAACCATTTCTGCATCCCCCCCCCCAGTCATTCTCTCATACTGTATAAGTATTTTATTAATCCCCTCCTCAGCCTGTTTTCTTTGCATTTTAAAGCTTTAAAAGCCCCATATAAGGGCAGACTTTAAAGAAACTTATGTTTATTGGCCAAATGTACATTACTTTGCAATTACTAACTTTGATTTAATCACCAATTTTCTTGCTCAACCACTATAACAGGAGAAAGATTCTCTCTCCTTGCTTTTCATAATCTGGTTTGGATTATACTATTCTGAATTAAGGATGCCAAGTAACCTGAAAAAATGATTTGGCTTACTCATGTGCTTTCTAACCTCCTGGTTCAGCTTTTTCACAGCTTGAAGATATTAAACTATCTGCTAATGCGAGCAGATCAGGCTACTGTTAAAGACACAGGAGCTGAGACTGGTAAGAAAAACATTAACAATGCTAACCTGAATATTTATATAATTGTACATATTTTGCCACTTCTATTGTGAATCCTAAAATCCAGGTCCTTTGTAAATAGACTCTTAGACAGACACTAGGTGTCCCCTTTTTTTTAAAAAAAAAGCTCAGAATCGGCCTTTATTCTGTATGATGACAGTATTTGATGGTGGAAATATACTACTTTTTAAGAGAGTAGAACATGGTATCCATCCCTTTTTTTATCACAGGTGGAAAAATAATTTGGGAATGGCAGGTTTTTTGGTTTTAGTGGCCTCTGGGGAAATAGTTAAACACCCTTTCCTACCCACTGCCCCTTCTCTGATCAATTTCACAGCCTCCTGCAGCTGCTTTTCATTAAGAGAAAGGGAGGAAAGCTTGAAAAGTGTTATATGAAGCTGCAGTGTAATCTAGTTTGGCCTGGAGAGTGTAAACAATATCTGAGTTTAGGGGCCTTGGTCAAAACAGTTCAAGATCTGCTTGTAGTAAAGGGTGCCCCCCCCCAGACCCTCCAGGTGTCCCTATTTTCCAGGGACAGTCCTGGATTTACAAAAGCCATCCTGGTTTCTGATTTGATCCTGGAATGTCTAGCTTTTCTTTAAGACGTCTATATTTTCATCGGAGAAATGTTGGAGGGTATGGAGTTATGTGACCCCCACTCCCCCTCCCCAGCCTAGGAGGTAAGTAACCAGGGCCGGATTCAGGTTTGATGAGGCCCTAAGCTACTGAAAGTAATGGAGCCCTTTATATGTCCAGCTGTCCTTTGTCAACAACAAATTGTCGCTGCTTTTTTGTGTTGAATATATGCTATATGGTCATTTATGGACCTCATAGGTATCTAAAGCCATTTGCACATAACAAAATATGTATTTTGTCAAAGTAATTTTTGAACTGAAATACAATTAAGAAGTATATTAACAGTGAAATACAATTATGAAGAAGTACATTAATAGTGAAATAATTATTAAGCTCTGACTTAAAATGATTTTTTATTCATAACAAACTTAATAATGCAAACACATTGGCATTTGGCAATAACGAAAGTTCCTTTACAAACACAATTTACAAAGACTCATAATTTAGTCTGTAGAAACTTGCTATAACATGAAATAATAATTGCAGGTTTTAGTTTATTTGTTTTTTATCTTATATTTTGGAAATGTTCATCCAGTTTTTCCCCTTTAATTTTTTGGGGGCCTCCAAGAGAGTGGAGCTCTGAGCTGTAGCTTGTTTAGCTTATATGTAAATACGGCACTAAGTAACTATGCAACCTTTAGAGACATCTGAAGGCAGCCCTGTATAGGGAAGTTTTTTTTAATGTTTCACGTTTCATTATGTTTTTATATATGATGGAAGCCATCCAGAGTGGCAACCCAGTCAAATTGAGGGGTATAAATAATACAATACTATTATTTATTGAATAGGGCATCCCTGTTTTCATCGGATAAATGCTGGAGGATATGCTCTGGCCATGCACCTGTGTCTTTAAAAGCAGCCAGTTACTGGGAAATTTCACAAATTAAGTTTTTTCACCACTTGGCCTGTAAACGAAATTAAAGAGAATTGGCCGCCCTGCTATGGTTTGTCAAACACCAGTTCTATGGGGACGGGTTTTTAAACTTGGGTGGGTGGGTGTTTTGTTTGGGAGGTGGGAGTGCTTCAAATTGTTTTTAAATGCTGTATGTTACTTTGTATTTTGTATTTGCACTTATATTTGTTGGCCGGCATATTGTTTAGGGACTGTTTGAATTGTTTTTACTATGTCTTCTGTGCTTTTTACGTTGTAACTTTATGTTGTGAACTGCCCCGAGGCCTATAGATATAGGGTGGTATACAAATTTAATGCTAAAAAAAAAAGTTTGTCGAAGGAAACCAGGAAAAACAAAAGTTGCCCTTTTAGCAGAGGTCTGAGGTGCAGAAAACAGAAGATGGAGCTATTTGTGGCGTGGAACTCAACTTTATCACCTGCTAGGCCCGTTTTCAGATTTTGGCAGGCTTAGCTGTTTCACTCTTTATCTCTGGTCAAGCAGGTTTTGAAACAACTTAGAGGAGGAAAAAAAAATCTGCCAGCGATCAAAAGGAGGATGATCAAATTGTAGAGTTTGCAAAAGGTGTTGATAACTGTTAAGAGACCTCTCTTCCCCTCACAGAGCTACAATTGTCAGAGTTCCCTGGGAAGAAGGGTTGGTTGTTTAAACCACTTTTAGAAACTGTAGCTCTGTGAGGGGAATCAGGGGACTCCTAACAATTTTCATTACCTTGAACAAACTGCAGTTTCCCAAGATTATTTGAGGGAAGCCATGGCTGGCCTGATGGAATAATGATGCGTTAAGATAATAGAATAATTATTATTATTTTTAGATTTGCTTCCATCCTTATATTCCCCTGCTTTTTGTGGGGGTGAATGCTAACTAATAAAAGGCCCACCTTTGTGTTTGGTGTTCCTAAGCTTTAACTAATGAATTTCTGTCAGGCTGCTTCTAAAAGCTGAAGGAGCTATGAAAAGATATGGTTAATAATAATAATTTTTATTTATACCCCGCCCTCCCCAGCCAAGGCCGGGCTCAGAGCGGCTTACAAGCAATAATAAAAACAAGTTGAATGATTACAACTTAAAACAAAATTAAAATACATTAAAATAATTAAACATTAAAAGGGAGGGAAAGTGAGTAATCTGTGCGAATAAGAAACTATATCGGAGGAAGTTTATTTGTGAGCTGCGTTGAGTCCCACCAGGGGAAAAAGGCAGTGTTTGAATAAGTTGGAATGATTTTCTGAATGGAAAACCAGAAGCAAAAACTCCACAAGGAGTTGTATGGAACAATCCTATGGAGCAATTTTGAGAAGACCAAAGAGGGAATTAAAATATAGAACTAGAACCATTTTCGTTGCCATTGTAGGACCTTTGCTTAAGTAAAGTGTCTGTCTTCTGTTTGCATAATATTTGCAAGTTTTACAGTGGCAAATATTTCAAGGTGGAAATAGGATTGCCTCACACACACACACATAGTTGTATCTTTGACAGTAGCTGGGAACAATAAACTTAGCAGGTGAAATTTCCATATGAGAGAACATTTTATTTGCTGTATTTCTGTGTGTCAGGCTGCAGTTAAACATGCCCAAACAGAACCAGAGAAAAGCGAGGCAAGAGGTGGGGATCTGAATAAAAAGTAGTAAAATTCTTTAATATGCTTTAATATGCATATTTAATATGCTGGTATAAATGCATCTGGTTTGCAATACTGAGAACTAAGCCAACATGTGGGAGCAGGGGGCGGAGAGTCATTCTTGAAAAGTAAATTTCAAGACAATACAACTTTGTACATTTTCCCCCCCCTTCGGTGAACAAACTATAATTGTATATTACATTGCTTTCTTCTTTCTTATATAGTAAAAGAAGAAGAAACAGGACGTGAGAAGTGAGTGAGAAGTTGGTGACTTCTGCATTGACAGGTGGGAAAATAGTAGTGAATTGTGATGAGTGTTCAAGAAGTGGAAGGCATTCTAAAAGTAGCAGAGCCAGACACAATAAAGAAACATTCATGGGGAGAAAGAGGGGTGGGGACTTAGAGGAGGAGGTTTTTTTCCATGTTATGGGCCCAAATTAGGGATGGATAAATCTACCAATTTTGTTTTTTCTCCATTTCTCTTCTGATCATAAATTCAGCAATTTCACCAGATTTCTGCATCAGTTTGCCAATAATTTGTATTTTAACATCCTCACAAAAACCCGCCAGTACTTTAGTGTGCATCTCCCCTAATATACATATTTTTGCCAGTGGTTTCCACTGATATAATGCCTTTTGATGTTATTTTCACTATTATCTGCATTTTTATGCAAGTTTCCCCATATATTCTCATTTTGGAGGGGCCGGGGGAGGTTGGATGGGCAGCTCCATAACAAAAATCAGAAATGGACAAGTTTCACATAGCCGCATTAGCAAATTAGGTAGATTTGAATGAAAATGCAAAGCAGACTAAATTCCTACCCGTAAGCAACAAGGAATAGGAAGATGGATTAGCTAAGGAGTGAAAGTAATGAAATGGGAGATTAGGGCACCTGTCTGTAAACGTTTGCTTTTCTAAGGGTTTCGTAAATCTCAGACATGTCCGTGCCACCCTCTCTCCCTATCTGAACTGCAGGTTCCTTTTCCTGAGCCAGGACTGCGAGGTTTAAAAGGCTCCCCCACCCCCACTCGTCTGCAGCTGCAGCAACCCTGCCGCGTCTTCTGGCTCCGAGAGCTTTGAATTAATCTGCCAGGACTGGGCAATCAGGTATGTACAGAGCCAGCCGCTGTTAATGAACACACCCAGCTGGCCTGCAGATCTTTGCACAGAACGGAGTGAATACTTTTAGTCTTTCCCACTGATCCAGCAAGCATTCAGGCCTGGGATAAAAGCTGGCATAGATTCCATAGGCAGCAATGTCTCTTCAGTCTGCCCGGCTGCCCCCAACTAATGTTTGGAGCATTAGTTAAGTAATCTTGTTTTCTTTCCGGTAGAGTATATATGATAAGATGTAAACATGCAGAAAGGGAGACCGGGCTGGAAAATAAATATTCTCCGCGCACAAATAACTGAGCAATAAAATGGTGTGTTCTGTCTGCAGAGTTGTAGCATGTGTCTTAATTGGGGAGTTTTTTTTCCAGAATAACTGTCAGCCAGAAAAGCATCCCAAATCCTCTGGTGTTAGAGTCCTGGGAAACTTCAATTCAAATAGTTTGGACTGATGAGCCTTATACACAACAGTGATTCACAAACAAAACAAAGACACTGCTGAGTATTTGTATTACCCCTGTTCTTAAGGGAAGGCTTGTTGTCCGCACCCCCACTCCTCTTCCAACTGTTGTAAAGTTGTTGTTTTTAAAATGGCATTATTTCCCAGCCTTCCCCAGCCAGGTCCCAGGGTGTGTTACAACCCTTTAACATTCACAACTAAAAACAATTAAAATGGATTACAGTCGCAGGAATAGGATGGGTCCTGAGATGCACATAAGTCCGGTATAAAGAGTAAATTGTAAATTTGCCAAAGCTGTGTAGTGAAGAAGGCTGACGTACATCAGTGGGGAGCAGCGTTTGAAATTCACCAAGCGCCCCACACATTTTGCACCTGGCTTTTGGCCACTTGCGACCAAGTGAAGATTCCTGTGTGCCAAGATGGCGCCTGACGTCTCTACCATCTGGAAGTGCATGCCTGGGGATCCTCGGATCTTGCCTGTTTTCACACGCTAGCAACACATCCTGTAGAATTCTATCCATGGTATTTTATCTGCACCATTGGAACGAAATTCAGGAACCAAAAAGTCATATGAAAAATAGGACTTTCGAGCTGTCTGGCCCCCAAATGGCAACTAGGCATTCTGTTTTGGCGACTGTAACCCTGGCTTAAGGAGAGAACTATGGGACACCTCTATTGCCCGGGACCCCCTTAGTTTGGCTAAGGTTCTGCCCCTCATTTCCCCATCCTGGTCTTCCTCCTGTCTCTCTTCTCTGCTTGTTTTCGCAGTTGCAAATTCCATATTGCTTGCAGAGTGCTGTTTTTATCTCATTGCTGACTCCCTTGACCAGGGCCTTCCCCCTCCCTTGCAGCTTCCTAAAAAAAGGAAATAATGGGTGATCCCAACCCTCAGCAAAACAAAAAGCAAAGAACAACAAACCCTTACCTTTGAGAAGGGCTTTTTTTTTTCCAGCCAGAGCTCACAGGAACACAGTTCCAGCACCTCTCAGGTGGGCACCATTGCCATTATAAGAGAACAAAGCAGGTGTTCATAGTGAGTTCTGGCACCTCTTTTTCTAGAAAAAAAAATAGCACAGCTTCAGAGGGTGAAGCTGTTTTCCTGGAATGGGGATAAGTGGTGAGGAGGTAGACTTCATTTGAGCACGTAGTCATGGGGGAGGAAAGCATGCCTTTGTCTAAAACAGATCAAAGGTAGGGGAAAGTTTTATCTGTTTAATTTCTGTGTTCCAGGATGCCATTAGAGTCACAGAAGCAGAGCTAGTAAAATATATATATTTATATTGGGTGTTCTGGCCTTGTTCTTTCTCTTAATAAAAACAAGATTATCTTAGGCTTGGCAAGTCTCTGCCAAAGGCACTAACTTCCATAGATCTCTAGATACAGTTATTAGTGCAAGGGCCAAATTGCACATGACGTGCTTAACCTGGCTGCTTTTATTTTTACTGAAAACAGCACCACGGAGGGCAAACAGCTTCTAGGCAGAGGGTGATTTCCAGCAGAAAACTGGCACGGTGCCTAGGATGGCCAGATGGAAGCAGAACAGCTAGAGTTCCTGCATTTTGAATAGTGTAGAAGAAGGAACTCCACCATGAAATGAAAGCTACATCTGGGGAGATTCCCTTTTCAATCGGTAGCACATGACACTCTTAATCTCAGGGTTGTGGGTTCGAGCCCCACATTGGGCAAAAGATTCCTGCATTTCAGGGGGTTGGACGAGATGACCCTCAAGGTCCCTTCCAGCTCTGCAATTATATGATTCTACACAACTATTTAGTGATGTATGGAAGTGAGAGCTGGACCATCAAGAAGGCTGATCGCCGAAGAATTTATGCTTTTGAATTATGGTGCTGGAGGAGACTCAAGAGTCCCATGGACTGCAAGAAGATCAAGCCTATCCATTCTTAAGGAAATCAGCCCTGAGTGCTCACTGGAAGGACAGATCCTGAAGCTGAGGCTCCAATACTTTGGCCACCTCATGAGAAGAGAAGACTCCCTGGAAAAGACCCTGATGTTGGGAAAGATGGAGGACACAAGGAGAAGGGGACGACAGAGGACGAGATGGTTGGATAGTGTTCTCGAAGCTACCAGCATGAGTTTGACCAAACTGCGGGAGGCAGTGGAAGACAGGAGTGCCTGGCGTGCTCTGGTCCATGGGGTCACAAAGAATCGGACATGACTAAACAACAACAACAACAACACACAACTATTAAGATGCAGGCGCCCTCTCTTCTTTTATACCTGGCCAACCTAGCAGCCCCTCATCCGGATCGGGGTGCAACCGCTGCTCTTCCTTCGAAAGAGTGGCTGGAGAAACCCAGCCAGATGGGTGGGATATAAATAATAAATTATTATTATATTATTATAATAATGAAAGCAGCCAAGCCAAGCACACTTCTTGAAACTTGTGACTAATATCATGTGTGGTTTGGCCCGAGGTCTATTCCATGATACTATAGCATATTTAGCAGGTTTAATTATTTATCCAGCCTTGATGATGGGCTCTGTGGAACACCTGCTGCCCTATTAGGGAACCAGCCAGAATGCACTTGGCTGGTATCCTGAAGCAACAGGGATCTTGATATCTCTGGGAGAACTGTGCTGTGCTCATCAGCACGATTTGTAACACAATAGGTGGGCTTCAGGGTAGCGTTGCCAACTGATCAGAAAAATAATAACCTAACCTGCTCTTCTGCCCTAAGCAGATTTGTTGGCATCTGTCTGTCTTGAGAGTCAATGGAAGAGTGTGCCTTAGGGGATGAGAGATATACTACTCTCCTGCAGATATTTACACATCAAGTTCCTGTCAAAGGCAAAGGCTACAAGAGACAGTTTAGAAGTTTGCAGTCCCTGCTTACAGGAAGATTGGGACAACTCTAGGTTTTTGTTGGGTGACTGCCAGATTTGTGAGCCCAGGAGCAGATTGCTCTACAAGGATTACACCATTGGACGCTGCTTTCAGGATTGTCCCATCCCTCCCCTACGCACCACCTCTGCTCTTCATACCATTCCATTTCATTTCACTTTTAATTTGCATATCGCCTTCCTATATTATTGTACCCAAGGCAGTTTACAAGCTGAAGAAACAACTAAGATCGCACACCTTATAAAAATAGGATCCAAGACAAGGATTTCATAATAAAAGCCTAACTTTAAAATAAGTAGCTTATATCCAATACAATAATATTCAATAATCTATTAGAATACAATAGTACACAATAAATATCAGCAAATAATCATTAAACAGAAATTCACCCTTAACAATTACAATAATTACAATAAATAATTACAATAAATAATTTATTTATTACAATAACAATTACAATAAATAATTTCTAAACTATAATCAATAAAAATAACTCACTGCATAAAATAACACTGCAAACTGAGAAGCAAAGACACACAATATATATGTGTGTGTGTGTGTGTGTGTGTGTGTATGTGTGTATTTAATGTCTCTGAGTTCCTCTTCTCCCTTCCTAGCTGCTTTTGTTGTTCCTAAAGTCATGGTCTGGGAAAGGCTCCTACGGCTGGGGGGTTAAGCAAGACAGGTGCGGTGGGAGGGAAAGCCATTGCCTGGTGGCCAGCACAAAGTCTCTCTCCTGTCTTCTGCCTCTCGGTGGCCCTAACTTACATAAATCGAGCAGGCGATGAAGAAGAGGAGAAGAAGAGTTTGGATTTGATAAGGAGTCTCAAAGCGGCTAACATTCTCCTTTCCCTTCCTCCCCCACAACAAACACTCTGTGAGGTGAGTGAGGCTGAGAGACTTCAAAGAAGTATGACTAGCCCAAGGTCACCCAGCAGCTGCGTGTGGAGGAGCGGAGACGCGAACCCGGTTCACCAGATTACAAGTCTACCACTCTTAACCACTACACCACGCTGGCTTTTCCCATCTCACTAACTCCATGTCATACAAAGTCTATGTATTGGGTTTGGGGGTTGCTGTTCTGTGTTACGTTGGGTTGCTTGCTGAAATGTTCTAATCTAGATACCTACTTGCACTGGTGTGCTTTTGAACTGCTAGGTTGGCAGGAGCTGGGACAGAGCAACAGGAGCATGCTCCGTCGCGAGTATTCAAACCGCCAACCTTCCGATCGGCAAGCCCAAGAGGTTCAGTGATTTAGACCACCGTGTCACCCACGTTTTTTTAATCTAGCTACAGAGCAGGTGACTTCAGTAGCAGTGATGGGGAATGTGGGAATAAACTAAGGCAGTATGCGATGTTGCTGCTGCGATGGTGTGTGCCGTAAGAGGTGATTCTCGGGTACATAGGACAATGCTTGCAGGATTCTATACCAATAAACAGCTTTGAGTGATTATGCTTGAGATAATGTAGACGGCATGTATGCGTTCAACCCTTGGGAACTGCAGCTTCGCTCCAGAAATGCAGGTGTGTACATGTCAAAGCTCCTTTGTCTGGAGGCCAAACATACCTGGCATCAGGCATGTGAAAAGTTCACGGCGGTTGCGAAATAGGAGGGGCTGAAGGAGGCCAGCATTGAAGTACAGCATTGAGACCGAAACATTCTCCCTCAAGGAAGACACGTCTTCAGAAGCAGCGTGCCAGTAGCAAAACTTACAATTTGTGATTATAATTTTAAAAGGTAAACAAGACATAGCAATAATGCAGAACCAGAGATGAACTGAAATGGCAGTTGCTTTACTATTTGTTCTGGTTGTTGTTGTTTTTTTGAAAAGTGTGTTCTCGAAACCTCCTCTGTTTGTTTTTTTAATAAAAAAGTTGGCTATAACCCAACAGAGGGGGCGGGGATTGAAAGGCATCTACTCTCTTGCCAATCAGATGATAGGTGAATTAGGATATATGTACGTATGTACACCTCCATTCATTAAAACTTTTCATAAGCTCCCAGTGTCAGAAAACTGGCAAGTTGCTTTCTTCTTAAAATGACAAGGTGAGCAGGCTTTACTGTTGCCCGCCACTGCCAGCCAAATGACAGGACCCGTGTGTTTTAATTTAAACTTTGTGACTTTATATTGTTGTTGTTAGCTGCCCTGAGGACATTGCTTAGGACAAAAGGCGGGTTAGAGATAAAACAAAACACACACACACTTGGGTGTTTTTTTTAATCCTCGCTTGTTAAACCAGCTCTTTCTGTGCATATATGTGTGGAAAGCTTTAAAGGGATTGGAAGATAGGCTTTTAAAAGCCCATGTCAGGACACTGTTCAAATTCCAGGAAGTGTCAGAAGGATTTGGCAAGTGGTTCTGTTTCTTCCAAAAACCCTGAAGTTCAAACTGAAATCTGGCCAAGATCTGAATGTTCAGATTAGCCTTATTAAAGGCTTTCTACAAAAGGTAACTTTGACAACTTGTCTGAGTTTAATGTTAAGTCAAATTAGTACGGTTTGAGGAACTGACATTCCTTAAACAGACATATACAGTAACTTATATCTGGCAGCTGCGGTAGGTCTCAAACTTTCTGGGAGCTGAACTCGATCCCTTTTCCTGAGCCAACACTGCTTCTTAAAGACTAGAGGTCTCTAGGACCCTATGCCCTGGGCCTTGAAAGATGCATGCATTGCAGGGAATTGGACTAGATGACCCACAGGGAACACTTCCAACTCTACAATTCTATGATTATGTGATTCTATACTACTGAGTGGCCTTATGTCTTACTTTACAGACCTCTAATCCGAAGGACTGTCAGAAAGAAGGGTCCTCTATGTGAAGACAACACTCTATCCGAGGGCTGTTCAGTCCAAGTTTGGTTAAAACAACAAAGAACCATAAAAACAGAGAGCAAGAGATTTGAAGTTGACCCTCAGCAGTAAGGTCACCATTGTAAGGTACGTTTTATTTCCAGTTAGATTGCATGTAATTATTTCTAAGTTTGCACCTCTACGTATGAAAAGTCACAAGCAAATTTTATTCACATTGGTGTCATCATTCTGTCCTTGTTTTTGGGCAATGCATAACTGGCTGCCCTCCTTTCCTGGGGAAGGGGTGGTCCACTATTGCGCTACTGCTGGTCCAAAACATTTTGCTGACTGAAGCAAAACCCACCAATGATGTCCCACCCCTAACCCTATGCTAAGATTAACACTTTGGAAAATCTCACCCTACTATTCAGACATCAAATCCCACCTTTGTCTATTGTCTAAATCAGTGTTTCCCAAACTTGGGTCTCCAGCCGTTTATGGACTAAAACTCCCATCATCCCTAGCTAGCAGGACCGGTGGCCAGGGATGATGGGATTTGTAGTTCAAAAAAGAGCTGGAGGCCCACGTTTGGGAAACACTGATCTAAATCAAGGATAGGGAATGTTTGACTTTCCATGGGTTACTGGACTACAGCACCCATAATCCATGACCATTGGTCATGCTGGCTGGGGCTGATGGGAGTTGAAATTCAACATCATCTGGAGGCTACAGGTCCTGTGCCTCTGCCCTAAATTCTGCTACTTAATCAGCTATCTTCGCCTTGCCACATGGTACTGCTGATCCTATTTTGCGCTCACAAAAACCATTGGAAGTGGAGTTGTTAACCGTGAAGGTTCTAGGTGTGAATTTCCTCCTGGGTTTGAGGGGCAGCTTTCTTCTAAGGATTTCAAAGCCTCTAAACTCGCCTGTTTGTACACAGCACAAAGATGCTCATTGCTTTCTTTATGAAATTGATCCTAAATTAGTGCAAAGCGAAGAATGTTCTGCTGAATTATTTTTCTTATTTAAGTACATTGTTTTTGAACCAGTTTTTACAACTCTCTTGTTGGTGAGTCCATACATAAAACTTAAGTTAGCCAGAGAGTCTGTGCAAATAGAAACTATTTCTCAACACTTTTTGTCCCATTTTAACACAGTTCACAAGAGGCTAGAGTTACGAAACAAACCAGAAAAAAGCACAGCTTCTTCTGGCCTTAACTCTTTTAGCATCTGATGTATAAAATTCAGCAGGTGAACCTTTTCACTGCAAGGTGATAAACACATTATCTAGCAAATGTCTGTATGCCAAGCTACTGTTAAATGCTCAGCTGCAGAGCTTCATTGCTGGCAACTCCACATGGCACGTTCCTCTATAAAAAGTGTTCAGTGTTACTTGTGAATATGCCCTAAAATAATGAAATCAATTGTGCATTTTCAAGAGCATTAATGAACACTCTTCTCCTGCTGCAGTTTATATACATTGCCACAATGCACGTTATACGAGTGCCATGTTCCTGTACATGAATGCACACCCATGCCTGCAACCTCCAGTTTGGGAAGCTGTCATTGCACGTGTGCAACAGCTGTCTCAAAGGGACACACCTCAGCTTAACCACAAAGTGAATGTGGCTTACGCTTTCAAATCGGGTGGAACCTGGTTTGAAGAGAAACACATCAAAGAGCTGTATTTTAAAAGAAACTACAGGATAGAGATTGATTGTGGCTAACTTCATGTATACACTGCTTCAAACATCAGGGATGGGAGTGTGTTGGGATCTGAGTAAATGGTAATGTATATGCAGCCTCTGTGTGAAGTCTCCTTCCCAGTACCTAGAATGTTGCCATTACAGTGTTCTCGTACTGAAGATGCTGGGAAACATAGTTCTACAGGATGCCTAAGTCCATACCACAGGTGGCGTGGAAACTACTTGTAATGGGAATTGTAGTTGCTTGTGTGTAAGTCACCGACTTCCCTAAACTGCTTGTTGTTTGAACCTTTCCCTAACTGAAGCGCACTCCTGTGCGTCTGCTTCAGTCGCTGGCAGAATCCGTTAGTGGGTGTTTCCTAAATTTTTTC
Organism: Podarcis bocagei; assembly: GCF_964188305.1. Classification (NCBI taxonomy): domain Eukaryota; kingdom Metazoa; phylum Chordata; class Lepidosauria; order Squamata; family Lacertidae; genus Podarcis; species Podarcis bocagei. Next base: position 34,403,268 of record NC_138143.1, on the reverse strand, counting down.
CAACATAAGAATTCCTTGACAGCCAGTCTCCGCCTAGCCTCTCTGCGCGGAAGCCTTCTGCGCAGAGTAGGCGTGCCCTGTGGTGGTCCGGCACTCTCCCCACTGATCTCACTGGAAGAGTTCCTGAGCCTTCCCTCCAAAGTGCTCTCATCCCCTCCTTCTTTCTTGGTGTCACCTTGATTCCCTTCCCCCTCGGAAACCCTCTCTCTCTCCTTGCTGGTTCCCTCTCCTGCACTATCGGGGCAACTTCTCTCTCTGCTGGTCTCCGATGTCAGTTCCCTGACACTCCTTTTCCCAGAGGTCCTTGTGTCTGAGATCAGCGGCGACCTTTGGGCTTTAAAATTTCAGTGGTGCCCTCTGCGACGCCAAAATTTGGTGCCCCCCACCTCCTGCCTTCCCTTTGATGTCATGGTTGCAGCACCCCCTGTGGCGCCATCTTGGCTCAGCACCCACTGTGGGAGAAGTGGTTGTGCCCCCTAAAATCCACCTCTGCTGGGATGCCACTGCCACAATCACCAGGCAAGTCTGGAAGAAGGGAAAGGCAGGCGTCTGGATCCTGTAACAATCCCAGTTTAATTAATATGCAGGTTATATATTCAGACTTGAGGGGGAAGTTCGCTATTTTCCCATGGGAAATAGCTTTGTAAAGCGTGCTACTGAATCACCAAAAGAGTTTTCCCATCACATCTTTCAGGTCAGCATTTGCTATAAGAGCTAGACCCCCATGCCTACCTTAAAAAAAGAAGAAGTGGTTTTGGGTTTTTTCGCTACCAGATTATGTGACAATTACCAAACACATCACATTTTATTTAATTTTTTTTTACATTTTTCATATTTTGAATATACATCATACATTTTCTGCAATAAATCACTTCCCTCAGAACTTCCCATTCCATGGCAACCTTATTTTGCTGTATATCCTTTTCTTCCATCCTATTTCACCCTACATATATATCCCTTATTGTTAGTAACTGCTGCTCACACTGTTGTTCCTAATTTAAATATTATATCACGAAGAGTTGGACACAACTAAACGACTAAACAACAACAACAAATCTCCTTAAATACTCTCCCAAGTATTTCCACTCATCTTGAGTCTCGTCTTGGTTTCTTCCCCCCCTCCCCTGCTGTCATATATGCTAGCTCTGTGTATCCTATCAAATTATCTTGCCAAAAAATGGCAAAAACCAATCACATTTTCTGCCCTGTCATGGAATTGTGGGATAGAGGCAGGCAGCTCTGAATAGCAACGAGTACATTCAAACTTTGCGAGCCACAGACATTTGGTAGAATTTGTGTCTAGTGCTGCAGAACTCCCAGTGTTAAGTCAGACTTGCTGGAAAGGCTTGGCTGTTATGTTTTGGGGACTGTCTGGAGCATGTTATGTTTGGTTCCCATTCTTCTCCTTATCCCCTGCCAGTGTTCGCCGCTTTGCTACCTGTTTCCATTCCCACCTCTTCTGCAGAGCCACCCATCTCCTCCCAGCCTTGTCCCTCTCTGCATGCTGCTCTTGTTCCCTCTCCCTGCACCTTTGTGCCATTCAGCCTCTTTTGTGCCTATCTTGTTCATTCTTTCCCTTTCAGCGCCATTCCTCTTGTCTGGCTCGCCCCTCCTTCCCTTCGCCCTCATGGGTGGTTTTGTCTCCTTGGTTTGTGTGGTCTGCCCTGCACATTCCAGGCCTTTCTCTCCTCAGGACCTGACATGTTCCCCACAGAAAAGGGGATTTATCACATGGATTATGCTTTTCATTCTGCCTTTTGTTTTCAAAAAAATTCACCCTTCTCTCTCCCCCCCCCCCGTACTTTGTATACACAGACTTGACAATGCACATATCTGAGGGCTTTTCTGGAGTGCCTGGTGCATATGATTCTTTGTGCGTTTTAGTTTGAATTCTCCATCTTTCGTTTCTTTATGTATCTCAACACCACAGGCCTGACTTTGCCAGCTCAGAGGTTCGTTCCCTGCCCCCCCCAATTGCTCTGCTCCGAAGCAAAAATAGGCCTGTGCAAGCTCACACCGTCCACCATTTCTCAGGCGACAAAGAGAGAGAGAGAGACGCGCTTGTGTACTTTCACAACCATCCCGGGCACACGCTCTCCTCCATCAGCTATAGGTTGCGTTGTGTTGCTCCACAAAACTCTGTCTGTTGCTGGCTTCTGAAGCAGGGTGTGCAGACCACAAGACACACCTAGTTTTTGGAGGTGGAAAACAAGAAAAAAAATATTCTGAATCTCAGAATCCAGAACAGCAAGAAGGATCGCTGTGCAGTGAAAGCAGCAATCCTTCTTGCTGTTCTGGCTCCTGGGATAGCTGCGCAGCCTGCATTCGCTCCATAAGACGCACACAAATTTCCCCTTACTTTTTACGAGGGAAAAAGTGAGTCTTATGGAGCAAAAAATACGGTATTTTTCTATCCCACCCCTCCAGGCCACAACACACAAACATGTTGCACTTAATAGAGTCTTAAATCCTTCAGTGAATCTGGCATATTAAGGAAAAGCCTCCTGTAACTTTGAACACCTTCAGCCACAGCTACCACCTGAAGGGACGAGCTGCAAGGGGAACGGTGCGTTTTGTGCCCCTGTGCATGCATTTACATACATACGCAGGAACCCCACCCTGACCCAACTAAATTATAGAGACGGAAGGGGAAAATGCTGAAACCTGGGCGGGGGGAAGATTTTAGAGCTCACAAAAAGAAGAAATTTCAAAGCAGGCCCATGCTTCATCCAAATGGCAAAACAGGAATGGGGATTTCGTGAGGGGCAGGAACCTGAAAAGCAGGACTTTCTCTGTCTGAAGGGGGGGGGGACTGGAAAATTGCGATTATATGAGCCTATTGTGCACGTGGTGGTGCTGGCAGTGTTTTGGGAGCTGCTGCTTTGTATTCCCATCTGAACTTTTGTTTTCAGTAGGATGCTCTTGCAAGTTTGCAGCAGCGGCAGCAAAAGCCCTCATTAAAAATGCGTGCGCAGCAAAATCCTGTGGCAGAATAAATGGAGACATTCAGCAGAGCCTTGAAACAAAATCCATATGAGGGAGCCCCCCTCCCCCTCCCCTTCCCCGCATCTCCTGCCCTGATAGCACAGGGATTTGAGGCAGCGGGTCTGGCTCTTGCTTGCTGCTGCGTATGTGTACATCTGTGGCTACAGGAACTTTGCCCAAACTTCATTCAAAGCAGTGGGTCTTTCAGCCTTTGCTTTCATTCTGAGCAGAGGGAGGGCAGAGGGGGGACCACGGGCCGCTCCATTTCCACAGAAAGGGGGGAACGTTGCCCTAGCCATTCTGAGCGATGCATCCACATCCCATTTCCCTACCCCTGGTGCAGAGTGGTGAAGCCCCACGGCTGCTCCTCTGTATGGGTCAGCTGCTCCTCTTTGTAGCAAAAAGATGGAGCAGAAAAGGGGGAATGAGACGTGAAGAAATTTACTACACATATTGAATCAAAGCACTGATCCTGAGAAGGCCTGAATGCCTACAGCTCTATTTTTTTTAATTACAAAGAACTCGCCCGGTTCCTTTTGTGTGAAGCAGCTGTCAGAATCAGACCCTGTTTAATATGTGTCAGGCTATCCAGCCGCGAGGGCGGTGTGCAGGGAGTTTATAGTATAAATGGCTGTGGCTGAAAACCCCACCGAGGGGGGATTAAGTGTCTGGGCCTGCTGCGGAAGCCTTTGGAATCTGCAGTACTTACGTTAGGGTTGCCAACCTGGGGTTTAGCAAAAATGCCAGAGGGGTGTGTGCCAGAACTGGGCAGAACCAGGTTGATTGGCTAGTGCATGGAACGTGGCCATCTGGAGGACAGGTCAAGGGGGCACAGCCTGGTGCCCAGCTTCAAAGTATCTGCTATAGTCATAGAATCATAGAGTTGGAAGGGACCCAAGGGTCATCTAGTCCAACCCCCTGCAATGCGGGAATCTCAACTAAAGCATCCATGACAGATGGCCATCCGAGAGTCCACCACCTCCCGAGAGAGTCTCTTCCACCGCCAAACAAAAAGTTCTTCCTGATGTTTAGTCGGAATCTCCTTTCTTGTAGCTTGAAGCCGTTGGTTCGAGGCCTACTCTCCAGAGTAGGAGAAAACGAGCTTGTTCCCTCTTCCATGTGGCAGCCCTTGAGATACAGTCACACCTACAGTCACACCTCATGTTACGTCTGCTTCATGTTACGTTCTTTCAGGTTACGTCCTGCGGCGACCCAGAAGTACTGGAAAGGGTTACTTCCGGGTTTCGCCGTTCGCGCATGCACAGAAGCGCAAAATGACATCGCACGCATGCGCAAAAGCGGTGAATAGCAACCCGCGTATGCGCAGATGTGCCGCTGCTGGTTGCATTCTTTTTTTTTCTCCAGAAGATATTAAAGTTTTTAAAATATAACAATGAAAATGAAAAATTAAAAAAAAATACAAAATACAACATAAAAACAATTAAAAACAAATAATTTTCCATAACATATCTTCCTTACACTTATTTCCCCAGACCTCCTCATACCTCCCTTCTTTGTATTCCACTTCAATTTGTTAGTTCAGCAAATCCTTACCATTAAGCTTTTACCCATTTGTAAACCTTTTTTTCGTATCTCCTAAAGCATTACAGCTGGAAACCCCTTAGTTTCTATCCAACATCCTTCTAACATTCATTCATTTTACAATATTTCTGTAAATAGTCTTTAAATTTCTTCCAGTCTTCTTTCACCAACTCTTCTCCCTGGTCTCGGATTCTGCCAGTCATTTCTGCCAATTCCATGTAGTCGACTGGTTGCGTTCTTTTCATGTTGCGAACGGGCAGCTGTTAAACCGTCAACAAATACCACTGTATTTGAATATGGATATCCTATCTTATTGTAATCAAACTGATCTTGAACCTTAGGTGGTTGTTTAAATTAAAATTGGTAATAGTAAAAGAGTTGGCAGATCCCCCCCCCCCGGTTTACATTCAGTTCTGTGGAAACTTACAGACCCCACCACATAGAAAAAAATATTATTGCGATTATATAGCATCTTCTTTTGTATGCATAACTTGAAATGCCCTGCAAAAGTCTCATGGGGAGTAGGGAATGTGAAATGCAGGATAGTGAGAGGGGAATGTGAGCAGGTGTGCAGTTGTACTTTCTTCCTATCAGGGAAGAAGAGGCAGATTTGTACTTGTGTGTTTGTGTATGAGAAAGACAGAGACAATGACAGAGAGACGGAGATATTAAGGGCTTTGTTGGGATTTTTACAAGCTGGGCTACCTGCAACTAGTGTTAAGACCTAGATTGGGTTGTGGAGGCAGCTGTTAAACCGTCAACATTTTATTTTATTTATTCAAAAACATTTCCAAATTCAGGGCTTTTTTCTTTTTCTTCAGCCAGAACTCGCCGGAACTCAGGTGGACGCCATTGCCATGATAAAAGAACGAGGGAGGTGTTCACAGTGAGTTTCAGCACTTCTTTTTAGCTAGAAAAATAGCGCTGTCTAAACTTAATATTTAAAAATCTCTAAGTGGCATATGTGCGTGTCTGTTGCAGAGCTGGCATTAATATCAAGTGACATGAAGCAGTTGCTTCAAACTGTTGCTTCCGGCCTCCATTTTATTACATTTGCTGTGTTTAAAATGTGTTGGGACTGATGTCACTCTGCCTTCTTGTGTTGGGTGTGAAAATGCCTGACAAATGCTTTACATGTTACAGAAAAGACAGATCCCTGCCTCTGCACTGTGGGTCAATCATACTATTTGCACTCAATAAAAACAATGCCCAGAAGCTACAGCTGGTCACAGATCCCAAATAAATATTTAGAGTGTGTTAAGAGTCATGTTTAACCCATTGCAGAAATGCATGTTTCTTCCTCCTCTGTAATATATGAAGTGCTACAGAGACCTACACCAGACTTGTCCACCCATTTAAATACAAAAACAAAACACTCTCACATATATCAGCATCTTGGTCCTGTGCTGGAGGGCAACCCTCTGTAGTGAAGTTCTCCAGCTAGCGCATCTGGTCCTCACTATCTCTGGTAATGGAGCTAGACTTTCAGATAGAAAAAGTGATACAGTTCACCTGGGATTGTTCAGCTTCACACGGTCCCAATGCTTGCCCATGTTTGGAAGAAAACTTCCCCACGTGTTGAAAACCAGCACAACTGAGAGGCAGCTGGCCAGAAGCCTTTCCCCAGATATGTTAGCTTTTTTGTTAGGCAAAAGAGCTTGATGCGTGTGGATTGTTCAAATATAATTCACTATTATACACGGCACACTCCAAGAATGGTAGCGGCATTTGATGTTTCTGTACAGCTTGGTTCTGCTTCTCAGGGTGGGTCCATCCGTGTATAGACATGCAGACCTAAGACTCAGCTATATAGCTGCAAATATAACATTTTAAGTGTGTTTTAATTGCATTGTACAAATGAGACACTAGGTGGTGCTGATGAGCTAATGGGAAATTCCATATATATTTTAAAACTTTTTTTTAAAAAAAGCATTTTCACAGTGTTTTCTTTTTTATATCTGTGTAGATTCAGCCTTGTAGTAGCAGAACTGTTTTGCAAGTCGTATCTTAACTCTGAAATATACCTAAAGCACTAGATGAATTGGACCCTTATTTGGAAAACCTTGTACGGGACACCCATCAGCTAGCGGCCAAGTTCACCCCAAATGTTCCTTCTGCTTGTTGATACCACCACAAACTATTGGGCAGCTCCTTTTGATGGCACAGCAGCTCGTGCAAAAGAAAGTCCTGGTGGATTGTATCTCATGTATATAATCGTGTGAAGTTGCTATTTGTATCTTCCACTGGTTCTTTTGAAACAGAGTCTTGTAAAGCAAAATTCTCACAGTCTAATTCCAAATGTTGATTACTCTGGGGGAGTTCCATGCACCGGGATCGAAAAGGGACTCTCAACATATTTCTCTTAGACAATCAATGTCACATTTTCTCTGCCACCCTCCCTTATTTAAGTAGCTATACCTTCTGCCATGCTGTGCTACTTTGGCCTCTGTTCTGCGAATGTCAAAACAACCAATTGCAAAAGACACAAATTAATCTGAGTCGGTGCTTGATGTGGTTCTCCCAGAAGCGCAGGAGCTCGCAAGCTTCAGTCTGGGGGCTTTTCAAAGAAATACAGTACTGGGATTTGACAACTCTTAATTTCAATGAACTTCCACCAGATCCGGAAAACAAGTGCTCTTTGTATACAGTACTTAGATTTTAAATCAGCTTTGTCCAATTGGAGCTGGTGGGAACAAAATTAGCCGAACTGACTTGAAGATTCACCTGTATTCTTTTTAAATATCATCTTCCTGGCCTATGTAGACTTTGTTTCTTAAATTCTGCTTGTGGCACTGGGATCTGGATATGTCTACAATACTGCACATCACACTTTTTTGGGTGCCGGGTTAAGACACTTATATTTGCACTGGCATTGTTTATTTCTCATTATATTTATATCCCACCTTTCCTTGAAGGATTGAAAGAATGGTTATCCGCCTCCCCATTTTATTGTCCTAACAACTAGGACTTTATTTCAGCTGGAACTCGCTGGCACTCAGTTCCAGCACCTCTCAGGTGGGTGCCATTACCATTATAAGAGAACAAGGGAGACGTTCATGGTGACTTCTGGCATTGCTTACAACCCTGCAAGGTAGTCTAGGCTGAGAGATAATGGCTGGTTCAAGTTCACCCAATGAACTTCGTGCTGCGTAGGAATTTGTACTAGTCTTAACATTCTAAAAAGCAGAGACATCACCTTAACATTAAAACATCACCTTAACATTAAAAAGCAGAGACATCACCTTGCCAACAAAGGTACGTATAGTTAAAGCCATGGTTTTCCCAGTAGTGATGTATGGAAGTGAGAGCTGGACCATAAAGAAGGCTGATGACCGAAGAATTGATGCTTTTGAATTCTGGAGCTGGAGGAGACTCTTGAGAGTCCCATGGACTGCAAGAAGATCCAACCTATCCATTCTTAAGGAAATCAGCCCTGAGTGCTCACTGGAAGGACAGATCGTGAAGCTGAGGCTCCAAGACTTTGGCCACCTCATGAGAAGAGAAGACTCTCTGGAAAAGACCCTGATGTTGGGAAAGATGGAGGGCACAAGGAGAAGGGGACGACAGAGGATGAGATGGTTGGACAGTGTTCTCGAAGCAACCAGCATGAGTTTGACCAAACTCTGGGAGGCAGTGGAAGACAGGAGTGCCTGGTGTCCTCTGGTCCATGGGGTCACGAAGAGTCGGACACGACTAAACGACTAAACAACAACATAACATTCTAACCACATACTACTTAGCCAGAGCTCTTTTTAATCCTTTAGTTTTAGCCTGCTCTATATTTTGTTGTTTGTTTAAATATATTTTAAGTTACGGTAATGCTATCGGAATTGCTTTTACACTTTTGTACGGTGCACTGGAATCTTGAAGGTACCCTGGGCTAGACTGGACTAAAATACCCTCTATTGCCTTGAGAACAAGGAGTTGCCTTGGGATGGCTTTACTGAGTTGCAGTGCAGAGGCAGGGGGCACTATGTTTCTGACTCAATGCCCTGGTCAGGTTTGTGGGTTTTCTTGCAGAACAAGGGAATGGTCTTTCTTTTCCCCCCTGTATTCCCTCAAGGCTAATCTGTCAGAGGCCGCATGCCATTGATGGGTGGAGGTGGGTGAGACCAGAGCCAAAGGGTGCACCCCCTTTCCCCCTTTCTGCCACCCTTTCCTTTTCAGTCCCCGCCCCCCATTGCCACCTGTGTGACTATACTTCTAAAGCACATTTGTCACGGAGTTTGCTCCCTCAAAGAATTCTGGGCACTGTAGTTTGTTAGCAGTTTCTGGGAATTGTCTCTATGTGAGGGGTTACAGTGTCCAGAATTATCAGAGGTAACAAAATCCGTGACAAATGTGCTTTAAAGTTGTGCACAGCGTTGAGGGCTGAAGATTGCCTAACCCCCTCTAGCTGCAGCCACTTGTGAGCTCACAGGGTGGCCTTGGCCTAATCACTCTCTCTCCTTCGTTGTGAGGAATAAATGGGGGAAGACGCTTTGAGGAAAGCTGGAATGTATAAAAGTAAAATTGCTGGCTGTAGCTGCTGTGCGACACCCATTGGTCATTACTGCCTCTCTAGCTTCCTCGTTCCATTGTTGGGCACCCCTTAAATAACAACAACAACAACAATTTATTATTCATACCCCGCCCATCTGGCTGGGTCCCCCCAGCCACTCTGGGAGGCTTCCAACAAAACACTAAAATACAATAACCTATTAAACATTAAAAGCTTCCCTAAACAGGGCTGCCTTTAGATGTCTTCTAAAAGTTTGGTAGTTATTTTTCTCTTTGACATCTGGTGGGAGGGCGTTCCACAGGGCGGGCGCCACCACCGAGAAGGCCCTCTGCCTGGTTCCCTGTAACTTGGCTTCTCGCAGTGAGGGAACTGCCAGAAGGCCCTCGGTGCTGGACCTCAGTGTCCGGGCTGAACGATGGAGCTGGAGACGCTCCTTCAGGTATACTGGACCTCTTAGGGCTAAAAGGTCAGGACCAACACTTTGAATTGTGCTCGGAAACGTACTGGGAAACGTACTTATGCAATCCCTTATGCAACATCCTCCTTGCAGTCCCTATTTAATAAGTTGTTGGCATCCGCCTGTCTCGAGAGGCAATGGAGTGTGACTCTGAGGGCGAACTCAAACCACTGAGCAGCACTAAAGTGACCTCCAATAGGGTACAAGCCTTGGCAGTGTGTATGGAGGTCCTGGGCTGCTCAGACGACAAGACCTCCCTCTTGGCCTTGCTGACATGGTACAAAGGAAAGCAGGAAAACAGAGTTGGCAGCAGCTGGGCTGCAGGAGTGCCGGAAGGAGGCGTACAAAGCACCATCCAACCATCTTAGGTCCAATCTGGATTTGTATAGGATTTACTCCTTGGCTGTTCCTTCTCCCGAAGAAATCCCACAAGGCAGCAGCAGAAGTTTAGGACCAGAGTTTTCCTTCTCCTAGATGGGCTGCCTTCCCAGGTTGTCAAGCCCCTCCATCTGCCTGTTTTCTCACTACGTGTACACCTTGCTGCAGTAGAACCAATTGGTAGCTAATCCTGGAGCATATGCTCTGCATGGACTTAAAACGCATATAACAAAACCCATATGGCTGCTTTTGTTAGACTTGAGGACAAACCTCTTGGCTGGTAGGGATGGTGGTAATTTGGAGCAGAGCTGCCCTAGGGTGAATGTGTGTATTTAAATCTTTCTCCATGTTTCTTCCTCTGCAACTCTTCTGCCAGCTGTTTTCTTCCTTTGCACATTTCCTTATGTATGTTTGTCTTTTGTGCACTGGCAAGCAGAATGTCATGTCTCCCTTCCCATTTTTGGTTTTTCCAAACAGGATCTAGCAATTATAGCACATGAGACTCTTCAGTTGACGTATTCTGAGAAAAGTTTAACGATCTGTGTTTGATACACTGGGCAACGTGCTGATTTGTGGATTGAAAATGAAAAAAAGCATCTGGCTTCTAAGTTGCATGGAAAAGTACCTTTTTAATGAAGTTGCAGTTTTGATTTTCTTGTGTGAGGAATATCAGTAGGGTTGCCAGGTGCAAAAGAGGACAAGGCTCCTTCACCACTGTTAGCAGTGTAGAAGATATAATTTCAGCAAGTACACCTTGTCATCATGCAAATGCTGGAATTGCCACTTCTACCCAGATATTTAGTGGTTCAGGAGCCTGGTCTGTTTTTACTTGCCTTTTAGGCAAAACTTCTGCAGTGGTGCATAAAGGTATGCTTGAGGTGTCTGATCACGGCTCAGAAAAGGAAAAACTCACACAATCCCTTCTCCCTAACACAGGGTTTAATCCATAGATGCTTTAGCTATGCAAATTGAATTAGTTGCAAATTCATATTTTCAGGCGATTTTGCTTCTGGTGTGTTTCAGAATTATGGAATAAATGGCAAAATATTAATGGCTGCTTTTCTTCCAGAAAGAAATGGCAGCTTCATGGGCGTAGCCAGGATTTATGTTGTGGGGGGGGGGGGGAGGCAGGTAGTCAGGATTTCTGGGGGGGGGGGGGGGTCATCATCCTCTGTCTGGTTCAGTCTAGCAGATTCCAAACAAAATGTCTCAACAACAATTGTATTAAATTACTTTCTTTTGATCCCAAGTGCTCAGAAAATCTGTCAAAATCTTTCCACAATTTCTACTTTTAGTTAAGTATTTTTATTGATTGATTTGGGGAGGGGAAATTGCCCCCCACCGCTTTGCCCCATGGCAGCTTTTAAATTAAATTGCAATGCTATCTTCCTCTTCCTCTGGTATTTCAAATCTGGAAACTTTACCAAGGTTGTGGTAATATGTCAACATTCAATATACGACACAGCTAACTTGGGTTAAAGTCACGTGAGGAATCCCCTAACAGTTTTTTACAAAATGTCTGAAAGATGAAACTAAAGAGATTGTCTCTGGGCATGGGCAGAAGGTGTTTTGCCTCCCCACCGAACTATTAATAATAACCAGTGTACAGATGTTCAAAGCTTTTTCTATCTGCAGAGCCTCTGTAAGGCAGACCACGACTACACTGCAAGACTAGGAATGTATTGTGGCTGAGAGAGAGAGAGAAAAAAAAACGTTTCGATGCCGGGCTAAAGTGCAGCATGTTCTGATGGGTGGCGTGTCCTTTTCTCCCGGGCAGGTTTAAGCCCCAGCACCTCTCTCTTCCGCACTGGCGAGCTTCGGCGCAAGGAGCGTTTTTCTCCAGCGGGAGGGGTGGGCTGGATGATCTCTGGAGTCCCCCTAAGCCCACTGCTGGCGGGGAGCGGGGGAAGGCAGGGCCTCGGCGTGCAGCTCCGCCTCCCGTACGCGCGGCTGCTCTGCTTGGGGCCGCCGGAGCCGGTGCAAAGCGAGGGGGAAATACAGCAGCTGCCCTCGCCGGTGTCTGCTTGGAGTGGGGCGCTGGGGAGGGAGGGGGAGGGAGGAGGCGGCGATCAAGCACGGAGCCTGCAGCTCCCCCCACAAGACAGGCTGCGGAGGAGAAGCGAGCCCCCCCCCTTTTCCCTTGCCTACCCGCCCCCCAACCCAGCTCCGATCTGCTGCGCGAGGGCTCTTTTTTTTTGCAAGGGAGCGCGCGCGCGAGAAGTCCCAAGAAGAAGCGCGCAAGAGACCTGCTTTTGCAAAGAGGAGATCTCTTAGTAAAAAAAAAAAAAAAAAAAGGCACGGCGCTTTTTTGGAAGAAAAAGGATCGTAGCTGCAAGATCCCGAGAAGGAGGCGGAAGGAGAAGAGAAGACCTTCCCGGGAAGAGAGGAAGGGGAGCTATGCAAACTCTCCCCGAGGTCTGCCTGCTTCTGGAGCGCAGACAACAGGCTGCCCGGGCTGGTATGCTTGCTGAAAGAGGAGCGTCCGTGCAAAGGCTGCGCTGAATGGACATGGAGCCCTTCCCGGGGATCCCGCGGGAAATAAACAAATAACTACATCGGTCTTGGAACTGCAAAAAGAAAGAAAGAAGAGGAAAGCAACCGAAGGAGAGCCTTTCCCGGATCTTATCAGCATCACAACTCAATGCGTCCTCGTTCTGAGAGCGCCAGCCAGGTTGGTCCTTTATTTTTCTTCCTGGGCAGAGGTGCATGGCAAACTGCTGGGTTTCCCTGTCTTAGAGAAACTGGAAGTGTGTCACTAGGGCTTAGGCCCACCGCTGGTGTCCTGCCCCCCTTCCCTTCCCTTCCTGCAGATCTCCCCCCTTTCTTGTGTCAGATGGATAAAGGAGGAGTGGAGGCATAATTGAAAAATCAGGTCATAATTTCAAACCGCCGCACAGCTGGCTAGTGGCTGCTTCACACACACAACACACAGGCAGCAACCCCTTTTTTCTGCTGGGTTTGCTTATTGTTGCCGGGTGCATTTCTGTAGCTAGAAAGCTTTATGAAGAGCATCTGTTGAGCCTTCCCTCCCCCAGCCCCCCAAACAGTAAATCTGTAGGTGGAGTGGAAATTGCACCCTCTTGGATAAATATTGAATAGTTTAAACATGCGTATTCCTTTGTGTGCAAGGCAGAAGATTTAGTTTCCCTTACAGAAGGGCCTTGGGAAGGAACTGGGAAAGCAGTGGAGGCTTAGAGGTACCGGTAAGGAAGGCTCTTTGCAGACTGCCCTTTGTACATTAAGGGCTGCAGGAGAATGGGAGGGTTTGCGACAAGTCTGCCACCTCGCCTTGGCTCTTCGTGGGAAATGTAAGGCTGCACACTTTAAAAAGAATTAATAAATTAAGATGCAATTGCCCTTAAACTCTTGGAGAGGAAGGACATTCGCACATGCACTGGGTTTTTGCTAGCTTGCATACAGGCTACCCACAAGTGCACCTGTATTGAGAAGAGGAGACTATTCTCTCTCCAGCCCCCCCCCACGCCCCCCCCATCATTACTGCTTTTCCTTGCAATTCCTCTTCTGCTGACACACACACACACAGAAAGCAAATGGATATAGGAAACTGGGTTACTTGCAACTGCAGCTTGCTGGAATTCCCCCTTCCCTCTTTGCCTTGGCGGTTCTGCCCAGCCTGACAGAAAGAACAACCCCTCTAGAAACACGAGTCAAAACATGAAACTTGTCAAAAGCTCTCTTCAGTTTCAGCTAATCTGCTCCCCTTGGCTGGGCTGGTCCAGGACGTTTCTCTTAAGTATGTGGGGCTCTGGGCAAGGAATGGTTTAATTTTCCTTTCGCTACGGTTTTTCCAATTCAGTGGAATCCGCACAGATGTGGACTTGTTAGTCCAAGGTAAAGTTGGATTTCCTACTATGCTTTTTTTGGTCAGGACTTTGGCGGCTGTTGGAGTCCTTCTCTCACCACTCAGCTGAGAATTGGAAGAAATAAAGCCGTTACATCCTTTGTCTGGTCTCGGCACGCAGTTCTCAGTGTTGGGATTGCAGATTGCAAAATACAGTACTTATCCCAGAGCATTGTTGTTCTTCGTCGTGAGAGATTTGCTGTGCTCCAGCTTTGAACAGTTTTCCTTGTCTACTGCTGAAGCTTAGAGGGTCTGGACCTGTCAGTGGAAGACTCTCGGAACCATATGTCAGCTGCTTTGAGCTTTTTGCAGGAAGTGTCGGGTATAACACCAGGTAGACAAGATGGAATATTAATCTGGAGAGTAGAAGGTGGTTTGAAGAGAGATGATGGCTTGTGTTGCATACAGGCATATCCCACTTTCAGCAGCAGGAAACGGGTTTTAGTATTGTTTCAGAACCCTGCAAAGTCTGTTTGAGCCAAAGGTAATGGGGGGACAAAATAAATTATATGTACAGCGTGGGAAGCGATGCCTCTTTCTCTTCCTCTCCCTCCCCCCCCCCATTTCCAACTCTTTGAATTTGCATAATTTATACAGTCTGGGAACCGCTTAACAACCTAATCTGTTTGTGTGAACTAGGCCTGTGTGCGTAAGATTGCAGCCTGAAATGCAGCAGTGCAGAACATACAATTACATGCCCTGCTCCATTCCTCATCTCTCCTCTGTGCAAGACAGCCAATTCGCGCTTGCCATTCAGAGGCTTAGCTGTACTGTTCCATCTGCAAAATCCCCCTGTCTTTGGATCTTAGTGCATAGAATTGGGGAAATTACAAGAGTTGGAATGCATTGTTGAGATTAATCTAATTTGGCTGACTATTGACTTAAAACCGTCCCTTTAGGTAGATGTTCTTCGTGTCTCTTACGAAAATTCCTCCCATCAAACCGAGGCAGACACGACTGGGCAACTTTCTTCAGCAGCTTGTTCCATTGCCCAGCTGTTAAAGGTACCAGTTTTTCTTCCTGTTGCCCAGCTTTAATCTGAGGACTGCAACTTGGAACAAGTTACTTCTTGTCTTTCCATCAGTGGGCCTTGGAGGCAATTGTTCTCCTGGTTTTTTTGGCAGCTTTTTAGATGTTTGAAAATGGCTCTCATGTCCTCTCTTAATTTTCTTCCCTTCAAAAAAAAAAAAAAAGAAAAAAGAAAAAAGAAAAAAAGAAAAGAAAAAGAAAAAAAGATTTGGTTTTCATAATATCAGTTTTTACTTCTTGCTTTCCCTCTCTCCCTTGTCTGAATTAGCTCAATTTGTTTGTATTTTTAAAAAATATCTACTATTACACTATGGAACTCCCTCACTCAGGTGACAGTGATGGCATTAAAAGATGGATTAGACAATTTTATGGAGGCAGTGTTAGAAACTCAGATATATAAGCTAGGCACCAAATGGCTCCTTAAACCAAGGTTCCAGTTGCCAAAACATAATGTCTAGTTGCCGTTTTGGGGCAAGACGGCTCTCAAGTCTTATTTTTCAAATGATGGACTGACTGTGATTGATTCTCAGTTAAACATCTGGTTAGTTCAGATGACAACCTTGAGCTAGGTGAAGAGCTTTGAGAACTTAAAGAACAGTTACCTTATCTAGGGACAGTCCACATATATATATTGGCCTATTCCAACCTCTTTTTCTTAATGGTGACTGCTCCTGCTCAGACCGCACAGAAAGAGCATTTTGGCTCCTGAAATTCATTCTGATGGTGCAGATGAAATATAACTGATAGAATTCTACAGGTTGGGGTATTAGTGTGTGAAAACAGTCCAGATCCAGTGATCTGCAGGCATTTACCTCCATCCTGGTGCCCAGACATCTTTACTTGGTCGAAAGTGGTCAATAGCCAAAATGCACCTGGCGCCTGGCTAATTTCAAACACTGCTGATGGAGGAGAGGGTTATCGATGGCTGTGTTCTGCCTCCACATAGCCATGATGGCTAATCTTCTGCCTCCAATGCTTCTGAATACCAGTTGCTGGAAACCACAAGAGGGAAGAGTGCTCTTGTGGTTGAATGCTGTTTGTGGGTTTCCCACAGCCATCTCGTTGGCCGCTGGATGCTGGACTTAGATAAGCTATTGGTCTCATCCGGCAGGCTGTTCTTATGTTTGTATGAGGATCCAAGCACCAGCAAGTGACAGCGCAGTATTTTTTGGTACCTGAGCTGGAAGAACCAAGTGAGCCTGGGGAGCGCAACTCACCTGGACGTTTTCTTGTGCAAGCTTCCTTTTTAACGGAACAGAACTTGTCTCCCAATAATGAACAGGGGTGCAGTCCACTGGGTAAGGGGAATAAGACTTGTGCAAGAAACAGTGAACAGGAGTTGGGCAAGAGCATTCCTGTGTGCTTGCGTACCTCCTGTCTCATTCCAGTGGGGCTTGTGCAAGAGAACTTCCTTGTAGGGATTGTGCCATATGGATTAGATCTTTCTCTTGAACCGAGTTGTATTTAACAGTGCTCCTTAAATCACGGGCCTCTGCCAGACATAGTACTCCAGCTGAGCTCAGTCTTGCTGCCAAGTTGGAGCGATGTTGTCACTCCCTGCGTCTTTCATTCAGGGCTTCTGCTATCGTGTGTGGCAGGAGGATGAACTGCTTCTTTGCAATGGAACCATACTTCAGTCTCCTGCATGCAAACCATTGTAACCCTTTCCTTGTTACTAGTGCCTAGCTAGATATCTCACTAATGCTGGCCACATGACCCGGAAGCTGTCTGCGGACAAACGCCAGCTCCCTCGGCCAATAAAGCGAGTTGAGCGCCATGACCCCAGAGTCGGTCACGACTGGACCTAGTGGTCAGGGGTCCCTTTACCCTTTACCTTTAGCATCCTATTTCTCACAGTGCTTCTATCCCCAGATTCTTCTGGTAAATCCCCCTCAAGCTTGTGTACAGTTGGGGAGGAGAAACCGTCTTTTCTGTACACCAGGGTTAGCCATATTGGTGCCTTCTGGAAGTTTGGACTCCAGTTCCCATCAGCCCCATGGATGATGGAAATTATAAACCAACAACATCTGCAGGGCACAATCTAGACATGTGAACCAGAAGCCAGAAGTAAATTCTGCTGCTACGTACTGACTCCTTTCATGTGTGATCTGAGTAGTTTTTTGGCTGGGGTGCTGCACTGATGAAATCTCTCTCTTGCATGCAACTATGGAGACATTTTTCTTTCTTTTTTGTGAATGAAAGTGGGTGCAATTTAACTCACATCATGATAAAATATTTGAATGGGTCACCAGGTGCCTGGTGTAATTGCCTTGCCTTGACTCACTGGTTACCTGTCAGCCATTCAGATTTATTGTTCAGTCCAGTGAACCAATTTCTTAAGCTCAGTTGCAATTTAACTGCACTTACGGGAGGTTTATAGAATCAGAGCATACTTGCTGTTCAAAACTGAACCAGGCATGACTCCAGGACAGATTTCTGTGAAAGTTCTAGAATCGCTTCCATGTGTCATTGGCTCTATGTGATGGCCTTGATTTTTGGGAGCCCCTTCCGGTGTGTAGATCACTTTGCCAAGCTCCATACCCCCGCCTGCCACGTTCAGCACTGCCGTGCAAGCTTTCCAAGTGATGGGTGACCCTCATGGTGGGTGAGTCTTGCATGTAACGGGCAGGATTGTCTGTGCTTTAAAAGTAATGAAATTCTGCACCCAGACAATGGGAATTCTTTGCCAAAGGGGGAGGGAGACTGAATTCTGTGACCTTATTAAATTAATGCAAAGTCACATAGCTTCTCCTCACTAATTCATTTGTAATTTTTACTATTTGAACTGTGTTTATGTTTGCTTCTGCTAACCATAGGGCAAGGTGCACATACTGAAGCCCTCTCCTCTGGTCTTAGCCCAGTCACTATCAAGCGTATCTTTTAATTAGGGGCTAGAAGCTTGCTCCATCCAGGAAACAGAATCATGTGCACCAAATTCAAAATTTGCATTTCTGCATATATACCACCCTGATGATGGTCTCCACATGGAGCTGAGGTCATGCAGCGATGTTTCCATCCATTGCCACGTGGAGGGTGTAATGTGAGAACTGGACCAGAGATGCATTATCTACTAATCTCTTTAATTACTGGGATTGGTTATTTACTAAGCTTTGGGTGTTACTTTGCAACCATCAAAAGGGGGAATTTGGGTGGCTTTGGCATAATTTGTTCCTCATGAAAACCTATGGTGATTCCTAGTAATTATCCTGTATCATATATATGGTTGTTTTACTGCTTATTAGTATAACCTCAGAGATAAAAATTAAGGCACCAAGCCTATAATTTCCCATCCCATGTGCTGGATCATCACCTTGTCGTGGTGAGTGGGCTTGCATGTTCCTATGAGCCCTATGAGCGAAGTCGTCAAGAGCCTCATACTCCCAGCAGGGTCACCCAAGGTGGTAAGGTCAAAGGGGAAGAGCTAGACAAAGAATGATCCAAGAAGTCCTCAATGGCAGAACAGGTGGAAGATAACAAGCGGTATGTTACAACGACTGTGAAGGCAGATGAAGGCTGCAGCAGATAAGAATCTACCGGTCATCATGATACTCATGCCATCGGAATAGAGCCTTACTGCAAAGACTGTGTGCTGGTCAGCGTGCACTGATCTACACATATAAAACAAATTCACATACAGGCGTCTTCCAAAAACCCATCTCAAACCCAACCCCCAAAAGTCCCATGGCGATAGGCAAATGGTAATGGGGGCAGGACTGTGAAATCTGGAAGCCCTTAGTCATGAACTGACACATGGGCGGTGGATACAGATTCAGTAGATCTGACTCAAGGAATGAGGCAGTTGAGTAGCTCGCAGCTGTACCCATGACTGAGCAGTCCTATTTAGGATCCACTCTGCTCACCCCGAAAAGGGGGAGGGGCTAGAAATGGTTCCCTAAATGTAGACTTCCTCTGTTTTCCCCCTGACTGGATTACCGTGCCCAGTGGGGTCACCACCCATCAGTCGTAAAAGACAATTGAACTTTGGAACATGGATTATACGGAACATTGGATAACACAGATAATGAGCATCCCAAACACAGGACTGCCATCATTGCAAGAGACCTGTGAAGTTTTAACATCAATATTACAGCGCTTCAAGAAACTCGAAGATCAGGCCTGCGAGTGTCCCAATTGGAGAACAGCCTTTACCAAAGGTGTCATGGACTTTGAAGATGTTCGAACTCAGGACGAAAGGGAGAAACGTGCCAAAAGGAAGGCACGTTTGGCAAACCCTCACTGTGATCATCTTCCGCCCGGAAACCTATGTCCCCTATGTGGGACCTATGTGGAAGGATGTGTGGATCCAGAATTGGCCTCCACAGTCACTTACAGACACACTGTTAAGACCATGTTCATGGAAGACAATCTTACTTGGCCACAAGTAAGATCTGTTCGACAATGGAACGGTCTCCCTCAGGAGGTGGTGGACTCTCCTTCCTTGGAGGTTTTTAAGCAGAGGTTGGATGGCCATCTGTCATGGGTGCCTCAGCTGAGATTCCTGCATTGTTGGGGGTTAGACTAGATGACCTTGGGGGATCCCTTCCAACTTTACAGTTCTATGATTCTATGACTCCTTTGATCTCAGAAGCCTGCTCTGTAGTAATGTGGAGTAGGACTTTTAGTGCGACTGCCCCTGTTCTGTGGAATCACATTCCTTTTGAGATATGACAGGTGTGGTCCACTTTCCAGAAACAACTGAAGACATTTTTGTTCCGACAGGCTTTCTCAGCTGCATAAATGTGGTTTTAATTTTTTTTGCCATGAGCATCTACTTACTTGTGTTCGTGTTTTTAACCGTTTTTAATTACTCTATGTTTAACTCATGCTCTCCAACATTTCAGCAATGAAAATAACAACAATAGTAATACTATTTATACGCTTCCCTTCTCACTGGGTTGCCCCAGCCACTCTAGGTGGCTTCCAACATATATAAAAACATAATTAAACATGAAAGCACTTCAGATGGCTCAGGGGTCGGATAACTCCATACCTTCCAACCATTTCTTCAATGAAAATAGGGACGTCCTAAGGAAAAGCGGGACATTCTGGGATCAAATCAGAAACCGGGATGTCTGCTGTAAATCTAGGACTGTCCCTGGAAAATAGGGACACTTGGAGGGTCTGGTAACTTGCCTTGCGACAGTGGTTTGGAAAGCAATTAATAAGTCAATAGCAAAAGTATCAGTGGCATTTTTTTAAAAAAGCCTATTTAATTTTCAGCAGTGTGAAATAGGCTTGTGGTTTGAAACATTCGCTTATTAAAAGACGAGTCCCCAGATTAAACGACAAGTTTCATTTTCGTATCGTGCTGCCTCCCAGAAGCTCCTGTGTCTCGAATATCGGGAGAGGGGCGGAATTCTATGCACATAAAGAGTAGCTTGTTGGTGGGGAAGCACCTTCCCATCCTGCAAAGGGTCCTAAAAAAAGGGACTTTGCCACTTGATTCTGCCGATTGTGTGAGCTGCTCCTTGGACAACTGGGCGCCTCTCTTGCATTGAGCTGTGAATGAAGCCTTGCTAATTAGCAAGGTGTAAATGGTTTTGTCTGAGGGCTGCTTACTATTCCAAAAGGGACACCTGCTTACCCCTTTACACACTCTAGTGCAGAGGTTGGTTCCCTTTAGTGTGCACCGGCCGCTGCAATAAACTGGCCCCCTCTCTAACAAGACATGTGCCTCTTTGTCTGGGGAACTCGCTTGCCTGTAGCTTGTTAACCTCCTATGGCTTTTCACATCCTCTCCTGTCCCCCCCTTCTCCGTGTGCTCCCCATCTGGGAAGGTCACACAGCGTTGATTCAGGGCAAGATTGCTCTGACACGTCCTTTATTCCGCACCTGCTCATTACACCTTCCCCACTGCCCTCCTTGCCTCCTCTTGTTCCCCCTAAGTGACAGTCGCTTCTGAACATGCGCTGCCCTTGGTACAATACCTTTGTCATCTCTTCCCCACCTCTCTGAGCAGAAATCCCATCCTGTGGCAATTAATGCACTGCTAAGGCTGTCTGGTTCACTCCCGTTCCTCAAGGCTGTTACTTTCAAGCTCCACTTAAAGAAGTGGGGTGGTTGTACACATATTCATGTTAGGGCTGCACGATTTTGTGGGCGACTTAATCAACTATCGTTTGGGTTGATTAATTGGTGGTTGGGGGGGATTTTAATCAACAGAATTGCTTTGGGTCTGGTTGGCGATGGAAGGTTCGGATGCAGATCAAGGGGATGTTTCATAGCGTGACGCGGTTTTGGTTCTGATGTGTTATGGAGGAAAAGAAAGGTGTTGGAGTGGAGTGTTAAATTAACTCACACCAGGTTTTATTGCCTCTCTCTCTCTCTCCTTTTAGATAGCTAATAGCAGCTTTCAATGAGCTCCAGCTGGCCTTTGAATCAGGCACATTGTAGATCCCTACCTGTTTTGCCTTAGCACTCTTACAGAGTTGGGTGTTCCCAGGCCACTCCCAGAAAGGCCGTTCAGATGTATTTAAATTTGATCAGTGAACTTATAAATGGTTAAAGGGAAGGTGGGTGAAGAACAGAAACATTTTGTCAAGAGCCCCCAATTTCTCAGGTGGTGAAAATTCCAGGTATACAGTATGACAGGGTTTGTTCCATAACAGTAACTGTGAGAGAAGAATTATGATTTGGGTTGGGTTGGTAAAAATTGTTTTTCTTAACAAACACAGGAGCAGAGCCTATTTGGAGGCAAATGAGCTCACCTAGAGCAAGCAGTAAAACCATTGCCCCTGCATTAGATTTCCCACAGTGATATTGCGGACCTTGCTTCTCTAGATGCTTCTAGTCATGCAGAACTCCCATCACTAAACCCCTTCACTTCTGCGTGAATCAAAACTTTAAAAACTTTTACTTAGTATTTATTCGAGAGTCACTTTCCAAGGGCTGCAGAGAGACTTCAGAACATCATGGAAAACCTCTGAGGACATGTCAGTGGATAATCTCCGATTTATCAGCAAGCAGTTGGCTTGGCTTACAGCCTGGTCAGTTTACCAGGTGAGATGCTACAGTCACAGTCTGAATACCAGAAGCTTTTGGGCAGGGCAGGTTGACTTAAAATCAAGACTGTTCTAAAGCCATTGCTTTAAACTGCATGCACACGAAAAGAAAAAAATTAAACCATAGTTTTAAACTGTACCATTTTGAAATCCATACATTTCCTGGGCAAGTATGTGTGCTAACTGATTGTTTTAACAAATGTAACTACACAAAAACTTTGTACATCTGAGGAGCATAATCCAGAACCTTTGACAATGTGGCTGTTGTGCTTTTTGGACTCCAGATTTAGATCTGCGTAGCGGCAAGAGATTGCTTCTTTTTGGCTCTCTCTGTATACATGCAACTTGTTAGACAAGTAAGGCATAAATTTATGCACGAGTTCTGTGCGTAAATTTGGACAGGTCCCATTGAGCAAAATGGGACTTGCTTCCAAATAAACCTCCATAGAATTATGGCTGTAACAAATATCCAGAACATTCCAAAAGTGAGATGGTATTAACTACTGGACAAAACAGCGTTTCTCCATGGGATGGAAAGTGAGTATTTAAGCTGTCATTAAAAATGCTCCTAATTTGAGTACTTGGAGGCTATAAAATAAGAGCATAAAAACCTTACAGGCTCAGTTGATGATGCTGGTAAGATTTGGGGATCCTCCTAAAATCTAGGACTTATGATGACTTGCTACTCCAGTAGGAAGTCCAAAATAATAAACACAATATGCCACTCCTGTGATTTACTGGTCATGAGGGAGAATAGAAAGCCTTGCCTGTATGTTATGTCCAAACCTGGGATCATGGTTTGTCTGTCTCTCCCTTAGAAGCCATGATGTTCTGTTGTTGCTTTGTTGATCTTGGCATGTCAGGGAGCAACAAACCACGGCCTGAGGTTTGTGATGTAACACAAAGTGAAGGCTTCCTGATTTGTTTATCTAGCTTGTCTCAGGGAAGGAGTGAAAGTGGGAGCCATTGGGGCAGCATGAAGCAGCACACGGCTTGTTCTCGGTAAACCGCCCCAAGTCAGAAAGTCTAGCTTAATGTTCAATAGTAATGTGGCTATTGTGTCACTCATAATGCTCTTCACGAAAGTTGGCTATATTTTTCCGTGGTCCTTTTACATAGAAAAGCCACCTGAAAACTTAGCATTTAATAGATGACCACAATTAATTTAGCAGAGTTTGTGCTCTCTATCTCTTTTTTTTAAAAAAAACACGAGGCTGCTGTTGGAGGTGATGTGGGAATATTGAAACATATTTTCATGCTTGGCGGGAATGTAAAATCACCCACATATTCTGGAAAAGGGTCTTTGATATTATTTCCAAAATTGTTAAAACAACCTCTCTCACCAAATCCAACTTTGGTCCTGCTCTCATTAAACCTAAATTCTGATCTTACTATTCAACACAGAAACGTAATCTTTCTACTGGTGGCTGCACGTTTGGTGGTAGCGTATTTTTTGGAAATCCCAGGCTGAGCTAGTTCAACAATACCTGGGCTATTTCAGAATGGCTAACTGGGCCTAGAAGAGTTGCAAAAGGTGTTACAAAGAGAGAAACCTTTAATGCGACCTGGTCCCCCTTCTTTTCATATGCAATGGAAGTAGATAGCAAATTTCTCCCACCAGTTTCACAAACATATCTGTGGAGAGCCTAGATTGACAATTGATGTTGTAAGATTATGTAAAATGACGCTATAAGCTCAATGCTATGTTTATTTTTTGTGTGGAGACTGTCTTAAATTTTATTTAACCCAATAATAAAAATGAGGCTGCTGCTAAAAATCAATTAAATATAAAAATGAGCTGATTTACATTTTTTTGAAAAACAAAACCCACACTATTTATCTTCAGTGGTGGTGGGGAAGTATCCACCCTGTCAGTGGGAGGGGCCTTGGTTGCCTTCTTCCTGATTGGGTGGGGAGGACTTCATGTGATTAACTCCGTCCAAGTGGTTATTGTTTTCAGCTTCTCAACGGCCATTGGTACAAGCTCTCGCCACAAGAAAACTGGCTCCCATGTTGCTAGTGGTTAGGTGTGAGTGGGGCTTCTGTTCGCTCCAGAGGAATAGATGGCAAACGCTTTCCCCCACCTACAACTCAAAATGCTGCTGATTCATATTTTATTATGGCATGTCAAAAAATCCTGTTGGGAGTTCCCTCGTGTCCAGCTGGTGCCGGGCAGAATTTTGTATGCACTCGGAGAATGAGTAGCTGGTTGCTTGGATTTTCAAAATCTACCTCTTAGTGAATAAAATTAGCACAACTCAGTGAGGTTGCTTGAGGGGACGTCTCTTTCTGCGTCTTTGTGACTCTGCTGCATCTGTGCCTTGTACATTTCCCCCTGAACTGTGCTGACAGGAGAGCCATATTCTGTAAAAAGAATTTGCAGGAAGACAAAATAAAAGGACGCTGTAAACTGGAACAGCCCCTTTAGGTAATTTAGACTGTGCAGTTTTATTTTATTTTTTTGTTCCTTACCTGCTCTGCTCTCCTCTCCTGCTTGTGCTCACAGCAATTCTCTCCAGACATCAGGGAGTTGATTGGCAAACCATGACATGGAAATTTGGAATGTCTTTGTGGCCTTTGTGCTTCTCTCCCCCCCCCCCCACCTCCCTCTTTGGGGAAGAGTGCTGTGCCTGAATCTGGCAAGCCATGTTTTCCCGTAACCACAGTTTACCTACAACTCTGGGATTGAAACGAACTATGAAACCATGGTTTCAGTGTCTCAATGGGAGACTCACTGTGTGATTAATGAGGATCATAGTTTGCCCAATTTGATGGTCCGAAAAACATTTTAAATAATGAAGGGAAAGGCAGCAGAAGGAGATTGTATTTGAATATGTGAAGTGGTTCCTGATAGTCAAATCATGGTTCAAATCCAATGTCTTATTCAAGAAATTAGGGAGGAAGGAAATCCTTCTGTCAGAGCAAGTATTTTGGCTTGCTGGACAGAACGATCCTCCCTCTCTGTTCTGGGGTTTCTCCTGACCCCCTGACCCAATTTCAGAGAGGCGGGCAGGGGGAGGGAGGAAGCCCCATTGTACAAGTGGAAGCCCTTGCACAGAGCTTCTGTTGATGCAACTCAATAGTTGAATCCCACTCCTTGGTAATATTTATAGAACCTGATTTGTTTCAGTACTTTTTCTGTGTGTATGGAAGAAAGAGAGAGAGACTTCTAACAATAAACCTAACTTTCTCCCCCTTATTTGCAACCTGACTAACTCTGGGCTCTATCCAATACATGCTGCTTCAAAATGTGGTTCCAATTCTGTGTGCACAGGTATTTGTGCAAAAGCCCTATTGAATTCAGTTGAACGTGAGCCAAGGTAACTGTGCACAGAGTCACATAGCCCATGAAAGCATTGATGGTTGGCACCTGTTCAACGCTAATGCTTTAAAGAGCGCTCTGTCTGTTGCCTGAGCAATTTATGCCGTTTCCGTGACCATCCCAAGACGCTGGTTAACAGAATGTGCTGTGAGCCAGGAAGTCTCTGGTTTACATCTCACTTTTGCCATGAACTCACTAGGTAGCCTATGGCAAGCCATTATTCTCTTGGCAGACCCCTTCTGCAAAATGAAGATAAATTAACACAGTATTGTTAGTATTCAGAGAAAAGGACTGAAGGCTCCTGGTACAGCTCTGCTGCTGAAGTTAAAGTGATATCTGCCTGGACTCTCCTCTCTGAGCACCTTGAGCCAAGTATTTGTGTAAATAAAAAGTAAATAGAAGAACTTTTCGTTTCACTGCCCCACCAAAGTAATTCTGAGTAATTGTGCCTGGCTCCTTGGACACCTAATGTAAGAGCTCACAGCAGAATGTCATTGTCAAGGCAGCTCTCAATCATAGCATCCTTCATTTAAAAAGTAAAAACCAAGCACATGCAAACTGAGTATATAAGCAGTTGTTGCCCTGAGGGCAGCGTTTGAAATTAGCAGGGTGCCAGGTGCATTTTGCCCCTGAAGAGCACCTCAAAAAGTCTGGGTGCCATTTTTTTTAATGCCTGGCTGACACTCAAGGATTACTGAAATGTATGTGCTCTGAAGTGTTGATGTATATGTAAAGGATAGACAATATGTTAAAGAGTTTAACAATAAAGAGTAGAGTGTTTTGAAAACTGAAGTATGGTACCAATATTTTTATTGTAAACACCAAAAAAAACACATATTGACAATTTCTGCTAAAAATGTGTCACTTATGTGCATTGCGTATTAATTCATGCTTATCAAAATAATAAAAAGTGTTGCCCACCCCTCCGGTGGCAACTAGTCATTCTATTTTAGCACCCACAACCCAGGTCCTAGAAGCCATTTGGCTCCTAGATTATCCCAGTTTCTTAACACTGCCGGAGGATGTATCTGCCCTTCCTGTTGTCCCACTGCTTTCCCCTGGGGAAAGAGCTATCTAGCATTCAGTTGAGCAAATGGCAATTCCGGTTTTCCCTTGGAAAGGAGCAGGGCAAGGGGGGAAACGCTCTGAGCTGTGCTTTCTAGGTATGCGACAAGCGGAAGTGTGGATAAGCCCCAAGGCTTCTGCCCCGTGACATTTTCTGGGCTGCTGTGATGCCATGCCATGTTCACAAACATTCTGATGGTTGAGGGAAAGAACTCTGGTCGCATCAGCTTGACAAATAATGCTCCTTTAATAGCAGCAGGAGGAGGAGATCAATTGGCTTAGGAGGAAAATCTTAAAACGGAATTGGGGCTGGCTCCCTCCATTTTTCCCCCAGAAAGGGAACAAAGATTAAAATGGTGGGAGCTTGAAACCTGAGTGAGAGAAGACCCGAAAGTTGCTATTGTTGTTGGGGTTCTAGGAGATGTAAAGTGACCAAGGAAACAGTGGACCAAAATGCAGAGAACCTTAGGAAAATGGCAGAGAATTGGGATAAAAAGAGGTGGAATAAGATTGAGGGAGTGCTGGGGCCAATTGGAGAGCCGGTCTGGAGGAAAACCTCTGGCAGAGCCTAGGGAATAATAGTGCCCGTGTTTTTTGTAGTGAATGGACAGCTGAGAAGGGGGGCAAAGTAATGATTATTGGGGGAGGGCATTTGATTGCTAGCCTCCTGTATCTTTGTTTAATTGTGCATGTCTCAGTCCTCAGTAACGTTGATGAGTTAGGAGTTTAGAGAAGAGCAACAGAAGCTATTAATGGACTGCAGACGATTGATGAGGCATGTTGCCCAACGAATGGTAGATACTGGCTAAATGATGACTAAAGAGATTGCCTACAAGTGTCTGGAGAATGTAAACCGATATAAGCATTTTGATATCTGAGACACACACTTTTTCTGAATTAAAATGGAAGGCATTTCATTACAAAAACAAAACAAAACCCCACCTTAAAATATGTTAAGAGTGTCATTGTCCTACCCCCTATGTTGAGCTTGAGGCACCTAGAGCAGTGACTCATGCAGAGATCCCACAGGTAATTCTGCTACTGCCTATCCTTTGGGAGTGAGTGAATGGCTGTGTCTGATGCAGCGTTATGGCAAAATTACCCACTCCTGTCTAGTGGGGGACTGATCTGGAAAGAGAAGAGACCAGATCAGGGACTCGTACAGAGACTGAGCAAGCATCCTTCTCTGAGGGTGGGTACTTGGGCAACTCATAGAAACTTGGCAGCCCACTGCTAGGAACTCGAGGCCTAAGCAGTCGAGGGGTTAAAAAATGACAAACAACTTTATGCTTGGAAGTAATGATGAGAAGGGACGCGGGTGGTGCTGTGGGTTAAACCACAGAGCCTCGGACTTGCTGATCAGCAAGAAGGTCGGCGGTTCGAATCCCCGCGATGGGGTGAGCTCCCGTTGCTCGGTCCCTGCTCCTGCCAACCTGGCAGTTCAAAAGCACATCAAAGTGCAAGTAGATAAATAGGTACCACTCCGGTGGGAAGGTAAATAGTGTTTCCATGCGCTGCTCTGGTTCGCCAGAAGCAGCTTAGTCATGCTGGCCACATGACCCGGAAGCTGTACGCTGGCTCCCTCGGCCAATAAAGCCAGATGTGCGCCGCAACCCCAGAGTCAGTCACGACTGGGCCTAATGGTCAGGGGTCCCTTTACCTAATGATGAGAAGCCCCTTGCTTGGTTTACCTGTAACTTAGCTGCACATATTAATGCATAAATTTGTCTCCATTTGGCTTGACGATATATGTGAGGTAATCTGCAAAATATGTCAACTAAACAGATTCTCTCTGCCCCCCCCCCCCCCCGCCCGTTGCATCTGTGGAGGGAGGTGTTTCTGTCACTACAGAAAATTTGTCGGGACTTGTCCCAGTGCTTGCTGGAATCCACACAGACTCCGGCTCCGATTTTTTTGGGGTGGGGGTGGGAATACCTTTGTGCCTGGATTTCTTATTTAAGTGTAATCTCTTGGTTTCCAGTCCAGTTGTGGTTGTTGATAGAAGAAACTAGTCCCCAACAACTCCCATGAAATATAGATGAACTTGTGATTGTGCAGACAGTGAAATGGGCATGGAGATTTATGCGTTGTCGCCTCCAACTCCAGCACTAAAAATAACTCAATCGCACATCAGAAAGTGATGCTACAAACCTGAAATATTTATTTGACATTCTTGCACACCGGCCTCAGCAGCCAAAGTACTGATTGCACCTTACACTGGCTGGAGCATGGACACACTTAGCTGGAAAGCAGAATCTGGGGAGAGAAGGACGAAGCTCTCTTTGTGCCCTTCTGTGACCCAAATATATGTCAGGAGGAAGAGAACCTTCTCTCAGGTCTCTGTTGTGTCTGAGCAGAATTTTAGATGATTGGAAGTTAGTCTGGGCTAGATGCACTCTACACTAAACAAATGAGAAATAAAATTGGAATCCTGCCCCAGGAGAATTCGCTTTCTTGACAAAAAAAGTTCCATTATCTGGGCTGCATACACAAGACAAAAAGAGCAAGTTTGCATCATGTCCCCGGCTTTGCATAGAAATTTCCTCTTGTTTCAAAATAAAAGATTCCTTCAGTACCATTTCCCATGTTTGTTTTGCGCAGTGGCAAAATACGATAATGGCACACAGCCTTTCCAGCGATCCTCTTGCCAGTCTCCTGCAATTTTACTTCCATATATTGGTTCCCTGTAGCTCCTTTTCTGCAGTGGCTCCCTGCTTGTGGAATGCTGTCCCCAGGGAAGTTTGCCCAGTGCCTTCATTACATAAGGCAAGAAGATTCCTCTTCTCCCAGGCCTTTGGCTAATTAAACAATCTTTAAAAACTGTGTGAGTTTTTTTGGGCGGCTATTGTGTTATGCATTATTGTGTTTTTATATTGTAAACTATTCTGTGATCCACAGATGAAGGGCAGTATAGAAATTTAATAAATAAAAGAAAATTGTGTGTCTTGGAGCAGGAACAAAGGGTAAAGACAGATGGATGTTGCAATCCTATGCATATTTACTCAGAAGTAAGTCCCAGGTATATATTAATAGGATTGCATGCTCAGTTCATATTCCTAGTATGGAAGTGTGTGTCTTTTGACATATATATTTCTTTTACTTTATTTATTGACAAAGAGCAGTGGGAGTAGACTGGAAAGTCAGCCGTTGCAGCTCACTACTCTTTAAGCAGGATCACGCTTAACTCCTGGACATGGTAATTTATTGCATTACTATGTACTGTGCTCAATCATAAGGCCAATATACTGTGCAACTGAATGGGGCAATTACTTTGCGTTGCCTGTTGAACCACAAAAATGATTGCATGAGTCAATCCTTCTTCTGGCTTGTATATTTATGAGTGTAATAAATGTCCCAAACCCTTTTGCATATACCCATATTGCCTCACTTTTCTGAACTCCCTTTGGCAGGATGGGTAAGAGGCAGTGCTACAAACGTGGAAGAGACAGGGAACCTTCGGCTTAAGGTTCTCCAGCATTTCATGTGAGAGAGCAGTGGCTATGGCTGTTACAGCTGTTAGATCCCTGCTCTCATCTCAGACCTGTTTCTGTGGTAAACATCTGGGGTGCTCTCTTTAAGGAAAGGGGCACTAACTGCCAAGCTTGGTGATCCTGGAAGCAAAGGGCCAAGGATGAATGTTGATGTAGTTACAGAGGGGTCTCCCAGGTCGTATTCCAACGATCTAGCCACTATACAACACTGGCCAAAAGGTGTCAAGGGATCATGAGTGGGAGAAAGAGATGTGCAGCCTTTTCCTTCATTGAAAAGGGAATTGGGGCTGATAGTTGTTCAACTTAATGGCCATATTTCCATACTCATCTCTTTTTTTGTGGGAGCTTGTATTTCTTCACTGCTGCTCTTTGTGTTCTGCTTAAAACTGGTGAAAGATCTAGACAACGAATGGATTTAACATTTCAAAAAATGGAGAGTCAGCCATTTTGTTTCTTTGTTCTGGTGGTCCTAGGTATTACCCGAAGCCTGCACAGATAGCACTTAGGAGAGTCTATGTAATCCATTAAATTGGCTACATCTTCCCAGACTCCCATCTTAAGACTGAAGAGCAATGTGGACTCTATGGCTTTTAATACTAAGCTGTCTCAAAGCACCTTCCCCACCCCTTTTGCTTAATATCCAGTCTGATTAAGAGTTCTGGAAAACTTGAGCACTTTTTCACTATATTATGATATTTTGGTTGGCCTAATAAAGGAAATTGCCCTGCTGTAGATTTTGGAACTCGTAAACACATAATTTGTGGTTTGTGCCCAGAAACTCCAGAAAGTCAGATAGAAAACTGTTCATCTGAAATCAAATATCTCATGAAAATTGTTTAATTTTTTAAAAAATTAAAAAACGCCCACTGAATTAACCCCCCCTTCTTCACCCTTTTGTGTTTGTTAATTATAGCTGTTTGATTTTAGAAAATAAAATGAATATTCATCACATGGGTATAAACAACAATGAGTCATGTGGCACCTTAAAAACAGACAAAATTATCACTGCAGAAGCTTTTGTGGACTGCAGCCCACTTCACCGGTTGCATGGAGTGCTATCCTGGGTTGCAGGTACCTGGATGGGATTGACTGAAGTTTGCAACCTTGCAAAAACATTAATGGCAAGCAGGGTGCCCATTGCGTCATCCCTAGATAATTCCCGCTTTCCTGCTCACAATTCTTGTTTGTTCATTTATGCCTTGGGCCTGTTCCCATTGAAAAGTCATTTTTCCAGATAGCGTTGCTTCCCCTTTTGTCCATAAACCAATCAGTTGATCAGAAAAGCAGTTCGTTGCATGAGCTGGGAGGTTGTTATAATAGAAAGCAGTTGTTTAGATTTTGACTCGACGCAAGACTGTAAGGAAAGAGAGGAGAAAAAGCATGCTTTATGGCTGGTATTCTTAGACATAGGTTGTTTTGAACTGCACACCCTCTGCATCTTCACCCATCCTGCTACTATTTGCTTTTCTTCCTCTAGCACCTTTTATCTATTTGGAATGCCTCCTCCCCACCCCCAAAAAATGGTCCTTTCTGGCTTATTACTGCAAGAGCTTTTAACACCCTATCCGCACTCTGACTGTGAACGATTTTTATTTTACCCATTCTTGGTGAAACCTTTGTAATCCTTCCAGTTGTAAGGACTGGCTGAAAGAATCATGTATGCAGTTTTGTAAACATGCCTGCTCAAGTATACATGTGACACATGGATTTCCCCAGTAATTATCACCTTTCCCCTTTTGTCTGGAAATTGCTTATTTGAGATGCTTGTCAAATACTGTCCCTTGCCAAATCTACCCTTCCCTTAGCTTAATGGCCCATCCATTGCTTTGAAGTGATAAACTCTGGCTGTCTAGACTGTTTCATCTTGTAAGGAACCACAGTTGGGGAATCTTTTCAGCATATTGTCTGGCTTCAAAGGAAGCCCTGACTGTGGGAGCCTCGCTAACATTGGCTGAAGGTAAATTAGCATGTTAAATTAATTCAGTTCTCCTTGAAGCTGATTGGGCCAGCGTGCCATAAAAAATGACCCCACCTCCATCTGTATCATTGCTTTGGGAGGGGGGCAGGGAAGGCTCCCATATCTAGAAATGAGAGATTTCACCTGAAAATGTATTAGGAAATTGGGATCAAATGACGGATTGTGAAACTGCCCCTCCAAACATACATTTTTCATTTCTCCTGTGGCTCCTCTTTCGGTGCCATTTTGCCTTCTCAGTCACTGTGTGTGACTTTAGCCAGTCAAGGATCACTTCAGGAGTTAATGTCATGCTGCTATGTAGCCAATTGGAATTCATGCAATTGTAGAGTTGGAAAGGACCACAAGGGTAATTATTTTTAAAAATTTTTTTAAGGCTTTATGTTTATTTTCAGATAACAAAATTGTAATTATTTTTAAATAATTTTTTAATTAGATTTTCCACAATGATAACACAAACCACAAAGCAAAATAATACACAAAAACAGAAAAAGAAAAAAAGGGAACAATAAACAGATAAACAATAACAACAAACTTAATTCTTCACAAATTCAACCTTTTAAACTTCTTGGTTGACTTCCTCAAATCCCTCCCTTCTGAGTTTCCTTGTAATTAAAAGTAACAGCTTTCCAATATCATTATTAAGCTAAACCAATTTCCAATTATAGTCCATCCCATTCACTTTTCTTAACATTCTAAATCCCATTTATTTAATTATAGCTTAGTTTGATCCTAGGCCTATTTTTGTTTCTTTCAAGTAATTTCTAATTTTTTATATTACAATATTTATTCAAATAGTCCTTAAATTTCCTCCAGTCCTCTTGCAACTCCTCTTCTTTCTTTAGTCGAACCACATGCATTTGTAGGAATCTCAACTGAAGCATCCATGACAAATGGCCATCCAACCTCTGCTTTAAAATCTCCAGGGAAGGAGAGTCCTCCCCCTCTTGTGGGAGTCTGTTCCACTGTTGATCAGCTCTTGCTGTCACAAAGTTCTTCCTGGTGTTTAAGTCAGAATCTCTTTTGGCAAGTGAACTGTGCTTTCTGTGCTGGGCTATGGCAGCATGGGAACAGTGAGTATTATTCACTCCCTAGGACAGCATCACCAACCCGGTGCTTCCTGGGTGTTTCAGACTGCAACACCTATCAGCCCAAGAGAACATGGCCGTGCTGGGTGGAGCTGATGGGAATTGTAATCTAAAAGATCTGGATGGAGGACACCAATCAGGTGAAGGGCACAGGGGTCTGTAGGGTGGCATGGCGGCTGGGTGTTGGGGTGGGGTTCCAGGTGGCAGAGGAGCTAGAGGGCAGCATGGCAGTTGCTGGGTGTTTCGGGTGCTGCAGAGGGGTGGAGCCACTGCCCGTCCCTGAAATCTGCAGCTGGTGGGGTTTGCTACGCTGCAGCTGATGCAAGGATGCCTCCCCTTCTTCATGCAATGGATGGACGCATCAGTCATCTTTGTGAGTTCTCTCTTTCACTCTTAGCCTTTATTTGTTCCAAGATTAAGATTCATGTTTTATGATCTTTGAACTGCAAACCAATGGATAAACACACAAGGTAGAAATGAAAGTGGTATATTTTAAAAAATAAATGCCAAGGCGTATTCCTTGAGTCTTTATATGTTTTCCTTCCAGCTCAGAATAAACATGAACTTGATGATAACTTTGAAAATAGCACTTGCCACAGTCCTGCTCTGTGCTGGAAGCAGATCTCAGACCTGGTCCTCATAGGAGTCCACTATAACTTTAGCCACATCTGCCACATAGAGGCAGCTGCTTACTTCAGGCAGAGGTCCTCTCCAGAGAAAGTGTGGCAGTTTGCTCTTCAGGGCCCTGTGCTTGGAATCTCTTTTGCTGAGATAAGCCTGCATGCCATGAGAAGAGTGCTTATGAACATATACAGAATTCAGAGTGCCTGTCTTTTGCAAAGGTTGCAGTACAAGCTTTCGTCTTGTGACTCATTCTTAGCCTGCCTGTCAAGTGCGGCGGTGTGCTCAGAGATGCTGTGTCTTATGAGAAATGGCCCGGGTTGGAATGGTAGGAAAGCTTTCAGCTGAGACTAACTTGCAGGCAAGCACACACATACTAAAAAATGGCTCATATGTAGTTTTCCTCTGCCTGCCTGCCTCATTCTTCTGTCTTTGCATTCTGGAAAGTGTCCAAGAGGGTAAGATAAAATTCTGGGCTTATGAAATTCAGGCAACCCTGGTCACTACAGAAACCTCAGGGGCTATGCAATGAAGCTGAACGTTGGGCGGTTCAGGACAGACAAAAGGCAGTACTTCTTTGCACAATGCATAGTTAAAACTATGGGATTTGCTCTCACAAGAGGCAGCGAGGGCCCCCGACTTGGATGGTTTTAAAAAGAGGATTAGACGAATTCATGGAGGATAAGGCTCTCAGTGACAGTCTCTACTGTCCGCAGGATGCCTCTGAATACTTGTTGCTGGGAGTCACTGTTACACTCACATCATGTTTGTGGGCTTCCGATAGGCTTCTGGTTGGCTATTGTGAGAATAGGATTCTGGACTAGATGGGCCTTGGGCCTGATCCAGCTATAGGGCTGTACTTACATTCTTAAAAAACGGAAGCCAGGTTCCCTGTTTGTCTTTGCCAGTCACCTCAGAACCTCTTCAGTTTTTTGTTTTTTGTTTTTTTTTTTACAAAGGTTGTAGGAAACCTGTCATAATTTCATGCTGCAAAAAAAGGAGTTCTTCATTGCTCAGCCGTGCAATTAAGTTCTGGGAGAGGCGCCTGGGAAATATTACACTGAGTTGAGATATGATCTCCCCATATCAAGTAATTAAAAAACAAAACAAAACAAAACTAGTATTCAGAATATCCAAGCACCCTTCAGGTTATAGCTTGTGAAGCAAAAAATCCTAGTGCAACGCTTCTAAAACGTCCCAGTTATTTAAAATAACTCATGGCGGTGGTGATAGTGATGTAGTAATTAATGATGAGAAGATAAAGGGATATTGACTCACTGAACAATTTAGTTGAAATAATTAAAAGCTCTTTATCAGCCGCCACGCGTCTGGAGTATGTCTGCCAGTGACCATTTTATGGTGCAAGCGTAATGACTGTGATGAGACTCAATTTCCAGTATGCACTATGTGTGGGTCGTTTAGCGGAGAGCTCTGGGGATGGTGGTATTTTGTGGGCAGGGTTGGAATCCTTGGTGTAAGAGAGACAGAATTGCTGGATAGCTTTGGGCAAGTTATTCTCCGAATCGCTTCCCTATGAAAATTAGGGTTCACATTTTGTCAGTCTAGAAAAGCAGAGTCACTGGACCACTCGGCGATTAATCATCACTGAATATCTCCAAGTACTTATTTATTAAGACAGTAATAAAGAATAGAGATAATTAAGTTAATTTCTTTTAAAAATGAGCACCCTACTTTCCCTTTCAAACTGCATAGAGCATCATGCTTGATCACACTAAGGTTTCCCCCTCATAAAATGCTGGGGTCTTGTCAGATGTGCTTTGGGTTGTGTACTTCCGCCTCTCCAGAGATGTTTGTAAATGTTTTTGCACAGCTTCTAAGGGGAGACAGGCCAGCTGTGTGGCTTAACTGGAGAGAAAGGATGCAGAAGCTTGTCTGGAGAGAGCCAGGGGCCGCAGAGGACTTTTCTATAGATGATGATGATTATAATAATGATAATAATACTAATAATATGCCACCCATCTGACTGCATTGCCCCAGCCATTCTGGGCAGCTTCTAGCAAACTGTAAAAACACAATAAAACATGAAACATTAAAAACTTCCCTATACCAGGCTGCCTTCAGATGTCTTCCAAAAGTCATAGTTGCTTACCTGTTTGACATCTGATGGGAGGGCATTCCACAGGGCAGGTGCCACTACCGAGAAGGCCCTCTGCCCACTTCAGATCCTAGATATGGTCTGAAGTTGCATGATGCAGTAACCTTGCTGATGGTACAAGTCTGGAGATGGTACGACTGCGTCAGAACTCATGATTGCCACTCTTGTGTGTAAGAAATGTGGAATGTGAGCTAAATCTATGGCTGTGTGCACATCAGCATCTTGAACCGTAGCTAGGCCCCCCCCATATGTTCTAAGCTACTTTCTTATGTTACTGTTCACTCCAGAGATGAGGCGGGAATGCCTTCACCTGAAGCACAATACCTGATTTGTTTCCCTGCGGCAAACTCCGGTTCACTGAAGCTGTCATCTGCGCATGCGCAACGGCTACCTGAAATGCACACGCCTCACCTTAACTGCAACTTCCGTTTTCAAATCAGATGGAAACTGGTTTGAGAGAGAGAGCACAACATGAGTATTTCTCAAACAGCTACAGGATACAGTTGATGGTTGGTAACCTGATGTGTTGTTGTTTAGTTGTTTAGTTGTGTCCGACTCTTCGTGACCCCATGGACCAGAGCACACCAGGCACTCTTGTCTTCCACTGCCTCCTGCAGTTTAGTCAAACTCATGCTGGTAGCTTTGAGAACACTGTCCAACCATCTCATCCTCTGTCGTCCCCTTCTCCTTGTGTCCTCCATCTTTCCCAACATCATGGTCTTTTCCAGGGTCTTCTCTTCTCATGTGGTGGCCAAAGTCTTGGAGCCTCAGCTTCAGGATCTGTCCTTCCAGTGAGCAATCAGGGCTGATTTCCTTCAGAATGGAGAGGTTTGATCTTCTTGCAGTCCATGGGACTCTCAAGAGTCTCCTCCAGCACCAGAATTCAAAAGCATCAATTCTTTGGATATCAGCTTTCTTTATGGTCCAGCTCTCACCTGATGTGTACTCAGCTTCAAACAACAGAGTTGGGAGCACACTGGAGCCAGACTTAATATGAACATATATGCATATGTTTGACCCTGGCTCCCAGAGAGCAAGGGACCTTCACACTTGCCATTGTTATCAGATGATCCCATGAAGTGATTATAAAAAGGTGGGATACTTCCTGCTTAACAGATTTATTTGCAAGGTAAATATTTAAAATAGATTGCGGTATAAGCTTTCATGGGCTTTAGTTCGCTTAATCAGATCCTCGAAGTACCATCAACTAGAGGATTATATAAACATAACAAATATCAGGGCAGAGAGTATTTTTCTTTCAAATTCATAACTTTTTATGCAGGAGCCACCCACAGATATTTTATTTGGACCTACTCTAATGGAGGCTTTTCAGGTCTGCAGTAGTTGTAAAATTTATTACCACTGGTTTCTTAATAGTATCATTTTGAAGATCAGATTTGTGTCCTTTTTTAATAACTTGGTTGTTCTGTGTGGATAGCAGAAAATTCATTGTTGGTAGGGCAAATGCCAACATAGACAAGGTTGTTCTTGACTTCATGGGATATTTGACATTATTTCACTCAGTCAAATAAAAGGCTGTCTAAACTTGTCAGGTGACTGACATCCCAGGCCTATTTAAAATATGAACAGTATCCTTCTGTCATGAAAGCTTTTTAGACCATGTCTGATGCTTTAAAAATCAAACACAGTTGTTTTGAGGTGCAGAAGAAACAATAAACTGCATATAAAATCTATAAATCTAAAAATTTTCCAGAGTAGAGAAATCCTTCTACATTCTTCTGCTACTTCAAATCATGTTAATTCTCTCTCTTCCACCCAATATTTTCTGTATTTGTCAATTTTCCATACTGTAGCACTTCCTGAAACACATGATGCTGCAATCGTTTTCTATTTTAAAACCCCAACAAAAAGCACCTTGGATGGCTTCTCCTTTTTTTATGTACAGTACTTTTTTATTATTATTTGAAAGTTTGTCTCTCAGCCCTTCTTATTGTATTTTCAGGTCCTTCTCCTCGCTCTTCCTCCTTTTACTTTCCACCTGTGTTGTGACTACTTTAGATTGTGCTGTAATAGTGGGGTGGGAGAGCTGGAAAAAAAAATGCATCTGGCAATGAATGCGCCATTTTGATTTCAGATAGTACATGGGTAGATAAGTCTTAAAAGCCCGGGATACAAATTTTCACGGCCCTCTAGTGGCTACGGTGGCTCATTTACCAGAAATAATGTGTTTAGCGTTAACTCTGGAAGTATATACTTGATTCTCACCAAACTCAGCCTTCCAGAGCAAAATATACATCAGCATGACCTCCCCATATCATAGAATTGAAGAGATAGAAGGAACCCCAAGGGTCATTTAGTTCACCCCCTGCCAATACGACTGTGAAACCTTCATCTTTTTGTGGAAGAATGGAAACCATTTTTGTACTATTTAAAGAAGTATTATTATATGATGAGCACTTTATGGCGCTAGCATCTCCTGGCTCGTAGATGGCAGGTGTTGGGTGACGCTATTCAGCTGCACCTTTTTTTGTCTTTGTGGACAATTGGGTAAACGCCAGTGAAAATAAGACCAGGATTTCCAAGTTGCCCATGGAATTTTTTGTGTGCTTAGCGATTGTTCTGCTTGAACCTCCTCTCTTTTCCTCTACTCGGATCCTTCCTGTATAACATAGTTATATGATGCATCCCAAATGCAAGGTACAAATTATGTGGCTTTGGGGTTCCCGTAGGGAAAATGTTTGCATGTTGTTTTCCGTTTGGATGTTTCCAACTCGCTGCCCACAGGTCCAAGTTAGTGGTGGTGATAATGCAGACAAAGCAATTTCCATTGTTGTTGTATTTTGCCTGGGGTGGGGGCGGGGCTTAGAGGGGTTCGTCTGTCACTAATTGACTTTGTGATATTTTACAGCTTCGCACACACAGTTTCCCCCAGGGACAACGAGCTGTAGTTGATGGAGGGTGGGTGGCTAGGGTGCGCCAAGTCAGATCGTTCATACAGAAAACATTTTAGATGGTGTCACCATGTGCAAATAAATCCCACACTGGGAATATAAACGCACCCATCAACACTGGGAACTGCAGGGAATATGTTCTGGTTGTAGACAGGTATACTGTTCTCTCTCTCTCTCTCTCTCTCTCTCTCTCTCTGTGTGTGTGTGTGTGTGTGAAATATAAAACGTATACAAACAAACAAACAAACAAACGGACATGGTTATCTGTTGCTAAAAGTGAAGAGAAAGACAAGGGTCCATAGCAGCTCTGAAGCAGGGCTTTTGAGATTCTGCAGCAAGCCTGATGTTGCCCAATGGTCTGTAGATGCCTGATGGTTTGGCTGTCTTCTTCTTCTCCTCCTCCTCCTCCTCCTCCTCCTCCTCATTTATTATTAGTACATTTCTCCCGGTTCTCTATCCCAGGCAAACATGGGATGTTTATTCATCCCCTGACAAGCTGCTCTTACATTGGTGGTTTTCCGGCTATGCAGGCCTGGGTCTACATTAAAATATATTCTGCACCAGATATTTATGGTATGGATTTAATCTTGTGCTAGCTCAGAGGTCCGTATCTTCTAATCCATAGGCTCAGAAATGAGGAGCAGTAATCCCTTGGATGGGGAATATGAGATGTTGAACTTAAATGAGAAATGTGCAGATTTCCATCCAACATATTTTAGAAATTTATTTCAAGGGGACATGGAAATGTACAGATGGGGAATGAGGTTATTTGGCGCATCAGCAGACTCTGCTCCCATCAAATGCCTATCTAGCGTGCTGTTTTAAGAAAAGGGCGTAGTCCCTCTGTGGCTCTCTCCATGTCTCTAAAAGTTTGGGCAAGGCAGAAGTGAGGCAGGCGCTGTTCTCAACGTCAAAAGCAGAGGCCCTTTTTTTGCCCAGACCAGAAAACAAACCTGATCTAAAAGCTTTTATAGAGGACCAGTTCTGTTGCTTTACAGAGGCTGTAGTTCCTCTCTTTTGCCATAATTCGTTGGTGGTAGATGAACTGAATCCCTTTCCGGTACTCCCCAGGTTCAGTAGTTACTGTGTGCTTGAATCTTGGCATATCCAGATTTATTTTCAGAAGAAACAAAGAGCCTTTTGGCTAACATCATAAGCTTTCATGGACTGCAGTTTGCTTCATCCGATGAACTTATGCCATCATAAATTTGCTAAGTCTTTAAGGTACCACAAGGCTCTTTGTTGTTCTTGCTGCAAGGGACTCGCACTGCTACTCCTCTGAAAGTGATTTATTTACCTGAAGGTTGCCTTGAAGAAACTCTCTTTGTGCACGGAGCACTGCGAAGAATGCAGAGGAATGTGGAGCGGTCGCTGTTAGCTGCTTTTTCCTCTGCAAGAGCCTTTCCTGGGGAATGAAAGTCATTGTGCGATTGCAGTTGAAGCCTGGGCTCCGTTCAGTCTGTACCTATAGCTGCTCGAGCGTTCTGTGGGTCTTCCCCTGGAATTGAAAGAGGGCCACCGTGTGCCAGAGTGCCCCCTTCAAACTGGGAGGAAAGACCCATACTGTGGCTGTTGCTTGTGGTGCCTGCCTCTATAATATCATCCATTCTCCTTCCTTCTCAGGCTTTGGTTGTGGGTAAGCGAGAGTCTGAAATCAGCAGAAACTTTCTTTCATTTCCCCCCTCTGCTGTCTAAATCAAAACCAGCTTTTCGGATTAGTCATAATTTATTTAAGAAACGGGGGAGGGAAAGTAATTTTCTAGTCTAATCCAGCCTGACAAAAGCATAGATGCAATGGCGGGAAGAACAGTTCAGGTTGGCTCAGGCTAGAATTTCCCTGTAGGTGATTTAAGGGATGGAGTGAGGGGATCTTGGGATAGGCGGGGAGTGGGGGGCAAAGATACACAGAGTGAGGTATATGGTAATGTCTCCCTGTTCCAAATCTCCTTCAAACCTCACCTCATCCATAGTAAATTCTTCCAAAGGATGGGGCAATAAATTAATGGCATACTTGGTCATTTGATTCCGGGGTTTGGGTTCTTTAACAAACTTATCAGATTTTGGTAAATTACTGTAGAAGGCTATGAAAATATGACACGCACTACAAAGGACAACAGGGCTGACTGAAAAATAGCAGTTTGTCTTGTCCACATTTAAGCATTATGCAGCTGTGAATCCACTATTCCCCAGGTGGAATTTTGAACATAGTCACACCCATGCATAAATTGATTTGTATGTGGGGAGCAACTTTGGTCTTTCCAATACATGCCAGCACACATACCTACTTAAAAACAAACAAACAAACAAACAAACAAACAAACAAACAAACAAACAAAACCCCTATCCAGGAAGTGTGCAAAAGCACACAATCCGGCAGTTGCAGCTTCTCAACACATACTTTTGCAGTTTTCTGGTTTTGTGCAAATCTGAGGGAATTGGAATTAAAATATAACTAAGGCTATGCTCCTCTGTTCAGGAGTGCACTGGAAAAACAAAAGCCTTGAGGATGTACTTTGGTACCTCTGGTTACGTACTTAATTCGTTCCAGAGGTCCGTTCTTAACCTGAAACTGTTCTTAACCTGAAGCACCACTTTAGCTAATGGGGCCTCCC
This sequence comes from Podarcis bocagei, assembly GCF_964188305.1. Classification (NCBI taxonomy): domain Eukaryota; kingdom Metazoa; phylum Chordata; class Lepidosauria; order Squamata; family Lacertidae; genus Podarcis; species Podarcis bocagei. Next base: position 34,362,311 of record NC_138143.1, on the reverse strand, counting down.
GCTGCTGCCGCGCCACTGCTGCACAATTTCTGTTCTCATCCTGAAGCAAAGTTCTTAACCTGAAGCACTATTTCTGGGTCTGTAACCTGAATCGTATGTAACCTGAGGTACCACTGTAGTGGGCACGGAAAGCAAGAGTAGCAAAAAGCGATGATTGATCAACCCGCCCAAAAACAAATTGTCTGGGACCCCAAGTGGAGAGGGTTGGAGTCTAATTTCTCCCAACATATCCCTGTATCGAGTAATCCTGAATTTACAGAGGGAAAGCACTGAGTCTGGTGTTGCTTGAAGGTAATGCTATGTGAACTACACAAATTAAATTGGAATGCAAAACAGCTGCAAACACACAGTAAACTCCAGTGTGGACAAGCCCCTCTAGGATCACGTTCCTCCACCAGTTGGTGATCTCAAGTGTAGGCAGGAGAAGACTTTCTTTTATGCTCTTGTCATGATGTTAACTTGTACTACACATTTGGGAGAAGAGGAAGATCTTGACGCACAGCTCCCATTTTTAGCAGCAGCCCCTGTATTTTGTATAATGTGTGGTTCTACCATTTCACTTCCTTAAAATAATTCGGAAAGGCATCTCTATTGTGGATGGCCCAGCCTTGTGGTGGAGAGTGGCCTCTTGGCTCTAGTTAGTCCTGTGATTTCAATCACACATCCCTCTCTTTCCCCCCCATTCCCATATCCAGCCCTTGACGACTTCCTAATGTAAAAACAACAACACATTTGCCTCTGCAAATGTGGTCCCCTAACCTTTGGAAAAGGCACAGTTACAGTACAAATGAGTCTGTGTATATAAGGCAGTATGCCTCGGCATGCCAGTTTCCAAAGAAGATATGATGCTGTTGTGTTCATGAGCTCCCCAGAAGCATCACACTGGCTGTTGTGGGTCCAAATGGACATTTTGCTCCGATCCGGCAGGGCTCTTTTGTTGTTTATTTTTTCTGAACGCTGCAAGATGCTTTGAGATCCCGGTATTAAAGGTTGTTTCGGAAGACAGGTATTTTATTATTTACAGCTTTCCCCATAGTATTCTCTGCGGCTTTGCTTAGACAGTCTATAAATGGTTCAAGCAATGGATCTCCTTTCCACTTCCCCTGGAGAGACTGCCTGACAGTCTAATGGTTCTTTAAATTCCCTCCCTTGCTCAATTTACTCCGGCAAATCCCCTTTCCCCAGATTTTCCTAAAACATCCACAGCCTGCACATCTGCAAGGAAATACATTTGAAATCCGCCTAACTATACTTTATTTATATGTTCATTTTTCATGTCTTCTCACAAAAACATGCTTTTAGCAGCCCTGGAATTCAAGGGCATATGTATACTGCAGCGTAAAATTGGTTTAATTGTCTTTCACCCCAGGAAATATGAGGGATTTGGTTCTTTAAAGGGGTAGGGAACAGACAACCTGCGATACCTTGTGGAAAGACATGACAGTGAAAACAGGCAAAGCGCAAATATACTTTTTAGTTGTGGATTGGGGCCCAGTTCTTTCCAGCTTGACTTTCCTCATTTTTCTGTAGTTTTGTTTTGTTTTTAGAAGTCACTGATGTGGCAGATAGTGCTGGGCCCTTTGCATACAGTGGTGCCCCGCAAGACGAATGCCTCGCAAGACGGAAAACCCGCTAGACGAAAGGGTTTTCCGTTTTGGAGGTGCTTCGCAAAACGAATCTCCTATGGGCTTGCTCCGCAAGACAACAATGTCTTGCGAGTTCCTGCTGGTTTTTTTCCCTTTCCCCCCTTTTTTCTAAGCCGCTTATCAGCTGATCCGATCAGCAGATAAGCCGCTAATATTGCTAATCCACTAATCCGTCAATGGGCTTGCTTTGCAAGACGAAAAAACCGCTAGACGAAGAGAATCACAGAACGGATTCTTTTCGTCTTGCGAGGCACCACTGTATTGCATTTTGGTATGGCTTTAAAGTGTTTGATGGATATTCAGAAAACCACAATACATGTGTGCAATAAAACAAACACAAGGGCCTCTTACTTTCTAGGACCCTCGTACCTACGGGACCGCCTCTCCTGGTATGCCCCACAGAGGAACTTACGGTCCTCAAACAAAAACATCTTGGAGGTCCCAGGCCACAGGGAGGTTAGGCTGGCCTCAACTAGAGCCAGGGCTTTTTCAGCTGTGGCTCCGATCTGGTGGAACGCTCTGTCACAAGAGACCAGGGCCCTGCGGGACTTGACATCTTTCCACAGGGCCTGCAAGACAGAGCTGTTCCACCAGGCCTTTGGCCAGGGCACAGCCTGACTCCCTCCTTTGGCAATCTTCACAGAACTCTAGCCCAATGGTTGCCATCAATTTGATTTGAATTAATTTTTTAATGAAATGATTTTAGAATGTTGTATTATTTTATTGTTGTTAGCCGCCCCCAGCTTTGGCTGGGGAGGGTGGGATATAAATAAAATAATAATAATAATAATAATAATAATAATAATAATAATAATAATTATTATTATTATTATTATTATTATTATTATTATTATTATTATTATTATTATATCTTGCAAATGTGCACATTCCAGGGAGCTAGGATTTGCTGTTGGTTCCTCACATGGGTGTATGCAATGTCAAACACAACCTTCTGACACATGGGTCCACTCTGAGTGAGCCTGTGCCTGGAGGTGTCTTGAAACGGCTTCCTAATTGCACAATTAAATTGTATTAAAACAAAATTCATTTTCACAACGTAGCCTCCAAAAGCCTTTCGAAGAGAAAAATCACCTGTTACTGAAATTTATCTTTTGTACTCTCCTGTGTAGGAAGGTGTGCAAGTCCCCAATTTGGGATGATGTGTGAATTTCCCTATGTGGGAAGAGACTGGGGCCCCATCAGATGGATAATGTTTTCTGGGAAGTCGCAAACAAGAAGAAAACTAGACATCCGTTTGTCAGTACCTCTGAACCATCAACTGGAGGAAATTCAGTTCCTGGCTGATAGATTAAGGTCTAGTGCAGTAGGGCATGTTATTTTAGGGGATGAAACTTAAATTTCTCCAGTGAAGGGTCTTAAAAATAAGTTTTCAGGTGTGAAGAATTCAAATCTGCTATTATTTTTTGTGACTGGACAACATCTAGCTTGGTAAGTCTATGTTTGAGGAAGAAGCTGGGATAGCTCAGTCAATAGAGCATGAGACTCTTAATCTCAGGGTTGTGGTTTCGTGGCCCATATCGGGAAAAATAACCCTGCATTGCAAGGGGTTGGGCGTCCAACCCTACAATTCTATGATACCAAGAACATAAACTGCTTTCAGAAAGCTGATTTTTTAAAAAAATTACTATCTGAAAATGTCAGGCAATACTTAATAAGTACATGACAAAAAAAATTAAATTATTTCTATGCAGTTTTAACATTTTACTTGCCAAGCAAAACTAAAATATATTAATTTAACCAAAATATGTTTTGATTTCCCAAGTCATGTTACGATTTTTTTAGCACCCCTCATTTTTGGAATTTGAAATTCAGGACGCCCCATTAGTGCAGAGACAGGTTAACCTGTGTGTGTGTGTGTGTGTGTGTGTGTGCGCGCGCGCACGCCTCAAGACCCTTCAGTTTGGTTTAGCGGCTCCCCTCACCCTGATCCTATCACCTGATATTTCCTTATTGAGGTGTGCTTCCATAACACTTGACGCCAGTGAGGTTGGGATACAGGACTTCATTGATGATCTGGTGTGGTGGGTGGGTGGGATTTCTATCCCATCCTGGGATACAGATCACTCCATCCCCCCAACTCGAGTGGCTCATATTTAGTGGATTTTCTGTTAACTCAAGTCAGCCATTAACCAATTTGAGAAGGTTAGTTAGGCTGGAAGGTCAGGTTTGCAAAGTTTGCACAAAGCGAGTCAACAGCACTGCAGTTTGTGGAAGCTCCTCCATAAGCCATGCATAAGATGACACAAGGAAATCCAGGTTGCTCAATATGGATTCTTGCCTCACTTTGGCTATTGTTAAGAACAGCAAACTGTGCTGAAATAATTGGAACAAGAATTGGCTGCTTTAAGATGATAAGCCTTGCTGGACCAAGCCAAGAGTTGTAGCATTCTATTTCCAGCTGTGTCCCACCAGATGCTTTTTGGAAGCTTAAAGCAGGGCAGAACTGCAGCATCCTGCCCTGTTGGTCCCTTAGCAGCTGTTATTCATTGATATTCTGCTGCTGAACATGGAGGTTCCATTTAGTTATAGTGGCTAATAGCCATTGATTAGTCTGTCTCCCACAAATTTGTCTAATCCCCTCTTGCAGCCATTTAACTCCCATTCCTATTTTTGGTGCAGTGGTTTCTTTCAGCCAATACTTTTTTTTTTGCCGTCTCTCTCCTTTCAGGTGGAGCTGCCTATGCGTGTAGATCTGCATGCCCCCTGGTCCAATTGGAACATGTGCTGAGAGGCAGTTGTGACTTATGGAAGATGTGGGAATCTCTGAAGAAGCTACGCGGATCCTAACGCCATCATGAGAGGGAAGAGAAGATCCACAAGGATGGTTTGGCTGTGGATGGCATGCATCCTCAGTGTAGCATCATCTCTAGAAGGTAAGTGCAATATTGGTGCTTTCTAGAGAGAAAACGCTATTGGCCTTATTGCGTCAAGTTAAGAGGTGACTGTCTTTTCTGTAACTTAATTGCTTGCTCATGGGCACTTGCTGATCAGCTTCAGTAGGGAATGAGAACAGAGGATTTTAAAATAAAGAGTTCGTGGATCCTGGGTTGGAGTTCCTATCATAAAAATCAGTAAGGGAGAAGGGGAGGAATATTTGAGATGCCTTTGAGATGCTGATGGTTTAGGGCTTCATAGAATCATAGAGTAGGAAGGGGCCACAAGGATCATGGTATAGTGGTTAAGAACAGTGGACTCGTAATCTGGTGAACCAGGTTCGCATCCCCACTCCTCCACATGCAGCTGCTGGGTGACCTTGGGCTAGTCACACTTCTCTGAAGTCTCTCAGCCTCACTCACCTCACAGAGTGTTTGTTGTGAGGGAGGAAGGGAAAAGGAGATTGTTAGCTGCTTTGAGACTCCTTAGGGTAGTGATAAAGCGGGATATCAAATCCAAACTCTTCTTCTTCTTCATCTAGTCCAACTCCCTGCAAAGCAAGACTCTTTCACCCCCACGTGCGGCTCGAACCCACGGCTCTGAGATTAAGAGTCTCATGCTCTACCAACTGAGAGGAATGGGGTGTGATTCCTTGTGCTTGTGGGTTTAGGAATGGGGTTTGATCCCTTGCATTGGAGTGGTGCTGGTTTAGAAAACAGAATGGTTTTGAGTGAGGTTTTGGGATACATTACATGACACTGTTCGAGATGCAGTTTATGGCCTGTCATTCTTGCCAAGAAGATAGAAAGAAATGAATGTTTTTCGTTGTTGATTTACAGTGGTACCTTGGGTTACATACGCTTCAGGTTACATACGTTTCAGGTTACACACTCCGCTAATCCAGAAATAGTGCTTCAGGTTAAGAACTTTGCTTCAGGATAAGAACAGAAATCAGGCTCCGGCGGCGCGGCGGCAGCAGGAGGCCCCATTAGCTAAAGTGGTCTTCAGGTTAAGAACAGTTTCAGGTTAAGAACAGACCTCCAGAACGAATTAAGTACTTAACCCGAGGTACCACTGTATTTATTCCTTTCTAAACAGCCATCTCAAGGAAATTAAAATAATTTAAAAACGGTTAGAAACAGGAAAACAGCCAATACGTTTTAAACAAGACTAAAACCCTAACAAAGTAGATTTCCCTTATGGGGTGCTTGGTTGTGTTTAATGAAGAGGTTGGGAAATGGTAGAAAGTGGTCAGAGGCGGCAAATATGTGGGTTGAGAGAAGAAAGAAAAACCTGGGAAAGAGAGAGTGGGAGATGGAAGGGCAAAAGTGTCATGACTCATGAGCAGCCCTGTTGCCGGGCCAAGGAAAATCCCTGTGGCCACATGTGCTCATTGACCTGAACCGTTTCACGATGAATGCTCATCTTTCCCTCACACATGAAAGCCTTTGGAAGAGACAGGTCAGGAAGCAGGAGTAAAATTGCTGGAGAACCGAAGGAAGGAGGGAATCTGTGATGAGCGAAGACGAGAACAAAGGGAGTTAAGCAAAGTCAGAGCACCTGCAGGAAGGGGCGTACTGTCTGGAGAGAAGCAATACTTTGCTTGAAGGAAATGGGTAGAAGTTCTGGGAAGGCAGATGCAGCTGTTTGTCATCAGCTGAAAAAAAAAGTGTGGCGCTGTCTCTTGTGAATGGCGCACGTGCATTTTTAGTAGTTGGGTTTTTCCTCCATAAATATGGAAGCAGCAACTGGGAAAGGTCTGGATCTCTGATGGTTATGCATAAATCTCAGGAACCCAGCTGGCAACTGGCAGCACTGGGCTTACATTTTCACAGCCGATGGCACCGCATGCATCTTGTAACGCCATTTGCATTTTGGCATTTTTCCTGCTGGCTAAGAAGCAGGGTGTGTGAGCTGGCCCATAGAGGATGCCGCAGATGGCGCTGGCCCATAGAGGATGCCGCAGATTGGGAGCCAACAGTGGGAAATGATTTTACCACTTCTTGAGCAGGAGCAATAATAGTAATTATTATTATTATTATTATTATTATTATTATTATTATTATTATTATTATTATTATTATTATTATTATTTATACCAGCCTTCATTCAAAGATCACATGGTGGTTTACAATATAAAAGCACAAAAATACATACTATAATAGCAAACAAAAACAATACCCCCCCACATTTTTTTTATAAAAAGGCCTTAGATTGTTTAATTGACCAGAGGCCTGGGAGAAGAGGAATGTTTTTGCCTGGTGCCTAAAGATATGTAATGAAGGTGTCAGGCGAGCCTTCCTGGGGGAGCATTCCATGAGGACATGAGATAAAAGGGCCCTACAGTTGAAGCTGAAAAAAACCAACCTTACTTCCTCTACCCTGCCATCTAGTAGGGTACAGTCGTACCTTGGTTTTCAAATGGAATCTGTTCTGGAAGTCCGACTTCCAAAAACGTTCGAAAACCAAGACGTGACTTCTGCTTGGCTGCAGGAGCTTCCTGCACTCAAGTAGAAGCTGCGTCGGACATCCGGGTTCCAAATAACATTCGCAAACCGGAACACTCACTTTTGGGTTTGCGGCGTTTGGGAGCCAAAATGTTGTGAGTCGCAAGGTGTTTGAGAACCAAGGTACGACTGTATGTATTTGTTCATATCCCATACTTTCTCTAGCTCTATTTCCACATTCCCCTCCATTAATTTATAAAACATTTCATTTCACTAGGTATCACCGAGATAACTTTTTAAAACAGTAACCACCAGGATTCTTCCCAAAATGTTAACCTGCATGTATGATGACGGTGCAAAAATCCATGTGGTTTTTACAAAAAGATTTCAGCCGTGTCCCTCTGCTGTCAGTGTTCTACTCTGGTGCCCTTTAGCCAAATCAGCAATAGTTACATGCTAAGCCTTTCCTAGCTTGCCCACCATGTCATCTGTTGCTAGGCATAGTGCGATTGCATTTCTTTTGCTCTACTTCACACAGAAACTCCCAGTTTCATCTCAGTTTGGAATTGGTACCCCAGCAAAGACCCAAAGACTGGTGGAAGGCTGTCTATTATTATTGTTATTGTTACTGTTATTACTGCCCTTCATTATCAAATTCCAGGACGGTTTGAGAATATATTAAAACAACATTAACTCAAAAGCATAAATACAGTAAACCACATTTTAAAAATACACAAAACAGATCAGTTGAAAGTTGAATATTAAAGATCAGCTAATGCTTGGCAAAAGAAAAAAGAGGATGAAGCACAGTTAAAGTTGGTTCTTGTCATTTTTTGGAGGAGAGGGACTAGGTGCCACAACAGAAAATGTCTCTCCCTGATTGCCAACAGATGCATGCAGACAATGGTACAATCAGGAGTGCCTGATCTATAGATCCCAGTGAAGAGGCAGGTCAGTATAAGGGAGAAGATGCTCCCTCAAGTACCCTGGTTCGCGGTTGATAGGGCCTTATATCACCTTGAACATCACCTTGAGCCTGGCCCAGTAAAGTATGGGCAGCCACTGCAGGTGTGACATGCTTGCGGTAGATTGCACCACTTGGCAGTGTAGCCACTGGATTCTGCACTAGCTGCCGTTCTGGGTGCATAGGCCACTGTGGCCAGACTATCTCCACCCAGAAACAACCATAGCTGAAAAAATGCATTTCTGGCCACTGCAGTCACCTGAGTCTTCCTTGACAAAGATGAATCATGGAGTACCTCCAGTGAAACTGATCCTTTGGGAGGAGTGCAATGCCATTTAGAGCAGACACCCTCCTACCTTATTCTTTGAACTAGGAGCCACCCACCCACAGCACTTCCATTTTACCAGGCATCAGGTTCAGTTTAGTAGCCTTCATCCACCACTCCACTGCTTCTAGGCACTGGTCCAGGACTTGCAAAGCCACACCTGGTTAAGATGCAACGTGTGCTGATGACATTGTGCTCCAAATCCCCCAGTAACCACACCCAAGGCTACGGGGACAAAGTGGTGTTCTGTGGCACTCCACAGTGCAAAATCCAAGGGGCTGACATACAGTCCCACCCAATGCCACTCTCTGAAACCAGTCCTGGAGGTGGGAGCAGAACTATTGCCACAGGTTGGCTCCCACTCCCAACCCACAGAGCCATCCAAGGGGATATTTTGGCTGATTGTATCAAAAGTCACTGAGAGACTCTTTCTCCTGATAATAGTCATCCATCAGGGCAACCAAGCCTGATTCTGTCTTGAAACTGGGCCTGAAACCAGATTGGAATGGGCTTAGTAAATCTGCTTCCTCCAAAGGTCCCTGACGCTGATCTGCCACCACCCTTTCAAGAGGGTGCCCAGGAAGGGGATATTTGCGACCGGGAGATGCCATACTCTGCTGGATCCAGGATTGGTTTTTTCAGGAGTGGATGCACTACTCCGCCTTGTTGAATTTCTGATGCACATATTGTAATTCAGCTACTATGGCAGACAAGAATTCTTGACCCTCCTTATGCCCAATTATATCCAATTTTAAATTCAGTCATGGAAACAAATTATCAGTAGATAGAGGCACAACCTTTTGTGCACACACTGCTCTGAGGCAGGGAGGGAATTGGTATATTTGGATGCACAACATGTTACAGAAGCTTGGAGATTTGCATAGTGCAGCGAGGAAACTGGGGGAAACTCCCCCCACCCCACCTCCAATTCAGGAAATTCACATAAGCGGTAAAACTGACCAAGGCTTTCAGACTTTCACCACTACTCCAGTGGCGGCGGCACACTTTTCAAGGAAGATGCAGAAGGCAGGGCAGGAGGAGAAGAGTCAGTCCACCAAATTACTTTTTGCGTTCTTTTTAGGCAGTTCTTGCAGTGGTGGGAAGGCTTATCTAGTTCGCAAGCTTTCCATGAGTCAGTGATGAGCAGATGTTCTTAATAGTTGCTTGCCTGAAACCTCCTTGCTAGAAACACCCAGCCATCAGTTTGGGTTCTGTTTTAATTGATCCCTTTTAGTTGATGTCCCTCATGTGGTGTCCCAAAGCAGAGTTTGGTTGTCTGGTGGGTCATGTGTTGTGCACCCCATGTAGAACGCATTGTAATAGTTTTCAAAGTTACTAGAGCCTGGAGGTCCCTGGTTAAGTCATCTCTGTCTAAAAGAGGCTGCAGCTGGCGGAGAGCTATAGCTGGGAATAGGCAATCGTAGAAGTGCCTGGCGTGCTCTGGTCCATGGGGTCACGAAGAGTCGGACACGACTAAACGACTAAACAACAACAACAAGCCCGTGAGGCCGTGAGTGAAAATGTTGGATCCAGGAGCACCCCCAAGCTATGAACCTGGTCCTTCAAGGCATGCAACCCAATCCAGAACAAGCCGTCTTCCAGCTTACAGATGCAAGAACTTGGAAAACATAACACCTCTGTCTTTTTAGGATTCACTTGCATTTTGTTCTCCCACATCCCGCCATCGCTGCCTCCAAACACCTGTCTAGTACCTCAGCTGCCTTTCCTGATTCAGATGGAACAGGGGGAAAGAGCTGGGTGTCATCCATACATATGGCATGTTCAGGAACCAACCCCCGGCTTCTTGAAATTTTTGACTTTTTGAGGTGATGGAAACTGAAAGAAAGCACCTGTCAAGTTTTGCACCCTCATATGCTTTGAAAAGACACCCCCAGCATTTCCTCAAAAGGCTAAATATGGCCGGAGCTTCGAAGGGGATGGAAAATAAGGACAGCTGATGTGTATTTTATCATTATTTACCCCTTGATTTTCTGTGCAACTTCTAATGCAGGTTACTGTCAACTCTTGAAAAGGAGGATTGTTGAGCACACGCCTCCCATCAGTTGTCTCATGCTGCTTGCTGCCAACTTCCCACTTTTTGCATCCAAAGAAAGTTCTAACCTACACAAGCTTATGCTGCATCCAATATTATTCTGAAAAAGTGCTGCAGGATTCGTGCTTTAAATAACTATAGCCAACCGGCCTCCAAACATGGTGTGAATAAAATGCTGAGATAACGTCACGCTTTCCTGTTGTGCGTTGGCTGGCCGAGCTGATAAGACGGCAGAGTTTTCTTCTGTAAATTGAAGTGGTGCAATCTGACCTCCCTCTTCATCTTGAAATGCCTTTGAACGTGATGGGTGGAGGAGTCGCCCCATATAAAGTGTGAAGACATTGTACTGAAATACACAGCAGGAGCAAGTCCTTAGACATAACGATGACCTCGCCCTTCCAAAGTAGCTGGGCTTGGCTGAACAGGGAGGCATTCCCCCAGTTCCTTGCCGTACTTGAGTGACAGGGGTAAAAATGTGGTTTGATTTAAAGCAGATCCGGCAGATCAGTGTGGCGGTGCTCAGCACAGCAATGATAACAGGATGCTATCCTGTTAGCAATGTGAAGGGGAAGCGAAGCCCATGTTTTCATCCCTTGTGTGGCCAAGTGCCTGTCAATCAGAAAGCAAAGCGGGCCTGCTATAAATAAAATAGTGGTTTTCCCTACTTGAAGGACTCCCTAGGTACACAGAAGTATTTAAGAGTAAAACTTGAAAGAAGATGTAAAAAGAAAATAAAAAAATCTAACTGCCCAAATTCCTGTGAGCTCCTAGGGCTTAATGAGATGGTGGTAGTTGAGCCTAGGGAGAATAAAAGAGCCTGCCTCAGAGGCCCAGAAGCCCATCTAGTCTAGCATCTTCTTCTCATGGTAACCAGCAAGATGTCTGCATTCCAGACATAACAACTCCCCTTCTCCTTCTCTGCAGACTGTTCTGGTTGTTCTCCTGACTTCCAAGCCATGTGCACAATAACCCTCTAGTTGCTAAAACTGAAGGTGGTATTGGTCTTTCCTGTTTATTATATGTAGACCCAAACATTGACCATCCAATGTTTGGGTGTTAAATAAGCCATCTTTCAAATCACCCAAACTAGGGTATTCATAGAAGGAGAAACCAGTTGCCAATTATTTGTACAAGCTGACAGGTAGGCCTTATGATACACACCAGTATCTGGAAACTTTAAAACGTCCTTCCAATATTGGCAGCTGCATTCTCTTAAATGAAAAATGAGGTGGAGGGTTAACCCTAATAAACCTTCTAATTATTTCATTAATCTTTTGAACATACACTCGGGAAATGCATTATGAAATATCACAAACTCTGTATATTATCTGTGGCAGAGCATTCATCTTACAAGTATTAACCATAACCCCAATACTAAATCTAAGTAGAGCTCATCTTCCCAAATCACTGAAGATCCCCTTTACCAACCTTTTCAAATTCATTGTACTCATTTGAGAAATATATCTTGGTACCCCAATGCCTAGATATGTTATGACCTCTGGGCAACAACAAAGGCAGCAAGTAGAATACAAAGTAGATTATCTACAAAATGCTCACTGGCATTGATTTAGATTTTGACCAATTAATTGTATATGTTGAAATTCTATCAAAGCTATTATTTTTATTAATTCAGGTATTGATATTTCAGTTCTACTAAGAAGATTCACCCATTGCCCATGTCAATGAAATCCACAAGAACAGATCTCATAAGAGAGACAATGTATTGGTAATGGAAACCTGCACCACCTGACCCAGGAAGCTTGAATGCAGGGTACCAGTCACATATTATGGCCTGGCATTTATTTGGCAAGGACCCCCAAGCTGCTGTTTTTGCTGTTTCGCATAGACTGTGCAAAAAAGGAGGGTCCATTTAGGATCACCATGCATGACTGAGTTAAGGTCTTCAGCATCTCAGATCTTGAGATGTTAGAAGGAGGATATTTTGGTATAAAGGGCAGACACAAGAGGTGTGGGACCTTTTGGCAGCTAGGGGCGGTCATGAGTTGCACTTAGTGAGTAAAGGGACAAAGTCTGGCCATGCCTGGTGGGTAAGGCAAAGGTAAAGGACCCCATGATGGTTAAGTCCAGTCAAAGGCGACTACGGAGTTGTGGTTCCCATCTCACTTTCATGCTGAGGGAGCCGGCATTTGTTCACAGACAGCTTTCCGGGTCATCTGGCCAGCATGACTAAACCGCTTCTGGTGCAACAGAACACTGTGACGGAAACCAGAGCACACGGAAACACCATTTACCTTCCCACCACCGCAGTACCTTTTTATCTACTTGCTCTGGTGTGCTTTTGAACTGCTAGGTTGGCAGAAACTGGGACAGAGCAGCGGGAGCTCACTCCATCGTGGGAATTTGAACCGCTGACCTTCTGATCGGCAAGCCCAAGAGGCTCAGTGGTTTAGACTACATAGCCACAGAGTCTGGCCATGCCTGGTGGGAAAGGGTGGCACCCAGTGGGTCATAGGAAGGGGACCAATAGCAAAAGCTGTCATCAAACCAAGCAGAAAATAGCTTGTCCTTTGGCCTTGATTCCTCACTCCTGACCTCATCTACACTACAAATTTAAAGCAGTACCATGCCACTTTAAACAGTCGTTAAAAAAATTCTAGTTTGTTGAGGGTGCTGAGAGTTGTGGAGACCCCTGTTCCCATCACAGAGCTGCAATTCCCAGAGTTCCCTGGGAAGAGGGATTGACAGTGAAACCACTCTTGAGAATTGTAGCTCTGTGAGTGAATAGGGGTCTCTTAGCTCCCTTAACAAACTACGGTTTCCAAGAGTCTTTAGGGGAAGCCATGACTTCTTAAAGTGATATGATACTGCTTTAAGTCTATGGTGTTGATGGGGCCTCTAAGGAAATGCTGTCTAGTTAATGCTGACCTGAGAGACACTACAGAAGCCCTGCCTCTCCCCCCAGTCAAAAAAGGGACATTTCACCAGCCTCCCATAGCTAGCCCTTCTCTAATAGGGAGGGAGCATTTGTAGGATTAAATGTTCCCTATTAGAGGAAAAGCCCTGTCAGCTGCAGGCCAGGCATATTTGCTAGCCTATGAAATATTCACGCTCTGAAAAAAAATTACCAGGGTCACCGGAGACAGGCCATCTGGGGAATAGCCTGCTTGCCAGCAGCACAGAATGCAGGCTGCCAATTTTTTTCTCTTTCCCACTTTCCCTCTCTATGAATCTCCCTTCATATTTAAAAATAATTTGCATGACTGCATCATTATCATTATCATTATCATTATCATTATCATTATTACCCTCCTTTTACCATAAGGTGTCAGGGCAAGTTACAATATATATATATAAAATTCAGATCAGTGTAAAAAATTGCAAACAGAAGAGCAGAGTGGGTCCAAAAACTTGGTTGTTTGGCTCAGATAATTACCGTATTTTTTGCTCTATAAGACTCACTTTTTCCCTCCTTAAAAGTAAGGGGAAATGTGTGTGCGTCTTATGGAGCGAATGCAGGCTGCGCAGCTATCCCAGAAGCCAGAACAGCAAGAGGGGTTGCTGCTTTCACTGCACAGCGATCCCTCTTGCTGTTCTGGCTTCTGAGATTCAGAATATTTTTTTTCTTGTTTTCCTCCTCCAAAAACTAGGTGCGCCTTGTGGTCTGGTGCGTCTTATAGAGCGAAAAATACGGCATTCAATTTGGATGAAGCAAACTTGGTTGGGCAGAGAGTAGTAAACACATGGACTAACTTAAATAAAAAATGAATTGTGCACCAAAATGTGCCCTTTATGCTGCACCTCCCTACTTAAGTGCAAGGGAGATGTGTTGGCTTAAGAGATGAGCTGCAACCTAGAGGGGAGAGTTTCTATTGTGTTGGAATCCTGCTTGAGGGCTTCCTATCGGGGGCATGTGGTTGGCCACTGAGAAAACAAAATGCCATTGGCCTGATCCATCAGGTCTCCTCTTATGTTCTTACGTGGCTTCAGAGATGAGCTGCAGCCTAGAGGGTTGCCCAGGGTTCTGTTGTGCTTCAAAAACACGCAGTGCTCCAAAAGCCAGGTCTGCAGAAGAGCTAATCCTGTCCTTGGCTCAGCAATTTAGCACTAAATTGGCTAAGCAGGAGAAGACCAAGCATCATAAGAGAGAACCTGCCCCACTGGTATCCCTTGATCATGCAGATAGCATAGCCCAGAGTCTGCCAACCTTTTTTGGCTGGTGGGCACATTTGCAAACTGACAAAACAGATGTAGGCCCTACACTTTCAGTGCAACCAAGCACGTACTGCATACTGTTCTATTATGGGTACCCGGGAAGACTTCTGCAGGTCTGTGGGTGCCTGGTTGGAGACCTTTGACAGAGCTGGCTCCTTCACACAGGCTCAGAATTTGTGTGTTGCTGTAAAAAACATGTCTGCTAATAATTTGTATTCAAATCACACTTTTCAAAAGTCTTCAGACTTTTCATATAATCATCAGAGCAACCCTGTAAGGTCAATGCTGTTATCCTCATATTTCCAATGAAGACCAGAGTTGAGGGTGCTTAGTCAATAATAATAATAATAATAATAATAATAATAATAATAATAATAATAATAATAATTTATTATTTATACCCCACCCATCTGGCTGGGTTTCCCCATCCACTCTGGGCAGCTTCCAACTGAATATTAAAAACAATACAGCATCAGACATTAAAAACTTCCCTAAAGAGGGCTGCCTTCAGTTGTCTTTTAAAAGTAAAATTGTTGTTTATTGCCTTGACATCTGCTGGGAGGGTGTTCCATAGGGCAGGCGCCACTACCGAGAAGGCCCTCTGCCTGGTTCCCTGTAACCTTACTTCTTGCAATGAGGGAACCGCCAGAAGGCCCTCGGTGCTGGATCTCAGTGTCTGGGCTGAACGAAGGGGGTGGAGACGCTCCTTCAGGTATACAGGAGTCAAGACTTGAATGAGGGATATCCAGCTCATAACTCTTTGCCAGCTCTCATTACATTGTTCTTTTGCATGGTTTATAGCAGCCCCCTTCAATTATAACTTGTATTTTCAGACTCTAATCCCTCTCTTGTCTTGAGTCCAGTCATGCAATTGTTTGAAGAGGTGGTTGTCTTCAACTGCTTGGTCTGTCTTCTGCAAATCTGTTGGCAAGCCCTGCGTCCACATGAGGCAAATGTTCTGCCTGTGTGAGCACAAGGGCATCAGCTGCTTCTCGCGAGCAAGTTCTCCCATGAAAGCTGGCAGTGAATAGGTGATAAACAAGGGCACACATGACTCATGCCCAAGATATGGAGAACCATGAGAATCATGCCTCAAGACTTGCAAGAAATCACTTGCAAAGCTGACAAATGCATTTGCAATTCCTTCCTCCTAGATCTCGTATCCGATATCGAGTAGGGCTTAAGACTAGCAATTATACTGGCCCGCATGAGATGAGATGGGGGTGGTGAGGAATAGCGGTGGATAGGAGTGGCTGCTGTACGGATATCTTTATCAAACTCATCACTTTTGTCTCTTTCATTTGGCAGAGATTCTTTTGGATACAACAGGAGAGACCTCCGAGATTGGGTGGACTGCCCATCCTCCTGATGGGGTAGGTGCTCCCTCCATTCTCTACTGCTTGTGAAAACAACACACACACACACACACACAGAGAGAGAGAGAGAGAGAGAGAGAGAGAGAGAGAGAGAGAGAGAGAGGAGCAGCCAGCACAGAGGGATGTTGCTGCATCACTGTCCTCCTTACGGTGGAGTCGTTGCTGCTTATCAGTGCAAGGGGGTGGCAATTTCTGGGCTGTGTAGTTGCAGCACCAGCACCAGACCACTGCTGCTGTTGCTGTACTTGCACAGCCGCCCTACCCGACCTCAACAATGCTGCTTGTAATACAGTGAAATACAGTATCTAAGAAACAAAAGAAGCAACCAAAAACACGCATTAAAAACACGCAGCATCTAGAACCTCGCATTACAGATAATGCCCCAGGTAGAAAAATCATTAAGTGGTCCACCAAGACCTTCAGCAATCTTTAAGTGATGGGGGGGGGCATTTCAGAACCACTGCTTTAGAACGCAGGCCTGAACCAGATTTTGAAATGCAGGCTAGATGGTTATCTCCCCCCCCCCAAAGAAAAATTCTAGTTCAATTTGACCGAATGTTCTGTTGAAATTCTGGTTTCCTTTATCCTCATGCATTTCGGAAGCATAGTTGGCAAGTGCCCAATGGATGCATTCGTTCCAGCTAGATACAATCTGACAAAATGGACTTCAGCCTAGACAACCTCTTGTCACAATATATTAGAAGGCTCTTAAGCTGCTACGGGACCCCTTCCAATGCTCCTCCCCCATGTGTCTTTTCCTCTGGAACTTGCAGCCATGGATTGCCAAGGTCTGGGGAGGGCGAGCGCCAACGTCAAAGCTTCCGCCACCACATCCCTTGGCTGCTGGGAGATGAGTCCTGGTGAGCTTGGAGGTTATCACACTTGCTTTGTGCTTCTTCTCCAAGGAAGTTAGAATGGCGTTCCAGGGGTTGCCCCATTCTAGTTTCACAACACAGCAGAATGGCTTGTCCTTGGCCATCAAAAGGAGCTGTATTTGAATCCAGATCTCTGTGTTCTGAATTCAACACAACGTATTCACTCTATATTTTATAAATCACCTTAAGTGAAAATGGATAGAATCTCAAATGACTTGAATTTTCAAGAATTTTGAGGTCAAAATTTGCACGTTCAACTTGGGAGATATTTTCCCTTGAAAACCTAAGGCCAGGATAGCTCAGTTGCTTAGAGCGTGGTGCTGCTAACACCAAGGTTGCAGGTTTGATCCCCATATGGGACAGTGGCATAGTCATGGCATAGGCAGGGGGTTGGATGAGAGGATCCTCAGGGTGACTTCCAACTCCGCAGATCTATGATTCTACTATTCATCTGAGCTCTGGATACTAAACAGCCCTGGAGTCACCTTTTGATGAATGGTGGAATAGAGAAGTTTTCATAGAGAAAATAATCACAGGCAGAGGAGTAGTGCAACCCCCACCCCTCCAAGTCCTATATATTTGCAGTCTCTAAGCTAGGCCACCATTCAGGGGACCTCCCAAGCATTGGGAGAGAGGGGACTTTGGAACCCTTGAGCTTGGGAAGCCCCCAGACACGACTCATCCATAGCCTAGACCAGACCCCTTTTGTGCACACTGGCTAAGCCTTGCACCTCTCTCCAGTCCATGCGAGTGTCGTCAAGACTAGGAGAAGGCTATTGCCAGTTACAGGAAAGCTGAAAACAACTTCTGTTTATCTCTTCTTCCTTACTCCCGCTCCCCAACTCCGTACAGTGGGACGAGGTGAGTGTCTTGTATGACAGGAAGGACCAGATCCGGACCTTTGAGGTGTGCAACGTGGCTGAGCCAGGACAGAACAACTGGCTGCGAACTCACTACATAGAGCGGCGCGGAGCACACAGGGTCCACATCCGCCTCCGCTTTTCAGTACGGGACTGCGCCAGCATGAGGACCGTGGCCTCATCCTGCAAGGAAACCTTCACCCTTTACTACCATGAATCGGAGACTGACGTAGCCACCCTGGAGCACCCTGAGTGGCGCGAGGGGCCGTGGACCAAAGTGGATACAATTGCAGCCGACGAGAGCTTCTCGCAGGTGGACAGCACCGGGGAGGTGGTAAAGATGAATGTGAAAGTGCGCAGCTTTGGCCCGCTCGCCAAGAGGGGTTTCTACTTGGCTTTCCAGGACTCCGGGGCGTGCATGTCCCTGGTGGCTGTTCAGGTTTTCTTTTACAAGTGCCCGGCGGTGGTGAAGGGCTTTGCCTCTTTCCCGGAGACGTTTGCTGGAGGCGAAAGGACTTCGCTGGTGGAGGCACCAGGGACTTGTGTGGCTGACGCAGAGGAAGCCAGCGTGACGGGCTCCTCCGGGGTGAGGCTGCACTGCAACGGCGAAGGCGAGTGGATGGTGGCTATTGGCAGATGCGCCTGCCGGGCTGGCTACGAGCCTGCGGACGACGAGAAAATCTGCAAAGGTGAGCAATGGGCGGGGCGGATCACCTGTGGGCGCTTTTCAGCCAAATTGGAGCCATTGCTAACATACAGAGGCAGCCTGCAGAGGCTCATTTGATCTTGCCTCTGCCTGGGTGGCAGGTCATTTTGGTGCATCTGGTGTAGTGAGATAATTCCTTTGCAGGCTGCCCTCAAAAGAGGCTGTGAATATTGTGACAACTCCTCCAAAATGTCACAAAAGTTGCTGGTCCACAAACAGTTTTTCCTAACATGCTCCACTATCCATGTTAGTGGTTTGTGGCACATCGGATGCCTGCAAGGGAAATGAATTGTTGACATGGGAAGTGGTAGCTTCCAAGCCTGCTCTATGATCTAACTCGTTGGTCTTTAGGCGGTGCAGATCAAGCCATAACTTAGGGAAGATTGCACTGGCGGTTCTATGCCCATCTTTTGGTGACTGAACAAAGGGAGAAGGAAGAAAAGGATGCGATAGAGAGGAGATAATTTATAAGCCCAGGATGGGGTGGAGGGATATATCAGACTGAAAAAGGTAAAAATAAGAATATGGAAGGTGCAGATATTTGAAAATGAATCCTGTGTCGCAGATTTGGGTTAAATGCATCTCATGTATGTTACCATTAAAGAGTTACTTTAAAATTCCATTAATTTGCCCTACCCAACACACTGATTTCCTAGAGCCACGGTTCCCAAGCTGGCATTTGGCTGTGGCCCCGGGATGGTGTGGCAATAGCACAATTGCCGAAACATAGTCTAAAACCACTCCTCCATCTGGTATCCTGCAACACTTGGAAAGCTTGTATTTTCAGTTATCAAATCTGTTCAGAACCCAATGATACTTGAGTCTTTAACATTTCTGGATTTGATTCTCAGACATCTGCAAATTGCTTGTCTGTCCCCAGAGAGATAGAAGGCAAAAATAAAAAATGGAGGGGTCATGCCATAGGTATGCTAGAGGTCCTTGGTTGGAATCTCTGTTGTAAAGGTGTGAATCTCAATCAGGGTTTGACCGGCTTCAGAAATGCTTTTAGAGGCAACCCTGGTTAACCCTGTAGCTAATGCCTCACTGAGTTACTGTGCAGTTAATGGCTTCAAGAAAACACTAGATTAATACTAGAAGGGAGGAGCCAGAAGAAAGGGCCTGGCGGGGGCGTGCAATCCTCTTCTAGCCCCCTTCTGATGAGGAGCATTACATGTGCTCAGGCTCAGAATAACTTTTCCGGAACGGAAAAGTAATTCCGTGTCCCGATGAGGTAGCAAGGACAAATTTTTCATAGCCTGTACAAATGAGCTTGTACAAATGATCATTCAGCCAGGGTGCTGAGGGTTAAGGCGTTGTGAAGCCACTGGGGGCTGTTTATCGACTGCACAAGTGTTACTTTTAATATGCTAATGTGGATTGAGAGAGAGGTAGATTTACTATTTTGGAAACAACATTCTTTCAGAGCTCATTTAAAGGACAGTCCACGAGTCAAAGTAGTTCATGCCTTCTTGTTGGCTTCGTATTCAGCAGAGAGAAACTCAGGGGAAAATGGGTGTTTGTTGCCAACTTTTTTTGAGTTTTAAGCATGTCAAGAATGCCATATCTGATCTCTGTCTTTCCTTTCAGCTGGAAGGCTTCCTGTTTCACTGAGGTGTGAACTTGTTTGAGAGATTGCTCAGCCTTTACAGGGGTGGTGGGGGTGGTGTTTGCGAATTTTGGATCTCTAAAGAACTGGGCTTGCCATGTCTAGTGTCTGGAGATGCTTCCAGATGACTGCTTATTGTGGGGTGTGCATGTGCCTCATGCATGGACATTTCTTGCAGTGTACACACAACGTTGCTGTCATGAAAAGGACAGCCCATATCCATCCCCCACAAATTAACCAGGTTTACCCATTCTGAGAAAAATATGATAAGTTTTTGTGACATTTCAGTGACGTATTGGGTGCTAACAGTGAGTTAATATCAACCCTGAACATTCTGGGGGTGGGAAGCATACTGTATATTTCCCCATAGCTCATACACAGCAATGTAAATAAACACCAGCATTGTATACAGTTGTAAACATAGTTCCTCTTAACAGTAATCACAATGCCTGTGCAGTTGTGTGTGTGGCTGTATTAATTGTTTTGGCATCCATCTGTCTCGAGAGACCTTGGAGTGCTCCTCCGGAAGTGAAGTGACTTCTCCGGAGCGCAAGCCTGAGCAATGTGTATAGAGGTCCTGGGATGCCCAGACAACAAAATCCCCCTCTTTGCCTTGCTGATGTGGTCCAAAGGAAACCAGAGCAATATGTTTGGCACCAGCTTAGCTGCAGAAGATGCTGGAAGGCGACATCTGACTGTCTTAGGGACTTCACACTGCATTTGCGTGGGGATTACTCCTTAACCCTTTTCTTCTCCCGAAGATATACCACAAGACAGCGAAGGTTTCGTATCAGATGGGCTACTTTCCCACGTTTGACTAGTCCCATCTGTCCCCTTTGCAGCACATACTTGTCTGTTGGACCCTCTGTTGGTCTTGTCCATTCAATCCACCAGAGACTGTCTTCGCATGCGGGGGAAGTCCCTGACTCACCAAGGGTCTGAGACCCATAGGCTACCCTCACCTGGTTTAGTTAGCAAGTCACAGCCGTTTCCAGAGGTTTGGCCACTGTCGCATGCTCAGAGCTTCCAGCAGCTTCTAGGAGACCTGAATGTAGGGTGGGGACCAGTGGTGGACAAACTACCCCAGAAGGAGCACGACGTGCCCCCCACCAGAGGTACTACCCCTCCCCTAACACCCCATATACCCTGGCTATATTAATAGTACACGTTTTGCCTATAAATGGCTTCTGGATTGTGATATTTGTTAGCTGGTTGATCAGATATTGCTAATTGATTGCATCCTATTAGTCTAGGCTTAGATATTCTCTGGGTGAAATTCATTGTTGCTCTAATACGATTGTTCCATTGGTGCAAACATTTCAGCTTGCCAGACAGAGCAATCTCCCCTCTCTTCTCCCCATGTGCTGTTATTGGGGGTTCTTCTGACCTGCTTCTGAACTATGTGTGGTGGGGTGTACAGGGGAAGCAGAAGATGGGGGAAGCCCCATTGCAGCAGTGTGATTCATTGTGCTGCCTCCCGCTGGGGCATCTATTTGGTTAAATCTGGACTCCTGATACCAAGGCTGCCCTTGTGTATGAGATGTCTACTCCACCTTTTAAGTTGCATCATAGGGTCACCTGATAGCAAAGGTGAGCGTAAGGGTCTCTTACCCTGCTTCTGTGATAAGTAGAATTGATTTGCAGGCAGTGAAAAATAGTATCTGCTGGGGCTGAGCTGGAATGGCTCAGTTTTTTTGTAAACATTTTTAGGTATAAAAATAATAATTCCTTCTTCCATGATCTTTCCCGCACACCTTGCGAAAATGTCCCTGTACTCATTTACTTTAGCTTCTCTTGTTTTTGTTCTCTTTTGACTTCATTTGACCCCCAGTGATATCATCACATAGTAACATCTGATTGGCTATGCAGTATGACAATAGTGACCCATCTATTATGTGATTCCCACTAACCAGAATCACCTATGCAACTAATCCAGGAAGGAAAAAGCTAACAGCAGCCAGGTAAATCTTTGAATCTTTGCACAGTCTTAAGATTATTATTTTTTTCCAGTTTGAAATTATTTTTATCCCCTTCCTCCCGTTTTATGACCCTTTTATTAAGAATGAGAGTGATGCTTCCTGGATTAGTCATATTAGTCACATATGCTATCTCTCCCAATCAGTTATCATACAGGGGACAGGATGACGTCAATATACTGCAATAAGATTTGGCGATGTGATGAAATTATTGAGGATGACTAAAACCAGCTAACAGAAAAAGGGGGAAAGGGAAGCTAAAGTTTGTTGTTGTTTTTTTTAAACCAATATTTATAGGATGCCCTATAACATTTTCCCATTCAGGAGCCAAAAAATCCTCGCTAAAGGGGAAGCAGGTTTTGACACTGCAGGAAATATTCCAAGTAAATAGTGCATCATTTCATCTCAGCCATAATTATAACAGAATTTAGCATCAGAGGCTTGGTTTGCGTGTCATGTTAAATCACGGTTAATGTTTAACTGTGGTTTAACAGGAATCAGTGGTGGACTGGTGTATGCTGCTCAAAAGTCCTCCCTTCACTTCTCCCCTACTTCTGATTGTGCTGTGCTGGGAGCAACAAGCTACAAGCTTTGCTTTGTCATGTTGCCCGAACCTAGTTCATGGTTTGTTCCCCCTACAAACAAACCAAAAGCATCAGCAGCCAAGGTTTGTTCTAGTTTCACCATGTGGGATTTGTTTGGGAGAAATATTAGCACATTGGGTGTGGATGACGTGACAAACCAAGGATTGCACCTGGAAGCAGGTCAGGAGTGAAGCGGTGGCTTAGGACTCATTTGGGTTAAGTCATAGCTAAACTTAAACTATGGTTTTAACGTGACCACAGCCATTGTTTTAAACATCTCAGCATCGCTGCCACTTACAGAGCAGGACAGCGGCAAGGGCAGGACATTACAGGTGCGCCAGAGGGAGTGCCAGATTGGCACTGCCAGTGTACCTGTGCTAGCCTGACCTCATTGGTGCCCTGCCCCTCACTAGCCCAGTAAGCAGCTGTGCCACTGCCACTGGGAGGCCAGTTTTGTGGTGACACCCCTCCACACTGGTTGCCCTTGGTCTTGTCCAGTTAAGATAATTGGGAGATGCTCAGGCCAAAGTGGCAAGCCCCAAGAAATAATATAATTGGGGCAAAGAGCAGGCTATTTGCCATGGGAGCTGTGAATAGCAGTGATTTTTCAACTGGGAAAACTTCATACTGTGGATTGTATCCAGTGCTATGCAAGTAGAGTTCCATTTGTGCGATGGGACTTGGCCTTCCTCTCCTCTCCCTTTGCCCTTCTAAAATCTCCTCCTGATGGTACATATGTCAGATATGCCATTGTGCAAGCAGGTGTCTGCTGCAGAAGCTATATATATCAACCTTACAGAAATCTTACAGAAACAAATGGCAATTTAATGCACAGTCTTGTTTTGGATATTAATTGTGGATAATAATCCGGGTGCAATGCAGAAAAATTACTGGTATCTCCATCATATTAATTAAGAATATCTGTGCTTCTGAATGGGGAAGTTGATAGGCCGCTAGCAGACAAAGAAAGTGTATGAGATGCGTATAACTAGTTTGGAGCTGCACTGAAAATATTTCCTTTGTAGATTAGTATCCCAAGCACATGGTGCTACAAGCAGGTATTTGTAGAGATAATGTGAAAGGGTTTGCATATTCCTGGCAGTGTTTCCTGTTCTGTGGGGCAGCCTTACTAGTGAAGTTCACCAATGCTTGCCCTTACTTGTCTTTTGGAGAGAGCTCAAAATGTGTTTGTTTTAGCAAGCTCTTAATCTTCCCCATAGGAGTTGAACAAGATCTGGCTTTGATTTTGGAAATAATGACTGTTTTGTTCTCGCTTTTTTATTTGTATTATATTAAAATTTATAATTGCCCCATAAAGATAGATCTTTTTTTTAAAAAAAGAAAAGATAGTGCACAAACAGATGTGATAAAAGAATACCTGTTAAAACTTGAAGAAATTTTAGCAACTTTTTACTGTTGAGATTTGGTGGAAAATAGCAGCATACAGATAGATTGAATAAATGAAATAGGTCTATAAAATGCTGAACTAGGCGACTTGGGTGCCACTAGCAGAGCAGGGGGCAAGAGTGGAGTCCTGGCCACCCTCCAAACAACCTTCAATATTCCCTTGGCACCATACTTCTTATATTGGGCTTGTCAAAATGGTAAGTCTTGGGGTTGGATAGGGGGAATATTTCCTTGGGAGAGTAGGCAAGAGCTGAAAGAATGCTGCTTTTTACACTGTGCTATTCACACGTAGGGATGGGTGGGAAATTTGGCTAATCCGCACTTCTCAAACCAAAATGCAGTTTTTCTTTGAAATTTGCACTTTCCTGAATTTTGCAATGTAATTATTCAATCCAAGAATGTATATCCAAGTGCTCATGTTAGAGAAAAGTGTGTGTAAAAATGAATATATTAGTCGGGAAAAACCCCAAAATACCAAAATGGTGAAAAATAATCAGAAACACCCAATATTGCAGAAGAGGTGAAAGATGGAGAAGAAAGCAAAATCCCAGAAAAGGTGGAAGATGGTTAAAAAAACCCAAAATCACAGAATAATTGAAAAACTGTTAGAAAAACCTAATATCCCAGGAAAGGTGAAAAATGGTCAGAAAAGCCTAGAGTACCGGAAAAGGTGACAAAGCAGAGATTGGGTGGCCGCCTGTTGTGGATGCTTTATATGAGATTCCTGCCTTGCAGAGGGCTGGGCCAGATGACCCTTGGGGTCCCTTCCAACTCTACAAATCTACGATTCCATGAAAAGGCCACACAAAAGGGCATCATATTAGGGGGAATTGCTTGCAAAAATATGTATGTTAGCTAAAATAGTGTACAAAAATGTTGGGAGAGATGCACACTAAAACACTGACAAGTTTTCATGATACTTAAAAAAAAGTAAAATTGTGAACTTATGTGGAAAAAATGATAAACTGATTTGATAGATTCGTTCATCCCTAATCTAGGATGGTTTAATTGGGTATCATCCCAATCCGGTGTATGGTTTATAGCACAGATGTTTTGGATTGAGATGCCAGGAAGCCAATTTGCAGCTTCTTTTAAAATTCCTTTTATTCCTTTCCACTTCTTTGCTTTTCCATTTCAGAACACATCATGTCCATCTCCCTGCAATTCCACGCGGGACATCATTTGACCTTGCTTAGTCCAATGTCAGATGCTTCTAGCTCTGTTTTTCCTTTCCTTTCTCCCCACTCCCCCTTCCTTAGGACTTGTCTTGGATCCCTGATTTCTCCCCCTCTGCTAATTTTCATTTTCAGGCAACACTTTCTTCTCTTTTGATATATGGCAGTTTTAGCTTCAAAGTGAATGCATGTTTCTCTCCTTTCATATAAATAAAAGAATAGGCTGCATCTTCTTGGCAGCTGCCCCTGAAAAAGGCTAGCAATTTGCTTTCCCTTTCCCCCGTTATTAAAAAATGTTCGGTCTCTTGGCAGATTTTTCTTCCAAGGGCAAAGATGTGAAATCTTGGGGTGTCTTGTCTGCCGAATCTTTTTCTTTTTAATCAAGGAAGCAAGAAGCACCTCACAGCTCAAGACTTGCTGAAATGGGCTTAGAGCTCTTGATTTCCCATTGCTTATTTTATCATCTCTCCCCAACATCGTTCTCCCCCCCCCTTCCACAAACCTGTTGCTTGTCTGGCTGACTCCTTGTGGTTACAGATTAACTAGTTAGCACCTGCGCTATCAGACTCTTGGCGCTGCTCCACAGTTGTGTTCCGAACATGATTTAGCTCTAGATTAGAAAGAAAATGCACGTCCAAAGAGGTTATTTGTTGTATGCGGCCATAAATCTGGATTGGCGCGATCTGGAGTTGCTGCCAAAACCAACAGCCCCACGTTGAGTGCTGCGCATGTGTGCTGCCTCCGCCCCCCCAGTTTCCACCCATGTAGTGCAACGTAGCACTGCCCCCTAACATTACATGGTGCATGTCTCCGTTCCCAGTCAATGTCATCAGCTGTGATTTGGCAGCGAGCCAGAAAACAGACATCGTGATGTCAGTGCCGGGAACCTTTAGGGGTACGTTGTCATCATTCAGAGTTCTTCAAGCTGTTCAACGCAGCCCCAGGGTTCCCTACCTAGGAAAGTTAGAGACGCTAGATAAACATGCAGAGAGGCTTAAGATGATACAGATAAACTTCCATCGTTAATGCTGTTCCTGTTTATGTGGAAACAAGTCCCGTTTGCTTAAGGGAGCTTTCCAGTCTTAGCAGTTGAGCTTTGCAATCTAGAAACTTTGTTGTGCCTGCCCAGTTGCACCTTTCCAATTCCTTGTGCCACTTGGAGAAGGCTCTGAGGCAAGAGCTGTACCCAGTCCGTGGTAGCTCATTCAGCTCTGAAGTTCCCCAGCTCAAACCTTTGAGTCACTGACCGCAACTGCCCCCTTACCATCTTAGCTTTGTTCTATCTGCAGGAGCTTTTTTAAATTCGATATTTTATTAGAAGATTTCATTAAAAAAAGAGGGGGGGGGAATGAAAGAAAAAACAGTTACATTACCATACATTGATATACAGATGTGTATATTCTTATTATCCTAATACACACATAATTGTCAGTAACCTAATATATTCTGTGTAAATGCATTCCAAATATAATGGTATTTATCCAAAGAAAGCTGTCCTTTCATATGCTGCCAGTGTTGTCATGTTGTCAAACCACTGATTAAGGGGAATCGTATCTTGTTTCTTCCAGTTCATCAGTCTCTTGGCCACCATTAGGGTCCGTAGAAGTCATTTTCGCTGTCCTGTTGTCGATTTCCATGCAATGGGTATACAGTTCAAGAGCATATTCATCTCTGAAAATCTCAAAACATTTCCATAGCGTCTTATTGATATGGTTCAACACTTTCTCCAGGAGCTTTATCACTGTATAAACCCAATGAATGAGAAAGGGGGCTTGCGGTAGGGAGCAAACCTTGCCATAGAGGAAAGCCTGTTGGGGAAAAGCTTTGCCTTGCCACAGCTGGAAACAAATGTCAACCACTGCATGAACACAGTAGCTCACATGACAGATGTTCACGACTGTCATGGACTGGCTGGATGCAGAGGGGTGGTGGGAGGCAGTAGCTGGGGAACCCCCAAGGCAGCCCCCAAGGGAAGAAGGATCAGAGCCAGGGGATTGGTAGTGGGGTGATGATGAGTGGTCAAAAGGAGAAGTGGGAGCAGACTGGGAGGAGGTGCTGGAAGCTGAAGAGGGAACAGGGTTTAGTGAGCAAGAAGAGGCTGTGGCTGAGAGCAGTCCAGAATTGGAAGCAGAAGAGGAGTGGGGGGCAAGAGGAAGAGATGAGGCAGGCTGCTGAATAATCCAGGGTGTCTACCCCTCCTTCTGCAACCTGCTCCCCTCCCTCCTCCACAACCCAAAGAGGAATGAAGAGGGTGGAGCAAAGACAGACACGACGAAGAAGTCTCAGGTTGCAAGGGAAGGACCTGGGGGTGGAGTGGTGGGATGGCAGGGGAACTTCAGTCCTTGCAACTGCTTCGTTGGAGCAAGACCTACTGGGAAGAGTTGTTCACTAGGCCTGAGCTGTTTTGTTTCTTTGAATAAAGAGTTATGTTGCGATCCTGCTCCCGACGCCTGGCCTGACAGCAGCCTGTCAGTGCAAGAGCATGAGGGAATATAAGAGGCAGTCCACCTAAGACAGGGATTTTATACCTGCTGCAACAAGGGTCTACATCATAGAAGGGGAAATTCAGGGCTCCTTATCTAAGCCTCAGAATTCTTCCCAGGCTACACCCTCTCTTCCCAGACAACCACCCCCTACCGGCCCTGTTTTGAAACCACCTTGAGTTTCTTTGCTTAGCTGGAATGAGTCCTTGAACTCTGATCATACTTTTTTTGCATGGATGAACACAGAGGGGGTTTTTTTTGCCTCTGGCCCCACCCACCCACTGCCCCCACCCCTGATTTACATAGTACACATTTTAGTAGGTTTTATGAGTCAACTTTTGTTGGAGTAAATTCAGAAAAATAAGAGTCTGCTTTCCCCCAATTTCCTGTGAGAACATCAATTTCGCCTGAAACCATTGCCTTACCATGCGATTTGTATTCAGGAAAGTCTGCTACAATACTTCTGTGTGTTTCCTTTTTATTCAAGACAATATAACCTTCCTGTAGAATAGAAGCTGTAATTGGAAAGATGCACTCAATGCCAGCAGCAACCCATGCGTGTCTTTCTGTTCTCAAAGGCTAGGCACGCCTATGCCCAACCCATGCAACCAAAGTTAGGATGACTGTGGGCATTAGTAGATGATGCCCATTAGGACTTGTGGGGTGGACTCGTGACACACAAGAGCGGGACAGTTTTTGTCTGTTCCCAGAGCACACAGTGATTGATGGCACTACCCAGGGAGAGTCCTCTATCCTCAATCATTGTGATTGTCATTTGTCAATTCACTAAATAGAGAAAGGGCAGCTTTCTCTTCTCTTCTCTTTCATGTCTTTTCCTTTCCTTTCATGCTTGACAATCAACATTATGAAAGTGAGGACAATCTGAATGTGGGGAGGGGAGCAATACAACCACCCTTTCCTCTAGTGTTCCCTTTTCCCCAAACCCTGCCACGTTTATCTCAGAGATGTGGCGATTGTGGTCTGTTGCCAATACCAGCCCACCAGCACTCCCAAGCCTAGCAGTGGCAGGATCCGGAACCCATCTCTGCTCTGGTCCAAGCCCAGGAGGAGGAAACAGAGGGAAGAAGGCTGTCCTTGCTTAAGTCATTGTGCCTCAAACCATCATCTTTGCCTTCCAAGTGTTCCTAAACATCAGGAAAAACTATCTGACAGTAAGAGCTGACTCCCTTGGAAGGTGGCAGACTCTCCTACCTTGGAGGTTTTTAAGTAGAGGTTGGATGGCCATCTGTCAGGAATGCTTTAGCTGGGATTCCTGCATTTCAGGGGATAACTCTTGGGTCCCTTTCAACTCTACAATTCTTTGATTCTAAGTGGTGGAGTGAGCCCCAAACACCATCTGTAGAAACCAAACCTAGGAGGCAAGCAGAGAAGCGGGGACAAAGAATGTACATATCAGGTGGGAAGGGAGCGAAAACTCTTGGCCTGCTCAAATTGGATTTTCATGCTCTCAGGGCGTGTTTCAGGAAAATTGGAACCAGGTGAAAGCTAGGTGTTACAGTCTGGTGGAAAGAAATGTAACGTTCTGCCCCTCCCTGTTAAACCCACGCTTGAATCATTCCTCCTCAGATCTCCTTCCAGCTTTCTTTTCCCCGTAGAAGATTGTTCCCCATTCTTCCCATTGCTCTATATCCCCCCTTCCCCCAAATAAAGCAGCTGTTGTGCCTAAAAGCTTCCATGGCATCAGCTCTAAGTTAGCTGCATTAGCTGTTAAACTCGTCCAGTAAGAGTGGCCAGGGGATGGGTGAAGCAAATGGGTGAAGGCTGGTGTACATTCTAGGTGCAATGACAGATGTCATTTGAATAAGCATTCTCTGCACTGAATGCCTTGGAAAGCAGCGAGAGGTTGCACAAACCACTTCCAGTACACTTTGTGGTTAGCATGGTACCCTGCAGATGTTGTTGGACCACAACTCCTGTCAGATCCTGCAAGCCTAGCCAGTGTTCAGGTACGATGGGAGTTATAGTCCCAACACCTTCTGGAGGGCATGACATAGGCTGCCCCTGTTTAAAAGTGTTTTTCGTCACTGTGAATAACCTAACTTCTTCCCAACCCTCTGATGTAAATGTGTCTGAATCCCTCCCCCCACCAACCCATGGTCCCCTCCTTCCCCATACCTTCTTGGGGCAGCAAGCTGGACCTTCCTTCCTTCCTTCCTTCCTTCCTTCCTTCCTTCCTTCCTTCCTTCCTTCCTTCCTTCCTTCCTTCCTATTGCCTGGGTTGCTTCCATAGTCATGAACCAAGCACCAAGGAAGGAAGGAAGGAAGGAAGGAAGGAAGGAAGGAAGGAAGGAAGGAAGGAGACTAGAAGAAATGTTCTTGCTACCATCATAGCCAGGTAAGAGGAGGTCTTGAATGGGTATGTGAAAAAGTAGCTACTATTCTGTGCCTCAAATTGCAACCTGAACAGAAAGAACTCGGGGCAGTGGTGATGGTATGATGCTTATATTGGAGACAAGTATTGCAAGTTGCCGAATTCACATTCAGTGAGAATGTACAGACATCTCCCCCACGCACGCCCCAAAAGCAATGGCGAGGAAAGGTAGACCGCATTTCCTGGTCATGGCAGGTGCATGTTGATAGCTTGTGAGAATGGGCTCTCCACACAAGGAGCACTTCCTTGCAGCTGGGAACCACGATGTGCCCAGGGTTCCCAACGAAGAGTCCTGTGTGTGTGTGCAGCTGTGTCCACATAGGGCTCTTTCTAATTAGCACGGTTGGCAAAGCTGCTGCAGAGGCTTGGCCAAAACAGGCACCTGAATCACAGGGCAAAGCTAGTAGGCAATCACTGGATTGCGGGGTGGGGGTGGGGGGGTTCGACTAGATGACCCTTGGGGTCTGTCACAACTCTACAGTTCTACAGTTCTATGATTCTGTGTTTAGTGAATGTGGGGTAGGTGGGTCATATGAACACCGCTTGAACTAAGGTTGGATCCAGTTCCTTATCTGTTTTTGGAGTACGGTAAGTCCGATGAGGTCAACCTTGTCTGGATTAAAGGAGAAAGTCTTTTTGGTTTAATGCAGTCAAGCTGGGTTTGTTTAAGGTTGCGGAGAGAAGCAAGGATGCCTAACAGGCCTCTCATTCCACCTCTTCCACTTCACGGGAACTGGAAACCGCAGCCAAGAAGTGTGTTCAAGATGTCCAGCCAGTTCTCAGTATGCATGGCTTATTTTGTCTGCGGACGCCTCTGCCGTGAAAGCATTGCTAATGTGCAGCTTTTGAATGTGCGCACAGATGAGCCAGACCTCCCATGTTCAAAGAGCCCCAGAGAGCACTTTGTAAGCTTTGTAGCGTGAGTCAAAATGATTTCTCAAGCAGTTTAAGAATGGCAGAAGCCTACCTGTGTGTCCACCACCCTGCAAAGTTATACAGCAATAAGGTACCTTATTAATTGTTTAATAATAACAATACTATTGTCAATTATGTAAGAGTGCAATTCCTGTAATTAACATGAGAAACTTCCTGCGATCTTGTGCTGTGGTAAAGCACCCCTTTAATATGTGTAATTGTTGGAAACCTACAGCCAAATAGATTGTGCTTATTTCAAATCAGTATGTGAGCATCACTGTCTACAGCTCTTGTCTACCTTTGCCTGTAATAGTGAATACTGGGGGGTGGCTTTCCTTCACTTTTGTTGGGCAGATAGTCAGTAACAGCATGTGTTGCGCAAAAATCTGCCCTTCAGTTTCTCAACAGCTTTCTTCCCCTGGAAGAGAGATTTCCACCCCCACCCCGCTCATTCTCAGGGCACTTTGGAATTCCTTTATTTATTGTTGCAAGGTGGCTGAGGGCCATGTGCTGTGTCCCCCCCCCCCTTTTCCAGTAATCATGCCTCCAGAACTCATCAGCCTCCCCTGCTGCCTGGTCTTCCCTGATCTAGAAAAGCTGCTTGGAAGACCAAAATGGCATGCACCATCTTTGTTTACATTTATAATTATTTTGTGATTTATATAAACAAGCAACCATGTTTATGATAATTTATTAAATTTCTACACCACCCTTCATCCATGGATCACAGGGCGATTTACAATATAAAAACTCAAAAGTACCCATCATAGTCACAAGTGAAAACAACCGCGCCCCACTCCCTAGTTTGAAAGGCCATAGCATAGAGTGTTTAATTGGACAAGGCATAGGAGAATAGGAATGCTTTTTCCTGGCACCTAAAGATATGTAACAAAGGAGCCAGGGGGCAGCATTCCACAAGTGAGGAGCCACCACAAAAAAACCCATTCTTGTGTTTCCACCCTCTGGATCCCTTGCACATGAAGGAGCCACATGAAGAAGGGCCTTAGAGGATTTTCTCTGGGCCCTGGTTGGTTAATATGGGGAGGGGTGGTACTTGAGATACGGTTCCCTCATTGCGAGAAGTGAGGCTACAGGGAACCAGACAGGGCCTTCTCGGTAGTGGCGCCCGCCCTGTGGAACGCCCTCCCATCAGATGTCAGAGATAAATAATTACCTGACATTCAGAAGACATCTTAAGGCAGCCCTGTTCAGGGAAGTTTTTAATATGTACCGCTGTACTGTTTTTAACATTGATTGGGAGCCGCCCAGAGTGGCTGGGGAAACTCAGCCAGATGGGCGGGGTATAAATAATAAATTATTATTATTATTTTATTGAGATATTGCCATTTAAGGCTTTATAGGTCAAAACCAGCACTTTGAATTGGGCCTGGAAACTAATTGGCAACCAGTCCATTCAGGCCAGGATTGGCATTACATGCTCAAACCGTGTTGCCTTAGTGAGTAATCTGGTTGCTGAATTCTGCACAAGCTGAAGTTCCCAAACCATCTTCAGAGGCAGCCCCACAAATAGTATGTTGCAGTAATCTAACCTAGAGGTTGCCAGAGCATAAACTACAGAAATTAGGCTACCCTGTCCTGATATGGGTGAAGCTGATGGAAAACACTCACTGCCACCTAGGCTACCTGAGCCTCAACCAACAGCAGTGGATCCAGAAAAAACCCCAAGCTGCATCCTTGCTCCTTCAGAAGGGAGTGTAACCCTATCAAGAGTAGGCAATCTGGTCTGGGGAACCACCCACTAACAGTGCCTCCGCCTTACCTGGATTGAGCTTCAGTTTACTGGCTCTCATCTAGTCTATTACTGAGGCAAGACAGTGGTCCAGCACACCCACTTCCACACCTGCAGATGCAAAGGAGAAGTAGATCTACGTGTCACCAGCAGGTTGCAGACAATGTACTCCAAAATTCCAGATGACCCCAAACATGGCGCTAGGAAATGTACCTGCTTGCTACTAGCTTAGCAGAATTTATGGGAGTCAATTTATTGTGTTGAACTATTCAAGCACTCCCAAAATGTAGAAATTTGGTCTTGTGGGAGAATGCTCTTTTACATCTCTCTGTGAATCCCTGCTCCACACTCTTCTCCCTCCAGTTAAGAGGCACACCTTGATCACTGCCTCAGGAGGTGGCCTTCATGGAGGGTAGGTCATTTTTACTCTCACACACTCTGGGAATAAACATTTTTCTAGGTTCAAAGATGAAGTGTGCCTCTAATTTTTTTATGCAGAAAAAGAGTGCGCTTCTGATATCAGCAGTTTGTGGAGAACAAGGGACTCTGTACTGTAGCTAGCAGCAAAACAAAGCTGTCGTATGTGCAAATCCTTTGTTCAGCTGCTATTTTTCTCCCCAAGTGGAACACAGACCAGATGTGAGGCACAGAATTATTGGTTCGAGTCTCCAAGCTGGATTCGTTGTAATCATATTGGCATTGTAAAAGCAGATTGGATGGGTGTTCTTCCTGCAACACAGACTTGGTAAGATGTGATAGATTGGAAAAAAAGTTTCAAATTCATGTTAACCAACCCGGGGGGGTGGGGGTGTCGTGTCTTGACATTCCCCCTGTTTCCTTATCAACTACAGCCATGGCTGCTGATCCTCAAACATAGCTTCCTTGTTTAAGACAAAAGGTGATTAAATAATCACACAAACATATGCAAATTGAAGTCAATGAAAGCAATTGTTTTTAACCACAAAATTACGTAGATTGTGATTACTATTACTATTATGTATTATTTATTGCATTTGTTAAGTCACTTTATCCAAAAAGGTTTCAGAGCAATTTAACAAATAGAATACAAATAGATCAGAACAATTAAAAACCAGAAAATTGAAAAGAATATCCAATACAAAATACCTAAAATCATTATCCAATAACATACGGAGGACAAGTCCTATGATGCTGGAAGTGCTTTTCAAACTTTATACCTCTCTGTTCCAAGCCTTATGTGGAAGCCATGGGCATGAGAATAGTGGGTTTTGGGACATGCTCTCTAGGGTGCGCATTCACTTCATGTGGGGCAGTGCCTAGGCTGTTTTGACCACACTTAAATCTTGCATGAACCAAAAGTGCACCCTAGAATATACCCAATCCTTTCCCGAGTCCTATGCACGCTTAATAGTGGGGAGACGAGCACCACTGAACTCTGTAGGACTTGTTTCTTAGTAAACATACATAGCAGTAGGCTGCAGATACCCAACAACTGTAGAGAAAATGAGCGGTCTTAAATTTGTGTTTGTTTATTTAATTTATATCCCGCCCCATCTCAGCAAATAATTTTTACTTTCTAAGAATGCTAGCATAACCTGGGCTTATTTCTCTAACTGGAACCATTTGTCTAAAAGATCTGTAGCTTCTGATTCTGAACGTTGAGATTAATGAGCTTTAAAAAAAATATCGAAGGTTTTTCATGGATTAAAAGAAGCATTCACATGTTTGTTTGTTCCTTGATTGAAAATACAAGCACATATAAACATTCATCAGTTCATTTCATTTGATGCTAGGGCTGGCATGCTAAACTCTGGGAACTGTTTGCGGCTTTTGAATTCCTCTTGGAAAATGAGTCATTTACCAAGAGGAATACAAAAGCTACATATGTACAATTTCCAGTAAATTTCCAAGCGCTCGCATCAGCAAAGCAAGAATATTGTAGTAGAGCCTTTAGCTTTAACCTTGAAATCCCTTGGTAACTTTTAAAGAGTGGGGGGGGGGGGGCTTGTGGATGAGACGGTTGCTCAAGCTATTAAGAGCCAAAGGAAAGTGTGAGGGTGGGGAGGAGTCAGGTTTAGCTCATAATGACCTCGGGATTTCTGAACTAGGAGAGGTCATTCCTACCCTTTCCCCTTCCTGAAATTCCTCTCCATCCCCAGTTGAGAAAGATCCGGTTTGTTCTCCCTTTCCCATCATGCTACAGTTGTGGGTCACTAAGCAAAATTGGATGGTGTTACGTATGGAAGAGACCAAAAAGTAATTATTCACACTGTGGAAATCGGCATCACAGTATGTAGTAATGACCATTAACTTACAGACTTCATAAAGAATTAGGGAGATGGAAAGAACATTGTCTTTTTAACCACTACTTGCTGTGATAGCTAAATAGAACCTCCATGTATGAGGGCAGTCTATTTCTGAGCACCAAGCTCTGAGGTTTGGTGAGAGTGAATGGCCATCATCTTGCTGCTGTCAGAAGTAGAATGCTAAATCTGGTGGGTCTCCCTTTGATCCAGCCAGGCAGTTCTTCTTGCTTCATTTTAAAAGAAAACGGTGGACCGCAAGAAATCTGTCTCTATGCCAGCAGAATATTGTTACCAGAATATTGGAACACTTTCCCTCCAAAGATCCCTCCATTGTTCTCCCCATCCCCATTTTATCCTCGCAACAACCAGGTGAGGTAGGTCAGGGACAGAGGCTGGCCCAAGGTCACCCAGTGAGCCATTGAGTGGGGATTTGAACTCTGGCCTCCTGAGTCCCAGTCCAACATTCCCACCAGTACAGCACACTGGATCAGAGCTTGTAGATGTACCTTATAGGAGATAAAACACAGCAGATGCCCTCTGGGTCAATGACCTGTTCCTTATTCCCTGCACCAACAAGGGCACGGGTTGGAGGAAGGAACTGCATGGAGCTAAGCCAAGTCAATAACACCAGAGCCCAGAATTCAACGGGCCCTGGGAAACCATTCCTGTGTCACAGATTCCCATATACTTCCAAAATTTGCTTCTCTTGCTGATCGTTGAGGTGACCAGCCTTCTCTGCTGCCTGCCTGTTGCCTCTCTTTTTGCCACTTGTAGTCTTCTGAGTGGATTGTGGCCACTGCCATTCTCTCATGGGCTGCCAAGATGCTTCTTACAAGGTTTCTGAGTTGTCTGGCAGAGAGCGATTACTGGAGTCTTCCGTCATACGCTTTTGGCTTTTTGCATTTGGAAAGCTAAGCCATTCGGAGCCTTTGAGATCTTAATGGGGTTTTGTCTTCTTCACCTGTTTCTTGAACGTTCCAAGCGATCTGTCTGGGCAGATGTGGAACATGCCCTCCAGGCAATCATATGCTCTTTAACAACAGTCTTGCAAAATGCAGCTGTAAACATAATAACTCATTAAGTTCCCAAGAATCTGTAATGCTGTGCTCAGAGAGGGAGCAAAGCGATTGCAGGTTGCGCAGCTGCTGTTGATTACCTGGCTGATCTCCTGCCAGAGAGAACTGGTGGACTGGTGTACATTCATGCCATCAAAGCATCGGTGTCAGGTGCTCTTCAGAACCTTTCTGAATGCTCTCTACGGTTGGGCCTTTTTGCCAGAAAGAGCAATCCTCACTTGGGATTCTGTACAGTACTCAGGAGCTGTGGCCCTTCACCCCAGGCGTGATTTGGTAGCAACCAAAGGTAGCCCAGCAAGGCAAGAGGATTTAGCAGGGTTAATGAATATTTTGCAGGGCCAGCCCAAGACATTCTGTTGCCTGAAGCAGAGTATCAGGCAACAAATGTATTGAGCTGCCCCTGCAGAGCAGAAATACATGGCCAGTCAAATTATTTTGGCACTTCAGGCTTACAAATCCCAAAATCCCACTCCTCTGCAATAAAAAAATACAACAATAATGAATTAAACAACCAACAATTTGCCGCTCTTTCATTACACCCGAAACCAGCTCTCTGATGTGGCCACTTCACTCTGCCTAATGGTAGGGCCTGTCCTGGCAAAACAAAAGCAATGTTGCTTTCAGGTTAGCCAAATTCCACACTCAAGTAAAGCTGAAACATATTTCATCCTGCCCTTTTTACGAAGCACCATGCTGACTGCCGTCATAATGATACATAGTTAAAATCAACAGAAAAACACAGTGTCGGATACAATATTGACAGGCAGGAATAAAACACAGTAAAAATAGACCCTCTAGGAATCCCAGCGTGGCTCAAATTATGCAAATTGATCAATTGTCTCACATAATTTGTGCTAGCTAAGGAGCTGCGGAAGAGACTGAAGACTCATTATTTGGGTATCTTAGCATTTAGTCCAGGGTTTCCCAAACTTGGGTTGCCAGCTATTTCTGGACTACATTTCCCATCATCCCTGACCACTGGTCCTGCTAGCTAAGGATGATGGGAGTTGTAGTCCAAGAACAGCTGGGGACCCAAGGTTAGGAAACCCTGATTTGGTCCATTTGTGTCCTACCCTTCTTCATAAGAAGCTGCTGCCCCCATTTTATCATCCTAACAATTGCTTCACGTAAGTGGGGCTGGGAGAGTGGCCCAGTGCCGCCCAGTAAGCTTAGCTGGTGACATACCCTCCAACGTTTCTCCAATGAAAATTGGGGTGTCCAATTCTATTGTTGTTGTTGTTGTTGTTGTTGTTGTTGTTGTTGTTGTTGTTGTTGTTGTTTGCACTTGATACACTAACCACCATACGACTCTGCCCCCTTATTCACCCTTCTGGCTACTGATATTTGAAGCATGCCTTTCCCACATGCATTACACAGCCACAAGGGCTGAAAAAACCATGCCTTTTAAAACAATTATTAGGGAGGTGAAGTCTGTGGCCCTTCACTATTTTCTCTCCCCCCCCCCCCCCCGCCAATCTACCTATGGGATCGCAGCACAGATTCAGCCCTACATGTAAGCCAACTGATTATGTGTAGGATTACAGCCCAAATAATCACAACTATTAGTCTGCCGCAAACTTCCAGATTCCTTCTGCCTGGCGTTCCTGATGCTTAGATGTACTTCCCTGCCACTGCTGTGCTGAAAAATGCTACCCTTCTAATGAAACAGCTTTGCCCTTTTCTTAGCCCATGGTCTTAAGAGCTAAGGAGCTCTGGGAAAATTGCAAGGCATCGAAAACGTCGAGACGGCGGTTTCAATCACCCATTTTAAAATAAACCTCTGTACATATATATTTTTAAAGACGCAAAACAAGTCCCTTGGTAACAGAAAGGAATTTCTTACCATAATAATTTGCCACTGGCAAACCGTCTCCTATTAACTTAATTGCAAAGGGCCTCCAAGTAGGCTGGTGAGTTTTTGCGTGTAAATATATTTATATGTTGTATACCGAATATTCTCAGCTGCTGTGTGTTCCCACTGCCCCCTTCCAGTCCTTCAAAGTTCATTAATCCAATCTTTTTCTCATTACTTCTCTTCCCGAGTGGCTCTTCCTTCCCCTTTATTACCCTCCCTCCACAGTTTTATAGTCTCTGTAAATCTTCTCATCTCTCTCTCTCTCTCTCTCTCTCTCTCTCTCTCTCTCTCTCTCTCTCCTCCCAATCCTGTTTTATGTTCATTTTCTGTATTCTCTCTATTTGCCCACTGGTTTCATCCTTCCTGTTTTGGCTCACCTAGATCTCAGCCTATGCTCTTCTTTTCCACACCATCATTTAAAAAAACAAACAAAAAACAGACTGGGTTTTTAATTAATTTATTATATGGGGTTCTATGGCAACAAGTAAATTAAATTATTTTATGGGTACACTAATACATAAGATGACAGGAATTTTTTTATTTTTTATTTTTTTACAATAACCCAAATTATAATTCTGGCTGCCCCACCCTACTTTATTTTAGAAACTTAATCCAGCATTTTAGATCTAATGCTGGATTATAATGTATAGATCGACAGTACCGTTGCTGAAAATAATTGCCGGGTTGCTGAGGAAGGAGCGATTTTGACACTGAAATAGGACACAGGACTTGTGAGAAAAGTAGCTCTGCACATGTGCCACTTATTTTCTTTTCATTTTGCATGCTTCAATGCGGCAGCTGTTGCATATTGAGCAGCCATCTTTTGCCCCATAAAATTTCTCTGGGGCGAATGACATGTCCTCATATACTGTTGATCTCAGACCAAGGGGCATTTTCAGGCCTGTGTTCAAGGTGTGCAGCAGCTGTT
The DNA here is from genome assembly GCF_964188305.1 of Podarcis bocagei. Classification (NCBI taxonomy): domain Eukaryota; kingdom Metazoa; phylum Chordata; class Lepidosauria; order Squamata; family Lacertidae; genus Podarcis; species Podarcis bocagei. The sequence continues at coordinate 34,323,559 of NC_138143.1, read as the reverse complement.
GTGCTTTGTGGCCACACCAAACACCTAAAACCTGTAAAAGAAAAGATTTGAAAGGCAGCTCTCAGATCACCTAATAAACACGTCGTTTTCCTGAAAGAATTCTGGATGGATTCAAAACTTGCACATGCTTGTCAAAATGCACAGAATAGGCTTCCTGTCAGTCACATGTGAAATCCACACTGACCGAATGAAGGCTTATCCATCAGTCCCTAGTCACAGGGGACCACAAAGGTGATGGCCTTCCCTTGTTGTTTGTCCTCAGTGCATTGTAAGCAGAGGTCAACTGTCTCTGAATATGGATATGCCATTTAAAGCTGTCATGGCTATATGTGATTGATAGGCCTGTGCTCTGTGAATTTCATCCTTTCCCCAACGATTTTTAAAATCAATTTTCTGTCAGTGGCTGACACAACAGTAAACGGAACATATAGCGATACTGAATCCCACTGGGGAATTGTGTGTTGTATGAAGAAGTGTATCTTTCATGCCATAAAATGTGGCGCTTGCTGCTAGTTCAGATCTTCTTGAAGCAACTGGGTTCATGAAAGCTAGGCCAGCCAAAAATATGTCCCTATGGACCTCTCTGTGTTCAGATGTGGTATACCTTTGATGGCCAGGTGTCATGGACTGGCTGGACATTGAGGAATGGTGGCTAGATACCGATGAGTGGGCACTGAGAGAAGAGAAGTTGGAAACTGGCTTGGAAGAAGGGATCAATGATTTGAGGGAGCCTGGAACAGCCAGGAGATGAGAGGCAGAGGCAGGATTGGAGAGTGAAGAATAGGTGTGCAGGAGGAAGGAGAGATAGGTCAGGCTGGTGGAGAGTCAAGGACTTCTGCACCTCCTCCTCCTCCTGCACCCACCTCTCCTTCTCCACTGTCTCCCAGGACCAAGGGAGGATGGAAGAGGGAGGAGCAAAAGCAGGTTCCATGCAGAAACCGTCTTTGCCTACTTATGCGCAGCTCAAGTGGGGAAGATACATAAGCTGAGGTTGGAGGGCTACCCTCTCCGTTGTTGCATCTGCCTCATCAGGTGCACACCTAGGAGTAGTCGAGAGACGTAGGACATGACTTTTCCTAACTTACAAGTGTACTTTTGACAACAAAGTATTTCCCGTTGGTTCCTGCATGCATGTGAGCTTCTAGAGGTATCTAGCAGGCTGCTTTGGGACTCAAAAGTCTTGTCTGTTTGAGCATTATCTATCCTGCAACACAGTTCTCACTTTTTCTACATAATACTTTAGTAAAGGACCTGCATTACTTCAGATGTTGTACTACTCTCCGATTTGTTTTTCCAGTGCTGGGACTCACACTTGACTTATTGAATGCAGCCCCAAATCTATGCACCAATTTACATTCTGAGGTCTCAGTCAGTTAAAATAGTAGTAGTAGTAATAATAATAATAATAATTAAAAAATATTTATACCCTGCCCTCCCCAGCCAAGACCGGGCTCAGGGCGGCTGACAACCAATAATAAAAACAAGTTGATTAAAATACAGTTTAAAAGGTTAAGATACAACATTAAAACATTAGGGTGCAATCTCTTCATAGGAGGAGAAAGGAAAAAGAAAGAGGGGGAGGGAATCAAACTGATTTTAAGCCAAAGGCCAGGTGGAACAACTCTGTCTTACAGGCCCTGCGGAAAGAAATCAGATGCCGCAGGGCCCCGGTCTCAAGAGACAGAGCATTCCACCAGGCTGGAGCCAGTGTTGAAAAGGCCCTGGCTCTGGTTGTGGCTAATCTAACTTCCTTAGGGCCCAGGACCTCTAGGGTGTTACTATATATGGACCTTAAGGTCCTCCGTGGGGCATACCAGGAGAGGCGGTCCCGTAGGTACGAGGGTCCTAGGCCGTGAAGGGCTTTAAAGGTCAAAACTAGCACCTTAAATCTGACCCTGTACTCTACTGGGAGCCAATGCAGCTGGAAAAGCACTGGGTGAATATGCTCCCATGGCAGAGACCCCGTGAGGAGCCTCGCTGCAGCATTCTGCACCCGCTGGAGTTTCTGGGACAGCTTCAAGGGCAGCCCCGCATAGAGCGAATTACAGTAGTCAAGCCTGGAGGTGACCATCGCATGGATCACTGTGGCCAGGTCACACAAATGAAATACAAACATTTATAATAAGAGAAATATTACACTGGAGCGTATTTTACATTTACATTGTAGTCTATGTGTCTTATTGAATACGTGTGTGTGTGTGTTAGGTCAAGCAGGGGTTTTTGAATGTGAAACATAAAATGGTATCTTGAACAAGCACAGCAACTTTAATATTAATCTTTCAGTCTTTAAGGCATATTGCGTTACACTTTGCATTTTCTTCCTTCCTTTGAAAACGAGGCGGTATTTCAACTTGACGTGTGGAATTCTGCCCTTCGTGTGCCTACTAAATTTCATTCCGATATCTCAGTATTCAACAGAGCATTACAACAGGAGTGACAAATAAACAGACGTACACACAGAATGCCAAGTGAGTGCGTTAAACCAAAAGCATTACTTCTCTGGCCAAATATTTCATAAGCATGATTAGAGATAAACTGTGGATGATTATGATCAGTGATTTGTTTACATTTGTGTTAATATGCGGACCACCCTTCCTTAGTTAGAGCTATGATCATCTTAAGCCCCTTTCTCGGAGCTTGTTGAAACTGCAGTGTGGTAACACTCACAAGTGCATTCTTGCTTTGGATTGTCTTCTCAGCTGTCTTGTGAGTGCTGACTTGGAAGATAAGCCTACCCTGTGTTTATACAGCGGTGGGCCAAAAAGGATGTCCACTGGCATGGTTGGCACAATCTCCTTCCCTTTCCCATTGGTTGGATTTTTGCTTCTACCATGTTCATAAAGAGTCCTTATAACTTTATATATTTTGACTTCCAAAGAAGATTGCACCTCTTCATGGAGAAATGCCGCAGAGAAATTCTGTAGTTGCACAAAAACTGAAAAGTTGCTTCCAGGGGCTAAAAACAGGATTCCATTGGTGTACGGCAGCATTGAAGAAAACCTTACAAAACTCTCCCCATCACAGTTTCTCAGAGTATTTTAGGTTCTTTCCTAACACGCACCCCTGCCTCCGGCTGGAGTAGCACTGATGCAATAGCGACCACTGTTCTTCTGTTGTCGGTTTCTGGACTTTGTTAAACTGCTAGATATATGCAGCTTTCAGTTCATGTCTTTCCCCCCTTTTTTTAAAAAGGTTACCACCGGAACATGAGCCCATTGATTAAATCACAGCAGAAAGGGGAATGTTGATGTGAGCACATGACCATGCATCAGGATCTCCTTTTGTACTGCGATTTAATCAATGCACACATGTACAACATGTTTCAACAGTTACTCCTTCTTCAAGCACAAAGGCTCTGAACGTTCTGTGGTTTCTCAGAATCCTGGTTCTCAAGAGATTTGGGGCATTGGCATTTCTGCTCTCGAGAACTGAAACTCTGTTGAGAGCTGGTCTATACAATATGATGAATGAGCTGGTAGTCTTAGGTGATGTAGTCTTTTCCACTTCAGAATACAAGGTATGTGTGCATGATGGTCATGTTATTGAATGCTCCTCCACATAGATGGATGGATGATAGATAGATAGATAGATAGATAGATAGATAGATAGATGATAGATAGATATAGATAACTTTCTTACATGCAATAAATGAGCACATCAGGGAGGGATTCTCCTACACCTTTCTTCCTAATGTGTGGGTGCTGCTGTTGGTTTACTAGATGCAGAGGGGTTTTGGGTGGTTTGTATTGTTGTTAAGCAAAGGCACCAAAGCGAAAAGGCAGAAATCCCCATTATCTGGAACAGGGGCTGCTACAAAAAACAACAGCAACAAAACAGCAACCCCACATTGAGTTTGTTGCTCTTCTGCCATAACTTGACATGAGGCAAGTTGATCTTGTCATATGGAGGGAGTGGGGGGGGGGGAATCAATTTCAGCGTTGCTACCCAAAATGACTTGTATAACGCCTAGTTCATCCCTAAATAGTAGTTTTGTCTAATAGCCAGGTTATACCCAGAGAGGCACCACTATTATAAAAACAAACAAACCCTGGCCTGAGTAATCATGATTCTTACCTTGTGAGGGAATGGAATCTAGAACTTTCCCAGCAGAATGGGGAGGTACTTTTTAAAAAATGCAGATTTCTTTTTTAGCTCTGATGTTCCTGTTTCACTTGCAGATTCCATAAAACTGCATTAAAAAACAAACATACGTTGTTCCCAAAATACCAATGTTTTCATATTTTCAAAATCCAGTAAAAGCAAGCACAATTGTAATATCCAGTTTCTAAATAAGGTTGTGAAACTTATTGTTACTGTTATTTATATAGCTTCTCAGTGTTTATAAGCAAAACTAGTTGTAACTTGCAAGTAAACTCCAGTATTACATGAAAATATATGATCCAAGAGGGTATTCACAAGAAAACAGGTGCTGTTCTTAGATACAATTGAAGTCTGTGCTTCTCCTTAAATGACAAAGACAGCTATTTTTATTTCATTTGCAAGCCTCTGTTACAGCCTGTTACTATTTAGTACTTTTCAGGCCATGTTCACGAGGTGTTTCCTTTACTTTCCTGGAGCTTCCTTTCAGTATCACGGACTATGCTGTCTGCTGTGAAGGTTACTATGACTGCCACCAGCAGTCTGCTGCATCAGGCAAGGTGTTTTTTGTTTTTTTACTTTGCTGCTTTCCCATCTTTGCAAAGTTCAGACAGTGTGCAAATGGCATTTTCAACTTCTGACTTTGCCAGTGGACTTGTGTTTGCTGAAGTGGCAAAATTCTGTCTGGGTTACGTCCCTCCAGACTGGAGGCAGGTGCTCACATTATTGAATGCTCTCTGACAGTGAAAAGTTTCCAGTGAATAATGAACATGGTGGGGAGGGGAAGGCCAGAGTGGGACCTTTCTTCTTGACATCCTTGCTTTCTATCTGCAGGGATTTTTCTTCTCCTTTTGCTGGGAAGGAGCTTTCAGTCAGGGTGCTTCCAGGTGGGGTGTTAACTCTGGAATTGCGATGCTTCGTTCATTTGCTTTTTATGGGGCAGCCAGACGCCGTCCTCATTCAGTCATTGCCGCTTTGTGTTTTCTCCGTCTCTCCAGTCGTTGCCATTTTGTGTTTCTGCCTTTCCACCAGTCCACAGAACATCCAACTGTTTTGCAGAGAGTGGGACAGTAGCCCACCATGTTTAGCACTGCCATCCTGTTATTTCCCTTTTCTTTTGCTGAGGCAGTGTTTGGATGTGTACAGTGACGTGTGTGTAGGGAGGAGGGTTGAGACTATAAAGAAGGTAATATGGGGGGGGGGGTCCGAAAGAGGAAACCCTTTAAGGAAGCAATTCAGGGGCAAGTACAGTGGTGCCTCGCAAGACGAAAAGAATCCGTTCTGTGATTCTCTTCGTCTAGCGGTTTTTTCGTCTTGCAAAGCAAGCCCATTGACAGATTAGCGGATTAGCGCTATTAGCGGCTTTTAGCGGCTTATCGGCTTATCAGATCAGCTGATAAGCGGCTTAGCGGCTTAGAAAAAGGGGGGGAGGGGAAAAAACCCCCGCAGGAACTCGCAAGACATTTTCATCTTGCGAAGCAAGCCCATAGGAGATTCGTTTTGCGAAGCACCTCCAAAACGGAAAACTCTTTCGTCTAGCGAGTTTTCCGTCTTGCGAGGCATTTGTCTTGCGGGGCACCACTGTATAATTCCCCGTTCAGTAAACCCCACCCAGTCTTACCATGCTGCTGCAGGGTGTACAGATCATTACGAGATAGTAATACTGATGGCGTCTCCATTATACACCTTTAGGCACCAGGCAAAAACGTTCCTCTTTACAAAGGCCTTTGACTGATTGACATCCAATGCCTTTTTAAAATGTGTTGTGAAGGGTTTTTGTATCGGGTTGTTTTAGTTTTTATTTTAATTATGTATTTTGTGTTTTTATATTGTGATTTAATGTTGCAACCTCCCTGAGACCTGCCGATATAGGGCGGTATGCAAATTAAATAAATATCATCATCATCATCATCACTATATAAGATGTGATGCAGAAGCACATTTGCCATTATGCCTTCTCTTCATTGTTCAAGAGGGATGTTTTCAATTGCACCACAGAGCTCCCCTCAAGTCTTTCTGTCTGAAGAAGCGGAGACCGCTCATAGGCTCACCACGTCAGCAAGAACTAGGCCTCAGAACAGCGTAATTTTATTCCCCAGGCCATTGTGTTGGATTCCAAGGATATGGGAAGGATAGGCTACAAATCCATTTGTAGTTTTCTTTGATTTTCATTTTCTGAGGGGGAAATATGCGTAGGCTTGTATGTCTGGTGGTGCTCTTTCACAGGCCTGGTGTCCAGAGAACCAAGTGAGATGTTTTAACTGGGTTTCTTTTCCAAATTCGGACCTTCACGTCTTCTTTTGAAACTTCCTTCTTGTCCAGAAGCTGTTTGCCGTATAGTATGGAGAGGCAGTGCTGTCTGAGAACCACAAGCCCAGAGATATACCAAATCTTGTAAAAAAATTGCTCTAGATCAGTGTTTCCCAAACGTTTTTGGGCAACGGCACACCTGTTTACTGAAAAAAAATCTCGCGGCACACCACCATTAAAGCCCCGCCCCGTGACGTCAGCGCGCAGCGTCACGCCGGGAGGGACGCACAAAAGTGAAAGTTTTTCCCCTCCCCCTTGCCGGGGAACCTCCAAGCTTTGGGCAGGCAGGCAGGCAGAGCTGGGAAGGGGGTTTCCAGGGGACACGGCAGCTCCTCGAAAGGCTTCTCTCAGCTGCGCTCAATCCTCCTCGGAGAGGATTTCCCCTCCGGTCCCATGCCTTCGTTTGGGGCATCGCTCCGGCTGCTCCCTCTCCCGCCGCGCAGGAGCGATGCCTCTCTCTGGCTCTCCCTCCGCGCAGGCTGAGGGAGGGAGGGAGGTGCGCGTGTGACCCGTCTCTGCTGGGAGACCAAACCCAGCGAGGCAGAGTCGCACGGAGGCGCCCAGGCAGCGCTGCCGGCTGCGAGGAGGAGCGCCAGGCAGCAGCAGGAGGCGCGGCCTCTCCTCGCCGCCGCCGCCCCGCCTCTCGCCGCCCGACTCGCCCGCCTCCCTCCAGGCATCTCGCGGCACACCAGCCGATGTCTCACGGCACACTCGTGTGCCGCGGAACACCGGTTGGGAAACACTGCTCTAGATCAACCACTCAGCTTTTCATTCCTATCCCCTTTGTCCCATCCCTTAAGTGTCACTGAATATCTCAGTCTGCTTTATTTCAGCTTTCAGGAAGCAGTAACCTGCACTTATCCATTCTTGTTTTCATCCTTTGCCATCCCTATCCCACAATCCTACAGCTTCCCTGCTCCTTTCACATGTTGCCTTGCAGTACTGTGTGTGCAATACAAATTCAGTGCAGGTTTATTCAGAAATAAGTCCCACTTTTTCCAGTGGGGCTTACTCCCAGGTAAGTGTGAATAGAGTTGCAGCCTATGGTAGGCCGGGCCGTCTGCCTGTCTGCACAGCTAGGACCCTGGCATGGCTGGTAGGTACAGGACTTTGTGCTGGCTTGTTTCCTTGCCTTCCTATCAGATTCCCAATTCCAAAGGGAGCATTTTAAATCCCACCCATGTTGTGCTTAGCTGATGGAGGGGCCTTCATCCTTCTCTCCCATTTTCCTTCTCCCAGTGACATATGTGGTGGGATAGCTTCCTAATCACGCTATTCCTTGCATTCTGTCTGATAATATCATAGCCGCAGGAAGCTGATTGGAGGATGGGGAGAAAGTTTTTGATTAAGGCCATTAAATCCTATCCAGCACTTCTCTGTTCTCTCCCTCCTTTCTCTGCCCCTCAGGCCGCCTTCTGTGCAGTTTTCGAAGGTGGGAGGGCATTCATTGCAGAAGCACAGGATGAGACAGATCCGTAGCAAAGGGAGAAAATGTTTATGTTACGTTTTGAAAAATCAGAAGAAGAAAAACTTGGAAGGAAGGAAATCAGACCAACGGCCATAAAACACTTCCGGACAACCTGTTTATTGAGCATTCATCCCGATTTTGTTCATTTATGGGGAGTTTATATGGCATCAGCTGCTTTTTTGAGTATCCATTCTGTTTGTTTTTCATTTGACACCACATCAAGCAATTGTTATCTCACACGTTCCAGTGCATTTCCCTGTCACTTTCCGTTTACAAAACATCTGGGTCATTGCTGGCTTCTTGTGTAAGAGCACCAAATTCACTTCAGTTACACAACCTGAGTTTGCCACCTGTAAAATAGCAACAGACTGGCAGTGCCCCTAGCCACTGTCCAGGTAGCACATTCCTTTACTGTGTCTACACAAATTCCCACATTTACTCTGTTTCTAATCGCCTCATTGGACATGAATGAAGATTCTCTTCTGAGTTTATTTCCATCAGTACCTCCGGGACGTCTGGAGACCCCCCGCCCCGCCAGAAAATCCAAGAAGACTTGTCAGAACTAATTTTGCTTTCCTTGAAATTCATCAGAAGATTCGCCCTGAAGAAGGACGTCCAAATTCACTTTGAATTTTCCAATAGCGAAAATGGGACCCTCCGTCCCATCAGGCTGCAGGAAATTTATCAAGCACTTTTGGGTTTCACCTAAAATTTCTCAGACGTTTTTGGCTGGGCAAAAAAGACTCTCCAGATTTCTTTCGAATGTTGCTTTCGGCAAAACCGAGTGACAACCTGGAGACGTGTGAAACCCTTTGGTTTCCCTCAGAATTCCCTTAATATTTTATCCAAGGAGGAGCGCCCACATTTGCTCTCAAATTTCGCTTTCAGTGAATTTCAGGAAAATGTCGGCGGCAGCCACTCTAACCACCATTTGTGCTTCTGCCGGCTGCCGGTTCTTGCAACCAGTTGTTAGAAGGGAATCAGTCTTGGATTTCCACTTAAGTATATGTTAAGAATCCAGCTAGTCAATTGGGATTCCTATTTCTCCAAACACAGGTTAGTAGAATACCAATCATAGGCAACAGAGGACTGCTAGTTGGTCTGGCAAATCAAAACTCATACTGTACCCCCACCCATATTTCCCCCCTTCTCTCTCAGCTTCCTTCTCCCTCCCTCTAGCTGTGCCATTCTGCCATTCTCCCCTGCCCCCTTCCTTTCCCCATCGGCCCACAGTTGCCACCCCCTTCCTCCCCATCACAGCATCTTTCGTTATGGTTCCATCCTCTTCCCAGCCAACCCACATTGCTCCTCCCCTCCTCCTGATGGGCAGGCACGCAGTAGACGAGGAGGAGGAAGAGTAAAGGAAAGTGGGTCATTGTCTCTGGGTACAGGCATGAGCTGTGCCCAGCTGAACTGTACTGGCAGCCTGACACCATGCCAAGCAACGAAGAAGCGGGCAGGGAGAGACCCAGACAGACCAGAAGGGAAGCTCTAGCCAGCCTTGACTTAATGGGAAGAGGCAGCTCTCCGTGCCCCCCGAGGAAATGCAGCTCCAGCCTCAACTTTGCAAGGGCTCAGTTTGTACTTCTGCCTAGCTTTGTGCTTTTCCAGTGGTCAGTGCGACAGAGAGGCATCTGTTTTGCTGTACTAAGAGCTCAAAAACATGTCTTGATGGATCAGAACCGGGTCCATCTTGTCCACCGTTCTGTTTCCAGCAAGAGACATCCAGATGGATTTGGAAGTTCACAAGCTGGGCAAGAAGGAAATGGCCCTCCCCTGTGCCCCCACCCTTTGACTACTGGGTATTTTGCTTAGCAACTTCAGAGATCCCACCTGGCATTGCCCACAAACCTTCATGCATTTCCTTGTTACCGTAAGGCAAGCGTGGGGCACTTTTGGCCTTCCAGCTGTCACTGAACTACAATTCCCACCAGCTCCAGCAAGCATGGCCAATAGCCAGGGGCGATGGAGTTGTAGTTTAGTAACATCTGGAGGGCCAAAGATTTCCCACACCTGGTCATAGGGGCTAGTAACTTGCATTAAAAAAAAGAAATAACAGATTCCTTGCATTTCCCAAATGAAAATGGCACACAGTGATTCTGGGCTGAGAGAAGGGAGACCTTCAGTTATGGGCAACCACTGAGGATTGTTGCAATGACTTCCTTTGTGGCATGTGCTTGGCATGCAGCTGGAATAAGTGAGGCTTCTGTCTGAAGCAGGGGAGAAGGGGGCCTTTGCAGCACATAGAGATTAAGCTCTTTAGGACTTTAAAAGCCACAGCTATCATTTTTGAATTATGCCCAGAAAGCTGTAGGGACCCAGTGTAGAGAATGCATTTTTAAACACAGTGTTTGACTGTTCCTATGCCAGCAATTTTCAGCATGGGTGCAATATTTAAGTGTCAGCTCCCTTTTTCTTTTCCGCCCTCTGGTGTTGTCCCTTAAATGTTTAGGCCCAAAGGGTTGGTTTTGTGAGGTAAGGGGTATTTCAGGGCAGCTGTATTTCTTTCCTTTTGGTCCACGGCCTCTGTGGACATGCTGAGACCTTCTGCCTCCGGTGCTGTCAATCTGGCCTTCTTTGACCGAGGTAGGAGATGAAAAACGTAAGTTGCTCGAAATTTTAGGTCACGGTGATTTCTCTCCAATTATCTTTTCATTAGGAAGGTGGAGGAGGCTTGAACATCTGTGAAACACATTTAATCTCTGCAAATCGGCTTTACACGCACTATGATTTTATTTTGCTATTTTGCTTCTTGTCTAGCTAGCAGGAGCAACAGAAATATGGGTTTCCACCCAATGGATTTCTCTCTTTTTCCGGGGGTAGATGCAGCTGGGGGGAATCCCTGGAGAATCCTGATTATTTCAGACCTGTTTGACAACAGAAAATCCGCTATGGTTCAGTGTTTTCATGGACTGTACCAGTGTTTTGGGGTGTATGAGGTGGTGGTATCCTCCGAGTTTGAATGCAGGTGGCACTGTGGGTTAAACCACAGAGCCTAGGACTTGCCGATCAGAAGGTCGCGGTTCGAATCCCCGCGACGGGGTGAGCTCCCGTTGCTCGGTCCCTGCTCCTGCCAACCTAGCAGTTTGAAAGCGCGTCAAAGTGCAAGTAGATAAATAGGTACCGCTGCAGCGGGAAGGTAAACAGTGTTTCCGTGCGCTGCTCTGGTTCGCCAGAAGTGGCTTAGTCATGCTGGCCACATAACCCGGAAGCTGTACGCCGGCTCCCTTGGCCAATAAAGCGAGATGAGTGCCGCAACCCCAGAGTCGGCCACGACTGGACCTAATGGTCAGGGGTCCCTTTACCTTTACAGCCACACCAGATGCCCTGGAGCATGCATGGCAGCTTCCTAGCATCTCTGGGAGTGCTACATCCCACTTTATGTGCCTATTCAAAGACTTATGGAGATGTGGAGGGCTGGTGAAAAATGTTGATGCCAAGCTATGGTGGATGCCTCAGAACATATGGGTCTAGCTTGGCTGAGGTATTCTTCTGGCCACACAAATCCCTCACTCTTAGGGTCCATTTCCACCCCATTTGTTTTGTGGGCCTGCTCCAGAAAACCCAGCACTAGATTTCTCCCACGAGTCAGCATTTTCTGCCTCATGCTCCTGTATTCTTAATGTTGCCCTACAGCTTTCCTTTGAAGCTCTGCATTTGGGAATATTTCTGTGTAGGAGAGAAAGAGACGAGAATTACAAAGGCCCAATTAACTGAGAGGGAGGTTTCTTCCATGATGAGTTGAGGAACTGCTGCATATACTGAGTTTTATCGAAAGCAACACTAAATTAGTAATTGCATGAGTGGAACAGCTTCCACAATGAAACCTCCTCTCTCTCCCCTCCTCACTGTGCCCCAAAGGGGTGAGGGGACACCCAGAGAAATTGAGGAGGGCACGGAGGGAGGCAAGGGAGATGAAACTCCATTGTGCTAGCAGAAGTCAATCCACTCACGCAGTGACTTTGTTAGATACAACCCATAGTTAGCAAAAGGTAACTATGAAACGCTTCCCCTCAAACAACCTTGAGTGATAGGCAATAAGAAAAAATTATATACAAACAAATATACACAACTTTGCGCTGAGGCATGGGCTTGAAGACACACAGAGAGAAAATCCTTGTTTTTCCAAATGCTATACATGTATTTTCTATGGCTGTCACTCAATTAAAAACCTTAACTGATTAATTGTATGTTTTAATCAATTAGATCTGCATAAAGGTTACATTTTTTTTAAAAAAAATAATCACTCTGAAAAAAAGAGCATACTACTTTCATTTTTTGTTGATCTGTCATTGAAGATGCCAGCTTATCACACAGTCTCCCCATGATAGAGAATGTGGAGCGTACACCTATCAAGGGTTGTCAGTTGTGTATATTTCTAGCAGACTTTTGTGTTAAAGGCTTTATGTAGACTTTTATTAAAAACAAATGAACTGGGAGCAACTTTTTATTTATCAAAAGTGTCTTAATTAATCTAGTTAATTAATTGCCTAAAGTTTGCAGTTTGAATAATGACTGAAGTAGCCTCCAGTCCCTAGATACACTAAGGACATGCACTCTTTCTGTTTCCTCTGGGCAAAACTGGACATCATAATCAACCCGGGGCTGCCACTGTAAACAGCAGTTCCATGTTTCCCCAGGCATCTGGTTGGTCACACTAAGGATGCTGAATGAGATGAGCCATTGATTGACTTGATCCAACAGGCACTTCGTATGTGCTCATTTCCTTCTTTCCTTTTTCTACAATGAGAATTACTTGTATACTCAAATAATTATAGAATCATAAGCTTGTAGAGTTGGAAGGGACCTTGAGGGTCATAAAATCCAACCTCCTTTAATGCAGAAATCTCAGCTAAAGCATCCATGACAGATGGCCATTAAAAACCTCCCAGGAAGGAGAGTCCACCACTTTCCAAGGGAGTCCATTCCACTTTCAAACAGCTTTTACCATCAGAAAGTTCCTGATGTTCAATTGGAATCTCCTCCCTTGCAACTTTCAGTCACTGGTTTGGGTCCTACCTTCCCGAGAAGCAGAAAACAGGCTTGCTCCATCCATATGCTATTTATTTCTCCATCCCCTGCCCCAGTCCGCCTTATTGGCTGTCAGTCACTGATGTGGGTGGAGGAGTACTTCAGTCGAATGCCAGATAAGTTGTTCTGTGCACTGGATTAGAGAGGAGGGTGAACTTCAGATGGGGCTGCCATTTTTGGAGGCATCCCTGTGTTTCTTACAACTGGGTCTTCCCTTGTTGCTATCCAGAGCCCTTCTCATTCTCCCACCTCCTTCTGCCTACTCTAAGCTGCTCTTACTAGATTCTCCCACTCCCTTCCAAACATAACCATACTTAGAGCTAGCAGGCATATGAATTTGCCCTACTTTCCCTCATTCCCACTAGTCTTCATTAGATGTTGAGAACTGCATCTGAAGATTGGAGGAAATAAGAAAAACAAGCCAGGCTGGAGGGCAGAGTTACTTCCGTCAGCCAAGCACCCAAGTGGGGCACATTGATGCAGGTCTTTCTCATGTGTAGCGCCATTCAGAGCAGAAAGTTTTTGGGCTGGCAACTTGAAAACACAGCCGCATGCACACCGGCCTTAAGTAAAGTGATATAAAACAAGTGCTATTTTTCATTTATTATCAGTTTAAGCATTTGTTAGCTGCCTTCTGCCCGGTGTACTTGGGACAATGGGAAGAAAATGCAAGGTAGAAACTTGTAAAACCTGTTTATACCAACACAGGGCAAAGCCATTCTAATCTGGCCATTGAAAGGCTGGTGCTGTTTAAAGGTCAGCCGGAGTCTTAACTGGGAAGGGTTAGGAAACAGACCTTTGAACCACAGGTAGAAAAGTGGGGTCCAAGGTAGTCCTAATTATGGGCCTGGAAAAACTGGATTCTGAGACCTGCAATGACCATGCCCATTAAGCACACTTGTGCATGTTTGAATAATGTATGTTTCCCCCCTGTAGCTTTGGGGTGCAGTGAAAATTCTGCTGAGCCCCCCATTTAGCTTTGGCAAGTTGTGGCCCACAGATACATACGGAAAGGCTGTATTGATTCATTTTGCCCACTTGCCTCCAGGAGCGATGCTCAAAGCTCAAGCTTTTAAATTTGCTGATGCTTCATGGGGTGAAGCAGCCGCAGCTCCCAAACAGGCAGAAGGAGCCTCAGCTGCCTCCCCTCCTATGTTTAAATGCAAATGATCTCCAGGTGGCAAGCCTAGATGTGGATTTTTCTTCCCCTGGGAGAGAGGAGGAGGCTAGTTCCTCTTCCCTTAGGAGACCCAAAGCGACAGCATCATACAGATCCCTTACCTGTGGAATGTCGGGAGGCGGGAGAGGTAGACAAGAGAGAGTTTCTTGCATGATGTAGGCAGGCGAAGAGAAGTCTCAGACGATGCATTGAGGATGAAAGATAGTCTGCTCATTTATTTGTCTGCAAGACTATGGGCGGTGGGAGGACCTGAGGGTAGAAGTTGAATTTTATACAGCAATCCTTTGGCTTGCTATGCCAGGAGCTGGGTGGGAACTGTACTCTGCCCACTTGTAAGTCCTTGAAGGGGAATTACGGCTGCAACAAAAACAAGCCCAGGCATGCATATTGAGTTCTGGTGGATGCAGTTTTGTGTGTGTGTGTGTGTGTGTGTGTGTGTGTGTGTAGATTTTTGTCCACAGAGGTGATTACTCTCCTGCAAACGTCACATGGGGTGGCGTATGGAGAGCAGAGTCGTGCTTTCATCTTAAGCACCGTTCTTCATCTGTTGGAGAGTGCCTAGAGGGAAAGGCAGCTGCTCTTTCCTTGCCATTTTGCATTATCACATGCAACATCATTGCTGCCTCTACCACCTCCTTCCATACCATCACGGCCTGTTTTCTGAGCTTCAGGAAGGATGCGCCAGGACAGTACTTCTTCAGCCATTCGGAGCTTACTAAAATAGATGTGAATCTATATCTTCAGATATAAGTTGCCTCTTGCGCTCTCATCGGTTTAAGACCATGTTTCCCAAACTTGGGTCTCCAGCTGTTTTTTCAGACTACAATTCCCATCGTCCCTGGCCACTGATCTTGCTAGCTAGGGATGATGGGAGTTGTAGTCCAAAAACAACTGGAGACCCAAGTTTTGTTTTTAGGGCTTGCAACTACCTAGAACCTTACCAGGAAGTATTGGCATAGTTGCCAAAGGGTTTTCTTCTTCTTCATGGTTGTCAAATCAATGTAGAATCAAGCCTACATATTATTTAAATCAGAGGTGTCCAACTGGTAATCTGCTCACAGTTTTATCTGGTGCCTCATATTCCTATCAAAAGTGTTCTCAGGTTGCAATAAATAGAGGTCTCACATTTTAATTTTACATCTCACTTTTGGAATATGTTTATAATATGCAAATGCACATATGGCTGGTAGTTTGTTTTGAGAACAATATTGGTCAGAGTTGGGCCATGTTGGATCTTTCAAAGTGGTCCCTCTCACTATGGTATTGTCTGGAGCACTGCATGATGAGAGTCACATGACTTTACAAAATACCTTAATGGCTTTCAGGGAGTTTGTGGGGGGGTTTTTTTGGAGTGCAGGTTTCCCCTTCATTAATAGGGTTGGGGTCTGAAACACATATATTGCAGGTATGCATGTGTGGGAGAAAAATCTGATTTGGGCTACATTCTGACAGCACTTTCCGGTTTTCTTTTTTGTCAAATCTTTTTTATTAAGTTTTACATTGCAAATTTAAATTCAAACAGTCAAAGGATTCAGGGAATCCTAAATGATGATGTTGATGTTTAATGTTCACTTTCCAGTTTTCTTGATGTTCCCTTACAATAATTTTTTGTATTTTATGTGATCTACCGCATGGCATAAATGTCACTTCTGGAAGTCTAGTGGAACTTCAGTGCTCATTCCTGGTTTAGTTGTTTTCAGAAAAAAAACCTGTTTGCAACCCTGTTAACCTGGAAAATAGTGGGATGTAATTTGGGGCAGTATCCTGGCATACAGTTCTCTCCTGTCATTTTCATGGGTGAATCATGGGGGGCCAGAAACACACATGCACATAAAGTGTGTATGGAGAAGGGGGCAACATCTCTGATTATGTCTGCTGGGAAAGTCTACAATACAAACTGTCAAATGGAGTTGTCACCCCAAAATTCCCCCTTACAGCTATCCATTTGTCATTAGCCAGAGTTCCAAGGCCTGTCTTTGCCCCTCCTCAAAGAGAGTCCTGCTGGCTTCAACAGGTGAAATGTGAAACGTGTGGATATAAGGACAAAGGGGGAAATAAATGGGAGAAAGCTGTGGTGCATTTAAACATACAGGTGGAGTCTCCAGGTTGCCAAGTAACAAATGGTTCACTTAAATTTTGACCAGTAGATTGACTTGCTTCCTGAATCCAGACAATTATATAATTCCAGTCTAGCACTAATGGGAAAAAAAGTGTGTGAAACAAAACTGGAATCAGCAAGAATGAATAGCACTTACTGAGTACTTATTTTAGCAGCCTTCCCTAACCAGCTGCCCTCTAGGTGTTTTGACCTCATCCTTGATCATTGGCCATGCAGGTTGGTGCTGATGAGAGTTGTACTTCGAAACACCAAATTGGAGAGGCCTGATTCATAGGGTCGCTTTTCCCAGCAGAGCTGCCCTTTTATGGGCAGCCCTTGCGTAGAATTCTAAAGACCTCCCGACATCCAGTAGCATAATGCTTTTATAAGAAACAATTAAAAGCAGCAAATTAGCTAGCTTCTGTGAAACTCAAAATACAGCTTGTGAGTTGGTTAGTTCTAATAAATATATTGCTCTGTTGCTGCTGCATGGCTTATTCCTGACCTCATTCAGTATGCTGCTATTGAAATAACATTTTTAAAATTTGGATTAATATTAACAAGTTTCATTCAGCCGCTAATGGCCCAATTAAGGAGGATTCTCACTTCAGCTGCTTCCAGTGGGCAGTCCAGTAATAGGCACCATATTTGGATCAATTGGCTTTGGAGAGTAACTACAGGTCGGCAAATTAGTCAGTTTCCAGTCTAATGCTGCTTTCAGATGTTTCCATCCTTATGTTTGCTATTGAAACTTCATTGGAAGAACTGGGAAATGTGAAAAACATAACCGCACAATCCTAACCATGTCTCCTTACAAGTCCTGTTGAATTCGATGGTGCTTACTCTCAGGTAAATGGAGTTAGGATTGCCACTGAAATTGATCAGCATTATAAGTCCAGAAATGGCAGATGAGCTCACATCAAATTCTCAAGCATCCAAGAGGACCTAAGAATCCTAACGTTTCATAACCAGATGTGGTTGTGGAGACCAGAGACAGATGACAGTTCTATCCAAGAGTTGAAGAAGGTTTTGTAGAGCTTTCATTCTCATACTCAATCTATTCTTTTTGTCTCTAGTGAAATAGGTATTACGGGCTTTTGAAGCACTACTTAATATGCAAACAATGGGCACAAAGATGATGAGAGCCCCTGCCATGGGCAACGATGTCAGTTTCATGCCACCTTCAACTCTCTGAAATAACATGAATCTGACCCCAACCTTAGAAAAGTTGTCAAGGATCCATTATCACATATATCAGGAATGAGGAACCACACATGTCCTGTCATATTACACATGTTGTTGACCTCTAACACCCATTAATCATGACCACTGCTCATGTTGGCTGGGGCTGATGGGACCTGGAGTCCAATAACATATGGAGGACCACAGGTTCTTCACGCTTGGCATATGGTATGAAAAGAGAGGGAGACATTTGTGTGTCCCACTGCCAAATGACACAGGTAGGGTATTGCTGAATCTAGTACAGTTGTTTCCTACTTTCCTGTCTCTTTAGAGAGGTGACATCAGTAAAAATGGTCACTAAGAATCTAAGGAGAAAAAGCCATCAGTTAGTGATCACTGAAGGAGCACTTGCTCCCTTACTTCTCTCCTCATGCCAAGATCTGTAGAAAAGGCCCCTTTATTCATGGAAACATGGAGCTTTTCTGTCATGATTGCTCATCTTTGGAGCTTTACACTACGGCTATATGAAACTGCCATCTTAGGAAGAGCTTCCTAAGAACACCGGGAGAAAAATCTGCTTCACTCCCAGATGTCTTTAGATATTTATAAGTTTCCAAAGTTTGAGAGCTTGTGCAAGCAAATCATGTGCCCCCTCCCCTTGAGTGATTGACACTCCCCAGAGAGGCCTAACCCCTTGGCTGATTCTGTTCCACCTTCTAGAAATGTTTGTTGACTTTCATGTCTATGAAGGAGTAATTAAGGTTGGCCTTATTGTACTGTTTGTTTAGTCTTGGTCTACTGGATTTTAACATTCCAAGTGTTCCCCACCACCACCATCACCACCACCAGTTTTATCAAGGCTGCAATATTTACTGTGTAATCCTAGGCATGTTTACTCAGAAGCAAGTCCTATTGTGTCCTGTGGGGTTTACTCCCAAGTAAACATGTTTAGGCTTTTGAAGCCTCACAGCTCAATCCTAACCATGTCTATTCAAAAGTAAGTCCTGTAGAATCCAGTGTTCTTACTCTTGGGTAAATAGGATTAGTTTTGCAACCCATAGCGGATTATTTAGGTGATCAATTAAAACCATTCTGATGACTAACATGGTGTCCCTGAATGATTAGTTTGAAGGGCTGGGATTTTTATTTGTAAATAGTAATATTTACAGAAATTCCAGGTGGGAAGCACAATCTTTAAAAGAGGCATTCTTGTGAGAGAGGGCGGGGATGCTTTTTCTGTGATGTGGCCAGTTTCTGTTGCAATTCCCATCACCTCTGACCATAAGCCATTTATAGCTGTTGTTTGCTCATACGCATTTTTTTGTTCGTTGCTGATTTAATCAGTTTGTTAATGGACCCAAACTTGTATGGTTAATCAGTGAATATTCATTTGATCAGCTGACTAGAATGGTCTTTAGTCTATTGACGGTTTTAGATAGAAGCTGCTTTTTGAGTCCAAACGAGTGGTCAGTGGGATATACAATTTAAAAAGAGAGCGAAGTGGTTGGAGTTTCAAATCCCTATTCAGTCATGAAAGTCATTGGACCAGTCACTCAACCTAACCTATCTGACAGGGCTGTTGTGAAGATAAAATGGAAGCAGGGAGAACCCAGTATTTGAACTTCTGGAAGGTGAGGTGGGATATAAATCAAATAAAGAAGGTCATGATTCTTTGCCAAATCCTATTCATTTCTCATTGTTTCTCCTTCATGTGGATTTCTCTCCCCTGACCAGAGTACTGTCACGGGAGCTAAAGAGCAGAGCTCGTAAGACCAGAGGGTAGAGACTGGTGGAGTAAAGGTGTAGCCGAATTTCTCCTGGTGGGTGAAGGAATTGGCACCTGGTATGTGCCATTGGTGAGCATAGAGTGCAGAGCTATTAGCAGAAGCCCCATTTAAGCCAAGCGGAAAGTGAGCTGCTCCCTTATTTCTGGCTTCTCACCTGGAGATTTTAGTTCTTCTTTTGGTGCCCTGAGAACTTCAAATCTGAAATCTGTACTAGCTAGCCAAGGCTCATCACCAAATCATATTACAGTACAGCAAAACACCACTCAAAACATAATTAAACTGATAAAACAGTCCGTTGCATTAGCAGACATATTCTGCGACAGCAGCAGTCTATAACTGTAACACCCTTTCTGCTCCAAAAAACCAGATCCTACTCATTGACAATTCAACTTAATAGTTTAATAACAGTCAAAAGTCCCCAACTATCTGACATTCTTCATCTACCACCTTTAGTTATTCGCAATTCGCTGTTTCTTCTGGGTCTAATATTGTGGCTAACACTAACTATGACTAATTTCACAAAGCCATCCTTAGAAGCCACTTCTTGGAGTTGACTCAACTGAAATTAATCATAGTTAGTGTGAGTGACAGTTTGTTGCTGTAGACAATCCAGAAAATCATGGGTAACCAAAAGCAAAGCAAACACTTCCAAACTTCCCCTGACCAGAGGAGAGCCTGAGGCTTATTGTAGCTTGTCTGCACATGCATGTCTGCTAAACCAGATGTCCTTTTTGCCACGGAGAACCACATGTGTTGGTGGGAAGCAACTCATGCCAGTGGCCAAAGCCAGCTATGGGCAGAGCCAATAACACACACATGCCAGGGTGAGTAAATTTGGTTTCTCTAATATTACCATTTTGCCAATCTTAAATTCAATTCTTCACATTTCCAATTTACAAAGCAAAATTGTTGTTTAAAGTGGGCGTGAAAATTCATCAGTATTTTAGTATGAAAGTCTCCTAATAAAAAAAAAGTTTGGGATGCAGTTTTGTCTAATATACACATTTTCCCAAAGCAATATTCCCTAATACAATGCATTGTTTCAGTATATATGCACACTTTAGAGTAGCATATGCATTTTTCTACACATTACCTTGCTGGAGAACTGCATTGCAAAATTCAGAGAAAATTGAACTTTGAAGGCTAGCTGTGATTCACTTCACATATTGTTTTGAAAAGTGCAGATTTGATAAGTAAACCTTGAAATGTGAACTGAACGGACTTTTTCTCCTATTCCTAGCACACACTCCTACACACAGAGACTTCATTGTGATGGGGAAGAAGGCACAAGGGAGAGTCATCCCTCCACGCCCATTCCTCCCCATCACATCCATGCTCTCCCCAGCCTGCAAACCAGCTGTTTGAGTATTACTCTCCACATGCCTTCCTCCCAGCTGTTTGGTGGGCTGAGAGAAACATGATTTCCATGGGGAGGAAACTGCACTGGTGTGACTCCGATCACAATTGTGCTTCCCCTTAGGCAGAGAATTTAATTGGTGGTGGGCACCCAGTTGGGCCATGGGCTGCTCACATGTGCGCTAAGCCATGTTTTAGTGTGACATGTAAACACTGCCTCTTTGTGTGTGTGTGTGATGCTCTTCTGGAGAAAATTATACATCATTGTCCTGGGACTCTTCCGTGATGTGCCATCTGGGCGCATGGGAGGCAGCTGTTTGGTTGTGCTGTAAATTGCCATCTTAATAGGGCACAGCATTTGTGAAGCATTGCTAGCTGCTGACTCTAGAAAAATGTTTTCCTTTGCGTTCCTGTTCTTCCAGTCTCTTCTTCTCCTCCTCAATCATGTTCCCGTTATGAAAAAAAGAAAACGTATGCAGCAGTTAAGAAAAAAAAAAGATGAAAGCTTGATCTTTTTGCCGGAAGCAACGTTTGCAAAACTGGCTTTGTTCTGGCAAGAGGGAAACTAACCCCATCTTAAAAGTGTGGGGTATTGAAGAGCCTTGTCTTACCTTGCAAAGCTAAAACGATTTTCCTGCCTGTAAATCACCCTGAGCTCCTGAACTCCAGTGCATATTCTGAATCCCCTTGAGCAAAACCAATGACAGCTTCTGGCAGCACAATTAATGTATTTACCACTGATATTTTTGAATTCTGGGGACTTCAGAATGTTGGTCCCATTGGTGATTTTCAGGAATGGCTAGATTTGGTTTCCTTTCACCCTAAAACATTGCATTTAGCAAAAACTAATTAAACAAAATTAAGAACAAAAAAGCAACATCATATAGTGATGAAGGGAAATCTGCCCCACAAAATCTAAGTTCTAGGCTGTGCAGTCTTACAGGCACTACCCTCATCTGATCACAGTTAGTGGGACTTACTTCTGAGGAAATTGGTAGGAATTCAGCTTGAACCTTGTTCCCAGGAACCAGAAGAATGAATCCAGAAGTAAGGATTATGGACTTACTTTGGAAGGCACAACTATTAGAGGGAGAATTTATTGCACATTAGATAAATATTTCACATTGCATAATCTTTTCCTGCATCTTACTTATTTTAGGACATGGTGATGTTCAATCCTGCGTGTGCACAGCATATGCAGATGTGAACAGATTATAGGTGTGCCGTTGGATACCTATTGTCAGAAAGGAATGGGATGCTCTCTCAGTGTAGGACAGGGTTTCCCAAACTTGGGTCTCCAGCTGTAGTTGGACTATACTTCCCATCATCCTTGGCCACTGATCCTGATAGCTAGGGATGATGAGAGTTGTAGTCCAACAACAGCTGGCGTTTGGGAAACCCTGGTGCAGGTTGTTTCAGGTTGCTGAACTTGCAACAGTGTCCCTACTTACGGAAAGACATATGCACAAGCAAGCATACAGGGAGAGACTTCTGGTGATTAGTTAAAGCTGTGTTTGCCTTATGGGCTACATTGCTGAGAAATACAGTGCACAGCTCCCCATGTTTCTGGCATGGAATGCTTAGATATATATCCTGGTTTGGAAGACATGAGTCAGCTTTCAGGTTACATATTAAAATTACCTACGTGAGCTTGCTGGGAACAAACAATAAACTCAGAGGAGACTAGCTTTCAAATAAAGAGGAGATGTGTTCTTCAGCAAAAAGCCTGAACAATACATTCTGCTGATGGGTATCTTTACATTTTAATAGGACGATGAAGTGAAAGTGTTTCAAAACTATTTAAATAGCTGAAAAACTAGTTTTGCCTAGCTTCACATTGCTTCTCTCCAAATGCACCTTAGCTCAGTACTTGACCTAAGGAAAGAAAGCTCTTTTAAAAAACGTCATCCCAATCAGCTTTGCAAGAGCAGCCAGGAGAGTCTCTCTTTCTCAAACTGTATCCTCTGTTAAAGCAAACTTTGGTTAAGCAGACAATAGGATATTGTGTGTTTGACAGAAACTCCAGCTTCCCCTTTTTCCGACAAAGAAAACTAACTAGGAACTTCAGACTTCAAGTCATATGCAGGCCAGCCGTGTCAGGAGGCCATGTAGGCATTTTAATACCAAATATAATAGGGATAAAGGGACACAGGTGGCGCTGTGGGTTAAACCACTGAGTCTTGGGCTTGCCAGTTGGAAGGTCGGCAGTTCGAATCCCCACGACGGGGTGAGCTCCCGTTGCTCGGTCCCTGCTCCTGCCAACCTAGCAGTTCAAAAGCACGCCAGTGCAAGTAGATAAATAGGTACCGCTCCGGCGGGAAGGTAAACGGTGTTTCCATGCGCTGCTCTGGTTCGCCAGAAGCGGCTTAGTCATGCTGTACGCCGGCTCCCTCCGCCAGTAAAGCGAGATGAGCGCCACAACCCCAGAGTCGGTCACAACTGGACCGAATGGTCAGGGGTACCTTTACCTTTACCTATAATAGGGATATATGGTGAAGGACTGGAAGCTCAGGTGTACACTCCGCACAGATGATAATATTAATACCGGTAAGATGATAATATTAAGTACCGGTAAGTAATATTAAGATAAATATTAAAGCATCCCTTATTGTCTATGTGCATTTCTTCAGCAGCATTTCTGTTCTTCCTTGTTTGCCTCACCTCGACAAGGCTTCCATTTTTGGAAGGAAGTCTCCTTCCCTCTAATAGCTTCCTTGACTTTATATATTAACTGTGACCTACCAGTTGAACACTGACAGGCTGGAGGTTCAGTTGGGCTCCCTGTGACCAATCCATTGGTAAGGTGAATTTTGTTTGCTGATAGGCTGGGAAACAGAAGGATGGTAGTTGACCTGCTTAGTTTTAATAGCTTAATCCCCTTTTCTCCCTCTTTTTTTAATCTTTAGCCTGCACCGTCGGCACCTTCAAAGCATCGGTGGGAGATGCACTGTGCAGTCCCTGCCCTGCCCACAGCTATTCTTCCACACCAGGCTCCAGTGAATGTGCTTGCCTGACCCGATACTACCGTTCGTCTTCAGACACCTCCGACACCCCCTGTACCAGTAAGTACCTGGGGGCGAGTGGGTTTGCTTTAAACCTTCTTTCCATTGGCCCCTGCTTCCTGCAATCCTCCTTTTAGCTCCTGGGCATTATCCCTCTGTCCTGGCCCCAAATTTGGTCTGTTCTGGCTTTCTTCCCCTTAGCTCCTCTGTGCCCCTTTCCCATCTGTCCACAGCCTCAAGTCCTTGCTTGCTCCTGTCCAATTCTATTCAGGGCTATATTTCAATGGACATCCTTTGGGACTCACTCACTCCTTCACAGACATGGGAAAGGTTTTTACAGAAGATGCAGTTGTGTGTGACCGAGAACAGTAGCTGATTCCTTATCCGAAAGCTGCTGGGATTCGCCCCTCCCCACACTGCTGTTTATCTGCCTTCTTTTAGGGAGGTATCTGGCAATGTTTGAGACACAGAATCATCCATGAAGGATTTTTCATTTTGAATGCCGCGGTGCCTGTCCGTGGCAGAGTGTATTGCAACTGATACTCAGGCTATATTGGAAACAGCCTTTCCTTCTGAATAACCATGAATAATTCCATGCTTCTCTACATGGAGGTTTCACTTCGTTTCATTATTGTGGCTACTAGAGGACCCTTCGGCCTAAATGCTAGATGCAGCCCCTGCTTAATTTCATCTGGCTCCAGGGCTACTTCTAGGAAGTCATCTCTCTCCATTGATCCACCCACCGACCCACCCATGAAAGGCCACCAAGGAGAGTAGCTGGTTGGGCATCACTGTTGGAAAATGCTCTTAGCTTCCTCCATCAGTGTCACCCATGTTCCCCAGTGGGGCTGGGCGATATCTGGTTTTCAACATCACAATATATCACTAGCTAAACATGACATTATATCGATATATCACAATGTATATCTGTGGTGGCAGAGGGCCTCCCTGCAGTGGTGAAGGGCCTTAAAATGTAATGGAGGAGTAGATTTAATAAAAATATTAAATAAACTTCCATATAAAATGTTTGATATATTTTCAACCACTTTAAGAGTAGTTTAAGCGATTTACTAGTCAATTTGCACCTGCTTCCTCACTCAGAGGCCTAAGTGCAACCTGTGCATGCATAAGTCCCACTGAGTTCAACTAAACTTCTACTTTCCTGGGAATAAGCCTCATTGAATTCACTAAGGGTTGCTTGTGAGTAGACATGCATTTGGTTGCACTGCTTACCGAAAAAAACCCTCCCCATCATTCTCACATAGTGCCCAACCTCCCATTTCAGCATAAGGCAGCAAGCTAAATCTTCTCCCCTCCACCCCCCCCCAGAAGCGCCCCCCCCACCAAAGCCCTCATCCTATCAATCTTTCCCTTTTTATCAGAGGGAGGGAGGGCAAGCAAGCAAGCAAAAAGATACTCCTTTAAATTAAAAAAGTAACCTTTTTTAATATAGAGGAAAGCTATTTAGGGTGAACCAACAACATAAAGACCACCAGAAAATGAAAATACCCTCCCCTCTCTTTTTTCCCACTGGTGGAGGTGAGTATGAGGGAAGAAAGAAGTTCTTTCCAGTTCCTTGTTTGCTTTGCTTTGTTTACTTTGCCTCCTTGATTATTAGCCATGGGGGGTTCCTCCTGGATTGTTAGCAGGCTCTGCAAAATTAGCTGAGCTCTAAGTGGAAAGATACTGGTGTGGCTGAAAGAGTTTGCTGGTTTCTGTGAGGGCTTATTGTTATTTCTTATCGGTTAGGAGGAAGGAGGGAGAGAGCCAACAAAGCTGGCGACAAGGTGCCTGCAAATTATCGGCAAATTATCTGTAAAGTATTGGTTCAGCTGAGCTATCCCCTGGGAACTTGTCAAATCTCCACCTTTTGTTCACCGGTATATTGCCTTGTTGAAACACTTATCACCATGTTATTTCAATACCGGTATAGCATAGCCCTATTCCCCAGCCTTCCTTTCCTGCTCTGGTGGAAATACAAGGTGTGTCTACACCCATCTCTCTCGATAGGAATAGTTGTAGTATTGGTCTGAAATGTCCCACTGCTGCATTTGCGCTGTGGGTTAAATCACAGAGCCTAGGACTTGCCAATTCAGAAGGTCGGTGGTTCAAATCCCTCCGACGGGTTGAGCTCCCATTGCTCAGTCCTAGCTCCTGCCCACCTAGCAGTTCGAAAGCACGTCAAAGTCCAAGTAGATAAATAGGTACCGCTCTGGCGCTGCTCTGGTTCGCCAGAAGCGGCTTAGTCATGCTGGTCACATGACCCGGAAGCTGTATGCCAGCTCCTTTGGCCAATAAAGCGAGATGAGCGCCGCAACCCCAGACTGAACCTAATGATCAGGCCACGACTGAACCTAATGATCAGGGGTCCCTTTACCTTTAAAAGGGGAAAGGCAGTTTTGAGGGGAAGAGGCTTATCATTAGCAGCAGAAATTGTCCAGGAGGCTGCTGGCCAGGGCCCACAATTTTTAGCACACCCCCCTCCACAAAATAATAATAATAATAATAATAATAATAATAATAATAATAATAATAATAATAACAACAACAACAACAACAACAACAACAACAACAACAACAACAATAAATAAAATAAAATCCTCACATGTGGGGAGTCTGCTTTGGCTAGGCGCACCATAAAATTTTGTCCTAAGCAATTACAGTGGAACCTCGGTTGTCAAACATAATCCATTCCAGAGGACCGTTCGACTTCTGAAATGTTCGACAACCGAGGTGAAATTGCCAGTTGGCAAAATCCATTGAAAAAATGGAGAAACACGCCTTGAAAGCCGTTCGACTTCTGAGTTGCGTTCTAAAACAGAAGCATGCACTTCCAGGTTGTCGGCGTTCGGAAGCCGAAATGTTCAACTTCGAAAGCATTCGACAACCAAGGTTCCACTGTAGTATTAAGAAGTGTAAAAACTTTTCCCTTTATTTCTTGAAGTGCATTGTGAACCCTTTGAAACACTGCAGCTGCCTTTTTGCATTATTTTAAGGGGGGAGAGTTTCTCCTCAGTTCTCAGGGTCTCCCTCTCTGCGTTCCTTGCAGGCACCCCATCTGCCCCTCGTGACCTCAGCTATGAGATCATTGGATCCAATGTCCTCCTGACCTGGCGCCTCCCAAGGGACTTGGGTGGCCGAAAGGATGTTTTCTTCAACGTCATCTGCAAGGTGTGCCCGACAGGCTCCCCGGGGCCTTGTGTTCGTTGCGGGGACAGCGTCCAGTTCGAGCCACGCCAGGTGGGGCTGACAGAGAGCCGGGTGCAAGTCTCCAACCTCCTGACCCGCGTGCAGTACACCTTTGAGATCCAGGCAGTCAACCTCGTGACGGAGCTCAGCCCAGATGCTCCACAGTTTGCCGCCATCAATGTTAGCACCAGCCAGTCAGGTGAGGAGTGCTTTTGGGGAGCCCCATTCTTTGCTTTGCCACCTCTGTTTTGTCTTCCCGGTCTTGTTTGGCGTTTCTGTTCAAGCAATGACTCAAACACCAAAGTGTATTGGGCCAGCTCTGCTGGTATTTGCCCTTTAGAGTCTCACACCACTCTAAAGTGTCCCCATCATACTTAATATTCGTAAAGGACTTTCCATACATCAGTGTTTCCCAACCTTTTTTGGGCAAAGGCACACTTGTTTCATGAAAAAAATCTCGAGGCACACCACCATGCCAGATGGGGAAAGGTCACTTTTTACTTATGTAAAAAAAAATAAAAAAATAGTAACAGCATAGAAGGTAATGGTTAGGCTAGCATCCCTCTTCCAAATATGCTAGGTTTTTATTTGCAGGGACTGTTCTACATGGGAAAGCATTCAGCACTGTCATTCTCCCATCTGCCATCTGAATTGGTACTATTCTGGGTCAACTTACTCTGCTGCATGTGTAGATGAAAATGGCACCAAGTGTGGGGGAGGGGGCAGAACAGGTTTCAGATACAGGATATTAAGCATACACGTACTTCAGATTGAACTGGTTGCTTGCTTTGCAAGTTTTCATTTCCCAAATGACTGCCTTGGCAAGCGCAATACCTACCAGGCTCAACGCCGGTCTCGCGCTGCCGCTTCCCGCGCTCTCAAGGACCCGGGAGGAGGAAGGCGTGAAGGGAATCCCGAAGGCGCGAAAACCTCGCGCATGCGCAGGCCTTCCGCCTGCAACAGCCCAGTAGGCCGGCCGAAGCGAGCGGCGATGGGATGTGGGAGGGAGCTTGCTCGCCGCCCCGCGTGTGCCTATGTGGGGCACGTTACAGCCCCGTGACGTCAGCGCCACGCAGGCAGCCAGGCAGGCAGACGGCGAGAGCCCCGCGCTGGGCGGCCTCTCCTCGCCGCCCCGCCTCTCGCCGCCCGCCTCGCCCGCCTCCCTCCCACGGCACACCAGGCAACGTCTCGCGGCACACTAGTGTGCCGCAGAACACCGGTTGGGAAACACTGCCATACATTATCTAGCTGTAATTCTTACAACACCTCCATAAGATAAGTCAATGTTACCATATTGGCCCAAATATGAGCCACACCCAAATATTAGCCACACTCTTAAAATTAATGGGGGGAAAAGTGAAAAAGACAATACCAGGATATAAGCCACTCCTTTAAAATTCCACAGTCACTCACACCTGTTCCGTTTTACTGTATGTCTGTTTCAGTAGCGATATCACAAAAGCCAATTTTTGTAAGGTCGTGAATTTAAGCCGCATTTCAAGTTTTCACGGTTGGAATTTGGGGGGGGGGAGTGAGGCTTATATTCAGGCCAATATGGTATTATCCCCCTCACAGTAGATGGGGGAGGCTGAGGATATGTAAGAACACGGTGGGTTGCCTAAGAGTATAAATTCATGGAAGAGGTGTAAGATTTGAACTGGGGGCTTTCAGATTCATAACTCAGTCTCTTGCAGGGTGTGGTTTTTTTTGGGGGGGGGAGCCCCAGTGCTTCCTCCATGAAAACTCGCTCCTTAATTCTGAATCAGAGCAAACAGCAATCTGCAGGAAACCCAAATTTCCGTTTGTTCCAGTTCAGCATTGAAAAGTGGGTTTTTGAGGGGAAAGCACAACAACAACAACAACAACAAGGTGCTCAGATGTGAAACTGGGAAAGTGCAGCCATGTGCCTAGAAAGTGCAGGGCAAGAAAGATTTGTGTGGATGAGACCTTAGTCTGGAGGGCCACAGGAGTTAGATATGTCGACAGCCACATGGGTCAGAGGAGCAGGTGTTTCACTGTGAGGCTTTGGCAGGGGGACCTCTGAGCATCAGACCTGATGCAAAAATGAAGAACAGTTTCTTGGATTCTGTGGCTGTCTCCAAACAGCAGCTTTTCCTACACCTCATATAATGGCGCAGTTCTAAAGCACATTGTAGGGAAATGTAGGGATACTGCAAATCTCTGTGATCTCCTGTTTCCAGAGCAAAAATAAAATACGCATTTTTGCTTTCGTGGATAAGTGTTATGAACATTTTTGTTGGAACCACAACAGCAGCTGACGTTAATGCAGTCTGTTGCACAGAGAAATCAGTTGCACATGTGGTGTAAGCAGAGTTTCTGGTCTACGTGATACGGTTGTCTGTGTTTTTGCACGTCAGATATGCACGAGTAGGCCTTGAGATGCAAGCCACCCTACACACTTTTAGTGACTCTACAGTAAATTTGACTATTTATTGACAGTTGTTACCAACACTTGACCATCACTATAAATAGAGTAGATTTGCTCTGCACTCACTGTGCATATCATAGGCCCAAATTTCTTCTCCTTTTTTTTTTAATTACAGTTTGATCTGTGTTAATACTAGCACTATATTATATATAACCTTTCTATCCTGTACATTGCTATCGTAATTCAGGGATAACAATAAAATTATACTAGCAGCCTCATACTCAGTGTTGCTCAGGAACTGTAAGAAACCAAAACAGCAATAAAAACAACAACAACAGCAAACAGTGCAGTTTTAAAATAAGTGGCTAAAATCAGTGCAATTTTGAAAGTTTCAGTCTGGCATCAAGTTGTATTCAAAGACAGACAAAAACCTCCTTGATCTCAGGGAACTTCATACAAAATTGCTGCAGTTTTGAACAGTTTGGCCTGCCATTTTTGTTCAAAATTGTGTCTGGTTGCATCCAAACTTAGCTGAAAAACTACTCCTTGATCTCAGGAAAAATAATGCAAAATTGGGTTACGATAGCAGCAAACAAGCAGCTTTCCTAAATACACTTAAAAGCAACATCACAAAACAAAGGTAGATAAATTACAGTCAATAAACATCCAATCTGACTCCAGCAAAGTCTCTGAACAAGGAACCGGGTCTTTTAGCTGGTGCTAGAAATTCAGTCATATCTCAGGGGAGGGAGTTCCAAAGCTGGGGCGCCACCACCAGGAAGGCTCTCCCCCACCAAACAAACCTCAGTTTAACAGGTGGCTACACCAAGCAAGCCAGTCTTGATACAGAAGATGAGCTATTCTCACGGGTAACCAGGTCCCACGTTCTTTAGAGTTTTATATACCATCACCAGCATGAGGAAAACAATAAATTCTCCGCATTTTGCTATTCGGTCATGAGTATATCAAACAATGGGCCTTTAAACCTTGCAGAGTATGTGAAATGGTGTTACTGGACTGTGGCTACAGTATAAAGCAAGGACAGGAATGGTAATTCCATCGGCAGTTTTGAATGGGGACTATAATGCCCCTTTAAGCCTATTTCGGATATGATTATACAAGTAGTCCATTACCGTGGTTGGGATCCCTTTTACAACAAACAAACAAACAAAACCCCAGAACAATTGCACCCCTGCTGTAGCAGCTGACTGGCAAACATGCTGTGCCTGCATACAGGAAGGTATAAATATCTACGAAAACAAGAGGACAGGTTTTGCACATTCCTAGGAAGAAAATACTGCAAGGAAGAAACATTATTAGAAGAGTGGTCCCCTCCATCTCCTGCTCACCGCTGTTGTTTTGCCTGACCCTCTGCTACCTTTCAGTTCCTCTTCCCTTTCAACTTCCTCGTTTACCTTTTCTGTGTCACACTTGCTCTCTTCCTTCTCCCAGCTGCCTTTTGTCTTGTCTCTTCCTTTCCGCGCACCTTTTCACTTCCCATCAGCTTCTGTCCTTGGCAGCCCATATTTCACGGCCTTTTAAAACGAACGTTGCAACGATGCACCAGCCTGTCTGTCTCCGAAGGGAAAGCATATGAGAGGTTGACAAAAGGTAAAACTATGTGAATCGCTAGTCTGAACCGCAGAAACACAGGCAGTCTCTAGGTCTGCACAATGCCGGAAACCTTTATCAAAATGTCAGGGAGCCAAGTTGTTGCTGAATTTCAGTGGTGAGTGAAGCCTTGGAAGCAGTAAAGCTGCATTTCAGATGTCACCTTTATAGGTAAAAGAAATTCAGTTGGTGATGTGGAGACTTTCTCATCAAGGTTTGGAGGCTGGCTCTCTAAAGATAAATATTGTGGGATACTTGTGGAATTCAAGGTTAGGTGGCAACCATTTTTAGACACATCCAGTTGACGCATAATCACCAATGTGCGGGTCCTTTTGGACCTGGAAGAAGGCAGAACGGGGACATTCAACTTACACGCATGGGGGCCAGGAACAGAACCCCTGCATGAAATGTATTTGTAAATTCTTGTATGAAATGACCAAATCTGCATTTTTTAAGGAACTTGGAAGCGGGCTTATATTATTCTGGGTCGGATTGTTCGTCCATCTAGCCAGGGGTACCAACAAGATGTTCTGAGCCTGGTGCGCTGTACCTAGGCTAAGTGCTTTCTGCTGAACTTACCAAAGAAGAAATAATTTTGCATACAATTTGCAAACAGTTTATGTCACGTGCAAATTTGTATCCACTGTTGTAGGTGCGGGTGTGACACTCTCAAAAATAAATCAAGTGTCACACACAAGTTACAAGGTGTCCAACAGACAGAATATCAGCAGGTGAAATTTCCCCCATAGTTCCATGTTACAAAAGGCTTGCACTGTTTAATATCTGCCTGCCCCATATCTGTGGTTTTGGTCACCTCTCAGATGAACATGCCTCACATTGCTGTTGTGAACATACAGAAGAAGATATAAAATGGCTGAAAAAGACCACAGTGCTTTTTTACTTATAGGCATCACATTTGTACTTTGTGGCATAAAACTTTGCCTCTTTTAACCAAAATTATGCATGTTTTGTCCCATCCCCTAAAAAAAGAGAAAATAGTACACCTCCAAGGCTTCAACCGATCTTAACATGGACTGATTATTGTGTGTTTAGATGCACACACCCCAACTATAATCAAGTGAGCTTACTCCTAGGTTGGTGTGCACAACAGACCCTGTTATCATGAACTTCTCCGCCCCTTTCCCACAAGAAATCCCAGACTGCAATCCTGTACCCACTTACCTTGGGTTAAGGCCCATTGAACATAAAAAAGATTACTTCTGAGTAGACATTCATACAGTTGAACTGTAAGTTAATTATCCATTACATTCTTTATGAGTGTCTGGTCCTTAGTGGAGATGCTTAAGCCTCTTTGCAAAATATTCAGTTTGCTGCTGCTCCTCCTCCTCCTGCTCCTCTTCTTCTTCTTCCTCTTCTTCTTCTTCTTCTCCTCCTCCTCCTCCTCCTCCTCCTCCTCCTCCTCCTCCTCCAGAAGTGAGGGGATTCTTTAACAGTAGATTCTGCAGAAAGTAACTTAACAGAGAGTATCTGAGCTCAAATGTGCAGGGGATGAAGAGGCAGGGATTCCTGGTATCCAGGCAACTCACTTGTCAATCACAGCTCTGATTTCACTCGTTAGCTGAAAACACTGAAAGGCACCATTCTGCATTTCAAGTTTCAGCCAAGCTCAACTTCTGCACCCATTCTCCAAGAGCACATGTGCAAAATCCTGGAATGTGATACCTGCCTTGAATACTGAGATAACCTTGGTGTGGATGTTCAGAATACCATAGCATATTTCAGGTTTGAACCGCCGTCTGGCCCTTGCATCTGTTTTGCAAAGGGGGCCAAGGTGGGAGGCGGCAGCATTAAAAAGAAATGCAAAACGGATTGTAATGCAACATTCCCAGAGGCTGAGCCCCTTGAACGCTGTGAGCAATAAATCCTAATGCTAACTTATTGATAAGAAGTTATGATAACCTTTAATAAATCGTAAGTCTATCACAAGGTAAACAAGAATATTATTGGAGTGGAAAAAACAGTAGAGCACACAGGACTAGAGCGGTGGGTGGCCAAACCAGGAACCCAACCTGGAGTGCACATTCGCCATTCCAAGGTGGGTTCCTTCAGTCAGGAGTCTGAAAGTGGAGGTTCACCTGGAGATGGGGATGGAGTTAGGTGCATGTGCCTATAATGAAACAGGTTCTGCTCTATTAACCAGATCTGGGAAGAAGTCCAGATTCCCAGCACGGAGGCCAACCCAGAGGCTGACGCTGCCCCTCTCCTGAGACTTGTTCACTAGGCTGGACCCCAGCCATGGCGTTCCAAATTCAAGCCCTCTCTGCCCTGACATGTCTTGCTGCTCTTGCTCGCCTCTAGTAATCCCATTTCCGGTCTTGTTTCTGGAGAAAATGAGCAGCTAGGCTGGATTGGTCTGGTCTGGTCTGGGGCTCCATGTCCTGCCAGCAGCAGAGCCATAATTGGATTCCTTGTGTCTCTTTCAAATTGTGGAAAAACAAAGGTCCTCAGGGAGGCTTCCTCAGGTCCCTTCAGCCGTACAAGAGAAGCAAATCACTCTGATGCAGCAAAGGGGTCTTGGGAGACCAGGAGTGCTGAAAGCCTCCCCGTCAGAGTAGCGGTACCTATTGGGCAGCTATTGTGGTCAGGTCCTCCTTTGTCTGCTGTTTCCCCCCCTCCCCCCTCGTCCTCTTCCCCAAGATCATTAGGAGTGAGCTTGAGATGAGCTGACCTCGATTCGTAGTGACAGCTCACGCTAACTAGGCCTCTGTTGCTCCGTCACGTGGCCCCGCCTCACCCCCCGCCTCTATCTATTCGTCCCCCTTGGCAACTTTTCATTTTAGCTTAGATTTTTTTCTCCCCGATTACACATACATTTGGGAAGACTTGCCTGGGCTCAGAGAAAGGCGGGATAAAGGAGATGGGGACGGGGGGGGGGCGGACAGGAAGAGGAAACCCTTTCTGAATGAATGGCTGTGTCAGTCGTAAGGACACAAGACAAGTCCTGCTGCATCACACCAA
The DNA here is from genome assembly GCF_964188305.1 of Podarcis bocagei. Classification (NCBI taxonomy): domain Eukaryota; kingdom Metazoa; phylum Chordata; class Lepidosauria; order Squamata; family Lacertidae; genus Podarcis; species Podarcis bocagei. The sequence goes on along the minus strand of NC_138143.1, from coordinate 34,289,879 downwards.
AGGGCCATGTAGTCTGGCAGGCTTACAATCGCAGCAGAGGGGGAAGAGACCTCCCCTGTTACTTTGTCCTCAACATCTGGTATTTAGAGGCATGCTTGCTGCTTCTGAACATGGAGGTTTGATTTATGTACAGTGGATAATAGACATTGATAGGCCCCTCTGTTTGTATAGTTTTTAAAGCATCTAAATGGTTGCTGTTATATATTGTGTTTGTGAATTCCACGAGCTAGCTATTTTGTTGTGTGAAAGTACTAGGATTATGAGAGATGGAGAAAAATTATCTTTTTTTTTTCTGCACTGTTAACCATGGTATAGGGCTTTGTCATGCCCTGCCCCTGTTCCCTTGTTTTCTAAATGAAAATGCCCCAAATGTTCTAGCCTTTTCCTATAGGGAAGGTGCTCCAACATCTTGATTATTTTGGTTCTCAAACCCCACCCCTAGTTGTGTCTGTGTATCTTCTGTCTGTCTGTCTGTCTGCCTGTCACTCTCCCTCCCTCCCTTATAAACCCAGTAGATCAGTCTGCAGAAGTGCTTCTCCAAGTTCTAAAGATCTCAGAAGCCCATGTGTCAGGCCATATTCTGTGGAATCATAGAATTGTAGAACCCCCTGCAATGCAGGAATTTCAACATGACAGATGACCATTCAACCATTGCTTAAAAACCTCCAATGAAGGAGAGACCGCCACCTTCTGAGGGACTATGTTCCACTGTCAAACAGCTCTTACTGTTGAAAAGTTCTTTCTGATGTTTAGTCAGAATCGCCTGGGCATCATTTGAATCCATACCATTTGCCATGCAATTTTAGATGGGACAAAATAGTCTTGTCATTGATGACTGAGTACCACATTCAAACCTGCCTTTGAAACTGGTTTATGCATGGATCCTTCCACACACCACTTGGCAGCAATTATGAGATTTCGTCTCTGGAGCTTATCCTGGCTCTCTATTGAGAATACCTGCATGTTTCCAAGTACCTGTATGTTGCATCCACACTTTTACGTTTTGTGTAGGCATGCACACTTCAAAAAAAGCAATGTCCTGTGTGGGTGCAAATGAAGCCAGTACAGAAATGCTCCCCACACTGGCTGCATCCCACATTTGAACTTTCTATAATGTCGCTAGAGAATGCAGAAAAATGCACCAAGCAAACCCAAAGCTTTTTTTCAGGCAGGCAACAGCTGCCACAGGTGTCTACAGATGTGAGGGCACGACCAAGCTGCCTTGTACCTGCCAGAAGTTACTGGGCAGGCTTCCTGGATGTGCTAGACCTGGAGAGCTGGGATTTGGAGAGGCCATAAGTACAGGAACCACCAAGGTGTGATGAGGATTTCATCTCGAGTCAGTGACATTCACAGGCAATAGTGCAGAAGGGTCATTAGGCAGACTTTACAAGGCTGAAGAGATACGGCTGAAGAGGAGATTTCTAGGGCTGAGCGTGACCCTGAGATTATTGACTGTGAAGGCAGATAAAAACTTTAGCTCGGGAGTAAAATTGATTCAGGCTATTACTCTTGCTGCAAGAGGCACATCCGTTATGTTCAGCTGAAAGTTGCAGACAGGTATGTGCCAGGGAAGGGCACACAGTTTTCATAAGATAATGCACACTCAAAAACCATTAAGGTGTATCCAACAGAGAAGGTCTGCATAACTTGTGACCCACAAAGCCAAGTGTAACCTGCCCACTACGTCCTATGTTGCTTTCCAGGTGGTTTTTCTCTCCAGTATCAAAACCAAGAGCTATATCAAGCCCCTGGTGGGACACTTGATGAGCTATATTTGGCATGGTTGGCAGGTCTGTGCTGCTAGCTGTACACTACAGTGTCAGATTCTCCCTACACCGCACAAACATTTTAAAAAATTAAATAAACAGCACAATCCACTGGAAACTCCTACACAAGTCCCACTAAAATGTTGGGGGGGGGGACAAGTAGTGATAATCAGCACTGGATGAATGTTTTCAGTGCAAAACATAGAGAGTCCCACAGCAAGAAAAATGATGGGTTATTGCTGGGACTGAGCTAGGGACGTCCGGTTCTTCTTGGTCAGGGTTTCCCAAAATTGGGTCTCCCGCTGTTTTTGGGCTACAATTCCCATCATTTAAAAGTGGTCTGAAAACAGTGTAACTTTATATTGCTGATAATATGTCCTATGTAGTAGTGATGGCTGTGGCTTTTGGGAACGCATATGCAATGCAATGCCACATAGTCTCGGGGTTTCTAAGGAGTTATAGGACACCTATGATTTGGTATACATGAAACATAATCTAACTCTTTCTGTCTGTGACCTGGGTCACATGTAACACTAAGCCAAACTATGGCATAATGCAAGTGAGCAAACGTGGTTTCCTGGAGCGAAGATTGCATTCATGCACTTCCCCCGGTCTTCCTGCTGCCATACTACTCAAGGCTAAGCCATGGTGTGGCTTAGTGTTAGGTCCGAACCTGGGTTCATGTTTTATCTTGCTTCAGACACACTGTGAACTACAACCAAGATTTGTTCTTGCTTTCACCATTCATGGTTTCTCTGAGGGAGACCAGTTTGGGGCAATCCACTAATATCAGCTCCCTAACTGCAATATGAGGATAATAATAATGCATATCTGCTTAACAGAATCATTTTAAGGATTGCAGTGGGGTGGAGAACCAGTAGACCAGATGGTCTTGAATGACAACTTTCATTATCCCTGACCATTGGCCATACTTCTGGGGGTGGCAGTGAGTCAGAATTCAATACCATCTAGAGGGCCACAGGTTCCCCACCATTGGATTGCAATAAATGAGCACATGTGTAGTACTTTGAGCACATATAAATGCTAAGTGCTAAAGTAGAACCAAATTGCACCATACTTCTCAAAGTCAGTGATGTGCAGTGGAATTTTTCATAGAGGGATAGTTAGGGCCAGAAGTGCCAGCTTGCGAGGGCGACATCAGGCACATGATGTCCTGACATCATGCGTGTGTGCCTCCCTGGGCTGGGCAGAAGCTTCCTGGGGTTTGGGAAGGAAGCTTCAGGCCTCTGGCTGGATGCTAAAGCCCTCCTGCCTCCTTCCCAAAGCCGGAGGAGCTTTGGGAAGGTGGCAGCAGGGCTCTTGGGCCCAATAGAGCATTGCATCCCCCCCCCAAGCCGGGCAGAATCTTCCTGGACTTTGGGAAGGAAGAGTCAGGGGAATATTTAGGGGACTAGCCCAGTCCCTAGTCCACTGACCACACACCATTGCTCAAAGTACAGATGCATTGAGGGCACAACTACACGTTACACTGAAAATGGCACCACTGTTCTCTCCCATGTCTCAAGTTCATGATGCAGCCTCTCAGGTTGTAGCGTTCCACATCCCTGCCCGCCACAGCCCATTATGTGGAGCATCTGCCTTGCATGCAGAGGGTCATAGGTTCAGTCTGTGGGGTCCATGGGTAGGACCAAGAAAGACTCCTGCCCCAAACCCTGGGGATCTGCTGGAAGTCAGTGTCAACACTGATGGGCTGGATGGACCAGTGGTATACCTGGGTATAGAGCAGCTTCCTATATGTTACTCTGGAAGCGCAGAATCTGACCAGCACAGGATTTGATGTGCACCTCCAACCTGAAAGAACAAAGACAAGAATAAACTAATGAGAAGGATAAGCATTTTAAAAGCAGAGAGAGAGAAAAGGCCCCGCTGTGCAGCAAGGAAAAAAATCACGTAGCAAAGCAAGCAAGGCGAAGCTAATCAATACGAATAACGAGGGGAAAGCAACAGCAAAATACTTGAGATAGTTTTAAGTGGCACTGCCGTCTGGTTTGCTTGACTGTCATACATGGTCCACGTAGGAAAACATTCCTGATGCCTAATGCGGCAAACAGCAGGCTGAAGGCGATTGCTGAATCCCTTCATTAAAAGCCTAGTCCCACTGCCATCTTCAGGACAATCTGATCCTCAGAGATTGTTTGTGGCAGCAAATTATCTAAGTGCTATTAGGCACAGCTAGTGTGTCTCCACACATAAGCCTCATTAGAAGAGAGCAAAAGTTAGAGCAGTGACAAATTGCCATGCTTTGGTGCTCTAGAGGTGTGGCACGTACAAAATGAATCCTAGAGCCGGGCGGCCCTGCAGTGCGCAGAATTGATCCCCTAGCTGCAAAACAAGGAAGGACATTGATGTGGTGCATGTCTCCTTGACTGCAAATCCACAGGTTGGTTGCAAGCCAGATGTTGGGGCCATGTGTAAGAGGCTTGCATATTTGTATCCATGCATCCACTGTGTTAATGATGTGCCTGCATTGTTTAATGAATGGTGTTAAGTGTTGCAATATACTGTATTTTTCAGTGTATAACACGCCCCCATGTATAAGACGTCCCCTATTTTTGAGGACTCCAATGTAAGCTTTTCTTTGGGGCGGGGCAGACCAGAGCTGTTGAGCTTTTTTTAGGGGGGATTCCCGGAAATCGCTCACCCACCACAAAAACTGCCTATCAGCTACTCCCACCGGAAGCCGCCAATTAATTGCCACAGCAAATCAACACCAGCCCTTGTTTCAGCCACCAGTAACACACAAAATAGCCACTGACAGTCTCCGGCCAGCAGAAGATACCAATCCCATGCCACCATTTTTTACTAAATTTGTTTAGGAAAAAGCCCTTGTCTAATACATGTAAAAGTATGGTCATGTGCCACATTGTATCTCTTTCAAGGGGTACATGGTGCTGTAGGGATGTTCATTTAGTGATGGTACCAAGACTGAATAGAAACTGGTAATTTTGATGGAGCAATACCCTGCCAACCACTTAGCTTCTAATTTGTTTATTTATTGTTAGGTTTTTAAAAAATATATTCAGTGCAGTTCTTTCCTATTGTTTACATGGACCCCCCCCCCGAAAAAAAAACACCTAAGCTGTTGCTTCTTCCTGGATTAGTCAAAGGGGAGATTCCATCCAATCGGGGATGTCACAGTGAATGGACTTGTTACCTGTAGCTTTTCACCTGGGTTCCTACAGTGTGTGGTATTCCTGGAGTCAGGAAGTATAGAACTATTAACTGCTTAACATTTTGGACTAGGGATGCTGTTTGCATGAGCTTTCGTTTCAGTATCAGAAAAACCAAGAGAGGCAGTTGTGTTAGATGTGGGCAACTGTTCATTGTATGCCACCAGCACAGATGAACATAGTGCAGGCCAGAGCAGAAGGATCCATGACTCAGCAATGTTTGATTTAGGTTACACTGTCGTCTGCCTTTATAGCATATATGTATTTTTAAAATGTTGTTGTTGTTGTTGTTGTTGTTGTTGTTGTTGTTGTTGTTGTTGTTTATATACACCACTTTTACACACAGAAAAAATATGGCTCAAAGTAACTTGTAGTATTAAAAGCAAGACAATAAACAGAACTTTATTACATTTATAGTCCATTTATCCTACAAGGAGTTCTAAGGTCAAGCTGGTATACATACAACAACCCTGTGGGGGAGATTAGTCTGAGAGACAGTGACTGGCCCAAGGTCAGCCAGTGAGCTTCATGGCTGAGTGGGGTTTTGAACCCTAGTCTCCCAGGTCGTAATCCAGCGTTGATCACTACACGACACTGGATCACTCTACATATCAAGAATTCAATTCGACGTTATAGAAATGATTAACTGATATTTTTTTTAAAAAAGATCATAATATGCGTATAATATGCGGATGTTTTTGGCCTACAACTCCCATGATTCCTAGCTAGCAGGACCAGTGGTCAGGGTTGATGGGAATTGTAGTGTCAAAACATCTGGAGGGCCGAGGTTGAGGAAGCCTGATTTAACATTTCAGGGTTTTTTTAAAAAAATAATAATCATGGGATTAGAACTCCCAAAGTGAAGAACTTCCATTCAGTGCTGCTCCTCTGGGGTAACTCCCATCACACTCAGTAGTCAGGTAAAAATAACATCTCTCTTCAGAACCAGCTACTGGCCTCTCACGCTACAGCTGGGTGCTCCTATTCTTCCCCACAGACAGATCTTCTCTTCAGGCCAACTCACTGATGAATTGGCTTTCTGGGCTCGTGGTCTCTCCCCATGCAATCCAGGAACTGGCACAGGGGGCAGGATTTATGTTAAGTCTGCTATAACCCCCTTGCTTCCTGATATTTCTGCTCTTATGCAGTTGCGGGGAGGGCTGGACGTTCACAGCTGGGGACAAAGTCTCAAGTGGAGAGAGGGATGTATTATCATTTGTATTTTCTTTACGATTGCACCAAATTACATAGGGCTTGGAAACGTTGAGGTAAGCTTTGGATGCGCAGGCCTCTCAAAAAGAACGGGTAATCTTCTTGCTTGCCCTCCTAGTTTCTGTGGGCTGCAAGTGGTCCTCCTCCTCCATATTTTCACCTTTTAAGATTTGTTCTGTTGGGGACTTTTATTCAGTCTTGCACTGTCCCGCCTGTCCCCAAAGCTTGGAATCCCGCCTGTCCCCAAAGCTATTACTAAAAGCTTGTATCTTCATTCAACCTAGTTGCAATAGTCTTGCATCCTGTGTAATCCTATAACACAGTTTTAGTTATTTCCCATTTGACTTTTATCCAGCAAGGGTTTTGTAAATGTGTGAGCCTTTTGTTAGGAGACAGCAACAGTATCGGCAGCATAGTAATAGCCGTTGGCAGCTGAGCTCAACGTGGGTTGCTCTCACTTGCTATTTGGCTGTTTGTGATAGGGTGTCGTGACAGCGCAACGTAGCCAATTAGATTTGGCTATGGACTGATGTCATAGAAGGCGAGTGAGAGCAAGGCAAATGAATGAGCAGACATGGTTGCAAGGAGTGTTGGAAAATGGCCAGAAAAGCAAAGCATTTTTCAGCACTGCTATGAGTAATTTCAATTCAGCTGGAGCCATTACAGCTGCTGTTGCAGATGTACAAAATAGTGCTGCCTTCTCTCTTATTGAACCAGACTCTGAATGTTATATAGAGGGAAAGAAAGATGCAGATAATATCGAGCAGATCCGGAATGTATTCCTTGAGTGTTTAAACGAGGGGTGCGAACCTGTGAGCCCCAGCCAGCATGGTGAATAGTCAGGGGTGCTTCATAGAATTGTAGAATTGGAAGGGATTCATTTCATTTCATTCATTTATTATATTTTTATGCTGCTTTTCATTCACACAAACAACATCATGAGAGTTGTAGTCCAACAACACTTCTGTGATTCTACGAACATATTCAAAGAGGCTGCAGGGTCTCCCATATCTAGTTTAACATAGAAAATACCAAAGATCCAGTACAGTGGTGCCTCGCAAGACGAAATTAATTCGTTCCGCAAGTTTTTTCTTCTTGCGAGTTTTTCGTCTTGCGAAGCACGGTTTCCCATAGGAATGCATTGAAAATCAATTAATGCGTTCCTATGGAAACCGCTTGCCAGGCTGGCGGTGCGGAGAAGGGCTTTTCTCCCCACCGCAAGCCTTCAGGACAGGTACGGGAACAGAGGGGAAGGGGCGCAGCGCTTCTCCTCTGTTCCCGGGGCTTGCGGTGGGAGGAGGGTTTTTCCTCCCCACCGCCAACATTCAGAACAGCATTCTGAATGTTGGCGGTGGGAAGGAAAACCCTCCTCCCACCGCAAGTCTTCAGGACAGCCATCCGAAGGCTGGCGCGGGGAGAAGGGCTTTCCGCCCCACCGCCAGCCTTCGGAGCAGCCTTCCGAAGGCTGGCGCGGGGAGAAGGGCTTTCCGCCCCACCGCCAGCCTTCGGAGGAGCCTTCCGAAGGCTGGCGCGGGGAGAAGGGCTTTCCGCCCCACCGCCAGCCTTCGGAGGAGCCTTCCGAAGGCTGGCGCGGGGAGAAGGGCTTTCCGCCCAACCGCCAGCCTTCGGAGGAGCCTTCCGAAGGCTGGCGCGGGGAGAAGGGCTTTCCGCCCCACCGCCAGCCTTCGGAGGAGGTCCGAGGACAGTGGGGAAGAAGCGCTGCGCTTCCCCGCTGTCCCGGAGATTTCCCTATGGGCTTTTGTCTTGCGAAGCAAGCCCATAGGGAAATTCGTTTTGCGAAGCGCCTCCAAAACGGAAAACCCTTTCGTCTAGCGGGTTTTCCGTCTTGCGAGGCGTTCGTCTTGCGGGGTACCACTGTATGTGTAACACAGAAGAACTGTTCATCTGCCACATATCACACTCCCTTCTTTCCTATCCAACTTTCTTTCCACTCTTCTTCAATGCACAATTATTTATTTATAGTAATATTTGTTCATTCATCATTGTTCAAATATAATGAGCCTATAATGCACAGTTGGCACGCCAGGTAGGTATTTTATATTTTCTTGTCAGATAAATTGTAAGAAGTGTTGTGCAGACTATTTGTTTCTGCACCCAGATGCATATGAATATTACACTCATAAAACAAGCTGCTGTTAGGCATGACCAAGCAATGAGTTCTGTGTCACTGCAAAGTTATTAAACACTTTCCCCAAGCAAATATTGGTCCAATAAATGTGGTTCCCCATATCTATTTATTTTGGCACAAATGGCGTAGGTACAACACAGACTTGGTTGGAGGATGTACGAAGCACACCACTCTTGACTGTGTAATGTCAGTGGATTTTGCTATTCTAAAATTTCTAGTTGTTAGATATAAAACTAGTTTTCTGTTTTGTTTCATGGATAAGTAATTTATAGGGATGAGTATACCTCCCTCTTCCATGATTGTTCTGTGGGTTCTCTCTGCCCTGTGTTCTTTTCCAACTTTATTCTGCTACAGTGTGGAGAATTTCTAAAATTAATTCTGCAACTGCATATGATGTTTGCTGAGACTTCCTGTTCCTTTCATCAACATTTGCTTGGGTTTCCCCCTACCACTGCCCCACCACCCCAGACCAGGTTGCCGAAGTGAACAAGTGCTTGTTTTCACCAGGGTTCCTCTTTGCATGTCATGCCACCAAGGCTGGATAGCTTAGTTGGTTAGAGCATGGTTCTGATAACACCAAGGTTCGATTCCCACAAGGGACAGCTGGATATTCCTGCACAGCAGGGAGTCGGGCTATAGCTGATTCTCAGGATCCCTTCCAATTCTGTGAGTCTAATATGAATAAGCCTTTGCACATGCCAGCAACTTGGACAAAATAAAAGGTGTGTATGATAGGAGATGCAACATGCAAGAAAAGACATGCTGATCATTCTGTATTATAATTTTTTAAAATAATAATGGGTGGATTGCCAGCTTAACGATTGACGTTCAGGGAGAAATTCCAATGGAGTGAATATCATGAGTGGTCCTGCTAACTTGTTTCACGATCACTTAGGACAAGCTGATACAACTCCTTCTCACACTCCTGTGGCAGCAGTGATGTGGGAGGGAAGCAGTTTGTAAGCTCTTTCCACCAGGGCCCAGGTCCTGTGAGAGGTTTTCAAGGGGAAAGTTGCTTCAGTCACCCCCAAATTATTGAGGGAAATGTTAGAAAGGTCCTTTAAAGGGAGGCGGATGCCAAAGTATAGAGGCATTTAGTGGGTTGGGAATGATGGGTTTATTGAACTTGTTCATAGTGCAGAGGCGTACTGAAATTTGTTGCACTGCTCTGGAACATGAGTTCAGAAGAGGTACCTCCCTGTCCCTGCCTGCAGACATCCTGCAGACCTCCTCTGCTCAGTTGGTTAGAGCATGGTGCTGATAATTCCAAGGTTGCAGGTTTGATCCCCATATGGGACAGCTGCATATTCCTCCATTGCAGGGGGTTGGAATGGATGATCTTCAGGGTCCCTTCCAACTCTATGATTCCTTTGCTTGGTAAATTGAAACTCTACTGGTGCTTTGTGTGGTTTTTTAAAAAATACGCTTCTGCTAGCTGTTTCTTTCATGCCAGTAATTAATCAGGCTGGGTTTTTATTATTAATATTACTGTAGCTCTGAAAACGGGCTGCTATATTTTAAGCGGTTTTTAATGAATTATTTTAACAGTTAACTTGTTCGTTATAAATATGCTGTAAGCTGCATCATGCCGTTGGGAGAGGCAGGGCATCAGGGCTCTGCAAACAAACTTTAACGAGTGATTGAATTAATCAAAGGTAAGGGCAAGATTGACAGAACGCCTCTGGAGCAAGTGAGGTAGGAAGAAGACCAACCCACTAGCATGATAATCCCTAAGACGCCTTTGTGCTCATACTGAGTTAATCATCAAGAAGCAGAGGAGTGTTGCCTCTTTCGAGAGGGAGCCATTTGGAGCAGTTTGTTGGCAAAGCTCACATGCAAACACACAACAGTCGTATTTCCTTGCCCGCCTGTGCCACTTGCATGCCCGTTGTTGATCCCTTTCGCTACAAGTACGGTTCTTAAAGCGATGTTAAAGAAATATCCATTGAGCTTTCTTCACAATTAGGGGTGCTTTCCAAATTAATGACTGGGCCTGGGGCATGGAGTTTTGGTGGTCCATCTTGCTGCAACTCCTGACCTAATGTGTGCACTGCTTAAGCAGCAGTGAAAGCAAACAGATATATGGTCAGGTACTAAGTGCTGGCATAATGTTTAGTGGTGGTGCATGAATACCACTATAAGTTGGTTGCGGGGAGTAGTGATGGCGAAGACATTCAGTTCAGTTCGCCTTTAAAGGTCAGCCATCACTCTTTCTGAAACAACAAGCAAACCAAAACTCAGCCATCCTCCAAAATGCACACTTCTCCAGATTGTGCAGTCCAGCCGTGAAGTCGAGTCATTTGTGCACAAATGCATATACTAGGGCAAGTTGGCCATAAAATGCATTTATTTGTGCAAACAGCATTGAAAGAGGTGCTACATAAGCGGGAAAGTGCTTTGCAAAAATGTGCACGTTGGGCAAATTGCATACCAAGGTTGTGTATATTAGAAGAAATCGGCACTAAAATGCTGCTGAGAAGTTGGTTTGTTTGTTTCAAATTTCACAAACTGATGTGGAGAACTGATGAGTGGGAAAATGAGAAATAGGGAGAAACTATCCCATCCCTGGATGGGGAGGAAGCAAGCCACGGACATAGGAAGCTACCTTACAGTGAGTCAGACGATTGGTCTAGCTAGCTTAGTATTAGTATTAGCTTAGTATCAGAAAGTCGCCAGTTTGAATCCCCGTGACGGGGTGAGCTCCCGTTGCTGTGTCCAGCTCCTGCCAACCTAGCAGTTTGAAAGCACACCAGTCCAAGTAGATAAATAGGTACCACTGCGGCAGGAAGGTAAACGGTGTTTCCATGTGCTCTGGCTTCTGTCACGGTCCTCCGTTGCACCAGAAGCGATCTAGTCATGCTGGCCACAAGACCCGGAAAGCTGTCTGTGGACAAACACAGGCTCCCTTGGCCTGAAAGCGAGATGAGCGACGCAACCCCATAGTCACCTTTGACTGGATTTAACTGTCCAGGGGTCCTTTACCTTTACCTTACCTGTCTACACGGACTGGCAGTGGCTCTCCAAGATTTTCAGACAGACTCATTCCCAGCCCTACCTGGAGACTCCCAGGATTCTTTGCAAAGGAGTTTTGGCGGTCCATCTTGCTGCAACTCCTGACCTGATGCAGCAGCGAAAGCACTGTACCACTCGGCTGCAGCCCCTTAGAGAGATTTGATTTTATAATTGTGCAAGGACCGCTTTTTCCTGCTTCCCTTCCTTGGGACTCGCCTTCCCTCCCTCCCTATTTATCTGCTGCTGTCTCACCAGCTTTACTGGCCGAGCGGCTGTCATTCCCACACCTGCCGTCTGCCACACACACACACAGAAAACACGAAGGCAAAGTTGCTTCATAACACTTAGAACCGTCTTACTTCTGCTTTGGAACTTGAAATACCATAAAATGGATGATTAAAATGAATGATTTACACTAATGATATTCATGCCATCCTACACTACATGACTTCAGGCTCCATGTCTGCTGAGCTGAGCTCAGCACACTGCAGACTTTTTATGTGAGAGAGCGTTAAGCAACAGGACACCCTCCCCAGATCACTCCTCTCCATTTGCAAGGCGTACGCTTGAGATGTACATTAAGAAAACTGGTATGCATCTAACAGCTAACCCCCAGGGAGCTCGGCAGGACTCCCCTGATTTCATAGGAATTGTCCCATTCCCTCCCTCCCAATACCCTCATTTTCTCTTTCTCAGGAAACCATAGTTACTCTTAGAACCAAACTAGTCAAGCCCTTGTTTGTCTACAGAAACAGAATGGGAGACTTTGGTTTGTTCATGGTTTCCAGTTCTGTTTCACAGACAAATACAGTTTATGCCAACCATGGTTTCCTAATTAAGATATAATGGCAAACTGCGGAATACCACGAAAAAGGATGTGCAGGGGGATTTGAGGGGAGCCTCCATGGATCCTTTGTTCAATATCACAACTGAAATGAGCTAAAGTCTGTTCAGGTCAGTGTTTCCCAAACTTGAATCCCCAGCTGTATTTAGACTACAATCCCCATCATCCATGACCACTGGTCCTGGTAGCTAGGGATGATGGGAGTTGTAGTCCAACAGCAACTGGAGACCCAAGTTTGGGAAACACTGCTTCGTGTTCATCTTAAGACGCATCAGACAGCTTTTTTGTTTTCTTTGCTTGTGCTATAAAGTGCCATCGCATTATAAAAATAAAAGTACCTAGTTGATACAGTGGGTAAGTGGTTTGTCTCAGGTAACTTTATTTTTTAATAAGACTAAGGGCTGTGAAGAACAGAAGGAACAAGGAGTACCTAAAACATTTCAGTGTGATCTTTCCTCTCGTACTGTTGTTTGATTTACATTATGTGAAACTCGTTCCTGCTTGCCTAAGCTGGTTAAAGCCTCTTTGATTTGCTTCTCTCGGAATAATTTCCTCTTGTTTTATATGAAGAGGGTGGGGGGGAACCCCTACCCTCAATCCTTTTGTGCTTCTCAGTGCTGAGAAGAAAGCAGCAGCCTTTACTGCTTTGCCAGATGTTTGCCAATTGGCCCAGGTGATCATAGGTTTGACTCTGGCCCTAGTTTGCCAGTTAGTCCAACCTTTTTTTTAATCATGTAAGCAGCAGCCCCCATTGATCGTTGGCAGAATTTTGTGGAAGATGCAGTGAGAACACAGGAAGGTTATATAACTGGATTATTTTTTTCTTCCCTGATTCTATCTTGGGCATCTTCAGTTTCCATCAATATGGAAATTTCCATAAATATTGGAGCTGGTGAATCAGTTGTTTTTTTTAAGATGTGTTCCAGGGAATCCTGTGGTTCTTTGTAAAGTTTTATCTTTTCTTGAAAGGAAGCTTGCCTGCATGGGTGTGCTGGATAGATTCCAGGGCAAACGCTGCATCAACAGAGAGTAGCAGCAAGGCCCAGTATGCTAGGCTTTCATTGTGCATGGATCAAAAGAGTTCTGCAGAGCTTTCCTGATCACCCTCTGAAATGTGCACAGTGTGTTTGTGGCACAGATAAGTTCCTGAAAGTTTGTTAGATGCTCCTGAGGGGCTGAGAGTGTAGTCCTTCCGCATTTATATGCCCAGTACAACCTTTCTTAACTACAGTGGTGCCCCGCAAGACGAATGCCTCGCAAGACGAAAAACTCGCAAGACGAAATAGTTTTTCGTTTTTTGAGTTGCTTCGCAAGACGAATTTCCCTATGGGCTTGCTTCGCAAGACGAAAACGTCTTGCAAGTTTGTTTCCTTTTTCTTAAAACCGCTTGAAGAGGTGCAGTTGCGACTTGACCGTGCTTCGCAAGACGAAAAATTCGCAAGACGAAAAAACTCGCAGAACGAATTGATTTCGTCTTGCGAGGCACCACTGTTCAAGTAGTGGATACTGCAGAGGTTTGGCACGATGAAGATCAAATCCAGATGTGTTTTGTAGTGTATTGGTTGTTCGGTGCTGTAGGTCCGCATTCAGACCTGTGTGGAACCCAGTATTTATAGTTAGGTTTCTTGCATTTGCCTTTTTCTTAGCACAGTGGTACCTTGGTTTCCGAATGGCTTAGTTGTCGAACAAATCGGCTCCCAAACACCGCAAACCCAGAAGTAAGTGTTCCGGTTTGCAAATGTTTTTCAGAAGCCGAACATCCAACGTGGCTTCCGAGGCTTCCGATTGAGTGCAGGAAGATCCTGCAGCCAATCAGAAGCTGCGCCTTGGTTTTTGAACAGTTTCGGGAGTCAAATGGACTCCCAGAGCAGATTAATTTTGAGAACCAAGGTACAGTGGTACCTCGAGTTAAGTACTTAATTCGTTCTGGAGGTCCGTACTTAACCTGAAACTGTTCTTAACGTGAAGCACCACTTTAGCTAATGGGGCCTCCTGCTGCTGCCGCGCTGCCAGAGCAGGATTTCTGTTCTTATCCTGAAGCAAAGTTCTTAACCTGAAGCACTATTTCTGGGTTAGCAGAGTCTGTAACCTGAAGCGTATGTAACCTGAAGTGTATGTAACCCGAGGTACCAGTGTACCACTGTATGCTTGCTCTTAAGTATTTCTGCTACCATCCCCAGACTCTCCCACTAAGTATTGGTTTGGGGAAGGCTGGCAAGTTTCTCAGAGAAACTTGTGTTGTTTGGAGCCAACAGTAGAAAGTAACCTTGTTTCTCTGCTTGCAACGATAGCCAATGTAAAAACAAAAACAAGAGGCATTGCGAAAAATCCCAGCTGCATAATTGGTGACCTAAACACATAGGACCAGAAGGTCCTGCCTGGATTAGACCAGGATTGAGAGATTTCCACTAATGGGTGGAAGAGTCTCTGAAAATTTATCTCGTGTTCTGTTCATTTCTTCAGGCAGATGCTGGGATGGCCTCTCCTCTGCCAGTCTGACCAGGTCATTAAAATGCATTCACCTCCTTCAGTATGCAGCAACCAACGCTTCTCAGGCTTCCACCAGCTCTGAATCATTTCCTTTCTGAGCTGTCTGTCAGAAACATTTAGGTTTCGCAGACTCCCTGAGGGGGGGAAACCAGCCAATGTCTGAAGGAAGACCCCTGTGGAGTGTGAAAGCTAGTCAGACAGGAACAAATAGCAGAAAATAGTAAATATATAACATGAGGAAATGATACATGGAAATATTGGCAGAGGGCTCAGATATTTTGTGTTAATTTATTACATTCATAATTCACTTAAAAAGGTAAAGGGCCCCCGGACCATTAGGTCCAGCCGTGACCAACTCTGGGGTTGCGGCGCTCATCTTGCTTTATTGACCAAGGGAGCCGGCGTACAGCTTCCGGGTCATGTGGCCAGCATGACTAAACCGCTTCTGGCGAACCAGAGCAGCGCCCGGGAACACTGGTTACCTTCCCGCCAGAGCGGTACCTATTTATCTACTTGCACTTTGATGTGCTTTCGAACTGCTAGGTTGGCAGGAGCAGGAACCGAGCAATGGGAGCTCACCCCGTCGTGGGGATTTGAACCGCCGACCTTCTGATCGGCAAGTCCTAGGCTCTGTGGTTTAACCCACAGCGCCACCTGTTTATTCAACTTATTCAACTGCAAATTGGTGAAGGTAGTGGATAAGGCACTGAACTCAGCTTCAAGCCCTCCTCTGGACATTAAAGATCCATGAATAAACCTGTGTCCACTGCTGCCTCTCAGCCTAATCTATCTAACAGGGTTGTGGTATGGGTGGGGTTGAGGAACAAGTCAGGTATGCTAGGCTGAGCTCCTTGGAGAAACATTGGGATACACAAATGATAGGTAGACTTTAGAGGTCTTTTTAGTAAGACTGCTCACCTTCTGGGGTGGGGGTGTTGTGGACGGGCGGTGGGGGGGTTGACGCTCCCTCTGTGCAATCCCTAGCCATATCACCAATCCATGCTGGCGGGGGGGGGGGGGCTGCGGGTAATTTAAACCGTGGTGCGGTTAGACATTGGATAACCCTTTGTTTAATAAAGGGGAGGTTGTAGCCTCTGCCTGTCCCTCCTCAATAAGGGTATCCTGTTAAAGGGATCCAGGGGTGTGGATACTGTCCAAAGCCTGGGCATGGGCTAGGGCCATGTCGCTACCCCAACGGGAACCTCTCGGGGTGCCCCTATTTCATGTAAGTCATAGAGCTCCCCCTTCTGGTGGTTTATCCTTAGTTTGATGCCTGCAGACAGGTGGGAGTCAAGATATAGCCTGGTTTCACCCAGTGCCTAAGCCAAGCATCTCACATTTGTAACCAATAAAGGTGTGGCCTGTTTTAGCCCATAATCCAAAATACTTGTGTTGGCATGATTATTTATCAATGGGAACTACAGGGCACGGGGCCTTGGCACGCTGTTAATCAAAAACATTGAAACAAACTAGTGAGTAGATTCAGAACACAAATAGTCAGCCATTGCAAAACAGACCGCTGACATGAGTTTTGTATCTCCACGTGGTTTGTGATCAAACTGTTAACAGCAACCAAGTTTGAAAAGCAAGCACGTAGTTTTTTCCTCCTGTTCCCCTTCCCTAATATTTCTCTCTCTCATCTTGACTCCCCCCTCTCTTGTTGCAGTCCCATCTGCTGTTCCCATGATGCACCAGGTGAGTCGTACGACGAGTAGCATCACTTTGTCCTGGCCGCAACCAGACCAACCAAACGGGATCATCTTGGATTATCAGCTGCGTTATTTTGACAAGGTAAGTTGACGTGGGGAACCTGTTTTCGTAGTTGTGAGAGACGTTGAAAATCACTGCAGCCTGGCAAGAAGAGGCAAATGAAACAGTAAGATAGTGAAAAGAGGCCTGAGTTAAAACTAGGAACTGGATTTCGTGTTTCACTACAAGTTTTTCCTTGCCTCTGCATGCCTGCACTATAAATTTAAACAAAACTGATGGTCATGACTTTCCATCAGTAAGCTTCTTCAGATGGTAGAGAGCGTTACATATCTCCCGACTAAATTCTCAACGCTCTTTCAAAGCTATCATTTTGTACTAGGGTTCCTTGAGAGATTCAAAACAGGTTTAGGTTTGTAGTGTCAATCTGCTCTAGCTTTTCTTCTCCTGCTGGGCCAGATGGTGAGCTTGCCACCTTTTTTGTCTAAGGGACCTTGTTCCTATGGTATCAGAGCGGGTTGGGAACTGCGGCCACATGGCTTTGTCGTAAGCCATGGGGGAAATGAAACAAAATCAAATCCACCACAACCAAGCAGGGCTGTGTGAGGTACCGAAAGTGATTAGAGTCAAGCAATCACCTTCCAGATTTATAAAACAAAAATTATAGCCAGACGGTTGTTTTTTTTAAAGAGGCACATGATTCTTATTTCATTTTGTTGCAGAAACATTCCTCTTTCGGCAAGTCTGTCAGGGCACATGATTTAGTTAGCATTTGTTTTAGATGGTTTATTTTTATCTAGGTTCATAATTTTGGTTTTATGTAGCTTTGTTTTAAGTGGTTTGTGCATTTTAGTCATGTTTCATATATAACGGAATTTGAAGCTGCTTGGATATTTTACTTTATTTTTTGAGCAAGTTGTTTATGCATTTTCCAAACTAACAGATAAATGTCTGTATTTGGAATTTCGCTACGGCATCCTTCTTTTCTTCTGTTATACAAATCATTTCTCTGTTTTCTCCTTTGGCCTCTTCTGTTCTCTAGGTCAGGAGAGAAGAGTAGCAGCAGAAATCCAGAGACTAGATCAGGGGGTTGGGGTGTGTGTGTTTATCTCAGCCGTGTAGGGAAGCAACTGGTGAGCCTAGGAGGGAGCATTGCTGAGGAGGAGGAAGTGGAATTGTGTTTTGTCAGCTTCTCACGACTTGATTGTTGATTCCTAGTCAGAAGACGAGGACAACTCATTCACCATAACCAGTGAGACTAATATGGCCACCATTGCCAATCTCAGCCCAGGGAAGATATATGCCTTCCAGGTTCGAGCTCGGACAGCTGTGGGCTACGGGCCATACAGTGGAAAGATGTATTTCCAGACTCTGGTGGGAAGTAAGTGACGCACCTTTGTGAACTTTCAAACTTAGAATCCCCCCCCCCCCCGCCTCTTGAACTTCCCTCGTGCTCAGACGTAGCTGCACAATCTGATCTCTCTTTATTACCTTCCTGCTCATGCATCATAAACACTCACGGGCTAGCACATGCCTTGAGCTTGACCTGCAAGCCGTTATGGCCCTACTAGGTATGAAGAGGCTAGTGGGCTGTCCTTTGTGGGCATAGTCACCTCAGATCCTGAGGACACAGCACAGCCAAGGAACCTTTTGTCCTACCATCCCAGGGGTGCTCCCTGTTACAGTATCAGTCACAGATCCAAATGCTCTGGGTTGCAGCCCCAGAAGCTCCTTGCCTGACAAGATGCTGGGAGGGTGTGTACACATGCAAAGGTTTCACTGGGAGGTTGGGATGAGAAGATAACTTTGGTAGGGTCCCCAAGGAGGAGGAATGGCAGCTTAAAATGATGGACTATTCAGAGCTAGCAGGCCTAACCAGCAGAGTAAGAAAACACAAAGACCACGTTTATAAAGAGGCATAGAATTTTTTTGTGAAACATCTGGAAAATAATTGTGAACAAGTGAAAACGCTAGCAGGATTAAGGTAAATTCAGCAGTGTAAAGTAAGTTGAGGTAATATGAAAAGGGAGGGAGAATTTAAATGGTTGAAGTACAATATGCAGCATTATTGGGAAAATTAAAAGAACCGTGGAAGGGAGAAGAAGGGAAGTTGATGAAAGTATTGTTTTATTGGTGAACACTTAATTGTGGAAAATGTATAACTGAAAATTTTAATAAAATTATATATTTTTAAAGGGAGAGAAAATAACTTTGTCCCTTTTGACAGGTGAGCGCTCTGAGATGGTGCAAGATCGATTGCCGCTTATTGTGGGTTCGGCACTTGGTGGCCTGGCCTTCCTGGTAATTGCGGCCATTGCCATCCTTGCCATTGTCTTCAAAAGGTGAGTCCTGCCTCAGAGTGTACCAGCTCCTCATGCCAAGGAGAGCCAAGAGTTCTCCAATGAAGACTCCCTGTCTCCTGTCTGTGAATGTCACACAAAGGGGAGCCAAGTCAGAGGGCTGGAGTTACCAATCTTTTTCTGCCCCAGACTCAGACCCAATTATAACTGGATAGATAGGTAAAACAGGTAGAAATGAGGGAGCCCTGGCTCAAGGGGTGCTCAGATTTTGGCAGCGTATTTAAAGGGATACTATGGTTCGAACTAAAGGCACCTAAAAGAGAATTGCTGGCAGGTTGGGCAAGCTGAGAGAGCAGAGGCAAACAGCTCTGGATAGTCTTTCGCCCTGACTAAAATGGAAGCTAGTTGATTTCCCCTGTTCTGGTCCCCAAGCCCCTGATCCGCATAGTAACTCCAGAAACTTCCTATGCCCCAACCAGGTGCATTTACCAACTGCAAAATCATGGGTTTTGGAATGCACAGGGCTCTGCCCAGTGCATTGAGAATTATGCCCAACCCCAACCCCCAATGATTTTAAGAATGTCGCAATTGAAGGGTCACTGAAAAAAATAAATTGTAGGCTGCTGTATACAGCCTGTTACAAGGATGTTCAGATGTAATGGGAGACATGACACTGAGCACCACACCTGCAAAAGGCCTAAATGAAAAGTGAACATCAGAAGGAGCCCTGGGTTAATTTTGGTTATCAAGATACATTCCCAACAACTGGCAACAACTCTTTTGCTTTCTGAAGATGTTTTCATCCAGAACTCCTGGATCAAGCCAGTGTTCAACAATAGTTATCAAAGCTAGCTCCCAACATCACACCTTTATACTAGGTGACTCCATAGGTTAGTTATAGAGTCATAGAATCAGAATTGTAGAGTTGGAAGGGATTCCGAGGGTCATCTAGTTCAACAATTCAGGAAACTCAGTTAAAGCATCTGTGACAGATGGCCATCCAACCTCCTCTTGAAAAGGAGAGCCATCACCTTCTGAGGGAGACCTGTGCACTGTTGAACAGCTCTTGCTGCCAGAAAGTTCTTCCCGATGTGTTATTGTATCCTGACCCTATTATGAATCTATTCCATTGGGTGGCCTCTCAAGGTCTGCTGTTACCAGAAAAGGGAGAAGAAATGCCCTCTCTCCCCAATGCCATGCACAATTTTCTACAATCTTTAGTCTGAAAGGAAGCTCCACTGAATTCTTCTCAGTAGACATGCCCCGTCCCTGTTTCATTTTGGTTGCCCATTTATGTCCTTTCTCCTAACTCGACTTGAGGTGATGAGGAGGTTGCCCTTCTTGAACCTTCCCTTTCCTCCACAGTAAGAGACGAGAGACTCCCTACACAGACCGCTTGCAGCAGTACATCACCACACGGGGTAAGCGATGGCATAGGAGCTCAGCTCTCTTTTAATAATAGCCTCTTCTTTTTTGGGAGGAGCGTCTTTGTGACTGACTCTGGAGCTTCCCTTCTTCCTCACAGGTCTTGGGGTCAAGTATTACATTGACCCATCCACCTATGAAGATCCCAATGAAGCAATTCGGGAATTTGCCAAGGAAATTGATGTGTCTTTTGTCAAGATCGAGGAGGTTATTGGATCAGGTAATGAAGGAACTATTTTGCTTCTCATCTGCCACATCACATTTCAGTCCTATTTTGCAGAATGCTTGATCTGCCTCAAGCACCATTTGGGCCGCAGTCCTCTATCCACTTCTCTCGGGGTAAGCCCTGTTGAGCACAATGCTCTATAAATCTTTGATTTCTCTAACTTAGTTCTTGGACTGGTGTTCAGATCTTGCTCCATTTGATTAGGGTCTATTCAAGTGCACTTTGGGCCTCTCGTTGATCAATTTTTGCTCTAGACCAGTGGTTCCCAATTAGCCAAGTACTACTGAGGACCCTGTTTTTCAAAAGCCAACCCATGAAAATGTTGATATCTCTGTAGCAGTTTTTGTTGTGTGAATGGTGCCACCATAGTCTCTGCCATGTCTCAGCACAAAACCAAGATGTGCATATTCTGGGCCGTGCTCCTGTACACGTCACATTATCCACGTGAGAGCATGGGACTGCAAACTTTTTTGGAGGGGGCACTGCAGTCACACGCAAGACGCACGTCTGACCTCAGTCTCATGCATATTTGGGTGATGTGCTGTCGCGTGAGATCAAGGCCCCTCTAACTGGGATGTCCCAAACAGTTGCCAGGTATGTGCCATGGGACTCCCTGGGTGGGTTACATGGACCACCAATTAGGAACCACTGCTCTAGAGCTTTCTTTAAGAGCACTTCACTAGAGCTTCATTTCTGCATCTTCACATTGCGGACCTCATCTTGGGTTTGGGAGGGATTAGAGAGGGGTGAATTCTAGGAATATTACCAGGTTCCCTAACACTTTACCTTTAAGTCAACAAGAAGGGATGCAGCAGCGCCTTCTCTCACCCATATTCCTCCACCAGTCCTCTTGCCTGCTCTCCTCCCTTGTCCACAGCGAGGCAAGATTGAACCCCATTCACACATGCACATCCAACTGTGATGCAATCCCATGCCATTGCAGAAGGTGTATGATCCCCAGATCCGTGTAGGCAGGGCTAGTTGTAGGGAAAGAATGGTGGGCTATTGTGCTCATGTCCTGCTTGTGGAATTCCCATGGGCTTCTGGCTGGCTGTTGTGAAAACAGAATGCTGGACCCTTTCATGCAGCAGGGCTCCTCTTCTACTCTTACAACTGCTTAGCTGGCCTCTCATCTTAACCGACCTCACAAAAGGTTGGTTGTGAGGATAACGGCGGAGAGGATTGTGTACTCTTGCCCTGAGCTTCTTGGAGGAAG
Organism: Podarcis bocagei; assembly: GCF_964188305.1. NCBI lineage: Eukaryota > Metazoa > Chordata > Lepidosauria > Squamata > Lacertidae > Podarcis > Podarcis bocagei. Next base: position 34,268,338 of record NC_138143.1, on the reverse strand, counting down.
GGTGGGCTAAAAACACAATAGCCTTTGTAAATAAAAAAAACCAGCAATAAATAAAGCTAAGGGTGCTAGGTGTCTTGAGACATCTAGAGGACAGCAGTGCCTTTGCCCAGTTTCTGTGTCGGCGCCTCCTGATGTCAACTGGAGAACGTGGTTGCTCCTCCTCTGTCTGATGTGGTGTCTTCTCCGTCCCTTACCCCTGGCAGGAGAGTTTGGAGAGGTCTGCTTTGGGCGCCTGAAGCCTCCAGGGAAACGAGAATACACAGTGGCTATTAAGACCCTAAAGGCAGGCTACACCGATGAGCAGCGCCGGGAATTCCTCAGCGAAGCCAGCATCATGGGACAGTTTGAGCACCCGAACGTCATCCGTCTGGAGGGTGTCGTCACCAAGAGCCGCCCTGTCATGATTGTCACGGAGTTCATGGAGAACGGCTCTCTGGATTCCTTCCTCCGGGTATTGCAAACTCAGCTTCCCCACCCCTCTCTTGCCCTTGTCATCTTACATGCCCGTTCACCTCCTCTGTGTCCTCCTTATCTCAAGGCCAGATCACCGGAGGTGCCGCCAGAAGACTGGGGCAAGTGACTACTGCATTGTAGTTGAATGGGCCAGTCAACACACCAGATAGACAAACGTAGGGATTGTGGTCAGAACGTTATTCAAAGTCTCAACCACCTCATATGACAGGAGGGACTTGCAGAGCTCCCTTAACACCAGGAGGGACTAGTCAAGGGGTTCACTCACGTGAAGGAGCTACACACAAAGCCCTGTCACACCACAGCTAAATGATGGTGAGGCACAGCCTCACAAACCCGTCACATATTTATTTAGCATGCTTGTGTGCATTATTATTATTATTATTATTATTATTATTATTATTATTATTATTATTTGCTTTATCTTGCCCAGGGCAACCCAAAGCGACTTACAGCCAAAGTCTCCCCTTAGAATCTGAATCTCCCCTTAGATTTATTGCCAAAGTACGGAATTAAAGGCCACTCTGTAAGAGTACAGTTTCCTTTGAAATTTAGATATAAACAAATCTAAAACTGGAAAATTAAACCTTGGCAGCATGTTTGTTTGTTTGTTTAATTGATTCTGTTTATGAATCAAAGTTATGTTCATTTTTAGATGATAAATTCCGTGCTAGGAAATGTTCGGTTTACTCCGTTCATGCTGCAAAACTATACACACTTCTCTGGGAGTAAGCCCCATTGAACTCGGTGATGTTTACTTGTAAGTAGACATGCACAGGAATGCACTTAAATATGCTTCAGTATTCTGAATTAATATGACAATAATGTCAAACAACTGATCCAAAGAAGTATTCACACCCAGGTATTCAAGTGGTGCATTAAAACATCTGTGCACTGCTGTTTTCGAAGTTATATTAGAAATCATATAAACTAAAGGAAAATGTATACATTTCAATGGCCAAAAATAGATTATATGGCTTGAGAACCTGCAGAAATCTAATAAGAGTCTTTTGAGCTCTAGGATTAAATATCCTAGGCTCATCTTTATGAAGGCCACATAATCAGTATGACTAGGAAGGATGAATCAGTTTGTTACTGGTCTCTGTCACTTCAATGTGTTTGTTCTTTTTTGTCCCTTATCCACATTAATCTGTTTAAAACACACACACAAATGAAAATTCACATTTAGAGATATGTATGTAAGTACATGTTTTAAAATGAATACGAATCTCTAAGTATATTTTCTCTCAAAAAACATTTCGAAATTATTTTTCCCCCGGTGGGGGTGGGGTACGGTTTGAGCTGTGAACATTTGGGAAGTGCTAAGGCCAGTAGGTCACTAAATTCTAATCCACACATTAATCCAGTAGGGGCCGGTCAGATCAGTTCATCTTTGCAATTGACAAATGCTGAATTCAGGCATTCCTGACAAAGAAATATTTTACGTTCTGTGTCTGAATTCCTTTCTTAAGCAGTGCAGTGCTATGCATATTTACTCTGAAGTAAACTCCACTTCCAATCACGATTAACTTACTCCCTAGTAAGTATGTTCAGGATTTCAGCCGAGTGGCATTACCTTGAACCTGCTATTGGAAGAACAGGCACACAAAGAACCCAACGCTTTCTAAAATCTATAGCTGTGATGTTTAGCTTTTGTGTGAGAATCCACCACTGGATCACAACTTAACCTAAAGTGGGAACCTAACCTATAGCAGCACAGCCACTATAGAAGTTTACATTTTAAAAAATGAAGTGGGTTCAGGATTCAGCTAAGTTGCTTGCGTTTCACTTGCGCAATGGGACTTTTCCTGCCCCCTTTCACCCCCCCCCATACCTTAATCCTCCAAATCTGCTCTGAAGGGCTGAGTTGGGGGGACGACCCAGAATAGGTTAATGGGGGTGCAAAGGGGGAGGAGTAGAGAAGCAAAAAGTCCCATTGCACAAGCCGACCTCATTCCGTGCAGGCATACCCCACTGAGCCACACTATGTTGAATTCCATCCTTGGTTCTCCAATAGATGTTTGCTTTAAATCCCAGGCTAAAAGGCACATTATTAAGCTCCATGAGGTTTCCCTGCATCCGTGAATAAACCTCTAACTCGGATAGCTTTAGCTTGAAGGAGCGTGTCCATAACCCATCTAAAATTATCTCTCCTCCCTTGAAGGAATGCACACTGAATGCATTAAAGCAATTAGCAAAGATGGTTGCAATGAACTGAAAATCTTGATTTAATATATTCTTTAAAAAACGTTGGCGAGAAGGTATTGAGGCTGAATGAAACTTTTACAGGTTTTTGAAGATAATGGTGTGTGTTTTTGGACTCCAGAATTTAGAAATATCACCTACAGTTAGAACCAACTTTATAAAATTGTGATTTTATGCCAGATCAATTCAGCTGGCAATTCCACTTCAGCCAGGAGCTTTATTTACTTTTAAATGCTTAATAACTCCAGCCCTTCATCTGATACTGGATTTTCTAATCAGGTATTATGTTCACAGGTCAAGTCTGTATATTTATGCTGGGGTTTTGTAAAACAACAACAGCAATGTCATACTGAATTTTCTAACATATGTATAGTTATTGTTAGAAATCCCTCAAGTAATGAGCAGTTTATTGTTGTGTAGTTAACTGATTCCCATTCCCCCCATTTTATTTGAAGGTATTAATTTCTTCAGATGATCTTGCTTTAATAACATCTCTAAAAGCTTATAACTTTTTTATTTGCCTTTCCAAAAACATTGCCGTCCTTGAAGCTCTGTCCTTTCATCCATTCTCGTTTCCTATAAACCGACTCTCTTCCGAGCCTCCTCCAAATATTTACAATTCCTGGCGCTTCCATGTTGTTTGCATTTATTTTCTAACATTTCTGTTTCTTCAGCAATAAAACATTAGACCCGGTTCTCACTGTGGTGGGGTAACAGAGGCCGGGTTGTACCACATCAGATTGGAGGTGAGGGTTCAGGGTGGGGGGTGTTACACGATTGAATGCTTTTCCTCTCAAAAATAATTACTCCATGTAGAAAACTTAATGGTGAAGATATGCAAGAACCCTTCTCCTTGGTGCATTCATTTTGTTTGGAGGAGCATTCAGTCTTTCGAGCTCCCCATCCCCGTAGTCTGAAGTGGTCAAGCCCAAGCAAATAGCTCATTTAGCCTTCTTGTTTCGCTTCATAAGAATAGCCTCTTAGGGCTTTTCCTATCTTAGAGATCATTGCACTACTAGCTCTGCTTTGATGACATGGGGGGGGGGGACCAAAACCCTGAGGTCACCACTCCGTGTCATAGTATTCAATCACGGCGGCCATCTTTTCCTCCCACCAATGGTCTTCCGTTGGGTCAGGGGATAGGAGGAGTCTCTTGTTAGTCTTCCACTCAGACCCTTCTCTCTTGTATGTGCCGTCCGCAGCAAAAGGAAGGGCAGTTCAGCGTTCTGCAGCTCGTGGGCATGCTACGCGGCATAGCAGCTGGCATGCGCTACCTTTCCGACATGAATTACGTGCACCGGGATTTGGCGGCTCGCAATATCCTGGTCAACAGCAACCTGGTTTGCAAGGTGTCGGACTTTGGCTTGTCAAGGTTCTTGGAGGACGATGCTTCAAACCCAACATACACGGGAGCCTTGGTGAGTTCGCGCTCAGGAAAAGGGCTTGTTCGCCACCCTTCCATATTCAGGCGGACAGGTCCTATAGGAACCAGTTTGTGTTTTGTCAAGGTCAGTTTTGCCGTCAAACTTCCATCTAAAGTGAAATGCAAGCCAATTTTTTAGGGGGTGGGATGTCCCCAGACCAGGGAACTTCAAGGAAAACTTAGGTTATTGGCAGATTTACTGTAACTAGCACTGGGTAGCCAAGTAAGCTGACACACACACACGCATTTCATTCTTTTAAAAAAGCGAAACTCATTCAAATGATTGGATCGACAGGTGTCATGTGTACTAGCCATTAGGTGCCCCTTCCAGTCACAACATAATTGGAGTCGGGGAAGGAACTGGTTGTTCTTTGTTCCACCTGCAACCATACCAGAAACCTGCAGTGCCATCTTTTTCAGAGCTCACCTCGGGGCTGAAAGAAATGGCTTTTGTTTTGAGAGGTGGGGAGAACACTATAAAATAGCTTGTGGCACTTTTCGAATGCAGAAACTGCAGTTGGTGCAGAATGTGTGGCACGATTGCTGACAGATCCTGTCAGCATATTACACCTGTACTCAAAACTCTGCATAGGCTCCCAATTTGTTACTGGGCCAGTTTCAAGGTTTTAATACTGATATATAAAGCGCTTAATACCTTGGAGCCAGTTTACTTAAGCCTTGGAGATGCCTTACCTAATATGTGCCTATTGCACATATTATACAAATGTGATATAATGTTTGTTCCACATTTGTGAAAACAGAACCTTTTAGTGTGACAGAACCTATACTCTGTAAATCTGTCTATTGGCAGTAGCCAGGCAATCTTACTGCTATTATTTTTAGAAGACATCTGAAGACAGCCCTGTATTGGGAAGTTTTTAATGTTTGGTGTTTTATTATGGTTTTATATGTGTTGGAAGCCACGCAGAGTGGCTGGGGCAACCCAGCCAGATGGGTGGGGTATTTATTATTATTATTATTATTATTATTATTATTATTATTATTTATTATGCTTTAGACGCCTACTGAAAACTTTTCCCCGCAAGCCTGCCTGGACTTATAATTTAGTTATTTATAGTTGCTTTAAAAGCTTTTCGTGATTTGTATCTGTTTTTTATCCTGTTTGGCAGTTTTATCGAAGGTTTTTAACATATTGAGCACTAAAATCTTTTATGAAAAGATAATAAAACGCAGTATCAAAAATGAAGAATAATAAAGAGAGAAAAAATATAAAATAGAATACTTATGATCCTTACGAAACACAGTTCTTCAATAATTATTTTATGTATATTTGATTCTAACAGTTTTGTGGGTTTTGCTGCGTTTTATCAATTTATGTTCACCACTTAGAAATATTTATAGACTACTTAATCAGAAAACTCTCTAAATAAGCATATAAATAGCATCTTTTCCGCCAAATGTCAAGGCCGAATGTGCCTTAAACACACTTGTTTTGAGTTGATAAATATTCCCTGCTTACTCATTTTCTTCCTCGTCCTCCTCTAGGGCGGCAAGATCCCCATTCGCTGGACAGCCCCAGAGGCCATCCAGTATCGCAAATTCACATCCTCAAGCGACGTCTGGAGCTACGGCATTGTGATGTGGGAGGTCATGTCCTATGGCGAAAGGCCCTATTGGGACATGTCCAATCAGGATGTAAGTCCTAACATGGAGCAGACGCTGCTTTCCATCTACTCATGGTGTTGCTGGTGGGAGACCTTCATCCATGCCACAGTGGGACTATCTATATCCTGACCTACATGTCTTGATGCATTGCAGGTCATCAATGCTATTGACCAGGACTATCGCCTGCCCCCTCCCCCAGACTGCCCCACTGTCTTGCACCTCCTGATGCTGGACTGCTGGCAGAAGGAACGGGTCCAGAGGCCCAAATTTGAGCAGATCGTCAGCGCCCTAGACAAGATGATCCGCAAGCCGTCTGCCCTCAAAGCTACCGGCACAGGAAACAGCAGGTGAGACGGGCTCACATGGGATGGGAGTAGACTCTGGAGTACGATCCGCAAGCAGAAGGGAGGGAGGGAAGAGCTGCAATTCAAAACTGGGAAGCGACTGATATTTATTTGATGGGTTGACCTGGAATCTGGTGCCTCCCGCAGACAAAAATATTTTTTCATCAAGAAACCCAGAAAACACACACACGTTATGTTTGAAATGTATCGCAGCAGCTCACTTTGCATAGTGATTTGCGACAGCAAAAGTTCCGTTTTCAGATGCTTTACAGTGCCTGGGTTAGCACAGGAAAAGAAGTCCTTTAACATTTGAGCTTGGGTGATAAGTAGAGTTTTGAGTGTACATCACAGCAATGTGGGAGAGGAGGATGGTAATCATAGACTCATAGAATTGCAGAGTTAGAAAGGACTCGTAAGGATCATCTAGTTCAATTCCCGACAATTATGCAGCTATCCCACACAGGGATCGAACCTGCAACCTTGGTGTTATCAGCACCACACTCTTAACCAACTGAGCTATCTAGGCATGACACTCCTTGGCTCATGGAAGACCCAAGAATGTCTCCAGTATTTGAGCCTTCACAGGGCACAGTGTATTCTCTCCCAAATGTATCCTGATAGCTCCAAAAGAAGCCGATGCAAAATAACCATAACACTTAGCTCTTTTACATAGTACTTTCCCCAGGCATGGAGTACACATCATAGTACAACAACCCTGGCATGTAGGTCTGTGTTGTTATCCCTATACTGAAGATTGAAGGGCTGAAGTTAAGGTAGAAGAATAGTTTGCCTAAGGCCTCGGGTCATAATGGAGGTGAGATTTGAACCAGCGTAGGGGTGCCAACTTGAATAAAATCTTGGGGTAGGTAGATCACAATATGTGCCACATGCGCACCATTTGAGTGGCAATGCCCATCAACTTTGGAGGGCCCGATCCCCTCTAATATTTTATTAGGCAGGGGGGCTGAAGGGACCCCAGCCCCTAGGAATTGGCTGCTATAAACCAGGGATTTTCCGATCCAGAGTTCAGACTCTCAGCCACCCCACACTATAGCAGGTCTGTTATTGTCAAAAAGATACTGTGCTTCTTTAGTGGAACAGCAGCATGCAGACTCCCTGGGTCCCTGATTGGGATGCTAAGCAAGGAGAGTCCCTGCACTGAGCATGGTGTGGCTGAATGGGGCAGATCCCAGCAGGTGAAGAAGGGCGAAGGTGCTGAAGGAGCAAGCAAAATGGGCAAAGGAAGAAAGGCTTTTCTCTTGGGGGAAAGCTGGGGAGAGTTCTCAGCATGAGCTGGCAAGGATGTGTTTGGAAGCTGCTGTGTTCCCATCTGCCTTTCCCAGCTACACAAAGCCAGATGCTTGGTGTCCCGAGGGAAAGATTCAGCCCGGATTAGATGGCCCCACATCTATGGAAGGAAATGCATCCGGTTAGCATGGAGGGATTTTCCCATGGGTATAACAAGGTTTCATCCTTTGCAGGAGAAGAGGGCCTACTTCTGCAGAGTTTTTATTTTTTTTAAAAAAACAAAAACTGATCCAGTGCTGGAAGAGGCCTTTACTTACAGCTCACACTCTACGAGGAGGAAAAGCAGAAAATGCTGTGCCTTGAAAATTGAGTGGGGAGCCTTCAGGCTATGTGGTTTTTGTTCCTTTGAGTACCAAATCCACATGTTATGCAGCAGTCGCATTTCCTGCAGATGCACCTGTATGTTATTGGTAATTTTTGCAATAAATATGCAAAGTGGAAACAGAAGGCACCAAAACCATCAGTGCAGTCCTAAACATGTTTATTCAGAAAAAAGAGTTCCACTGAGTTCTGTGGAGCTTCTTCTCAGCTCAATGGATATGATTGCAGCTTTGGTGGAGGGGCACTGCAGGGCTGTAGTCAACAATGCCCCCCTTTGCACATCCATTGCATGTTTGAGGATTCATAGCCTTCTCCTTAAACATCCCAAATGGCTGCCTTTCAGTATATGACTATCGATATTTTCTTGTGCCCATTTTGAATGTATTTTCTTCTTCGTAGACCGTCCCAGCACCTGCTGAGCAACTCACCCCCAGACTTCCCCTCACTTACGAATGCCCACGAGTGGTTGGATGCCATTAAAATGGGTCGCTACAAGGAGAACTTTGACCAGGCCGGCCTGACCACATTCGATGTCATCTCACGCATGACTCTAGAGTAAGAGCCACATCTCCTCTTGAGCGGCAGCAAACCTGGTAGTTGTACCCAACTAAATCTTTGCAAGTGCAGAAGGACTTCTGCAAGCAGAAAGGAGTGTCTCCCTTTCTCTCCTTCCTCTGTGTGCCGGGGGGGGGGGGAGAGAGTATCTCCCAACCCAACCCCAACCCCCAAGCACACTTGGGAGCAGGATGAAGAGACGGAGTGGAAGTTCCATTGCACTCCCAAAAGTTATTTAGCAATTTCAGTTTAAGTTGGATACAATCCTGGGTTTAATGGGAAGCTGCAACAGTATTGACTCTCTGATGAATGTGCCTGTATGATGCGTGTATTTGCAAACTCGTATTCATATCCATCACATATTTTGTAATCTCAGAAATAAGTTAAAATAAGAGCTCTGTAGCTGTTCGTATACTGTACTTAGTTCACATTATCATGTAAAAATGCAGTCCTTCCTCCGTATATTTCCTTTTCCCTAATAGCACCTTCTGTGTCATCCCACTCTGTTGGGTTTTCCTTATTGCCCTTTGTTCTTTTTAACAGGGATGAACATGCATCACCCTCTCTGTGTGTCCTAAATGTCTCAGCTCCTAAATTCTAATTTGATTCAGTGGTTTTCTAAAAAGCCTGTCCATACTGGAGCATCTGCAGGATGCTGTGGCTTCAACTTCCTTCAGTTCTTTTGCAGCTCCCCCCACCCTTCTATATTAGTCTTGCAGACATTTGTATCGATAAAACAATGCAGAAGAATTGCAAGGTGGATGTGTAGCAGAGCATTCCCAATGTCACATTCCTTTTTCTGGAAGGATTCCCTTACCTAACTGTCAGGGGTTTAGGTGCAGAGGCACGGGCAAGGGAGGAAACAGAGAGCGAAGGGGAGGAGACAGAGGAAAGGATGAGTGATGACGACGACCCGAGATCTCCCAGTCTTTCCAGTGAATCAGAGGATTCACAGAAAGGAGCACCAGTGGCCAGGGCAAGGGGGGAGTCTAGGGAGGCACCCCAGGAAGATAGAGCCAGAGGAGACTCAGGGGGGAGCAGCTGGAAATCGGGACCAGCGTCACCGCCAGGAAGCAGGGAAGAGGAAAGGAGCCAGGAGGGAAGCGCTGGCAGCTCACCACAGGAGGGAGGGCAGGAGTCAGGAGTGGCCACACCTCCATCGGGGAGCGAGGAAACGGTTAAGAGGAAAGTGGAAGGTTGGGCGCGCGCGCCAAGTTCAAATGCAGAGGAAGGCGGCGCAGTGAGCAGCCCCGAAAGGGAACCGGGTCCTAAAGCCCGGCGCAAGGAGGCAGAAGGGTCCGGGTCAGCGTCAGAAGAATCCCGGAAGGAAGAAGCCCCGGGGGGTAGAGGGACCCAGAGGAGGACAGTCAGGAGGAAAAGGTGGAGCAAGGCTAGGATATTAAGTTGGTGCGCACGGGGCGGAGACTCAGACGGAGCCTCGCCGATCTAGCTAGTAGACGTAGAGTTGCAGACAGCAGCGTGAGAATGGAAACTGTAATTCAATAAAGACTTTTACTTCATGACCGCTGGCTAGCGTGATCCTCTGTGAGCTAGGATCTTGAAGCAGCTCTGACAGTAGGCTCCGTCTCGACATTGTGGGCATCTGCAGCCTCGAGGAGGGGAGAGAAACAGGCGCCCACTAGCGAGCTCACGAACGGCAAGAGACATGACGGCTGAGCAGCAGATAGAGGACCTCAGAAAAGCAGTGGCACAACTGAACGCCGAGGTTCTCGCATCCAGGAAGAGAGAGGACGAGGCAGCTGCCGCCTGCAGGGATCTCCAGGTCAGGTTAGACGTACTGGCAAAGCAACCACCCCGGCAGGAGGGAATTGGGTTGGCGAGACGGACAGGCGGGCTGCTCTCTCACTTCGATGGGAACCTGCAACAGTATCCCAACTTTAGAGCCGACGTACTGTGCGCACTGCAACTGTTGCATAAAGACTTTAGAGATGAACAGGAGAGAGTGGGGTTCATCATGTCCCATCTGCATGGGGAGGCGAAAGCATGGTTGCGCAATTTATGGAGAGATAACGATCCGGCGCTCCAGAATGCAGATGCCTTTATTAAAGCGATGGATGGGTGTTTCTTATCAAGTATTGACATTGATCTTGCACGGAAGGAGGTGCATGGGCTGAGACAAGGGAGGGCCAGCGTCAGACAGTATCATGCACGCTTTTTCGCCTTGGTCAGCGCCCTGGAATGGGACAGAGATTCGGCTCCTGTAAGAGACCTCTTTTGGGAGGGACTGCACAACTCGATTAAAGATGAGATAGCGAGGGGGGAGAGACCCCGAACCACCCAGGAGGTCGTTCAGAGGGCACTGGCAGTGGGGGTGAGGCTGGAAGGACGTCCGTGGAGCAAGGACGAAGGACGTGGAGGGCGCGAACCAGCCGGGGGCCCCTCCTTCTTTCCCAGAGAAGCAGCGCGAACGCAATCCACGCCTCCGCCAGGAGGAGGAGCCGAACCTATGGAGGTTGGAGGTGCAAGGGCTCAGTCAGCAACCAGAGCCCTAGCACCGGCAGCAGTGAAGGCGAAGCCTCCTAGAGGGACCAGGAAGTGTTACGTCTGTGAGCAGCCAGGGCATATGGCGAAAGAGTGTCCCCAGAGGCCCCACAAGCTTACTGCAGCCTCAGCAATGGTGACTGCAGCAACGCAGCAGGGAGGACCACAGCAGGGAAACGACGATGTCTGGCTGGAGGAAGAGGCACTGGGGCCCAGCCAGACGTGTTAGTGACGCAGTCCCCAGAAATTTTACAGCCAGTGAACCCCCTCCCGCCCAAACCAGTAGTGAGGCTCACAGCATCTCTCCAGCTGCCCAATGGAATCACCATGGACGTGCCAATCACCATCGACTCCGGCAGCAACGCGGACTTTATAGGGCAGGAATTTGTCGACAGGCACGCTGTGCAGTTGCTGCCGGCCACACTGCCCCTGCAGGTTGTCACGGTGGATGGCAGGGAGCTGCTAGGGGGGCAAGTGGTGAAGCAGACGCCACCAATGGTGATGCGACTTGGGAATCACAGGGAAGTCATCAGCTTCAACGTCACTCAACTGTCTGACACGCCCATTGTATTGGGTATGAGTTGGCTGGACAAGCACAGCCCAACGATGGCTTGGTTCCAGAGGCAGCTGGTCTTCGGCTCTTCCTTTTGTGCTGAACACTGCATCGTACCCAGGCAGGAAGGAGAGGAAGAGGAGTCACAGCTGCTGCTAGGCACGCTGCAAGCGATTCCCCACAAGTACGCAGAATTTCTGGAAGTTTTCTGCGAGAAGGAGGCGGACAGGCTACCCCCTCACAGACCATATGACTGCAAAATTGACCTGCTGCCGGGGGCGGCGCTGCCTAAAGGGAAGCTGTATTCCATGTCTGAGGACGAACTGCAGGAACTCAAAGACTTCATCGATCATAATTTGGAGCGCGGTTTCATCCGGGAGTCTAAGGCAGTGGGGGGCAGTCCTGTATTCTTTGTTAAGAAGCGAGACACGCCCCAAAAAAGACTCGTAGTGGATTACAGGATTTTGAACAGTGTGACCAAGCCGTCGGACTTCCCCATGCCCCGCATCGACGACCTCCTGGCGAAGGTACGGAAGGGAAAGGTGTTCACCAAGTTGGACCTGCGGGGGGCGTACAACCTCATTCGCATGCGGGAAGGTGATGAGTGGAAGACAGCCATGTTCACGCCACTGGGTACCTACGAATACAGAGTTATGCCTTTTGGACTGCAAAATGGCGCTCACGTTTTTCAAGCATTTATGCATCACGTGTTGGCGGGACTTCTCTACAAGACGTGCGTCTGTTTCTTGGATGACATCCTGATCTTTTCGGAGTCGCAGCAAGAACATGACAAGCACGTCAAGGAAGTGCTGGGCAGGCTAAAGCAACACAGGCTCTACGCCAAGCTGGAGAAGTGCCAATTTGACGTGCCGGAGGTGGATTTCCTGGGCTACAAGCTGTCTGCCAAGGGGCTCGCCATGGACAGCGCCAAGGTTCGAGCGGTGTTGGATTGGAAGAGCCCACGCAACCGGAAGGAGGTCCAACGGTTTGTCGGCTTTGCGAACTTCTATCGCAAGTTTATCAAGGGCTTCGCGATGCAGACGGCGGCCATCACTGACACCCTTAGCTCCAAGAAGAAGAAGTTCATCTGGACAGAGCAGGCGGAGCAGTCCTTTCAGGCCCTCAAGCGTCTCTTCGCGTCGGAAGAGCAGCTGCTTCATGTCAACCCCAGCATGCCGATGAGGGTGGAGACAGACGCTTCGGACAGAGCAGTGGGGGCGGTCCTGCTGCAGAAGGACCCGCAGGGCGTGTGGCGGCCGGGAGCGTTTTACTCCAGGAAGCTCAGCAAGTCCGAGCAGAACTACACCATATGGGACAGGGAGTTGCTGGCCATTCATGCAGCGTTCAAGGCGTGGAGGCACTTTCTGATCGGCGCCAAGCACACGGTGCAGGTTTGCACGGACCACAAGAATCTGGAACACTGGCGCACGGCACAGTTCCTGAACCAGAGGCAGATACGTTGGGCTGAGTTCTTTGCGGACTTCGACTTCCGAATAGAGTATGTCCCGGGGGACACCAACATCATGGCAGACGCTCTCTCCCGCAAGCCACAGTATCTGGAGGACGCAACACCAGCGGCCGCCATGCACATCTTTGCACCGACAGTGTGGGCGTGCGCCGCGGCGACCGTGGACCTAGAGGCGGTGCGGCGAGCGTTGCAGGGGGACTCCTTCGCACAAACGAAGATGGCAGAGGTGCGAGGGGGCAAGGCAGCGGCCGACGGTTTCCAGCTACGAGATGGCTTGCTCATCCGTAAAGGGGCCATCTACGTGCCGGGTGACGAACTTCGAGCCAAGGTGCTACAGCAGCTGCACGACGCACCCACGGCCGGGCACTTTGGCAAGGAGAAGACGGTGGAATTAGTAGCCAGGGATTTCTGGTGGCCTGGAATGAGAGGGGAGGTCGCAGACTACGTAGCGAGGTGTGACACCTGCCAGAGGGCAAAGCCGGTGCACAAACCGCCGGCTGGACTGTTGGAGCCGCTGCAAACTCCGGTCGAACCTTGGGAAAGGGTGGCTCTGGACTTTGTCACGGATCTGCCCAGCTCAAGGGGCAAGACGGCAGTGTTGGTGGTGGTGGACCTGTTCTCCAAGATGGCGCATTTCATTCCGTGTGCTAAGGTGGCCACGGCGGAGCAAACCGCCAAACTGTTCATAGACCACGTGTTCAAGGTTCACGGTCTGCCACGGTCTATTCTGTCCGACCGCGGGCGGCAGTTCATCTCGAACTTCTGGCAGAAACTGATGGGCTTCCTAAACGTCAAGATCAATCTGGCGTCGGCGAGACACCCGCAGACCAACGGGCAAGCGGAGCGAGCCAATGCCATCATGCAGCAGTACCTGAGATGTTATGCAAACCAACAGCCTGCGACGTGGGTAGATTACCTGCCGCTTGCAGAGTTTGCCTACAACAACACGAAGCACGTATCCACGGGCGTCACGCCGTTCTTCGCCAACAACGGGCGGCACCCTAGAACCTTTCCGGGACTGGAATGCAGGGGAGAAGGGGAGCCGCAGTCAGCAGATGCGTTCGCGTCGGAGCTGCAGGAAGTCCACGATCAGCTGCGGCGCCACCTGGAGCTGGCTAAACACGCATACAAGGTACAAGCGGACAAACACAGAAGGGTTGGCGAACAGCTCCACGTGGGAGACTGGGTCTGGTTAGCAGCCCACGCAGTGCCGGCCAGGTCGTTGGCCAAGAAGAAACTAGGGCATAAACAACTGGGGCCCTACCAAGTCGAAGAGCAGGTCAACCCGGTGGCTTTCAGGCTGGCGCTTCCGGAGGGTTCCAGAATGCATCCGGTGTTCCACAGATCGGTGCTCACTCCCTACAAGGCACCGCACAGGTTCCAGGAACCCGGAACGGCGCCGAGTCCGCTCAGAGAAGGAACGGGGTACGCGGGAGTGGCACAGGAGGAGCGCATCAACGAAGTCACGGAGATTTTGGACTCCAGATGGGGGGAAGAGGGAGTAGAATACTTTCTCGCCAGGGAGGGCACCCCGGCCAGTGCGAACAGCTGGGTGCCGGGCTACGCTTTAGACGAACCTCTGCTCAAAGACGAGTTTCATGCCCTCTTCCCACATAGACCTATGCCAGCAGACTTTTTCGACGACTGGCTTTTCACGCCCACGCTTTCGGACAGCACGTTCAGGGGGTTCGACTCGGACGAGGAACCAACACGAGACGTCCGTTCCCCGGAGGGGTCACCCTCGGGATCGGTCTCAGAACCCTCGTATTGGTGGGACGATAGGCCGGAGGAGCAGTTCCGCAGGAAGTGGCTGGACTGTTCCGGCCGAGCAACGCCGCCTGGAGGAAGTGCGGGAGAGACGGACATGGACATTTTCGGGGACGACCCTGGTTTCGAGCACGGCGGCACAGAGATGGAAGAGGAGGTGACTGTCGTCAACGAGAGCAGAGAGGAAGACCTGGAAGAGTTCCGCTGGAGGCCTGCCACGGGAAGCGACCGATATCCGACGTTCGTCCCTTTGCAACAGCAGCCCCCAGCTCCAGCACCGGAAGGAGGGGAGGGGGGACTGGGGGGCTTCGAGGGGGGGATGGATGTCAGGGGTTTAGGTGCAGAGGCACGGGCAAGGGAGGAAACAGAGAGCGAAGGGGAGGAGACAGAGGAAAGGATGAGTGATGACGACGACCCGAGATCTCCCAGTCTTTCCAGTGAATCAGAGGATTCACAGAAAGGAGCACCAGTGGCCAGGGCAAGGGGGGAGTCTAGGGAGGCACCCCAGGAAGATAGAGCCAGAGGAGACTCAGGGGGGAGCAGCTGGAAATCGGGACCAGCGTCACCGCCAGGAAGCAGGGAAGAGGAAAGGAGCCAGGAGGGAAGCGCTGGCAGCTCACCACAGGAGGGAGGGCAGGAGTCAGGAGTGGCCACACCTCCATCGGGGAGCGAGGAAACGGTTAAGAGGAAAGTGGAAGGTTGGGCGCGCGCGCCAAGTTCAAATGCAGAGGAAGGCGGCGCAGTGAGCAGCCCCGAAAGGGAACCGGGTCCTAAAGCCCGGCGCAAGGAGGCAGAAGGGTCCGGGTCAGCGTCAGAAGAATCCCGGAAGGAAGAAGCCCCGGGGGGTAGAGGGACCCAGAGGAGGACAGTCAGGAGGAAAAGGTGGAGCAAGGCTAGGATATTAAGTTGGTGCGCACGGGGCGGAGACTCAGACGGAGCCTCGCCGATCTAGCTAGTAGACGTAGAGTTGCAGACAGCAGCGTGAGAATGGAAACTGTAATTCAATAAAGACTTTTACTTCATGACCGCTGGCTAGCGTGATCCTCTGTGAGCTAGGATCTTGAAGCAGCTCTGACACTAACCATTAGCAAATTTCATACGAACTTCCTGCCTTTTATTTGCTTATTTAATTTTCAAACATATAAACCTTTTCTGTTGTTGAAGGTTTTGACTTGACGAGGAAAAAACCAGCCGAATCATTATTTATTTACCTTTGTAAAAATAACATATGTGAGTTTGGCAACGCAGAGAACAAAAACCCCATCTAAGTTCTTCCTCCCTTTTTTCCTTTTCCTTTTACTTCCAGGGACATCCAGCACATTGGCATCAGCCTAGTTGGCCATCAGAAGAAGATTCTCAACAGCATCCAACTCATGCGCGTGCATCTCAATCAGCTGGAGCCTGTTGAGGTCTGACACAGAGAGCACACGCCAAGGACTTGGATACTGAAACGAACCTTTTGTTGTAAAAGGGAGACAGAGGAGTAAGTTTCAAGCATTGATGGAGGGTGCATGAGATGTTGCCCTCCACATCACCGACCGGCGCTCTTGGAGATTTGTAGGGTTATTTTTTTTGTTGTTCGGGGTTTTGTTTTTTTAAAAAAAAAACCATAACTTGAGACACTACAAATCCTGTGGTATTTAGATAAGGGTTGACTTGTACATTGAAGTGGGTTGGGGAATTAGTACACAGGGTAGAGCTGGAAGGATAGTTTTGGAGTTCAAAATGAACCTGCTGCCATTTCTATGCCTGGGCCGGCCGGCGGGCTTTGTACTTTGGGTTGGCAGCCTCTCAAAGACGTCTCTTGAGCCGGATCAGGCACAATATAGAGTTGAAACTGAAAGCCGACAGACTCTCGATGCCAAAAAGAAATCCCTTTGAAGCTTTTGTTCCAACCAGGGGGATTTGGTTCTGAGAAAAGCAGCAAGCCTCACCGCCCCACATCCTCGTTGTGGCAAAGACAGCTGTACAGCGACGCAAGATGGCATCTCAGACAGTGAGTTTTAGGCACCAATCATAGGGTGGCAACGCGGGAAGCAAGCAGACCTGACCCATTTGGGCACAATCCACAGGGGTGGTCTCCAGCTCATTTTGAGTGGGACTTGCACCGGAGGACTTCACAGGGTGGGTTGGGCCCTGTATTAATTAGGGAGGGGGGCATTTGGGTTTTCCACCTCAGGCACCAAAACATTCAGGGGCAGCTATAGGTCCTGCATTCATCCTCCCAAAGGAGGGAACCAGGATAGCAGCTTTTTAGTAATCAGGTACTGGGAAAGGGATGAGATTCTGTTTAGAGAGCAGAAGGTTCCTTCTTGGCAGTTTCCAGCTGGATATTCATACCACCAGAAATGAAATAAAATATTTGACAGAGGAATTAAGTGTGTTCCCTAGGCTTTATTAGATGAACACACTGATCTGCTTCTGATCCAATGCCAGCACTTTTTAGATGCATTTTTCGATGCTGAACACAGGCAGCAGTGTGGATGGACCAGTTTGTACTTTGCATTATTTTTACCACTCGCCCTCCTTGAAAAAGTGCCTGGATCAGATGCAAAAGTGCAGTGCTCAGGAGGGGCATTGGAGAGCCAAGGAGATTGCATATATGTTGAGCATCACCCATGCATGGAAGTCCACTTCCATGCGCAGCTCTGCACTGTGGCCTCAAGGTAATTCACTACATTTTAGCAGTGTGCCTTTAGCAATTGGTTTCAGTGAATGTATATTCCTCCATCATGCATTTGATGCAGGGGGTTGGAATGTGTGCAGAGGAGGGCATATCACCCCACAGCTCAATCAAATCTGTACGCATGCATTGCAGCAGGTAAGGGGGGACCTCTTGGGTGATCCTGCTGCCCAAGGTCTCTGGATTAATGGAATAAGTATGAAGGCAGAAGTATAAATTGCCACTGGGAAGAAATTGGCATCCAAGTTCTGGTGTGCTAGAAAATGTTGGCAGTCATATTTTTAAAGCATTACAGTGTTAACATTTGAACATGCAAAACAAGGGTCACTACGCTGTTATTGAGCGGGTTCTTTCCAGAAAGGCAGCCTAGAACCATCTAAAATAAATAGACTTGTGCAGACGTAGCATTTAAAAAAATGTATTTTGTAACAGGAGCTTTAGAGAAAATGTTCAATAATGGATCCATATGAACCCAGGACAAAGGAATCTCTGGATTTCGTATTTAACATAGCTCAGGTTTAAAATTATAATTACTTCAACCAAGACATAGATTGCACACGCCATGTTTGCAAACAACACAATACAGAATGGACACCGCACTCTTCTAAAGTTACCCTCTGACACCAAAATTAAACTTAAAGAATTGAAGGTCTCGGCGGAACATTCAATTGAATTTGACAACAGAGACCTAGGAAGATGAAGGCAAAATTCACATGTACAATTAAACAGGGAAATGAGGTTTAAAGTATCACTAACAAGGTGAGCACTGACTGAGCTAGCTCCCTGTTAATTTTCTCCACCAACCTTTTCATAAACTTCAGCCTCAATGGTAGGCAATGGCATTTTTTTTTAAAAAAAGAATATAATTAATCAAATTAGCAGCGATCTACTTTCTTCCACCAGAGAGGTGGCAATGATAGCCCCAGAATGCTTCCTCATTTCACCCCCGGTAACGTATAGATAACTAAAACATGTCATGTGACACCCCCTTGTTGCAAGCTTCTCTGCCCCTCTCCCTTCTACTTCACAGACAGGGTAGGTAGCAGAAGATGCTATGCTATCTTGTCACGTTCCACATGTTAGTTTACTAGACAGGCCCCAAAGGGCAGCTGAGACCCAGGGTTGCCGTTTCCGGCAGTAGCCGTGCAATCTCTGCATTGTCACATTTCACCAATAATAAGGCAGGCAGGCAGGAATACTGATCTCCTGGAAGAAACACCGAAGAGGAGACGAGAGATGATAAATGGGTTAAAATATAAATTGCACAAGGAACAGTCTGAAGCAGGGGTGGGGAGAGTGAGTGCAAGCAAGACTGAGCGGAGAGAACAAAGAGAGAGAGTGTAGAGCACAAAGCAACAAGCAGCCAAAGATGGAGCTCAGAGCAAGAAAATGAAAAGCCAAAGAGCAGAAGACAGTGCACAGAGCACGAGACAGCAGAGTGCGAGAGAGCATGCAGAAAAATGACGCGCTGCCCCAAACCTGAAGAAAATGAGCTTCTGATCAGAAGAAGCAGCCGCAACAGACCTTAAAAACACTCCTAAAATCAGAAAGCTGCCTGCAAACTGCAAAGCTATTCCCTTTTTACATCCAAGGGCAGGGCCAGGAGGCCGAGGTTTCGGTTGCCCAAGTCTAGATTTAAACTATGTGTTAGTAACTAACTCCATACTGTTCAGCTCAGCTGAGCAGTGCAACACATTCCCCAAGGAAGGGGCTGAATGTCCTTCATTTACCAGCTCCTAGGAGTCTCGGGGGTGGAACCAGATGCTACAAGGAGCAATCGCAAAAAGGGGGGATGAAAAAATGCACAAAATGACCCGTCTCTCTCTCTCTCTCTCTCTCTCTCTCTCTCTCTCTCTCTCTCTCTCTCACACACACACACACACACACACACACACTTACATGCTACACATGACCAGGGTGAGAAGAGGCAAAGCAGCAGCAACACAGGACAGCAGCATCTCCATCCTTCTTGCCATAGCTGCTGTTCCCCACCCCCCTTGGATTTACCTTTCACTACTGGCAAAGGTGTGGTGAACTGTATCCCAGCGGGACTAGCTTATTCCTTAGAATCTCTTCTTGCTCTCGACAGCCATATATAAACTTAAGGATATTACCAGCTCTTGACCCCACCTGGAGTTCCATGAAACATGCAGTAGTGGCTGCAGGAGGAAATCTATTCTCCAAGAACACAAGAAAAGTTAGACCCAGTGTTCTCTCAATCACCACTCAAGGTATAAGATCTGCAACACTCGTGGGAAGTTCTGGGTGGGAAGTGTCTTTGTCCTCAAAGGATGCTACAATCTTGGTCATCTCCCAAGAAGTTCTCCTGGACTTGTAACAATTATCTGATGCTGGCGTGCTTGCTTGCACTTCCACCAGAGAAGACCTTCCCGGGTCTTCTCCTTGCAGCAATTGTGGGCTCCAAACTATCAACAGTCATTTGACAGTTGTCAGTGCCAGAGAATTTTAAATACGTGTGGCCATTACAATAGCCCTGAGTGGCCTCTAGCCCCTATGTCACAAGGAGACGCTTCCACAGGCACAAGGGCAACAGTTCCCGCGCTCACACATGGTAGACCTCTTCCTCTTCCATAGCATGGTTGGTGTATCCTGGAAGCTGGACCAAAGTGTTGCGCCTTATGATGTCCCAGCCGCAGTTTGAGCTCCTCCGCGATAAATTGGGTGTGTCAGAAGGAGTGCCGATGGGCACCTGCCTCGTTGAGCAAGTCTGTCCGCCATCTTCTGCCCCCGCTGGCAATTTGCGCTTCAGGTACTTTTCAAAGGCATCCCTTCGGTGGGGCTCAAATGTTTTAGGCTGCTTCGGCTGCCGGTTTTCACAACGACTTTCAACCCTGCAGGCAAGAGAGAAACAAAAAGAGGAAACGGTTTACTGCCCAGGTTTGGTCCTCGTTCCAAGCTGAAGACAAAATAACTTTGTTGTGGCTAACTGTAATGTTAAATCAGCATGGCCAACTGTAGCATTAAAAACTTGTCAAAAACCTGAGCCAAAGGTGTATAGGAGACTATCGGGCACAGTATTGCCTTTACTCTAGACTCATAACTAGAAATATCCTTGAATCTTCTTCTGGAAAACAGCTGGAGAAACCTAGTGAAATGAAAGCTAAAAATCCAGAGAAGCCAAAACCACTGCTAAACTTGGAGTTGGGGGAGCAGGATGGACCAAGATGCTTTACTTTTGTTTTGCCTTATTTAAAATTTTGTGAATTCTATGAAAGGCCTTCTACCTTTCCCCCATAACTGATGCACTATGTCCTTGTTTTTAAATTCTGAATCAGGAGAGAGGGGAAATCTGTTCTCCTTGCTCCAACTCCCCTAGCACAGCAGCAGCAAAGAGAAGGCAATCATCTTTGGCCAATTTCTCTCCCCATCATCTGGCACTTTTACTATACAGTGCATAAATTTAACCTGTGGGATTCATTTGCACAAGATTCGCTGGAAGCTAAGTAGGCCAGAATTAATTATGCATGTGATCATGACCAGTAAGAGCTCAACGCAGATTAGCAAGAAGACAATACAGCTATGATTATACTCCACGAAGGCCATTTTCTGAATGGCAGTTTACAAGAGCCCACTAACCCTGCTGGCAGGTCCATTCATTCCCCCTCCAAACTACAGGGGTGCAGAATGAGACAGGAACCAAGAATAGATTCCCTGCACAAATGCAGAATCCTCTACAGAGCCAGTGCCCTGTGTATGATCTGCCCCCATAACCCAGGACTATGTGCCACCACCACCCCAAAGAACAGGACTAAAAAGAACATGTCACACCCCACATTTCCCTCTCTTCCAAATGCCGTGCCAAAACCATTTCTGCATTAATATAATCATAGGGTCTTGGAAGTGGCTGCCATTTTCAGCGATTTTTCAAAACTTGTGGAAAAATATGTTTGCATTATTTTGTTGCTGTTGCTCTTCGTGGCTCCATTTTGCTGCTTCTAGCTCCTTGTAGTCTTCAGCTTCATGCACCCACAAGTGCCACTTTGTTCTGCTGGCTGTGACGGCAACCCCCATGATTTGTTCAATGATATAGTCAAGTACCTGGATAGCTCAGTTGGTTAGAGTGTGGTGCCGATAATGCCAAGGCTGCAGGTTTAATCCCTGTGTGGAACAGTTGCATTGCAAGGGGTTGACCCAGAGAAGCCTCAGGGTCCCTTCCAACTCTACAATTCTATGTAACAATGCTATGTTTCATGTGGTGAAATCATGAGCACACAGCATCACACAGGGTTGCGACAGCCAACTGGGCAAATTCTTCCGTGAGGGCAATGAACAATAAGGCCAGTGGTATTAAGCAGCAGCCAAGGGGGAGAAAGGAGTCACTGGAATAGCAGCAGAACAATGCAAATTATTACTGTGAGTGCGTTGGATTTTGAGGCCGAAGCCCAGGATCCCTTGCAGCAGAATAGGAAGGAGGGCCCTCAAATACAAGACAGTCTCTGGATAATCACATTTTGACGGGAGTGATGCTGCCTAAAGAAAAAGCATCCCTGGGAGAGCATTAAGTCCACAGAATAAAACTGCCCAACTTGCATCATTGCAAATGCACTATTTTCTGAGCAAATATTGAAATCAATGAACGTTATTTGCAATCATCCTTCCCTGCCCCCTTGCTGGTTGCTTCAGATTTGACCTTTAAGAGTAGCAAACCTATCTGATAATGCAGTAAGGTTGCTTTGGGATATGGCGTTGTATTTTCACCCCTTGGCAGAGTCGTTTACAGTACAGTGGTACCTCGGGTTACATACACTTCAGGTTACAGACGCTTCAGGTTACAGACTCCGCTAACCCAGAAATATTACCTCAGGTTAAGAACTTTGCTTCAGGATGAGAACAGAAATTGTGCGGCGCAGCAGCAGCAGGCTAAAGTGGTGCTTCAGGTTAAGAACAGTTTCAGGTTAAGAATGGACCTCGGGAACCATTTAGGTACGTAACCAGAGGTACCACTGTATGTTCTATACAAATATCCATGGGCTTCTCTGACTAGCTGCGGTAGTGAAATTGTCCAGTTACTAACCAGAAAAAAATACGTTAACAGGCCACTTGTGCATTTGTCCCACAAAATGAGTGGCTCAACCTTTATCTCAAAACGATGGCCGTCCTTTGGCAGTTGCCCCATTCAAGTGTTCTAAAAACCTCATGTGATGTGGGGCAAGTGGGGCTGACCTACTGCTGTCCACATCCACCTTCCCCAAGTTGGAAGGAGGGCACCTGAAACACAAATCCTGCTCTCTTGGTGTAGGCCGCAGATTTAGAACCTGAGAAAATCAGGGTTGAACCACGTATGGAGAACCTATACAAAGAAAAACAGCTTCCTATGCAGATATTGCACCAGCAGCCCATGGGGGGTGACGGTATGTGTGGAGCTGGTCCAACTCCGCTTCGCAGTACATAAACTGCACCAAAGATATCCTCCACATTTGTTTCTCTGTTGAGAGAAACGGGCAAGGTCTTCTCTCTCCTCTGCTCCCCGCTTCCCACCATAGTTCAACACTCAAGGGAGAAGCACAACTGCCAGAGCAAAGCTCTTCCACTTGAACGCAGCTTCAGTCTTACGACATAAAGATTATATGAAGCTTCCATTCTCAGTGGCCTGAAACTCTTTATGTCCATCCAGGGGAAAGAAATGCTTCCCCCTTGTGTTCTGCTGGGGAAAGTACGGGGTGGCGGTGCAGAGATCAATGGGGCATCTCCAGATCGAGACAATCGTGACAAATCACTCCACACTTTGTCATACCCCCTAGGCAAAGAGGTAGAATTACCCTCCTTGCAAACGCAACTAATTCAATTATATGGAGCTATGAGAGCGACAGCCTCCTGCCTTTAACAGCTGTTACCATTCCTGTGCCAACTCCCGAAATTCAAGTTAGCAGCATGTGCTGATGCAGTGCTTGGAGTGTCTCTGTGTATTGTTGAGGAGGGTGGTTAAAGGAGGTTATGAGCCCTGCTTTACAGAAGACAAATCTTCAATTTTGAAGGGCGATCAGAGGACAGTCCTCTGTCTGAAAGTGTCAACTGTCTGAGGGCTGTCCAGTCCAAGTCTGCTTTAAAGATAAGGAACCAGAAAAGATAGAAAGCATGGACCTTGGCATCACCTATCAACACTTAGCAACACTTGGAGAAACCACTATCCTGAGATGGATTGCATTTCTATTTAAATTACAGAAATCACAGTGTTACCTTGGTTTTCGAATTTAATCTATTCCAGGAGTCCTTTCGACTTCCAAAACCGTTCAAAAACCAAGATGCTGTTTCCGATTGGTTGCAGGAGCTTCCTGCACTCAAATCAGAAGCCGCGTCAGACATTTGGCTTCCGAAAAATGTTCAAAAACTGAACACTCACTTCCAGGTTTGCGGCGTTCGGGAGCCAATTTATTCGGGAGCCAGGCCGTTTGACTACCAAGGTACCACTGTATTTGTAAATTTGTATCTTGATGCAAATTGCCATATATAAATTTTGTGCAGATTTTGTGTCTTTTTTATGATGTTGATGATGCAAACCCTCTTTTTGGGAGGAAGATTGCATAACTGGTGATCCTATTTGGGGGGCGGGCATTGCTGAAGAAGGCTAGCATTCAATATTCTCCATTTTACAGTACAATTCTGAAATGTAGAGTGTCCTGGTAAAAATAGCAAGCAATTTGGCAATTGGGAGCAGATCTACCTTGTTACATTTCTGCATGATAAGCTTGGGTTTCTTCTTCCCACTCCCACATATCCAAGAGTGAGCGGTGTTCATATCTTAGGGGATCTAATATACATACTGGTATGTATTAGGAGATCTAATATACATACATGCTGTCCACATGACCCGGAAGCTGTACGCCGGCTCCCTCAGCCAATAAAGCGAGATGAGCGCCGCAACCCCAGAGTCGGTCATGACTAGACCTAATGGTCAGGGGTCCCTTTACCTTTACCTATACTTAGCAGGGAGTAGCTGCTGCTCCCTGTTGAGTGTACATATAGGGCTTACCCACACTTACTCTTTCCAGGCAGAGGTCTGCACTTTAACTTGTCTGTGTCAGAACAGGGTTTGTTTGTTTGTTTGTTTTTGTCCTGAGCTTTCCCCACAAAATGCTATTTAACGCTCAATCAGAGCAAACGTCAATTTGGGTTTTCTGCAGATTGATGTTTGCTCTTTGAAGCACAGGTTTATGCAAGGAAAGCTCCAGAGCAACAAAAATGGGAGTTTGGACTGAGAGATTTAAATCGCAGACCATGCCTGGAAAGCCCAGGTTTGTTGCTGTGAAATGGACCTTGGAGAAAAAGGTAAACAGAAAATCATCAAATCCAACTGCCTCTACACTAGAAATGTACAGAAAGCAATGAAAACCGAATGAAAATAATTAGAACTTGGCTTGCTGAATGGGAGTTTCCATTTCTCCATTGCTAACTTTTAAGAGAAATGTTGTAATATTGCTCTAAGCACAACAGGTGTTCAGTTGCTAATGTTATCCTTCTGGATTGCAACCTGAAACCATTATAGTGTAATGTTTACATGAGATCCTGACTCTCCAGAATTATTCGCCTATGTCACTTGTGGAATTTTCCAAAGCACCAAAGGGGTTTTTGTTTATTGTTTTGGAAAGTTTGAACAAAATATGTCGAACTATTCCATAAACTGAAGGTTAAAGAGAAAAAACAATATAGTTTCCACCTGCTGTGAAAGAAAAGTATGGCCATTAATTTATTGGAAAGTGCTTCAGGGATCACAGCAGCTTGAAACTTAGCACGGTCACAGTTTGCCTGTGTAACTAGTGTTGGCAAAGCTATTAATTTTAATAACACCAGAGGTTAGGAGTGTATCAGATGTACACATAGTACACAACAAAGAACCCAGAGCCAGCACATGATATCTGGGAAGAAGGCATTTGTGCGTATGCTTCGATTTGCTGAAGTATAATAATTAACTCCCCCCCCCCAACTCCAAATAAGATCTGCAAAGATAGGCAAATTTAGATCATGCTGGAATCTAAATGTATGCAACACACAAAAAGGCACAAGGTTTCTTGCTTAGCAGCCAAAGCACAAGGGAAGAATCCCACCAAACCAACACAGCACTGTGAATTATAATAGTTGGGAGTTGCCAGGAAATGTTGCCTAAAGCAAAATTTGGCAGTGAATGTGGAGGTCCCTGCTTGGCCAAAACACCAGGGGAATTTTCAGGGCTCTAAAAGGGGTTCATAGGCAACAGAGTTTTTTAAGATGGGGTTCTATACATTTCTTGTTGTCATACTGTCCTGGCACAGAGGGTAGGCACAGACAAACCTGAAAACTGGTGCTGACCTGAAAGTTTTGCAAAAATAATGAGAGGAGTTCGACACCACACTAAGGCAATCGTTCCATCAGGGCAAACATTTTGGCTTGTTAGACAGACTGACCCTCCTCCTGCGTGCTGTTCCTGGGGTACTCCCATCCCCATCCCAAACTAACTTTGGAACCACAAGAGGGGGAAGAAAAACCCATTGCACAAGCAGAAGTCCTTGCACAGGGCTTCTGCTGACAGGATTCATTAACCTACCCAGTAACTAGAGTCCAAGGGAGTCTTTCGGAAATGTTTCAAGCGAAGGGCTGAGAAACTATGCTGCAATTTCCCACTGGAAAGGATCACTTCCTAAGTGAACATTAATGGAAGCATTGCCTTCCCTTTAATAGGCTTAATATGCCCTTAGTGACGTATCTGATTGGCCACAGAGCATTCCAGTGCGCTCACATCCATTACATGATCCCTCATTAGTTGGAACGCTATGAAGTAGACAGGCAGAGAGAGAAACAGCCACACTGAATCATCAGCAGCCAGGGGTGAGGTTGGGGACCATGGCTGTGAACACACATTAATCAAGGGGATCTCCCTTGGAGGATCAAGGGGTCTCCCTTGGAGAGGTTCAATGCTATCACCTGTGGGCCAATCAGAACAATGGATTCTTATCCTAGTGTGTGTGTGTTAACTGGCTTACCAATGCCAGGATGGCTCCATTATCAACTACATTTTTCGGTGACCACTGCTAATGTAACTATCACCACCTGTACTTGGATACAGTTAATTTTTCCTTTGACCTCACTGTTTACAATTTCCCAGACAGAATCATGTATATCAGCAAGTGAGGACAACACTGCATGCAGACAATGGGGTGAACCATAGTCTACAACAGCTAATGTCATAATAACGTTGTTGGCGTTTCAGGTGCCAAAAAGTTGGTATTCAGCATAGGAGATTAACAGGAATGACTATGATGGACAAGCCAAACCTACCTGAGATACCACCGGTCGCCCAGCCCATACTCCTGCCCCCAGATCCCAGACCGAGGCCAGAGGCATTGTGGGAGTTTGCGCTCTAGCATGACAGTAGTTGCAACAACCTGAAACACACAAGTTTAAAAAGATGGGTCATTAGTTTCATTGAACCTTGAGGGAAAGAGAGCTAGTGCCCCCTTAGTCAATTTCAATCCCCCCCCCAATATTAAATTCACTTCAATTCCACATTAGTTTACTTTAAAAAAGGAAGTCTAGCATTTTTGTCTGCCATTTTGCCTAATGCTATTTATTTTATTTTCTTCATATAACTTATATAGCACTTGATTTTTTAAAAAAACCCTCAAAGCAGTTTATAAAAAATAAAATAATAAAATTGATATTATTATTATTATTATTATTATTATTATTATTATTATTATTATTAGCATTATTAGCATTATTAGCATTATTAGTATTACTCACCATTCACCAGCAGGTTCCAAGGCTGGTTATAATTACAACAAATTAAAATTCAGATTTGAATCTGTTATTTGCATCTTTATGCCCATGCTCATGGCTCCTTCAGGAGGAAGCGCCAAGTACAAATTTAATAAATAGAGAATTAATTATTAGACAGTTGTAAACATAAACAACACAATCAGCTCAGGGAAAGGGGTCAATCATCATCTTCAGTTAACAGGACAAAGCGTCAATCCATCACCTGGGCTCTCCAGAGTTCATCCCGTTCGTGGGCCACACGCCAGTGGGTGTCCCCCATCATGGCAATGAGCAGGTTGAGCATAAGGAGAGTGGCGATGACAGCAAAGGCAGAGTATGTGATCCCATACATGAAAGGCAAGTCCACTTCGTAGTTGGCAGGTCCATCAATGATGGTCAGGAAGAGTTCAAAAGTGCTAAAAAGTGCCATGGGGTAGTTGTAGAAGTGGCCCAGCTCATCAGGGTCTTCGGTTTGGAAGATAATATAAAACGCTGGAAAAGAAAGAAGAAGAAGAGTGAGATATTCCATGTATCAACATTGACCCATGCATAACATGGGTGTCATATGTGAAGGGGATCTTTAGGACATTTGCCTATTCTGGGCAACGTTGCATAGCTTTAGATTTCCTCTCGCTTTCTTGAGGGATGCTGCTCATTCACCCTGGAACTCTATGTATCCAATGGAAGACCCTCCCAGGATGCACAGGTGTTAACAGTTGGCAAATCAAAGCTTCTCCCCTTGAAGCAGGACCTGACTTCAAAATAAAGTAAACAAATTGATGTATTCAACTCTGAAAAGTTCCACATTTGGTGACTGATGCCCACACTCTGAAGCAGCCATTTTATGACTGTTGCCCACACCACCCTCTCAAAATGTTCAAATGTGTCCATTTTCCCCAAAAGGTTGTGAGCCCTCACATAAACAATAGCAGCAGAGGATCTTGGAGAGCATTTTAAACTCTGTTCTGTGACGCAGACAAGATGGCCAAACTGTCACTGCCAGGTACCATCGAAAATCAAGCGATATTAAGTTAGGGTGCATAGAATAATAGAATTGCAGAGCTGGAACCCCTGCAATGCAGGAATATACAGTTGTCCCATACGGGGTTCAAACCTGCAAGCTTGGCTTCCAACAAAGTCATTATGCTCATAGAACAACTTCTGCTTGTGCAATGGAATATCCGGTCCCTCTTCTGCCCCCTCCCATGTCCCCCTCAAGTCTGCTCCAAGAGGAGGGGAAATTTGTTGCATGAGAAGAAGAAGGGTTTGGATTTGATATCCCGCCTTTCACTCCCCTTCAGGAGTCTCAAAGCGGCTAACAGTCTCCTTTCCCTTCCTCCCCCAAAACAAACACTCCGAGGTGAGTGGGGCCGAGAGACTTCAGAGAAGTGTGACTGGCCCAAGGTCACCCAGCAGCTGCATGTGGAGGAGCGGGGAATCGAACCCACTTCACCAGATTACAAGTCTACTGCTCTTAACCACTACACCACACTGGCTCTCAAGAACAAGTCATTCCACAAGCAACTATGGCACACAGAACTTGGACAGTCCACAGCCAAGGACCATCTTTCTTGAGCTTCTCTGACTTTAGCTCATGTGATACAGGGCACCCGTTATCCTCCATCTGCAATATGTGAATACAAACAATCATCAGACTTTTTCAGAACAGCCTGGAACATGTCACCTACCAGAGGCAAAGCCAAGGATCACCACTGCCATCAGCCAGCAAAAGCGCATAAGGTCTCCAAATATCATCTGCACATGTAAACAAAGGAACACACAGTAATGAGAAGCAACTCCACTCTCACACAATCCTTGACATGAGGAACAGACGGCAAGATCAGACAAGAACCCTTTGGGATCAGACTCAACATGTGAAAGCCTAGTAAAAAATACGGTTAAATGGAGGTGGAATCAGTCCCCCACCCACATTTGTCCAGCTTTTGAAAAACTGGAAACGATAACAAGAAAAATGGGGGCCATTCCTCCTATGTTTCTGGGTTTGTGGGGGGGCTTCACATTTCTACATCAGACCATATTACACTAATGCTAATCTAAGGAGGAGAAGATCAGGGGGAGCATCTGCCATCAGATGTGATCCAATTGTCTGATTCTATGTAGAAATACTTCTTTTCATTTGCGGTGAATCGACAGTGGAACCTTGGTTCTCAATCTTAATCCATCCCAGGAGTCCATTCGACTCCCAAAACCGTTCGAAAACCAAGGTGCAGCTTCCGCTTGGCGGCAGGAGCTTCCTGCATTCAAGCAGAAGCTGTGTCGGATGTTCGGCTTCTGCAAAAAATTCAAAAACTGGGTTTTTGGCGTTCAGGAACCAAAGCGTATACGTACCAAGGCATTTGAGAACCAAGGTACGACTGTATTGCCAATTTACACAGACTAGAGATGCATTCAAAGGGACTGCTTAAAGGGCACAATGCCCACTGTCATCTGCCCGCCATTCCATCTCCCCCAGGGAGGAAAATCACCTTAGAGAGGATGGCCGAGATACCAGGTGGTGGAATACTCCTTCACAGAGGTGAGATGCCCATGGTAAAGGTAAAGGGACCCCTGACCATTAGGTCCAGTCATGGCCGACTCCAGGGTTGCAGCGCTCATCTCGCTTTACTGGCCGAGGGAGCCGGCGTACAGCTTCCGGGTCATGTGGCCAGCATGACTAAGCCACGTCTGGCGAACCAGAGCAGCGCACGGAAACGCCATTTACCTTCCCGCCGTAGCGGTACCTATTTATCTACTTGCACTTTGACCTGCTTTCGTACTGCTAGGTTGGCAGGAGCTGGGACTGAGCAACGGGAGCTCAGCCCGTCGCGGGGATTTGAACCGCCGACCTTCTGATCAGCAAGCTGTTTAACCCACAGTGCCACCTGCATCCCGAGATGCCCATGAGACCCCTCTTTTTTTTCTTGCCAGCGTAGAGGTGCTTTTTCCACTGAGGATCATTACAACCCCATGGTCCCAAAGGAGAAAGATGCTGTCGGCATCACTACCCTGGCAGTGTTTTTACTTCACCAGCTGTCCAGAAAGGAGAAAACACCCACAGCGCGTTCCTATCTTCAAGGGAGCTCTCTACCCCCCATCCTTGCCTCCCAAGGGAGTCCTCCCCCCAACTCACTGTGGGTCAGGGATGGGTGACTTTGCACTTCCAGGGGGGAAGCAACATGCTGTTGCAGATAAGTGATCCTGCACAGAGTGGTTTTGATATCATTATCTCTGGCTGGAGTTGCGGGGAGGTGAGAAGTGGTTGCACAAACTGTCATGTAATTAAGCCAATTGCATGTGATGTGCAACAGTTATTGAGCATTACTATTGCTTTCTGCGCTTTTAAATAGGGTCCATGTGGTACAATTAAGCTAGCTGCAAATAATAATTAAAACGACAAATCCAGGCCTTCATTGCAGAAATCACATCTATCCATGGAGATAAAGGGGCAAGCTTTCACACATTCCTAGTTCTAGAGCTTTCCTGAACAGCTAGCATGTGATCTCATGTGACTGGGTGGCAGAGACACACGCTAAACAAACAAACATTCTTTATTACGGCCCAAAGACCCGCAAAACAATTATGAAAGTAAAGTACACAACTTAGGCAGTCATGGTGTTTTATCCAAGACACGTTGATGCATTGCAGCTTCTTACTTCCTCAATCAACCACTGATTGCTTACTGACCTTCTGGATCATGATAGTGAAGGGCCCCAGCATCTGAAACCCTCGTGCGAAGTACATAACGTTGCACCAGCCAAGCACCAGAGCAAAGGACATGGGGACCACCTCTCCGTTTGTACTGGTGAGACGCATCACCATGGTCACCAGTATCATCCAGGCATATGTGATACTGCATAGGGAGAAATAGCAAAGGAGAGTGGAAATGTTATAAGGACAGAAGTCCCCTAAAAGATGATCAAGTTGTTTATGTAGGCTATGACAGCAGCAAGGAAGCCCAGTAGGTTTCCAAGCACAATTCAAAGTTTTGGTGCTGACCTTTAAAGCCCTAAATGGCCTTGGCCCAGTGTTCCTGAAGGAGCGTCTCCACCCCCATCATCCAGCGGTCCTCTTCTGAAGGCCTTCTGGTGGTTCCCTCACTGCGAGAAGTGAGGTTACAGGGAACCAGGCAGAGGGCCTTCTTGGTAGTGGCGCTCGCCTTGTGGAACACCCTCCCATCAAGGAAATAAATAACTATCTGACTTTTAGAAGACATCTGAAGGCAACCCTGTTTAGGGAAGTTTTTTATGTTTGGTGTTTTATTGTGTTTTTAATATTCTGTTGGGAGCCACCCAGAGTGGCTGGGGAAACCCAGTCAGTTGGGTGGGGTATATAAATAAATTTATTATTATTATTATTATTATTATTATTATTATTATTATTATTATTATTATTAATTCAAAAGTGGGAAGAAGAAGAAACTCCTACAAAAGAAGAATGGATAAGCAAGGTGATGGACTATGCAGAAATGGCAAAGTTAACAGCTAAAATAAAGATAACTTAATGATGACAGCTTTGTGGAAGAATGGAAGCCTTTTTCAAGCTATTTAAAGAGATATTATAGTATGATGAATTCGCAAGCAGGATTCAAAACATGAGCAACAGAAAGAATTAGGACTTACTGTAATATCATTATGATATAAAAGACGGGGTACAGAAAAGGGGGAGAATATAAAATCACCATGGAAAACGGGATAGGAAATTGGAAAAAAACCCCTCAAAATTATGTATTGAAGGGTAAATGAGGAAATTTTCCTTTTTCCTTTAAATTTAATGAATTTTTTTTTAAAAGGAAATGAACACCAGCCCTCTCCCACAGCCTTTCTGATTCACAGATCTTTATCGCTTGACCCACAGTCATAGACCAGCTAGAAAGGAACCTTACATGATGACATGGAAAGGTCCTCCGAGGATAGTTTGCCCAAAGTATTTGGTGATGCCAACTCTGAAGATATCTGGAATCTGAGACAAAGAGCCACCGATCAAAAGTGTGCTTAATTTTTTTGAGAAAAAACCCCAAAAGAGATTGATGAATGTTTTAGATATCCATCCATTTATTTGCAAAGAAACAAAAACAGGTGCCTAGACTTAAATCGGGCCTGGCAAACTTGCACCCGGATTCCCAAAGACCTCCTGAACCCAGCTCAGTCCTGGAAGCTATGAAGCAATCATTGCAAGAAAAGTAACTATTAGCCACAAATAAGACAGTCATTGGACAAAGAGCGCCAAAGTCAAATACAACAACTGCTGGATAGGCTTGAGGCATGGAGCCTTTCCACTGAACATGCCACACCATGGACTACGACTGTTTCAGGTTTGTTTATAATTAGATTGAACTAGTTTAGGGAGAGAACCATGAATACAGTGGTACCTTGGTACTCGAACGGCTTGGCTCCCGAACAAATCAGCTCCTGAACGCCGCAAACCCGGAAGTAAGTGTTCCGGTTTGCAAACATTTTTCGAAAGCTGAATGTCCAACACGGCTTCCGCTTGAGCACAGGGAGCTCCTGCAATCAATCAGAAGCCACACCTTGGTTTTCAAACGGTTTTGGGGGTCGAACGGACACCCGGAACGGATTAAGTTCGAGAACCAAGGTACCACTGTATGTCAAAGGGAATGCCTAACATCTGATAAAGCCAACTCTCTTCATTCTTTCTCCATACAACATTGACCTGGGAGTATCAACAGTCATAGTCCACTGATTTCAATGGCGGCTTGTGAACTTGTTCAGTTCAAACCCTGTTAACTTCCTCTAGATCAGGGCCTGTGTGGCAGTTACAACATTCTGGTTAATGTTCCGAATCGTGTGTGTGTGTGTGAATTCAGTCTAAAGTAGAGTATTAGCTTCTCCTGTCACCCTCTGAATCTTACAAAGATGGGTATGTTTCATTGCTCTCTGTTTCTTCTAGATTTGTTTCAACCACTCAGCAATCCCAAAAGTCCTTCCTTATTTTTCCCTTTGCCAGCTGATTCCATCGTAGCTGTAAGAATTAAGTTAACAACTAACACCTGGTGTTTCTTTGTGACAACAGCGCATTCTCCCCCCAAAAGATATTGGTGGGCATAGCAATAGCTTAATGGGTACCATTTCCCCCTAATACCACTGTATTTAAAATACTTGGAAACCCATGCTCTCTCATTTCACACAAGGACTCAGAAGTGAAAAGTGCTTTTCTTACCTCCAGAATCAATATCACTATGGCTCCAATAACAGTGATAAGCTCGCCCACCAACCTGAGGTCATCTTCAGGGGTAAGATAAGATTCCTGAGAAGAAAGGGGGGGAAAACATAATCCATACAGTTAGGAATATCATAAAGTCCAAGAGGTAAACTTATCGATCAAACCTATAGCCTTCTGAACTCAGATCTAATCTTGAACAGATTCAGAATTCCTCCATGTTCCACCATAATTAAGGACACCACTGATGTCTCAGATCACATTCATAAAAGTTGCATTCTCTGTGGCTGCTCCTCACTCCTCAGTTTGGGAGTCTCTTCTCTTCTAGCAAAGCCAGAGCCCATGCATTTTCCAGAAGCAGTAGGGTATGTTTTTATTTGAACTTGTTTTTGTAGAAATGCACATGGTGGAATAATCAGCATACTAGTATCCACCCCAAGACTTTCAGCCCAATTAAACAAGGAATTAAATCATCACACTCTCAAATGGATTTTCCACATCTGATTGCTCATATCCTGTTCAGTAAAATCTAGAACAGGCAAAAAAGGAGGTGGGAACATTTAGGAACCTGGACTCAATAGCCAGCCTTGCCTCTGTATTACCGTACAATTCCCTGGACTAATACTAAAATGACTTCCAGTTGTGTCTGAAAATGGCATCTAATTGCCAGGCATCTTTCATACATATTCGAGTTCCAAACTAAGTGAGCCACTTAACAACCATTTGAAGCAATTTAGGGGGGAAATTAATTGGGGCAACTCAGTCTGCCTGTCTTTAAGAAGAGAACAGGCTTCAGCCCCCTCATATCCTGCACATTAAGTGCTGATACCTGCACTTAGGAGATTGAAAATAAATATTTCAAGGTTGCTTGGAAGCAAAATTATAACAGAGAACATCATAAGCATGGTGCTTTTGTAGAAGTTACTGGGCTTCTCAGATCCCAAAAGACAGGGGCTGGGGAAACAGAGGTGCTGAAACAACCTAAAGGGAGAAAAAACTCAGTACTAGAGCAATGGAACAAGCTCAAGAATCACTAGCGCACTTGTGTAAACAGGATTGGGGGCAAGTGCTGAGTTCGGCGTTAGCAGCCTCTGTACCAACACTTGATAGTTCCAGCCATCACTAGACTCCCCAAGTGTCCCATTTACCAGGGACAGTCCAGGATTTACAGAAGCTATCCTGGTTTCTGATTTGATCCTGGAATGTCCCTCTTTTCCTTAGGATGTCCCTTAGGATGTTGCAGGGCATGAGATACACATAGTAAAGCAACGACCAGTGATTTAATGAGGTAGCGTGTGCAACAAGGAAGCTCGCAGCCACAAAAAAACTGGGTGCAAAGTGCTGAACCTCAAGCTTCTGCAACTCAGTCCAATTGTAGGCCTACATAGCTCCAGTAACGTGTACGTCTTCATATTCCAGGACTTCCCCCAGAGTCAGGTGGCCACATTAGTTTCCAAACTGTTAGCAAGAATCATCTATCCCTCTTCTGCGTTCTACCACTGAGCTACAGTCCTCCCACAAACAGTGTCTCCAGTTAAGGTGGAGAGAACTGAGTGTACTTTATTCTAACTGGGGCTCATCATGTTCCCAATTCAAACAACAGACCAGCTCACTGTTGGGCATCTTTCAAAACATACTTTCCCGCATTTTAGGGCGTTGGACTAGATCACCCTCAGGATCCCTTCCAACTCTACAGTTCTATGATTCCCACTAAACTATTGAATAGCTTGCTGCTGTGCATTGTGCCAGGCTTTTGGTCACCATTGTTCCTCATGTTGCAAACCTACGCACATGTATGGGAGCAAATCCCACCGAATGCAGAGGAACTTACATATAATTGCTGGGTAAATAAACAACTAATTAGTGTTCTTTCTAACTGTGCAATAATTCACCATTTCCCCTCTAATTTCGCCTGCTAACTGTTCAGGAAACCTGCTATATCTGGGATACCTATCTGCGGCAATCAATGCGTCTTTTTTAATTTCCTCCTGGCGGTGGAAATTGCAGATGACTTCTGCATCCTTAATAAACTCAAGTTGCGTGAGGATTTACCTGCAAAAGTTTCTGAACGTAGATTGTGTTATCCCTTTCATTTGTTTTGTTAAAGCGCCGTTCTTTCAGAGGCCGGTAGACGCAACACATTGTGAAGCAAATCATGTACAAGACGTAGAATAAGGCCAAGATGCAAAAATACGGCCTTCCATATTTATTCCACTTCAGGCTTACCAGCTCATTCACAGGGGTAAGGTCTAGGATCCGCCGAGCCTGGAGAGTATAAAGCAGGCTTTTGTCATTCTCTTCCCTAAGGAGAAGACACACCCAGAAGTAAACAATCCTCAAGGACAGAAAATACATTACACCCCCCCCCCCGTGGCTACTCATAGGAAGCTCAGTGCTGGAGGAAAATCTTCCCAATCTTAGAAAAGTTAGTCTGCCATTACTGATCCTTCCTCACTGAGGAGCCTGTATAAGCTGCCAAGAAAACAACGAACAAACAGGGCTTTCTAGAAGGTCATTTAAAAGCTACTTGTTCTAGATAAATTTAGCGCAGACCCTCCAAGTGTCCCTATTTTCCAGGGGCAGTCCTGGATTCACAGAAGCCACCCCAGTTTCTGCTCTAATGCAGGAATGTTCAGCTTTTCCTTAGGATTTCCGTAGTCTCATCAGAGAAATGTTAGGATAGGAGGTCCCCAGAGCTTTTTTTCAGCCAGACCTCACCGTAACTCAGTTCCGGCACCTCTCAGGTGGGCACCATTGCCATTATAAGGGAACAAGGGGGGCATTCATGGTAAGTTCCAGCACCTGTTTTTCTACAAAAATAGTGTTGGACATCCCTATTTTCATCAGAGAAATGTTGGAGGGTAGGTTAGTGTAACAAATACCTCTCTCTTTTTGGTGGTGACAATGAGCTCCAGAAGTGAGTGATCATCACCCCAGGAGTCAATTTCCGTGAGGTCATACAAGGTGGATGTCAAAGGCCCAAACATCCACTGGATGTGCTTTCTTCTTTGCATTAAATGCTGGAACATCTGGTTATTGGGAAGAAAAAAATCTCAGTTAGACTACACCCATGTCAAGGTGGTTGCTACAGATTGTGCAGTAACCCCATGACCCCCTGCAGCACAATTTCTCTCCCTCTTTTTCTATGAAAGAAAAATTCAATACCATGGGGAAAGAGTGTACACAATCATAGAATAAACCTCAGTGCAGTTATATTGGCAGAAATCTCATTGTATCTAAATCATTTTTCCAACCGTAGCTCAGGGGTAGCTGACATGGTGCTTTCTAGATATCAGACTACAACTCCCATCAGCCCCAGCCAGCACAGCCAATGGTCAGGGATGAGAGGAGTTGTAGTCCTACTGCCAGAGCCCATGCCCCCAACTGTATATTTTCTTGGGGCTTAGTTCCATTCTCATATAAAACTAATCCAACTCATTTATTTTGCTTTGTCATACCCACAAATGCTCCTCCTGCTGCAATTTCATTGGCCCAGTTAATATGTTGTCCAATATGGTGGTTGCTGCTAGGAACCCAAACCATATGAGTGCCACCACACAGACAGCTGCCCATATCAAGAGCAGCTCACAGGGGTTGAATCAACCCACCCACACCAGAATGTGTGGTTTGTTCATTGTGCAGTCCTTTGCCCTTTTACAGCACTTCCTCCAGCAGTTTCACCAGAGATGCACTATGGTCTTCTCTACAAACTTTAATGACTATTCATCCCAGGAAAAAGAGGGTCATGGGAGATGAGGCTTAGAAGTTCAGTTGGGTTTAGGGGTCACAGCACAGCACTCACGGATGGTCCTACTGTCTCACCAGTGTTCAAGTATTCAAATGTGTGGCTAAGGTAAAGGTAAAGGGACCCCTGACCATTAGGTCCAGTCGTGGCCGACTCTGGGGTTGCGGCGCTCATCTCGCTTTATTGGCCAAGGGAGCTGGCGTACAGCTTCCGGGTCATGTGGCCAGCATGACTAAGCCGCTTCTGGTGAAACTGGAGCAGCGCACGGAAATGCCGTTTACCTTCCCGCCGGAGTGGTACCTATTTATCTACTTGCACTTTGACGTGCTTTTGAACTGCTAGGTTGGCAGGAGCAGGGACTGAGCAACGGGAGCTCACCCCGTCGTGGGAATTTGAACTGCCAACCTTCTGATCGGCAAGTCCTAGGCTCTGTGGGTTAACCCACAGCGCCACCCGCGTCCCATGGTGTCTGTAAACTGTAGCATATGAATCATGAGGTGGTGCATTCTGTTTTAATATATTAATGATCGCTGCATTTTTAGTTTTGTTATGTGACTTGTCAGCTTTAAAGCCTTAAGTGACTTTGACAAAGGAGGCTGTAAATACATTAAAATGAAAACACAACATAGCAACAACCAACAGCTACGACTGCAGCAGAATACAGCTGCGTACTCGTTTACTCACCACTGTGTTGCCCTCCACACCAGCCAGCTTAAAGGGAGTGAGCCCCTGGTTGTTGGGGACCGAGTCCAGGCCCACCAGCTCCTTCTCTTCCTTGTTGTAGCGAAGAAACAGATTGTACATTTGACAGGCAGATGCTTTGTTTGGTTGGAGAACCAAGATGTGGAGGACAGAGTTACCTGCAACAGTACAAAGTGGAAAAACAAGAATCATTCTGATATCCTGAGGAGACTTTTATATGCAACCTATGGCCCCTGTTCTGTCTCATTAGCAATCTTGGAGGCTTTGCTGAAAGAAGAGGCCAGCATCAAAAAATGAGGCACGGATTTCTTATGCTATGGACAGATTCATCAATAAAGTTTGTTGCCAGGCTGTGGGTCTGGGTTTTTCCTTTTCCTATAAAGAGCCTTATAGAAAAGAAGATCCATGAACAGCAGAATCAAGCAGAGTAACGCTCGCTGTTGAACTGTAGAATTTCTGACAGGAAACACTGAAATATGTAATCACCAATGTGGCGAGTCCAGCTACAACTAGTCTATGATTTTTCTAATCATATAACTTGGTTATTAAAACTAGTTTACATAATTATGGGAATCAAGTGCAAAGCTGTTCCTGGACTATAGACCTCCCATAAGCCTTTGGGTTCCTTTGGAAGGAAGGGCGGGATAGAAATTTGAATGAATGAATGAATGAATAACAATAGATAATAAGCCCTCCCTGCACATAGAAAAACAGCATGTCAGGGAGAAAGCTAGGCTCAATCTTCCCTAACACACTGATTCTCCATTGGAAGGGTGTTTGTTTTGGTGTGTGTGAGGAATTCACCACAGTGGCAGAGGGCCCCACTATGTGTGTGACATCACATGCGTGTTGAACGTGTGACATCATGTGCATGTGACAAGCCCCGCCCCCCTCATGTCCAGCAGAACTTGGTGTCTCTGGTATGAGGTGACGGGCTTGGGTTCTGCTTGAGAATTTCCCTCAGGCTGGCCACTGTGAGACTAGATGGGCCGCTAGCCTGACCCAGAAGTCTCTTCTTATGGTCTTAGCCGCACACCTGCTGCCCAGTCACCCCAAAGCTTTATCATTAGATTCTACCAATTATATAATGAACTGGGCTTCCTCTACAAGAAACTACCAAAGAACACTGGCCTACAATGCTCAGGATCCCATCATTTGGGATCTGGCTTCTTGCTGTCTCAGGAATGGCCATTTACTTCTGTACCCCGACATGGACGGCAGAGAATAGGCACTGGACTATGAGGGAGGAGGACTACGGGGCCACACTCTTCTCCAGCATGAATCCCCCCAAGGTTCGTCGCAGATTCCCTTCGAAGATGCCATACCCAAAGAGTCTTGCACTCTGATGTTGGCGCCATTTTCAATGAGCAGCTGCACAATTGCTTCGCTCCCAGCACAGGCCGCAAAGGTTAGAATGTGTTCGCCTGAGGAAAGAAACAACCAGGGGGTTTAAAAGGGGGAGTAGTAGCAGGGGCACCATGTCAGATTTCCAACAGTTCATTTTTTTAAGGGAAAGAATGGGTGCCATAGCTAACACACATTACAGAACAACAAACCCCTGGGTTGCAAACTTAACACAACAAACAATACGAGCAACACGCAGACCAGTATACTAGATAGCACTGTAATTCTTATTGCATAATATACATGATTTAGTAACAAAACAAAATGTGTGCACTTGTAAATTCTCTGATATATTTGAAATCAATTGAACACACGTCTGTAATAGATGCTATCCCATGAGCTAAGCGGTAAAACATTTTAGGCGTCCATGGTGCTGAAGTAGTAGGTGAATAACAACGGACAGTGATCCCAGATAATCTGACTATTTCGCTGGAATCTTCTTCAGCACAAAAAAATTTACCGCTTAGCCCACAGGATAGCATCTATTACTTTGTTCCAACCATAGACTTATTATACTTCTACGGACTTTCGAAGACTGACAGACGTGTGTTCAGTTGATTTCAAATATATCAGAGAATTTACAAGTGCACACATTTTTTTTTGGTTACTAAATCATGTATATTATGCAATAAGTATTACAGTGCTATCTAGTATACTGGTCTGTGCGTTGCTCGTATTGTTTGTTGTTGTTATAGCTAACACACAGGCATAGTTACTTGGGTTGTAACACCAGCACATGGTGAATTTCCCAGTTTACCGAGAATGGTTAGCTTCACGAGAGTGATGAAAATTTTGTTAGAGATTCCGACCCCGTCCCTCCTACAGAACTATATTTCACAGGGTTCCTTAAGTCGAAGGAATTGCTGCTACAGTAGCCTGCTGCCCCAATGGGCTGTGATATCACAATACAGACAAGTGCGCCTAAAAGCGCCAATTAATTTTGGTTGGCAAGTCCCTTGCTGAATACAACATAAGAGTTACAACAACTTCAACAAACATGATATGCCAACCATCCTAGACCATTTTATCTCATTTCAAGAAGTCAACACTTCTGTGGGGTTTCAAGAAATTACAAAATCAATTTCACAGGAAGGTAAATGCCCTTCACTCCTCCCTCTAATTAAACTGTGACCTATGCGGTTTAAAAGAAAGACCAAATATCCTTTGAGACTGCAAGCTGAGGGCTGAAACTCTGTTTGAGTGAGAGCGGCTAGATAAGGGAGGCAGAATTAAGAGACGCCCGTCCTTTTTCATGTACTGTCTCTGGAGTGTTACAATTTATTCCGAGTGAAAATTAATGAAGGCTCATTACCAAAATGCTTGAAAGTTGATCTACTAAGCATGGTTTAATTACTGCCTGAAACAGGTAGCTGGGGATCCATCTAAGCATCGCACGGCAAATCCTCAGCTCTAGTGAAGTCAGCTGGGAAATTCTGATTTACATTGGCTGGAGATTCAGTTCGTGAAGGAAAAGAAAGCTTCTGAATAAAAATACACTACCATGGACAAGGGAATTGGGAGATGAAACAGCTTGTTAAAGGGCTAGAGCAACATTTTATCAGAACTGCAAGGGAATTTTGAAGAACATCGCAACGGCTAAGGGCATATTTACACTGCAAAGCTGTATCTAGAGATAAGCCTCTTTCTGGTCTGTATCAATTTCATATGCATCCATAAGTCTGCTCCATCCTCCCCACCCCCTTTTTTAAAAAATAACCTGCATGAAATCCCACATTTCTTTATGTATTTTAACCTTATTTTCTTTTTTAAAATTGTAAATAAATGCATTTTAAAACACATTCTGACACTTCTTTTGAGCAACAAACTGCACCCAAACATTCAGGAAGTGCAAGAGATGCTGGTTAGCAAAGTCCTGATCCACATTTTGACCCAGGAACTGAGGTTCTGGTCAACTCGTACCGGAATTTTCAAAGACCAAATTTCTCTATGCACACTGGTTTTAGACAAATTTACGTGGTTTCGGTGTTTCATTGCACCAGAAATGACTTAGTCATGCTGGATACATGACCCAGAAAAACTGTCTGCGGACAAACGCTGGCTCCCTCAGCCTGTAAAGTAAGACGGGCGCCGCAACCCCAGAGTCGTCTGCGACTTGACTTAACTGTCAGGAGTCCTTTACTTCTTTATTTTTCAGTGCCAAAGAATCCTAGGAGTTTAGTGAGCGTGTTCAAAGGCCCTGCTAAAGACAAGCTAGCTCACCCCTCTCCTTAAAATGACAGCTTCTTGGGGCAACGGAACGGCCAATAACACCAGTCAAGTTTGTAGGCAGATATGTCCCATTTATCTGAGAACCAGGAAGCTCCAATCTCATATGTCACCTTTCTAAGTGGCCTCTTAGTCTCTGGCACCTTTCTGCCTCCTGCGGCCGTATGAGCATAACACCAGTTTAGGTAAAGGTAAAGGGACCCCTGACCATTAGGTCCAGTCGTGACTGACTCTGGGATTGCAGCGCTCATCTCGCTTTATTGGTCGAGGGAGCCGGCATACAGCTTCTGGGTCATGTGGCCAGCATGACTAAGCCGCTTCTGGCGAACCAGAGCAGCGCACGGAAACACCATTTATCTTCCCGCCGGAGTGGTACCTATTTATCTACTTGCACTTTGACGTGCTTTTGAACTGCTAGGTTGGCAGGAGCAGGGACCAAGCAAGGGGAGCTCAGCCCGTCGCGAGGATTCGAACCGCCGACCTTCTGATCGGCAAGCCCTAGGCTCTGCGGTTTAATCCAAAAACAGAGATAATGCAGGTGGGTGTTTGGAGTACAATTTACACCATATAAATGTGCACTGCCCTCATCCGGCTTGGGCTGTGTTATATTCATGACCAGCTGTGCCCAATTCTTGACATTAATTCCAATGCACGCTTGATTGTACCATATTACTCTTTGTTTACCTTGGGTCGGCCCTGAGGAAGAACCAGCAACCACAGCATCTCCTGAAGTCTCCCCAGCCTGGATCTCCAAATGGATTCCAAGTCCACACAACCAAGGTTCCCCAACAGGAACCCAACTACCGATCTGATTTACTAGACAGTTTCAATTAATCTCTCTCTTTTGGTCTCCTTTTTTCTCTATTATTGAAGAAGAACAGGATATTTTAATGCCACCATCATTGCGGAGGTGTTTATGGGGAGGACAACCAAGGTTCCCCAGTGGATTCCCCCCATAGCAACAGTGCTCAGTACCAGTGGAGCGGTGGGTAGCAGCAGCAGCAGCACCATCTGACCAGTCCATTGTGAACCACTCCTGTCTTCTATAATAAGAAGTCTAGCCACTTTATCTTGTGAGCTTGTTAAGCAAGGGTGAGCAGAACTGTACCTGATGGAATTCCCTCTTCTACGCAACTTTTTAAAAAATATACGCCAAGAGTTCTCACCTCCTTTGCTTCTGGTCACCCTGGGGCCAGTTTACACTTTCATGCTTGCAAGATCTGGCAGGTCCGGACTCTCCAATTCCAGGGAGAGTCCTGGATTCACAGAAGCCATCCCGGTTTCTGATTTGATCACAGAATGCCCTGCATTTCCTTCATAAGAGAAATGTTGGATGGTATGGTAGGACGTCCCTATTTTCATGAAACATTAGGGGATATGGAGTTATGCAACCCACGAGCCAAGGAGATAAGTAACTACAGTGGTACCTCGGGTTAAGTACTTAATTCGTTCCGGAGGTCCGTTCTTAACCTGAAACTGTTCTTAACCTGAAGCACTATTTCTGGGTTAGCGGAGTCTGTAACCTGAAGCGAATGTAACCTGAAGCGTATGTAACCTGAGGTACCACTGTATACGATCTTCAGAAGACATCTGAAGACAGCCTTGTATAGGGAAGTCTTTTTTAATGTTTAATGTTTTATTATGTTTTTATATATGTTGGAAGCTGCCCTGAATGGCTGGGGCAACCCAGTCAGATGGGCAGGGAATAAATAATAAATGATGATGATTAGGATGATGGAATAGGACGTCCCTATTTTCATCAGTGAAAAGTTGCGGAGGGTATGCAGGTGTGAGTTGCTCCTTCACAGATCAAACACCACAGACAGAATCTCCATCATCATAACACCTCAAACACACTGGTTTCCAAAATAATTGCCAACTCAGAATGTGGGCCGTTGATGGCTGAGACACTAGACTGCAGCTCACTTCTTACTGAGGAGGTCTATTTGCATATCAGCTGTCGGTGAGGACCCGTGTGACAGAATTCTCCATTTAAAAAATCCCTCCAGACAGAAAAGTAGAATGTGAGGGGAAGAGTATCCAGACTCCAAACATACCAAAATAGATAAGGTTGTCACTTC
Source organism: Podarcis bocagei (assembly GCF_964188305.1). Taxonomy (NCBI): domain Eukaryota; kingdom Metazoa; phylum Chordata; class Lepidosauria; order Squamata; family Lacertidae; genus Podarcis; species Podarcis bocagei. The sequence goes on along the minus strand of NC_138143.1, from coordinate 34,225,027 downwards.
TGCGCCTGAAGACGTATCCAGTGGCTCGCGGGCTATTAATATCTGCCCCCTTCTCAAGCAAAGCTTTCACCAGCTTTAGGTTTTTGTTCACCACAGCTATGTGAAGAGCTGTCTCCCCTGAAATACACAAATGTCTGCTTACATAAGGTTCTCCATTTCCTCCAGTCTAGAAAGGCATCGCTAATGAAAACTGGGACCCACAAATCCAGCTAGTTTGTGGGCAAATAATTGATGAACAACAGCAAGTTATGCTTTACACAAGCCTGACATCAACTAAAAGTGATTACATTCAGAGAAGCTCATCTGAGTTACCTGCAGAAGAAAGGGATATTGAACCCCTGAGGCAATGCTGATGAATGCTGATTTTAATGACCAATGCAATTGCAAAATTAATTACCGATAAATTAAGCAGCTCATATTCTCCCTCTGACCATTTATATTCAAGAGTGCTTTGATGACTCTGTTTCTGCTGCTATTATATTCCATCTGGAATTTATCCAATACCATTTCTTCAAAGAGGAAACAGGTGTAATGTTGTAGCTAAGAGCTTGGCTGGGAAATCCCTGTTTCAAATCCTGCTGTTATACCGACCCACTTTGAGGTTATAGTCTTTAGGCTGCAAACCTTGGAGTAACAGTGCAACTCTCATATTTCTATTCAAGGATTGCATCCCAGGCCTCATTGAACTCAGTGGGACTTACTTCTGAGTAGATATGCATAGGGTTGCATTGTCAAGAGTACCTGAAGTAATCTTTGCAGTAGGGCTTTTGCAAGCATTTTGAGAACACCTTAAAGAACTATATATTTAGATTCTCAAACCTTTATTGACGTAACACTATATATTAAAGGGATGGGAAGATCATTCTGTTTCTGGACCCTACCTCCATTTATAAGTCTGTTCTTGTCCTGTTTCTATATTAATGTTATTTTAAATAAAAACCCACATGAAAACTCTCATTTAAATTTGTATTTTTGAATGGGCTTCCTCACATAGTAAGCATTTTATCTATAAAAAAATAAAATGTATTTGAATTTTTTTTGAGCAGAGAACTCCACCAGAAATTTCAATAGTATGAAATTCTAAAAACAACAACCCTTTGTTCCAATTTACGCATTGATCTGGGAGACATGAATCATGCAATTTGCAAAGCCCAATTAAATTCCTCAAGCATCTATATTATATAAATGCAAAGTATTATTATTATATGCCAGTCAAGTATATTGGACAGCATTAGACTTGGATCATAGAGCTCCAAGCTCAAATCCCATCTCAGTCATGAAGTTCACATGGTAACCTTGGGAGAGTAGCTATCAGTGACCTTAACCAGCTCTGATAGCTCAGTCAGTGGAGCATGAGACTCTTAATCTCAGGATTATGGGTTTGAGCACCACACTGGGCAAAATATTCCTGCACTGCAAGGAGCTGGAATGAACAGTCCCTTTCAACTCTACAGTTCTATGATTCTAACCCCTAACTTCCAGGTCATTCATGAACAAGTTTGAAAGCACCAGTCTTAATACGGGATCCTATTCTAGGATGCACACTCAATTCATACAGAACACTAGCCTGGCCTGCCGGGCTGCAACATGGCCCCACAAAAACCAAATATGCACCCTAGAACATGTATCCAATGAAGGGCAAAGTCATGGAACTGTAGAGTTGGAAGGGACCCCAAGGGTCATCTAGCCCAACCCCCTGCAATGCAGGAATCTCAGCTAAAGCATCCATGACAGATGGCCATTCAACCTCTGCTTAAAAACCTCCAAGGAAGGAGAGGCCACCATCTCCCGATGGTTCCAAGTCAGACGTAACTAAATTATTACACACAGACAATGGTAATGTATTGCTTCATAAATAGTTGCTTATGATCAAATTCCTAAACTTTGCATCCTTGGGATCTGAAGCACTGGCTCCACCTAACATTGGCCTTCACAAGGGCATGAGGACATGAGGACAAGGGCTCAAGACGGACATGAGGGGAAGGTTTTCTGGGCCCAGGTTATGGATCTGGAGACCCCATTCTGGCTTTGGTTTAGACCCATTTTTCTCAGTAAATATCTACTTGTTCCGAGTGCTGTCGTAGTTTTATATTTAATAGATCTCATGACTGTTGATGTTTTATTCACTACTGTTTTATTTATATTGCGAGACACTTTGGGAGCTTATTGCAGAACTGAATTGCAGGATATGGATGTCTTGAATAATAATTACCTGTGTAAAGTTCAGACGTCATAGCCTCGTTCACTAGTTCTGGAGCTGCATCCATCAGGAGTTGGGCTGCTTCCAAGCTATTATACAAGGCAGCTACATGAAGAGCTGTCTCCCCAACAGCACCTAGAGAAACCACCAGATATATGAGGCCACATGTTGTCAATTCTGCCAACCTGCTGAAGGCGCCCACAGAAGTTACGAGAAGTCGGCTCACCCTTGCCAGTAGACACTATTGCAGGCCAGTGCTCCTCCCACCTGCCACGATCTGGTGATGGAGGTCCCACTGGGTCACTTCATGGGTGGCGGGCAAGGCTCCTGAGCCTAGTTTGCTGCCCAGCAGGAGAATTCACAAACTTCGCAAATCGCGAGTAGACATGGGGGCAGGCCACTCCCAGGGGGCGAACCAATGGGGCTTCTCTTGGGTCCATGCTCTGGGAATAAAAGGTGGCCCGTTCCTGTGTCAACTACCATTTCTTTGACGGCTCTCCCACCCTCCCTGCCTTTCTGGTTGGTACACTGTGCTTTCACCAACCTTACTATGGACATTGTTGGTCGCCATGTTCAGGACCAGGTTGACATTTTCCCACTTGGTGAATTGGCTCCAGCCCTGTGGTTATCGCCACCATCACAGCTTGGGCGGTTTAGGCATTGGGTAGGAGTACTCTTGGACAGAGGGGAGGTTGTAGCCTCTGCCTGCCTCTCAAAAAATGGGGTATCCTGTTAAAGGGATCCAGAGGAGCTGCTTCCATCTGGACACCCAGGGGCCACAACACTCCCCAGGTGCAATCCATTGCGGGAGTTAATTTTTAATGTAGGTCAATAACTCCCTCGCTTCCAGTTGACCCCAAAATTAATTCCTCCTGGGAGGCAGGCCAGAAATGGTTGGTTCTACCCAATGCCTATGCCAAATTTCTTACATCTGTAGTCAATAAAGTTGTGGCCTGATCTGACCCAAATATAAGTTGCCATGTCTCATTGTTTCACTGTTTAAGATGGGCAGTCAAGCGATGGGCGCACCTGGGCATGCAGCTACTTCGGATGTGTTTTGGACAGGAGATGTGAAACATTATATTGTGTATTGTAATTACGGGTGTCTGCAGTTTGTGTCATTGGTTTTTATAGCTGAAAACTGCTTCGACGCCTATTCTGGCATTAAGCGGTATATAAGGAAATCAAGTTTGTTTTGTAGTAGGAGGACCAGGAAGCACATGGCATATATACTTCCTGTTCCTTCTGCCACACCTGAAGCCATCCTTGGCCTCCTTCAACCCAAGAACTCATTTTCTACCACTGTCTCCCTTTTACTCCTCCCCTCAAGGTCCTTGTGCTTTATCTTAGCAGGCAATGTGGACACAATGAGCAGCATGGATTCCATACCTCTCTCGTGAATGTCGCAGCTGTGGCTGGCAAGGAGCTTCTGAATGGCAGAGACATCGTTCTCCTTGGCAGCCAGGAGGAGGGGAGATTCCCAGATCCTGAAACAAGCAGAAATAATAATAATAAATTTTATTTATATCCTGCTCTCCCCAGCCGAAGCCAGGCTCAGGGCGGCTAACCACAATAAAACAGTACAAAAGTACAGCACAAACAACACTCTAAAATCATTCATTATAAAATTAATTAATTCAAGCCACTGGCAACCATTGGGCCAGAGCTCCGCGAAGATTGCTGAGGGAGGGAGTCAGGCTGTGCCCTGGCCAAAGGCCTGGTGGAACAGCTCTGTCTTGCAGGCCCTGCGGAAAGATGTCAAGTCCCGCAGGGCCCTGGTCTCTTGTGACAGAGCGTTCCACCAGATCGGAGCCACAGCCGAAAAAGCCCTGGATCTAGTTGAGGCCAGCCTAACTTCTCTGTGGCCTGGGACCTTCAAGATGTTTTTATTTGAAGACCGTAAGTTTCTCTGTGGGGCATACCAGGAGAGGCGGTCCCGTAGGTACGAGGGTCCTAGGCCGTATAGGGCTTTAAAGGTTAAAACCAGCACCTTAAACCTGATCCTGTACTCCACCGGGAGCCAGTGCAGCTGGTATAGCACCGGGTGAATGTGCAAAATAAATTCAGAATAATGTGCATTACAACCCACGTGACCCATGGAGGAGGATTTTTCTCATCACATCAGCAAAGTTGTCTTTCAAAACTAAGACAACTGTCTTTATCAGCAAGACAACAACAACAAAAATGCCCTAGAGATCTCAACGGACACATCCAAGAGGCTCCCACCTTCAATAGTTGATCTTCAACCAAAGACCTGCAGGGTTTTCAGAAAAAGAAAATAATAATTGTTCTTGCGCGGTGGTAAAAGTTACACTGAAGACATGAAATGCTAACTCAGCTAACAACTTGGAAAGTCTTCATTCCTCTATTCCGCAGCATCTGTTGGTAAGACTAATTACCATCAATACAAGGCAAAAAGTGATATTTCAGTAATGTTATTTTTAAAATACTTTTTCTGGTACACTGCCCTCATTTACACATAACTCTAAGCCAAACCATGGTAAATGCGAATGTGCGTGCATGCAGCTACACAGGGAGTAAATCACTGCTGTTTTGCTCCTCTCATGGTCCTCCTGCTGCCACGCTATACCTGGAGCTAAGCCATGGTTTGTCACTTAGGATTATGTGCAAACTTGGGGGCAAGCCAGCTGCTGATACAGGCAGGCAGAGACTATGAAGAGTTAAATTCAGGCAGAAATATCTGTATGTGTCTGTTCTAAGACATGCCAGCAGATCTGCCCATCAGGGCTCAATCGCTGGCTTGGATAGACAACAAAGCCCCTCCCAACATGCCTCCAACCCACAAAGCTGCAAGAAAAGGTGAGCAGCCCTCAATGAAGACACATCTCATTAAACTTATGTAACAATTTGGCTTTGAAAAAGGAGACACACAGAAAGAGAAGCCGCTGGGGGCAAAGAAGGAATTCAGAGTATTATTAATAGGATTCAAATCAACCAGAAAGGTTTCCTGTGCAACCTCTCTTGAAACCAACAGGAGTTCAGAAGGCTCCAGCAGTGTTCTTGCCCAGCCATTCAAGGGGCACAAAGTTCTGCAGGAGAAGTTCATGGTGCCCTGTGTCCTTCTTTAACTGGATGTGAAACATAATAGGAACCAGCTAGAAAACAGAAAATCCTTTCCTTTGAGAGCGAGTTGAGGAATCTTTAGAGGGGAACAAATGGACTCCTAATTTGTGCCTCCAAAGCGTGCTTAGGGAAAGGGATTCAAGACTATTGGAGGCACCATATTGCAGGAGCCCTCCCTCATCATCAGGGTCACAGCTGTCTTTATAATGCCTTTGAAGAATGCAAAACCTTCCAAGTATAAGAGACAGGGGGAGCGGCAACGATCCTCTCTCACAGCTGTAACACACCTGTGCATGGCAGAGGTTTGCCAGTGCGCACAATGATGCTCGATTAGAGGACAGAATAGGGGGTCCCCAATCTGCAAGGATGAGCAGCTGTTTGCCCTGGCCCATTTTGTTATTTGCCCCACAGCTGGCTCTGCCTTATGTCCCAACTTCACTTGCCTTCCAATTTAACTTGGGAGGATTTCTACACCATTTCGGAATTTGCACATGTGTGACTTGCTAGTCTTCCTTTTTGTTTAATTGACAGGGTATCGATGTGCGCAAGTACATCTGCTCTGGTTACAACACCGCGCAATTGTATAATGGCATCACGGGTCCTTTTCGCTTGCTGTTTTAATCACCGCAGACTGCCAAGAATTCCTAGAAGACCTCTTCAAACTTGGCAAATGCCAAATGCCAAAACATTTCGCTTCATCCTTGATTATTTTTCCTATAATAAAATCATTAGTTGTTCTGTGGTACTTTTGCTCATGTTCCCCGTTGTGTTGTGTTGTGTGTGTGTGTGTGTGTGTGTGTGTGTAACATCTGTGTGTACCTACACATATGCACGTTTGTTGGGTTTTTTTATCTGAGGGTTTTATTAATGGGCATTGGGATCAGTTAGTCCCCGATCAGAGTAATTAGGGGGTAATGGGTATTCCCAACTGTGGAGAAAAATCTGATTAAAAAGACACAATGGCTTATTTCTGTTGATGTAGGAGCTAGGCTAGGAATACTCAAGGTTAAGTATGACATTTTTATTCATATCTCAATGAGGTTTTCAGCTGAAGTACATGAATAAGGTATCAAGTGGGAACTAACACTGGAGCTCATTACAGACTCCAAATACCAGCTATCCTTATTATATTTTCACATATAAATGGGGTAATTGTCAAATGCACCTTAAAAAATCCAGCTATTACTTGACCACACTATTACAGTGGTACCCCGCAAGACGAATGCCTCGCAAGACGGAAAACCCGCAAGACGAAAGGGTTTTCTGTTTTGGAGGCGCTTCGCAAGACGAATTTCCCTATGGGCTTGCATCGCAAGACGAAAGCCCATAGGGAAATGCTGGCGGTCGGGAGCAAAGACTTTCGCCCACAGCCGGCCTTCAGAAGAGGACCTCTTCTGAAGGCCGGCGGGGGCAAAAGTCTTTGCTCCCCCCCGCCTGCCTTCCCCCCACCTGCCCCGGGCGATCTTAAAATGCTGGCGGGCGGGAGCGAAGCGTTCGCTGCCGACCCCCAGCATTTTAAAATCTCCAAGGGACAGCAGAGAAGTCTCTGTCCCGGGGAGGTTTTAAAATGCTGGGGGTCGGGAGCGTTCGCTGCCGACCCCCAGCATTTTAAAACGATGTTCCGAAGTGGGAAGGTGGGGCGGGAACATCTGCCCCAGCCGCCCCACTTCGGAACGATGTTCCGAAGGGGGGAGGGGAGGCGGGAACAGCTGCCCCATCCGCCCCACTTTGGAACGATGTTCCAAAGGGGGGAGGGGGCGGGAACAGCTGCCCCAGCCGCCCCACTTTGGAACGCTGTTCCAAAGGGGGGAGGTGGGGCGGGAACAGCTGCCCCATCCGCCCCACTTTGGAACGCTGTTCCGAAGGGGGGAGGTGGGGCGGGAACAGCTGCCCCAGCCGCCCCACTTCGGAACGATGTTCCGAAGGGGGGAGGTGGGGCGGGAACATCTGCCCCATCCGCCCCACTTTGGAACGATGTTCCGAAGGGGGGAGGGGGGGCGGGAACAGCTGCCCCAGCCGCCCCTCTTCGGAACGATGTTCCGAAGGGGGGAGGTGGGGCGGGAACATCTGCCCCAGCTGCCCCACTTCGGAACGATGTTCCGAAGTGGGGGGGTGGGGCGGGAACAGCTGCCCCAGCCGCCCCACTTCGGAACGCTGTTCCGAAGGGGGTAGGTGGGGCGGGAACAGCTGCCCCAGCCGCCCCACTTCGGAACGCTGTTCCGAAGGGGGTAGGTGGGGCGGGAACAGCTGCCCCATCCGCCCCCCTTCGGAACGATGTTCCGAAGGGGGGAGGTGGGGCGGGAACAGCTGCCCCATCCGCCCCCCTTCGGAACGATGTTCCGAAGGGGGGAGGTGGGGCGGGAACAGCTGCCCCAGCCGCCTCACTTCGGAACGCTGTTCCGAAGGGGGAGGTGGGGCAGGAACAGCTGCCCCATCCGCCCCACTTCGGAACGATGTTCCGAAGGGGGGAGGGGGGGCGGGAACATCTGCCCCATCCGCCCCACTTCGGAACGATGTTCCGAAGGGGCGAGGTGGGGCGGGAACAGCTGCCCCAGCCGCCCCACTTCGGAACGCTGTTCCGAAGTGGGGAGGTGGGGCGGGAACAGCTGCCCCATCCGCCCCACTTCGGAACGATGTTCCGAAGGGGGGAGGTGGGGCGGGAACAGCTGACCCAGCCGCCTCACTTCGGAACGCTGTTCCGAAGGGGGGAGGTGGGGCGGGAACAGCTGCCCCATCCGCCCCACTTCGGAACGATGTTCCGAAGGGGGGAGGGGGGCGGGAACATCTGCCCCATCCGCCCCACTTCGGAACGATGTTCCGAAGTGGGGGGGTGGGGCGGGAACAGCCGCCCCAGCCGCCCCACTTCGGAACGATGTTCCGAAGGGGGGAGGTGGGGCGGGAACAGCTGCCCCAGCCGCCCCACTTCGGAACGATGTTCCGAAGGGGGGAGGGGGCGGGAACAGCTGCCCCAGCTGCCGGGCTTCGTAGCGCTGCTGCGAAGCCGGGCGGGGGGGTGGGAACACCTTCTGAAGGCGGGCAGGGGGCGAAAGTCTTTGTCCCCCCTGCCTGCCTTCCCAGGGGCCCGCCAGCATTTTAAGATCCCCCGGACAGCGGAGAAGTCCTCCGCTGTCCCAGGGTTTTTTAAAATGCTGGGGGTGGGAAGAAAAGCCCTTGTCCCCCCCCCCAGCCTTCAGAAGAGGTCCGGGGACAGACTGTCCCCAGACCTGGCCTGAAGGTGGTTTCCCTAGGAACGCATTAATTGATTTTCAATGCATTCCTATGGGAAACCGTGCATCGCAAGACGAAAAACCCGCAAGACGAAGAGAATTGCGGAACGAATTAATTTCGTCTTGCGAGGCACCACTGTATATAAGAAAAGCATTTTTTGGAAATAATTTCTGTTTTAAAAATTAATACACACACACTACAAACAGCTAAACTTCCATCTACGGTATCATTCACACATTAGCAAAGGTTTATACATAGCTCTTAATCTAATGGTTTGTCATGGACTGGCTGGAAGCAGAGGAATGTTGGGAGACATCAGCTGGGGAACCCCCCAAGGGAACTCCCAGGGGAAGAAGGCTCAGAGCCAGGGGGTTGGTGGTGGGACAATAATGACTAGTCAGAGGGATAAGAGGAAGAAGACTGGGAAGAGCTGGTGTCAGAAGCTGAAGAGGTAACAGGGCTTAGTGAGCAGAAAGAAGATGGGGCAGAGAGCGGTCCAGAATCAGAGGCAGAAGTGGAGGCTAGAAAAGAGAGGGGGCAAGAGGCAGAGATGAGGCAGGCTGGTGTAGAAGCCAGGGTGTCTCCCCTTCCTGTTGCGACCAGCTCCCCTCTTTTCTGGTCCCCCAGAACCAGAAGAGGCATAAAGAGGGAGGAGCAAAGACAAGCAAGACGACGGAGACGGGATAAACTGGAGAGGGGAGAACCATGTATACCACCTTGAGTTCCTTGGAAGAAAGGTGAGGGTAATAATTGCAATTTAAAAATTAATAAAATCCATGAGTCGCAGCTGGATGATGAAAATGATGCAATAAGTAATACTTTGTTCTAGATGAATTCATTTATGTATGTTCACCATCTATAGTTGCCACTGAGTTCACGGAAGCACGTGCATTAAAATGATACAAACACCCAGCTCAATAGCAGTGGCTGCATGTTTCCACCTCAGTAAAGGTAAAGGGACCCCTGGCCATTAGGTCCAGTTGTGGCCGACTCTGGGGTTGCGGCGCTCATCTCGCTTTATTGGCCAAGGGAGCCGGCGTACAGCTTCCGGGTCATGTGGCCAGCATGACTAAGCCGCTTCTGGTGAACCAGAGCAGCGCATGGAAACGCCGTTTACCTTCCCACCAGAGCAGTACCTATTTATCTACTTGCACTTTGACGTGCTTTCAAACTGCTAGGTTGGCAGGAGCAGGGACCGAGCAACGGGAGCTCACCCCGCCGCAGGGATTCGAACCCTCTGATTGGTAAGCCCTAGGTTCTGTGGTTTAACCCACAGCGCCACTCGCGTCCCTTCCACCTCAGTACTCCCTGCTAAAAAGCACTGCAACGGAAAGATATCTTTTGCGTTCTAGGGAGCTGCAACATTTGGGGAGTTGTTAAACTGTGGGGGCAACCCTCAAGCTAAAGGACACCTGGCAAATTTAAAATCTAGGTGCCAATCAACTCTTTCAGGAAGAATTAGGAAAGCGGAGAACTTGTTTAATTTCACTCCTGTCAATAAGGCGCGAAAAAAATGTATTTCATCTTGGCCGTTTCCCATACGGAGATTTCTGGTGGCAGAATGCCAGCTTACGATCTCTTGGAGTGTGGGAATAGCTGGAAAATGTCAAGGCCCAAAGCCCAGCAGGAATCAGCTCCTGTGCTCACACGACGCCAAGGATTACCTCAATTAAGGAAAACTTGTCTGTCTGAGGGGAGCTGGTCTGCTAGAAGACAGAGGGCACAGCCCCAAGTGCCACACCTCAGACCCTTTTAATTAAAAAACCTGGGCCCAGATCCAACAAATGCCCCCAAATGAGGAAGTGAGGCTGGCACCAGTCTTCAGGCAGAATCACTCACACTAAATGGAAACAGCTTGGCACCGATTCATGGCATCCCTTTCCCTCCTGCTATGAACTATCAGGGCTTGTTATGTTTTATTTAAACTCCTGCTGCCTTTTGGAGGGAGCTGTTTTTGTTTATTTTATGGATGGAGAAGAGAGAGAATATTACTGGAAAGGAAGGTGTAGCCTCACGAATGTCGTGAAAGGAAGGTGTGCGGAAAACAGACACAGCTGATATACTGGTTTTTGCACCAATACTTAATATAAATATATATCTAGAGTATTCTTGGCTTCATTGAATACTTGATCAGAATCAAATAATAGGTAATCAGTTTGCAGCATTAGCTTTGTATGCTGCTTCAAGGACTGCTTGCAAATAGTTATTTTTATCATTTCTAAGCAACAATTAACAAAAAAATAAATTTGATGATAATTGACCGGCATCCCAGTCCTATGTATATTGCAGCCAAATGAGCATTTTGCTTATAAAGGAAATTCTGATTTAGGATAGGAGAAGGATAATTTCCCCCAGAAACGTCTACTTGATAAATCATTGTGGGCCAGTTTCAGAATTTTGTGGGGCTCATTTTTTTAAAAGGGGAAAGTGTTCTTTCGCGGTGCATGAACTTTCCCTAAGTAAAATAACATTCTCCTAGGAAAAAACTGTCACCTCCTCTCAGATTAAACCAGGCAGCAGGTGGCTGTGCTCCTTTGAAAGGGAGCAGGCACTGCAAAGGAGGAAGCCTTCTGTGTGCAGCAGTATACTTTTTCCATCTTGGCAAAATGACTGCACTGGCATTGGTGCCTTCTGAGAAGTTGTCCCTGTAAAAGCATTGGACATTTTAACCCTTAGTCTCATGGACCTGAGGCCCTCCCCACCCCCAGTAGTAAGGCGTTTATGAAACCGCCCGCCCACCTGCCATATCAGCAGAGTTGCAGCAAGTTTATACCCTTTCCCAGGGACTAAAAATTGACCCAGTTCAGCTGCGTACATTATTGCTGAGAATTTCCCACGAACACCGGGAACATTGGACTGGTCAGTAAAAAAACCTAGTACTGCCATGTGTACTAGAGGTACGCGGGTGGCGCTGTGGTCTAAACCACTGAGCCTCTTAGGCTTGCCAATCAGAAGGCTGGTGGTTCGAATCCCCACGATGCAATGAGCTCCCGTTTCTCTTTCCCAGCTCCTGCCAACCTAGCAGTTCGAAAGCACACCAGTGCAAGTAGATAAATAGGCACCACTGTGGTTGGAAGGTAAACGGCATTTCCGTGCACTCTGGTTTCCATCACGGTGTTCCGTTGCATCAGAAGCGGTTTAGTCATGCTGGCCACATGACCCAGAAAGCTTTCTGTGGACAAACGCCATCTCCTTCGGCCTGAAAGCAAGATGCGCACCGCAACCCCATAGTTGCCTTTGACTAGACTTAACCATCCAGGGGTCCTTTACCTTTACCTTTTACTACCATCTGAAAAGCAAGCAAACAGCTGATTCTGCCCCCAAGGTGCCAGTGATTTGCCCTGGCTACACCTGCAAACCCTCTAAGAATTATCTTGCAAACCCCTTGGGGGACAGTGGGAAAGAGAACACCTGACCTTCTAAAAACCACCGAAGGGTCTTGAGGATAAGACGCCACAACCCAAATACATTCAACTTGCCTTCCATGCAGCTTTAATTAACATTTACTGTAAAGAGAGGGAGAAATATACGGTGCCTGCTTTTAAGTGTGGGATTTTATTTGCATCCAGGCAGCAGGGGATCGCTAAATTTTACGTTTCAAATAGTCATAAAAATGGGTAACTGCAAATGGCCCACAATGGAGATGGGTAGGAGAGAGGATATATGAATAATAATAATAATAATAATAATAATAATAATAATAATAATAATAATAATAATAATTCAATTTATTTTAAATTGTTCTTTCGGAGGAGTGATTCTCCTCCAGTCTGCTGGCACATAGTATCTGGTTGGGATGTGTAGAAATGTGTGTTTGAAAAAAATATTTGTAAATTCCATTTCTAGGCCCATTACCAAGGCTTGCAAATCTTAAAATACTATCTCTGTATAAAATACCGTATGGGAGTGGCGAAGAAGGCAGGTTCCCCCTCAAAGAGCCTATGCATGCTGAATCAGAAGCAGGTGCTGATGACTTTCAATGAACTTATTCCAGAAAATAGGGTTGCAGCCAAGCAGTGCTATCCTGCGCAGATTTACTCAGAAGGGAGTCCCACTATGTGTAATGGGGCTTGCTCCCAGATAAGTATTACAGGACTGAAGCCTTACTGTTATTTATTGTGTTGTAGATCATTTTCCATTTCATACCTTCCAACATTTCTCCAATGAAAATAGGGATGCCAATAATAATAATAATAATAATAATAATAATAATAATAATAATAATAATAATATTTATACCCCTCTATTCTCAACTGATGCTTTTGAATTATGGTGCTGGAGGAGACTCCTGAGAGTCCCATGGACTGCAAGAAGATCAAACCTCTCCATTCTTAAGGAAATCAGCCCTGAGTGCTCACTAGAAGGACAGATCCTGAAGCTGAAGCTCCAATACTTTGGCCACCACATGAGAAGAGAAAACTCCCTGGAAAAGACCCTGATGTTGGGAAAGATGGAGGCACAAGGAGAAGGGGACAACAGAGGACAAGATGGTTGGACAGTGTTCGTGAAGCTACCAGCATGAGTTTGACCAAACTGTGGGAGGCAGTGGAAGACAGGAGTGCCTGGCGTGCTCTGGTCCAGGGGGTCACGAAGAGTCGGACACGACTAAACGACTAAGCAACAACAACATCCTCAACTGACTGGGTTGCCCTAGCCACTCTGGATGGCTTCCAACATATATAAAAATATAATGATTTTTTTAAAAAAAAACCTTCCCTATACAGGGCTGTCTTCTAAAGGTTGTATAGTTACTTATCTCCTTGGCTCGGGGGTTGCATAACTCCATACCCTCCAACATTTCTCCAATGGAAATAGGGATGTCCTGAGGAAAAGCAGGACATTACAGGATCAAATCAGGAACCGGAACGGCTTCTGTAAATCCAGGACTGTCCCTGGAAAACAGGAACACTCAGAGGATCTGCCAATTGTGTTGGATTGGAGCCACCATTCTGCTTTTGCCTGGTTTTAACTGAACATTTCCTGGTCTTTCTTTCCCTCTGTCTCTTTCCTAATAGCCAATGGGCAGAACAACTCAACAATTAATGGATTCTATTATATATAAAATACCAAATTAAAAGCAGATTAGAGGAGATTAAAACAAGTGCCAGAAAACCACCCACGATTGTTATAATCCTAGGTGCTAAAAGCCAGCGCACAAAGAAAGGACTTGCGGTGCTTCCGGTAGAACTTTGTAGGGCAAATCTGTACCATGCTTTCAAAGCACATTCAATGCACATTTAAAACGCAAAACTTCACTCAGTCAACCCTAGGAACTGTGACTCCTTCTCTCTCTCACGTGGTTAACAATTCTGAGCACACATAATAAACTACAGTTCCCATGGTTGTTTGGGGGAAAACCACGTGCTTTAAATGCTTGTTTAATTTGCTTTGAATGTATGGTGTGGATAAAACCATTGTCTCCAATCACCAGTGTAGGGCGAGAGGGAAATGAGACAGAGGTAAGAAGTAGATGGAAAGCAGCTTATGTTACATACAGTGGATCTGGAAGCCAGAACAATTAATTTTGGGTGAATTAAGATGAGTGCCAAACATGGTGGGAGCCATGCTCAAAGGCCACACTACTGTCCCGTCCTTGAGGTGGGCTGGCAATGGGGGACAGTACACTGAGCAAACTGCAGATAGTGCAGTTGGCAGAATATGAGGCTCTTAATCTCAGGGCTGTGGGTTCGAACCCCATGTTGGGCAAAAGAATTCTTGTATTGGAGGGGGTTGGACTAGATGACCCCCAAGGTCCCTTCCAACTGTACAATTTTGTGATTCTATTATTCTAAGTGGTGGTGTTGCCAGCAGCAGCAGCAGCAGAAAAAAATGTGCAGCTACTCTGGGGTGGGAGAGACCTCCCCACATAAAAGAAAAACTCAGTAAAGGAAAATATATTTCTGGTGAAGAAATACACTACATTTGAAAGCAAACCAGTTTGCTTATTCCCCAAGTGCACCATAAAACTCTGCCATAAAAAAACCATCATGACAAACCAGAAGATAACCTGCATGTGTGGTATGTGGAAAAATAATTTATAGGACCAGAAGGATCTATAAAGCATCTTGGCAAGAGACTGCGATTATTAATTTTGAAGATGGATTCTGGCAAGCTGAGGTGGAGGAATGCTATTTGCATTATACCGGATTTTAAAATGTATTTACAACCATACCCTGCAACAAGACCACACAAGCGGTTTCTTGGAAGAGCAGTGTTTTGATGTCTAGAAAACAATTATTTCTGAGACTCATTGCTTGAGCAGCATGTGACTTCGCAGCAGAGAATTCAGAGAGCGGCAGAGTGGATCACTCAAGATCACCAAGACAAGGTCACACACATCTTGAAATATGTTGTTCAATGAATTAAGCATATAAGAAATCAGGGGAGAAAATAACTAGAGGGCGCTCACAGTCCCAATTCTACAATTCTATGGACAAAATTTTGCTCTTTTCATGCATACTGACAGCCAGAGCAGTGTTTAAATCTCCATGTGCCATTTGTTGTTATTAACTATTAATTTGTTCTTATTAATGACCAGTGGCATTGTACTTTGTAGGTATTTTTATTTCCTTGGTGGAAGGATCTGGGAGAGCAACTCAACTTACTTCCTCTGAATACCGTTTTGCTTATTTGGCAGGGCTAGTGTTCTCAACAGCACCTCGCACAAGTAGCATATATTTGAATATATTATTCGATGTAGTGGCATTTTAAGGCCAAATGGTGGCAGCATCGACCAGAGCAATTTGTAGGCTCTAATCCAATACAGATTTAGGAACTATTCTAGTGGGTTTAAGCATGTCTAGCTCTGTGTTGGATTCAGACACCAGAATTCAGTGGCTAAAACCAGAGGAGTCTAATGCTTTGCAGACGTCCTTACAGTGCCTACAAGCTTTAGGCAGCAATTGTGTTTGAGACAGGTACATGGGTGTTATTAAACATGTTTATATGTTTATATGGGACGAGGGTGGGGCTACGGTCTAAACCACTGAGCCTCTTGGGCTTGCCAATCGGAAGGTCAGCAGTTTGAAACCCCGCAATGGAGTGAGCTCCCATTGCTCTGTCCCAGCTCCTGCCAACCTAGCAGTTCGAAAGCACACCAGTGCAAGTAGATAAATAGGTACCACTGTGGTGGGAAGGTAAACGGCGTTTCTGTGTGCTCTGGTTTCCATCACGGTGTTCCGTTGCTCCAGAAGTGGTTTAGTCATGCTGGCCACATGACCTGGAAAGCTGTATGTGGAGAAACGCTGGCTCCCTTGGCCTGAAAGCAAGATGAGCGCCAGAACCTCATAGTTGCCTTTGACTGGGCTTAACCATCCAGGTGTCCTTTACCTTTTTCACCTGCATACGAGCATGGGCCTAGGATTGTAGCAGTGCGCTCAAACTAGCATCCCCACTTCCATGAAATCTTTCATTCAGTCTATTCAGAAAGAGTGTTGTCGTCCCCGCCATTGGCCTTGTGCTGGCGATATTTCAGGCCACGTGTGAACCCAGAGGCTTGAAAATATTCACATCCTTGGGAGAGATGGGCTTTAATGGAGGATTACCGATTTAAAAGTAAGGGTTTGTGAGCTGACAAAGTGAAGAGTAACTCTGCTTGAAATGTGGGAATATGTTATAGTTAAGTAAAAAATCTAGCAGGAGCCAAAAATGAGAAGGGGGAAGAAAACAGGGGGGGGGGGGGGAGAGAGAGATCAAGGATAAAATGTTTAAATATTTTTAAGTTTTTGAAATGCAATTTGGAAATGTATGCCATAAGGGTAGGAAGAGAAACATCAAGATGGCAGGGTGGCAAGTCAAATTCGTATCGAATTTGATTATCGTGATGCTAAATTTGTTAAAGTTTTTGAAAAGCAATGAAAATTAATTGGCAAAAAGGGGAAATGTTCACATCCTTGAAAGTGGGCATCGCCAGCTGGCAACTCTGCCAGTCACTTTGTGCCAAGAAAGGGGTACAGAAAAAGCCAGTGGAAAAACCGAACCCTACAAAAATTCAGTAGAGTATTATCCAGGAGCTCTGGTAGACTGATCTGACCTACGAACTCTGGTATTTAAAGGCCAAAGAAGATACAAACTTGCCAGTTTGGCTGTTTAGTGTATGCGTACATTTTAACTTTTTTTGCATTAAAAGGAGAATGTGGGAGAGGAGGGTGGAACACAGGCAACGCCTTCTCATGTGCTCCACAATGTTCTCTCACTGCCTGTTCACTTCTGGTATCAAAGCCACATAAAAAGTTTCTATTGAAACAACTGGTGTTTACTCTGAAAAGCTACGAGCCATTTTAAGGTGCCCCATCACCTGCCAATTTACCGTAAATTCTACAGCTGGTTACGCAAACACTTGGCAAGAAAAGATGGCTTTGTTCACTGTGCGTAAGGGCAGGTGACCAGCCCAAACTCCCATGCATTTAATTATAACCTGCAGCTTCTGCTGCTGAAGATGTACTTTTTTTCTTCAACTCCCGACCTTCTGTTCCTTTCCTAGCACAGACTGCATTTCCACAGACTGCATTTTTTAAACATGTTGTCTTCCAATTTCTTTAGCTGCTTCCTTCAGAACGTTTTGTCAAGGCAAAAGTCTCAGCTGCCCCGTGGCACGTCACAGCTGCAGTTGGGATGCCTGCTTACCTGAGAACTCAAGGGGCTTACTTCTGAGTAGACATAGCATATGGTGTAAACATATTGTTGCAAAAGTTGGGTGCCTCGCCCTGTCTCCGCCAAGTGGTAGCAAGAGCCTATGGGGCTTCAGGCACTCATCCAGGGTCTGTGGTTCCCTTTGGAGAATTGAGACACGGCAGAGACTGCCATAGCTTTAAGAAATATGGTTTATCCACCTATTTACGCCTCTACATGGAGGGAGGCCAGATCTTACAGCATGGTCATTTCAAGAGGGGCTTGTCCCTTACAGCAGTGCAGCCGGCCTTCAGCCAACCTGCCCAAGATGGATCCCAGTCTTTTCTCTGCTTCCTCCTTCTTCCCAGTAACTCTTGCTCAAGACTCCCTTTTCCTGTCTGAGGTGACAGGACCCCATCACCTTGGCAACTTCTGTCTCCCCAGGCCAAAGGATTCCTCTTGGATGGCCCATCAACCCCTTTTGTCATGTTAACAGATCTGCTCTTCACCAGGTAAGCCAGGCTGGTTTGCATAAACCAGCCCTGGGATTCCTTGTCTGGCACAGTTCTGCAGCTTGTACTTTCATCCATATCCCAATTAATCAAAACCCTACCATTTATTAATTTCTAGGGTTTAGGCCCCACAATACAGTGGTACCTTGGGTTACATACGCTTCAGGTTACAGACTCTGCTAACCCAGAAATAGTGCTTCAGGTTAAGAATTTTGCTTCAGGATGAGAACAGAAATCGTGCTCCGGCGGCGTGGCAGCAGCAGGAGGCCCCATTAGCTAAAGTGATGCCTCAGGTTAAGAACAGTTTCAGGTTAAGAACGGACCTCCAGAACGAATTAAGTTCTTAACCCGAGGTACCACTGTGTGTGTGTGTGTGTGTGTGTGTGTGTGTGTGTGTATACACACACACACACACCAATCTCTTGCAAGCAGGCATCCACAAACCTCCCCAATGTTTCCACACACATCTCTGCTTTACCAACATGAAATACTACAATGTTTGAGACAATTACAAATGTATTTGCATCCACATAATTCTCATACGTTGGGCTTTCCAAATGGTTAGCTTGCATCCTAGCATGTGGGCTTCCCTCCCCACTCAAAATGCTAGCCAGCTTGCCATTGCCTTGGCAACAGGTTGTCGCTCAGAATATTTGACTATTGCACTTCCTCCGTGTTCTCTGTAATTGGCTCAATTGCGCAGCATGCTAACGTTTTCTGTTTTCACAGATCTGTGGTTGACTGTTCGGAAACCTGCTGGTTTGTTTGGGACGTTTGTCCATAATAGCTACAAATATCTCACTCTAACTTCAGGAATAAAGGAAATAAAAAACACAAATGGATACCAACTGCGGTCCTAGTTTATAAAATATGCTTCATTGTTACTATCTAAAGGAGGTGAAGGTTACATTTCTCATTCTCGAACATGTTGCCCAGACTGCTAAATCAGAACTCTGCCTCTGCCAGAGGTTCAAGCCATTTGTTTGACAAGCATGACACTTTAGATGCAAGCCTGGTGATGGTGGGGAATCCCAACAGTGTATTTCATGCAGCTTTCTCCAATACATTGACCAATACCTGCTATTCGTTTCCAATATCTCTGGACACAGCAAAAAAAAATTACTGTGAACTCCACGCCCAATAACTTGGAAACTGGTTTCAGAGACTGCCAGCATTTTTCAGAATTGATACCTGAGGGACTGGGATGGAGGAGGAATCAATTCTAAATGGATTTATACATGGAACTTGCAAGTTCCGACCCAATGTTACTTTGCTTGCATGAGACCAGCTTATGTCTCTAGCACCTGCTTATGTCTGCGCCACTTGTGCAATGTCAGGTGTTTTGCTAGTTCCCCTTTTCTTGCACTGGGCTTTGAAGGGATTCTTCTTATATTTCAGGTATAGGGCAGGTGGGATGGCTTGGCCGAAATTGCCAAATGGTGATACATGGATGTCTAGTGAGGCTTGCAGGCTGCTGGCTCCCCACCCCTGCTCTAAGGTAAAGGACCCCTGGATGGTTAAGTCCAGTCAAAGGTGACTATGGGGTTGCGGCGCTCATCTTGCTTTCAGGCCAAGGGAGCCAGCATTTGTCCACAGACAGCTTTCCGGGTCATGTGGCCAGCATGACTAAACTACGTCTGGTGCAACGGAACACCGTGATGGAAACCAGAGCGCACAGAAACGCCATTTACCTTCCCTTCTATTTATCTACTTGCACTGGTGTGCTTTCGAACTGCTAGGTTGGCAGGAGCTGGGACAGAGCAACAGGAGCTCACTCCGTCTCAGGGATTCGAACCGTCAACCTTCCGATCAGCAAGCCCAAGAGGCTCAGTGGTTTAGACCACAGCACCACCCGCGTCCCCTACCCCTGCTCTACATGAGCTGAACATGCCTTAGAAATTGTCCAACACTCCCTAGCAGTTGTGTATTTGTATCAGGCAATGATGGGCAACTTTTCACAGAAATTTATCCACCATTAACTAATGTAACCCACCGATAAGCTCCTGGGCCCGGGTTCTGAGAAACATGACCCAGATTCTAGCAAAGTCACACACAGCAAGGGATCAATGTCTTCATATTATCTCACCCATCTAAATGAATGGGGATAACAGGCAGTGGAAGGAACATCCTCAGTGGTAATTGGAAATTTCCTACTTTCTTCACATGGCTGACCTGGAAGAACTCCATCACTTGCACAATCAAGCAATTCTCCAGCCAGACTATAATATCTGGGCTGGCAGAGCAGAAAAGTTTGCTTTACCTCTCGGTACCAGCTTGCTAGAAAATTTGGCTGAAATTCACATGGCTTTCCTCACCCAGCAAATCAGCACTAACGCAACGGCAGCCTGCCCTTCATCATCCGCATTGTTGCAGATGTGCTCTCTGCAGAAGCCTGTGGTTTTCACTCCCAAGCATCCGATACTCCATGCCAGGTTTCCTATTTGCAGGTTGACAGGGGATCGGCACACACCACGGCCAGCTTTTGCAACATGCACATATATTATAGCACTGATGCGAACCCTGTATTGGCCGTCACGGGTGCTGGGCCCCGCCCCACTTTGTAGGTGCCCAGTGCGGGCCTGTGATGTCACACGTGTGGTGCAAAAATTGTGGGTGCCCTGCCCCGTCATGGGGAATATTGTGGAGCACCCACAGCCCCCCCCCACTATGTCGGCCATACACTTCTCCAGTTTTCATGTGCCAAATATTTAATGAGAGAAACAAGCCACATCATAGAATCCTAGAATTGTAGAGTTGGAAGGGACCCCGAGGATAAGAATAATAATATAATAATAATTTATTATTTTTACCCTGCCCGTCTGGCTGGGCTTCCCCAGCCACTGTGGGCAGCTTCCAACCAAATATTAAAATACAGTAATATTAAAATCCCCTTCATGGATTTTTGAGAAAAGCAATGACAAACCTAGACAGCATCTTAAAAAGCAGAAACATCACCTTGCCAACAAAGGTCCATATAGTTAAAGCTATGGTTTTCCCAGTAGTGATGTATGGAAGTGAGAGCTGGACCATGAAGAAGGCTGATCGCCGAAGAATTGATGCTTTTGAATTATGGTGCTGGAGGAGACTCTTGAGAGTCCCATGGACTGCAAGAAGATCAAACCTATTCATTCTTAAGGAAATCAGCCCTGAGTGCTCACTGGAAGGACAGATCCTGAAGCTGAGGCTCCAATACTTTGGCTACCTCATGAGAAGAGAAGACTCCCTGGAAAAGACCCTGAAGTTGGGAAAGATGGAGGGCACAAGGAGAAGGGGACGACAGAGGACAAGATGGTTGGATAGTGTTCTTGAAGCTATGAACATGAGTTTGACCAAACTGTGGGAGGCAGTGGAAGACAGGAGTGCCTGGCGTGCTCTGGTCCATGGGGTCACGAAGAGTCGGACACGGCTAAACAACAACAATATTAAAATACAGTAATAATCATCTAGTCCAACCATCTGCAATGCAGGAATATGTCGCTGTCCCATATGAGGCTCGAACCTTCAACCTTGGCATTAGCAGCACCACGCTCTAACATACAGAGCCAAATGCAACCATTGTTTGTTGTTCATCACCAGGTAGGAAAGTGGGAAGATAATGATTTTTCCAATGCCGCCCTATGAGCAAGACAATGAAGCAGGAATGTGATGCAGAGATTCCCCATGTCCTAACCTGCTCCCTGCTACACCCTCACCAGATAGATTCATGAATGGCACAAGGTTATATTGACAAATACTCAAATGCCACCTCTTCAAAGCCATTTCAGCTACTTTAATTAACATGCAGCTTCACAATGAGCCAAACCCATCCAGGAACGTTGGCAACTGGCACCCCAGCAGAACTCACCATGGGGCAGAGAAATGCCATTATGTATAAGTTGATTTATGAACAGTAAACAATGACAACATCACACCTGCTCAGTACAGCACATTACTGCCAGTCTAGAAGGTGCCAATGTATACTGTGAAGTTCGCAGTTTTTACAGAGCTCTGGGAAGTTTATGTCACACTTTGTAAACTGGTGAAATGCATTCCAAATTCACAACTGCTTCTTCCAGATGCTAGTTTCAGTTCCAAATGTTTGAAACCTCCACATTGGAAGCCTCATGTTAACAGTACCGTATGTCATGGACCGACTAATCCTATGGACAGGAATTTGTGGTGGTTTTCTGGTTACATAGCTTTCTTTTTCCATCTCTCCCAGCTGGTCAGCTCTTCCACAAAATCCATAGGCAAGTTAGCCACCAAATCGCAGCCATACATAGTTTTATATATATATATAACATGTCCTCCCCTCTTAGAGCACAGAAGATTCATGTGAATCCCCCCAGTCTCTGTGAGTTTAAGGTCCTGTCTGTACCTAGATCTAAGTGAATGTAGTTCAAAATGCAAAATCAAAGGTACTGATATAGTGCGCAGGGCCTTAGCCACACTGGCATCCATCCCTGGCATAGGTGGGACCTTGAATTCAGGGTCAACATTTGCAGTCTCAATCATATCACCTGCATAAGGTTTTGTCTTAGCTGGAGCTGGCTCATACAATGAGTAGCATTGCCAGGTCTTGCCAAGAGATTTCATAGGAAGAGGGGAATGTTGTAGCTAGTATTAGGGTTTATGTGCCATTGTGTTCTGGGACACGGGTGGCGCTGTGGGTTAAACCACAGAGCCTAGAACTTGCCAATCAGAAGGTCAGCAGTTCAAATCACCGTGACAGGATGAGCTCCCATTTCTCGGTCCCTGCTCCTGCCCACCTAGCAGTTCGAAAGCATGAAGTGCAAGTAGACAAATAGGTACCGCTCCGGCGGGACGGTAAACGGTGTTTCCGTGCGCTGCTCTGGTTCGCCAGAAGCGGCTTAGTCATGCTGGCCACATGACCCGGAAGCTGTACGCTGGCTTCCTTGGCCAGTAAAGGGATGAGCACCACAACCCCAGAGTCGTTCGCAACTGGACCTAATGGTCAGGGGTCCCTTTACCTTTACCTTTTTACCGTTGTGTTAATTTTTCAAAGAGTACTTTATAATCTTATAAAAGTGTACAGCTTTTATGGGACCCCTTCCTGCCTGATATGCAGGGGAAGGGAGGCAGGAGAGGGTCGGAACAACCAGTGTAATATAGAAGGAGGATTTTTGATGACTAGGCATCACAGGACCACAGAGAGACAATGGCCAGCATGCCCCGCCCTGCCGAGTCCACTTTGCCCAGGGTCCTCTCAAATCTGGCAGTGTTCCTCAGACACTCACATCTAAACATAGCCAGGCCTTTGGGTGATTAACATTCCGTGTTCTTTTAAATGTGTTTGTGGGAGAGATTATTGGTTTGCTTTTGTTTTATTATGTATTTTGTATTTTTAATATTGTGAACTGCCCCGTGGTGAAGGGCAGTATACAAAATTTGAATAACAGCAGCAGCAGCAGCAGCTCTCAGAGGTGTAAAAAGCTAGCAATCTTAGCTGTAAGAAACAGATGTCTAAGATGTATGGAATGCTTTATGGGAACAAATTGTCCCTCTCTTGATGAAATCCTGGAACAAAAAGTCTACAATGAAACAAGGGCTTTTGACTTTAGTCAAGGGCACTCCAGACATCCATGGAAAGGCCTTGAAGATTTTAAGAAGCACATGTGGAAAGTAAATAAAAAAAAACAAACCACCCAGCTACCTCAGAGTCACCTCCTGAATAGTTTTCTCACAATAAGAAGTTTACCTAGATATGGTTTTATCCACAGCCTGATCCTATGTGTGTTTACACAGAAGTAAGCTCCAGTGAGTGTCATTCAAAAGTAAAAGTGCCAAAGTCTGCCATCTCAATTTCCATTTCCTACACTGAAATAATTATATAATAAAAGAGTTCATTAAACATTTTGAAAATGTAGGGCTGTAAGCTTTGAGTTGGTTTATTCAGGATGCAGAATCCAACATTTCATGGTGCAGGTTTTGTTTTTTAAAAAAACATTTTAAGCATATGTACATACCTAATAAGGCAGGGTCTCGGAATCTGTGGCCCACCCTACATTGTTAGACTACAACTCCCATCATCACCGGCAACTGCCAATGCCATATGGGGCTGATGAGAGTTCGAGTCCAATGACATCAGGTGGGCTGCAGGTTCCCTGAAACAAAGTTTTTACCTTTAAATAAATTCAACAGCGCTAGCTCACTTGTCTTTTGTAGGCGTTGGTCAGTAATTTTGCACGTATCTGTAAAGATGGAATCCCAAAATACAAAAAGGCTTTGTTGCATTCTCACATGTGCTAGAACAGGCACGTCCAACTTCCAAGAGACAGCGATCGACTCCCACTATAAATAAACTGGCAGTGATCTACCCATTGGATTGACCAGAATTGTTGAGCTTTGGGGGGGGAGGCTTCACCAAAGTTGTTTTTTTTGGGGGGGTTGATCGATCAGGATCCCGCGATCGACCATGATCGACCACAGACACCCTGTGATCAATCGGTAGATCACGACTGACCAGTTGGACATCCCTGTGCTAGAAGATTTCCTAACTTTGCACCCCCTCCAACACCCTGGGGTATGAATTTAATTAATATGCTCCAGGTGTAGAGGAATAAAGTGCCATTTCTGAATAGTTCTCAGTGCAATTTCTTTAAGTGACAACTCATGATGATCCTGCCGCCACATGGAAGGATGTCTGTTAATGATTCAGTAGTTGAGTTAATTAGGACACAGGTGATGCTGTGGTCTAAAACCACAGAACCTAGGGCTTGCCGATCAGAAGGTCGGCGGTTCGAATCCCTGTGATGGGGTGAGCTCCCGTTGCTCGGTCCCTGCTCCTGCCAACCTAGCAGTTCGAAAGCACGTCAAAATGCAACTAGATAAATAGGTACGGCTCCGACGGGAGGGTAAACGGCGTTTCCGTGCGCTGCTCTGGTTCGCCAGAAGCGGCTTAGTCCTGCTGGCCACATGACCCGGAAGCTGTACGCCGGCTCCCTCGGCCAATAAAGTGAGATGAGCGCCGCAACCCCAGAGTTGGCCACAAATGGACCTAATGGTCAGGGGTGCCTTTACCTTTACCTTTAAGGAACCCAGGGTGGGGTTCACACTTTAGCTCTGGGGCTCCCTATGAAGGAAAGCCTACCTTTGGTCACCCCTCCCCACCCTGAGCTTATGTGGCATCATTTTGGAAGGTAGAGGAAACAGGCAAATTCTGCCCACCTGTTTGTAAAGAACCTGCCATTGACTTTCTACCAAGAATCCCCAGACTCAGCTGTGGCCTCACCCCCATCAGTCACAGTGAACCAGGAAACTGCTTCTCTTTATTCTCCCTTCCCTGAAACAATTAGTGTTTCACTTCTTCCTCATATCTCTAATTCTCATATCACTAACTCTCCCGTTTTGCCTAATATGCTATCTTTTAGCTCCCATGTAGTTCAAATCCCAGTCATTTGCATTCAAACTCATCTTACCTGGTTAGATTTAGGCTTTCACTAAAAGCTGATTTCCACATAAAAAAATTCAAAGTCACATTGTGAGTGTTAAATCGTTCAAAATCCCAAATTTTGAGTGCTTTAGATTAGCTGACATCTCTTCATATTTTAATCTAGGCAGGCATCAAATATGAAAATCCATAAACCGCCAGTTGCCAAACACTAAAATAACATTGTATGCCATCTTTTAAATACTAAATGTCAGTGGATATCAAATCCTAATTACTGAAATAATATATCTAGTATCAGTGGATGTCAAATGCAAATAATTAATATTTCACAACTATTCAAAATATTCAGAGATAATCTAGTATGAATATTTGCAGAGAACTTTTGAGGAGCTAATTCATTTTATCTCTGTTTCAGGATGTCCTACTGGCTAAGGTCTAAATGCATGAGTACAGCAGTGTATCTGTGCCAACGAGATACCAAACCCTGTCTGGTTCCTTATCTTACAGACAAAAGCTAATCCCAACAGTGTTAATCTATCCACCTGGCAATCTAATACCTCTTGCAACAATCAGGTTTCAAGCTTTTTGGCTTCTTCCTTTCGGGACATTGCAACAAGCATTTTGCAATTCCCTCTCCATTGTGAGAGTCAACCTGACACTGACCTTCTGACTGCACCTCTGTGAAATACAGGATGTAGTTCACATGTAACATTTCAATCACGTCTCAGGCAAGCCACGCTCAGGGGAAACGGAATAGTGCTACATCAGCCCTGCCAAATTCAGCTTCACCCAGGAGGTACAAGTGTTTCCATCAAAGGCAAGCCATGTGTAAGAGCTGATTACAGAAAACTGGCATGCAAGATGGCAATGTAAGCTTAATGAGAACAGTGTGTGTGTGTGTGTGTGTGTGTGTGTGTGTGTGTGTGTAGTTTCACAAACCCCAACATCCCTGGAGCTGTAGGACATTTCAAAGGGCTTTTTCTATGCAGTCCATTTTTAGTGAGGACAGAGTATTCAAGTCTTTTTTTTGTGGGGTTGCAATATTTGCCCTATGGATATTCAAATCCTTCCTTAAGCTTTGGCCTGACTTGGCCACTAAAAATTTAATGCTGATTAACAGGAATTCGTTGAGTGGGAAAATATTTGGGGTTTGATCGTAGGGTGGAGAGCAGTTTTGACTCTGGACACAAAGGAAACAGTTTTGAGTTCTGGAGCTGGTGAGCAAGAAGGCAGCTTGGGAAGCAGCCAGAATATTCATCATCTTGCAGGGTGAGGTATAATAATAATAATAATAATTATTATTATTATTATTATTATTATTATTATTATTATTATTATTATTATTATTATTTATACCCCACCCACCTGGCTGGGTTTCCCCAGCCACTCTGGGCAGCTTCCAGCAGAATATTAAAATACAGTGATTCATCAAATATTAAAAGCTTCCCTAAACAGGGCTACCTTCAGATGTCTTCTAAAAGTCTGATAGTTGTTTATTTCTTTGACATCTGATGGGAGGGTGTTCCACAGGGCGGGCGCCACCACCGAGAAGGCCCTCTGTCTGGTTCCCTGTAACCTCACTTCTCACCGTGAGGAAACTGCCAGAAGGCCCTCGGCGCTGGACCTCAGTGTCCGGGCAGAACGATGGGGGTGGAGACGTTCCTTCACATATACTGGGTCTATCATACCACGTATGGTCTCTAAACCACAGAGCCTAGGGCTTGCTGATCAGAAGGTCGGCAGTTCAAATCCCTGCGACAGGGTGAGCTCCCATTGCTCGGTCCCTGCTCCTGCCAACCTAGCAGTTCAAAAGCACATCGAAGTACAAGTAGATAAATAGGTACCACTCCGGCGGGAAGGTAAACAGCATTTCCATGCACTCCTTTGGTTCGCCAGAAGCAGCTAAGTCATGCTGGCCACATGACCCGGAAGCTGTACACCGGCTCCCTTGGCCAATAAAGCAAGATGAGCGCCGCAACCCCAGAGTCATCCACGAATGGACTTAACAGTCATGGGTCCCTTTACCTTTACCTTTAGGGTCCTATTATACTAGGGCTCATTATGTGTCAGCCTATTCTCCCTACCCACTCTACCCATAAATTTGTGAAAAGAGAGAGATTACTAAAACAGTTCAAGTCTTGGGTACTCTCTCATCTTAGTGAAAGTGGCCCGGTAAAACTGTCCTGGGGGTAAGCATAACTACCAAAAGCAGTGGCAGTGAGGCAATTCGCTGGCAGCCAACAGTTCAGGGCAATTTTTGGTGGGTGGGTAGGATTTAGGAGCTTCTCAGCAAGTGTCAAGAGGTAGCGATGGTGGCAGAGTACTTGGCAGTCAGAATTGCAGAAAGTACCACTCCACATTGGCTAGCAGCTACCATTGACTTCAATGACTTCCACTCACAGCCAGTGATGGAGTCTTGGAGTAGGTTATTTACCTGGTGGTGGAATCTCCCCAATAATTAATAGGGGATTAGAGAACAGTTCCAGGCAGATTTTGGAGACAGCTCTGTTGGCAGAGCATGAGGCTCTTGATCTCTTCTTCTTTCTGTTCCATGGAACCATTTCCTATTTCAGCCCTTATCACTCCTTCTCCTCACTTCAACCCCCCCCCCCAATCAGATGCTTTCTCAGGCCTCTAGCCCATTGTCCAACCCCTTCTGCCTGCCCCCATCCAGTGTTTGAAATTCACCAGGCGCCAGGCACATTTTGCACCTGGCTTTTGACCACTTGCGACCACGTGAAGATGCCCGGGTGCCAGAATGGCTCATGACGTCTTTACCATCTGGAAGTGCATGCCTGGGGATCCTTGGGTCTTGGCTGTTTTCACACAGTAGCAACGCTTCCTGTAGAAGTCTGTCCATGGTATTTTATCTGCACAATCAGACTGAATTTCAGGAACCAAAAAGTTGTCTTGAAAGGGGAAAAAAAGGACTTTTGAGCTGTCCAACCCCAAAATGGCAACCAGGCATTCCGTTTCAGCAACTGTAACCCTGGTTTACAGAGCCATTTGGCACCTATATATGAGTTTCTAACATTGCCCCACCCCCAGCACCAGAGTAATCTAGCCTGTTGCAGCTTTTTCCACTCCACCATTGTGTTAGGGCACCCAGGTCAATCTATTACCACACACTGCATCGTCACAACCACCCAAACCTCATTGCATTGTAGGGGGTGTATTATGTTTACTTGCATTGTGGGTGAAGTAGTTAGGGCATAGGATGAAGGCTTCAAGGTCAGGCAGAAGAGCCCAAATCTCTTCAGGAACAGGGAATCATAGAATCATTAAATGACAGAATTGTAGAGTTGGAAGGGACCCTGAGGATCATCTAGACCAACCCGCTGCAGGAATATGCAGCTGTCCCATATGGAGATCAAACCTGTGACCTTGGTTAGAGCATAGTGCTGATAACACCCAACTGAGCTACCCCCAAGAGCACTTTTCTTTATAAAAACAGCAACTTATATTTAAAGTTAAAATGCTTGTGTATCTGGGTGGGGTTTTTCTTTCTTTACTAGCACACCAATTAGAAGCTTTGGGGGGGGGGCAGCATTCAGCAGTATATAAATGACTTATTATTATTATTATTATTATTATTATTATTAATTATTATTATTTTATACCCCGCCCATCTGGCTGGGTTTCCCTATATCATATCACTTGCATGCAAACTGATTTTACTTATTAATACAGTGGTACCTTGGTTTACTAACTTAATCTGTTCTGGAAGTCCGTTCTGAAACCAAAGCGTTCTCAAACCAAGGCGTGCTTTCCCAAAGCAGCAGGGGGACTCAATTTACAAATGGAACACACTTGCCAGGAAGCGGAACATGTTCAGCTTCCAAGGCAAAGTTCACAAACCAAAACACCTCCTTCTGGGTTTGCAGCGTTCTTAATCCAAATTGTTCATAAACTAAGATGTTCCTAAACCAAGGTACTGTTGTGTATTTAGCAGATTAATTGTGCAGCAGAAAGCGTGCTGGGGAGACCACACATTTAGGAAACAATGAAGAAACGCAAAAATAACTTTTGCTTGGCTTTAATTACAAAAACAAAAACTCCTATTACATTACATTATATCTATAAGTATGACCCATTCACCAGGGTACTGAGAGAGGTATATGCTGCTCTTTATATACTATACCCAATTGCTGACACAGCTTAATTAACACAACAGCACCTGCTATACTGCTTCACAGCTGTAAAACTAGGTCATGATATTTGCTATGGCCTTGAAAGAGATACACATCTTGTGAAACGATAATGAACCTTAATATTTAAAGAAACCAATCAACAGGTACCACTTTTCTTTTTATCTTATTGCCTTCTGCCCCTGATTGGGAAGGGGAATTTCCCCCCCCCCCAAATTTTTAAAAAAATAAGTATTCATGCTCTGCCTCTTAAACACGGCAATTCAGAAGGCAGCAAACAAATCTAACACATAAAAGCACAGTCCAGCCTTTTAAAAAAACCAGCAAGTGAATCAACCAGCATCAGAAACCAAATATAATAGCAGCAGCACTGAGTCATGTTAAAAAGCTGCAGAAAAGAGCAAGAGAGTTTCACTGTACTGATAATAATAATATAAAATCAGCAAGGAGAGATTTCTGTTTCAGCAAGGCCAGAGGATAATATAGAGAACAGTAAGTCAAGAACAGTCTGGGTTTTTCTGCCCCAGGAAGAACCCTGGGACAGAAAAACCCAGACTGCTCTTGACTTACTGTTCTCCATATTATCAGTGTTCTTCCTGTGGCATCCACTCACAGCCCTCACCTTTGTATCAGCAGCAGAAAGCCAGAAGCAAAGGGATTAGTGCCTTGTGTAACAGGAGGAAAGAAAAACAGCCACCTGTGTATGTACACCTCTATATGCTGAGTGATGTTGATGTTAAGAGTTATTAATGCTTTGCCAAAAAAGCTTGGCCCCACCTAGGTCTTCCTCTCTCTTCTGTTCTTTAATTAGCAAGTTATTTCTGTAAGGTGCTATTACTGCCTCACAGCCGGCTAAGAGCCTCGTGAAGTCTTCTAGGGAACAGCTATTGATACAATGCACTAGGGCAGAGAAGGCACAAGTTACCACTTGTGTCGTAGGTTTTCTTTTCTGGGCAGAAGTTATTGCCGGCACAGACGCATAATGGCCGCGGCAGGTGCAGGGAGGGCCACAAGAATGAACACAGGAGACAGGTATTGGGTTGAATTAGGCCACAACTTTACCGATTACCGGAAAGTGTAGGTTTGGCTAAGACACTGGGTGTGTATCCAGCATCAGGCAGCCTGCCTGCTGGGTCAACCTGCATTGGGGAGTCACCCCAACATAGATCGGGTGCCACAACCCCGCAGAGTCTGCCACTGGGAGAGGTGTATTGGCCCATCGGTTCCCCAGTGGACTCCCAGTCATCCCTCCCGGACCCCTCTAACGTTAACACTTTCTGGCAGCAAATACACACACTGCTAACTATTGCACTGTGCTGCCCTCCTTCTCTGGACAAAAGGGACGGGCAAATGTTTTTGACTCAACTCTGCTCTAAAGCACACTGTAAGAAAGAGGAGGAATCTAGCTTTTCTGTGCACTCTGAATTAGGTCCTCCTGCTGCGCTTCATAGTGTTGTTAGTTTGCTGTCAAAATCCCTCTGCCTTTTTTGACCTGGAAAGCATCATATACTCCTGGAGGGTGGAAGGAATGCCCAGAACAGGGTTAAGGGCATCCTGGAGGAGATCTCCCTTGTTGCACAGGGAGAAAATCTTGCACTAATCTACACAGAACTACATTGAATACACCCCCTTATTTCCACTATAATAGCTCCTATGATCTAAACACTTTAATCAGAAGGTTATATGAAACTGGCCGTTTCACATTTTCGGGTACTACTCTGTGGTCCGAAGGTGTAAGAGGATTAAAAACGGAAAAGGCAAAATCATGGCAGATGTGAACTCTAGAGATGTGGAAGTGGGAACAGGCAGACTCCTAAGGACTAGACAAAAGGATAAAACAGCAGGGCTTTATGACATGAACACGGGTAGCTATGCTAGTATTGTTACAAGTTGGGTGCCACCCCCACACTCTGTCAAGCAATAGCAAGATCTCAGAGGGTTCCAGGCAGTCACCCAGGGTCTGTGTTCCTTTGGATAATCGTGACACAGTGGAGAACATCATAGTTTGTAATAAATATTGTTTATTCTCCTATTGACACCTTAAGTCTGCATGGAGGGAGTCCAGATCTTACAGCATGGTCATCTCAAGTGGGACTTGTTCCCCCACAGCAGTACAGCACTGGAGTCCAAGGCATCTCTCCCAGCTAGCCTTCAGCCAGCCTGCCCAAGATGGATCCTGGTCTGTCTTTCTCCTCCTTGCTAATAAAAAACACCTCCCTTTTCCTGTCACCTCAAACACACAATTACCTGGCAGGTTTCCAAACCCCAGTCTCTGTTCACACCTCAGAGCAAGAGGAGAGTCAAGTTCTCTTGCACTGCCAATGACTCTCACTGGCCCTGTATTGTTTCTTAATGGCCCTAGCTTGGCCAGGTCATTTTCCTTGGCTAGCCATAGAATTCCTTTGAAGCTTGTATTTCTCCTTTCACATCCCAAATAATCAAAATCCTACCATTTATTAAATTCTAGGGTTTAGGACCCTCCCCCAAATCTATAACACCATTAATGCCACTTAAAAAGTATTCCTGACACAAGTTATAGAGCAGAAGGCTGCCTACAGCATTAATATGTATCTACACACACACACACACACACACACACACACACACACACTAAAAGATGACAAAATGGGATAGTCACTTGTCATTAGCAATGCCCATGGACACATGCAAGCCAACACCTGCCCATAATAATGCTCTTATAATCCCATTTTAGACAGCACCTATTACTGCATTGAAATGCAATCATGGGGGTGGAAGGACATGTTCCCAGCAACAATAAAATAAAATAAAAATGTCACTGTCTGGGTGCTAGGAAAGTTTGTTTTTCATCCTCAAGAGAAGTATTATCCTGGAATACTGGAACTGCTGGATCTCCTGAACTTCAGCCCTAGGCGGTGGAGCCCAGGACCTGAAAGGTCTCACGTCTTCCCCGTCCCCCTCAGCCTTTAGAAGTTCAATCACTGAAGAGACAGAATATGAACTGTGGCTCACATGTATTGTGCCAAGGTTGCCATGTTTCAAAAAGTGAAAATCCGGACACAAAAGTTGTTGGAAAATCTTCAAAAAATAGTTTTTGAGTGGAGGGGGGGGGGGTTGCCCAAAAATCAACACTTCCAACATAGGTTGCCATACATTTTCCGGGACATTTTAACCAATCTTCAGAAATTCCGCCCAGGTGCTATTTCCGATATCCCAGATATGTCCAGGAAATTCCGGACGTATGGCAGCCCTAATTGTGCCTACATAATTTCCCTCTGCAGCTGGTAGTGGGGAGGAGGGCATTTTCCTTACCGCCAGGCTTATGCAGACAACTAAAATAACATTTTCCATTAACGGTCAGCTGGTGACCCGTGCGCATTCTCTGCTGTACTCTGATTTTTGTAAACTGCTTTGATTGTTTTAATTAAATTGTGACACATAAATACGTTCTGTAAATAAATACATTACCGTACCATCCTGGGGTGGGGCGGGGGGTAGAGTCAAAACACACCCCATCGCACACCGGAGCACCAATCTGTATTGGGACACAGCACTGTTGCTTTTAGGAAAAGAAAATATATGGAGGGGGTGGATTCCATCACTCATCTAACATATCACACAGAGCTTGGTCCTCAGACTGCCTCTGTTAAATATTGCCGCATACAATGGACAGCAGGCCTAACAGAGAACAGCCTTCAACAACGAGCGGTGGGACAAGTGAATAGGGACCAGGTCAGTGTGTGGCGTCATTGGGCAATTGTTGGGGCCCCAGGGCCCTAGAAGAGCCCACAGGTGGCACCTGTCGTAAGATTTGGGGAGGGGGAGTCTTCTTTGTGGCATGGTGCTGTTGGAGCTAGCTGCTATTTTGATTTCACCTGCCCTGCTCCACCTAATTCTTTAGAGGATTCTTTTTGTGGTGTTCTGACCAGCACTGTGCAGTTGGGTCTAGCTGCCATTTTAGCTTCCCACAGATGGATGGACATCAGTCATGGATGCTTCAGTTGAGATTCCTGCGACTCGATGGCCTTTGGGGTCCCTGCCGACTCTACAATTCTATGATTTGATTAAAACCTCCAGCGTAGAATGGTGACAGAAATGAAGCCTAAAAAACAGGAGGGGGAATCAGCATGCTTGGTGTTTTGTTCTTGGCTTACTGGTCACATTTTCTTTTCTTTTCTTTTTTTGCAGGAAACATTTTCAAACTCCAAAACAAAAAACATCGAGACCACCAATCCTAGTTAATAATCCTATTTAATGTACCTGAAGGAGTGTCTCCACCCTCATCGTTCTGCCCAGACGCTGAGGTCCAGCGCCGAGGGCCTTCTGGCGGTTCCCACACTGCGAGAAGCCAAGTTACAGGGAACCAGGCAGAGGGCCTTCTCGGTAGTGGCACCCGCCCTGTGGAACGCGCTCCCACCAGATGTCAAAGAGAAAAACAACTACCAGACTTTTAGAAGGCATCTGAAGGCAGCCCTGTTTAGGGAAGCTTTTAATGTTTGATGCATTACTGTATTTTAATATTTTGTTGGAAGCCGCCCAGAGTGGCTGCGGAAGCCCAGCCAGATGGGCAGAGTATAAATAATAAATTATTATTATTATTAGGATATGAAAAAGGGTCTGGGCACAATTCAGCCTCTGCTCTGTGCAAACACAGCTCTGCATGCAGGAGGAATAGGGTCAGCAACAGGGGGATTGTGCACCAATTGTAGCACATGATAGTGACTGAATTGTGCCATTCCCATGCACACAGCTGTGCAGAAGAGAGTTGCATGTGGGGGTATAAATATGCTCCCTCTTCATTCAGTGTTGCAGTCAACAGTCAGACAGTATTAGGTCATTGGAGTCGAGCACTTTCACCAAGGGCGACATTTGGTCCCAAAAATACACAGGCTTCGGGCTGTCTGAACTCTATAATTAAACCCTAGATTTTTATCGGACGTAAAAAAGATGACAGGAGAAGATAAAAGCACCAGACCATGTCTGAACGATTCAGAGTTGTATGACTGTTGTGTCAACACTCTATAAACACTGCTGAGAAATGGAGTGGACTTTACTGCATTCCGCAGCCAGCTCTTCAGTCTAAAAAAATCCACAATATCCAGTTCCACATGAAAATCAGTTAAACAAGGTGACTGGCCTTGCTGCTTTTCAAGTTTCCGCACAGGACATTAGCACTGAGCCAGGCCTTTGGTTAGAAAAACTGTATCAAAAGTCTCAGGTCCAACAGATGAAATAGAACAGATTGTGTTGATGAAAACAATAAGCAGAGGAGGAGCAAAGCTTATCAGAGGCATTGACTCTGTTTGGTGGGACTTTGCGCTTATCAAGGAAGAAATCTATCATGGGGCCAAGAGCAGAACCAGTGGCAGCAAAACTGTTTTGTTTGTGAAGAAAACCCTCTGCCACCTTGTTCTTTGGCCACCCCAAATTAATGAATTTCTCCCACCCAACAACCTCAAACTAAAGTGGCCAAAAATGCTCCTCACTTTCAAGGTGGGTGCCTAGAAGTGTGTGTGTGAAGGGAGAATTCATCCCAGTGCTAGTCAGTGTTAAGTTGTGGGTGAACATATCAGACGACACAGCGATTCTTCAAACAGCTCTTGTTTATTCACAGGCCAGAACAGAACTGAACTGAAGGATTCAGCCAGCGTGCTTATATAGAGCTCCACTACAACGCAACAGTAACCACTTTCTGTAACTATCCAATCACTGAACGTCACTTTCAATCCCTTATTTGCATATGTGGACCTGAGTGAAAACTATCTACAGTATCCCCCTGCTGGCCCAGGGTGAGAACTTCAGTACGTAACACTCAGAAACCACGCAAACCTCTCTAGGAGCACCACAACCAAAAAGGCCCTGTCTCAAGCCACAATCCATCTTCTCCAATGAAAATAGAGACGTCCTACGGAAAAGCAGGACATTCCGGGATAAAATCAGAAACCAGGATGGCTTCTGTAAATCTGAGACTGTCCCTGGAAAACAGGGACACTTGGAGGGTCCGAAAATGGACTAGAGGAAGTGCAATGCAAACTTAATCCAGCTCTTCATTATGAGTTATTTCTCACATTTCCATCCTCTCTGTGCTCCAGGAACCTCAAGGAGCATGTTTGGCTCACCCTCTTGCAAAAGCCCTGTGAAGTCGGAGGTTAGGCTGAGGTAGTGACTGCAAAAGGCTAGCCCATGCCTGCTACAAATGGGCCTCAGTTTACAGTAAGTCAGGTTACGATGGAGGAGCTACGACTACTCTCCCCCTTG
The DNA here is from genome assembly GCF_964188305.1 of Podarcis bocagei. NCBI lineage: Eukaryota > Metazoa > Chordata > Lepidosauria > Squamata > Lacertidae > Podarcis > Podarcis bocagei. The sequence goes on along the minus strand of NC_138143.1, from coordinate 34,189,618 downwards.
GACAATAAAAACACCTGCATTTATTTACATTGCAATTAAGTATGTTTTAGTCTGGCAATACTGGCTTATTGTTGGCAGACCTCAGTGCATTGCCAAGATAAGATTGATGTTAGGCTTCTGTCTGTGTGCCTTTTTGCATGGGAATAAGCCCATGACCACAACAAGACTTCTCAGCAAATGCACATGAAGGAGGGCATGAGGTTAATCTAGTTTAAAGGGGCCTTTCAGGTACATTCCGGCCTTGGCATTCTAAGATAAACTGCGCTCATCCTCACAATGGCATTTTGCTGTTTTTTTAACATCAGGAATGTGCAAACTATGTATTAAAGAAATGCAATACAAAAGAATCTTAGGATGCCCAGCAGTAACTGATGATAAATTACAGCTGGAAAGTTGAGCAATGCATCTATAAATGTCTCAGAGGTTTAGGAGGCAAAATAGCACCACCTATTCCACTTTTTGCAGTGTTTTCCCCCCAGCCTGTTTGTTCATGGAACTGAAGGAGTAAAAGGAGCCTTCTCCACTGTGCAGGGAAAAAGCAAGCTAATGACACACACACAGAAGCCCATTTTATTTGATTTGTTGATTATATTTTTCAAAAGTCTATGCCGTTTCCCCTCAATCATAGCTTACAAATAATTGGGGGGGGGGGGAGTTCTCCACAATCCTTTTGAGGCAATATGGAAAGATGTCCACTACATCGGAAATACAACTTTTAGATCTCCAGTAGGAACTATTCAGTACAAATCCAATTGAAATACATGTGAATTGTGTAAAAGGGTTTCCTGAGGGTTACCCTAACATTAGACAGAGTGAGGCAAGTGCCTCAGGTGGCAGGTACCCAAGAGCAGCAGCCCCACCCCAGCCATTCCTCCTGATCCTATCATAACCCCCCTCAATTAACCTACTGCCTCAGGCTTACTGGAGGATGCCGCCCCATTACCAGTGTTCCTGTTAAGATCCAGTCAGCTTCTACATATAGAATGGGGCGCCATCTTGTCTTTTGCCTCAGGCAGCAAATTGCCTTAGGCCAGCTCTGGAACTTTCCACTGGATTGTGCCAGATTTCTGAGGTAAAAAAATCTACAGCTGTATCATTCCCCAAAGATTTCCGGGAATTATAATTTGTTACGGGTGCTGAGAGTTATTAGGAAACCCCTCACGGAGCTACACTTCTCCAGAAAAAAAGGTTCTCATGACGTTGCTCAATTCTTTAATTTCTACCTGAAAAAGCAGCAAGGAATGCTGTCGTTAAAACCAAACACACACACACGTAAGAATTGCCTTGCCATTTCTCCTTCACTTCGTCTGTCATATGGAGATAATGACAGATACTTACACACCTCCCAGGGTGTCAATGAAACTCTTCAATATCCTGGAGTAGGAGTATTATTACTGCAGTTACTGTTACTGGAGCTGCCAAACAAGATCACAAAAATTAGCTCCCCAATCCAATGTCTCAATTATACGGCAGGCAGCGATGACCAAAAACAAAGGACAACACCCTAACAATGTAAACACACCTATCTATTTGTCTATATGCGCTGCCCCATTATCCCTAAAGAAACAACAAGCTCTTCCCTACTACAGGAACTTGTATCTGCATCCAAATCATCATTTCAAAAGCCAGCTGAAGGATAGGTTACTCACTGTGTTGACATGCTTCCAGTAATGTAGGCCAATCTACATGGTGGGTAGACTTGGAGCAGGAAGACCTGAGTTCAAATTCCATGGAGATCTGAATTCAAATTCCCAGTTAGTTATGAAGGTCAAAGGGAAGCCTTGAGAGCAGCACTGCTGTCTCTCAGCCTCATAACAAAGTTTTGGGGGTGAGAGTGGGAAAACCCCATGCAAACTACCTTAAGCTTCTCAGGAGAAGGGCAAAATACACATAGCAAGACTGTTTCCAACACACCTGAAAAAAGGTTTGGTTAAGGACGAAGGATGAGGCAGATCAAAGAGCTCAATACTTTCTCAGGTGTGCCAGGTCTGACCTGAAGTCTCCAGGTGTGCCTGGCCTGCTCCAGGTGGAAGACGGAAGTCTTGCATCTCCAGGTGTGTTGAGACTGCCTTTAAAATCGTTTGTGGTTTTCTGTGCTTTGACTTCCACTGCCTCCATATGACACTTCCAAGAGATTGTTTCACCAAAGAGAACAGCCAGGTCAAAGGAATCATCGAGCTGTAGAGTTGGAATTGGTCCTGAGGATTGTCTAGCGACAGTCCAACCCCCTGCAATGCAGGAAAATGCAGCTGTCCCACATGAGGAACCAACCTGCAACCTTGCTGTTATCAGCACCACGCTGCATCTAAATCAGGCATAGGCAACCTTCAGCCCTCCAGATGTTTTGGCCTACAACTCCCATGATCCCTAGCTAACAGGACCAGTGGTCAGGGATGATGGGAACTGTAGTTCAAAACATCTGGAGGGCCGAAGGTTGCCTATGCCTGATCTAAATGAACAAGTCTTGTTCTCTAGCTTGTGGATCTATGCACTTTTTATATCTAAGACAGTCTTTGCCAAAAAAGAATAATCTTTGTGTTAATTTACAGATAGGCTTTCCTCTTTGCAGTATGCACCGAACACCTCCAATAGATTTTTTGCCACTATGTAATGCACAAAGCAGCCCTCCAAGTGAGAAGCAGGCCTCCAAGTGAGTATGAAGAAGACCATTTTCAGTACTTGCCTTTGCAAGAGCACACTGTGACCATGTCATAAGAAACTGCCTTACACAGAGGACTCAGCTATACAGCTGCAAATAAAACGTTTTAAGTGTGTTGCAAAATGCAATATACAAATGTTACACTAGATGGCAAAAGTGAGCTATGACAAATTCAATGTATTTTTCAAAACGTTTTTTTAAAAAGCATTTTCACAGTGTTTTTATATGTGTGTAGATTCCACCAGAGTCCATCTATCTTAGCATTGTGTACACAACTACAAATTGGACTCCAGCATTCAGAGAAGGCATCCTGCCCCAGCAAATTTTGATACTACCGTATATAGCAGGGGTGTCAACATGAATAAAATATTGGGGGGCCCAGGTAAACCCCGCCCTGATTAATCGATCACATGATGCAGCGCATGCACACCATTTGAATAGCAATGCCTATCAACTTTTGGGGGCGTCCCCCTCAAATATTTTACTGGGGAGGTGAAGACCCCCTCAGCCCCTAGGAGCTGGCTCCTATGCTATATAATATAAAATGCTGGTGCTGTTATATTGCTCTCAGGGTCCTGTTAAGCCAGCCTTTCTCAACCTGTAGGTCCCCAGATGTTGTTGGACTACAACTCCATCACCCCTAGCTAGCAAGGCCAGAGCTCAGGGATGTTGGGAGTTGTAGTCCAACAACATCTGGGGACCCACAAGTTGAGAACCGCTGTCTTAAGCCAATGTCCCGTGGAATCAAAGGACGTTCCCTACAATCCCTTGGTAATTTCAGAGGGGCTGCTGGAACCCAGCTCCCAGATAGTGCATTGATTTCTCAGGTTCCCTGCTGCTCCACTCTGTCTTCCCCACCACACCAATATCACCTCCCCCAAAGCAATGGCACTGGACCACTTGTCCAGCCAAGCTGGCCCGGACTCCTGAGAAATCTCGAAAGCCATAATCAAAATGACTTTGACCACGACCTATTGTAGATCCATGATAAATTATTGAAGGATGTTCCTATGATTATTTAACGAAAGGTATTGTGTGTCCGGATGTAGTTAAGGGGATCACTTCATTAGGTATTTTGGCTGCACACTTGGAAACTTAGAGATTGCAGTTCCTGGGTGGTATAACAATAGGCAAGGGAAGGGGTAATCAAACCCAGCAAGCCTTCTCCTACTTTTCTTACGTCCTCCCATTTGCGGAAAATGAGAAACAAGAATGCTCGCACTCTCGCTCTCTCCTACCCCATATTTCCGATTACATATGTTCCTCACCTCATCACTTGTAGAAAATGCAGCATCGTGTAACACAGTGAGGTACCCAAGTCTAGTGAACCAGCTTCCAAATCTCTCTCTCTCCCCCTCTCTCCCCACTACTCAGCCCCATTTTCTTTGCACACCCACCTTTCCCTAATGCTTACAGAAACAAAGGCTTCAAGCATTTGAGTGCTGGTATCCATGGCAAGAAGGGACTCAGGTGGCGCTGTGGGTTAAACCACAGAGCCTAGGACTTGCCAATCAGAAGGTTGGCAGTTCGAATCCCCACAATGGGGTGAGCTCCCGTTGCTTGGTCCCTGTTCCTGCCAACCTAACAGTTCGAAAGCACCTCAAGGTGCAAGTAGATAAATAGGTACCGCTCCGGTGGTAAGGTAAACGGCGTTTCCGTGCGCTGCTCTGGTTCGCCAGGAGCGGCTTAGTCATGCTGGCCACATGACCCAGAAGCTGTACGCCGGCTCCCTCGGGCAATAAAGCAAGATGAGCACCGCAACCCCAGAGTCGGCCACGACTGGACCTAATGGACAGGGGTCCCTTTACCTTTACCTTATCCACAGCAAGGTGCAGATTAATGGGAAAGGTAACTGTCATGAAGGTGGCAGTTTATCCTTCTGGTGCAAGCCCCAAAGTGCTGTATGCATCAGCCAAGAACATTGCCCACCTTAAAAAGCTCTGTGGATTCTCAGAATCTCCAACATGCATTTAGGAGAGACATAGAATGGCATTATAGAGGGCTTGGGGGCTAGTCTTTAAGTAGAGCACAGGCTACCTAACATATCGTGATATATCAAAGCAATTTTTTCAGCACAAAGATGAAAATAATAATAATAATGACATAATGGCATTATAGAGGGCTTGGGGGCTAGTGTTTAAGTAGAGCACAGGCTACCTAACATATCGTGATATATCAAAGCAATTTTTTCAGCACAAAGATGAAAATAATAATAATAATGACATAAATATACCTTTCCTTCAACTAGCCACATTAACATAACTCAAATTCTATGTTGTCCTTAGACATGGAAGCATCCACCAATCACTTTATCCTGATAATAAGAACTGCGCGTCACAACATTACACAAGCAGCAGGAGCCAGCTTAACATTAAGAACACTTAGAAATTGTATAGGCTACTAATGAGATCAATTAGCACCAAAGTAGGCATAAAACTGACAGATCTATTTGTTTAAACCTGGGTCTGCCGCAATATATCAAGTGCACAAGCTTGTGACTGGTGGGGATGGTTTCTGTTATTTAGAGCAAAGCGGGTATGCATACGAGGGGATTTTAATACATAAGGGTTGTAGCTCTGGCATCTCCAGATAGGAATTGGTCTGAAATCCTGGAGAGACACTACCAGTCATAATAGACTGAGCTAGATGGGCCAAGTGGTCAGTCTCTGTGCAAAGCACTTTCCTGCAATATGAACTTCCAACATCTGAAAGCCACCAGGCCATAACAGCCATGCATAGCAGTCCACGGGGCAGGGAGGGACACAACAATCCTTTTGCTTTTGCTACCAGCCTATTGCAAATAAATTATGGAGAGGGGGAGAGGAGTGTGGCCAAGCACCCAAGCAGACTGCAAAATGCAGCCAGTAGACTATTCAATGTGGGTGGGTACCACAAATTCAGAAGGAAGGCAAACAGTACTCCCTCTAATTACGTGAACATCTATACGCTAGCCTGAGCTCTAGCTCCATATAGGGGAGAGTGGGAATATCCATTTGAACAAAATCAGCAGTGGTGACAACAATCTAGGTCCTTGGGCTGAAGCTTTTGACCTTGTTCTCAAATCAGTGTGCTTCGTCGACCTCTTCCTTCACAAAAAAAGGAAAAATGTTCTGCATTGTTTTGGTTTTTTCCCCCCTTCTAGAGACAGTGTGTTCAAAAAAAAAGTTTACCAGTTCAGTAACGTATATACTCAGTATAACAAGACTTAAATATTATTCTCAGGGCGCTTCCAGACCAAGGGTTTTTCGAGAGTCAGACAATTCAGTGCAGTGCACCTGACTGACACACAAAAACAGACTGGGTCTAGCAGGTTCACTGCAGGCAGCAGAATCAGGATGACTGAAGTGTTGTTGTTGTTGTTGTTTAGTCGTTTAGTCGTGTCTGACTCTTCGTGACCCCATGGACCAGAGCACGCCAGGCACTTCTGTCTTCCAGTTTGGTCAAACTCATGCTGGTAGCTTCGAGAACACTATCCAACCATCTCGTCCTCTGTCGTCCCCTTCTCCTTGTGCCCTCCATCTTTCCCAACATCAGGGTCTTTTCCAGGGAGTCTTCTCTTCTCATGAGGTGGCCAAAGTATTGGTGCCTCAGCTTCACGACCTGTCCTTCCAGTGAGCACTCAGGGCTGATTTCCTTAAGAATGGATAGGTTTGATCTTCGTGCAGTCCATGGGGCTCAAGTAGATGACTGAAGTAGGGGCAGCCAAAGTGGTACCTTACAGGTGTTGTTAGACTACAACCCCCATCATCCTTGCCCATTGGCCATGCTGGCTGGAACTGATGGGAGTCAGCATCCAATAACATCTGGCAGGTGCCACATTGAGTACTGCTGGACCAAAATATGAACCACCCAGGCAGTGGCATGTGGTCAGTGGTCATGGGGGACTAGGCTAGTCCCCTAAATGTTCCCCTGGTTCCTCCTTCCCAAAGCCCAGGAAGCTTCTGCCTAGCTTAGGGTGGGAGATGCAACGCTTCGCAAGCACAACATTGCCCTCACAAGCTGGCGCTTCTGGCCTTAACTGTTCCCCAACTAAAAATTTCACAGCATGCCACTGACCCTTGGGTAGCTTATACAGTACCGCATCCTTGAAGGTACTTGTTCTCCTTGCTTCCAGTTCCGCACTTCATTAGGAAGCTGCCATCTGGATGCAAACTGCCCATTGGAGGCCTGAATATGGTGCACCGGTTGCAGACTGGCTGCAGTGGTACCCTTGAATTCAACTTCAAACTAATTCTCCCAATCTCATTGTGCCTGGTAGGCAAAGGCTGGGGTTTCACGCAATAAAATCAAGATTCTACACATGCAGAAATAGCTAGGTAAGAATGTAAGAACACAAGAAGAAACTGCTGGGGCAGGCCAAGACCCATCAATTCCAGAATCCTGCTCTCGCACTGGCCAGTCAGATACCTATGGGGAACCCGCAAGTAGAATTGGGGCACAGCAGCACTCTCCCCCTTGTGGTTTCCAGCCATATCATGGCTGGTAGCTATCAATAGTCTTATCCTCCATGATTTTTTAAAGTAGTCCAAGTTGGTGGCCATCAGTTTCCTGTGGGAGGGAGTCCCACCGTTTAACTATGCACTGCGTGAAGAAGTACTTTACAGTGGTACCTCGGGTTAAGTACTTAATTCGTTCCGGAGGTCCGTTCTGAACCTGAAATTGTTCTTAACCTGAAGCACCGCTTTAGCTAATGGGGCCTCCCGCTGCTGCCGCACCACCGGAGCACGATTTCTGTTCTCATCCTGAAGCAAAGTTCTTAACCCGAGGTACTATTTCTGGGTTAGCAGAGTCTGTAACCTGAAGCGTATGTAACCCAAGGTACTACTGTATTTTATCTGTCCTGGATTTTCCAGCATTCAGCTTCTTTGAATACTGTGTCTCACAATGTAGAATAAGGTCTTTCACATTATGGTTTGCCGCCCCCCAAAAATATTGACCCAAAATTGCATTTCCTGAGGCTAGAGGTTATTGTATTCATTTACCAATCATGCTGCACCCATTCTCCCTAATTCGCTTCCTCATCCACATAAAGTGCATTGTATAATATCCCACCCCACAAACCACAATCTGCTCTATCAGCCACCACAAAAGCAAGCAGGTGCAGTGGTCAACCATCTTGCTCATTATGGGTACCCAGAGGACAGTCTTGAGAAAGGGATGGATGCGTGAATTCAAAAACTGCAGCAGCCCTCCCCACTCCATGCATGTCCCATAGCATGATGAACAGTGACCCCCCCCCACCATTTGTCTCTTTACTAGGTCCAAGACAACAGGAAAAAGAGGTGGCAGGACCAGAGGGGACCTACTCAGTCATCAAGCATGATGCTCACTGAATCTGCTAACCACATATACTTTAAAAATAATAATTCTTCTTTCTCTTCCCCACTCACTTTATTTTTGTACATACTTCTACTTTCCAAACCATTGCCAAGCCAGGCGTGTGATATGTTACTGTTTGGACATGTTCTGTGTAGTGCCATTTCTGTCAATCAGGCTTCAGTTTGCACTGCCCAAAGCTTAACAGTGTACCAGACCTAATTTGTTGTAGAAGCACACTGAATTGCAGAATGTTCCAACTGGCAGAGAATCAGCAGCACTTCACCTGCAAAAGGTTCTGCCAGGGTTCTGCCCTACCTGGGTCATGCTCTCTCACCTAGATGCACTCTTCTCCCTAATCTCTGCTATGCAAAGTGCTGTTAGTGGGCAATGACTCAGCGATGAGGGATATGCACCTTACACATGCTCAGAGGCATTCTCGCTGTCAGCTTCAGGCGTGCCTGAGTTGAGAGCACCTGGCATCGCAGTCCGGTTCCAGGGCTCCGTCACCAAGGAACTTTGGCAAAATCCTCAGGTGCCACATCCTGCCAACATGTTATTTAATCGCAAGATTTCTAACAACACAAAAGGCATGCAAGACAATCCTAAAGTCTTACAGCTCCCTCATAATGTGGATTTGCAGCTTCCACAAGACCAGAAGAGGAAGAGTGAGGAACAAACACACATACAACACACACACACACAACACACACACAACACACACACAGGTCTTCCATCCCTAGGGTCCCAGCCCTTCTTTCCTGAGCACCCCATTAAAAAGGGGAGCGGGAGAGACCCTCTTTTCTCAGTGCTACTGGTGGACAGGAAGCACAGAATACAATATTGTCTGTATCTCAGGCAGGTGAACAGCCGAAGCTGCGTTCGCTCCGGAGATCGAGTTACAACTCCTGTCCTGAGCCCAGGAAAATAGCTGAGCGGAGGACAAATCGCCGGGAAAATAGGTTCCTGTATAACACATCTCATCCCCAGAAAGTTCAGGACAGGTAAATAGCCGGTCCCCTTCCACCTGTTCTAAAACAGGTCCCCGAGGGGGGCGTCCCAAGGAAAGTGAAGAGAAGTGTGATTTTTGGGGGAAAAATACAGTATATAGATGAATTCTCTTGCGGAATCTTCACATGGCATGCTGCGCAGGGCACGATTCCCCCCTCAGTCCCACGCGTGGCTCTGGACACTAAGCGTAACAGAAAGTCACTCTGCCCATGCTCAGAAGCACCCTCTCTCCCACGGAAGTCAAGGCTGCCCTCGCCCCTGGGACTTACCTCTTCTGCTGCAGCAGGTTGATTTCGTCGAGGCGCCGGTCCCAGGACTTCTCGCCCTGCAGCCTGCGCCGAAGGGCCGCCCAGAGCCCCAGGAGGAAGCTGCGGTTCCCGGGCAGCAGCATCCCCATCGCTCCGCCGCCGAGGCCTCAGCAGCGCCTCCGCCCAGGTGGCGGGCCCGAACCTGGGTCCGGCCGCGGGAGGCCAGCGCCGGGCTGCTCCGCGGGGAGAGGAGGCAGCGGCGGAGCCAGGCAGGAGCCGCGGGGAGGAGGAGGAGGAGGACGACGAGGCGCTTGCAACATCTGGCCGGGACCTGGCGGAGCGCGCAACCTGGGAGAGGAGGGACCTGGGAGAGGAGGAGGAAGAGGCGAGGAGAAGATCCGCCCCGCCCGGCGCCTCCCCAGCAACCGGCTCCCTCGGGAGTTCAAGAGACGCGCGGGACTCCGCGTAGCAGAGGGCGGGGGGCAGGCAGGAGGCGCAGCAAACACAGCCAAAGTTTTTTTGGGAGTGCATAGGAGCCAACTCCTAGGGGCCGAGGTCCCTTCGGCCCCCCAATAAAATATTTGAGCGCCCCCAAATTTAATGGGTATTGCCATTCAAATAGTGCGTGCGCGCTGTGTCATGTGATTGATAGTGTGGGGCGGGGCTTACCTCGCCCCGCCCCCATATTTCATTCAAGTTGGCACCCCTGTTTGTTGCTTCCTACGTAGCACCCTTTTGGGAAGCTTCGTCTTTTTTTATGAAAAAAGCTGCTTTACCTTTGCCACAAAATTGCAGAGTTGGAAGAGATCCCCCAGGGTCAGCTAGACCCATGCAATGAAGGAATCGTGCCCACAGCTGGCTCTGGGTGGGCTCGAACCACCAACCTTCTGGTTCACAACAAGACAGCAAGGGACCCCAGCCCCTAGGAGTCAGCTCCTGTGAACTCACCCATGATACACTTTGCATGTATCATACCCCCTGATCTGCCACAGCTTGGGGTGGGGTGGAGGGCTGCTTTGAGCAGTTAGGTAAAGGTAAAGGGACCCCTGACCATTAGGTCCAGTCGTGGCTGACTGGGGTTGCGGCGCTCATCTCGCTTGATTGGCCGAGGGAGCCGGCGTACAGCGTACAGCCATGTGGCCAGCATGACTAAGCCGCTTCTGGAGAACCAGAGTAGCGCACAGAAACGCCATTTACCTTCCTGCCAGAGCGGTACCTATTTATGTACTTGCACTTGGACGTGCTTTCGAACTGCTAGGTTGGCAGGGGCAGGAACCAAGCAATGGGAGCTCACCCCATCGCGGGGATTCGAACCGCCGACCTTCTGATCAGCAAGTCCTAGGCTCTGTGGTTTAACCCACAGCGCCACCCGCATCCCACTTTGCATGCAGCCCCCTGATCTGCCACAGCTTGGGGTGGGGTGGAGGGCTGCTTTGAGCAAGTGAGGATAGTTGCACTTGGAATTATATAATTGTAGGGCTGAAAGGAACTTGCAGTGCAGGTATCTTTCAACCAGCCTGGGGTTGAACCCACGATTTTGAGATTAAGAGTCTCATGCTCTTACCTACTGAGCTATCCCACTGCCCTAATCTAGGAGACCTGGCTCCATGTAGAGTTGTCATTTTCTCCTCTCCAACCACCCCCACCCCCAGGTTCCTGTGCACGATTCCTCCCAGCCACCTGGCCCAGGACTTATTTTCTTGCAGCCTGTGCAGAAGAGCAGTCCAGAGCCCCAGGAGAAAGCTGCAGTTGTTACATGGACTTGGGCACTTAGCCGCTTGGGCTGCGTACACAGTTCCATTTTCGCCCCTTCCAACGCACTCCCACCGCTGGCATTTGAAGCCGAGTGCGTACAACGAATAGCCACAATCCATAGGCATCTTGTACTTTCTTGAGAAGCGCAGCTGTTTGATGCACTTTCACTTAATCCATCTTCCACCAGTCAGCTGTTGCACATCTGCAGGTGACAACCAACCTTAGACAGGTTGCGGGCCCAGGGTAAAGTCAGATTATGTGCATCAGTTGAAGACATCCCTGCCTCTTCTCTAGTTCATAGGCAACATGAAAACGCAACCTGAAATGCAGCCGGCAGCCAGGCAGGGTTTGGGGGTGGGGGGTGGGACAACATCACTGCATTTTAAGCACTAATGTGCACATAGGCCACTCGCCGTCTCCCCATTTGTAAAACAGGATTTGATATTTTTCAAAGCAGAAAGTTAAAAGGTGTTACGAAATGATATATAGTGTTTTCCCTATAGTGTTCAGTGTCTTAGGAGTTTTTGGGGATTTTTCCAGTTGAGACATCTGGCATCAAACCAATTTTGAGCCTTCCCAACAGGAGTATTATGGAAGTAATAGGAAATGATTAGAGGAAGATCATTGCCTTAGAGAGCCTAAATTGAGGACAACCTTCTTCAAGGGCACAACTTACTGAGAACAAGCCTCTCCTGTTAAGTCAAGTTCTTGAGAGATTTTGCAGTAATAATAATAATAATAATAATAATAATTTTTTATTTATACCCCGCCCTCCCCAGCCAAGGCCGGGCTCAGAGCGGCTTACAAGCAATAATAAAAACAAGATGAGTGATTACAACTTAAAAACAAAAATAAAATACAACATTAAAATAATGGAACATTAAAATATTAAAATGGAGCCTCATTGCAGGAGAAGGAAAAGAAAAAAGAAAAAGGGGGCGGAGGGAATCAAATTGGCTCCAATCCAAAGGCCAGGCGGAACAACTCTGTCTTACAGGCCCTGCGGAAAGAGATCAGATCCTGCAGGGCCCTGGTCTCATGAGACAGAGCGTTCCACCAAGTTGGGGCCAGTGCTGAAAAGGCCCTGGCTCTGGTTGAAGCCAATCTAACTTCCTTAGGGCCTGGGACCACTAGGGTGTTGTTATTTATGGACCTTGAGGCTCTCCGTGGGGCATACCAGGCGAGGCGGTCCCGTAGGTACGAGGGTCCTAGGCCGTGAAGGGCTTTAAAGGTCAAAAGCAGCACCTTAAATCTGACCCTGTACTCCACCGGGAGCCAGTGCAGCTTGAAAAGCACTGGATGAATATGCTCCCATGGCAGAGACGCTGTGAGGAGCCTCGCTGCAGCATTCTGTACCCGCTGGAGTTTCTGGGACAGCTTCAAGGGCAGCCCCGCGTAGAGCGAGTTACAGTAGTCAAGCCTGGAGATGACTGTCGCATGGATCACTGTGGCCAGGTCGGGGCGGGAAAGGTAAGGGACCAACTGCTTGATGCGGCGAAGGTGGAAAAATGTCGCCTTGGCTGTTGCTGTGACTTGCGCCTCCATGGAAAGGGAGGCGTCAAGGATTACACCCAAACTCTTAACGGAAGGCAATGGCACTAATTGGGCCCCCGCAAGAGAAGGGAGTTGGTCCCTCATCCCCATGCTATCCCGACCTAGCCATAGGACCTCTGTCTTCGAAGGATTTAGTTTCAATCGGCTCCCACGAAACCATCCAGCCACAGCTTCCAAGCATCTGGTCAGTGTGTAAGGGGCTGAGTTGGTGTGGCCATCCATCAGTAGATAGAGCTGAGTGTCATCAGCATATTGATGACAGCCCAGCCCAAAGCTCCGGATAATCTGGGCAAGGGGGCGCATAAAGATGTTAAAAAGCATTGGGGAGAGAATTGCGCCCTGCGGCACTCCACACACCAAGGAGTGGCGTGACGACATTTCCCTCCCTAGTGCCACCCTCTGTCCCCGACCAGAGATAAAAGAGCACAACCAGTTACGGGCTATGCCCTGTATCCCCACGTCTGCAAGGCGATGGTCCAGAAGATCATGATCGACCATGTCAAAGGCTGCTGACAAATCTAAAAGGATCAGCAGTCCTGACCCGCCTCGATCCAGTTGTCTACGGATATCATCTGTTAGGGCAACCAGAGCCGTCTCCGTCCCAAAACCAGGACGGAAACCGGACTGAAATGGATCTAATGCCGATGTTTCCTCCAGAAACCTACCAAGCTGTTCAGCAACCGCTCTCTCAATTACCTTACCCAGGTATGGAAGATTTGAAACTGGGCGGTAATTGGATAGGTCTAAGGGATCTAATGAAGCTTTCTTTAAGAGTGGACGCACCACTGCTTCCTTCAGTTCCCCTGGGAATGTCCCCGTGTCAAGGGACAAATTGATAATTTCAACCAGGGGGGTCCGCGCAACATCTGGACACTCCCTAATCAGCCAAGACGGGCACGGATCAAGGAGGCAGGTGGTGGGCCTACCAACTTGGAGGAATCTATCCACATCAGTAGGGAGTATCCGATCGAAATGGTCCAACACTGGACCTGAAGTCAGTCGAGGGGCCTCCAGTTCAGTCACTGTATCTAAATTGGCAGGGAGGTCACGGCGGAGCAACAGGACTTTCTCCGCAAAAAAGCTCGCGAATGCCTCACAGCTGTGGGTCGAATTTGTGCTTAAATTTGGTTGTCCTCCTAAGGACGTTATTGACCTAATTATTCTAAAAAGTTGTGCCGGGCGAGAGCTAGCGGATGCAATAGAAGCTGCAAAGTAAGATTTCTTAGCAGCTTTCATAGCCATCTCATAGGCTTTCATAAGCGTCCTATAAGATGTTCTTGAGGCTCCGTCACGAGTCCGTCGCCATACTCGCTCTAGCCGTCTGAGATCCCGCTTCATTTTCCGGAGCTCCTCAGTAAACCAAGGGGCCCGGTTTCGATGGGGTCGCAGAGGGCGCTTAGGCGCGATCTCATCAATGGCTGCCAAGAGCCGGTTATTCCAGTCCTCAACAAGGTCATCTAATGAGTCGCCAGGAGGAGCAGGGTTCCGCAAGGCTTGTCGGAATCTATCAGGATCCATCAGTTTTCGCGGACGAGCCCAAATAGGCTCGCCACCCGAGCCGGGGAGGAGCGGGAAGTCAATCTTGGCTTTTAAAGCGTAGTGATCAGACCATGGCACTTTCACAGCGGGGAGCATGATCACATCTATGCCAGCCCCAAAGATCAGATCCAGCGTGTGGCCTGCTTGATGAGTGGGGCCCAAAACAAACTGGGAGAGCCCTAGTGTTGCCATGGAAGTCACTAGGTCTAGAGCCTGTGAGGCTTTGTAGTATTTGCAAGAATTGAATTACACAATGGTTTATTTATTTGCGAGTACATTTCCAAAGTTTCGCCTCTTCCTTTGCTGTCCCTGGCACATAGCACTACCTCCCCCTTTCCCTTTAAAACAAAGTATGAACAAGTGCAGCAAAACAGCTTAAAGCAAAATATCTCAAGTTGAGCAGCAGCAGCAGCACCCCAAAAAATCTCCCCTTTTCCAGGTATCTCCCCAAATCCCAGCATAGAAGATAGTGGTTGTACCAACCAGATGACTGGACGAATTATTATTAAATATGGTAGCCTACTTTTGAATCTCCACTGAGTCCTACATCTCACCAGGTTGTTGTGAGTACATCATTTCATCTCTGCTTAGCCTATCTCACAGAGTTGTTGACATAGGCATAGTGAGGGGGCAGAGACAGCTGCCCCCCATCAAGTAAATAAATAAAAATAACTCAAAGTAAAAATAATCGGAATATTTCGAAATTGAAATGCTTGCTGGGGTCACTTGGATGCTGTTGTAAAACATTCTGGCGAAGATTTTGACAGATTTTTCTGATCGCTTGGGGTCAAAAGAAAGTAATTGGAAACAACTGTTGCTGAGACATTTCATTCCGAATCTGCTAGACGAAGGATGATGACAGGTGGGTGTCCTGCCCCTCCCCCAACATAAATCCTGGTTACGCCCATGGTTGTGGAGGAGACTAAAAGGGCAACCAACATACAGTGGTACCTCGGGTTAAGTACTTAATTCGTTCCGGAGGTCCGTTCTTAACCTGAAATGTTCTTAACCCGAAGCACCACTTTAGCTAATGGGGCCTCCTGCTGCCGCCGCGCTGCCGGAGCCCAATTTCTGTTCATATCCTGAAGCAAAGTTCTTAACCTGAAGCACTATTTCTGGGTTAGCAGAGTCTGTAACCTAAAGCGTATGTAACCTGAAGCGTATGTAACCCGAGGTACCACTGTACATCTACCCTCATGAGATCCTTCAAGGAAGAACAAGATACAGTGGTTCTAATATTGTTTTGGTTCTAATATTGTACTGGAAGGTACAATGTCAGTGTTAGTGGTTCAGCTTTAAAGGTGTACTGAACTGAATTTTGCCCTGCTCCTGTTTCTGTAGCCTATAGGACTTGTGATGCAACAGAAGAGCAAAACAAAAAGAAAAAACCATGTGCAGGAATAGCTGTAGGAAGCTTTAATAGTTGTAAATCATGATAAGCATCTAAAACTAAGTATTGTGTAGTCAATAAAACAAATAGTGGTGCCTGTAGGCTTACAATCTACGAAATAAAAAGATAAAGGAAAGGAGCTCAGTTAATACCTGGGATAGCTCAGTCAGTAGAGCATAAGACTCTTGATCTCAGGGACATAGATTTGAGCCCCATGTTGGGCAGAAGATTCCTGCATTGCAGGGGGTTGGACTAGATGACCCTTGGGGTCCCTTCCAACTATTATTCTCTGGAATAGTGGAAGCTGGTCCATTAGGGCAAATGGGGTCCTGCCCCACCGACCTCACTCTGCCTTCATGGAACTCCCCCCTGCCTGCCTGCCTCATACTTACAATCAGTAAGGGGGCACAGGCCCCCCCTTCTTGGTCTCAATGTTAGCTGTGTAGAACTCATCAGGAAAGAGGATGAGGGCGAAACTAGAATGTGTTGACTCCGTCTGTGGTTCACTCTGGAACCACCTATTGTTGGCTTCCCCGCCTTCCATTCCACCAGTCCCAATGGGCACCGGCTGTTACTGGGAAAGAAGGGAAACAGACCAGAAGGGGAAATGGCAGAGGTGATGGAGGAGAATTAAAAACCGCCAGCTTAACAATAATGTAATACATTACAATGAGCAGGAGCAAGCAAAAGTGTGGGGGGGGATATCTGAACCAGTTTAAGGCTACAAACCCATAAGCGAAGATGCATGCACCCAAGGCTTTTTTTAAAAAAAAAATGATTTATGGTTTTCAATTTTATACATTTTAATAAATTTACAATCATTTTAACATTTCAAAACTTTACTTCCTTCCCCCCCTTTCTGCGGTTCCTTCAATTTATTTTTAATATTTTCTGAACATCCAAATTAACTTAATTTGCTCATTTGTTCATCTATTTTAAATATATACTCTTATAAAACTGCAGGTTATTACAATAATCCTGCCAATGTTCTTATCTGTTTACAGTTTGTTTGTAAACATTCCATAAACCATTTCCATTCTTTTATAAGAAGTTTGTTATATTGATTTCTTATTTTTCCAGTAAGTTTTGCCATTTCTGCGTATTCTATAAGTTTTGGTATCCATTCTTCTTTTGCTGGGACTTATTTCCATTTTGGGGCAAGTGACATTCTTGCCGCTGTAGTCGCATACATAAATTTCTATACAGTTTGGGTAGTTCTGTTCCAATAATTCCCTATATATATGTATTATATTTAACTAAAAGCCAAACCACCCAAGGCTTTTAGTTAGTAAAGTAATTAAATAGTTAAAAATGGAATCACAACTTGGAACCAGACAGAATTCAAATCTGCTGATGGGTTTTCCGAATAAAGTCGCTGCCTAGGACTAGGGAAACAGATCTATAAACAGAATTTCCCAGGCTTCCCATGATGACGTTGGTGGACTAGAACTCCCATCATCCCTGACCACTCGACATCCTGGTTGGTGCTGATGGGAGCTGGAGTCCAGCAACGTCTGAAGGGCGTTGTCTCATCAGCTCCTGATTACCTTTCCAAGCCACACTGAATTTTGGTTAGGGTAAATGGCTATCACAATATACACTTGTCTCATACAAGTTGCCTTGTACCTTTGGTGAAAAGGTGTAAGAACTGCAAAAAGCTGTTTGAACCTGGTGGGTAGACAAAACCCTAGAGTGCTCTTCCAATGCAATGCATGAAGAATAGACACATGAAACTACAGTATAGCTCAATATCAGAGCTCACCCTTTGCATATAAGGCTCATCACTTTTCTGAATTGATAAAAGGCTGCTTTATACAAAACAAAATATTTTAAATCACCATTCAAACTGAAATGCATACTTAAAGCAAATCACAACCCCTAGCAAGTATCAATTCTCCAACAGCAATAAGAATTCCATATGTTAAATTTAGATTGTCATTTTGGCCTTCAAAGAATGAGGCCACAACTAAAGTCAAAGTTCGTTCGTCACAAACACACTTACCAGGGCGTTAGATCCATTGAATTCAATGGGAATTGCTTCTGAGCAGGCACACGTGGGATTGCACTGCAGTCAGTTTGTCGGTCATTTCCTTAGTGGCCCATCTAGGAGAAGGAAAACTCTGATCCCAAACCTCTGCTGCCTTGAGAATATCTTCGGGAGAAGAAAAGGCTAAGGAGGAAACCCTACACAAATCTGGAGTAGAGTCCCTAAGGCAATTGGATGGCGCCTTGTATGTCTCCTTCCGGCAACTCCTGCAGCCGAGCTGGCACCAAACATATTGCTCTGCTTTCCTTTGGACCACATCAATGAGACCAAGAGGGGGGCAGCCCAGGACCTCTATACAGGCTTGTGCCCCAGAAAGATCACTTAAAGTGCTGCTAATGAACTGGTTTGACTTCACTGTAGAGGCACACTGCATTGTCTCTCGAGACAGACAGATGCCAACAACGAGAAGCAGTCTCTCTCTCTCTCTCTCTACACACACACACACACACACACACACACACACACACACACACACACACACATACAGTGGTACCTCGGGTTAAGTACTTAATTCGTTCCGGAGGTCCGTTCTTAACCTGAAACTGTTCTTAACCTGAAGCACCACTTTAGCTATTGGGGCCTCCTGCTGCTGCCGCGCCGCCGGAGCCCGATTTCTGTTCTTATCCTGAAGCAAAGTTCTTAACCTGAAGCACTATTTCTGGGTTAGCAGAGTCTGTAACCTGAAGCGTATGTAACCTGAAGCGTATGTAACCCGAGGTACCACTGTATATATATATATTTTTAAAGAAGTTTCTGAGCAGTTTACAACACTCTAAAAAATACATTAAAATAAATAAATGAGAAACCCACATTTTACAGAACAGTTAGATCAGACATCCCCTTATAACATCAGTGCAAATGGATCACCAATGTATGGGCCCATAAAATCTACTGACCTATCCAAAATACAAAAATAGTATGCACCAGGTACTGTATCATAGCTGTCAACTTACAGATTTGAAAATAAGGGACCAGCAGCCAAATTAAGGGACCTGCAGCCTCACCTGTTCCAGGCACTCCAGTCTTCCTGTCCTCCTGCAGTCTGGTCAAACTCATGCTGGTACCTTTGAGAACACTGTCCAACCAACTTTGTAACCAGAGGTTCAACTGAACAGAATCTGAATCACATGCACCACAAGGCCTATGCAGCGTCAACTTAAGATGGCTTCCCGGCCTGGCTTTGCACTGCAAAGTTTGCAGCAGCACGTGCAACAAAATGGCGTCCAGCATTCAAAAAACCCCTCAGCTTGCATTAACTAGCCACACACAAGGCATGCAAGCTCCACCCCCCAGTCGTTCTTAGACTTCTTCTTGGGTGAGCAACACAGCCAAGCAACACAGTTGGAGCCTCCCTTCTCCCTGGCCGGCAGGGAGGGAGGAAGAGGAGCTGCTTCCTTTGAAATTTAAGGGACATCATTTAAGGGACATTTAAGGGACATCCATCAATAAGGGACAGCAGTGGGACATGGTGCTGGAATAAGGGACTGTCCCTTCAAACAAGGGACACTTGACGGCTATGTCTCACTTCAACAGTTCTCTCCTCCCACCTACTTTCAGCAGCCAGAAGCATCATAGCCAGACACTGGAGAGACCTGTCAGGAGTAAGCATGGACCAATGGTACCAAATAGTATGGGAAACAGCCCTACTAGAAAAATCAACCAATAAACTGAAACTGACACGGGGACAAACAGAAGACGCGTTTACCCCGGTATGGTTCCCCTTTATCACATACACAGCACAACAAGACAACGACAAAAATCCACCAACAGCATACAAATCAATATGGCTAATCTGACACCCACCCATCCCATTCACACACGAAAACAAAGACCACCACAGCCAACCACAAATGAATAACCACACCCTATGCCAACCCCAACCTCCCTCACCACCAAAGGAACACAAGTGAACAGCAAAGAACCTGCACAAGCAACGCTGACACCAAACCCTACATATAATAAAATAGAAACATTGCCACCCAACCCCAACCCCACCCATCTTTCCTCATCCCCACCTCTTTCCCCCTTTTCTTCCTAATGCCTCAACAAATGAAACTGATTTGTAAAAATGTTACGTGGAGAAAAAAAATATGAGAGAGAGACATTGCACACACTTTTGTAAATCAAGAAAATCTTTAATAATAATAAAAAAACCAGCTATCTCCTGAGGATAAGCTTGTGCTAAATGGTAGGGTAAACTCACCACCCTTCCCTGGAGTCCTTCAGGGAGTACCCACAACCCTTGCTATCTCCTAGCAAGCTTAGACATTCCCCACCCTTGCCACTCTCTGCTCTCACTGGGGAGCATCTACAAGGAGCCATTTCACCCCTGCACAATACCAGTAAAAACAACAAGAGATGGTGCATCCTCGGGGTAATTCCGAAGGGTAATCCGCAGTAGCATCACTGGTTATAGGTTCGTGAGCTGGGAGTGTTCCCAGCAAGCCACAGGTGCCTCCAATCAACTCTTCCAGGTTCTCCCCATGCTCATCACTGCCCAGCCAAGAGCCCTCTTCTCTTACCCACTTTGGCTCACACCTGAAGCAAGCTGCTCCGAGACTTAAATAGCCAAATGCCCTGGAGGAGGGACTAGACAGCTGACAAACATTCAGGCTGAGCTGGTCCAGGTGGCATCAGTCTGTCCCCAGTGTTCTCTCCTCTGCCTGAAGCAAGATGCAAGGCTTAAGGAGCCAAGTGCTTGGCAGATGGAACAAACAGCAGAGAAGCATTCAGGCTGAGCTGGTCAGGGTAGACTCTCCCCCATAACCCCAGCCCAGTTTTCCACTGTTGTCTGAGGCTGCAAATATTAGGAAATAGTAAGGATACACAGAATGTCGTCCCATTTTCATTTTCAGATCAAAGCTACAGACTCTACAAGTGCCCATATTTTCCAGGGACAATCCCCGATTTACAGAAGCTGTTCCAGTTTATGATTTGATCCCAGAATGTCCTGCTTTTCCTTAAAGGTAAAGGGACCCCTGACCATTAAGTCCCGTCGTGACCGACTCTGGGGTTGCGGCGCTCATTTCGCTTTATCGGCCGAGGGAGCTGGCGTACAGCTTCCGGGTCATGTGGCCAGCATGACTAAGCTGCTTCTGGCGAAGCAGAGCAGCGCACGGAAACGCCGTTTACCTTCCCGCCGGAGCAGTACCTATTTATCTACTTGCACTTTGACGTGCTTTCGAACTGCTAGGTGGGCAGGAGCAGGGACCGTGCAACGGGAGCTCACCCCATCGCGGGGATTCGAACCGCCAACCTTCTGATCGGCAAGTCCTAGGCTCTGTGGTTTAACCCACAGCGCCACCCATGTCCCCTTGCTTTTACTTAGGATGTCTCTTATTTCCATTGGAGAAATGTTGGAGCGTATGGAGTTATGCGACCCAAGATGATAAATAGGGAAGGTTTTTTTAAAAAAAAGGTTTAATGTTTTCTTATGTTTTTATATATGTTGGAAGCTGCCCAGAGTGGCTAGGGCAACCCAGTAAGATGGGTGGGCTATAAATAAAATTATTATTATTATTATTATTATTATTATTATTATTATTATTATTAAATAGGATGTCCCTATTTTTATCAGAGAAAGGTTGGAGGGTACGGAGCTATTGCTTTGATGAGAGATTAGAACTATGTGTCAGACATCCCTTTAATTGTATTCTCTCCATATACCCCTTATTCACTGCCATTGCGAATGCGGAATATGAGGTCAGAAAGAGCATCACAAATAGCCAATCAGATTAGATCTGATCGCAGTGCTTCATGGATCAGCCAGATGAGAAACACACAATGAATAGCAAGGATAATATCACAACAGCTTGAAGCCAATAAGATTTGGTTTTCTGTTATCAATGTGAGGGCGATTCAGAATTACAGCAATGCTTTCTGAATAGGAAAATTATTTTCAAAGCAATTATTCATTAAATTTCTATACTGCCCTTCATCTGAGGATCAAAGGTCAGTTTACAATATAAAAACACAAAAATACATACCATAACAACAAACAAAAGCAATAAACACCCTCCACATGCAGTTTAAAAGCCCATAGATTGTTTAAGTAGCCAAAGACCTAGGAGAAGAGGAATGTTTTTGCCTGACACCTAAAGATATGTACTGAAGGCACCAGCCAAGCCTCCTCACAAGCAATTCCCAAAGGATCATAAACAGGGTGTGATTGTGTGATGTTTTTATACTGCAAAAAAACAAAACAAAAAACAAAAACACCCTTTCAGCTTAACTCTGGAAAATATTTAGGATTCACTCAAAAATGAATGCAAAATGACAGCACTGAAATGAGAGTTTGCATTTCAGATGTAAAACTTTTGTTGCAATCTTTAAATGCTTTTCTATTTTGACATCTCTTCGTTGTTTTGATTTTTGCAGGAATCAAAGGCACGCTCTACACTTGCATGCTGTCTTATACTATCATTTACTAAATAAAATTATATATCAGATGCTGTCAGACACTAATTACTGTTGCATGCCATCTATCACATACTGTCAGCCGTTAAATATCAAACTCATACATAGCATTGTCAAATACAGGTATCCAATATATGAAAAATATTAGGTACCATATTTGGAGAATATTCGAAGAAGATTCATCATTAAAATCTGCAAAGGAGGATTTGGGGATAACAATTTATTTCATTTCCGTGCTTTCAAATTGTCTAATGTGTGCAGTATGTTAAGTTCATGAGCTTCAGCCAATAATAAACTGAAAAGGCAACATTAAGTGTCTCTTACTTTATTTGCAGTCCTAGCTTGGATGTAATTCTCCAGCTCTTTCTACTCAGAAGGTTACCTATTCTGTAAAAGATCACCCTGGAATTTCCTGCCACTTGAGAATATAGAACAATATTTTTCCTTTCTCTCTTCAGTACTTCCCCTTTGTTTGTACGACTGCATCACTACCTGCCTATCTACCTAAACTTTCAAGGACTAGAGGACAAGCTTTGCTTTTGTCAACATTGCAAGGAAAGGGAGATCCCCAGATTTATATACAAAGAACACATACCAAATGTTCTAAGTTTTTAATTCTATAAGGGCTAGAACTGGGAATTTAAACAGCTAGGCTTCAAAGGATGTGGCAGTTGTGTGAGCTAACAGAATCTCCACTCATTCATTCAATGTGTCGGGGGGGGGGCTGAAATGGGGAGGGGAATGTGTGCAAAGCCCACCCACCCCCCAATCCCAGCATGTACCAGGTCCATTTCCGGTCTTTCCGCATCATGTGTAAAGGTCTGAAGGGGGATTCCACACTCAAAATAAAAAACAGAACCAATGCACACTGAGATGTTTGGGTGGGGTTTGTCATGAGCCCCATGGAGAAATCATGGTGGGAATAGTCTGAGGTGGCAGAGGAAAGTGCCAGAATTGAACTCCAGTGGGCTGGTGGGCAGACCCTGGGGAGAAACCAATCTGACTATCAGGCCAGACCCCTTCCTCAGTTTTATCGGACAACTCGGGCTTTATGTCATAGCCCCCTAACATGGTGCCAGAATCACCCCTGCCTCCAATGACCCTCCTCCCATCAAAGAGGTGCCTGCAGAGAAATATGATATTGATTTGTTGTTGTTGTTGTTGTTGTTGTTGTTGTTGTTGTTGTTGTTGTTGTTATTATTATTATTGGACCGCCTCTCCTGGTATGCTTACGGTCCACAAATGCCAACATTTTGGTGGTCCCAGGTCGCAAGGTGGTTAGATTGGTTGCAACCAGGACCAGGGCCTTTTCAGTACTGGCCCCGACTTGGTGGAACGCTCTGTCCCAAGAGACTAGGGCCCTGCGGGACTTGACATCTTTCCGCAGGGCCTGCAAGACAGAGCTGTTCCACCTGGCCTTTGGTTTGGACTCAGTCTGACCCTTATGTTTCCCTCCCCTTATGGTTTTAATCTATGGGCTACTTTTAAAATGAGGCTGCATTTTAAATTGCATTTTAACCTGTATTTTAAATTGCCCCCCCCCCATTATGTTTTTACTGTAATTTTACTGGTGTTAGCAGGCCTGAGTCCAGCTCTGGCCGGGGAGGGCGGGGTATAAATAAAATTTATTATTTATTATTTTTATTATTATTAGCCAGCCCCATCATCAAGGACATGGAGATGATTGTACTTGTGCAAACAGACTCAGGAAACCCAGGAGAGTCCACTTGCCTGCCTGGTCCCATGCTTTGGGATGCCAACTATGCAAATTTCATTTATTTGTTCATTTTTAACATTTATAATCCTTCCTAGCAGCACAAGGTGGCATACATGATTCTCTTCCTCCTCATTTAATCCCCACCACAACCCTGTGAGGTGGGTTGTTGTGCTGAGATGCAGTGGTTGGCCCAAGGTCACCCAGTGAGCTTCATGGCCAAATTG
Organism: Podarcis bocagei; assembly: GCF_964188305.1. Taxonomy (NCBI): domain Eukaryota; kingdom Metazoa; phylum Chordata; class Lepidosauria; order Squamata; family Lacertidae; genus Podarcis; species Podarcis bocagei. The sequence continues at coordinate 34,165,742 of NC_138143.1, read as the reverse complement.
GGATTTGAAGCCAGGTCTTTAACCACTAGGTCATGCTGTGCCTTCCCCATGCTTCAAAAGGAGAGCATAGTGGGCATGTCAAATGTTTGGACAATGTCTTAGCTTACCTCTGTTGCACCTGCTGACTGATGTGCCTTTGTAACCTGGGTTACGTACAGTAGTGCATTAAAGCCTTTGGTAATCCAAGTTGAAGGTTGGCGCTGTGGGTTAAACCACAGAGCCTAGGACTTGCTGATCAGAAGGTCGGCGGTTCGAATCCCTGTGACGGGGTGAGCTCCCGTTGCTCAGTCCCTGCTCCTGCCAACCTAGCAGTTCGAAAGCACGTCAAAGTGCAAGTAGATAAATAGGTACTGCTCCGGTGGGAAGATAAACGGTGTTTGTGTGTGCTGCTCTGGTTCGCCAGAAGTGGCTTAGTCATGCTGGCCACATGACCCGGAAGCTGTATGCCGGCTCCCTTGGTCAATAAAGTGAGATGAGCGCCGCAACCCCAGAGTCGGCCACGACTGGACCTAATGGTCAGGGGTTCCTTTACCTTTACCTTAATCCAAGTTGAGAGTCTGAGTAGTGCATATACCTTTCTCCAAAAACCCAAACGCATGAACAAAGATAGGCGCACAAGAGGAATCGTGTCACAAGAGAGTCATTTTAAGACTCCTGTAAAGTTTCCAAACTGCAACGGTGGCAAACTACATCTTCTTTTTATTATTGCTAGTGAAGCACAGAATGTTAAGGCCAAGTTGCCCCCGGTTCTCACCTCCTTGCTTGAGGCTGATTCTGAGAAACAAGTGAGAGATTTCCACCTGCCTTCTTCAAACACTAGAACTCGGGCCATCAATCTGGCGAACCCGGTTGGCATCTAGTTCAAGCAGAACAAAGAGACGTATTTGGTTGCGCAACGCATAATTAACCTTTGGAATTCATGGCCACAGGATGTTGTGAAGGCCACCAGAGTCAACGGGTGCACAATATGTTTTGAAACCAGGGTGATTGCAGAGATTGTTATAACTAAGGTCCATGCTCAGTTGAGAGAAGTGGCTTACAGGTTGTCTTGCGACTCCCGTAGTATTGTTTATCAAAATCTAAGCTAAATGATGAACGTGGAATGAATTGCAGAACTGAATGATTCCCTGCCACTTTCATGACAGTCATTTTTTTCTTGATTGATAACTTTCTTTCTTATTCTGTTTCTCCACATTTAAGAGAAACTTGATATACAGAAGCTTAGCAGCACCTCTCCATAGTGTTTAGATGCTTCCAGGTGCCCAATTTGAAAACAGGTCATTGAGATATCACAAACAGGTTGCTTCCAACTTTTTTTTTTTTTTAATGTATCAGATTTTTCCCAGGAAGGGTAAATCCAGATTAAATACTGGTGGGAAATATGGGTTTGCATTTTGATGCCAATGGTGTCATTTGAGACTCATGGTTCGCTGCTCAGAAAGTTTCCGATCCCACTCCTCAGCTCATAGCTGTCAACCGTCCCTTATTTGGTGGGAAAGTCCCTTATCCCAGCGCCGTGTCCCGCTGCTGTCCCTTATTGATGATGTCCCTTAAATTTCCCGGGTTTCAAAGGAAGCAGTTCCTCTCCCTCCCTCCCCGCTGGCCAGGGAGGAGGGAGGCCCCAGCTGTGTTGCTTGGCTGTGTTGCTCACCCAATAAGGAGTCTAAGAACAACTGGGGGGTGGAGCTTGTATGCCTTGTGCCAATCAAATCAGCTGCGTTGCCTGGGGACTCACCTTTGCTCAGCACTTCCCAGCAGAGAGGTGACGGTGGTTTTCCTTGCTGCATCCCCTTTGCCGGGTTGCTGTGCTGTGGGAACCACCGCTTGAGGCTTCGTTTGGCTGCTGGCTGGGCTTTCTGCCTTTGGCTTGGAGGGGCCCAGAAGTTGAACATTACTGTGCTCCTTGGAAAATCCCTTATTTTGGCTGCTGGTCCCTTATTTTCAAATCTGTAAGTTGACAGCTATGCCTCAGCTACTCCCAGAGATGTAGGGAAACCTCCTCAGAAATGTCACTGTGCTTATCATAATTCTCCTAACTTCCCTCAACGTTCACACAGCAGGCCATCTTAATTTAGTAGAATTTGGCGGAAAGTTAAGAAATATGCAGTTGTGGTTCGAGGACCCGATCCCCGTTTAGTGAAATGAAGACACACGGACACGTAATATAAGGTTAATGGGCAAGAAAAGGCCACAACTTTATTGATTACAGCAAGTGAAAAGGTATTGGCTTAAGCATTGGATCACGACAATTGACTCCACCCACTCGAAGAGGGGTGAGCCTAAAAAGGGGGTTTATTCACCAGTAGGTGGAGCCTGTTGATGCTAATACAACTATAAGCTCTCCCCTGATGTCACCGAGGGTCGTGCCATGGCCCCCCACCACACAGGAATACCCAACATTGAAGGCGTAGGCGATGGCCACACCTAGCCCTTCCACACACCACAAACACATTCCAATGCCTAACCTACCCACCAATACCAAGAAAGTTGTGACGATTGCTACGAGGTAGGCGAAAAAACCACAAGGCCTAATGCCAAATGGAAAAAATCCTACCAGGCCCCCTGGACAACCTGGGCGACCAACCTAAGGTCCATAGCAAGGCCAAGAGAAAAACCAAAACCCTGAGCTCTAAGGGAGTGGAGGGTGGGTGACTCGCGACGGGAAGGCGGAAAATGAGGCTGCATGGCTGGTGCAGCAGCAAGTTGAGCTGCAAACCCCACCCCCTCCAAGCCACCCGATTGGGGGCTTCCCTGTGGGCGAGGTGCGCCAGCCAGGTGAGTGGGGGGAGCAGGGGTCAACGCCCCCTGCATGAGGCAGACATCGGGTCCCACCCACAACTCCTCCCCTCTTTGCAAGAGGAAAGGCTTAATTGATTGGGGGCTTCCCTGTGGGCGAGGTGCGCCAGCCAGGTGAGTGGGGGGAGCAGGGGTCAACGCCCCCTGCATGAGGCAGACATCGGGTCCCACCCACAACTCCTCCCCTCTTTGCAAGAGGAAAGGCTTAATTGCTTGAGAGACTCTTGCTGCTTTATTTTGAAAGCTTTCTTCAGAATTCCTACAGCTGCCCTATCTAGCAAGATGCTCCAGTCTGACGTCTCATTAAAGGTAAAATGATTTTTATGGCAGGTCAGCTCCTCACAGGTAGCCTAATTCCCACTGAGGTAGTAAAGCTCTAGACGGCCTATACTTTCTCAAGACTTCAGGTATATTTGTGTATACTGCACCATACAAAATAAATAAATCCCTGCACGCAGAAAACTTAATGTCAAGGATCCAGCCTTTCTTTCTTTACCACGTGCTAGTTTTCTGTGTGAAGGGATTTAAAAAATAAAAACGAGGAGGAGTGTTCAGGCATATAAACCCACACTTGCCATCCGGAGCGGTACAGAACAGACACCTGTTTACCATCTCTGAAAGAACTCTCCATTCCTGTGAAGGGAGGCACCTTGCAGCAACCATCTCCATTTCTCTCTGCCCCTAGGCCATCCTTGATGGGAGGTGAGGTAAGAGGCCCTGGAAGCAGAAAGCCCAGAAATTCTCACCGCCTCTCCTGCCCTCTCCCCGGTTCAAGATAAACCCCATGAACTTCAGTGGTCAATAAAGTTTTTTCGTTTGTTTTGTTTTTACAGTTCAGGGGATAGGAACAGTCTCTTGTTTTCTTTACACAGAAGCAATTTTGGTCATTGTTTGTTAACTAAGGCAGGCACGAGAGGGAAGGGTGACGAGGAATGTAAACTATTCCCCCCTCTCCCAAGCCAATAAGGCTGAGAGCAGCACTTGTGCAAACATATATAAGTGGGGTTATGATTGGAAAAGTACCTCCCCATGTATGTGTGTAGGGTGTTAATGCCACTCATATCTTGTATATGGCTGGGTGAATGGGTGCAGATGAAATGGGAAGCCAGCCATGCTGACGAATGAGTTCTTTGTTATGTTCCATTGCATACAGTCTCTGTTTTTCACAGAGATACCTGGTTCGGGAGCAGGAAGGCGATAATAGCCAGTCGGTGGTGCCAGACTAAAGAATCACACGGAAACTTCCCCTCAATTTTTATTGATCCCCTGAAAGCCTATGTCCACAATAGGATCATATAAAACTAACAATAAAATAATCAGCAGGTTTGGAAAGATAAGCTTTAGAGATTGCAGAGTATTTTGCATCTCCCACTTTAAAAGAGGTGCAGGTGTGTTGAGCTGATATTCAAACACCAAATGAAGAATTATTTAATAAATGTGCATGCTAAGTTTCACTTAGATCACTTAGTGCGGTACTCAAAACACATACCAGATTTGGGTGCACTTTACATCTTTCCTCAGTGTTCCCAGCACCTCAGCACCCCCTCAAACGGGGCAAAAGGGCTGGGCTGGGGAACAAACATGAATTATAGATCTGTGCCCTCATAGACCTGTTTACTTGCAAGTATTCAAGGGCAAATATACATTACAGCGCATTTGTCATTTGTCGTATTTCCACTTCTGCCTCTTTTACAGCAGATTTGTAGCTCAACCTATTGTTAAAATCATGCCCTGACTCCTGAATATTAAACATCATTTTCACATATTAAAGTTCAAATAGGATCTATTACAAACACAGACCCTCCAAGCGTCCCTATGTTCCAAGGACAATCCTGGGTTTACAGAAGCCATCCTCGTTTCTGATTTGATCACAGACCTGGAATGTTCCACTAGTCTAGGTGGAAAGGGCCTTGCATGGAGCGGCCTTCACGACTCCCAGCCGGGCGATATCCCTCTGGTCTCACTACATCCCTAGTACTTTTTAAAAGAGAGTCTAATTTCACATCTTCGTTTGCTTAGGAAACAACACACACACAAAAATGCAGCCTATTTAAATTATGTGGAAAATGGACAAGGTCTCAATGACAGAGCAACTGCTACCACATGCACACATTAGCAGAACAAGCAGGGCAAAGACAGGGTGGTCAGTGTCCTCCTTTGGAGAAGACTTGTGTCCATTTGAACGGCTATCAGAAGGTTAGGATAAGAAGATGTGGCAGAATAAGGACAGGTGGCAGAATAAGGACAGGTGGCAGTTCTCTGTATGATGTCCTCTGTTTGAATGGCTGTCCATTCCAAATCTGGTTTAAAAGTAAAGGAGGAATGCAGGGGCCCAGGAACTGGCCATCAGAAGCGAGCACCTTGGCAGAAGACTGAGCACATGCACACAGGCCCTGGTCCTCCCCACTACAGTGAGATGTATAGTATTCCTCTATAAAAATTATAGAGTGATATCTAACATTAGTCATACTCAAGAATAAAATCATGCATCCAGCTATTTCATACTCAGATTCACTGAAACCAATGGGTCTACTTTGTATGACTCAGTAGGGTAGTAATCATTTTTAAATGTGCATCTACCGTATTTTTCGCCCTATAAGACGCACTTTTTCCCCTCCAAAAATGAAGGGGAAATGTGGGTGCGTCTTATGGGGCGAATGCAGGCTTTCGCTGAAGCCTGGAGAGCGAGAGCGGTAGGTGCGCACCGACCCCTCTCGCTCTCCAGGCTTCGCGGACCTCTCCTCAAGCAGCGGGAACGTTCCCACTGCTTGGGGAGAGTTGCCGGCATCCCGAAGCCTGCAAGCGCTGATCCCAGCACGTGCAGGCTTCGCGGATCTCTCCCCAAGCAGCGGGAACGTTCCCACTGCTTGGGGAGAGTTGCAGGCATCCCGAAGCCTGCGCGCGCTGATCCCAGCACGTGCAGGCTTCGCGGATCTCTCCCCAAGCAGCGGGAACGTTCCCACTGCTTGGGGAGAGTTGCCGGCATCCCGAAGCCTGCAAGCGCTGATCCCAGCACGTGCAGGCTTCGCGGATCTCTCCCCAAGCAGCGGGAACGTTCCCACTGCTTGGGGAGAGTTGCCGGCATCCCGAAGCCTGCAAGCGCTGATCCCAGCACGTGCAGGCTTCGCGGATCTCTCCCCAAGCAGCGGGAACGTTCCCACTGCTTGGGGAGAGTTGCAGGCATCCCGAAGCCTGCAAGCGCTGATCCCAGCACGTGCAGGCTTCGCGGATCTCTCCCCAAGCAGCGGGAACGTTCCCACTGCTTGGGGAGAGTTGCAGGCATCCCGAAGCCTGCAAGCGCTGATCCCAGCACGTGCAGGCTTCGCGGATCTCTCCCCAAGCAGCGGGAACGTTCCCACTGCTTGGGGAGAGTTGCAGGCATCCCGAAGCCTGCGCGCGCTGATCCCAGCACGCGCAGGCTTCGCGGATCTCTCCCCAAGCAGCGGGAACGTTCCCACTGCTTGGGGAGAGTTGCAGGCATCCCGAAGCCTGCGCGCGCTGATCCCAGCACGCGCAGGCTTCGCGGATCTCTCCCCAAGCAGCGGGAACGTTCCCACTGCTTGGGGAGAGTTGCAGGCATCCCGAAGCCTGCCCGCGCTGATCCCAGCACGTGCAGGCTTCGCGGATCTCTCCCCAAGCAGCGGGAACGTTCCCACTGCTTGGGGAGAGTTGCAGGCATCCCGAAGCCTGCAAGCGCTGATCCCAGCACGTGCAGGCTTCGCGGATCTCTCCTCAAGCAGCGGGAACCACCGCTGGGCTCCCACGGCTTGCAGAGAGCTGCCTGTTTGGGGGCTGGGGTCGGGGGAAGCTCGGGCTGCCCCAGCCCCGCGCCTGGGGGGGAAATAATTTTTTCCCTTTATTTCCCCCCCAAAAAACTAGGTGCGTCTTATGGGCCGGAGCGTCTTATGGGGCGCAAAATACGGTATATACAGCATTTGCAAATCAGTCTCCTCTTTCTTTCTTTTTTAAGCCATGTGTCACTGGCCACTATAAGCCAAGAGGCCAATTTCTGCAATTCAGAGAATCTAGCTGGATGCTGAAGGGGCAATAAAGTTTAGTAAGCAGGAAGAACCTGTGGAAGGGAGCAGTTCAGACTCCAAGGCAGAAGCAGAGGAGGGGCGTCAAGAGACTGATGAGGAATCCAGGGAGTCTCCCTCTCCTGCTGCGACAAGCTCCCCTCCAGCCTTGTCTCCAAGAACGCACAGAATAACGAGGAGAGTGGAACAGAGGCCAGAGATGCTCAGATGCTGTCTGAGACTGCTTGGGAGAAGAGGAGCCTTAGAAGGCAGGGACCTCAGTCCTGACAACTGCTCCACAGGGGCAAGACCTACTGGGAAGTGTCGCTGAGTTGTATGTTCATTTCCTTGAATAAAAAGTTGGCTGAGCACTGACAACTGGCCTTGCTTCTTTGTGCTGACCTGCATCTCTCCAGCCCTGGCAGCCTGGCCTTTTGTTTCCCCCCTGATCATGGGAAGTGCAGTTTGACCCTAACTCTGCTTAGAAGGAAGTCCCAGTGATCCGGCCAGTGTGCTTTGGGGGCACAGCTATAACCCAGTGGTGGAGTGTGTGTGTTGTATGGAGGAGGTCACAGATTTCCAGATATGGCTGCTGGAGGAAATCCTTAGAGAGACACTGTCAGTCATTGATACAAAGCCAGATGGGAGCACTGGCCTAATTCAGTTATAAGGCAGCTTCCTTTGTTCCTATGCTTAGGGTTGCAGCCATGAAGCTCAATTCCACAGATGAATTGGGTGGGGCTTCCTCCCAAGGAAGCATACACAAGATGGCAGCTTTAGGCTTGCAGTCTAGGAGTAGCCACAGTGGCATCATTCATAGAATCACAGAATTGCAGAGTTGGAAGGGACCCCGAGGGTCATCTAGTCCAACCCTCCTGAGATGCAGGAATCTCAACTAAAACATCCATGACAGGTGGCCATCCAACCTCTGCTTCCAAACCTCCAAGGAAGGAGAGTCCACCGCCCTCCTAGAGAGTCTGTTCCACTGCCTAACAGCTCGTACTGTCAGAAGGATCTTCCTACACTTAGTCGGAAAGGCCTCTATGGGCATATATGGGCATTGTTGGCAACCGATGCCACACAGCATGGCATTACCCTGGTCGCCTACTCTAAGTAAGTTGATTTGGGAGCAACAAAAAACAGGACATAAAAACATGCTTGCTCCTGGCTTATTTTCACTAACTACAGTCAATCCAGAAATCTCTGAGTGTGGATATCACAGGAAACTGTGGTTAGTTTATACATTTATTGCACATGCAAACAAAAAATTACACATAACACGGAGCAAAATAACACCGTAATCCGAATCTTGGCAGTCTCTCAGAGTGCACTAATATAAACACTGAACCAGATGGACCCCTAATGAAACATTTCTCCCCATGAGAAATCATCCATCATGTCACTGACATTTTTCTGCCAGGTATGAAAAGAAGAACTACTGAATAGTCATGCAAAGAAGCTATCATCTCAAGCAAAAACCTTTCATTGCAGTCACTTTATATGTAGTTAGGATATCAAGCTAGACAAGTCAAGTGTGGTCTTATCTGGAATACTACCAGTCAGCCCCATTTTCAAATGGGCCAGTGGCTGCTAAAATGTTAAAGGAAAATACCATTTTACCATCTTATAGATCAGCCTTCTGATCTCTCTCAGTGGCAATGTTTTCTTTGCCCAGTGCAAGAAAGAAGTGCACCAAACAAGGCAAATTCCTTTAAAATGAATGATTTTGATTAGGAGAATTTTGAATCTATTGGCAATGGCAAATGGATTAATGGCGTCATGCATTACACAACTGTCGTAACAGTGAAATGAAATTTCTTCTGTAATTAGTGGAGCTGTACATCTATTTCAGTTACTCCAAACCCTTCTCATCCACCAGCCAGGTATTATATTTCAACAAAGCAATTTTCAAGGGAACGACGGCCAGTATGCTACTAACAGGAGCAATGATTTAAAATTAACCACCACTTACTTTCTTTTTAAGCCAACTTTTTAAAAAACAAGCACCCAGGCTTCATTCATTCTATCATAGAATGTTCTCTATATATAGGGGTGAGAAGCAACTGCTGTCCTTTCCAACTGTACCCCAGATTGCAGCCCATTTACCTTGCTCCATGGAATTCAATGGGAGCCACTGAGATCCAAGCCAGCCCCTCTTCCCATAGTCTTTCCCTTATTTTCCTGTGCAGGTGATGTTCCTGTAGTTTGTAATCCATGAGATTTGGGTGGATTACATTTCCAGAATGTATTAATTTGGAAAGAAAACACTCATTTCCCATAAAAGCCCTGAAGTGACCCCATGTCGAAACTAAAGACATTTGCACCCACTGTATTAATGCTGCAAGGGACTTTTTTATGTGTCATTATGACAGGTGGCGGAAGGAGCGAGTCGCATTCCAGTGAGTGAGCCTGTCCTTGACTATAGTACTGGTGTTGGCCCTCTCACTGGTCAGAGCTGAAGGAGTTAAGGGGCAGAGGGATTAGGCGAGGGAGGCTGGGAAGATGAAACAGGTTTGAAAAGGCAACTGAAACCAGCTCAAATTAGATTGCTTTTCAAAACTATTGGGAATTTTTTATAGAGTAAATGAAGGGATTTCACTCTTCTGAAATTCATTATTTACAACTTTATTTTTTTTTCCTTTTTTATAATCATATTTATTAAAATTTCCAATAATAACAGAATAAGAAAGATAGAAAAGATAAAGAAAGAAAGAAAAAGAAAGAGAAGCTTAAATCCTTACTTTCATAACCTTCTTTCTAGGACTCCCTCCTTCCCCTCCCGACTGTATTCCCCTTTCCTTAAGTTGGTTCCACAAGCTCTCATTCCCAATTTAAAACCAATATGTTTAACCCATTAGCCAAAATTTATACAATCTTACCATCACTCCTCATCTTTAACAGAAAAAATAAAAAGATTTTTCCCCCAAGATCTGTCCCGATTTCCTTCCACGAGTTCCCCCCTTTTTTTTAAACATGTTAAATCAAAATACCAAAGTTATATAAAGAAATAGAAGACAAAAGATATAAGAAGCTTCAAAAAGTTGGTTACATAGCCTTTGGATTCCAAAACTCCCCCTCCCTTCCCCGGTTTGAATTCCCCATGTCCATCAGTCTATATGTTATCAGCCTGGAGATCTCAAGTCCATAGCCAGATTTTTCCCCGTTCCACCTTGCCGGTTTTCTTTTAATTTGTTTATTTTAATGATGTTTAACTTCAAAAATCCAGTCAAATTGAGGCCTTTAGTTTCCTTAGTCTTTGTTGCTCCTCCCATTGTTCTTTCCGTGTCGTAGTTAGTCCTTTGATCTTTTTATTCCTTACTTTCTCAGGTTTCTTGTCTTGTTCAGCTGCTAAAACGTTCTTTTTCCGAATTCTGGTATCTCTACAGAGGTTTGTTATTCAGGAACAAAAACTTACGTCCAGTCCCTTCCTTTCTTCAATAGAGAATTCTATTGTCTCCTTTTAGTGTAAACACCTCTGTAGACAAAATACTGTTTCAGTTTTGCCGCTTTCCCAGAGAACAAGTCCTGTGCTCAGCCCAGAGTAATTTTCCACATACGACCACTTGTAATGTCCCGAAACCCCTCTAGGGGGATTGCAGTAACTTTGTATCCTCTAATCCAAAAGTCAGTTGTTGTTTCTTTTTCCCCCGACAATTTATATCCAAATAATGTCAATTTATAACAGAATTAGCCAACAAAATACTTGTAACAAAGTCCTCTTTATATTCTCAAGCTTTGACAGCTACTTTGACAGCTGTCAAAGTCTCCGTCTCTCTTCTCCAGGCTTTGCGAATCGCCCCGGTTCCCAGGGGGGGTTGCCTTTTCCCTCTCACCCTCCACTCTTCTCCTCCAGCACAATTCTTGTAATTTCGCATCGTGGAATTAATGATTTTTATCAGCGGTAAACTTCTGAATCGATCTTGGTTACCCAGTCCTTGTTTTAGAATGTTTACAGTCAGGGGGGGATTGACTTCCTTTTAAGATCGCCCCTGATCGTGCCGAATACGAAAAAAAATTCTTTTTTTCTCCTTTTGTACCCGGTTTCCCAATTACTCACGGGTCGTTGTTGATAGTCCGAATTTCAAATGGAAGAAGCCAGCGCTCTCCGTCGAATGGCATGCGGCTGCGCTCGGCAGGGGAAGCGATAGACCCAAAGCACCACGCCACTCCCCGGCACCCGATCCGAAGCCTTTAAAAAGGCTCTTTCACGAGTCGGGAGGGCGCTAGCAGTGCCAGCCGGGTCCCCATGTCCACGGGCTCCGTGCCCGTGGTTTTTGAGGGTCCCCGCGTCGCCGGCGCGGTGGACCCAGCCCCTGCCGAGCAGACTCCCTCCGGAGCTTGGAGGGAGTCCGCCATTCGGCGATGGCGCCAACCCGGAAGTCTAGCTTTTTCCTATTATTTACAACTTTAAAAAGGGACACAGGTAATTTTCACCTATGATCGCTGCTGTGGTTGATTTCAAATACTGCGCACGTATATCTTAATCAGGTATCTGTCCCTAAAAAGTACCGTATTAGGAGAGGCATTAAATGTTAAATTGAAAGGAAACTGAAGGAAAATAGAAGATCAAAGAAGACTTAAACCTAATAACACAGGGACAGTAAATTGTAGACAGATGGTGGACTTTGAGAAAGTCCCCCCAAAACGAGTTTAAGCAAGCCAAATTTAAACTGAAAACTCAGAAAAATACCAAGATGGAGATTTTAAAGAGAATCGAGAAAATTAAAAAAACTGAACAGGAAAAGCCAAGAGAAATTGAAGATAAATGAAGGAATATGAAGGGGTGAGGGGAATCAAGCTTTATTTACCTTTCAAACTGATGAGTCTTTGGATGAAAAGAAGGAGCACATGAAAGGGTACATGAATATGAAGTCCAGTTAAAAGAAGAGGGAAAATGAGTAGGGAAAATAGAAGGCTTTTCTTTTAAAAGGCAACTAGAGAAGTCATTTCATGAAGGAAAAGTTTGGGGGTTTTGTTGCTGAAGCTAGAAATGTGCATGTCAAGAGAGAAAAAGCAAAAAAGACAAGGAGAGGTCAAAGCTGTTCCTTCTAATTTCATGTTGGCTCAGGTTGCCTTGGAAGGAGAGAAAGACAGGTAAGTTAAAAACTTGCTGAAAAGGCAAATAAAGCATTTTGAGGATGAACCTGCTGATGGCGACTGGAGAGTGACTGCTCAGGGACATGGCAAGTCCAGGATCCTGTGGGAAAGTGCTTTCTCTGAGGGAAGTTCCTGAGAGTGGCTAGAGTACTGGATTAGGACCTGGGAGACTAGACCTCTAGAGACTAGAGCGCTCTCTCTCTCAGCCTTACCTACCTCACAGGGTTGTTGTGAGGATCAAATGAGGAAGCAGACTAGAACATCAACTCCACTAAGCCTTTCCAGCAGAACCGGCAAGATTACGAAAAGATATGGGAAATGGAGCACAAAAGGTAACTATGGAACAGGCCAGGTAAAATTATCCCTGATGCATAATGTGGCTTTCTGGTGGTAATAACCAAGGTTTTTGGATTTTATTTTATTTTTGCTAAGCATCTTCTAGGAACAGCTATTTGGTACATAGCTCAGACAACACAAAGCATTGACTTTATACAAATAATAATTGGGATCCTCCATCACTGAAGGTGATGCCAGTTTATCAAAATACCAATTTTAAAACCAGGTCTAGCAGCCAGCTTCCTTTCTCAGTAACTTCCCACCTGGAAACTAGTGCTGCAGTTGAACATAGCACATAGCTCAGACAATCTGTTTCCCCCCCCCCCCCCACAACTCTGTGTTCTTTTTCCGTGCAATGCTTTGTACTGGTCTCTCCTTTTTAGAGTTTGGATTTGATATCCTTCCTTTCACTTCACTCCCTTTAAGGAGTCTCAAAGCGGCTAACATTCTCCTTTCCCTTCCTCCCCCACAACAAACACTCTGTGAGGTGAGTGGGGCTGAGAGACTTCAAAGAAGTGTGACTGGCCCAAGGTTACTCAGCAGCTGCATGTGGAGGAGCAGGAAAGCAAACCCAGTTCCCCAGATTACAAGACTACCGCTCTTTACCACTACACCACACTGGCTCTCTAATCTCTTCACGCGCTTCATGAAAAAATTACAGTCAAAATATCACTCTGACTGAACCACATCTAGGTGAGTATCCCTTGCTTGACTAGCGAGGAAATATCTAGTCAAAATGGAACACTGTGATTCCTCATTCGTTTTAAGGTTGCAGCAAGGCGGTTTGTGACTTTTTACAACAAAGGAAACTTCTGTATCTTCACATCTTAAACTGGAGCCTTCAATTCTGGAATATGTCTCCAATGTGTCTTGCAAGTGGAGGATTCCAGTGGAGGCAGAATGAATGCTTGTAGGTTATAGAGCTGTACTGAAAGGACTGGCCTTTCCAGCAGCAACTACAAGATGACATAATAAATGGGAAACGGACGTCAAAAGGTAACTATGCAACAGGGCAGGCAAACCTATCTCCGATACGTAATGTGGCTGTGGTAGTAATGACTCTAAAATCATTGCCTATGATTTCATTGACAAATGCGCTAAGGGGGTGGATTAGGCTGTCACCCTGACGATCAATGGGGTGACAGATGTCACAGCCAGATTGCCCTCACATCCTCTTTGCCTGTCACTTCTCACTTTGAAGCGACCATTGCAGCTGAAGGAAGGTAACTACCAAATACTCTTGAATATTCAGAGGCGATGACAGGCTCAAATACCTCTCAAGTAAACCCTAAACGCTACATCACAATGATAGCAGCAATACTCTTGTATACATTGTGCCTGAAGTACATCTAGGTGAGTATCTCTTGCTTGGCTGGGAAGACAATTTATATTTTGTTCTTCTGCAACTCTTTGTTCAAAGACTGTTTCAGGTCACAGGAGAAGGATGATCACACTGCCATGAGCTCACTGGAGAAAAGGTAGGTTACTGATGTAATAATACATAAAATATACAAATTTCTAAGAAGCTTGCACTTGGCAACATTGGTCATTCAGTCATTTTTTTCAGATGAGCTGGGAAGTGAAGATGCCAGGTGGCCGCCATTCCTGTTTCCAAGGGAACTTCTACTGTCGAGATGTCACTGCAGAGAAGACCTTTTCCTGTGTCAGTCCACAATGAAGTACACTTACGGGCGGGACAACGCTCTTTGTTTTGTTCCAGATCTTCTGTTTTACAGACGTTGCAGAGTTCACTGTGTCTGAGGCAGAACTGTTTTGTTAACTCCCAAGATGCAAAGTGAGTAAGAGCTCTGGATACATCAAGTAAAAACCAGCAGTGTATTATTGAGAGAATAATTGTGTGTTTTTGATTGTGCAACTTTAGGTAACCTGCTGTTTTTGTTCCTCTGTTTCTGTAGGAGAGAGAAAAGGTGATGAAGACCCCAGTCTCTTCCAGGTGTGTCTCATTGACACCCTCTCTTTACAGTTGCGTCTGAAGAGCCCACAACACTCAGATGAAGCCACCTCTTCCTGCAGAGTCACAGAAGTCATGGTGGACATATTTTACAAACAAACAAACAAACAAACAGCTCAGAAAAATACCAAGATGGAGATTTTAAAGAGAATAAAGAAAATTAAAAATACTTAACTGGAAATGAAGATAAATGAAGGAAGGGGAGAATCAAATGTTATTTACCTTTCAAACTGATGAGTCTTTGGATGAAAAGAAGGAGCACATGAAAGGGTACATGGATATGAAGTCCGCTTAAAGAAGAGGGAAAATGAGTAGGGAAAATAGAAGGCATTTCTTTTAAAAGGCAACTAGAGAAGTCATTTCATGAAGGGAAAGTTGGGGTTTTTTGTTGCTGAAGCTAGAAATGTGCATGTCGAGAGAGAAAAAGCAAAGAAGACAAGGAGAGGACAAATCCGTTCCTTCTAATTTCATGTTGGCTCAGGCTGCCTTGGAAGGAGAGAAAGACAGGTAAGTTAAAAACTTGCTGAAAAGGCAAATAAAGCATTTTGAGGATGAACCTGCTGATGGCGACTGGAGAGTGACTGCTCAGGGACATGGCCAGTCCAGGATCCTGGGGGAAAGTGCTTTCTCCAAAGGAAGTTCCTGAGAGTGGCTAGAGTGCTGGATTAGGACCTGGGAGACTCGAGTTCAAATCCTCACTCTGCCATGAAGCGCTCTATCTCTCAGCCTAACCTACCTCACAGGGTTGTTGTGAGGATCCAATGAGGAAGCAGACTAGAACATCAACTCCACTAAGCCTTTCTAGCAGAACCTGCAAGATTACGAAAAGATATGGGAAATGGAGCTCAAAAGGTAACTATGGAACAGGCCAGGCAAGATTACCCTGATGCGTAATGTGGCTCTCTGATGGTAATAACCAAGGTTTTTGGATTTTATTTTATTTTTGCTAAGCATCTTCTAGGAACAGCTATTTGGCACATAGCTCAGACAACACAAAGCATTGACTTTATACAAAGAAAAATTGGGATCCTCCATCACTGAAGGTGATGCCAGTTTACTAAAATACCAATTTTAAAACCAGGTCTAGCAGTCAGCTTCCTTTGCCAGTAACTTCCCGCCTGGAAACTAGTGCTGCAGTTGAAGGAAGGTAACTATTAAATACTTTGGACTTTTCAAAGGTGGCAACAGGTGCAAATGCATTCTGACTGAAGGGCTTCTAGGTGAGTATCTCGTGCTTGGCTGGAGAGAAAATCTGTTTTCCACCTGCAATTCTTGTGCTGAGACACTTTAAGGTCGCAGTGAGAGGGATCATCACAGCAGCTTGGGCTCATTGGAGGAAACGCACAATATAAATGGAATAACACATACAAACCAAGACAGCCAAGGAGCTTATATGGAGCGATTTTGGTCATTTAATCATATTTTTTTAATAGAAGAGCTAAGCAAGTTCCACGTGGTTGCCACCTGAGCTTCCAGCAGGAAGAACCTTATGCAGTCTGGACACAGTACAGATCCTTTCCTGTGTCACTGCCAACTGAGGTCTATCTGCTGGTGGGAAAACCCTGACTAATATTCTTTTGCTCCAGCTCTTGCTTTTTACACCCCTCCAAGAGCTCCGTGCATCTAAAGCAGTTGATGCAACGTGAGCTCAGTTCTTGCTACATCAAGGAGAACCCTGCAGTAGATGTTTGAGGGGCACCTGAAACATTAGGTTATCTGCTCTTTTTCCCCACTACTCAGGGATCTTTTTCAGTGCAATGCTTCGTACTGGTTTCTCCTTTTTAATCTCTTCACCCGATTAATGAAAAAATGGCAGTCAAAATGGCACTCTGTTACTGAACCACATCTAGGTGAGTATCCCCTGCTTGACTAGGGAGGAAATATCTAGTCAAAATGGAACTCTGTGATTCTTCATTCGTTTTAAAGTTGCGGCAAGATGATTTGCAACCTGTTACGATAAAGGATTCTTCTATATTTTCCCATCTGAAACTGGAGCCTTCAATTCTGGAATATGTCTCCAATGTGTCTTGCAAGTGGAGATTCCAGTGGAGGCAGAATGAATGCTTGAAAGTTATAGAGCTGTACTGAAAGGACTGGCCTTTCCAGCAGCAACTACAAGATGACATAATAAATGGGAAACGGACGTCAAAAGGTAACTATGCAACAGGGCAGGCAAACCTATCACTGATACGTCATGTGGCTGTGGTAGTAATGACTCTAAAATCATGGCCTATGATTTCATTGACAAATGCGCTAAGGGGGTGGATTATGCTGTATCCCTCATCATTCCATGTCCCAAAGCTGTGCGCTCAGTTGAAGAGGACAAGCATCCCAGGTAGAAGGAGTGTACCATTCTTTGGTCAAGGGTATACGATAGCTGTGCTCCCCTGGTGGAACCTCTAAACTTTTTGCTAAGTATCTTCCAAGAACACCATTTAATGCATGGTTCAGACAACACAAAATTCAGCACCTTACTTGGATGTGTCTGGAGTCTTGGAAGCTTGCCTACCCTACGTTCTCCAACAATTGGACCCTTGAGCTTGTTTGGAGGTCCTAGCAGGGGAGCACAGCTATCATATACCCTTGACCAAAGAATGGTGCACTTCTTTTATCCGGGATGGTCGTCCTCTTCTACTGAACATGCCGCTTTGGGAGGGAAGCACATGGAGCAGGGAGGGAGGGAGACCAGCCAAATCAGCCAGATCAGCCAAATCAACCCTGACAATTAATGGAGTGATAGATATCACAGCCAGATCGCCCCTCACATCCTCTTCGCCCTTCACTTCTCACTTTGAAGTGACCATCACAGCTGAAGGAAGGTAACTATCAAGTACTCTTGTATTTTCAGAAGCAATGACAGGCTCAGATAAATCACAAGTAAACGCTAAATGCTACATCACAATGATAGTAGTAATATAGTTCTATACACTACCACTGAAGGACATTTAGGTGAGTATCCCTAGCTTGGCTAGGGAGGAAATCTCTATTGTTTTTGGTCTGCAACTCTTTGTGCTAAGACTCTTTCAGGTCGGGGTGACTGAGTCGTCAGAAGAGGCCGTATTCTGTGTCACCACAATGAGGATCACCTGCAGGTAGGAGAAGACTTCTTCTTTTGTTCCAGCTCCTCTTTTCTTCAGGCTTCCCAGAGCTCATTGTACCTGAAGCAGATCTGTTCAGTTGATGAGAAAGATGCATTGTGACTGAGAGCTCTTGAAACATCAAGAAAAACCCTGCAGTGAGAGTCACCAGCATTAGGACAGTGCTGCTTTAGGTAAATTCACGTTCCACTACTCAGTGTTTTTCCCCCCCAGGACAATGTTTTTTGTATTTGTCTCTCCTTTTTCTCATTTTCTTTTCTGCTGGTCTCTCCACAGGTCTCTCCAAAGAGCTCTTCTTAACATCTTCAGGTTTTCTTTTTCCTGAGAGAACATTCGCAGAATGTTCTCTCAGGTTTTGCTTTTCCCCTTGTTGCATTGCTCAAAAAAAAAAAGCAAAAGACACTGGTGGTCGGCGCTCCTGGTTCCCAGGACGGGGTTCAAATCCCTGCGGTGTCCATGCTTACTTTCAATGCAACTGCTAACTCTTTCATCCCTCTCTATGTTTCTCTATCTCTCTATGTCTCTCTATCCCTCTCTATCCCACACTGCCCAAATAACGACTGGCTCCCTTTTTCTTAAGCCAACGTATTAGCATGGGAGGGTGGTGACTTCAGTGACTGAGCTTGATTCTTAACTCCACCATTGCACCAAAGGACCATTTCAAGCACCACCTTCAAGGTTTCCAGGACGGGGTTAAAGTCCCTGCGGTGTCCTTGCTAATTTCCAATGCAACCATCTATTTGCTCCTATATCCCTCACTTCCCAAAGTATTAGCATGGGAGTGTTTTTGGGCGGGGATTTCAGTGAATAAGCTTGATTCTGAACACCATCATGGCATCTAAGGACCAGTTCAAGCAACCTTTGCACTGTGCCTGCTGCTCTAATGATGCTCCCCTGATGCATCTCCAGGTGTCTCTAGATAGGCTGGATCATGTGGGTGCTTCCTATCCTAGCATCCCATGTATGTATGTATGTTTTTAATTTCTATACTGCTTTATATTTTTAAGAAAAATCTCAAAACGGTTTACAGAATATTAAAACATCAATAAAACAATCTGAAGAAAGTCAAATATAGAATATACAGTCAAAGCAACATAATTAGCAGAAAACTAAAATATTATCTTAAAGATTTCAAAATAAAACATTGCAAAGGAGGTCACCTACAGAATAAATATGTAACCCAAACAAAGTTAACAACAAAAGAACCCCAAACATTTCAAAAAAGAAAAAAACATTGCTAAGTGAAGTCAAATATAAAATGCATATTTAAAACAGCATAATTAGCAAGAGAATAAAATATTATCATAAGGATGACACGGCTGTTTGGCAGGCACCAAAAGATGGGGCAAAAGAATCCAATACTTGGGGTTTGTTGTCAGGCATAGCAATGTCCCTCTGGTCTCCCCAGGAACCTCTTTGGTAGTGCTGGGTGAGTGTGGGCCCCGCCCCCTAGGCCAGGTGGAAAGGGCCTTGCAGGGAGCGGCCTTCATGACTCACAGCCGGGCGATGTCCCTCTACTCTCCCTTGAGTGCTAGCTTCAGGGCTCTGCATTCAGACCAGCAAGATCCCCAAATCCCAATGATCCCCAAATCCCATGCTCCTATTTCAGCTTTGTACAGAGCATCCAATACAACAGATGCAGCCAAGGGAATTCTCAACTTGCACCTTCCACCTCTTGCAGACCAGGGGCATAGGCACTGAGGGTACCATGCCTAAGAGCCCCCCAAATCCTAAGACCACGAGCCCCACTCTTCCAAAAGGAAAAAAACAACCCCAAAGAAACTGCCCCATCACCCCAACTTTACTTCCTTCATGGGCAAGACTTCATTCTTTAGAAGGAAATGGCAATGAAACTTACAAGATTTTCATTTGCATAAACATGGTTAGAATTGGGCTGTAGCATACTCAAACTCATTTAAAATAATTGTATGAATAGACTAAATATTTACAAAATATATATGACACTCTGACACTAGATTCAGAACCGACAACTTTGGTGCAAAGTTCTTCATTCAGAGCATATTAATATTTTTTTATCGACAAGAGGTGTTGATGTGTCTGCAATGGGCAAATTCATGAAAAATGCGTCTATTAATGGCTGTTAAAATGGAACCTCCATTATCAGAGACCCTAGAACTCTGATGATTTTACTTTCTTGGGCTGGCTCCATGATCACTGCAGATGGTGACAGTACTCACAAAATTAAAAAACACCTGCAATGACAAACCTAAACAGCATCTTAAAAAGCAGAGACATCACCTTGCCAACAAAGGCATGTATAGTTAAAGCTATGGTTTTCCCAGTAGTGATGTATGGAAGTGAGAGCTGGACCATCAAGAAGGCTGATCGCCGAAGAATTGATGCTTTTGAATTATGGTGCTGGAGGAGACTCTTGAGAGTCCCATGGACTGCAAGAAGATCAGACCTATCCATTCTGAAGGAAATCAGCCCTGAGTGCTCACTGGAAGGACCGATCCTGAAGCTGAGGCGCCAATACTTTGGCCACCTCATGAGAAGAGAAGACTCCCTGGAAAAGACCCTGATGTAGGGAAAGACGGAGGGCACAAGGAGAAGGGGACGACAGCCCTTTGGTCGGCCCCATGACCCTTCACTTCATCAAATCTGGCCCTCTTTGAAAAAAAGTTTGGACACCAATGCAATAGGGGATTGATCTCTTCATCTTGCTCTGCTGTGAACTTCTAATTCCCAGGGTAATATAGTTGACAACTGTTGAAGGCAAAGAGCTACACAGGGTGGACCTTCCACCTGATCTAGCATAGGCTGCTTTTATGTGGTCAACTGCATAGCATATCAGTATATTCCAGTAGGGGGCTCCAAGGTTACGGGAAACAGTTGCTGCCCCCGCCAGAGTGCCATAGGGTCCTTTCACAACACCCAGCAGGAGGACTCCAAATACTGAAGATTTCGGAGGGACACAGAGGGCACCATATGCTTAAGAGCCATTATGTGTAGCCTAGCAACATTCCTCTGTGAAACAACAGCCTCTGCACCCTGACATCACACCAGAATCCTGATTTAACTTTCAAAAATGTTATAAACCCATGCTGCTGATGTTTATCATTTTTACTGTGCTTAACAAGTGCTGAAAGAGCTTTGCATTCTCTGTCTCAAGGACAGGTTACAAGTCGTATGTCACTCAGTTCTGCTGTTGCTGCTCTTCTTCTTTATAAACAAAACACAGCTTCCAAAGTAGGGCATTTGAGTGGGGCTGTGCTTTACACTTCCGCTATCCCACAGACTCTCTGCTTCAAATTGAAGAACCCCCATTTAGACTCATTGTGAACCTTCAGGGGAACCAACCCTCTCGGGGAGAAATTTGGAGTTGAGAGGCTGCAGGCAGGGAAAGGGTTAAAAACCAACACCCCTCCCACTGCTTCTCTGATCAAAATCACCCACACCTGAATCTGTTTTTCTTTCGGGAAGAATGGAACAGGGGGGCAGTTACCAGTATTTGCACGTAATGTCTCATAAAGGCATATCTCAGCAGTAACATTTTAATAACCCTCAACGTGGGTCTATTATACCTGCAGGTAGTCATGGAACAGGGACCCTCCTTCCTTGGATTCCAAAGCAGGTTCACCTGATTTGACCTGAAGGAGCGTCTCCACCCCCATTGTTCAGCCCTGACACTGAGGTCCAGCGCCGAGGGTCTTCTGGCGGTTGCCTCCCTGCAAGAAGTAAAGCTACAAGGAACAAGGCAGGGCCTTCTCGGTAATGGCGCCCACCCTGTGGAACACCCTCCCACCAGATGTCAGAGAGAAAAACAACTACCAGACTTTTAGAAGACATCTGAAGGCAGCCCTGTTTAGGGAGGCTTTTAATGTTTAACAGACTATTGTATCTTAATATTTTGTTGGAAGCAGCCCAGAGTGGTAGGGGAGACCCAGATGGGCGGGGTATAAATAAATTATTATTATTATTAATATTATTATTGCTATTATTATTTCTCATATTGCATGTGAAGCAATGGAAACTGGAAGGAGGAGTTTGGGCTCCTGAGGCTAAATTTTGATTTGCAAACCATGGTTTGTAGCAAGCTAACACCTAGTCTGCACATGCAGGTGCAAAATGAGTTTCTTTAGCTCTCTCTTGGCGGTAGGAGTGGAGGAAGTGAATATAGTTCGTTACTCATAAAATAGAGGGTGTCTGGCTCTATTTCAACTGCACTGTTCTCAGAACATTTGGGGAGCCAGTGCCTGTTTATTTAAGTTTCTAAATTAAGTATCATAGCACTATGTATATATACAGTGGTACCTCAGGTGAGATACTTAATTTGTTCCGGAGGTCCGTTCTTAACCTGAAACTGTTCTTAACCTGAGGTACCACTTTAGCTAATGGGGCCTCCCGCTGCTGCCGCGCCGCTGGAGCACAATTTCTGTTCTTATCCTGAAGCAAAGTTCTTAACCTGAAGCACTATTTCTGGGTTAGCGGAGTCTGTAACCGGAAGTGTATGTAACCTGAAGCGTTATATATATTCATGACTGGCAACTATTGCAGATGCGCTGCCTCCCTACTTATTTCAAACCACCTCATCTTTTCATTTAACAAATATTTTAAAATATTTTATATTTTAAATATAAATAAAATATTTTAAAACCTCTCTCCTTCCACCCGTTGTGTTAAGGCGTACAGCAGACATGGGGACCCTTTGGCTGCCAGCTGCTGCTGAACTACAAATCCTATCACCCTTGTTCAGTAGCCATGCTTTCTGTGGCTGATGTGAGCTGTAGTTCAGTAACATTTGGAGGGCAAAAGGGTCCCCACCCTTGGTGCACAGCACTCACGGCAGGTATTGGATAAACAATATTGCGACATTGAGAGCAACTAAATTATCCACCCTTCCGTTTTTGTGCAGTGATTATTATAGGGAGTGTCGCAACTGTTTTCTTCGAGATTGCTGCCAATTAATAGTAGTATAGCATTGTGAAGCTATGAGGTAATGCTGTATTTAAATAGGAAAGAAACCAGAACAAAAGGATTTGACATTCCATACAGCATTTGCAATTCTGAATGAAAAGTATGCTAGTTTCATTTATATCAGTGGTATCTGTCGTCTTCAGTTTGTTTGAGGTGAGAGTTAGCAGGCAATTCTTTCCCATAAAGGTTTCTGGCATAACCTCAAGTTTTATCCTAGAAGAGGCACTTCTGACAGGTCAGAAGAAACCAGGGATGCTTCCCAAATTCTCAGCTGAATTTCCCGTTGTATTCTAGAGCTTCAGATTACCTGGTCACATTCCCAAAGTGAAACCAAGGCTCCATTGTTCTATTTTTCATTTCTAAATTTTGTTCAGTACAAACTCTATTTGCAACAGTTCCTTCCTGTCTTTCCCCTTTTCTGCATTACAAGTTTGACTATATGCAAAAAGGGGAAACATTACTGTATGTGGTGTGATATTAAGATTATTTCTGTGTGACATTTAATCAACATGCAACGGTGCACATTCAAATCAGTAAATGTGTTTAGACATAATTTTTGTTGTGATAACATTGTAAAATGAAAAATTGGAAAAATAAAATATTTTTCTAAAAGCAAATCAGTAAATGTGTGTGTGCATGTGCGTGTGTGCACGCGCACAAATGGATTCTTTATGCAATCAAGATTCTTTTTTGCAATAAGGAAAGGGATGGGAAAATGCAGTGGAAACAGAATGATGGCATTTGCTTCCATGCCATGTCATCTAGGCTCCCTGAAAAAAACCCAACACCCCTCTTTCTACCAGTCATGGAAAAGGGGTGATAATAATAATAATAAAACCAGGAAGAGGCTGTAAGTTATTCCCTGCCCATTCCTGCTCTGAAATTGAAACATCCTGATTTGCACACTGCAATGCCAGAGGTTCCATACACTCCTTGTGAGCACAGAAACTCCAGTGCACATATATGGAGTCCTTGCAAGAGCAGGTATCCCTACTTTCTCAGGAGAGAAGGGAAGCTCTGTGCTTTCAAAAAGTCTGCACATGGAACCACCTTCTCCATTGAATGCAATTATTGCAGTGATTGGCCAGTGCAAAAGAAGTTCTGTGTGAACATCGTGGACTCAAGAAGCTTTAGATTATAGGTGGATACAGGGTACTGTATCTAGTAACTATTTTTAAATAAGGGGTTTTCCTTATGGCTATGTTGAATGTTTTATGTAGAGATGAGACTTGGTTGGCTGAGAACGACCAAACAATCTGATGGTGAGATCTAGCAAACCTTGGTTTAATGTTCTGTTTCTTGCTGAAGGCCACCTAGTGGCTTGAGGGAAGAGCTGAAGTTGAGTCTCCTGCCTCCTAGCTAGCCCAGAGCCAGTTATACATGCAGTGTATAACTCCACAACAAATCAGGTTTTTGTTAGTTTTACATGTGACGTCAATGAAATTTTTTCTATCATGCTGTACAGTGCTCCCAGTGCTAAAGGTTTTGCAATCCCAGTTTTCTCAAACCGTTCAGAGGCCAACTCCCTACACTTGTAGGCATATGTCACACAGCTAAAGGAGCACAGGAGTGTTGCTATGTACATGCTTGCTACTCAACTTACCAAGGAAGAAATGAAAAGGAAACTTTGAATCACTGCAGACTACAAATGGCTTTTGAAACTTCCTCTTCCATTTCAAAAGCAGCTGTCCATGGAGCTTGGGAAATGACTGAGAAAGCCTCAACAGACGGATAGACCTAATGGTGCAATTTGCTGGTCTCCAAATTAAGAGAGCAAATGCGATTCATGGAGCAGATGTATGAAAAGTGGGAGATAAAATCAGTAAGGTTGATCCTAGGCTGAAGGGAGGTATAGAAATTCAATCATCATCATCAACAACATACATCTGACCCCAATCCCCAGCTGAAATCATATCCCTGGGGCAGGCAGGTCAGTGGCATAGAAAGAGCCAAGTAGTCTCACTCAACAACAAGCTGCCAGACTAAAGGCATAAAGCTGATTCTTATAAAATGGCAGTTGTCCAGGATTAATTAATTTCCCCACCCCAAATTCCCTTCCTCTCTAGGAATCTTGCTCAGATCATGTTTAACCCTTTAAAGGATGGCCAAGAAGCACTGACGCCCCCCACGGGCTCACAGAGCAGGAGGGAAGGTGCATGGTGTGGGATGCTCCTGCCCACCCCAATGAGATGCACAAGTCGGCAGCCCTGCTGAGGGTTTTCTCATGCCATTCTGCTCCTTGAAATACTGGTGACTCAATCCCACCTGGTTTCAGATGCATGAGGCTCCAGCAAAGCCCTCTCCACCCTACTTACATCTGACCCTACTCTAGCCTCCATCAGGAGCATGAGGCTTGTGTTAGTCTTACTGCAAATGAATCAATGGGCAGTGGAAGTGGGGTGCAGGCAGCCAAGCTGCGTGTGAGAGAGATGCCTCTGTTTTCCTTCTGCTGTCAACAAAGGCTTTAAGGCCACCGCCCCCTTGGTTCCATCAACTCATCTCCTTTAAAAGCACAATTCAGAATGGTAGCCTGCACAACTACTCAGGAAAGCGACAACACGATAAAATTCAAAACAGTAACAGTCAATGGCACATTTCTTCGACACCCAATTAAAACAATTTAATTAATTCAACAAAATGGATTAGTTCGATCAAGTGATACCAGCTTTAAAATTACAATTTTATATACATTATGCATTGGTACCTCTGTATGGTACATACACTTCAGGTTACAGACTCCGCTAACCCAGAAATAGTGCTTCAGGTTAAGAACTTTGCTTCAGGATGAGAACAGAAATCATGCTCCGGTGGAGCGGCAGCAGCAGGAGGCCCCATTAGCTAAAGTGGTGCTTCAGGTTAAGAACAGTTTCAGGTTAAGAACAGACCTCCGGAACAAATTAAGTACTTAACCTGTGGTACCACTGTATCTCCTAATGCTGTTTTTAAAATGCATACTTTTTTTTTACTTGTTATAAGTCATGTTTGCTATTTTGTTGTGTAAATTATGCTGGAAATCAATAAGAAAATCGTTATTCATTATTATTCCCTTTGTATTCAAATAATATGCAGTATTGTCTACTTTTTATGCCCTTCAAGAACAAATGTGCTGAGGTGTGTGTCTGAGCATGTATGCTTATGCACATGTGTATGCAAACAGGTGGGGAGGGGTGCCGAGCTAAGTCTTTGACCCAGGTGAAGAAAAGCATGGCTTCGCCCCTGAAAGCGTTTACACAACATTTTCAACTTAATTATGACTTGGTTGTTTCTAGTAAACACATAACACACTTATATGGATATTGCCCCAATTTAGAAGAGGTTGAGCCTATGCCCTCCACAGAAAACTTGCTCTGGATCCTGTTCATTCTCTACTTTTTTCTTTTTTTTCTTTTTTTCTTCTTTTTTTGAAAAGTGAACACAAACAGGACCATATCTTGGTCCATTGTAACCAGCATAAGGAGTGTTAAGCATGCAAAAAGCACATTCTCCCCCATAGATCTTGGTGACATCAGTGAAATACTGCAGATCACATCCATTCCATACATTTAAACCACATTTATAGCACTTTAACCGTCATACCCTCAACCGAAGAATCCTCTTCCCAGCACCATTAACACTCTATAGCTCCAAGGATCTTTTTTGGGGGAGGGGGGTGAAAGACATGTACGTTAAACGCATGGTATGGAGGTGACCTCAGTTTCCTTGGATGAGTCAGCCATAAAATACAAATCTGAACAGGCAGATCAAAACATAAACATTGGTATATGTAGTGAAAATACTAAATAAGAGCAGAAGAAGTCAACATATTTCTGTTGAAATCCTATATAAATATTTATGGGAGTTCACATCCGAAGTAGTAAAAGTCTCGCTGGGGCTAATTTCCAGGCTGCTGCCCAAGTCACAATCAGGACAATTAAAAAAATAACAGCGCAGTTATGAATTAAAATGCGCAACAACATTTTAATCATCTTCAGTTAAATTAAATACAACAGATGTTATCTTTGTTGTTGTTTAGTCGTTTAGTTGTGTCCGCCTCTTCGTGACCCCATGGACCAGAGCACGCCAGGCACTTCTGTCTTCCACTGCCTCCCGCAGTTTGGTCAAACTCATGCTGGTTGCTTCGAGAACACTGTCCAACCATCTCGTCCTCTGTCGTCCCCTTCTCCTTGTGCCCTCCATCTTTCCCAACATCAGGGTCTTTTCCAGGGAGTCTTCTCTTCTCATGAGGTGGTCCAAGTATTGGAGCCTCAGCTTCAGGATCTGTCCTTCTAGTGAGCACTCAGGGCTGATTTCCTTCAGAATGGAGAGGTTTGATCTTCTTGCAGTCCATGGGACTCTCAAGAGTCTCCTCCAGCACCATAATTCAAAAGCACTAATTCTCCGGCGATCAGCCTTCTTTATGGTCCAGCTCTCACTTCCATACATCACTACTGGGAAAACCATAGCTTTAACTAAACGGACCTTTGTTGGCAAGGTGATGTCTCTGCTTTTTAAGATGCTGTCTAGGTTTGTCTAGGTTTGTTATCTTTAGGTTGAACAAATGTAGCATCCTGGAATTACATCCCCACTGAGTTAACTGATGTGTCTCTGTTCCATCTTAACACTCAGACAGCTGTTGCAATGGTTTTAAAATTGCTCTGCCATCCTTTTGAGACAGCAAGTTCTATACACAATTTTCCCCCAATGAAAAAATAACAATTGACCCATTCGTACTGTAAAATTATTTCCAAAGGCTTTCATTAGTGTTCTGAGATATCTGCATGTTTAAAATGACAACAGTTAATTTTATTAATTTAAAAGTTGGTTTTAAACAGGGGTTTATCACCTGCCACATTTACAAAAGTTAATAATTTGGATTTATAACTTGTGATAGCAATGACGTCTTCTTTTGTTTATAGGTAAATCGGTAGTTATGGCGCAGACTAGTAGTACACAAACAGAGCAGGAGCAGGTTCCCATATCGTTAGGAAAAGAACCAAATAAAGCAAATCTGGCTGTTCTCCTGGCAAACAGAATAAAACCATAAAGTTTCAACATGGACAGAAGCTGAGATTGTTTTAAACTGTCCACAAAGCTATAAATTATTCAGACTGTGATAAGAGTTACGAGTTTGTTCCCAACTTCTTGGTACTGCTAACATTTGAGACCTACAGACTTCAATCATCTCTCAGTGAACCAAAGGTGTTTTCCAGTTTACGCTTGAAGTCACAAACTTCCTGCAGAGATAACAAACATACTGACCTTCCTGCATTCTCTAACCTTTAAATTTTTAAAAAATGGATTCAAATACTGATCAAAGTCACATGACACCAACAAAAGGAAGCATGCTGTATTTTAATTGAGACAAATTCTGCAGATACCTAAGGCTGGAACTGGACACATCGAAAAAGTGTTTCAGGAAAATGCATTGTAAACTTTATTACAGGAAATCACGTTTGCGAAAGACAGGACTCCACAGCACCATCTGGTGTCAGAGTGTTATAACGCATATAAAACACTTTTTCTTTACTAATGTAGCTGAGTCCCAAGACAACTCCCAGTGACGTATCCAAGACCTGACCTCAAACAATGTTCTACTGTCCTGACCCATTGCTACTGAGGTCTCTTTCTCTTCTTAGGCCTTCATAATAGTCCCAAAGTATACTAACTATACTTGAAAAACAGAAGTGACAAAAGTAAGCTTTGGCTGTGGCACAATCAAACTTATAAAAAACAAACTCCCTTTGAAAATCATGCTGAACTTCTGAGGGTTTGAGATTTACTGGATGTATGGCTTTAAAGGAGAATGTACTAAAAATGGTGTATAGATGGCATTTAACGCCAACAAAATTGGCTAAAATGTATAGAAAGAGAGCTAGAAGGTGTTGGAAATGTAAAGAAGTAGATGGCAATTATTTTCATATGTGGTGGACCTGCGATAAGGTTAAAAAATTTTGGGAATTAATTTATAATGAACTTAAAAAGATATTTAGGTATACCTTTCCCAAAAGACCAGAAGCTTTTTTACTAGGTTTAATGGGAAGGGAGATTAAAATCATAGAATAGAATCATAGAATCATAGAGTTGGAAGAGACCACAAGGGCCATCAAGTCCAACCCCCTGCCAAGCAGGAAACACCATCAGAGCACTCCTGACATATGGTTGTCAAGCCTCTGCTTAAAGACCTCCATAGAAATAAAAGATCATAATTTGTTTATGTATGCTACTGCCGCCGCGAGAACCCTTCTGGCCCAAAAATGGAAAACACAAGATATACCAACCATCCAGGAGTGGCAGGTGAAGATGACAGACTTTGCGGAACTTGCCAAATTGACGGGGAGGATCCGGGATCAAGAAGACCAGAGATACAAGACCAATTGGAGTAAATTTATTGAATATTTAAAGGAGAACTGTAAAAATTTAAAGACACTAGCTGGACTGGAATAACACCTTCAATGTAAAACAGTAGTGATACAAGAATAATGTACGCGATAAGAATGTGATTAATATACCAACTGCAGGGAGGAAGGGAAGTCAAGACTCGGCAGAGTCAAAGGGAACATATGGTAATAGTAAGGATTGTTAGAAAAAGAATATTTAAAGAAAATAATAAAAATTTACTTGGGAAAAAAGAAAGAAAGAAAATCATGCTGAACTTCTCTTTAAGATGCAATTTAAGTGAATTTCCTAGAGTGCAACAGGTGCAAAATGGTTATGTGAGGTCTCACAAAGAACAACAGAATAATCCATATACTGTAAATCTTGTTTATTTATTGAAAAGGTCAATATACTCTCTTTTTCCTTAAAGAGACTAAGGTGCCTAAGATCAAAAGTTAAACAATAACTTACAACACAGTCCTAGCCAATCCACACAGAGAAATAATTCCTATTGTAGTCAATGCTGCTTACTCCCAGATAAATGAGGTTAGGATCGCAGCCTTAATCCTTTTCAAAACAACAGTAAAAAAAAAATTGCAAGAAATACAATTTCAAAAATGCACAGGAAAAACAGCAAGAAAAAATATGTTAAAAACACGAGCCGTCAAAAATAATTTAACCAAAGCACCTAAAACTTCAAAAAGGAAGGAACCATTTATGTATGAGGTCAATCTAGGTATGTACAGCTGTCAATCCTGATTTATGATTAGGCTCTTCATGGCTTCCTGTGCTCTTCTGTCTCCTGTAATTTATCTACTCCAAGGAAACCCTGGCTAGCTTAGATTTCATCATGAAATAGTCTTCACCGATTGACGTATTCATCCCAGTGTTTTCAATGCAGTGTTTTCAAAGTATTAGGAACCATGCAATGTTATGTGAGGAGGAGGAAGGGGAGCATAAAGAAGGCTTCATGCAGTGAGTTGCCACTCAAACTCAGTAACACTCTTCCAGGCTGCAGCAGAAAACTGGGCAAGTGGAAGAGGATCCCAAGCTGTAGTTGAAATGCAGGATTAAATAGAAACAAAAAGTAGGCAGATACCAGAGGATGGCTGATGCCAGCACATCTGCCAGTTAGGCAACTGCTCAGAACATATTCTGGGTCTTGGGGTCCAGCCCCCTTCTCAGGGTCTCCAGGGGAAAGAGTAAAAACTCAGTGAGAAAGTGGGTGGGAATAATTATGACTGAGTCATAAGTCTCTGAGACTTCAAGGTTAAATTAAATGTGGCATTTAAATATATTATACAATCACGTTTCTGATAGGCTGTGAAGAGCACACCATGCAGCTGGTAAGGAATCAGAAAGATCTGGAACGCCTTATTGTGAGTCGTGCAATGCAGAGCATTTGAATGTGGTTCCACAGGAAATGAAGCCTGCATGCTTTCTCCTACCACCATGAGAAATACCCTAGCTGCCCTTGTTCTGCCCATCCCTAATTATAGCCTTAATGGAGGATGCAGCCAGCAAAGCATCCACATCTCCTCATGCTTGGTCCTGAAGCAGATTGCAAAGATGCTATTTCAACCCAGAAAGCAAAGAGATCCAAGCATTATCTGACAGGAGGAAGAATGGAAAACACAATGGCCCTATAGGTGATTTGAAGCTTCCATGAAGCCGTAAGTCACTGACTTCCATGCCTCCATATTGCTCCCTATAGGCCACTGAAGAGTAATGCTGCTACCTGCCTCCACAGTTACCTTCCCTCACACAAACCTATGTCCACCATTCTAGTTAGGGTCGGCCCAAGACATTTCGACACCTGAGGCAAACCACAAAATAGTGCCCTCTTCCCCACCAAAAAAGAAGGGATGAATGGAGATGTCAGGAACAAGGGGAGAATAAAGATCTACATTGGGATGTGCTGCCCCTGTGGATCCTACCACCTGAGGCAGTTGCCTCATCTTGCCACATAGGTGGGCTGGCCCTGACTCTAGTAGCTGTTCTAGTGAAATATAATATGCTCCAAGACTCTCCCCAAGGGCTCCAGGCCAGGGGAGGATAATTTTCTTCAGTTTGAGGGCCACATTTCCACAGTGGACTTCAAGTTGCTAGCTGTTTCTATTCCATTTCATTCCCCACTTGGAAGAGGGCAGTTTTCTGAGGCTGCAATGGAGGCTGAGAAGTAAGCCACATTTACCTCTACTCCCACATGGTAGACACAGTTATGTACTCTCACTTATGTTTGGTCTTGTTCCTCACAAGATTTGCCCCAACTGTGCTCCAGTCATCATCTGCTTCACCACCCAGAAAACCAAGGTCAGTTAGAAGCAATTGTGCCAATGGGCCTGTCCACAGTGAGGCAAGGATCTTGACCAGAGCTGGTTAGCCGCCCCCTCGCAAATATTCAGAAATCCCTCAGGCTATCTTAATGGGTTCTGCCAGTCTTGCAGGAGGAGTCAGTAGCAGCCAATCCCAACCAGGGAAGGCAACTGTACCAATCTTGTGAGGTACAGTTTCCCATGTGCCTTTTTTGTTCAATTTTTTTAAAATTCACCCATTAGACACAGAGTGCAAATCAGGAAGTGAGAACATCTCTAGATTAGCGGCTCTCTGCCCAAACTGCTTAAAGTATGCAGTTATAAGATAACCTGGCAGGCCTTACATAAATATTAGCCGATGCAGTCTGTCCTTAGGCTGCGTCCTCCTGTGTTGAAATTATGTCAGCTGCTATCGATTGCAAAGTTCATGATCAATGACTCTGCTCAGAACCTGTAAACATGGGTTGAGCAATCTAGCATTTAAAATAATTATACCTGCCACCATACCTTGTCATTATGAAATTTTCTCAGGTGCCTGATTCTTCTAGATGCAAGTGCAATGGCTTCTTTGCCCTTCTGGAATGTTCCTTGCCAGTATGCTGTTCAAACGTGCGCGCACACGAGGAGAACTACTGAATCAGACTGAGGGGCCATCTCATCAAGTATCCTCTTTCTTACAGTGGCCTGCCAGTAGCCTCTAGGGCACCCACAAACAGACATGAAGAGGAATATTGCCTCTGAATCTGGAGGGCTCATTTACTGTGGTGGGTAATTTGTTGTTGTTGTTTAGTCGTTTAGTCGTGTCCGACTCTTCGTGACCCCATGGACCAGAGCACGCCAGGCACTCCTGTCTTCCACTGCATCCCGCAGTTTGGTCAAACTCATGCTGGTAGCTTCAAGAACACTGTCCAACCACCTCGTCCTCTGTTGTCCCCTTCTCCGTGTGCCCTCCATCTTTCCCAACTTCAGGGTCTTTTCCAGGGAGTCTTCTCATCTCATGAGGTGGCCAAAGTATTGGAGACTCAGCTTCAGGATCTGTCCTTCCAGTGAGCACTCAGGGCTGATTTCCTTAAGAATGGAGAGGTTTGATCTTCTTGCAGTCCATGGGACTCTCAAGAGTCTCCTCCAGCACCAAGAAACATATTCTCCATGAATTTTGCAATAATTACGTTGCTTTTAATCCCTATAACCTGTCCAGAGGACCTAAGTTATATATAACCTATATAAACTATGTAAATAAGTAGCATTTGTCTATCCCCACCCCCCTTTAAAGCCAGCCAGGGTTACCGGCCATCAGCAGATCTTGCAGCAAGGCGTTCCATAAATTAGTTGGGCATGGTGGGCAATATGAGTGTTGGCATTTGGCATATAGGTTGCAAGGTAATGCAGAAACAAATAGCCTGGTGAGACTGGTGGTTAAAAGAATAAACTGAAGGCTTATTGCTCCTGGCAAGCAAAGGCATTCCGAGTACAAGCTTCTATATGGCCATGATGGGGTTATGAGGTTAGCAAAAGGGAGGAGATAAGGAAGAGGAGAAACACATGGTACATGACAGCAGGTGGTTACTTAACAAGGAATCAGCAAGGGAAGAATTAGGTTGCCTTTCTGTCTGTCGCCCCCAGCTGGTTGCAAGTGCTGTTGCTTTGCTCCTAAGAGAAAGAGAAAAATGTCTTCCTCTGCATTTTCTCAGCAAAAAAAAGCATGTTTCTATAGCCTTTTACCACACCCCTCCTATACTGGAAACTGTGGTGCCATTCACATGATGACCCTTTCTTTGACCTGACTGTAACACGATTGGCCGTGCCAGGTTAAGATACCCTCCACTGCACTAGGAGTTACTGTGGCATTCTATGCAGCCCCAACTGCCCAAGTCAAAAGCACAATCTGACACAAGAATGATGATACGCCACTCCTGCCAGGGGCCCTGGCAACCAAATTGCAGCCTTCCGGTAACAATATAATTCAACTGAGAATGCCCCACCCAGTCAGGAGGGCATAGACGGCATCAATCAAAACACAGCAATGTCAAGATTGGAACACTGTGCTCACTCAACCTATTCACTGGGACTCTGCAGGCGCTTTATGGCCCAGGACGTTTCACCGCTTGAGGCAAAACAGAAAATGCTGCCCCCCCTCCTGCCCCCACCTTCTCTTCTGCAGACCGACCCACCCCCCACCCATGCTGAAGGCAGCAGGGGAGTAAAATGGAACCAATAATAATATAACAGGCCTTTAATAATTGGTAGCAAAATTTTATCAAGACATAGCATGTAAGGAAAAGTGGACAGAATCAGAAATGGCTGAAGGAACCATAGATGGGGTCAGCAGCGGCGCATATGCCCGTGCTGCCGAGGCGGGCACGCTCCTGAGGGGGGCATGGCATGCTCCCAAGGGGGGCATAGCATAGAGGGTGCCCTCCCAGGCATGAGATAGCTGCTTGGGTGCCTGGAGCGGCGCATCTGACATGGGCAGAGAGAGCCGCCCATGTCAGACATTTGGCGTGCCGCCCGCCTGTGACTTCTAAGCCTCCCCCAAGCTGTCAAAACGAAGGGGGGAGGGGAAAATATCACTGGCAAAGGGGTGCAGCTCCCCCCTTACCCCAACGGCTCGGGGTAGGCCTGAGAGTTGTGGGCAGGCGGCTCGCCAAATGCCACCCCCCCTCAGTGAGAGCACCCCCACTGCCCCCCTTCCTACACCCCTGGATGGGGTTCCCAAGCAATTTCCTATTCGTAGAACCACAGAATAGAATTGTAGAGTTGGAAGGGACCCCAAAGGTCCTCTAGTCCAGCCCCCCGCAATGAAGGAATCTCAGGTAAAGCATCCATGGCAGACAGCCATCCAACCTCTGCTTAAAAACCTCCAAGGAAGGAGAGTCCACAGGACCTGCGTAGCTTCAGCAAAACTGTCATTCCCCAGAGGACCATCTTATTCATGATGAGCTCAACATTAAAGCATTTACCTGGGGTGTAGCCACCGCCTGATTCAGCACTTAGATGTAACTGTACTCTCCACAGGGATCCAAAAATAGAGGGTTATGGCAAAACCTGCAGACATCTTAAGTTTCATCTTAAGGACAGATAAGTGTGAGAGCTCTGACCTCACTTTATTGACATTCTGAGCAGGCCCACTGAAACTAAACCTGGAAAGTTCCAAAATGTGAGGTAATAAAATAAAAAAAGTGTGTTTGAATGCTCAGTATTCAGTGTCATTTGGTTTCCAGCAAAGAGCCAATGACCGG
The DNA here is from genome assembly GCF_964188305.1 of Podarcis bocagei. Classification (NCBI taxonomy): domain Eukaryota; kingdom Metazoa; phylum Chordata; class Lepidosauria; order Squamata; family Lacertidae; genus Podarcis; species Podarcis bocagei. The sequence continues at coordinate 34,131,581 of NC_138143.1, read as the reverse complement.
GAAGAAAAAGCACAGAAGCCTGAAGATGAGACCCTTTTAAAGGGTAGCCATTTTTAGCCATACTGTGTAGACATAGTTCCTTGCCCTGACAACCTGTGATGAAAGGTGATTGGGGGGGGTCAAACAAACAAACAAACAAACAAACAAGTAAATAAATAGTTTCACAAACCTGGCTGTCCCAAGACTTTTTGCTCCCTGAGGCAAAGGACAAGATGGCGTCCCCACCAAACCATTCCTGACAGGATTGTTGGTTTGATCTTACTTCCATGCTGCGAATGGAATAGCATCGTCCCCTATACCTGAAGGCAGCAGGGCAGTTTAAAGGGGTACATGCCAGGCCATGTGCCACACACAGCTCTGGTCTCCAACAGAGGGGAATAGTTGTGGGCTTACGGCCACTGGCCCCCTCATGCGCCACAGCATCTGCCGCCTGAGGTAACTGCCTCAGTCTGCCTAATGATAGGACCAGCCCTGTGCCCAAATCACTTTTGGTTGTGAGTAGGGGCCACAAATATTGACTATAGTTAAGCCAAAACATGATGGCAAGGTTACTATATTTTCTGTTGTGAGCTGCCCTGTTATCTTTGGAATTAAGGGTGATATGATAAACAAACAAACAAAGTGCTTGTATGGGTAATACGGGCCTGCCTTTGGAAACTGTTCAAGGGAACCAGTTCTTCTTCTTCTTTGGCAATCACATTTACCTCAGAATCGAAGCCCCTAGGCTGCTCACTAGGAGCACCCATTTTGAATGCATCTCACCAGAGTTTAAATGGCTGTACTGCTTTCTTGTCTGCTCCCAGTCACAATTCAAAGTGTTGCTGCTCCCTTTTAAATCCCTGCATGGCTTTTGGACCTGGGTACCTGAGGGATCCACACATTTCAAACTCAATACTGGGCTAGGTTCAAGGTTCTTGTATGAATATATGAAGCCCTGAGCCCTTTATAGATCCCAGCTCAATTACTGAGATAATCTGGAGGAGCTCCGTTAGTTATACACGGACATACCGTGCCAAACCACAATTTCACCCTGGGAAAAAAGTGGACAAGAGCGCAACACCCAAAATGGCTGCCTTGATCTCATGTGAAAAAATGAGTTGCCATTTTCCCCCTCAGGACACTTGACAGGTATGTACATATTTCTGGCCTGATCCATCAGGCCTCTTACGTACTAAGCACAGTCATCCACATTATTGATATTCAGGCATCTCTTGAAGAGCAACAGGCCTATTCATTTGTTTTAACTCAAAAGATGAGCCAGCCCTTTTTAATGATTATTTTGTTTTTATGGTGTTTTATACTCGTCTTTTATTCTGCCTGTTGATCACCGCCTTGATATATGAGTGGGCAGCTTATATATACATAATGTGTGTGTGTGTGTGTATATGACATGTTAATTTTTTTAAATGCTACTGTTTTATTTATTTGCGGCTCTTCTTTTATTACCATTGCTTAATTGCTTTTTTGCTTTGATTTTATAGCTGTAAGCTGCCCTGTTTTTTGTTTTGCTTTTTACACTGAAGGGCAATGGATAGCTAAAAATCATCCATTGCCCTATCTTAATTCCTCTATCCTCCCCGCCCCTCCGCCCCCTGGAGGAGGAAATGCATCTGATTGGAAGACTAATTTAGCTAGCATTATTTGCATAGTCAGTAAGACATTGTGGTATGCTAAGAATGCTTCCCAGAATTGCCAGGCTGTCATACAGTATCTCTTTAGGAAAGGCGGAATTATGTGTAACATCCCACACTGTAAATCTCTGGTACACGTTTTGATTCTTATCTCCCAGCCTTGGAATTCCTCCAGCAATCCATTTGCCCAAGGAACAAAAGGAAGCTCCCACCTTTGCATATTTGCATGCTCATCATTCCAGGTATGAATGAAATCCCCACCTGCTGAGAAATTCCCACTTCGTTCCACGAGTTCCAGGAAATGAAAACACCCAGTCTTCCTTGGTTCACATTTGCATGATCACTATCCCTAGAATAATACGTATTGCGAGAAGAGCTCAGCGTTTTCTCACTCTCTCATTCCAGTTCTACAAAGCAACAACAACAAGATCTGCAGCAGAATAATCCCACGTGAAATAAAGCTATCAATAATAATAATAATAATAATAATAATAATAATAATAATAATAACAACAATAATAACAATAATAATTTATTATTTATACCCCGCCCATCTGGCTGAGTTTCCCCAGCCACTCTGGGCAGCTCCCAGCCAAGTGTTAAAAACAGTACAGTGTTAAATATTAAAAACTTCCCTGAACAGGGAAAACTTAAAATTTAAAATTCTGGCCATGTTTTCACGAAGTTTTTTTTGGGGGGGGGAAGGGGAGGAAATTTTAATGTTCTATAATGATGATGATGATGATGATGCCTCAAACAAGGCAATTAAGCAAAATCCTAATTTACCGTCTTTAAAGAATCCTATTTCCCATCACAGATCTACAATTTTGCAGAGTAGTTAAACAATCAGTCCCTCTTCCCAGGGAACTCTGGGAATTGTAGCTCTGTGAGGGGAATAGGGGATCTCCTAACCTAGCAACTCTCAGCGCACTTAACAAACTACAATTCCCAGGATTCTTTGGAAGAAGGTTTACATGTACCATGGTACCTCAGGTTAAGAACTTAATTCGTTCTGGAGGTCCGTTCTTAACCCGAAACTGTTCTTAACCTGAAGCACCACTTTAGCTAATGGGGCCTCCCGCTGCCGTTGTGCTGCGGCAGCGCAATTTCTGTTCTCATCCTGAAGTAAAGTTCTTAACCCAAGGTACTATTCCTGGGTTAGCAGAGTCTGTAACCTGAAGCGTCTGTAACCTGAGGTACCACTGTACTGTGCAGATAGGGCCACAGTCTTCACCAATAGGGTGCTCTCCAGTTATTTTACACTATGACTCCCATCAGCCCCAGCCATAAGAACTGGTCGTCAAAAGCAGCTGCAGAGGTCTCAAATGTTTTTGCTCAACCTCCCCCTGCTGGTGACACAAGGTTTTCTCACCTCACTGAAGTGCTTCATTTGACTTCACTGAGGGTTAATTCGGACTTTCTCAGTTCACATGAGGGAACGCTACTCCCACAAAAATAGCATCCTGAACCTACACAGTAAACATAGCATGCCAGGGAGGAGCAGGTTGTGTATGCATAGAGGCCCTGGGCTGCCCAGACAACAAGACCCCTCCCCTTCTCGGCCTCGCTGATGTGGTCCAAAGAAAAACAGAAAAAATACGTTTGGCACCTGTGCGCGGGTGGCGCTGTGGGTTAAACCTCAGAGCCTAGGACTTGCTGATCAGAAGGTCGGCAGTTCAAATCCCCGTGATGGGGTGAGCTCCCGTTGCTTGGTCCCTGCTCCTGCCAGTTCGAAAGCACATCAAAGTGCAAGTAGATAAATAGGTACCGCTCCGGCGGGAAGGTAAACTGCGTTTCCGTGCGCTGCTCTGGTTCGCCAGAAGCGGCTTAGTCATGCTGGCCACATGACCCGGAAGCTGTACGCCGGCTCCCTCGGCCAGTAAAGCGAGATGAGCGCTGCAACCCCAGAGTCGGCCACGACTGGACCTAATGGTCGGGGTCCCTTTACCTTTACCTTTACCTGGCTGCCAGAGTTGCTGGAAGGAGGTGTACAAGGTGCCACCCAACCGTCTTAGGGACTCCACTCTGGATTTGTGTAGGAGTTACTCTTTAGCCTTTTATTTTCTTGAAGATATCCTACAAGGCAGGAGAGGTTTAGGATCAGAGTGTTCCTTCTTCTGAATGGGCTACTTTCCAGATTGCCAAGCCCCCTATCTGCCCTCAGATGAACCTAGATATATAAATATTAAGGAACCAAAATACAATTCAGGATGAATTAATAAACCTCCTGCAGCAGTCAAACTTCCTTCCTGTAGCACCGCTGTAGAGCTTTCAATTCGTTTCCTCCTCTGCAGTAACATGGAATAAGAAAGATGAGTGAGACTTTTTTGACATTGAAGATACATTCATATAAGATGTGTAGTTAGCTTTCAGGAAGGCTGTGATGCAAAATGAGCATCAGCATCGCACTCAATAAATATCAGATAATAAATTGACCTATTGAATTGGACTATGTCATATCACAGAAGACACTAGGTGATATATGGCTATAGGAAAATCATTGCATTGATAATCTGGACATGTATCAAACAAATGTACGCCTAATCCTATATATCATTAATAAACTCCTTCAAACTTTGTAACAAATATATCCACCGGCAAAAACAAATTGGAACAAACAGTACCTCTTCATGTAGCAAGTGTGATCGCATGTTATGAATGCTCACTACACACATAAAATTAGTGCACCAGGAGAACACCTTCTTACACTGAATTTTATTCATGGAGGCATCAGGTTGGAAAAGGCTTTATTTGATCATGGAAATAATTGACTCCTGGTTTTTGAAAAAAAAATGTTTTAAATTATTTTGTGAAGCTCAGGCATCTCCTTGCAGTCACAGTAATAAACATATCACCACAGTCGATTGCATATTTTTTCCACAATTGCAAATTGATGTACCTTATTACTATCTATTAATGCCTACATTCTTTTTTGCACAGAATTGTTATTAACATTTTTCATCAGGGTTTCTCCTTTACCTTACTTTAGACATACTATCAAAAGAAAATATTTAGTCCACCCCTAACGCGCAACGGAACACTTCTGAAGATGTGAATCTTCTGTTTACTCTTTAAGGATCACGGAATCAAGCTGTAAGGTTAACTGCCCCGTTATATGTTTGACGTATTGTTTCCATATAGAGTCCAGTGATTGACGCAAGGTAATATGTTTTATTGTCAACATGAACAAGTGTAGACCTATATAAAAAGTATCACTTTTAAAAATGGAGGCCGGGGCGTTCTCTAGCTCTTTCTGGTTTCAGAATCAGGAATATAATGCTGTCTTTGCACTAGAACATCAGCAACATTTGCTTAAAGAAAAATAAAAATGACTGCTACTTGTTTTCCTGGGTGGGGATCAGACAGGGTTAGAAGTGAAGTTCAGGGGAGGAAATGGCTGGATCTTGTAGAATCTGTCAGGGCATGGATAGAATCATGATCTAGGCCTGAATCTGGTAGAATGTGGGTAAATCCTGTGAGAGATTGTGGGTGTCTTGTGTCAGGAGCTTGGCTCAGGAGTGGGGACAATGACAAAACCCTCCATCAAGTTTGTTCTAGTTGGGGGCTCTTGGAACCCCAATACCATGCTGGTGTCTTAGGTGGCCATACCCAAAACTCAACTAGGAATGTAAATGCTGCACCTCACAGTCTCTGGGGTCAGTTGTTGGGAGAGGGTGCAGAGGAAAGTGCCATTCTGTTGACCAGACAAAAGCAGAAACTCCTAGTATTTACACCAGGCCTGGCCAATCCAAAGGCCTCAAACTGCCAACAAATTACAGTGGTTGATATTGCACATGCCATCTTGAGCAGTTCCACATGAAGCTACGTCCTAACCTCAAGCTTTAAGATTCCAGTTTTTCAGGACTTAGAGTACCTAACACACTAATGCTTGGATGAATGTAGTTTGACTGGTTGGGCCAGTGAAAGACCTGAAATTGTAATTATGGTTCTTAATATCATTTTCTTTCTTAATGCATTGCTTCAGTTTGGTCCCCCGTGCTGCATGTTGCTAGGATTTCGGTGAGCATTTGACCCCATCTGTAGTACATACAGTCCAAGAGCTCGGGCTGAGATAATTAAAGGGTAGTCATGTGCCCTCCTTTATAGAGACCAGTCCTCCAATTGAAGGTTGGTCAGAGGACTGCGATGTATTCAAAGAGCAGTCTGGTCCAAGTCCAGTCAAAACCCTAAGAAGGAGCAGGTTTTGAAGACACTCACTAGCTGACTGATAAGGTCACAGCCTTCTCCACAATAGAGACATGCATTTTCAGGTTGTTGTTGTTTAGTCGTTTAGTCGTGTCCAACTCTTTGTGACCCCCTGGACCAGAGCACACCAGGCACTTCTGTCTTCCACTGCCTTCCGCAGTTTAGTCAGACTCATGCTGGTAGCTTCGAGAACACTGTCCAACCATCTCGTCCTCTGTCGTCCCCTTCTCCTTGTGCCCTCCATCTTTCCCAACATCAGGGTCTTTTCCAGGGAGTCTTCTCTTCTCATGAGGTGGCCAAAGTATTGGAGTCTCAGCTTCAGGATCTGTCCTTCCAGTGAGCACTCAGGGCTGATTTCCTTAAGAATGGAGAGGTTTGATCTTCTTGCAGTCCATGGCAGTGGCGTAGCGTGGGTTGTCAGCACCCGGGGCAAGGCAAGTAATTTGCGCCCCCTAACCCGTGGATTTTAGCACTCGAGTCTCTTCCACTAGATTAGTGCGCGCGCCCCCCAGATGTTGCGCCTGGTGCAGCCGGCCCCCCCTGCACCCCCCACGCTACGCCACTGGTCCATGGGACTCTCATTTTCAGGTTAGGTTTTAGTAATTATTTCTAAAATTATTGCTGCAGATACTATCTCAGCAGAAGGTCTCATATGATGCAGGAATTGGGCCTTTAATATCATGCCGCCTGCCCCATGGAACTCCCCCTTCTTACAGACACCAGCTATTACTGTTTTATTTTTGAAGGCTATCGAAGACATCCCTTTTCCAACAAATATTTTACATGGGGTTTTTTTTTTTTTAATCCCAGTCAGTATCTGCATTGGATTTGAAACTGTGTTTTTAATTATGATTTCTGGTGTTATCTTAAGACGGAACATAATGAATGCATAATTTCAAATACATTAATTGTGCAGACTAGGGATTTGATCAAAATAAACTTGCGTCCTTTCCCTGTGATTCTTGTCGGGGGTGCTTTGCTGCTTGCGGATGCCAGTCCTTTGTCAAGACCAGTGGGATCAGTGATGATATCCCTTGCCCTTCTCCCCCCCCATCCTGTTTGTTCTAGACACACATCACAGCACATAGTTAAAAGCAGTATTTCAGGGATGGACCCAAATAAAATCGACTTGGGTCAGGCCCCAGATCAATCAAAAGCACGAACACACATCCTTAGAAACAGACCTTTAAAATTGTTAGTGTGGCAGCCAAATCATTTAGAAATGACAGGAGTTATTGATTGTTGTTGTTGTTGTTTAGTTGTTTAGTCGTGTCCGACTCTTCATGACCCCATGGACCAGAGCACGCCAGGCCCTCCTGTCTGCCACTGCCTCCCGCAGTTTGGTCAAACTCATGCTGGTAGCTTCGAGAACACTGTCCAACCATCTCGTCCTCTGTCATCCCCTTCTCCTTGTGCCCTCCATCTTTCCCAACATCAGGGTCTTTTCCAGGGAGTCTTCTCTTCTTATGAGCTGGCCAAAGTACTGGAGTCTCAACTTCAGGATCTGTCCTTCCAGTGAGCACTCAGGGCTGATTTCCCTAAGAATGGAGAAGTTTGATCTTCTTGCTGGTAGCTTCGAGAACACTGTCCAACCATCTCGTCCTCTGTCGTCCCCTTCTCCTTGTGCCCTCCATCTTTCCCAACATCAGGGTCTTTTCCAGGGAGTCTTCTCTTCTTATGAGCTGGCCAAAGTACTGGAGTCTCAGCTTCAGGATCTGTCCTTCCAGTGAGCACTCAGGGCTGATTTCCCTAAGAATGGAGAAGTTTGATCTTCTTGCAGTCCATGGGACTCTCAGGAGTCTCCTCCAGACCATAATTCAAAAGCATCAATTCTTCGGCGATCAGCCTTCTTTATGGTCCAGTGTGGCGGCCAAATCATTTAGAAATGACAGGAGTTATTGATTGGGAGTCTCCAATGAACAAGGTTATGATTTCAGTTCATCATTTGATATGGTTTGGGGGAGTTGTCCAGCATGATTTTTATTTAAAAAAATTTCTATTTCAACAAGCTCTGATCATTCATCTTTAAAAGAGTAATCACAGGAGCTAAAAAAGATCCATGTTCTGCTGGTATAACACATAACATCTCCCCCATCTGTGGCATCAGTTTAAGCAATGGAATTAACACACACTGTACTCTGAGCTGGATGTTGCAACAGCTCCTACCCAGCTAGAGTTGCCAACTTTTACATTTCAGAAATGTTGGCCCTCTGGGTGCAGGCCAAGGAGCAGAGCCAAGGCAGAGGCTGGTAAGTTTGGGAAACACCTGGCATGACTTGGAATTTGCTGTCTTCTTAGAACCGGTACTGGTTACCAGATAACACCAGTCAGATCAGTACAGCCTTGGCTGGCTGGCAGTCAGAAAGCCTGGACAATGACTCTTTGCAGCTTCTTGTTGGAGAAAACCAAATAAGAACACAGGAAAGTTATTCTCAGGCTTACCTGGGGACATCTGGGCTTGAACCTGGGATCTTTCACCTGCAAATTATGTGTTCTACCAGTGAGCTACGTACAGTCCTTTCCAAATAAATAAGTTCAGTTTTCAGTTGAGGCATGCAACCAGGATATCTTAAAAACAGGAGTGTCTTTGGGCCGCCTGGTATCACAGATGCTGGAGCACAGAGTTGTATGAAGGCCCAAGAAGAAATGGTTGCCGAGAATATGATGGCAAGTTTCCAGGGTTTATTGGTGGTTGCACCCCCTGCAGTAGGGGAAAGGGCAAGGGCAAGCCAGTTATACCCGATGCCCTTTAGGTGCTGGGTGCCCAGGGAGGTAGGGTGTGTACTCCCTGACCCCGGAGGGAGGGGAATCTTTCGTGGCAGGCTAAACTGGCTAGAGTAGGTTTTTGTTAATTTTCTGCATTTACCATGTTTATTTAGTATCTTGTAAAGAATGAGGCCATCTAGTTCAGGGCAGGAGGGGAGGAAGACCCAAATCAGTTTGTATGTCTACAATAAGGCCCATCCTGAACTGCTCTGGCAACTTGGATCCCATGTGATGTTAGTGTTCCATCCCCTCCGCTGACGCCAGCCTTTATCTAACTTGGGTAACTCATGCATAACAATACGTAACGTGCTGAGCTAACTGCTGCGTGGTTTTGAATTGCATTTTCATTGCTTCTTTTATTTCTCACATTGCATTTTATTGTATCACAATTTGAATTTTATGGAATTCAGATAATAGTACAATAGAATGCAATATATAATAAGAAATGAAGCAATGAAAATTTGAAACCGTGCAGCAGCTAGGGCAATGCTTTACAATGGTTGCAACAGGCAAACACCGTCTGCCAGGACCCTCAGCAATTTTCAAGTGATCCATGGGGACGGGAGTGGGGTGGAATTTGGGCGTCGATCTAGATGACGCCAGGTAGAATTTGACATTTATTTATTTATAAATGTATTTATATCCTGCTAATTATTAAAATGAAAATATCAAAACAGCTCGCAACATAAGAGCATAAAAACCATGCAATAAAAAACATATTGAAAAGTTAAAACCATAAATGGGATAATTAATGTGGAAGGTGGAAACTCTGGTTTTGGATCCAGGAGCCAAGATACTACTGCTTGTGGCAGAGAATGAATAGGAGGGAGTAGGGAGAGAGGCTTCAGCACCCCTAAACATCTGTCTCTTCCCCCTCTCCTGTTAGCCCTAAATCTGCTTTGTGGTCCGCTCAGTTTTCTTGGTGGGCAGTGTTGCAGTCGGACATCTGGGTCCCTGCGGTGATCTGGCGTTGGGGCGGGGAGTTGACGGCCCCCTCATGCCAATCCGGGCCATGTCACTGGAGCTGGGTGGGTCCAGCACCCAGTGCGGCCCTGCTGGCCGATTAGTGCTGGCAGGGGGCGTGGCCACGGGAAATTTAACTATGTTGCGGGCAGGGGGCTCTCTCACCCTTTCACCAGATCTCCCAACCCACCCCCCCTCTTTTTATGCTTTGCTATGACACGACCTTGCTATGGCCGCCATATTGTTGGGGACGGGTAGGAATTTGGTTTTCACCTACCTTGTAGCAATTGTCACAACTTTGTGAGGTTAGGCATTGGGTAAGCCTTCGTGAAATATACTCGGAGTCGAAAGTGGATTTCATGCTCTTCATTCAGCTCATAGTGGTGAGGAGGAATGGAAGTTCCCCCACAATATCTGCTTTATATACAATTATTTACACAATGGGCTGCATGTGATTGGCTAATTCCAGGATTCTCCTGTAGGCCAATCAGGTTGTGGATTCACTTCCACCTGGAGCTGGATTGGGTGGACCAATCATACTGCTGCATTCTGAATCCTATTGTTCTAGGACCAATCAGACTGCTGCATTTTGGATCCTATTCAACTCAGTACATAACACTTTGTTTGGATGGAGGGGAGGTTGTAGCCTCTGTCTGCCCCTCCTCATTAAGGATATCCTGTTGAAGGGATCCGGGGGTGTGGAACCTGCCCAATGCCCGGACATGGGCTAGGGTCATGCCACGACCCCAAAGGGGACCCATCGGGGCGCTCCTATTTTATGTAAGTCATACGGCTCCCCTTATGGTGGTTTACCCTTAGATGGACTCCCTGCAGATGGGCGGGAGTTGAGATATAGCCTGGCTTCACCCAATGCCTAAGCCACTGATGGCCAAACATGGCCCTCCAGCTGTTTTGGGACTACAGTTCCCACCATCCCTGGGCCACTGGTCCTGTTAGCTATGGGAGATGATGGGAGTTGTAGTCCAAAAACAACTGGAGGGCCAAGTTTGGCCATCAGTGGAACTTAAGCCAAACTGCTCACATCTGTAACCAATGAGGTTGTGGCCTAGTTGATCCCATAAACCTAAATACTTGTGTCTATGTGTTTATTAATCACTAGGGAACTGCAGGTCACGGGACCTTCGCACGCAATTGTCTCTCACCATCAGGCAAGCCAGCCCAACAGCTGAAAGCAGAAGCCCTTGACATATCTGAATCTACAACCATTTTCTTTCCCTGGCTGCAGAGCTATAAAAGCAGAGGCGTATGTCACTTGCAGAGGGCCACTGCCAACTGTAGACCCAGTTCCCATTCAGATTGGCCATTACTTGTGTGATTTTAAGAAACGGTTACCTAAATTTGTTTTCTTCTTCCCTCCCCTTTCCCCTTCTTTGATGTGTCTTTTAGGTTGTAAGCCTGCAGGCAGAGACAGTCTTGTTTTTAATCTGTCTGTGGCATTAAGGAAGTTTCAGGTGCTTTAGAAATTAACAACATTGTCAGCAGCTGGGCTGAACTCCTACTTCCCAACAGTGTGGTTGTTTGCAGAGGGGCAGCTGATTGCAAGAGAATTATTGCACTGCTCCTAGGCACCCATCTGATCAGAAAATAAGTTCTCATTCCAGATGTCCCTAAGGGGATGAAGGTTGTTCCTCTGGATTTTAAATTCCAGGGGGACGACCCTGGAGCAAGCAGGAGGCTGCAACCACATGATCAAGTGAGGCAAAATCAAGTTGCAAACATGATTCTGAAAAGCGACCCAAAAGGACATCAAATCATGGTGGTAGTGTAGACTTCCGGGGGCGGCGCGAAACTGTAATGGCGGTCCTCTTCGAGCTCTGAAGAGGGGCTCCGCGGAAAAGGGTCGTTCGCTGCGGCATAGCGACGACCCATCAAGATAAACCACGGGTAGAGTGAGCCCGTGGCCGTGGGACTCGGCGGGCACCAGAAGCTGCTCCGAAAACACAGAAGGGACCCCGTAAGGAGACCCGGAGTGAAGGAGGGGTAGCGGTGCTGTGAGTTCATCGCTCTTTCCGCGGAAGTGAAGCCGCGCGGCTGTTACAGATGAGCGCTGATCCTTCTTCCTAAAATCAACACCAAACTGCAAGCAACATACCCGTGAGTAAAGGGGTTTAAAATTTGGCAAAAGAATTTCGTAAATTTGGCTGAAAGCGGGAGACGAGAAAAGGGAAGTCCGTCTTCCGACATTGCTGACAAGATCAAAGCAAAGCTTTAAAAAGCGGAAAGCGCTTGAAACGGGACTGTGGGAAGCTTTAACTTTTTCGTGCTATCAGATCTGCTTGTCTTTTTTTCTTCTAAACTGAAGGTGGAAACGGACATTGACTAAAAGAAGTAGTAAATGGGGATCTTCCTCCTATTTTTTTTCGTCTTTGGGCTGTATTTTTAAGGAGCCAGATCGTCGGGCTGCCAGAGAGGGAGACTGTGTCAAACTGCGGAAACAGTTGCAAAAACTTTGTTGGAACGTAACTGTTACATTTGAGCAGAAAAGACTGGATGGGATATTGTTGCAAGCACCTCTTGTGAAACTTTGTTGAACTATAAAAGGTGCCTGGGGAAACTCTGAGTTTTTGAAGGGACTGATGGACTATTGGATTTATTGACTTGAAATAATTTGGAACTTTAATGGCGGATTACTTTCTTCTTTGTCTCTGAAACCTGGTGGCACTCCCCCTACAGGGCTTGCGGATTATAAAATCCTGGGAATTGACTTTTGTTTTGAATTCCACTTTACTGGTTGTTTACTCCTGAATTTGTCTCTTCCATGGAACAATAGACAATCTGACCTTGAACACTGACAGATGTGTAATGAGTGGTGCAGGGAGAACAAGAGCATCTAAAGCTAAGGAATCTAAAGAGGCCAAGGAAAAAGAAAGAGAAAGAAAACCAACACAATTTGTACAAACAACACTGACCCAAGGACGCCGATCGTCGGTTCCAGCTGTACTGGTATCTCAGAGGGAAGAGGAAATAACAGAGAAGTCCACCGAAGAAGTTATGGCAGCAGGTGGGTCAGACACATTATTAAAACAAATATTGGAGCAACTATCAAGTTTAAACCAGAAAGTGGACGACCAGTCTTTGAAAATAGATAAAGCGACCTCTTCGATTCAAAAACTGACCGAACAAGTTTCCCAGCACACACAGGCTATCGAGAATTTGCAAGGAGCAACAGCGGAAAATCGGGAACTAGCTGGAGAAGCAATTCAGAAAGTGGGAGCTTTACAAAAAGAAGTTGAAGAAATTAAAGGAGAAGTCAAGCCCCTGCACAAACAGGTGGGTGAACAACAAATCTATCTGTCAATGGTGGAACTGAAAAATCGCGAGAGCAACATCAAAGTGAGAGGCATCCCGGAACTCGAGCAAGGAGACTTGATTGGATACTTGACGCAGGAATTCACGAAGTTCTGGGGTTTAAAGGAGGACACAGACTTCAAGATTGTCTCAGCATATAGACTGGGAAGATTGGTAAGGAAAGACAGATCCAGAGACTGTTTGATAATTTTAAGATCAAAGGAAGAGAGAGACAAGATCCTAGGCCTACACTTCAAAAAAGCAATTGAAATACAAGATAAAAGGGTGGAAATTTACAGAGATATTCCGAGACAGTTGCTGGACCTCAGAGCCACCTACTCAGAACTAGCAAAATTGCTGAGATACAACGCAATTCCCTATAGGTGGGAGTTTCCACAAGGATTATCCTTCACTTACAAAGAAAGGAAGGTTAAAATTAGAACACCTGAAGATAACCAAAAGTTCCTTCACGACCACGGAGAAGATCTCCAAAAAGGAGTGGATTGGCTTCCAACCTTACCAGTACCAATATTGCCTGGAAGCGGGCCAACGCCTGCACCCTCGGGATCTGAGCAAAAGGAAGACACCTCATCCTAAGAACATCTTAATTAGAACAGGATGTCTCTGCAGCTACTTAGTTGGAACATAAATGGCGGGAATTCTCCGGAAAAAAGGAGGAGGATATTTCATATCCTGAAAAAAGAACAATTGGATGTAATATGCCTTCAAGAAACACATGTGACTAGGCTCCATAGGAAAGTATTAATCAATAAAAGACTTGGTCAGGAATTTATCTCATCAGATAAAGTTAAAAAAAGAGGCGTTGTAATTTATGCAAAGGAGAACCTGTCACCAAAATTTCTATTCAAAGATGATCATGGAAGAATTCTCGCAATTGAAATCCAAACACAAGGGGAAAAGATTTTGATATTAGGAGTTTATGCGCCAAATGATGGAAAATCAGAATTCTATAAGAAGCTGCATGAGACAATGATGGACTATTTGGACTATTCTAATATTATTGTGATGGGAGATATGAATGGGGTGGTGTCTACAAACATGGACAAATCCCAAAATCAAAACTTAACAACAGACGGCAGACTCCCTAAAACCTTTTTTGAAATGACAGACAATATGGACTTGATTGACATTTGGAGGACAAGGAACCCCTTGGGTAAAGAAGGAACCTTCTTCTCTGAGGCCCACTTGTCATGGACACGAATTGACCAAATTTGGATATCTAGAGGGCTGGCCCCGAAAACAAGAAAAGTGGAAATCTGCCCAAAAACCTGCTCCGACCATAATGCCTTAAAAATGGAATTGAGACTTTTTCCAACTGGATCCTTCAGGTGGAGAATGAATGACACCTTGCTAAGAGATCAAGAGATTGTTAAGAAGGCCCAAAAAATGCTAAAGGACTACTTTGAAATAAATTTGAACACTACGGTGGAGAAAAGAACAATCTGGGACGCAAGTAAAGCCGTAATGAGAGGGTTTCTGATACAACAGAATACAATAAAGAGGAAATTTTGGAATGGAAAAAAAGAAAAAATTCTAGAGAAAATAAGCGAAGGAGAGAAAAAGTTGAGAACCAAACCAAAGTCAAAAGAGGTGCTAAGAGAGATCAAATTCCATCAAGCACAATATTCGAAACTGATCAATCAAGAGATTGAGTGGAAAATTAAACAAATGAAGCAGAGATCGTTTGAATCAGCAAATAAATGTGGAAAGTTGCTAGCTTGGCAGCTGAAAAAAAGACAAAAGTTAAATACGGTTACAAACTTGGAGATTCAAGGAAAAATAGTTCAGAAACCAGAAGAAATAAGAAAGTGCTTCCACAGATACTTCAAAGATCTTTATGCACAGGGGCCTCAGAAAGAACCGGAAATAGATCAATTTTTGAGGACAAATGGACTACCTAAAATAAGTCAAGATAAAAGATCAATTCTTAACAGCAAGATAACTCAACAGGAAATTGAAGGTGCCATCCAGAACATGCAGCTGGGCAAATCTCCAGGCCCGGATGGACTTACCTCCAAATATTATAAGACTTTGAAGGACTACTTGATACAACCGTTGTTGGAGGTTTGTAACCAGATCATGGAGGGGAGAAAGGCACCGGAAACGTGGAAAGAAGCATTTATCACATTGATTCCCAAGTCAGAAAGGGAAAAGACTCAGCTTAAGAATTACCGTCCCATCTCACTCCTGAATGTGGATTACAAAATATTTGCAGACATTTTAGCAAATAGACTTAAAAATGTACTAAATGAAGTAATTCACAAGGACCAAGCAGGCTTTCTCCCTGGCAGACATATGTCTGACAACACTAGGAACATTATTGATATACTGGAGTTGTTGCGAATTAGAAACACAAGGGCTGCTTTAATTTTTATTGATGCGGAGAAAGCATTTGACAACATTTCTTGGATGTTTATGAAGAAAAACTTGAAAGGGATGGGAGTGGGACGGGGGTTTGAAAATGGACTAGAAGCAATCTATTCAGAACAAAAAGCTAAATTGATAGTGAACAATGTGGTATCGGAGGAACTCCAAATTGAAAAAGGGACACGACAGGGGTGCCCTTTATCCCCTCTGCTATTTATTTCTGTTCTGGAGGTATTGCTGAATATGATCAGGGAGGACCAGTTGGTGCAGGGTATAGTGGTCGGAGCGAAACAATACAAACTGAAAGCTTTTGCAGATGACCTAGTCATTACAGTACAGGAGCCAGAATCTAGCACAAAAAGAGTTCTTGAACTTATTTTGGAGTTTGGTCGGGTGGCGGGATTCAAGCTAAACAAACAAAAAACTAAGGTTTTGGCCAAAAATTTGACGCCTACAGAGATAGAGGGGTACCAGAGAGAGACAGAGCTAAGTGTGGTTAAAAAAGTGAAATACCTGGGGGTATCTTTGTCCACCAAAAATTTAAATCTATTTAAAGATAATTATGAAAAATGTTGGTCGGAAATTAAAAAAGACTTGGATATTTGGTCAAGATTGAAACTTACCTTGTCAGGCCGAATCGCAGCTATAAAGATGTGTGTTCTGCCAAAAATGCTATTTTTATTTCAAACCCTTCAGGTCGTGGACAGAATGGAATGTTTTGGAAAATGGCAGAAGGATATCTCTAAGTTTGTCTGGCAGGGCAAAAAGCCCCGAATAAAATTTAAAATACTAACTGACTCAAAAGAAAGAGGGGGGGTTTGCCCTGCCGGATTTAAGGTTGTACTACGAAGCTGCAGCCTTCTGCTGGTTGAAGGATTGGTTTCTGTTGGAAAACACCGATGTCCTAGATCTGGAAGGGTTTGACAATGTTTATGGTTGGCATGCATATTTGTGGTATGACAAGGCGAAGGTTCATAAACTGTTTAAAAACCATATTGTCAGAAAATCAATTTTTGCCGTCTGGATGAAGTATAAGGACTTATTAGAAAGCAAGACCCCGAGGTGGTTATCACCAGTGGAAGCCAAGATTTCTAAAAAAAGGCCCAATATGGAGGCCTACTGGCCAAAATATTGGGAATTGATTGAAAGAGTTGGAGATAATTGGAAGCTCCAAAGCCAGGACAAACTAAAAAATAAGGTGCGAGATTGGTTACATTATGCTCAAATTCAAGAGGTATTTAAAATGGATAAAAAAGTGGGTTTCCAGTTGGAGAAATCGAAACTGGAGACGGAGTTACTAGAACCAAAGACTAAGGTACTTTCGAGGATGTATGACTTGCTGCTTAAATGGAACACACAGGATGAGACAGTTAAATCTGCTATGATAAAATGGGCACAGGATGTAGGACACAACATTATGTCTGAGGACTGGGAAAGGTTATGGAACACCGGTATGAAATTCACGGCATGTAGTGCCTTGAAAGAGAACATTATGAAAATGGTATACCGGTGGTACATGACCCCAGTCAAGTTGGCCAAAATATATCATCTTTCTGATAATAAGTGTTGGAAATGCAAGGAGGCAGAAGGGACATTCTTTCACCTCTGGTGGACCTGCCCGAAAGTAAAGGCCTTTTGGGAAATGATACATAATGAGCTGAAAAAGGTATTCAGATATACCTTTTCTAAGAAACCAGAGGCCTTTCTTCTGGGCATGGTGGACCGGAAGGTGCCAAAGAAGGACAGAACCTTGTTTATGTATGCAACCACAGCAGCTAGGATTCTTATCGCAAAGCTCTGGAAGACACCAGATTTACCCACACTGGAGGACTGGCAGACGCAGCTGATGGACTACATGGAGTTGGCAGAAATGACTGGCAGAATTCGAGATCTGAGCGAAGAAACAATGGAGGAGGACTGGAAAAAATTTAAGGACTATTTGCAAAAATATTATAAGTTGTTTGAATGTTAAGATTGCGCACGATTAAGAAACGTTATGCTTCTGCAATTTTACTTAAGTAAATGATAAAGTAAGTATTGATGGGAAAAAAACGAGACAAATTAGAAACAAAATATTATGTTTATTAAGAGTGTTAAAACTAAATTACAAATTTTTGAAATTGGTAACATAATAAATTTAAAGGTATAATAAGATGGGAAACAAGATAACAAATTGCTGAACTGGCTAGAATAATGAATGCAATGCCGAGAGGATGCGAGGAGGTCCAAAAGTGAACTGCTGAAGGACGTTATGAAAGTTTCTTAACTTTTTCTTCTTTCTCTTTACTTTTCTTCATATATAAAAAATGTTTCTTGCATGTTGCTATGTAAACAAATCTGTTAACCTATGGAAAGAAACGCAATAAAAATTTTTATAAAAAAAACAAAACAAATCATGGTGGTAGTGTAGAATCAGCCCACATAATTCAGATGGTGGCATCTCAGTGGCATCCTCAAGAGCAACATGGTGGGTGACCTTGGTGGAGCCAAATTGCTCCAGATTACTCACTCAGACCTTCTAAATCCACAATTGCCATCATTTGCCAGATGTTAATGTGTGCTATAAACGTGAGCTATAAACAACCAAGCCATTTCTAACAAGGTAGATTGAGGATTAAAGAAATCTGGGTCACAGGAGGCTTAGGTGCTGCTGCATCAATTAGGTGTGGTTAAATGTACTTTGGGCAGGTGAGCGCAAAGTAGTCCTGGTGGCATGCCTACCACCTCCTCAGTCTCACATCTCCTTCCTCCTGAGCGAAAGCAAATCAAGTCAGAAGAACTGGTGAGGCTGAATAGGCATTCTTTGACTTTTCTTCAGGGCAGCAGTAGCAGGGCTAGTGGGCAGAAAGCCTTTATGGGACCCAGTAAGGAACTCCCAGTTTAAACAGCAGGATCACCTTTAACTTAGCCTAAGGTAAAGGTAAAGGGCCCCCTGACCATTATGTCCAGTCGTGACCGACTCTGGGGTTGCAGCGCTCATCTCGCTTTATTGGCCGAGGGAGCCAGCGTACAGCTTCCGGGTCATGTGGCCAGCAGGACTAAGCCGCTTCTGGCGAACCAGAGCAGCGCATGGAAACGCCATTTACCTTCCCGCCAGAGCAGTATCTATTTATCTACTTGCACTTTAATGTGCTTTCGAACTGCTAGGTTGGCAGGAGCTGGGACCAAGCAACAGGAGCTCACCCCGTCGCAGGGATTCGAACCGCCGACCTTCTGATCAGCAAGTTCTAGGCTCTGTGGTTTAACCCACAGCACCACCCACATTCCACTAACTTAGCCTACCTATGCCCAAAAAATGGCTAGAAGCCACAATAGCTACGTATAACCTCCAGCATCAGAGGCAATCCATGCTGAATACCATGCTGAGAATCGCAGGTGGGGAGAGCACTGTTCCATTGAGGTACTACTTGCAGGTTGGCCACTATGAGAACCAGATGTTGCATTATGATGGACCTTTGGCCAGATCCACTAGGGGTTACTTCTCAGGTTCTTAAGAAAGATTCTTCGGCCAGCTCAGAGTATCAGGACCAGACTGATGAAGTCATTTTCATCAGCTCAGGGTCCCTCGGCAAATTTGTAGCAGAAAACCTTGTCTCTTGGCAAGTTCATGGTCTGTAATGATCAAACATCACTGGAGATACCACGGTAGTAGATCTACCGTTACATCAGGGGGCTCCCCAATGGGCCTGGTGGTGCAGCTTTCTAGTTTGCAAATCTGCTTGCCATGAGTCCTGCAGTATGTGCTCCTGGTTTGTGTAGCTCATTTCCACCTGGCCTCAGAGGACAGGGACTGACTCCAGCTACAAAGTCTGCTTTTGCTGCTTGGAATATCTAAAGACCATCAGGGTGGGGTATTGTTTAGGGTTTGTTGCTGGGGCAAGATTTAGGCTCCATCTGCATTATACATTTAAAGTGGCATCCTGTTGATAACTGATCTGGATTCAATCAAGTGAATATTTGAAAGTAAAACAAGAAGTCCCTGTTAATATCCAAGTAGGAATAAAGGATTTATTTTCAATACAAAAATCGGATTTTGTTTTGTGCAACATAAAACAACATTCGTGCAAGTTTTCCAAACAGAAAACGAAACTATGAAGGTGCTTCCAACACGATTTGAGGTCACTAGTTGATAAGGCAATTTTTGATACATACAAAATACAGATGAGTGCAGAAAAGAATGGCTTTTGGATCCAAGTCAAGATTATTTCTGACAGATGTACACACCCACTTTGTGTCTGACATGGATAATTTTATTGGAATGGTTTCACAAGACTCTTTTGAGCGTTGCGAAATAGAAACAGAAGTGTTATCCCAGAGATAACTTTCCCCTCACAGAGGATCACCCTTCCATGTTTGTTATGCCACAGCTGCTGACTTCCCTGAGCAAAGCAAGTTCTTTTATCTCTTAAGCATAAAATGATGGGTAAAGCAGTCACTCTCTAGTCACCAGCCAATAAGGTGGGCAGTTGCAAAAGTAGACAGGGCTTCTGCTGCTTCAATAGTTGTGCAGAAGACAGAATTTCAGCTGATGCACCTTGTAATGCAACTTACCTCTGCTGAATCCCCTCTTTTTCACAACTATTAAAAGTTGCAGAAGCCCTGTTCTCTGTTTCGCATCTGACCATCTTATCTACAAAGGCATGGCAATCCCGCTTGCAGAATGTTTATTAAAGAGGAACAAAGCTGAGTTTTCCGATTCCACAAAAGTGGATTAGAACGAGCTTGTTCTACAAGTTACAACACAAACATTTGCATAGTCACTATAAAAGCAATTGCATCATAAACAAAACATTGACGGGAGAACAGGTTTATAAATGTGCAATTAATATATAACTCTGCTTACGACCGATATTGGCTCAAAAAGGTGGCATAACACTCGTACAGATGAATGCTACAAGCTTGTTTCTTGAGAGCTCAAAACCACTGGGGATTTTCCATCTCTTAATAGTGGTATTCGGAGCATGCCCTGACTTAATTGCAGGGCACAATTAATTGAAGGTTCTTAAACAGTTCACTGTGGGGGGTTTTGGCAACGGAGCAAAGAGTTTGAAAAATTGCTAATACATTTTGAGTCACATTCTAAATATATCTAGGTGGTGATAGGAATCTTACATTTTCTTAGATATATCAAAAGGATTGCTTTAATTCCCATCTTGCTAATTCAGACAGGAAAATATTTTCATGTTACAAAACTGGAATTTGATTTTACTTTAATCTCCAAGTTTATTTTATTATTATCAAAATGGGGGTGGGGGGTAGAATCCAATTACATTAATATGAGACAGTGGTACCTCGGGTTAAGAACTTAATTTGTTCTGGAGGTCCGTTCTTAACCTGAAACTGTTCTTAACCTGAGGTACCACTTTAGCTAATGGGGCCTCCCACTGCTGCCACCGCTGCGTGATTTCTTTTCTCATCCTGAAGCAAAGTTCTTAACCCAAGGTACTATTTCTGGGTTAGCAGAGTCTGTAACCCGAGGTACCACTGTTCAAGAGAATTAGAAAGTGCAATGCAAACAATAATAATCAAACCTGTAAATTAAAACAACCAATCTCAACTCGCTTTGGCTCGGTTCCTTCTAGAGTCTGTATGTATGCTTGAGAAACTGTGGGCACGGTACATCAAGTTATGTGAACTGATTTCAAGTGTTGTTGCATATAGACCTTAAGAGTGCAGTTCTATACATGTCTACTTAGAAGTGTTTTTTAAATATATATATATATATATATATATATATATGCTTTCGTAGGTTTTCACGGGTACAGGAATGCAGGTTTTGGTGTCTTCGGGTGTCTTCCCGTGTAAGAGTTGGGGTGTCTAGGCGACGTTTCGACGAGGTCTCACTCGTCATCTTCAGAATATATATATTCCCTTTTGCCAGGGATCCCTGGGAATTCTAGTACATTTTAAGTGAGGCTATTGTTTGCTTTCAGAATCCTCTGCTCCTCTGCAAACTACAGTTCCCAAAATTTCTGGGAGAAAGCACAATAAACTGATATAAGACAGATACAGTTTGTAACGCAGATATATAACCTTACATTTCTACATTTGTTAATCACTTTTCCCTAGCTTTTAAAAAAGTGCAATATGCATTTTAGATCAAAGCTTCCAAAACCAAAATGTTTCATGGGCTTAGGATCCCTGTGCCAGTTTACATCAGCAGCAGAATCGTATGGTAACACTTTACCTGGACTATGCCACTTAAAACTGCAAGCCAAAGATCACATCGATTAGAATGCTTCCCTATGAAAAAGCCCCACTTCCAAAACCACGCACACAGAAAGTTAGCATGCCCAAGGAAAGCTTGAACTGCTAGCTTTCTATGGCCACTGGTATTCAGATCCTGAAGTGGCAAGTTCCAGGAAGTAACAACTATACCCCCATGATTCTTTTGATGAACTTGGCCCTACAGTTTCAGCTTGTGTCTGAGATGTGAAACTTTGTACTTAATTGCACACAGAATCCAGTGCGGTCATCCTGGCAACCTATCATATCTTATGCATTTTCAGCACAGTCTTAGGCATATTTACTCAGAAGTAAATCCCCTGTCCAATTGTAATCATTCCCAAATATGTATGCATAGGAATGCAGTTTTTCGTCTGCTTGCCCCTTCACCAAGCCTTTTCCCACTCCAATTTTCCTGTTTTCAGACCAACAGCATCTGATGTATTAGGATAAGTATGAATGCAAATTCAGTGTTTATTAAGGAAAAACTAAAACTAAAACTAAGTTTATAGTGCTGGGTGGAGGAAGGGTGTGTGTGTACATTTTGGGGAACTCTAAGCAGAGATGAGCCAATCACAGCATTCAACTAGCCTCAGTGGCATTTCAGAGCTAAAGAGAAAGGCTTCTTTGGGAAAGATTGGAAAGGTGGTTAACACACGCAGTCTCACCTTCCCAAGTATTAAAACATAAGTTACCGTCAACAATTCACAACCCATTACCACCATAAGTTCTGCAGATTTTAAGATAAAGGTAAAGGGAGCCCTGACAATTAAGTCTAGTCGTGAACGACTCTGGGGTTGCGGCGCTCATCTTGCTTTACTGGCCAAGGGAGCCGGTGTTTGTCCGCAGACAGTTTTTCCGGGTCTTCCGGGTCATGTGGCCAGCATGACTAATACGCTTCTGGCAAAGCCAGAGCAGTGCACGGAAATGCTTTTACCTATGTGCAAATCACACTTCTCATTTTCGCATAGTGCAAACTCCCAAAATGTTAAGGAGCAACTTCTGAAAATGGAAATGTGAGCAAGACTACCCAAAGCTAATTTGCTTATTGATAGCAAATGAATGAACGTTTGCTCACCTTACCCTACAGAGAATCGGGACATTGGCCCATCTAGCACAACAGTGCATGCACTAACTGGCAGCGACTCTTCAAGGTTTTAGACAGGGGATGTTCCCAGACATACCTGGAGGTGTCAGGGATTGAACCTGGACCTTTTGGCATGCAATATGTGTGCTACGGCCCTTCCTCAATCCTGCCTTCCTCCCAAATGTCAGTGGCATAACTTAAGGCTTGCGTGGCATCTTCAAGATGTGCACTCCATTCAAGGTGAGAAATGGCCAAGCCTATTAGGCCCTGCATAAACTGTAGAATCAGCCCCCACTGCACTGGACAAAGCTGGAGAAGACTGGTAGTGATGGACAAGGCGTTTTTCAGGGATGCTTCTACACCATTACTGAGCTTCTCAGTGAAGAAAATAAAAATAATCCTGGAACACAGTTTGGAATCTGCCCAGTTGAGGGAAAATACAGTGGTGCCCCGCAAGACGAATGCCTCGCAAGATGGAAAACTCGCTAGGCGAAAGAGTTTTCCGTTTTGGAGGTGCTTCGCAAAACGAATTTCCTATGGGCTTGCTTCGCAAGACGACAATGTCTTGCGAGTTCCTGCTGGTTTTTTCCCCCTCCCCCCCTTTTCTAAGCCACTTATCAGCTGATCCGATCAGCAGATAAGCCGCTAAAAGCCGCTAATAGCGCTAATCCTTCAACGGGCTTGCTTCGCAAGACGAAAAAACCGCTAGACAAAGAGAATCACAGAACGGATTCTTTTCGTCTTGCGAGGCACCACTGTATGGATAGAAAATGGAATTCAAGTTAGGAATGAAAATGGGGACGACGACACCCAAACCCTCAGAAACCCTGATTGAAGCCACAGCCCAAACTAATTCCATGAGAGGAACTGTCACAGTACAAAGCGTTTTTAGCAGTCAAGGTGCCTCAAAAATATTCTGTGCAAGTACATTTCCTTTGGCTAGCTGAGACCTCTCCTCGCTGTTCTTGCTACAGAGGAATGTGGGTAACTTTCCACTGAGTTCTGCAGTTGCAGAGGCAGCAATCTTAAGTCACTCCTTCGCTTTAAGTAATGACCGGTTCTTGCTTTCCTTCTGTAATGAAATTCAAAGTGATGATAAAGTTGGAGGGAGACTGTAGAAGCACCAGTCTCACTCTCGTCGTTCTTGTGGAAAGACGAGTCTCCCTTCTAAGTTGTATCCTTCATGAAAGGCCATCTCAAGTTCAAAGTCCTGGAAGCATGAAAAGCCCCCCTGAAACGTTTCACTAAGTTTGACTCTGCAGGTGTGTTTTTTCCCTTCTTCTTCCTGAGCAGGAACTTCTCAAGTTCACCTGACTGTAAAGCAAAGGCAAGGAGCCACTGATGGATGTGCAAAACTCATAGTAAAAAATTGAGCTAGCTTGGCTATTTTATTTGAACTCCAGATCTACTTTAAGCAGAATTTGGGGGTAACAGTTCTCAGAAGGGTCCGAGAGCTTTATGCACCTATATTCACCAGCATCTGCTATGCCATCTGGATTGCAATCCGTATACCCGTATCCTGCCTCACATTTGCTCTTCCCTCATAATCAGGCACCGTAAAATACTACGGCGGGTGAGCAGCAAGGCGGCACTTCCCCACAAACTATGCGCACAGGAACTTGCAACAGCTGGTAAGATGGCCTCAGTCTCCTTGCGCAAGGAGAAGTAGTGGCAGCTGTACACGAACACAAATGAGTTCATAAACCTCTTCCCCTGATCCTCATCCCACCCAATATTAGCAGAGGTCAATTCAGCTAAGAAAAAATGGCCTTAATCCTGCTTTTTCAAGAACAGAGGAGTCCAATGACATGGCCCTAGAAAAGTTCGACCTGGGATAAAATCCAGCATCACACATTTGGCTTAAAGTGCGCTAACTTCCCATACTCAAAAAGCAGAACCCACTCTGTAGCAGTGTGGAAATGTACTTAGTTGAGATGATGTCTGTACTCTTTAAGGGTCCCTGGAATGCTGGCTAGCTATCTGTTGACAGTCTGCTTAGTTGCAGTGTCAGATTTAGCTAGCTCCCTGAGTTTAAATAATGTCCGTCGCCCCCCTTCATATTACATTTAAAATTTCCATAGTGCTGGCTCTTCAGAGAATAGGGAAGCTTTTGTGGAATGTTGCCCGGGAACATGCTGAGAGATAGGAACTATTGATCGGGTCGTAACTGAACTCCCAATGAAAACCCCTTTGATGCAGGTAAAACTCTGGTGCTGTCCTTAGAATAATTTATGCAGGGAGGAGATACACATCCCAAGGGTGCCTTGGGTCTGTTGCACTGAAATGCAGAGGCAGCGCACTTGAGAGAGATGTGATGAACTCATGGGGCGCTGCCACAAGATCGCAAGAACTGGGTGCCGTTGCGCTCAGCTCCTGCTTGCAGACTTCCAGTGGGAATCTGTGAGAACACATCTGTTTTCCCACTGTGAGAACAGGATGCTAGACAAGATGGGCCTTTGGCCTGAACCAGCAGAACTCTTCTTATGTTCCTACAAACGCCAGCTGATAAAGCTGCCGCAAGATCCCTCCAGCACCTTGAGAAATTAATGATGCATTGCAAAGCACCAGTAGCGCGCAGAGTCAGCGAAGCACCATCTCAGACATGGTAGACCTCTTCTTCCAAGGCGTGGTTCGCTTCCCCGCGTAGGTGGCTGAAGGTGTTGTTCCGCAGGATTTGCCAACCGCGGTGGAAACTACTCTGGGTTGTGCTCCGCGAGACGGTTGGAGACGGTTCCTTCCGGAAAAGATCGTCCAGCTCTAGCTTCCCGGATAACTTGTCCAGATCCTCTTTGTCTTGGCCCTTAAAGGCCTCTGCATAGCGAAGCATCTTCTGCTTGCTGGCATCCAAACGCTCTTCCACCCTGCGCGGATTAGAAACAATGAGGTGAAGGACTCAAGCTTGGTGTTATCAGCAGGAAGCTCTAACCAACAGAGCTGCAAGTCACTTAATGGTCTGACTTAGCTGCTTCCTATGTTGCCATTAGATAGAAGACAGATGATAGATAGATAGATAGATAGATAGATAGATAGATAGATAGAGATAGATGGATGATAGATCAGGCTTCCTCAACCTCGGCCCTCCAGATGTTTTGAGACTACAATTTCCATCATCCCTGACCACTGGTCCTGCTAGCTAGGGATCATGGGAGTTGTAGGCCAAAAAACATCTGGAGGGCCGAGGTTGAGGAAGTCTGTGATAGACAGACAGACAGATATATAGACGATACGATAGACAGATGACAGACAGACAGAAAGACAGACAGACATAGCTGCAATTGCTGTGCCATCAAACTCATTCATTCCTGCATGCAAATACAGCACTAGACAAAAGGGACTCACCTGAGAAACCACCTGTCCCCTAGTCCGTACTCTCGCCCACAGATGCCAGAGCGAGGCCAGAGGCATCGTGGGAGTTTCCGCTCAAGCATGACTGTAGTGGCGACAACCTGAAGAAGAACAGAAGGTCAGGGGGCAATCCTTCAACTTGACAGGTTTGTATTCAGAAATCAATCTGTTTCAGATTATCTGAATTTTAAACTTTACTGGATGCAATTCAGATCAATAATGGAGAACAACTATTTTTTTAAAAAAATATTAATGAAGTGATATTTGAGGTAATATAAGGCTATAAGGTAACATCTAGATCATAGCTAGAGAAGCAGCAGCAGACACTATCAATAGCTACCATTTTTACACACTCAATCTACAGGAAGCCAGTTTCATGACTCCGGGCAGGCGCGCCAGCCGAGGGGTTGTGAGGCACTTTGTCTCCCCCCTGAAATTCTTAAGGAGGGGGCTGGGCCCCCTCAATGTTGAGTGGTGGCATGGTGTGCCATGTCAGCGCATCACAGGATGTGGTGCATGACATCAGATGTCGGCCCCCTTCAATAGCAGGGCAAGTTGGCTCTCCTGATTGTGGCCTTCCTCAAATAACTTGACCAAGTGCAGACTGAAGTGCTGAGAATTCTTGTTCAGAAATCCCCAGGCTGTCTACAGGACCAGAATTCCCAGGATTCCTTGCCTGGGAGCCATGGAACTCAAACCAGACTGAAACCAGTGTAAATTTGCACATGTGCTAAGCAAGCAGAGGTGGCCTTTGTAGCACTTCTCATTCTCGTGCCACTCGAATCTCTGCCATGCTCACATTATGTTCTCACCTGTGCTCTCCAAAGCTCATCCCGTTCGCTGGCCACCCGCCAGTGGGTGTCGCCCATCATGGCAATAAGCAGGTTCAGCATGAGCAGAGTGGCAATGATCGCAAAAGCAAAGTACACCACGCTGAACATGAAAGGCAGGTCCACTTCGTAGTTGGCAGGTCCGTCAATGATGGTCAGGAAGAGTTCGAAGGTGCTGAAGAGAGACATGGGGTAGTTGTAGAAATGTCCCACGCCATTAGGGTCCTCTGTCTGGAAGATGATGTAAAAGGCTGGTGGCGGAAGGAAGAAAGGAAGGAAGGACACAAAGAGGGCTGGTCAACTACAGAAGATGTCAAGGGAAAGGGCACAGGGTGCATTCTATTAATAATAACAATGTTAGTAACAATAGCAGCAGCAGAAATAATAATAATAATAATAATAATAATAATAATAATAATAATAATAATAATAATAATAAAATAACTGCCCTATACCCATAGATCTCAGAGCAGTTCACAGCATAAAATCACAATACAAAAAATAGAAAATACATAATAAAAACAAAGACAACCCAGTAATCCCCCCTTCCACAACACGCTTTAAAAGGGCATCGGATGTACACCAGCCAAAGGCCTGGTTAAAGAGGAATGTTTTTTGGCCTGGTGCCAGGTGAACCTCTCTGGGGAGAGCGTTCGACAAACGGGGAGCCACTGCAGAAAAGGCCCTTTCTTGTGTTCCCACCCTCCTGGCTTCTCATGGAGGAGGCACACGAATAAGGGCCTCAGAGGATGATTTCAGGGTCTGGGTAGGTCCATACGGAGAGAGGTGGTCCTTGATGTATTGTGCTTCTGAGCCGTTTAAGGCTTTATGGGTTAAAACCAGCACTTTCCAAAATTGTGTACTTTCCAGTTTACGGGCTGCATCTACTGTCACTGAACCTACACTATTGAAGGCACATTAACACCATGTCTTTTGCCTCTCTTTCCTAGCTTCCTTGCCTGTTGACTCCATGCCAATAGTACACAGTTCCCTGCTCTCTCAGAGTGATAATAATAATAATAATTTAATAATTTATTATTTATACCCCGCCCATCTGGCTGGGTTTCCCCAGCCACTCTGGGCGGCTTCCAAAAGAATATTAAAATACTGTGAGGTTCCACTCTAGCTTTTCCCCCCTCCTTTGGTCTTTGCTCAGTTCCATACTCCTTCCACTCAGTTCTCTGCATCCACCACTACATCCTTCCTGCAGATCTCTTCTTCTTAATCTAGCACTGCCTCTGTCCCTCTTCCTTCAGGGACTCTATCTTTGGAAGCTCAGTTCCTCTGAGCTCCATTCTTGCCTAGTAAAAACTGATATGAATCCCCACAGCCACTCAATGCACCCATCCGTTTCTGTCTTACCTGATGCAAAGCCAAGTATCACAACCGCCATTAGGCCACAGAAGCGTATAAGATCTCCAAAGATCATCTAAAGGAAGGAGAGAAATGAGATGTTGTGAAATCCAAGCTGTCCACAGCACAGTTATTTCCCACCCAATAAATATCTAGTTTGGACAATTAAAGGTAGACTAGGTAGGTTCGCAGGCTGTAAAGGTAAAGGTAAAGGGACCCCTGACCATTAGGTCCAGTCGTGACCGAATCTGGGGTTGCGGCGCTCATCTCGCTTTATTGGCAGAGGGAGCCGGTGTACAGCTTCTGGGTCATGTGGCCAGCATGACTAAGCCGCTTCTGGCGAACTAGAGCAGCGCACGGAAACGCTGTTTACCTTCCCGCCAGAGTGGTACATATTTATCTACTTGCACTTTGACATGCTTTTGAACTGCTAGGTTGGCAGGAGCAGGGACCGAGCAATGGGAGCTCACCCCATCGCGGGGATTCGAACCGCCGACCTTCTGATCGGCAAGCCCTAGGCTCAGTGGTTTAACCCACAGCGCCACCCGCGTCCCTTCGCAGACTGTAGCTATCCTCAAATTGCCAGCTCCAAATTGCTGGAACAGATAGGCCATTAGTCTGATTCAGCATGGCAACTCTTAGGAGGCTTTGGGGAAACTACTGTTGTCATTTAAGGCATTTTTCTCCTGCTTTTGGAGTCTATTCCTGCCATGGCCAGCCATTTTAGCCCTTTCTACGCAACAGATTCTTCTGGAAGGAAGTTTAGATAGGAGGCAAATGGGAGACAGAATCTTGAATTGATGTATCTGAATTTGCAACAAGGTCGGTGGCATTCCTCACCTTCTGTATCATAATTGTGAAGGGGCCAAGCATCTGAAACCCTCGAGCGAAATACATGATGTTGCACCAGCCCAGAACCAAGGCACAGGACATGGGTACCACCTCTCCATCGGTGCTTGTGAGTCGCATTACCATGGTCACCAGGATCAAACATGCATACACGATGCTGCAAAGGAAATGGTACGATCAGGAATGTGGACACCTACAGGTGGTTATCCCGCTGTCAGGGACTGGCTGGATGAGGAAGAGTGGTGGGAGCCGCCCACCCAAGAGCCCCCCAAGGAGGGCACAGAAGAAGACAACTTAGATCCCAGATCCTGGTGGTGGAACACTGAAGAGCAGTCTGTAGAAGGGACAAGCTGGGAGGTGCTAGAAGCAGGGGATTGAGCAATCAAGAGGGGGCAGGAGAAGGAGAGCCTTCCAGGAAAGGCTTAGAAGCTGAGAGTTACAATGTGAGCGCAGACTCAGAGAGGAATCAGGGGTTGGCCCTGCTACACAGTGGCAGGACACTCCCAGTCCTGCGGGGTAGTCTCACCCTCTGACATCTTGATCAAGAAGAATGCTGCACATGGCTGAGCAATGGGCCAGACAGGCCCAGAGGAGGAGTTCGCCCCCTTGACGCAGCCTTTGTCTGTTTGGGAGGGATCTAGCATGAAAAGATAGAGGGGAAAGAATGGAGGTAGATTTTACTCTAGGAAAAACCCAGGGAACAACCTAGAGGCTATCACTGCATCCTCTTGAGAGACTAGCTTCTCACTAGATTCTCTCAAAATTCCTCAGAACTACCAGCTGAGGAATAAAACTGACTAATTCACTCACATTTTGACTTCAAGCAGAAAATATTAGTTGCGACTCTCAGAGAGATTTCCAAAGAAAGAGATCTGGGATGGAAGAAGCCCATAAAAGGGGTGGGATGATGGGGAATAAGAGACAGAGAGCAGGTTCGTAAAGGAGGGTTTTTAATGAGTTTTGGAGATGTAGAGACTCACATGATGATGTGGAAAGGTCCTCCCAGGATGGTTCGTCCAAAATACTTAGTGACTCCAACTCTTAGAATATCTGGAATCTGAAACAATTGCACCAGTTAGAAAGGAACAGCTGTTTTTCACCCAGAGCTGGAGCTACTTGTGCCCTCATAGCCATTTGGTCCTGCCCAACAGCCTACCCTCATTATGATTATTTTTTTATTATGCTGCCTATTATTATGCTTTATATTATGTAATTATTATTATGCTCCATAAAATGTGTTCTTAATGTTGTACAACGTCCTGGGATCTTTTGGTAAATGGTGGTATATAACAACAACAACAACAACACTTTGGGCTTTTCCGTACCCTAGGTACCAGTTTAAGGGTCAAAGTGTGTTAGGGAGGAGATTAAGATCTGTTGTGGAAGTGATATGGTCCCCAAAATAAGTAATTTTAAAATATAAGCTTCCCCGAGTCTATTGAATAAAGTCAAGCATAGATCACATGGATAGTAGTGGCAAGGTAGAATCTACTCTAGAAATTTGGGGTGTATTGGCCAAACACTTCCAAACAGGCAGCATAAATACCACAAACTATATTTGACTCAGTGCATAAAACCAACAACAAGTTGGATTGCCTTCTTTCAGTCTGCAAGATAGGTAGCTGCTGATTATAGTAATCAAGTCATGTATAGTTTGCACTGTTGTTTGCTAGCAGTTGGAAGTGCTTGGGCCAAACTACAGGGCCCATGGTTTTCTGGAGGAAGTGTTGACAACTGAACTGGTTTCAAAACTTTGTAATCTAGATATGCTCTATTGAAGCACAACAGTTCAGTGCCGACCCAAATGGAAGAGGGAGCTCCTGGACTGGTTTTGGTTTCGTTTGAACAATAGCTGTTGCTGGTTTTCCTCACCTCGAGGAGCAAAATTGCCATGGCTCCTATCACAGTGATCAGCTCCCCCACCAGCCTGAGATGATCTTCATATGTCTGATAGGACTCCTAAAAACAGAGAAGAAAGGACGACTGGTTAGTGAACGAATAAGGAGACGAGAAAGCCCTGAAAAAGCGACACATTGAACTTGGAAAGGCTCAACCCTTGATTTCCCCCCATTGCTTCTAGGCATCTTAAAAAAAAAAGGTTTTGTTTTTTACATTGCTTTGTATTCATATTCTTCTGTTTTCTTTCTGTTCTTGTTTCAGCTTTGAAAGTTCATAAACGTTGTTTACTTTGCACTTTGCAGGCACAATTAATAACTTTAAAAAGACCACAGCCAATAAACTTTTACATGGATAAATACATAGTTGGAATGCACCCGGGTTTCCTGGATTATCTCTTTGCCATCTCCAAATTCTTCCTATGGCGATAGATGCAAGACAAGGCAATAAACTTCCTGAGATGGAAGAGTGGATTGCTGCCATTTCAGGCTCCAGTTGGGGAGATGCAATTTTTCAAAATGTGGAACTTCAGGGAGAAAGGTTCCAGCCTAGCTGTGTCTCTGCTATAGTAGTTATTTTAAGTATTAAAAGGTAAAGGACCCCTGACAGTTAAGTCCACTTGCGAATGTCTCTGGGGTTGCGGTGCTTGACGTTTGTCCGCAGACAGTTTTTCCGGGTTATGTGGCCAGCATGACTAAGCCACTTCTGGTGAAACCAGAGCAGCACATGGAAATGCCATTTACCTTCCTGCTGGAGTGGTACCTATTTATCTACTTGCACTTTGACGTGCTTTCAAACTGATAGCTTGGCAGGAGCTGGGACACAGCAACGGGAGCTCACCCCGTCGCGGGGATTTGAACCGCCAACCTTCCGATCGGCAAGTCCTAGGCTCAGTGGTTTAGACCACAGCGCCACCCTCACCTGCAATCTTAAATGGTATAAAGCCCTTTTAATTCTTTTAGGGTTTTACTATTTGTTCCTGCCTCATTTTGCAGCATGCATGGATTCACTGAGAAACGTGGACCAATAGAACAGGCCTGTTTATTTACATAAGAGGCTATTAACAAAAATAATTGAATTTTAACAGAGGGAACCACATACATACACACCTGCAGCGTTTTCTGCACGGCAATGGTTATGTCCCGCTCATCTGTTTGATTTTCTGACCGTGATTTCAGAGGTCTGTAAATGCAGGACATGGTGAAGCAGATAATGTACAGGACATAAAATAATGCCAGGAAGCAGAAGTATGGGCGCCCGTAAGTGTTCCACTTCAGACTCACAAGCTCCTTAACTGGAGTGATGTCTAGGATGCGACGAGCCTGTTGGGAAGAAGCAGAGATTGAGTTTAGCTCCAAAAGACATTTCTTACCGGGACACAGTTTGAAGGGAGGATGGAAGAAACACATTTCTACAAAAAATGTATCTCCACAAAGCTCTCTCTCTCCTTCTCTCTCTCTCCTTTCCATCCCAAGTGAGGGCGAATTCTTAGAGGAGAATGAGTGCAGATCTCTGCAAACATTTGGCAGGGCTGCTTTCCAAAGCATGAACAAAAGGGTTAGACTGCTTATCTGTCGTGAACAGGGATGGAGGAGAAATATGATTCAGTTCACATTTAAAGCTGAATCTCTCAGATCTGTAATTTCTGAAACAACGTA
This sequence comes from Podarcis bocagei, assembly GCF_964188305.1. Classification (NCBI taxonomy): domain Eukaryota; kingdom Metazoa; phylum Chordata; class Lepidosauria; order Squamata; family Lacertidae; genus Podarcis; species Podarcis bocagei. The sequence continues at coordinate 34,099,075 of NC_138143.1, read as the reverse complement.
CAAACAGTCTTTGAAATTTCACACTGATCTGAATTTTGTGATGGAGTTCTCCAAGCGACAGTTGTTTACAAAAATGCATGCATCAGGGGGACATTAAAAAAAATTAAGACGCTAGTGGAAGTTAACATACAAAAAATGCATTCACTCAGGGGAAATAGCTTGCAAAAAGGTGTACACAAGTCAAAACTGCATATAGAAATGTGTTTATTAGGAGAAATTCACCCTAAAACTCTGATGATTTTCAAACTGCTGCAAAACATAAGAAAACTGAATTTTAGCTTGGGCAAATGAGAAACTAGGAAAATTTAAATGGACAGTTCATTCCATCCCTAGTCTTGAGTGGTTGTGTGTATATGTCCTGGTGCAACAGAGAGCACATTAGATGGCTGTAGGTAGAGGTGGGGGGGGGGGCGCAGATATGAAGAACTCTGCCTTTTTCTGCTTAAAGGGGAAGCTCTCTGCCACAACACCTAGATTGCGTTATTCTTTGCCCTTCGCAACACTCAAATTCTGCCTCTTCTTTGAAGGATTTAGCTTTATATCTTAAGTCACCATTCCCTGCTGAAAGGAACCCTAAGTAGACATATTACGACATTTCCTGGTGGGCCAAGAAAGTGAACAAGAGTGGCCAGGGATTTTTAAAAAGGTGGGGGAGAGTTAAAGGGTCATAGGTCAGGGCTAGGGAGCCTGTGGTCCTCTGGATGTTGGTAGCCTCCAAATCCCACCATCCCTAAGCATTAGAATTGCTGGCTGGGGTCGAAGGGAGCTGGACCGCAACAACATCTGGAAGGCCACAGGTTCCTCATCCAGGGAAAAGAGGCCTTCAATGGCAAACATGTTGCTGTGAACAGAAGGCGCATAAAGTTAGCAATAAAAAGGGAGGATGGAACACAGAGGTGGGGAAGTTTGCTCACCAGGCTGCGAAGGCAATCTTTTTTAATTGGAGTTTTAACAGCCAGCATAAATGCAACTTTGCTTATCTGAAACCACCACCCAAGATTTACAATAATATAGGTGCCAAAAAGGTAGAACAGGGGAGGGAAAGTGGGAAATGTTTACAGAACAATGTGGAAAATGGGATTATAGCTTCGCGTGACTTCTGCTAGCAACTGATGTCATTAATAGATAGGCCCAAAGAGCTGTACGACACATACTTCAATGGGGATGCCAGATAATACCTTCGTTATGTGCTGGTGCTTGCAAGAGATCTGCTACCTTGCCATGAGAAATTAATTTAATAAAAGAGAGGCAACCTCGGACAGGGGCAGGCAGATGGGAGAGAGGGATGGTGGAAGCAGGCACTTCCACATGGCAGTTTACTGCTAAATGTTGCTAATCCAAGCACGTTTTGTGCAAAACCATCAGTCCAATTGGCCATATCCTATGCACAAGCTCAGTATCCCTTTGTTGGTGGATACCGTACATGTTTTGTGCAGCTTCCACAGGACATCATCCTTATCAAAATGTCATGCCATATCATTTCCACCATTTAATCTGGATTTATACCGTTTCCAGGGATTAAACAGGGAAACAAAGTCCAAAATCATGTGGCAGGGACTCCAGTTTACTGTTAAAACATGAAACTGTGCTGATGTGTATACAGTACAGGCCGACGCTTACCCATGGGTGGTATCTAGGATTTGTAATTTATGCTCAGAGGCAAATCCTATAAATGAAGTATGAAGCAGCAGAGGGTGCATGGGGGCGTTAATTACTGTATTTTTTGCTCTATAAGACGCGCCAGACCATAAGACGCACCTAGTTTTTGGAGGAGGAAAACAAGAAAAAAAATATTCTGAATCTCAGAAGCCAGAACAACAAGAGGGATTCCTGCGCAGCAAAAGCAGCGATCCCTCTTGCTGTTCTGGCTTCTGGGATAGCTGCGCAGCCTGCATTCGCTCCATAAGATGCACACACATTTCCCCTTACTTTTTAGGAGGGAAAAGGTGAGTCTTATAGAGCAAAAAATACGGTACTCTCTAGGGCTAGTTATAGCTCTAAATGCATAGGAGATCTGAAACAAACCTATAATGAAAAAGAAAGGGAAAGAAGGACGACATTGTGCAAGCCAGAGCGGCGTGCTGCAATGTTGGGTGTAGTCAAAGACCAAGGCTGCATATGTGAATGTGCTTCCAGCCACGTTCCATAGTGCCATTTCATGTTTATGATAGTGCAAAGAGGTCAAAAAAAGAAACTAAGGTACGGTGACGTCAAATGTCCCAAATCATACAGGCGAGCTGGTTGATAACAGTTGCTGCCACAAAGCCATTTAACAGGCCTATTGTGCGAGGACTATTTCCCATGTAATAAACAAGCCATAGAATTTAATGGGAAGACTGCCAAGCAGCATATGGAACTTTCACAGCAGGGTTTGCAAAGTCTTAACAGGCAAACCATTTCTTTTTCAGGGGCAACAGAGCTGCGTTGCCAGAGTTCAAACCTGGAAAATTTGGACTACAAAGCATGTACTGTATCACTGAGCTGTAGTCTTAAGCAGTTGCAGTTTGCAACGGTTATTACACACACACACACACACACACACACACACACACACACTTTTTTCAAATGGGGTTTTCAGTAAATCAATGGCCAAGGCTTCAGAATAATTCAGTGTTTCCCAAACGTTTTTGGGCAACGGCACACCTGTTTACCGGAAAAAAATCTCGCGGCACACCACCATTAAAGCCCCGCCCCCGTGACGTCAGCGCGCAGCGTCACGCCGGGAGGGACGCACAAAAGTGAAAGTTTTTTCCCTCCCCCTTGCCGGGGTGGGAGGAGGCAGCAGAGCGAGGGACTGAGGGGCGGCGGCAGCTGAGGCGGCGGCGGCTGCGATAGCGGGCGGAGGAGGGGGCGGCGGCGGGGCTTGAGATCATTGTTGTTGTTATGGCTGCTGCTGCTGCTGCTGCTGCTAGGGGATCCGGGGACGTGAGCAGGCCTGGCCCGACCCGGGTTGAAGGAGGACAAGCCGGCAGCGCGCCAAGTGAGTTCGGTTGCGCGCGACGGCCCCCGCTCCCCCCACCCCCGCCGGATCCTCGCCGCCGCCGCCTCTCGCCCGCCTCCCTCCCACGGCACACCAGCCGATGTCTCACGGCACAGTAGTGTGCCGCGGAACACCGGTTGGGAAACAGTGGAATAATTGGCTATTCTCAATAGCTTTGCAGCTTAGGAGCCCTTGTTATTACTGTATTTTCAGGCTCAGAGGCCAAATCCAAGGTGTTGCCTCTGACCAAACCTGTGCTTCTGCTTCTGAATTTTACTCATGGGAAGATTCTGGATCATATGAAAAGTGACAGTCTAGCCCTAGCAGCCACCCTAGCCCTGTTGCAGCTTCCCAACAGCCTATACTGAATGATGGGCATCCTGGGGAAAAAGAAAGGTTGCAGTATGTAGTGGGGTTCTTAGGAGGCCAGAGGGGTAGAAGCAGTTTGCAGTGGGAGGAGGAAAACAAACAGGAAAATAAAGGACCAATGACGCTAACTTGGCCAAGTTTCATGAGGCTAGATGTGTGTGCATTAAGGCTTCATTATCCCACCGAATCCACTGCAATTAGTAATGCAAGCATTTCAGGCAGCTTCTTGGATCTTTAAGAATATTTCATAATGCAACTTACACTTTGAGATAGATTGCAAAGCCCCAGAATACACAACTGCCATTCCCTTCCCTTCCTAATGAAGGCTGGAAGACAATAGGGGACACAGGGCCAGCTTGCTACAGGCTGAAGGCTACTGTGCAGAGGCTACTCCTGTAATTCTTAGAGGTACTTGAGACATTTCAAAACAGACTTTTTTTTCTTTTGACTTGAAGAAAGCACTGAACTTTGCTACGATATCTCTAGAATTCTGTTCCGAGAGGAAAAGCAACGTAAAGCAAGGAAGCATGCCTATGTGTTTGAAAAAGAACTCTGCATGCCGTGCCGAATTGGCAAATTTAACGATGGAAATTAAGAGATCAAGAAGAGGCAGACTTTAAGGAGGAGTGGAAACCTTTTGAGGAATATTTAAAGAATTGTTGTAAACATGTAAAAATGCAGGTAGGATTTGAATGAAGAACAGCAGTTGAATACTTGTTGGAGAATGGTGTGGAAAAGATAAGGTACAGAATATTAATAATATGCAGCAATTTTAGAAATTACAGGGGAAACCATGGAGGGGGTAGAGGGGAAGTCGAATGTGAAACGAACGTGTATCTGGAAAGTACAGTGGTACCTTGGTTCCTGAACAGCTTGGCTCCTGAACGCTGCAAACCCAGAAGTGTTCCTGTTCGCAAATGTTTTTTTGAAGACGAATGTCCAATGTGGCTTCCAGTTGAGTGCAGGAAGCTCCTGCAACCAATCGGTAGCTGTGCCTTGGTTTTGAAACAGTTTCGGGAGTCAAACGGACTCCCAGAACAGATTAAGTTCAAGAACCAAGGTATCACTATGTATTAATTTGTAAACTTTTGAAATTCAGAAATATATATATATTAAAGAGCTCTGCATGCCGGTAACGCATAATTCTGTCCTTTCCCAAGTTGGTATTTCTGGACGTTAAAAGAACATCTCCATCAATACAAACTGCTCAAACCTTGTAATGCTTTGGTAGCCAATATTGTGCGTATTACAGCCTAATTAATTTCACTGAGAAAACAGAAAAGCGCACAGCCCATTTAGCCTGGAAAGCTACACTGTCACCTGCAGCTTCAGCAATGTTCCAACGGACAGTTTGTGTATTTGCAGTGCAAGGCTGCATTCTTTCACTCTGTTCCACAAAGTTGAAGTCCGTGATGCAAATCCTGTTCTGGAATCCCACCACTTTTCCTCCTTCTTCCTTTCATCAGCTGGCCAAGGAAGTCCTAAACACTGTGGATTGTACGAACAGCTGGGATAAGGACCACTCAGATTGCTCCTTCCATAATACCAGCACAAGTCCTCTTTTCCACAAAGACTAAAAAAAAAGTATCTGAGCTCCACAGTACCTCTCTTCTCTTGGTTGAGACAATAAGCTCTAGAAAAGGCTGGTCTTCGTTCCAGGAGTCAATTTCCGTGAGGTCGTAGAAAATGTTGTTAATGGGCCCAAAGGACCACATCACATGCTTTCGCTTCTGCATAAGGTGCTGGAACATCTGAAGAAAGACAGCAAGGGTTACAGAAAATCCAAGACTTGGTGCTGGACTGTTTGGGTTGGAGGACAGAGCTTATTGTTGTCATTTGGGTGAAAATTCATAGACCCCAAAACCTACTTAATTTGCACTTCCTGAAACAATATTTGAACTGATGAAACCCAGCTACCTTTGAAATTTTTGTACTTGTTCACCTAACTGGGCACGAACAAACCTGGAAGCCAAGCCCGGTGCATAATTAATCTACTGTACACATTTCAGAATACAGTGGTACCTCGGGATACATACGCTTCAGGTTACATACGCTTCAGGTTACAGACTCCTCTAACCCAGAAATAGTGCTTCAGGTTAAGAACTTTGTTTCAGGTTGAGTACAGAAATCATGCTTCGGCGGCACGGCAGCAGCGGGAGGCCCCATTAGCTAAAGTGGTGCTTCAGGTTAAGAACAGTTTCAGGTTAAGAACAGACCTCCGGAACGAATTAAGTACTTAACCCGAGGTACCACTGTAGCTGTTTTGCAATGGTCTTGTTTACCAATCCAGTTTTGCAAACTGGAGTGAGGTAGGAAAGGGGATCCACAAATCACTAGAATTTATTGGTTGTGCAAATAATTTTTCTACATGTGCCCACAAATTTGAAATTCCATTTGCTTTAAAATAACTCCCCCCCCCTTCAAGGTGTCTCCCACATTGATTAGTTGGACTGTGTGCTCACCACAGTGTTGCCCTCAACTCCAGCCAGTTTGAATGGAGTGAGGCCTTCGTGGTTTTGGATCAAGTCGAAAGGTCCCAGGCCAGCCTCTCGTTTGTCGTAGGCAAGCAGCAGACTGTACATCTGGCAGGCAAAGGTCCTGTTGGGTTGAAGTACCAGGACATGAAGAACAGTGTTACCTGAAATGGAAACAGCATAAGAGAACCATATTCAGGGAACTGAAGTTATGAAACACAGCAGTTGAGTGATAATGCTTACTGTGCGAATGTCAGATTATTTGGTAAAGCTCTGCTCAGGAGTGATCAGTAGATTTAAACCAATGGAAGTATTTGATTAAATCAATGTTAAACTGATGGGGCCAATTTTAAAGATTGTGGCTGAGCACCGCCTGGCATTTCTTTGAGGCTATTTCAGCTGTGGTATGTCACAGGCAATGAAAAATAACGCGCTAAAAATGTCCTTTTTAAGAAAGAATAGAAACTAGAATTAAAATTGTAAAGAAAAACCCACTTCATAAACAAGATAAATTGCACCTGTATCATCCTTTGCCTAATAATGGGCTATTGGTCATTTGTCGCACACTTGTAACTGGTTCATTGATCGGGCAAATATACACATATAAAATTACCACCTCCTCAGTGTATGAACACTTTTGTGATACACTGCTTTATTTTATTTATTTAATTACATTTCTATTCTGCCCTTCATCCAAAGCTCACAGGGCGGTTTACAATATTAAAACACAAAAATACAGAACATAGTAACAAATGAAAACAATACCACCCCAGTTTAAAAGGTCATAGATTGTTTAATCAGCTTAAGGCTAATTAGTATTGAGGGGCTGGTATGTAAATATAAATTTCCTGATCCATGAATCAGTTAAAAGCATGCAATCATTATAGCAATGCATGTCTTAATCCAGTAACAACCCTCTTTCTTAGACAAGGAATGGTGCAGGTGTGATTTGTCCGGCTTATGGGTGCGTTTGCAGATGTCTTCCACCTCAAATTTTAACTCATTGACTTCTACCATGATCAACCCCCCCAAAAATATTTGCCCCATTTTACTAAAAAGAATAAATTAATTATCCTTCTGACTGCAGGTCTCTTACCTAGAGAATCTTGTGCCCTTATATCGGCTCCATTTTCCACCAAGAGGCTCACAATTTCCTCATTTCCTGTGCAGGCGGCAAAGGATAAAATATGCTCCCCTGAAGATGAATATAAGGGACAAAACAGGATTAAAACAAGACCCAAGCCTTTGGAGGGGGAGGGGATATTTCTCTGAAGTTTAGTAATTAAGGCTATAACATTTGGCTGGCTCATTGGTTGAACCAGCGTTTGACAACCTGGTGGCGTCCAGATGTTTTGACTACAGTTCCCATCATCCTCAGGAGCACCTGATGGCTTGGGATGACAGGAGTTGTGGTCCAAAACATCTGGAAGGTACCAAGTTGGAAAAGTCTGGTTAGACTATTTTTTCATTCATTAATAAGGTGCCCCCTGATTAATCACACAGAAGATACAGGTGGTTACAAAAGCTGTAGGTGATGGCTGCCTTCTTAGAAGAGACATTCCTCCTTTTTTCATGCAGAGAATGCCTCTTCTAAGATTGTGCCTGCTGTGGGACATTTATGCATCTGTAATGGTTCTATCTATGGGATGCGGGTGGCGCTGTGGGTAAAACCTCAGCACCTAGAGCTTGCCGATCGCATGGTCGGCGGTTCGAATCCCCGCGGCGGGGTGAGCTCCCGTCTTTCGGTCCCAGCTCCTGCCCACCTAGCAGTTTGAAAGCACTCCTAAGTGCAAGTAGATAAATAGGTACCGCCTTATAGCGGGAAGGTAAACGGTGTTTCCATGTACTGCGCTGGTGCAGGCTCGCCAGAGCAGCTTCGTCACGCTGGCCACGTGACCCGGAAGTGTCTCCAGACAGCGCTGGCCCCCGGCCTCTTAAGTGAGATGGGCGCACAACCCTAGAGTCGGACACGACTGGCCCGTACGGGCAGGGGTACCTTTACCTAATGGTTCTATCTAGCAGCATGAAGGGGGTAAATCCTTATCTCAACAAAGCAGATCATTGGAAGCGTGGGTCGGGGAGGTATCAGGCTGAGATTTAAATAGTCATGCCATTTGTAATTGGGGCTGGAGGAGACTTTTGCCTAGAACAAGTTGGTTTTTATGTTTGGGACAGTGTTGACTTTCTTTCTTTCTTTCTTTCTTTCTTTCTTTCTTTCTTTCTTTCTTTCTTTCTTTTCCAATGCAACTGGTGCCAAGGGTGTTTTGTCTTATCACTTGGTGACTTGTCTGTATGAATTGGGCATTATTACAGCCATAGATGTCGCACCCAACATTACTAGGAACTATATTAAAGGTAAAGGTAAAGGGACCCCTGACCATTAGGTCCAGTCATCACCGACTCTGGGGTTGCAGCGCTTATCTCGCTTTATTGGCCAAGGGAGCCGGCGTACAGCTTCCGGGTCATGTGGCCAGCATGACTAAGCTGCTTCTGGCGAACAAGAGCAGCGCACGGAAACGCTGTTTACCTTCCCGCCGGAGCGGTACCTATTTATCTACTTGCACTTTGACGTGCTTTCGAACTGCTAGGTTGGCAGGAGCAAGGACCAAACAACGGGAGCTCACCCCGTCGCGGGGATTTGAACCGCCGACCTTCTGATCGGCAAGCCCTAGGCTCTCTGGTTTAACCCACAGCGCCACCCGCGTCCCTCTGTATTGCTTGTTGCTAAACAGCTATTCTAGATGTGAAGGGCAGAGCCGCTGTCTGAACTTGCTTGGGGTGCTGGTTTTGAACAGACACCAAATTGTTCCCCGCATTACAGAAGCCCGACTGACCTCCACTAGGAGTTGGGCATTCAGCCCTGGGAGGAGTGTGGGGAGTGTTCACGCAACACACGAACGTGTCAAGACACACAGTTTGGAAAGCTCTGCTAAACCTTGTGGGGCACAACATTTCTACCAGCTACCAGAAGCAATCCCGTGCTTTGGAGCAGCCGATGCAAATCATACCAAAGTAGAAGAGGCTTTTGGGGTTGCGCCTGAAGAAGAGTCCCGTAGCTCGAGGAGTGGAGATGTGAGCCCCTTTCTTGACCAGACATTTCACTAGGTTTATATTCTGATTGATCGCTGCAATGTGGAGAGGTGTTTGTCCTGCAATTCACATTAAACAAACAAAGCAAACCTTCCGTTAAAGACTCGCACCAGGACATTCTCTGCACCGATCCTGTGGGAGTGTTACTCTGTCAATTGCTAGCAGACTTGATAGCAACATTTTGTTTTTCGGAGCCATTAAAAAACAACATGGGTAAGTTTCACCTAACCAGCCCTATCAACAGATGGCTACTAAAGGAATTGCATTTGTGCAAGGGGGCTTCCCCCCTTTCCTCCTCCTGCATCCCCCAAATTTGCTTGAGGAGTTAAGAGAACCCCTTGGATCAACACATGGGGTGGAGGAGAGAGGGAGATCCTTCCATCTGGGAAGCTGAAATGCTTTCACAAACAGAACAATTGGAAGTGCACAACACTGAATTCCACCCCATGCTTCAGAGGATTTATTTAATGAGAAAAATAATGACCCACATCTTTTGAATCCTGTATTTGGGATTTCCATCTCTCTCTAAAACCATTTCCGCTGCACTACCCTTTATCAGCTATTGCAAAAGCAAAAGCACAAACTTCCACTCATTGTCATACATGCCTTTTGTCTGTTGTTATCCATTTCGCATTATGATACGAGTTTGCAAATATTGTAACTGCTCATCTTTTTCTATGTGAATTGCAATCTGCATTTTGACAGCAATTACCTTCATAGAGTTCTGACGTCATCTTTTCATTAATGAGTTCTGGAGCCAGCTCCAGGAGCACCTCTGCAGCTTCCGTGTTATCGTAGAGAGCAGCTATGTGCAGGGCTGTCTCCCCCACCGCTCCTGCACAGGACGAGGAAAACACAAAGGTCACCTAAGAATGAACCGCACTTAGGGCCGAGCTAGACATCTATGCATCCAGGTGCCTGACTTGTTCACATTTAAGCCCGTGGGTGGATGAAAAATTCTGATTTTTATAGTGAAAAGGGGACATGTTGAGTGAGTGAGTGAGCAAAGTTACATGCTCCCCTCCTCAAATTCCATTGTTTCAGACACTTTTCTCCCAACTCAAACTCTGGTAGAGGTGGGCAGAAGAAGAAGAAGAAGAAGAAGAAGAAGAAGAAGAAGAAGAAGAAGAAGAAGAAGAAGAAGAATTTGGATTTGATATCCCGCTTTATCACTACCCGAAGGAGTCTCAAAGCGGCTAACATTCTCCTTTCCCCTCCTCCCCCACAACAAACACTCTGTGAGGTGAGTGGGGCTGAGAGACTTCAAAGAAGTGTGACTAGCCCAAGGTCACCCAGCAGCTGCGTGTGGAGGAGCGGGGAAGCGAACCCAGTTCCCCAGATTAGGAGTCTACCGCACTTAACCACTACACCATACTGGGCAGAAAGAAGAGTGTCTGTAAGTCAATGTGGTGTTCATCAGTTGTTGTTAAACTACAACTTCCACCATCCTTTTGGACTACAACTTCCATTATCCATGACCTTTGCCCATGCTTTCTGGAGCTGTAATCCAGTATCATCTGGAGGGCACCACATGGGCTACGTCTCGTTTGTGACAGGGAGGGGACAAGGGATGGTTTAGCTCCCCCCGCACATATGCCCCCTTTTGCTGTGAAAATTAGACTCTCTGACCCTCCCCCCTTTGTGAACATGGTGGCCATGTGACCCAAAAAAGGGGGGGCTGTTTCCCCTATCCCTCTAGTTTGGCTTGTAATTACAACTAAAGATAAAGAATGTACCCAAGTGATATGGGGTATTTGAGAAGTGTCTCACCTTAGGGCACCAGCCTAGATAGTACAAACTAGGCTGTAGCACCAATGCAATTGGACAGAACCAAAGCTAAAACATTGCAGGTGCATGGACTAGATGACCCTCATGGTCCCTTCCAACTCTAAAATTATTTGATTTTATGATAGGTCAAGGCAATTTATTTTAATGTGGCTCTTCAGTGGACCCTCTCATTGGTAGGGGTCTAGGATAAGGACGACTCTGGGGTTGTGGCGCTCATCTCGCTTTACTGGCCGAGGGAGCCGGCGTACAGCTTCCGGGTCATGTGGCCAGCATGACTAAGCCACTTCTGGCGAACCAGAGCAGCACACAGAAACGCTGTTTACTTTCCTGCCGGAGTGATACCTATTTATCTACTTGCACTTTGACGTGCTTTCGTTTTTTTTTTTTTTTTTATAAAATTTTTATTGGTTTTTCAGAATTTTTAAAGACAAACAAACACAGAAAGAACAAACATACATGTATAAATTCTTAACATATTTTCATAGACCTCTTTTCTGGGACTTCCCCATACCTCCCCTTTCTGCATCCCAATGTCCAGAGTTTTGTAGCAACTCCCAATTGTTACTTTTCAACCTCTGTCAACTTAGTCCTCTCTATGTTCTGATCTTATATCACTGTATCCCTTTGTTTCTAAAAACCACAGCACATTAACATTCATTAAGTTTATAGTAGTCCTTAAGGTAACTTTTAAATTTTCTCCATTCTTCTTCCACCGTCTCTTTTCGTTGGTCACGAATTCTGCCTGTCATCTCAGCCAATGTCATATAGTCCATCACTTTCATCTGCCATTCTTCCAGAGTGGGTAAATCTTGTGTCTTCCAATACTTTGCGATGAGGATTCTTGCTGCTGTTGTAGCATACATAAAGAAAGTTCGGTCCTTCTTCGACACCAATTGGCCGACAATGCCCAGGAGAAAGGCCTCTGGCTTTTTAGGAAAAGTACATTTAAGTACCTTTTTCATTTCATTATAGATCTTTTCCCAGAAAGCCTTAATCTTCGGGCATGTCCACCAAAGGTGGTAGAAGGTACCTTCAGTCTCTTTACATTTCCAACATTTGTTATCGGGCAAATGATAAATTTTTGCCAGCTTGACTGGGGTCATGTACCACCTGTACACCATTTTCATAATGTTTTCCTTTAAGGCATTACATGCCGTAAATTTAATACCGGTGTTCCATAACCATTCCCAGTCATCTGACATAATGTTATGACCAACATCCTGTGCCCATTTAATCATGGCTGATTTGACTGTTTCCTCCTGTGTATTCCATTTCAGCAACAAATTATACATTCTGGATAAATTCTTAGTATTAGGTTCTAGCAGTTCAGTTTCTAATTTTGATTTTTCCATCTGGAAACCAATTTTCCTGTCCTGTTTGAAAAATTCCACTATTTGATGATACTGAAACCAATTTTGTACCTTATGCTTCAGTTTCTCATAGCTTTGCAATCTCAACTTATCTCCATCTTGTTCCAAAATTTCCCAATACTTCGGCCATCCGACCTCCATATTGAGTTTCTTCACTGCTTTGGCCTCCACTGGTGAGACCCATCTAGGGGTTTTGTTTTCCAAAAGGTCTTTGTATCTTCTCCAAACATTAAACAATGCTTTTCTAACAATGTGATTCTTGAAAATACTGTTAACTTTATCATACCATAAATATGCGTGCCAACCAAAAGAGTTGTTGCACTTTGACGTGCTTTCGAACTGCTAGGTTGGCAGGAGCAGGGACTGAGCAACGGGAGCTCACCCCATCACGGGGATTCGAACCACCGACCTTCTGATTGGCAAGTCCTAGGCTCTGTGGTTTACACCACAGTGCCACCCGCGTCCTAGGATAAGTACCTCTTTGCAAAACATCACAGGCACCTTCCGAGATCAATTTCCTGATGAGCTGGACATTGTTCTCCTTGGCAGCCAGGAGGAGTGGAGTCTCCCAGATCCTGCAGATGAGAGAGAAAGAAAGAAGAAGAAAACTATTCACATTTTGCTCCAGTGAGAAATTAGCTCTTGAAGTTCAAGATTAGTTATGGGGGCTGGCAGCATATGCTCTCTTCACAAGGATGGAAGGAAAGGGTGTGAATGGGAAGGAATAATAATAATAATAATAGGTATGATCCTGTGGTGTTTGCAGAAATCCAGAATCTAACAAAGGAGAAGAGGAAAAAACAACAATCCATAGGGCGAATGAAGAGTCTTATCAGCTTCTGCAGTATTTATCTGAGGCCACGCAGGGGCAGTACAGAGGCAGAAGAAAGATGCCGATTCAACAGGGTTTTATGGCTGCAATTAGTCTTTTGCCACAAACTCAGCACTCTAGAAACTAGTAAAAGTATTATGGGGTTGGCTTTCATTGGCCTAGTTTGTCAAAATAAGGAAAACCTCAAATGCACCTAACCGGGGTTGTTATGCTCCAAGAGGCATTTTTTTCAGCAGTTGTGGGGTCAGTCATTGTGATACGCATTACAATTTAGTAGCTGTTTTATATAAGCAGCAATAGGGTGGCCTTTACCCTGATGGAATTATAACTACTCTGCTATTGAACATAGCATATTGAAAAGGCTTTCTTTTTCTGATTCCAAATGCAAGGAACAAAAGTCTTCATGAGTTTATGCAACTTGGGAGGAATTCCACCAGCCAGCCATCCTCATGCCATACAGTTCCACAAGCAGCAAGTGCACAGATATCAGGCAACTGGCTCTAACTGGCTTTAAAATCTCAGCAGAGGAGGGTCAAGGATTGTCAACAAGATCAAGACCTTTAAACCCATGGAATGGCTAGGGAGGGAGTTGGAGGAAGACCAAAGAAACCCCTGCTTTACCCCACTACAAGAGAGAGGGATCCGCCTTCCTGTAACAAGAACTACAAACCTTTTATTTATGCAGTGTTAAAGGTTTACACACAAACAACAGGGGGAAATGAGCAAACACAATCAGCGTCCATTCCTAGGGGTTCCAACACCCTGGGGATACAGTGGTACCTCGGTTTTCGAACAGCTTGGTTCATGAACAACTTGGAACCCGAATGCTGCAAAACCGGACGTAGGTGTTCCGGTTTTCGAACTTTTTTCGGAAGCCGAACGTGCTCGGTTTTGAGCCCCCCTGTGTTTCCTGTTGCACTGCTAATTTGCATCCCCCCCCATTGTAATTCAAGCCTTCTGTTTCCAATTGCAATGTTCTAAGGTGATATTTGGAGATTATATTTGGTGCTTTTGTTTTTGCTATCTATTTTGCGTTTTTTGTTTTGAGGCTTTTTCAGTTAATTTGTTTTGTGACTGTGTGGATCCCAGTTCAGCTACTGACTGATTGATTGTGTGACTGTGGAAATCAATAAAGCCCCCCCCCCCAATGACTATCATCGGTGCAGGTAAGAAAAAATAATAATTTTAATTTTTATCATCTACAATGCTGTTTTATTTATTTTATAGTACAGTACATTGATTATTGCTTTCATTTTATGGATCAATAGTCTCGTTAGATAGTAAAATCCATGTTAAATTGCTGTTTTAGGGGTGTTTTTAAAAGTCTGGAATGGATTAATCCATTTTGCTTTACTTTCTATGGGAAAGCACACCTTGGTTTTGGAATGCTTTGGTTTTGGAACAGACTTCTGGAACGGATTAAGTTTGAGAACCAATGTATTACAGAAGCCCTGAGAGTTAATAGTTTATAGCCATTCTGCTTTCTGGATAATAAATAAATGAAGTATACACATACCAAAATCATGGGTGTTATGGCCTCTTGTGGCGCTGTGGTCTAAACCACTGAGCCTCTTGGGCTTGCTGATCAGAAATTTGGCGGTTCAAATCCCTGTGACGGGGTGAATTCCCATTGCTCGGTCCCAGCTCCTGCCAACCTTGCAGTTCGAAAGCATGTCAAAGTGCAAGTAGATAAATAGGTACCGCTCCAGCGGGAAGGTAAACAGCTTCTCGTTTTCACTTTCCCCAAAAGTCTTTGAAGGGTTTGTTGCAACAGAATGCTACAACCGTTGCTACAACAGTTTCTGCATCAGTATAGATAATAAAGCCAAGAAAACAACATAACTAGTGTTTGCTTTCCAGCAATAGCGTTGTAAAGGACAGTGACTGGGTTTGGATACAGGAAATTCACAGTAAAAAAGAAATCTAGGAAAATCTTATCAGCTTCAGGCTTATATGGCTTTAGAATAGGTAAATTCCAAGTTTCGTGTTATACTGAATGTTGCAATGCAATTCATGGTTATTCAAACTTTAAATAGAATATTCAGGGGAGGGGCATTTAAATATTATTTTGAGGGAAAATATACATTCCTAGTATGTATTAAAATACATACCTCAGAGTACTTACAACAAAAATATATTTTACATGTAAATTATGTTACATGAAACAAAGATAGAATCAACTATACTACCCCCATTTGGAGATAAACAGGAGTAATGGCACTTAGACAGCATCTTAAAAAGCAGAGACATCACCTTGCCAACAAAGGTCTGTATAGTTAAAGCCATGGTTTTCCCAGTAGTGATGTATGGAAGTGAAAGCTGGACCATAAAGAAGGCTGATCGCTGAAGAATTGATGCTTTTGAATTCTGGTTCTGGAGGAGACTCTTGAGAGTCCCATGGACTGCAAGAAGATCAAACCTATCCATTCTTAAGGAAATCAGCCCTAAGTGCTCACTGGAAGGACAGATCCTGAAGCTGAGGCTCCAATACTTTGGCCACCTCATGAGAAGAGAAGACTCCCTGGAAAAGACCCTGATGTTGGGAAAGATGGAGGGCACAAGGAGAAGGGGACGACAGAGGACGAGATGGTTGGACAGTGTTCTCGAAGCTACCAGCATGAATTTGACCAAACTGTGGGAGGCAGTGGAAGACAGAAGTTCCTGGCGTGCTCTGGTCCATGGGGTCACGAAGAGTCAGACACGACCAAACGACTAAACAACAACAATGGCCTTTTTTTACCCAGAAGCCCCCCACTTTGGCAATGTAACAGATGTGTGCATATGATAGAACAGAGAATTTGCTTGTATTTGTTAATAACCTTATCCTGTGAATATCTGTCCAGAATATTTGCATCATTGTTGTCTAAAGGACTGCATTTGTTCATTGTTCATTATTTCTACCCATCAATGCATTAAAATCCACACACCAACAAAACCTCTGATCTGGTTCTAAATTTATGCAAATCTGTTCCGACTTTATGATTTATTAATTTAGGAGGGTGGTATAAACATTTAAACAGATAATTGGTCTAACCTCCAGGAGTATTTACTATTGTAGCTTGAATATTGTGTATTTAGGTATTTCATTCTTTGTTGAATAAATAGACTGATAGCCCACTGGGCAGGGCTTGTATCATAGCTTGTGTCGTGCCACACCTTGTTTTGGGGGTACATCACTAATAATAAGCATTATTATTATTTTAAATCTTGGGGAAATCACAGGGATTACTTGGATTAGTGGAAATAGACAAGACACAACCCTGAAGGATCATAGTTCATAACTGATATCTTTGCCATCATACATTATTTTTAAGCAACTACTTGATGGGGGTACGGTGAGGGAGTTGTGTCTCAGTTAAAATAACTAGAACCCCAAGTCAACAGTGGAGTTAGAAGCTCTGCACTTCATAACAGAACCAACACAGTAACTATTGGGATGTTCCATCTTAAAGTTTCCACATATACTGAGGGAAGACTTGCTCTGCATATTCAAAAGCATCAGCCAGCTCCTTGCTGAGTTTCCTGGCACCTGACCAGACAAACTCTTTGGCACCATCATATAAATAACTGTAAACCAGGATTTTATTATACAATGTAGCACTCTTCCTGGAGTAATTAAAATCACTTGTCTGCAAATGCCAAAAGCCAAGTGAAACAACTCAGAAAAGCAAAAAACAAACTTTTGACATCATAGGCAAGCAGTGCAGTTATGGCTCCCTAAGCCGCACCTACAACCTGACAGTGGGGTAGCAGATGTGTTGTTAACATGAAGCCCACACCAGTTTCTTCCACCAAGAAAGCAAATAAATAAATAAATAAATTGCACTTTGCCAGTACAGAAAAAGGAACATCTAAGTTCCCCAAGGCTTGGACGGCAGAGCCTGGTGATACTCTGTGGTTTCTTTGTTCAATTATTTATTTACTTTAAGAGAGTTTTCAAGCATCTCTTTCTGTTCAGGAATAGGGTATCTGCATCCTCCCACATCATCCGGTGTGTTTCTGTGCCCCTATAAATGGCAGCTCATGTTGGGACAGTGGCGTAGCGTGGGTTGTCAGCACCCGGGGCAAGGCAAGTAATTTGCGCCCCTAACCCGTGGATTTGCGCCCCCTAACCCGTGGATTTGCGCCCCCTAACCCTAACCCCCAGATGTTGCGCCCGGTGCGGCCGGGCCCCCCTGAACCCCCCACGCTACGCCACTGTGTTGGGAAGCAGGAGAACAGTGTTGCTACTACACGTTTCAGAAGGTAACTCAAGGCGGAGATGCCATCTTCAGCGGCAGCCCTGTGTCTCGAGATGTAGTTGTCCAAATAACACCTAGTTCGAAACCAGGTTATCTCCTAGATCTATTTGCAAAATGCTACATGAAACAGTTCCAGGTTTTGATTTATTCTGGACAAGTAAACCAGTAGGCAAGCCTCAGAGCAGAACCTTCTGCTTCAGTCTGGAATGAAAAGCCTAACTGGAGCAACGTGATTCTGGTTGGAGAGTGTCCCTGGGAAAGAGAAGAGGAATTTTTGCCAGTCAGCAAGGTGCTGGCCATCAAACAGGAACCCTTGTCAGTTTCTGTAATTAGTAACTCATCAATACAATGGCATTTATTTATTTATTTATTTCAGGTTTTATGGCGATGCTAATAATCATTGACCTATTTATTCACTTTCACGGTGCTTTTGAAATGCCTGCAGGATAAGCAGTCTTTGGGGACATTTGAGAAACCAGGGTTGTCCCTAAACTGCAAGTTTGGGCTGTTTAGATCTCCCGTAAGGCCTGCTTTCCCATAAGGAAACCTGTGGGCCGAAGATAATTTGACACACAGAACTAGCGATGATTCATTTGTGGGCTGAAACTCTGCGATCGTTGGGTCTTCCTTAAAAGATGACATTCCATAGATGGGCTCCTGCCATGGAACCCAAGCAGTGGTCTTGGGGTTTGTCTCTCCCAGATAAACCATGAGAGGTAAGCCTAGATCAGGCATCCCCAACCTTTGGCCTTCCAGATATTTTGGATTACAATTCCCACCATCCCTGACCACTGGTCCTGTTAGCTAGGGATCATGGGAGTTGTAGGCCAAAACATCCGGAGGGCCACAGGTTGCGGATGCCTGGCCTAGATTAAACCTTGGCTGAAGCTTGTCATTTGCCTGGAGTGGGATAAACCACAAGCCTGGGTTCAGATATATGCTTGACTTTTTATTTTCTCAGACATGGTGAGCTGGGCCTGTTTGTGAGTCTGTACGAGAGAAATGCATGGTGGTTGCCAGAATACGGCTAATTTCTCCCTCATTCTAAAATTAACTGCCTTTCGCCAGCATTGTTCTTCCAGACTCAGTGGATCGGTTTACGGGACACATTAAGCCAAACCTTGTTTTAGGTGGGAGCAGCATAGCAGTGAAAAAGTTTGGGGCGGAGCAAAGTGGTTACAAAGTTGTGTCCGAACTCTCGCGCAAGTCATGTGAACCAGGCACATGCCTTTCACACGGGAGTAACTGGGAGGAACAATAAATACATCTTGAAAACTGAAGGTGAAAGAGGTCAGTCTTGGCCCTGGAGATCACTTAGAACAGGAACTGATGAACCTGTGGCTCTCCAGAACTTGTTGGGATTCCCAAGCTCCCACTGGCTGTACTGGTTGGTGCTGATGGGAGTCAGGAACCCAGGCTTGCGGTTTCACTCACCTAGGCAAGCCATCAGTTGCAAACCACAGAACAGACCCTTGGTTACAGCTTGCTTTGTTAGAAGAGAGTTAAGCCATGAGCTCAGGTCTGGATGACAAACTAAGCCAAACAACAGCTTAGCACAGCACAGCAACAAGACTGCCAGGGAGGAACAAAGCAGCCATGGTCTACTCTCTGGGTATCCCACACATTTGCATGCTAAGCAGGGGTTTGGCCTAGTGTTACGTGTGAACCGAACCAGGTAATTCATGATTGCAATATTTTCAAGTCCATAGCTCTTGTCCACTGATCAATGTAATTTACCTTCCCCAGCTTTCACACACAAAGGCTACCACAAAATAAACACCTACTGTGCATTACCAAGAGCAGTCACCAGTTTTTATCCACTTCTAATTAACAATGGGAGATAAACTGTATTCATCGGCTTACAGATGAAAGGTTCTCCCTATCCCTTTGTAAATCACCAGGATGACCCTGCTCCAAAGCATAAAACAGTTGGTTTTGTGCTTACAAAAATCACAGGGATCTTTATTTTAATTGCTTTGTAAACTCTTCAAATGGAAAAAAAATAGATATGGGTGAGACTAAAGAGAACCAACCACACCCCAGATCCTTGTAAACTAACGCAAATACGTGGCATTGCCAAGATAGGCAACTGAGAATAAGACTTTGAGGAGCGCAATGATTTTTTTATTGCCACATGTATGGAATTGACTGCTCTTGGCTTTGTGTTGGGGAGCTTATTCCAAACTCCTAGCCATGCAACCCACATTCCAGCACACACTATATAAATTTAATGTACTAGTTTCGTGTCTTTAGTCTGGTCAACACATGCAGCAGAATGGGGTGAAAGAATTCTGGGGTGATAGGATGGACCTTATCGCTTGAGCCTACAAATGGAGGAATGACATTTTTTTAAACCTCCCCTGTTTTTCAAATTTCCTGGAAATAAAAAAACCAGCACAAACAGGCAAGATATCGGCTAGAAACTCTCACTCTGCTGCTAGACAGCTGTTTGCAGGGAGGTGGGGTTTTTTGGGGGGAGGGGTGTATTCAAAATTGGTATCCCCCACATACAGTATAATGGATACAGACCATTCTACTAACTTATCATCCTGACATTTAATTATACAGTGGGCGCTGCTCTGGTTTTGCCAGAAGTGGCTTAGTCATGCTGGCCACATGACCCGGGAAAACTGTCTGCAGACAAACGTTGGCTCCCTCAGCCAGTAAAGCGAGATGAGCGCAGCAACCCCAGAGTCGTTCGCGACTGGACTTAACTGCCAGGGGTGCTTTACCTTTACCTCTACTTACGTGCACCTCTGGTTACGGATCCTTTGGGATACGCACACAGCAAACCCGGAAGTATTTTTCCCGGTTTTACCGTGTGCATGCATAGAAGCTCTCTACTGCACCACACGTATGCGCAGAACAGGCACATCCGGTTGTGAAAACCTTGGAATCCGACCGGAGCTCCAGAACAGATCTCATCCGCAACCAGAGGTACCACTGTATTAGACTTATGTCACACTGTTTTAAACATCCACAGACTTCTATTACAAACAAGTATATCCTGATTCTAAACACACATAAAATATTCCAAGTGTGGTTGTGCATAGAAACAGCAGCCATAAATAATGATCAGGAATAAGTCTCCTTTAATGGAGTGAGACTTCTGAGTTGACATGGTTGGAATCAAGCTGAAAACTGAAGAGGTACAGAATGTTATAGGCGTCACCACCCTGTAAGCAAAAATAAGTTGCATCGTTGACTCTTCTTCCTTATTAAAGGTCTGTACAGTGATAGCAAATTGCAGGTTAGATGTGGGTTGAAGAGCCAACTTTCGGGTTGTATTGAGATAGCATGGGGAGGATGTTGGCACCCACAGCCTTTTCCTAAATGATTTAGAGGAAAGTCTAATGAACCCAGATGGTCATCTCCCAAAAAGAGGTACCAGAAAGACCCCTCTTTTGCTATATGTGGATGATTCGCTCGTTCCAGACCTGATTTGAAATACCAGCAAATGAAGTTCTCAGATTACTGTTCTGTACATGGGTTATCCATCAACTATGAGAAATCAAAAATTTTCATTTTTGAGAAAAGATATTCTCCTTGCAAATCTAGAGCTGACTAAATGCTTCCAGTACCTAGGGCTCTTGTTTCACCACACAATGTCCTGGAATTGCCACTGGCAGACTATCTGTCAGAAGGAGATGAGCAAACTTGCTATACTCCATTTATTTTTCACAAAAAGTGGTCACTATGTTCCATCAGCCATAAGGGTCTTTAACGTGAAATCTGTTTCCCAACTCCTTTATGCTTCAGACGTCTGGTACAATGGTCTGTTTCCTAAGTTAGATGGATTCCAGGCTAAGTTCCTTCAGTCCCTACTTCAGGTTCCAAACTGTATCCCTAATTCAATTCTATTGTTGGAAACAGGTGAATGCCCACTTTCCACCAAAGCGTGGTGGGTTGCCTTGAAACACTGGCTAAAGATCTCAGTATCTGGCCTGGGGAAGGGATCACTTTTTCATCTAACCAATGAGGAGTCTATCAGCTCATGGTCGAAAACTATGGCCCAAAAAGCCTCCTCAGTTGGTCTTTCACCATCCTTTTTACATCATCTGGACTACAGTATTTCCCTTAAATTCCTGAGGAAGAGGTTATGGGATATTTCATACAACAATATTCACTCTAGATCTTATGTAACCTGTGGACCATTTGCATCTGGAATCTGTAAAGCCATGATTTTCAGTTACCATCGTATTTCATTTATCTGTCTGTACCTAACTACCGCCAATTGTTCTCCAAAGCCAGACTAAATGTATTTCCATCAGAAATACTAAACAGCAGACTGTCTGGTATCCCTTATCAGAACAGGCTCTGCTTATGCTCTCAGAGTCTTGACTCTACGAAGCATATCCTACTACACTGTGAGCAGTTCAAACAAGCCACGGATCAATTAATTAAACCCCTATTGGTAAATGTAACTGGAAAATCCGAAACCTTCTACCTTAAGTACCTCCTTGGAGATATGTCAAATTATACTACCCTGGCCATGGCTAAGTTCCTCTCAAAAGTAGTAAGAAATAGAAACCTACATGCTCTAGATAAAACATAGTGACTGCCTTGGAATCCCTTCCCTGTATTTCTGTTTTATTTTGCTTTTGAAAATATTTTTGTGGTTCTTTGGACCGAAATAAAGACTGTGTGTATGTACTTATACCATAAGTTTCAATACTACAGCTCAAGCGCAAAAGACAGAGAACACAATAACCTCCTTGCTGGTTCAAACTACTTCAGTCCTGTATCCTGCCTCTGGCAGAACACAATTCCAGGCACATCTGGGGAAACAGATACCCAAGATGCTGATAACCATCTCTCCTCCCCTGGCACTCATGTTGATTGGGAATGGTCTTCAGATTTCTCTCTAGAGTGATTCAGATGAAGTAATATTTCTAAGGAGTACATTTCTCTTTCTTGCAATATCTCCATTGCTATACCACTCTTGGCTTTTGAGTCAATATAGGCAGCCATTGGGGGGGGGCATTAAGTTCAGGTTCTAAAATAACTTAGCTGCAATCTTTGTGTTAAGAACATTCGCTCATCAAGGCATAAAGTAAGTCGTCAAGGTGTTTTTAGTGTCACTTGTGAACAGGACCAGACCAAGCCATTTTTATCCCTAAAGAGGAGTTTACTCAAAATGGCACTCCGAGCCCTCGGTAACTCAAGAGAGTGCAATGCAGTGGGCAGTTCTCTTGCACAAGCCTCATGGAAATGAGCACAGGCTGTGCAAGAGAATGGCCTAGTAGATAGATAGATGATGATAGATAGATAGATAGATGATAGATAGATGATAGATAGATAGATAGATAGATAGATGATAGATAGATAGATATAGATAGATATCTTTATTGTCATTGTCCCATGTAGAACAATGAAATTGAAAAAACTACATAAAACTACATAAAAACTACATAAAACATTCAAAAATCCTAAAAACTCTGAAACCCCATTTTAAAATACACTATACTATAGAGACCCCTTATGCTGCGTTTAGAACCAGAATTGCATTTGCGTAGAAACTGTTTCTCAGGCGGCTTAGTCCTAGCCTTTATAACCCTAGACCTTCTTCCAGAAGGCAGAAGCTGAAAGAGATCATTTCCGGGGTGCGTACTATCCTGCGCTATCTCTGCCGCTTTCTTATGGCACCTGGTAGCATAGATTTGATCTAAGGTGGGAAGAGTGCACCCAATTATTCTCTCTGAGAATAATTGTAATGAGCCAGACCTATTTATCTCCAACTCAACTGCTCTTAATAACACTCAAAACCTGACACAGCCACCTCAGCTTGCCTCATGACAAGGCTGACTTTGAAAATGCCCTTAAGAAATGCACTCTTAGCATTGGAAGCAAAAACACTTTCACAGGAAGGCCAAGGCTGTTCACCATTTTCTTACAGGAAATCTCTGGCATCACTGCAAAGCATCAGTTCATTTTTTGCACAGCCCTGAACAAAACCAGCAACATCTGCATCCCATCCTTCCCTATTAAGCTGATGTCTCTTTGGCCTATTGAAACATGACGATGAAAACCTTTTAGGGAGGTGCGAAAAGCAACCTCAGGCAATCAATTTTCAGCACCATGAGACGGCCAGCTATTGAATTAATAATCAAGTCTTCTTTACAAACAGGTTTTCAAGACACCTTGAGGATGTGTGGTCCTGTTTTGATAAAACAGAATGGTTTATGAGTACCAAACGGATCAACGAAGATGCTTGAGAGGAAACATCTTGAATAACTGCATACCTACTCGGAACAACACACATCTGTTTTGACCAGGTGCCTATTGCTGGATTGAGGTGGTTTGCATTTGGATATTCTGTCTCAGTTGCAAACATAGTCTCGGGTCATCCTTGGTTGGGTAAAGAAATTATGAATGAGACATAACTAATTTGAAGGGGAATGAAAGAGAAGCAGGGTTCTGTTAAACGCTCACCCTCTTTAAAAAAAATAGACAGAAAAAATAGACATGTTCTGGTTGCCCCTATTGATTAGGACATTCTCTGATTTACTGATAGCTGCTCCCAGTAAATTGTTGGTCTCTATTTTGCCTTTTGGAGTGGTTCGAGGGAATGCATTTCCAAAACTTTATCACTCTATATTGAAAGAATTGCCATGCTTCTGCCCTCTCCTGCCAGCTCTTTAGAAGTTAAACCTCCAAAGCAGGCGCAAACACATATTGATGCTAGTACATGAAAATGCAGTTTCCACACATACATAGAGGCAACGTGAAAGCGCTGCATCCTTTCCACCAACCCATAACTTGTTATCCAGAGACTGAAATGTGTTTTGAGTTGGAGGCAGCTCTTCTGTAACAAGCACAACCAGATTTCTTGTAAGAGCAAACTTTCTTAGGTCATTAAGTTGTTGTTTTCAAAGAGAAACTGTTATGATCGGTGCAGTAATGCACCCTCTTCCAGAAGCCAGTGCCAGCCAGCAAATGGATGCAATTCACAGGAGATTAAGAACCTCAGGCAATGCACAGGAGACACAAAAAACAAAACCCCTCAGGCAGTTATATTTGGTGTGAGAACTGATTCTGTTACAAGTACATGAGTGAGCTGACTTCCATCTAAGGAATGCTGTGCAGTATAATCTGTGAAGCACTGCTTTTCTCCTGAGGCCAGACAAGGGAGGACTGTAAGGGGACGGGGATCTTCAGATTTCCCCCCCCCCAACAATGTGTCTCTGCCCAACTCAATACACTATGTATTCAATGCAATACAACAGGTTCTATTAAATGAAGTTTATTAAGTGGGTCCAAATACTACGTATGGTACATGGCAAAAATTAGGTCAATTTATTACCCCTTGGGATAGCTCAGTCAGTACAACATGAGACACTAAATCTCATAGTCATGGTTTTGAGCCCCGTGTTGGGCAAAAGTTTCCTGCACTGCAAGGAGTTTGTTGGATGACTCATGGTCCCTTTCCAACTCTACAATTCTGTGAGTCTATCAGACTTTGGGAAATGTGCATTATCATTATATTTTGTGCTGATACTGTAATTGATAACATTAATATGGTTAGTATGAAGTATGAATGTATCCACAATGTTTTGGGTGCTAAAAACAGTTCTGTTTAGACCAGCCTACCCAGATATCTAGAATGTTGATGTGTTTTGTTTTTAGTTTAATGCCGATTTTAATTTTTAAATGTTTTAAGTAGTTGTTCTTAACTGGTCTTACCAAATTTTATTGCTTCATTCTTTTTGTAAACTACTTTGATGTGGTTTTTTTACCATCAAGCTAGCAAAACAGCTCGGCCAGTAGAGCGTGAGAATCTTAATCTCTCTTAATCATGAATTCAAACCCCACGTTGGGCAAAAAGGTTCCTGCACTGCAGGGGGGTTGGACTAGATGACCCTCCTGGTGCATTCCAACTCCACAATTCCGTGATTCTAAGTGGTGTATAAATTTTATGAAATAAAATTTTTTTAAATGGTATTAAAATGAACGGGATTGTCTCTTTCTTCTTTTCTTGTTTTTGCCATTTAATCATTAATTCTTTATTCAAGAATATTCCAAGAGGGATATCCGTATCTAGAAATACATTCCTTCAACACACACACACACACTTTTTCCTGAAGAGGGGAAAAGAGCAAAACCAGACTGATACAAACCCTAGTCTCAATGGCATTCACATGCAAGGTGCAATCCAGACTGGGACGCTGTCATGGGGAAAAATGGGTTTTAAACCTGCTGCGTTCCTATCTGGACCAGACACCCCACACCGATTTGCACTGGGGGAGACAGATACCTCCCATTTGCTCCCAGGGTTAGGATGCAGCCTCCCCAAGTACCAAGGGAAGGGCAGCCACCTCTGTGGTGAAAGCATTTGGGGAGGAAGAGAAACATGCCATTACAATTCACATGCCCCCTTAGAAGTGCAGTCTATTTCCAAAATGCAAAACGCGACGGCAGAATCCTGAGGGAGATACAGCAAACAAACACCACTCGAATGCCTTAAACATGTCGCAGCCTTCCCCATGCCCTGCTGCGCTAGCTTTCTAGCTGCAGGGAGCCAACTTAGCTGCGCCCGGGAAAGGGGTTCCCCGCGACCTTCGCGCTTCTTCCGAGGCGATGCAGCAGCCCTGGCCGCCCCTTCCCTCCCTTGCTAGGCGAGGATATCGACTGCAGGTCGCCCGCCGCCCGCGCTCACTTACTTCTTCTGTTGCAGCAGGTGTATCTCGTCGGCGCTCCGCCGCCCGCCGCTGCCTCCCGGGCCGCCGCCGCCGCCGCCGGGTCTGCAGGTGCGCCGCAGCCTCTTCCAGAAAGCGCCCACGAGGCCGTTCTCTCCAGGCACGGGAACCCCCATGGCTCCTTCCTTCCTTCCTTCTCCTTCGGCAGCGCCACAAATAATAAAAAAACAAGCAGCCGCCGCACGAGCCGCTGCCGCCTCAGAGGAATCCGGCGCCGGGGAGTCTTGCCTTCTTTTGCCCACTCACTTTGCCCTCGGGCGCCGCGACGGTGCGCGCCTCTCTGGAGGCAAAAGGGAGCCGAAGGGAAGCCGTGGGCGCGCGGGGTTGGGGGAGGCCCTCGACCTCCACGGAAAGGACTCCCCTCACTCAGGGAGCACCTCGCAGGCGTCGAGCCGGCGAAGAGGAGGCAGCGTCCGCAGCCGGCTTCTCCTTCGCCTCGCTCTCTCGGCTTTAGCCAGCGCGCGTCAAGTTTCCCGGCGAGGCTCCGGACAGCACCTGCGCGCTTTTGGGGCGGGAAAAGGGCGGCGGGAACCCGCTTGGCGCTGCGACGAGGGCCGAGGTAAGATATAGCAGGCGGAGGAGGAGGAAGCCGGGAAGGGGCGGGCACTGGGCCGAGGAGTTGCCGGCCGGCCGGCCAGTCTTGGGGCAGTTGCAAGGGCTTGGGGCTCAAGCACCCCCGGGCAGATGTGGAGGGCACCGTCATCCATCAGGAATGATGCCTCTGGAATAGCAGGCGGTGGGGACGCACCCAGTGCTGGATTTACGTATAAATTTACAACTGAAGATGATGGTTTTTTGGGAGCTAGCCGACCTGACGGGAAGAGTCCGTGACCAGAGAGAGGAGGAGCACCAAGAGGATTGGAAGAAATTTGAAGATTATTTAGCCAAATATGTTAAGATAACATAAATAGAATTACTTGTGAGTAGGCCTAGGATTTAAATATGTGATGTTGTGAAATACTACGTTAAAGTTAGAATGAAAAGAAAGAAAGATGTAAATTGATTAAGTAAATTTTATGTGAAAATAGTTTTGGAAAACTGCTGCAATGGACTATATGGAAACTCAGCTAGGGGGATTTGAGGAAGTCATTTAACAATGTTTTTAAAAATGGAAGTATTATAGTTAGGATAAATGTTTGTTTGGTTGTTTTTTGATTTGTGTGTGTGTTTGTTATAAAATTGGAAAAAATAAAAAAGGAAAAAAAGGAAAAACAACAACTGGATGTACATTTCCAAAATATAAGATAAAAAAAATTAAACCCACATACAGCAACAGTGTTTTGTGTTGTGTAGGCTCCTATGGTGTAAGTAATGGGCCCCGCCTGCTAGCCTGCTCCCGAAAATATCACTTATATTATTTCACTATTAATATACAGTACTTCTTAACTGTATTTTAGTTCCACAGTTATTTGGATAAAATACATATTTTGTTATGTGCAAATGGCTTTAGATACCTATTAGGTCCGTAAATTACCATATAGCATATATTCAACACAAAAAACAGCGACAATTTGTTGTTGACAAAGGACAGCTGGACATAGAAAGGGCCGCTGAGTAGAGTAGCTGAGTAGAGTTGCCATGTACAGATATCAAGAGTTGCATAGAAATGAAGCTAAATTGCTGGTTTCCCCAGCACACTTGCAATGACACAGGAAGCCACGTCTGAAGGTCTGGTGAGATTCAAACACCTCTTAAAATGACAGTTGCCTTTTCAAGATGTGATGTGAACAACCTAACACACATGGCCTGGCCAAGACCTTTTGCCCATGAGCAGGAAAATCCAGACAGTTCCTTTTTCCACTTCCTTGCTAATTAACATGAGCCTCAATCCCCTTGGATTTTCACTAGCATAAGCTCCATTGAAATGAAGGTGTCTTCACCTTATAAATATCCTGGTGCAAGGTCCTTCCAGGGAGGAACATGGTGGATTCAAGTATTTTGTCAGCAGGCTACTAATGAAGATAGTTATGTGGCAATTGATGATACTCAGACATAAATCTTGGCTATAAAATTCACTCTGGAAAAAAGAGTGAACAGGGGATTGACCTTTGATGGTCTTAAAAAGGTCGTTTTCTGCACTGGGAGCCCAAGAAACGGTCAATTTCTGGGAACCCTGACAGGGTTAAGTGACTTGTGAGTGGAGGAATCAACATCTTACCCCAAAGCCACACAAGAGGCATTGGATCTGCAAAAGCCTCTTTTCTTAATTATTTCTGAGATGGTTATAATTTATAACGGGCAGAGATTTCTCTGTCTGCTGGTAGAAATTTACATTTGATGTGTGAGCTACTTTCTGGCTTCAAGAATAAGGGAATAAGCCTGCTCCAATTGTTTGAGGCAAGAAAGTTTAAATGATCAAGGTAGTTCTAAGGTGTGCTAAGAATTTGTATATTCTTTATTTTTGTTTTCTGGATGAAAGTGTTGCCTAGAAATCAAAAGTAATTCGGACATTTGGCTCTGAAGATTGGGAAAATATTTCTTAACAGAAAGTAGAACAGTTGTATGTAATCCTAGAGTGAATGTTTAGAATAATTTCTTTTTTGTAATTAACAGGTGGAAAATTGGAAGTCTTTTCAGCTATGTTGATAGTTGAGTTAATAATAACAATTAATTATTGTTGTGGTTATTAATTATTCATTGCTTACTACATAAAATGTCTCAAAATTATTTATTTATTGAATTTATATACTGCCCTACCTCAGGGAGGTTCGCTATTGTAATAACATTTAAAAAACAAAATTTAAAAAGTTATTAAAAAGATAAAACAACAATATTGACTGAAAGGGCTCATCCTGCAATATTGTAAAAGTACAAAGCCTATTCACCCTACTAAAATATGAATATTTTGTCTTCAAACAGCATCAGACTAAGGGATTGAGCTATCACAGAGCACAAAACTTAAAGCAACTTCTGGAATTGTTTGTTTGTGACCTGCATCAAGATGGCGATGCTCACTGGCTGCTTGTTTGCTGTTGTGTATCCCGTAATGCAGTGGTTTTCAACCAGTGTGCCGTGGCACCCTGGGGTGCCTTGAATGATGGTCAAGGGTGCTGTGGCAACACTGGCCTCTGTCCCTCTTTCCTCCCCTCTGATGCCCTCTCTTGTCTCTGCCTCCCAAAGACTTGCACAGCTGTTTGTTGCAGCAGCCCTGGCTACAAGCTCCCCGGGCAAAGGGTGCCTCGGGGGATGGCTAGGGGGTGCTTCCGAGGCCCTTGTTGGGCAATGTGAGGAGGCACCTGTCTTTGGTGCAGCGGGGAAGGGGCAGCTTAGAGACCAAGGGCAGCAGCAGCAGCTGCCCAGAGGACTCACAAGAAGAGGGGAGAAAATAGGAGGCTGAGGGAGGGTGTTTGAAAAGTGTTGAGGGGCTGCTGGCTCTGTAAGCAAGGGGTAACATAACTGGGCTCCTGAGCCCCACAGGGGTGCCACAGAAAGAGTGTAGTTGGTCAAGGAAGCCATGGACTCAAAAAGGATGAAAACCTCTGCTGTAATGCATTACTGAGAGTTCATACCTTATGTTACATTTAGTTCATGTTACGTTCTTTCAGGTTACATCCCACGGCGACCCAGAAGTACCGGAAAGGGTTACTTCCAGGTTTCGCTGCTTGAGCTTGCGCAGAAGTGCAAAATGACGTCACGCGTATGTGCAGAAGCGGCGAATCGCAACCCGCACGTGCGCAGGTGCGCCGCTGCGGGTTGCGCTCTTTTCATGTTGCGAACGGGCCTCCGGAATGGATCCCGTTCACAACAAGAGGTACCACTGTATTGTTGTAAGATAAGGCTGGACAAGAGTGGGCTAATGAAGCTGGAGACAGCCTTAAGAGCCCTAGGGAAGTAGCCAAGGTCTTTTTTTTTTTTTTTTTGCTAGGGCTCAGTTGACTGAAGCAGCCTTGCTTCTCATCTCTCCCACTGAGGTAGCTGACGGAAGGGTTGCTGCAGGTGACAGGTGAAGGGCTGCCACACAGAGGCAGGGAAAGACAGAGCTGCATACACGCTATGCCTTTAAAGTACATTTCCCCCACCGCAAAGAATTCTGGGCACTCTGCCCCTCACAGAGTTAGAATTCCCAGCAACCCTTAACAAACTCCAGTGGTACCTCGGGTTAAGTACTTAATTCGTTCTGGAGGTCCGTACTTAACTTGAAACTGTTCTTAACCTGAAGCACCACTTTAGATAATGGGGCCTCCTGCTGCCGCCATGCTGCCGGAGCACGATTTCTGTTCTCATCCTGAAGCAAAGTTCTTAACCTGAAGCACTATTTCTGGGTTAGCGGAGTCTGTAACCTGAAGCGTATGTAACCCGAGGTACCACTGTACAATGTCCATAATTCTTTGAGGGGGTAATTGTGTTTTGAGTGTGCTTTAAAGGGTTAGTGCAGACACAATCTTATTCTCTGCTGTCTTGACAGGCAGGACTAGATCTAATAGCTGCAAGTTACAGTAGAGTAAAATCATAGACTCATAGAGTTGGAAGGGACCACGAGGGTCATCTAGTCCAACCCCCTGCAATGCAGGAATGTTTTGCCCAACATGGGGCTTGAAGCCATCGCCCTGAGATTAAAAGTCTCATGCTCCACTGAATTTGACTGAGCTGTGAATCGTAGGAGAAAGATATTGACATCAAACAGGCACACACCAAGTTCTGGACCTTTTCATTTTGCTTCCTATTAGCGCTTGTAGGTTTAAGGTTTGTCGTTGGATTTTGTTTTCTCTCCGCAGGTTATGCCTTTAAGTATGACACTAGGTATCAGGGATAAGCAGCATCGCTGGCGAAAGAGGATGGTGTTGCCACCATTTTTTCGGAGATAACACTTGTTCATTCCAGCTGATTGCAGATGGGCCAGAGGACAACACTGGTTCAAAGCTAGATAAGGTTTTGAGATACCCATTGTAATAGGTGCCGTATAAATACCTAAGGCCAGATAGGAAGGCAGGTAAGTTCCTATGTCGCAATCTCGCAGTCCCCACCCTCCCCCTTGGGCTCTCTGGCTCCAGGAGCATTAAGGTGCTGCTCCCTGTATCTTCTGGGAGCATTGTCACATCTCTTACCTGAACAATCACAAGGTATCTAGTGTGCAAATGCTACACCTGTAGTTTAAACAGCGAAACTATGAGACAGTAAAGGTATATTGGCTGCTAGTTGATTTTAAGACAACTGATAGTAAACATATCTCCCCTCTGTCTCCTTTTGCCTCTCCACCACCCCTGGGTGTCAGGGGATGTGTGGGGGAAAGTGGTCCAAATACAGAAAATAACAGTTCCCAGAAGGGCAGCCAACACAAAAAAGAGTCTTGTGTATTATGGCACAAACCTAGGGCATACTAAATCTAGGGTGGCGCAAGACGCTTGTTGCTCATGCAGAAAGGAAAATTCAACTAAGGAAATAGCACAACCATACCCTGCAAATCTAATAGATCATGACAACAAGCCCTAAACAACCTTTCATTTAGAGCAATGAAAAGGAATACACTACAGTGCAGTACAGAGGTAGCCGGTGTCGTACCATTCAGAGGTTGCTGAACTACAACTCCCATCATTCCTCACCACTGGCCATGCTTGCTGGGACTGATGGAAATTGTAACCCAACAACATCCAAAGGGCATCACATTTGCATCTGCTGGTGTAGGGGAGAGAGTTAGAATTAGATGGTGGTAGACTTGGTCTCAGGGAGGCGGGTGGCGCTGTGGTCTAAACCACAGAGCCTAGGGCTTGCCGATCAGAAGGTTGGTGGTTCGAATCCACATGACGGGGTGAGCTCCCGTTGTTCTGTCACAGCTCTTGCCCACCTAGCAGTTCGAAAGCACGTCAAAGTGCAAGTAGATAAATAGGTACCGTTCCGGCAGGAAGGTAAACGGCGTTTCCGTGTGCTGCTCTGGTTCACCAGAAGCGGCTTAGTCATGCTGGCCACATGACCTGGAAGCTGTCTGCGGACAAACACCGGCTCCCTTGGCCTATAGAGCGAGATGAGCGTGCAACCCCAGAGTCGTCCGCAACTGGACCTAATGGTCAGGGGTACCTTTACCTTTTAGACTCAGTTCCTGTTTAGCTCAGCTATGATGTTCACGCGATGGTCTTGGCTCTTGAACATGCAAAGCTGTCTTAAACTGCATATGTTCACTGATGACTCACCTCACCCAGTGGCTTTGCAGTGCCTCAGACCTACTGATACCTTTTGAATCTGAGGTGCCTGACACAAGACATTTTCAGGGAAATTGTGGGTTTACAGCATGTATGTTGTGGATGAAACGGTGAAATCTGCTATGATTAAATGGGCACAAGATGTTGGACATAACATAATGATGGCTGACTGGGAACAGTTATGGATCACAGGTATGAAGTTTACGGCATGTAATGCCTTAAGAGAGAATATTATGAAAATGATATACAGGTGGTACATGACACCAGTCAAGCTTGCAAAAATCTATCATTTGCCCGATAATAAATGTTGGAAATGTAAGGAAACTGAAGGTACATTCTTTCACCTTTGGTGGACGTGCCCAAGGATTAAGGCTTTCTGGGAGATGATTTATAATGAAATGAAAAGGGTATTTAAATATACCTTTCTGAAGAAACCAGAGGCCTTTCTCCTGGGCATGGTCGGCCAAATGGTGCCAAAGAAGGACAGAACCTTTTTTATGTATGCCACAACAGCAGCAAGAATACTTATTGCAAAGTATTGGAAGACACAAGATCTACCCACTCTGGAAGAATGGCAGATGAAGGTGATGGACTACATGGAATTGGCAGAAATGACTGGCAGAATCCGAGACCAGGGAGAAGAGTCGGTGGAAGAAGATTGGAAGAAATTTAAAGATTATTTACAGAAATATTGCAAAATTAATGAATGTTAGAATGATGTCAGAATGAAGTTAAGTGGTTTAAGCAGCAATGTTATAAAGGTGTATGTAAGAATGGATTATTAATAGGTGAGAATCCAAAGTTATAATATATTAAGTTAAAGGATTAAGATAAAAATAAAGAGGGAAAGAAATTGCTGAATTAACTAACTGAATTGGAATACAAAAAAGGGAGGTGTGAGGAGGTCAGGGAAGCAAGGAAATGAATGTAAGGTGGAAAGATTGATGTATTTTTTAAGTGTTTTTTATCTTTTTTGTATTTTGTATTTTTCTTTTATTCATATTTCTGTCTTTTTTTCTTTTCTTTTTATTTATGCAATTTTTTTCTTTGAAACCTTAATAAATATCATTTTAAAAAAAATACAGCATGTATGTTGACTCACTGAGCAACCTGGAATAATTGGGTGAACAGGATTCAGTGCGGTAGATATAGGAAGACTTGCAGCATAAATAATAAAGAGGTGTGATCACAGCAGGAAGTTCCTTCACAACAGAAGTTACTGGAAATTGCTTCCTGGCAGATGTGGGATTTAACTCCCGGTGTCATGAGTAACAGCTGAGCTATACCTTGCACAGAATAAGATGGTAGGCTGGTGGACTGCATCACTTCAGACTTGAGGGGGTGGTAGAGACTGGGCATAAGGCTGCTCACTTTAAACATAAAATCAGCTAGGGTTGCCATATGTCCTCTTTTCCCTGGACACATCCTCTTTTTCAGAATTAAAATATCCGTCCAGGCAGATTTTTAAAATTTGGCAAAATGTCCAGGGATTTTTGTTTGTTTTATTACAGTAATATTACACAGTAAACATACTGTATAAATCTCTTTTCTTGTGGCTGAACTAAAAGGACACTGGCTCAGCTACAAGTTCTTGCAGAAGGAGTTAACTTCCCCCTGCCCTTAAGAAGAGTCCATATGTACATGTTAAATTGTTTAAATAATTTTTCTGTGCACACTTATGTTCACAAAGATGTGATCATGAGCCCAAATACTTTTATGTGGCAAGTGAGGGAGCAATATGTATTATTATTATTGTTGTTGTTGTTGTTGTTGTTGTTGTTGTTGTTGTTATTATTATTAATTTTGTTGTTGTTGAAAGTTAAGAACATTGCTCCTAGCAATATATCACAGCTTCTATAGCCTACATATAGTAGGGGCATTTAAAATGAGAGTCACCATAGCGATGGTGATGATATGTTTTTGGATAATATGTCTTGTTTTAATTTTTAATTATATTTTATTTTTATAAAAAGGAAGCACAGATCAGCCAATGCAAGGATGACGTAGAATAGGAGAGACAAAGGGGGTGGGAATTTACTCTGAGCAACGCCATTATCTAAGAGGGATGGCATTTCTACGTCTCTGTGAATATTGAATAAAAGACTGGTAAGAATTCTTCTTGTTTATCTACTTCTTGGCTGCCACCATGGGAGGGGTCGGATTCCCTGAAGCCTGACAGGTATGTATAGAAAAGATTTAAAAAGAAAATAAAGATTGAAATGTAAAAATGAATTGAGCACGTTTGAGAAATCCATTTAAAATCCTTGAACGCCCTGTGTAGGGTTGGGTTTTATAGGATGCTCATCTTGGGGCACAATTCCCTCTCTGCCAGTGGCCTCATCTGTAAGTGAAGAAAACTCACCTTGGTAGACAAGTGCAGCTACCAAGAGATGGAAAAGGAGATGAACCATAACACAGTCATCCTTTTGACATTTGCACCTCTCTGAGTTTGGCTAGTAAAGCGTACAGAGGTGCACATAGTAAGATGCGCATGTACCAGTAAGTGCATTGTAGTAATGCATTGCATTAGACAAAATAGATTTGCAATGATTTTCATACTAGGCAAAATTGCACACATCTATATTAGCTGACCTTGCCAACAAAGGTCTGTATAGTAAAAGCTATGGTTTTCCCAGTAGTGATGTATGGAACTGAGAGCTGGACCATAAAGAAGGCTGATCGCCGAAGAATTGATGCTTTTGAATTATGGTGCTGGAGGAGACTCTTGAGAGTCCCATCGACTGCAAGAAGATCCAACCTTTCCATTCTTAAGGAAATCAGCCCTGAGTGCTCACTGGAAGGACAGATCGTGAAGCTGAGGCTCCAATACTTTGGCCACCTCATGAGAAGAGAGGACTCCCTGGAAAAGACCCTGATGTTGGGAAAGATGGAGGGCACAAGGAGAAGGTGATGACAGAGGACAAGATGGTGGGACAGTGTTCTCGAAGCTACCAGCATGAGTTTGACCAAACTGCGGGAGGCAGTGGAAGACAGGAGTGCCTGGCGTGCTCTGGTCCATGGGGTCATGAAGAGTTGGACATGACTAAACAACGAAACAACAACAACAACAAACCCTTTTAAAATGTGACTATTGGGTTGTTGTTTTTATTCTGATTATATATGCTGTGATCTTTTCTCTGAACCGCCCTGAGACCTCCAGGTATAGGGCAGTATATAAATTTCAATAAATAATAAGAATAATAAATTAAGATTGGGAAACAGAGAGAAACTGAAAGTGACACATTTGCCATCCCTAGTGGCACAGACATAAAGGAATGCCTGCTGGTTCATAGTTGTAACCAACAGGAAATCCGGGGGGGGGGGGACGGGGACTCTAGCACACTCTTTGTATTGTTTCCTGAATTTATAGTGCTGCAATCAGAAACCAGGAGCAGGGGAAAGCTGCTGGGTAGAAGGATATAACCACTCTGTGCTTGCCTGGCATTAAAAGACACCGTCATAATCAAATAGTAATCTCCTTTGACTTACTCAGAAGCAACCAGAGAATTCAGGAGCGTGTGAAAGAGAGAGATGCCAGGCTGCCTTGATTCAGAGCAGGAAGCAGTTATCAATTAAAAGAGGCAGGAGGAAAACTCTTAGATGGTAACTGCACATCATGCAATGCTAACTATCCAGAATTTCAAGCAGTTGGTGTTCCGGACCAAGTGTTCTCAAGCCTGTAGGGTCAAAATAATTTAATATGCAATAATATCCACCACCCAGGAATGCACTGAAGGAAACTCTGAGATTAAGCATTTTTCTGTTACCACCTGTGACAGGATTAACCTATTGGAGAAAGGTATTTACAGATGTTTGTAACTGGCATTCAACCATCTAATTTGAAATGTGTCTTTAATACCGGTTTTTAAACTTCTCCCAAAGAGGCCCCAGCACAAAACAGCACTTACATACTTTTGGGATCAACAGGACAGTTTGTTGTGAAACAATTAAGCCTCGCTGATTTTCATTTTTTTAAAATAATTTTTATTAAAGATTTCTAAGTTTACAAAACTACCTGCATTGTCTCTTTTTTCCAAGTTGTGTTTTCTACAGATCAGTTTCATTTGCTGTAGGACATTAGTGTTGCATGCAGTACAGTGGTACCTCTGGTTAAGAACTTGATTCGTTCAGGAGGTCCGTTCTTAATCTGAAACCATTCTTAATCTGAGGTACCACTTTAGCTAATGGGACCTCCCGCTGCCACCGCCGCACGATTTCTGTTCTCATCCTGGGGCAAAGTTCTTAACCCGAGGTACTACTTCTGGGTTAGTGGAATCTGTAACCAAAGTGTTTGTAACCCGAGGTACCACTGTATTAGGTTCAATACTAAGATTCTTTGAAAATAGGGTACCATTGACCCCCCCTCTTTGATGCCATGTGATAAGCCAATGGTAGAAGAGGACCAGGAAAAATCCAAAAAGGAGAACCGACCCCCAAAGGTCTGGTCTGATCATCATAAACAAGAAACCCCAAAATTAAAATGGAAAAGCATACCCTTACATGATTTGTGATGCCCTGTGAGCAAGCTGGTGCCTCCCACCACTCCTCTTCAGCCAGCCAGTCCCCAGCAGATCTATAGATCTATAGGGCATTATCTTCTGCTGAAGGTCTGCTGGTTGAGTGGCTATAGCATTCAGCTGCTAGTACAAATGCAAACCAGACAAATCTCCCGCATCCCTAATTCGCAACAATCCTATAGACTTGGCAAGACTATTCTGAAAGCAAGTTGCCTGAAACCTGTGACTTTAGCTGTTGTCAAAATCCAGAGACGGCTGCCCACCGTGTAAGTTGTATTCCACCAAGCAAGCCAGTTCCTGCAAAAACTGCCTTTAGAAAGAGAGATGATCGCAAAGCAAACACACAGCATCAAGATCCCAGGAATGTCAAACAACAAGTGGTGCTACCTGACCTCTCTTCAGAAATTGTTACCTTGGGAGATCTAACTGGAGCACCAGGTGAGTGCACAGGGGTCATTTGACCGGCAGTCAAAACTCAGCCACCTCCCAAAGGGGCAGCATGAGAACCTCTTCCCTTGGAATAGCTGCACAGGTGATATGGAATCAGCAAGCACACCAGGCCTGCAGCTGGAAACGCAAGGGAGGTAATGATGGAACCAGAGACCATAGCAACATCCAATACCAAACTTAAAGCAGAATTAATAGATGTACATATTGTACAAAACATTAAGTCCACTTACCTTAATTGGTCAGGCCAATGGCAGCTACAGGGGTTCTCCAGGGGGTGATACCAACCAGCCAATAAGCATTGCTTTGGTCTGCCCCCCGGGGGAATAAATTGAGGCCAGCCCAGCACTGCTCCTCCTTTCATGGTAGACCTGACAGTAGACATTATCGGCTGCCATATTTGGGCTGGGCAGGAATTTTTCCACTTGGCAAATTGTCACCGCCCACTTGGTTTTCGCCTATCTCATAGCAATTATCACAACTTTGTGAGGTTCAGGGCTCAGCAAACTTTTTCAGCAGGAGGCCAGTCCACTGTCCATCACACCTTGTGGGGGGCGGGGCGGACTATATTTTGGAGGGGGAAATGAACGAATTCCTATGCCCCACAAATAACCAAGAGATGCATTTAAAATAAAAGGACACATTCTACTCACGTAAAAACATGCTGTTCCCAGACCGTCCATGGGCCAGATTTAGAAGGCAATTAGGCTGGATCCAGACCCTGGGCCTTAGTTTGTCTACCCATGGATTAGGCATTGAGGTTGAAACCACGTCAAAGTGCGAGTAGATAAATAGGTACCACTCTGGCAGGAAGGTAAACAGTGTTTCCGTGCGCTGCTCTGGTTCGCCAGAAGTGGCTTAGTCATGCTGGCCACATGACCCGGAAGCTGTACTCCCTCAGCCGATAAAGCGAGATGAGCGCCGCAACCCCAGAGTCGGCCATGGCTGGACCTAATGGTCAGGGGTCCCTTTACTTCTTTAAGCCTTAGTCTTAGCTGGAAGGGAGATTGTAACCTCTGCCTGTCCCTCCTTGGTTAAGGGTATCCCTTTGAAGTGATCCATGAGGAGTTGCCCAGACAGGGGCTAGGGCCATAGAACTCCTCCAGGAAGGACCCTTCGAAGGGCACCCCTATTTGATGCAAAGCATAGGACCTCTTCCCCCCCAATGGTGTGATATACTCCCAGCAGACGGGCTGGAATTAAATAAATGGCTTCACCCAATGCCTATGCCAAAACCTCACATCTGTAGTCAATAAAGTTGTGGCCTCTTTGAACCCAAAAACTCTAAATGCTGCTGTCTGGTCCAATTATTTCATTACAAAGGGAGCGTCTAGGTCATGGAGTCTTGGCACAAAACAACCACTATATTAGACTTTAATATGTTGGACTATTTGAAGGGGAAAGAGGGTTTCAAATAGAATCTCAGACTGAAATGTGGAGAACTGAACTCAAGATTGGAAAGGTGGGAAATGGAGAGAAACCAAATTTGACAGATTTGCTCATCCCTACTCTGATGCAAGAATAATTTGACTCGGCTTGGGTGGGGGCTGAGCTGTCTTCAGCTCCATAGAGTTGGTGTCTATGGACACTTGCATTTGTCCTTAAGAAACTTGATTCTGGCTGTGATTGTGACTGGGGAGGAAAGGAAGAACGCCACTCCCCTCTGTGTGTGTCTCATTCTGCGGTCCCCAGGAAACTTGCTCCCCACGGCATCTTTAAGATTCCCATGTAGTCTGGCCCTGTGGTCAGTCAGTCAAAGATTTATTGTTAAGCCAGTTAAATTATTACCCAACCACATCATCATTACAAGTAAATAAAAAGGAAGATTAAGTGAAATGTACACCTGCAGTCAAAATAAACATGGTTCATGTGAACACTCGGCTGATGTTTTCAGTGAGCTGCCCCACTGCAAACCAGTTCAGACCTCATCACCGCCTTTGTGAAGTTGAGGCCGTTCTTATTTGCTGTTTTCTCCCATTATCTATTGCTTTACAATTACAGCAGACCTTATCTGCTGTTTTCTTGTCGCCTATTCAGCCAGTTTGCAGAGATCCTTCTGGAGCGTTTAAAACAGTCTGCTTAGCTTTCATCGTAATACATAATTTGATGACCTCCACAATCTTGGCTACTTCACCCATTTGCCAATATTTAAGAAAATGGTGGACATTCTTACTAGAGAAGCTTGCCCCCATTGATTACATTTAGATAGATTATATGATTGTTGTTGGATCAGGGCTGCCTCAAGGCATTTTGCTGCCAGAGATGGAGCAACAAGTTGCACCCCTGCCAGCAGGCCAAGATATACAAACTCCCCAAGCTTCCCTTCTCAGTTATGGGCACAATGAAAAGCATTGCTATTGGTCTGATAGAAGCTCTACAAATCTTTAAGCAGGGGTGTTATGCAGACCATCCATTTGCTTTTTCCTACTTCAGACTTTTTAAAAAAGAAGATTAAATTAGAGAGCAGTTTTAGAATATATGCCTTTTTCTTCTGCTGGAACCTATGTTGCTGCTTTATATTTAATTGCCCTGTGCTTTTTTTAAAAATGGCATTGCATTGCTACTATCTAAATTGTTTTTTCTCCTTATTGGCCTGTGTTTTTTATTATATGAAAAAAACAAAAACCTGCCATGTGGGATTTGTGCCTTAAAAAGGCTGCCTGGATATAAGCTTATAAATAAAGGAAGGAAGGAAGGAAGGAAGATCATCCTATTCCTGAGTCCCTAATGACTGGGCAAATGAAAGAGTGGATTGCTGGGAGACAACATTAACTTGGCTGTCCTGATGTTTGCAAGAAGGATGCCTGCTCATTGTTCCG
This sequence comes from Podarcis bocagei, assembly GCF_964188305.1. Classification (NCBI taxonomy): domain Eukaryota; kingdom Metazoa; phylum Chordata; class Lepidosauria; order Squamata; family Lacertidae; genus Podarcis; species Podarcis bocagei. The sequence goes on along the minus strand of NC_138143.1, from coordinate 34,059,318 downwards.
GCACGTGAGAAAATAGAAATATTTATTTTATGTTTACATGGGTAGAGTGTGTGCTTGTATCTTTCCAGTTTTAATCCAGGGTTGGGAACGTGTGGCTTGGGTTTGGTAAATGCTGTCCTCTCTCCCCCATCTCTGCAGGTGACCAGGGTTGCCTGTACAGTGGTACCTCTGGATGCGAATGGGATCCATTCCGGAGCCCCGTTCACATCCTGAAGCGAACGCAACCTGCGTCTGCGCATGCACGGTTGTGATTTGCCGTTTCCGCGCATGCGCATGACATCATTTTGAGCATTTGCGCATGCGCGAGTGGCAAAACCCGGAAGTAACGCGCTCTGTCACTTCCGGGTCGCCGCAGAGCGTAACCTGAAAACGCTCAACCTGAAGCACATTTAACCGGAGGTATGACTATACATCACAAGATGTGTCATTCAATCAATCAATCATTTTATTTGTATGTCGCCTTTCCAAAGTGAAAACTATGCTCAAGGCGGCTTACAACGTATGAAAAAAACACATAACTACAAACATAAAAGCAGTTATAAATAATAAACAAAACTTCAAAAAGCACACAACCAAACTGAACAATTTCATTGCTAATTAGTGGCTGGTTTGATTGCCACCATTTTCCTTCTGCTTTCAGATCACTGCTGGGTGCCTCTGACACAAGTGCCCCTACTTGACCCTGCTTATGAGAACTGACAAGATCACAGCTCTAAGGTGGTTTTGTTTCTGGAAAATGCAGCCCTGCAAAATGCCACTATTCTGGTCCTGTGTGACAAAGAGGGGGACTGCTGCCCTCTTGTGGAGCACGCCGGGTATTTGTCATTTTCTCCTAATCAAAACAACAAGGCTTTAAAAAGCAAGAGGTGGTTCTTTTTAACTCAACACACTAGCGTCCAGCTTGGCTCGGATTATGTCTTTATTTCTCCCTGAAATAAATACCTATTTTGGTCTTCCTTTTTTGTAATAGTATTTTAATTATTTTTGCCGTATAGAAAGCTGTTTACTCAACAATTGTATTCCAATTCAACAACAACTAGTGACTTCCTGCTCAGCAAACATCGATGTTCATAAATCAAATTACATACAATTGCAGGTTATGGTTCCTCCTTATCTAATATCATCTTTAAAATGTTTCTTAATATATTCTGCTATTTTCTTACACTTTGGACCCCACTGTGATCTTCATGTATGGGAAGCAACTTTTTATACGGACTAGAAAGGGTTTTCAGTTTTCTTTAAAAGATTCCAAATTTGGATCTTTTATCAATGTTGTCAAGTTTGCCATCTTGGTCTTCCTGATATAGCAAAGTTAACAAACTTACACTACCATAATCTGCGTGCAAATTGTTTGCTGATCTTGCAAGACTCATTTGGAGACATAAACATAGGACTAGGAACACAGGAAGTTGCTTTATACCATCAGACAATTGGTCCATCTGTCTCAGTATTGACTATTTCTTGTTGTTGTTTAGCCGTGTCCGACTCTTCGTGACCCCATGGACCAGAGCACGCCAGGCACTCCTGTCTTCCACTGCCTCCCGCAGTTTGGTCAAACTCATGTTTGTAGCTTCGAGAACACTGTCCAACCATCTCGTCCTCTGTCATCCCCTTCTCCTTGTGCCCTCCATCTTTCCCAACATCAGGGAGTTTTCTCTTCTCATGCGGTGGCCAAAGTATTGGAGCCTCAGCTTCACAATCTGTCCTTCCAGTGAGCACTCAGGGCTGATTTCCTTAAGAATGGAGAGGTTGGATCTTCTTGCAGTCCATGGGACTCTCAAGAGTCTCCTCCAGCACCATAATTCAAAAGCATCAATTTGTCGGCGATCAGAGTAACTCAGAGTAAGATCAGAATAACTCAGAGAACCTATGAGCTATGCCATGCAGGGCCACCCAAGATGGACAGGTCATAGTGGAGAGTTTTGACCAAACGTGATCCACCTTGAGCAGGAACTGGCAAGCCACTCCAGTATCCCTGCCAAGAAAACTCCATGGACAAAGACAACAGGCAAGATCAATAGGCTTTATTAACTTCTCCCTCCCTGCTTTCTTTCTGCTGCTGAATACTTGGGGTTTGAATGTGCTTACTTTTGAAAACCCATCAACGTTTCATTTTGATGACTTTTTTGCTGCTGTTGTAGTTGTCTACAAGGTGTGACCAGAAGGTTCGGTGAATGGTCACAGAAATCGGACAGCGAGAAATAATCCAAAATACAATCGGCATCGGAAACCCACAAAATGCTCACAATTGTGTACGGAGGTGAAGCTGCAACTCGAAAGACAGTGTATGAGTGGTTTAAGCGTTTCCGTGAAGGGCGGCAAACCATCAAAGAGGACCCTCAGTCTGGCATTCCGCCAATGAGCAGAACGGTGGCAAATGTCGACAGAGTTTGTGAGTTACTGATGCGGGATCGGCGTTTGTCCATCCGAATGATGGCGGAAGAATTGCATATTCCGCATGAAATCGTTACTGAGGTTACTGAGTTGTCCCATCCTCCATATTCTCCCCATCTGGCCCCACCGGATTTCTTTCTTTTTCGAAAACTGAAATCTGCACTGAAAGGGCACATATTTTCCAACATTTCACACGTCCAAGCTGCTGTGACGAGGGAACTGAAAGCAGTGTGGATAGAGGACTTCTCCAGAGGTTACCAACAGTTCTACGAATATTGTCAATGGTGCATTATATCAGAGGGGGCCTGTAAGGCATGTGTGTTCAAATATTTCTTGCTGTCTGATTTCTGTGACCATTCACCGAACTTTCCAGTCATACCTTGTATTTATAGTTCACTGAGACTGCACATTCTGTGTTTTGTTGACAGTACCCCCGCCCAGCGCAGCTAGGGTGATCAAACGCATAGAAGGGACACAGGTCTTTGAGAAAAGCTGTGTCTCTTTTATGCGAGGGTTAAACATAGCCGTCAACCGTCCCTTATTTGGCGGGAACCTCCCTTATCCCAGCGCCGTGTCCTGCTGCTGCCCCTTATTGATGATGTCCCTTAGATTTCCCTGGTTTCAAAGGAAGCAGCTCCTCTCCCTCCCTCCCTGCTGGCCAGGGAGAAGAGAGGCTCCAACTGTGTTGCTTGGCTGCCCGGCCCGCCCCCCCCCCCGGCTTCCTCTCCGGCCTCGGCCCCCAGGAACCCCTCCCCGCCAGGACTGAGGAGCCTTGAGAGGAGAGTGAGGGCAACCATAGAGAAAGCAGTTCTGAGAGAGGAGGCGGAGGCGCGGGCAGGTGTTCCAAGGTCTAACCATAGAGGGGGAAAGCGGAGGAAGGACCGCAAGCGCTTCCCCCATAGATTTATAGTGGTAGATGGTCTGATCTGCGGGTCTACTTCGGGCGCTATTCCCCCCCCCCTTCATCCTGCCCCGCCTGATGGAACTGAGAGCTGCAGATGGAGCACGATAGAAAAGATACAGAACTGCAGCAGCATCTTCGTAGCTTGGGCTTCGTTTTGCACGAAAAGTGGTTGCTGATTGTAGTTATTTAATTGCAGTGTTTCATCAGCTGGTGTCTTGAGCAGCAACCTCTGGAAACGAAGGGCTAAAAACCGGCACTGCTCTCCCAAATTATCTGGTCCCTTTTAACTTCGTATTTCAGCTGGTTGACTAAAATCCCTTATTTTGGCTGCTGATCCCTTATTTTCGAGGCTGCTTGTCCCTTATTTTCAAATCTGTAAGTTGACAGCTATGGGGTTAAAGGGAGAGGAGACCTATAGAGCCTAAACCTCGAACGAACGAACTGTACAGAAATAGGTGGACAAGGTCACATCAGACGCTCACCAGGGCCTATGGCTGGAACAGTGCCTAGCAGAGAAATAATAGGGGGTAGTTGTTTCCATTTGAGCATCCTCAGATGACCCAAAGGCATTTTCCACACTAAACCCTTTGGTGTCACTGAGTTTATCCTGAGGCACATGGTCAGCAACTCCACAGCCAGCCCACCTTGCCCCACCTAGTCAGCAGAACCAATGGCTGGCATGCAGAGTTATCACCCAATTCTGCTGAAAGCTGTGCTTCTCAGATGTTTTGAACTTGGAACACACGCACACCTCTCTCAGAACTTACCCTGGGGCCCCAAGCCAGCGTCAGTAATGTGTTGCATAGGTAAACATGTAGGGATGCTTGCATCAGCTGGCTACATACAGACTGCTCAACTATGCAAGGAACTGTGGACTAGAGCAACAGTCCAGCACTGGCAAATGGGGAGGAATGGAGCAAGATCTCTCTCTCTCTCTCTCTCTCTCACACACACACACACACCACAAAACAATGCATACTGACACATTGTACAAAGAAAACTGCAGCCCTTTTTAAAAAATATCAAATTGTGAGTCAGTGAGGTCCTAGTGTTGATCAACGAAGTTCATCTGCTGAACAGCCCCGCTCTTGGCTAACGCAAGGGTAAATGAAGGCACCCCATGCCTCAGGACCTTATCCCAACCTGAAATTTCATACAGTCTCTTCTCCACGTTCCCCTTAAGTCTAAAATGCAGCCGTCAGATCAGTGGCTGGGGGTTCCTTTTAAATCTCATATAAACCCCTGTTTTAAAACAGCTGCACTGGTTGCCAATTGGTTTCCGGGCCTAATTCAAGGTGCTCATTTTTTTCAGCAGCTGTTCTTCTGTCTTCCGCCATCCCTTCCCTTCAAAGGCAGGTGTCTGTAGCTGCTTTTGGTTTTTTTAAAAAAATGGGTAAAGTTTGCCTGCTTGCTTGCTTATTAAATTTAGATACCTCCCTTCATCAAAATATTTCAGGGTGGTGCGCAGAATAAAATACAAGCTAAAACAAAAGTAAATAATTTCTAAACCGAAACATCAAAATAAAAACTCCCCTTTCCACAGACAGATTTTAAAAGGCTGCAGGATATGAATCAGGCAAAGGCCTGGTTGAAGAGGAATGTTTTCGTCTGGTGCCTAAAATATATATATAATGAAGATTAGGGAGGTCATGTTTGCTGCTTTACAGAGAGCAGCAGTTCCATGCCCTCCAACGTTTCTCTGATGAAAATAGGGGTGTCCCATTCCATAATGATAATTTTATTACTGGGTTGCCCCAGCATTCTGGGCAGCTTCCAACATACACTTGTACCTTGGATCCCAAACGCCTTGGTACCTGGACGTTTTGGCTCCTGCATGCCGCAAACCTGGAAGTGATTGATCCGGTTTGCGAACATTCTTTTGGAACCCGAACATCCGGTGGGATTTCCCCGGGAGCTTCCTGCAGCCAATCCGAAGCCGCAATTTGGTTTCCGAATGTTTTGGAAGTCAAATGGACTTCCAGAATGGATTCCATTTGACTTCCAAGGTATGACTGTATATAAAAACTTGTCTTCAGACGGCTCTGGGGTCAGATGGTCACTGGCGGAGTAAGGGGGTGCGGTGGGTGCGGTCCGCCCCAGGTGTCATCCCTGAGGTGGGGTGATATCGCCCCGCTGCCCCCCTGGGACGCTCGCCACAGGTGGCTGGCCTCCCCTGGGTGCATAGCATGTGCACTTCTCCATGTGCCGGAGCAGGTAGTTCCACCTCTGGCCAGTGGTGCTTGGAGAACTGGGTGTTCAGCCAGACACGCCAAGCGCCGGAGCTGCTTTTTTCCTTTTCCTTTTGAGTCTCCTCTGTAACATGAGCACAGCAGCTTGATGGAACAGGTTGCCGCTTGCGCATGCAATTTTTGCGCACGCTCAGTTTTGCAGCGAAGCCCCACCGCGCAGCCCTTTTCCTCCCAGGTGCGTTTGATGGATTTGTCAGCCAGACACCTCCGGGGAGGAAATCCCGTGTGACCTCTTTGGCACTCGGAACCTGCCTTCCGTTGTTTCTGCCTTAGGTCACATTCTCACGCCGCCAGCGAACTCGCCTCGCTCGACAGGAGGCACAGCACGGTCCCCACCCTGGGGAGGAGGTTTTGCTTTCCATCGCAGGATGGTACGGACAGAAGTTGCAGCTATGGCAGCTTGTAGCAACTCTGGTCGAGGTGCATGTGTGAACAGCATATAAGCAAAGTGGAGTGGTGGGGGCTCTCCAAAGTAACCTGTGGGAGGGGGAGGCACCGAGAAGAGCTTTTTAATCAAGTTTTTTAGGGGGCGATCGTGAGATATGTGCGGTTCTGTTATTTCCTGGTGTCTGCCTTACGTCGTCCCTCCCTTCTAAAGCAAAGAATGGTGTTACGTAATGGGGAGATTCCTGAAGGTAGAAGAAGGAGACTTGCGGGGACTCAGGAAAGCAAAATGCCAAGCCCTGAATCGCTCCACGGGGCGGAGGGCAGACCCCCGGGGTGTTATCGCTGAGGGGGGTGAAACTCGGTGCACCACGCGCCCACGACTCCCGAGCCATCGTTGGGGGGATGGCAAAAAAAAATTCCACACCGGTTACCACATGACCTTGCTATGCGTCTGCAGATAGTTCAAAAGTTGTCAGAGGATAGCCTTCTTGATTGAACAAGTCCTTTATTTGGTGGACTGTTTGGTCCAATTCCTGTTTAAAGAGAAAGAACCATAAGGAGAGCAGAGGCCTTGAAGTTGCCCATCGACGGTCATCACCTGAACCACAGCGCCTGGCCGGAGCCTTCCACCTTATTTTGAGACGAACTGAATTTCCATTAAAATTATAGTAACCATTTCTTCATTTCCACATGTACATATAAGCTAGCCTATGCAACTTTTGTTGCATAGTTCTGTGTCCTCTTTCATCTTCTTTCCTCGATGTACATTTCCTCCCATATTTCTTTTTCTTTTCGGCCATCTTAAGCTTCTGTGTTAACATGGCGGCAAGATCTGAGGCCAACAAGGCCAAGAACTGGCTGACCTCTGATTTCCCAGCTAAACTTCACCTTTTTTTGGATTCTGTCATCACCGTTGGAATGAAGCAGCAGCAAAATAACCCGTCTAGATTATGTTGTTTCCTGGAGCAAGACTCTCAGGCAAATGATCTCAGCACAAAACCAAACAGAGGCATTGTTGTGTAGAGTGAGGGATAAAATTCTAGAAAGGCTAGATCAGATTAGATAGGGCCAATGGGCCTTAACATTCCTAAGAACACAATGGTCAGGGGAGTCACATTGGGCAATAGGCTTAGCAATGCATAGAAATCATATTTATTGCACGTTGTGATACAGCAGTGTAACTCTTAGCCTAGGCGTGGGTAGGCAACCTAAGGCCCAGGGGCCGGATCCGGCCCAATCGCCTTCTAAATCCAGCCTGTGGACAGTCCAGGAATCAGCGTGTTTTTGCATGAGTAGAATGTGTCCTTTTATTTAAAATGCATCTCTGGTTATTTGTGGGGTATAGGAATTCATTATTTTTTTCAAAATATAGTCCGGCCCCCCACAAGGTCTGAGGGACAGTGGACCGGCCCCCTGCTGAAAAAGTTTGCTGACCCCTGGACTAGAGGGTATTTAGAAGAAATATTACGTTTGAAAAATGGAGCGTATTTTGTACACTTTTGCCTGTTCAATATATATTAACGACCACACAACAGCCGAGGAGAGAGGTCTCAGGTGTGATTTCTTGTTAGTTTCATACATTAGTGCCAAGTATTCAGGGCCATTATAACCATCTCAATGTTAATCTGAGGCCAGAAGAAATTGAAGACCGCATGGATGGTCAAGCTGCATATTAAAATTTGAATCAGCTAGCAGTAAAAGCCAATTCGGATGTAGAAACAACGAAAGGGGGTTGGGGGTGAGGGCCAGGACTAGAACAAAACAGAAAAGGTACAGTAGAACAAATAAATCATACTGACAGGCCAATTGTGTGTATGTGTGTAAGTGAAAGAGAGCGAGTGAGAATGAATCGGGCTTCTAATGAAAATGTGGAAGTCCATTATTATTATTATTATTATTATTAGCCCACTCATCTGACTGGGTTGCCCCAGCCACTCTGGGAGGCTTCCAACACACATAAAAACATAATAAAACATTAAACGTTTAAAAACTTCCCTCTACAGCGCTGCCTTCAGGTGTTTTCTAAAGGTTGTATAGTTACTTATCCCCTTGGCTCGGGGGTTGCATAACTCCAGAAATCCCACAGAACAAACAAGGGGCATTCTACGGGGAGGTTTTCATCTGGAACTTGCCAGAACTCAGTTAAGGCACCTCTCAGGTGGGCGCCATTGCCATTATGAAAGAACAAGGGCAGAATCCCAGCACTTTTTGGGGGGGGGGGCGGGGAGGAATAGCACTGCTTACAGGCCAGATCCTCCAGCCCTGAAGTGAATTCATCTGGTTCTTGGAGGTTCTGTCAATTATAATCAATGTGTTGTAAAGCCTTGGCTTGTGATTTCCCTAATAGGGAAGAGCTGAACACTAGGAAACAGAGATAGTCTACTCTATGCTTCAGTGTTACAGCTCTTGTGTGGATTTTGTGCACGTATCTGTGCGCTCCAGAACCCCTTACTGCCCGTAGACTCCAACCTAACTTGCAGATTACTTGATTACTCTTAGCCCCCCAACGGTTTTATGCAGATTAGAGTTTTTGCTGAGGACATACAAGGCGGTAATCTCTGGCATTAAATAAGGGAAACTTGGCAACTAAACTGCGACTCAAACCTCCTCCAAGAAGAGCATTAATGTTGCAATGGCCTGGAGGGAGCGAAGCTCTCTGCTCGAGACAAGGAATAGTCAGCCTGTTTGGCAAGGCTTAGAATGCACAGGTCAGGTATTAAAAATAGATTCTGGCAGTACAGTGTGTGTAACACCTTGATAATAGTAATAAGCAAGACGCAGAAATGTGAGGGACTGCCTGCCTCAGGAAGAATGACCGCAGAGACCTCGCAGTGTACTCAGTGACATGAGAACGGCCGCAGTGCTGCGGGGCAGCACCTGTCACCACTCCCAGTTATCTGTGCTGTACTTTTTTCCAGAACGTTGTGGTAAGTTTGGTGGCAATTGCAGAAAACAGCCGAATCGCTACAAATCATTACATTTTCAGCAGCAGCCCATGTCTGTGTACCCTTCCCTACCCCAGGCCACTCCTGCATACACGCCAACATTTCTCCTATGAAAACAGGGGTGTACTATCTAATAATAATAATAATAATAATAATAATAATAATAATAATAATTTTATACCCCACCCATCTAACTGGGTTGCCCCAGCCACTAAGGTTGCACGCTTGATCCATTTGGGTAGAAAGTAGACATCTCCAAAACCATCTCAACAAACAGGCTCCCCTTTAAAATAAAAATAAAAAGCCCACCTGTACCCTACTCTGTGCATTTCCAAGCATCTGGTGAACACTAACCTTTCCATTTACAGATTTTCATTCGGTTGCAATATTTATTCTAACAAATTGTTCTGAAATGCTGCCATTTTAAACTATCAAGCTGTTTTCACGCTGCTGTTCTCTACTGTCTTGGATACAATCAGTCGAAAGGCAATTTATAAAGGTTAAAAGCAAATACATTTTTCGAGTGTGTTAAAGAGACTGACAGAGATTGTATCTGTTTTGGCAGCTCATTTCGCAGCCTCGGGGCAACTCACTGAAGGTTCCTCTGCTTCGGCTATTCTAATTTCTTTCGCTGGGGGAATTCTAAGCATGTCCGCACTATCATCCATCCTGACAATACACAACTTCTGCTTTTTCTGACTGACAACAGTTCCTTGCTGAGGCCTGGGTTTGTACATTCAGCTGCGACAGCATGATGTGGAGGAATGATACGAAAGCCACATGGAAGCCCACTCAAAAAGCAGGGGAAGATCATGTGAACAGTACCCGATTGGGTATTTGCACTGGGGACTCGAATCAAATAATACCTGCATTGTGGATTGGAGCCCACCTGCTCCTCCGCCATCCCAGTTTTACAAAGGAACCAGGTGCTGCTACCTCTGGCTTGCCCTGTTCATCAGAACATTCCTTTCCTGGATTTAGGGAGGCTCTTAAACCTGTCCTGTAAACCTGTAGTCACAGATGAAGTTTACAGAGATACGGGTGGTGCTGTGGTCTAAACCATTGAGCCTCTTGGGCTTGCTGATTAGAAGGTCGGCGGCTCGAATCCCCATGACGGGGTGAGCTCTCGTTGCTCTGTCCCAGCTCCTGCCAACCTAGCAGTTCGAAAGCACACCAGTACAAGTAGATAAATAGGTACTGCTGCAGCGGGAAGGTAAATGGTGTTTCCGTACGCTCTGGTTTCCGTCATGGTGTCCCGTTGCGCCAGAAGTGGTTTAGCCAGCTCCCTCGGCCTGAAAGCGAGATGAGTGCCACAACCCCATAGTCGCCTTTGACTGGACTCAACCATCCAGGGCTCCTTTTCCTTTATCTTTAGTCACAGAATAGCTTTGCCTGTGATTTTTCTACGATCTCTTTTGTCCCAGCGCTGAGTTGCAAGGGGTTGGACTAGATGATTTAATCCCTTCCAACTCTGCAATTCTCTGCCTGCCCTTCCTTTGTCCTCCATGCCCTTCTCTGCCCAAGTCCTGCCCTGCAAGTGGAAAAGGTCTTTCCTTGGCCTCTTTGCGAGGAGCCAAGTCTTGGGCACCGATTAGCATGCAGGCCGATTAGGATCTTTCATTCCAATTTGCTTCTTCCCTTCACTGGCTCCTTCTTGCCTGGGGGTCTTCACGCCCACTCTTGGGAATGAGCTTACACCCAAGGAGCTCGATGGGGACAGTGTTTTGATGCGGAGGGCGATAACCTCTTCTGTGCTCCGCTGGACCGGAGAACTGCGTTAGGCGACAGGCTCATGTGACTGCTTGTTTGCCCTGGCGGGGGGAGCATTAACCCATCTGCCTCATCTGCAAACACCTCATTTTTGATATTAAGAGGGGAAAAGCTGGCCCTGAAATCTGGAGCAGAAGTTCTAGAAGCCAAACAGGGTTGCTTGCAAAGTGGCCACCTTCAAATGAAAACTAGGCTCCTATGCCTTTTATTGCTGAACAGAAGAGGGAAGGGCAGCATGGGCAGGTTGTTTTGGAGCAGGCATAGGCAAACTCCAGCCCTCCAGATGTTTGGGACTACAATTCCCATCATCGCTGACTACTGGTCCTGTTAGCTAGGGATGATGGGAATTGTAGTCCCAAACATCTGGAGGGCCGGAGTTTGCCTATGCCTGTTTTGGAGGCATGAGACCAATTCCAGTGGAATTGGAGAGCCAGTGTGGTGTAGTGGTTAAGAGCAGTGGACTCATAATCTGGTGAACCGGGTTTGATTCCCCGCTCCTCCACATGCAGCTGCTGGGTGACCTTGGGCTAGTCACACTTCTTTGAAGTCTCTCAGCCCCACTCACCTCACAGAGTGTTTGTTGTGGGGGAGGAAGGGAAAGGAGAATGTTAGCCGCTTTGAGACTCCTTCGGGTAGTGATAAAGTGGGATATCAAATCCAAACTCTTCCTCACCTTGCTAAAATTCGTCTCCGTTTTCTCTCCTTGGCTATTAAAGGTACAAGAATCCCGTCCTCCTTTGCAGCTGATAAGCCTATAACCAATAGTGGTGCTCTCCATCCTTTGGACTATAAGTCCCATTAGCTCCAGCCAGCATGGCCAAAGGTCTAGGATAATGGGAACTGTAATCAGCAACATCTATGTCGGATACTCTCCTGGCCTATGTGTTCCTTGATATCTGGATAGCCAGATAATGATTTGCAGATCACCCAAATAGTCTCTTTCTGATATTTATGTCTCTCAGAGTCCCCCTGAATCAACCTAGGTGATGTCTGCCTGATGTCTTTTGGGGAAGCTAGAAAACCAAACTGCAAAAACCCTGTGGATTTTTAGAAATATGGGGTTGAATTAGGAATTGGAAACAAAATATTCCTGTTAACTGAGCCGCATTTTAGCCAACCAATACAATTTCTCCCTCCCCTAGAGCACTGAGCAACCTACCCCACAAGTCCTTGCTGGTCAAGGTTATCCTTGCTTGTCCTCCATTTTAAGATACCCTCATTTCATAATTTTTTCCCTATTGAAAGGAAGTTAAGAGTTTTTTGGAATACGGACTTGTGCCAACTGGCTCCATATCATAGTGGCCGAGGTGCCTTCACCATCTCCCCAATAAAATATTTGAGGGGGCTGCCTCCCCAAAAGTTGATAGGTATTCCCATTCAAACAGTGTGTGAGCACTGTATCTTGTGATCGATTATGCAGGATTGGGTTTACCTCCCCCCCCCCCCGCAAGGAATGGAAGGAATGGAAGGAACCAATAGGTGGTGGGAGGGATGCTCAGAATTACCCTGCCCTTTCCAATGTGGCTCCTGTTTACAGGAGTTGTATGAGAAGCCTCCAGAGATCGGCAGCTGTCAGTCAGAGACCTGGTGTCATGTCAACCAAGTAAAATGCTAATATGCTTGAAACTGCAAGGTTAATGTTACCACAACTGAAGGAAGAAGGCTTGCATTTTTAAGAAGCTATGAGTATTGACTTTTGGGAATTCCCATGTGTCAAAAAAAAAAAAAAAGGTTATTTATGTATGCTTTTGAATTCTGGTGCTGGAGGAGACTCTTGAGAGTCCCATGGACTGCAAGAAGATCAAACCTATCCATTCTGAAGGAAATCAGCCCTGAGTGCTCACTGGAAGGACAGATCCTGAAGCTGAGGCTCCAAGACTGTGGCCACCTCCTGAGAAGAGAAGTCTCCCTGGAAAAGACCCTGATGTTGGGAAAGATGGAGGGCACAAGGAGAAGGGGACGACAGAGGACGAGATGGTTGGACAGTGTTCTCGAAGCTACCAGCATGAGTTTGACCAAAGTGCGGGAGGCAGTGGAAGACAGGAGTGCCTGGTGTGCTCTGGTCCATGGGGTCATGAAGAGTCGGACACGACTAATCGACTAAACAACTACTGTGGCCTGTGTTTTGTTAGCCCAAAAATGGAAAACAAGTGAGGTCCCAACTAAAGAAGAATGGCAACTTAAACTGATGGAATATGTGCAGCTTGCAGACTTAACATATAGAAGAAGAGAACAAGAAGAACCATGGAAAGAGAAGAAGCGAAGTCACTGATATTTTAAGCTTTTTTAAAATGAACATTCTAAAATGTAAAACAGAAAAAATAATATATGTTTTTACAAAAAAGAAAGTATTGACTCTTGGAGAAGCTTCCCACCCAGTTTGTGGTCTTGAGGGTTTTTCAACTAATTTTGTCCAAGTGTACCTTGCAGCTCCTGTCTATTGGTTGTCTAGCTCAGTATTGTCTAGTCTATACTGGTTCACAGTGGACTGTCTGCGTTTCAGGCAGGGGACTTCCCCAGCCCTAACTGAGGTGGCTGATGGATTGAACCCTGGCCTTCTACATGCAAAGCAGATGCTCTCCCTCTGAGCTATGGGTCTTCCTAGGCTACAGGCTTAGTAGAGGACCTAGGCTAGATCATGCAAGATCTTTTTCAGTCTGGGATGTCACGAAAAAATAAAGATAATGCTCTGCAACAAGGCATCACAGAGGAGGTGCCTGTCAGACGTAAATAAAAAGCAGTACTGTATTGATTCACTTGCTGATAGTCTCCTTTCCCAGGACTAACATATCTACTATGTTAGAGCACCATCTGGAGGCTATCTTAGTGAATAAGTGTTCGTCTTTCAAAGTCCCAATGGGTACCATCCAACTAGATGCTTTCCTCCACAAGTCCCATGGAAATGAACAGCTGCCACCACCACCTCCCCAGATTCTTTTATTTTGAGAGATGGCAATACTACAGGGGACAACCCTGCCTCCTAGTTGTGGGGATATTTACTAGAGGGATGATCTTCCTGACATGAGAAGTAGAATGATTACATCAAGTTTTCTATGAGATTTCAGGAGCTGCATCAACAGGATGTGTGCCGTTGTTCAGCTATAGTTCCATGTTTCTGAAAATTTAATAAGAACACAGACCCTCCAAGTGTCCCTATTTTCCAGGGACAGTCCTGGATTTACAGAAGCTGTCCCAGTTCCTGATTTGATCCTGGAATGCCCCCCTTTCCCCAGGACATCTCTGTTTTCATCAGTGAAATGTTGGAGGGTATGGAGTTAAGCGACCCCCAAACCAAGGAGATAAGTATCTATACAACCTTTAGACATCTGAAGGCAGCCCTGTATAGGGATGTTTTTTAATGTTTAATATCTGTTGGAAGCCGCCCAGAGTGGCTGGAGCAACCCAATCAGATGGACAGGCTATTAATAATAATATTAATATCAATTGAATAGGGTGCCCCTATTTTCATTGGAGAAATGTTGGATCGCTTCCTGTTGGATTGATATCTACATATAATAAACATCAGCCAGTTGTCTTCCTGGCCCAAACCTCAGCCCCATTCTTTGTTCTGAGATTTTCTCTGTTCAAAGACAACTGCGTTTTCATTATTTGTTGTCCCCTTCCCTTTGTGATCCTGCTCACTGGAGGCATGCAGAAGAAGTGTGTGAGCTCGTATTATGTCACAAAGGTCTGGTGATGTCATGAGCCCTGTTCAGGAGTGAGAAACCTGACACAGTGCTTCATTAACTCAAGGGGGTCCATGAGGAGGGGTGTCTCCTGTCCTTTCAAATGGTAGAGGTGGAGAAAGGGTGATCTGGTCCCAATGGTGTCCCTGGAGGGTACCATCGGCCTGTTGGCTGTGCTCTTCACAACCCACTTCCTTGTTTACTCTGATGGCTTCATCAGCCAAGCTGTCCTCCAAGCAACCATGGACAAGAGACAGGGAGGAGGTAAGTAATATGACAGAGCCACAGGGCATAGCAACCTGAGAAATCAGTGGTGTCAGGAACGGAGGCAAAACAGACAGAAGGTGGTGACATAGCAGTAGGAAGATGGCAACAGTGAGAGTGAAAACCTGTGCCTAAAAAACCCACACCACGAATGTGGAATGTCCCCCTCCCCCCACCAGCTGTCTTCATATATTGATAGGTAAAGGACCCCTGGACAGTTAAGTCCAGTCAAAGGCGACTGTGGGGTTTCGGCACTCATCTTGCTTTCAGGCTGAAGGAGCCAGCGCTTGTCCACAGACAGCTTTCAGGGTCATGTGCTTCTGGTGCAACGGGACACCGTGACAAAAGCCAGAGCGCACAGAAACGCTGTTTACCTTCCTGCCACAGTGGTACCTATTTATCTACTTGCACTGGCGTGCTTTCAAACTGCTAGGTTATCAGGAGCTGGGACTGAGCAACGGGGGCTCACCTTGTTGCAGGGATTCAAACCGCCGACCTTCTGATCGGCAAGCCCAAGAGACTCAGTGGTTTAGACCACAGCTCCACCCACCCTCTGCAATAGCTTTCCCTGGGCTGAACGCGGAAGCAGGATGTGCTGGTAAATGGGCAGAAAGAGTTGCCTATTAAAAAATCATTTGAAACATTTCATAGAAAGTTTCATCTCACAGTGGATGGTGTGGCACTTATAGAACAGCTACTGCTGTTCCAAAATATTCAGCAACATTTGGATAAATTTGGATAGGCAAGTGGCCCCACTGGCTCCATACCCTTAAAGCAGGGTCATATCCCTTTAAACAGTCGTGAATTCCCCCAAAGAATCCTGGAACCCCAGTTTGTTAAGTGTGCTGAGTTGCTAGGAGACCCCTATTTGATTCACAATCCCTCCTCCCAGGGAACTCTGCCCTGGGAATAAAATTGGGATGAAGGGATTTTCTCAGGATCTTGGAGGGTGTGTGTGCTGTGTCCTGTTGGTGTAGTGATGGTGGCACTCACCCTTCTTCTGATAGGAAATGCTCTGTGGGGGGACGGCAAAAAACGGGGGGTCTCAGTGGGTCAGTTGCAGGGGAGTGAGAAATGTCCCTATTTTCATCTGAGGAATGTTGGAGGGTATGTGAGTCACAAGTTGTGCAGGCTTGTTTACCGGGCAGAAGGTTTCAAAAGCCAGGATCTATCTACAAGAACCCCAGGTTTGTCCAGAAATCCTCAAGGAGATTGATTGTGGCAGTCATGCTTTTGTTAAAGACAGATCGCTCACCCGTTACCTAGAAATGGAGAGCCATTGTGAAGTGTGAACTCTGTGCCCCAGAATTTCTCCTGTGCCCCAGGATTTCGTGAGATGCATTCAGTGGTTCCTCAGTAACTGGCAATTGCTAGAATGCATAGAAAACTAAATAGGCATGCCCAGCAGAAGTTGGGTGCGGTGCACTGTCCATAAAATAAATTTGTTCACAGCTGTTTGCAAGGGGGCAAAGATTGTCTGGAGAGGTGTCAATGTGGTGGGGAAGAGGGAGCGCATTCACCTTGTGCATTGAACCATGGGTGCCATCAGCGCACACTGCATTGCTTTCAGATAGGCATGCATACATGTGCATTGACTGCAGCTGGATTGGACAAAAGGCTTTCTGCGCAGTGTAGGAGAGCAATGAAACTGCCAGTACAATGTGGCACAGCAGGGAGAATTATTCCTCCACATCAGCCTCCAGCGGTGAAGCAGCAGCAGTCTGAGAGACACGTCTGCAAATAGCTATATCAAATGCACCAAAAGTAGCATGCATGTGCGTGTGTTGCAAAACATTTCCATTCCTCTTGAAACAACCACTTTCTCAGGAAAACCCGGTTCTCATGAAAACTCAATGCAAATTTGCTAGAGGTAGTGTCAGGATAAACTAAGGGACTCAAATATAACGTTTTAAGGGTGTTTTAAGTGCATGATACAAATGTGACACTAGTTGGCGATGGTGAGCGAATGGGAAATTCAATATATATTTTAGAACATTTCTTTAAAAAGCATTTCCACACCGCTTTTTTAACTATATGTCTAGATTTAGCCTAAGAAGGGAATGTAAACACATTTCATGGGAAGGGGCAGAATGGAGTGTCAGCACACAGAGTGAATGAAAGAGTGAGAATCATAGAAAAGAGATTTTTGATTCCCCCTTTATGTTTAAGGCGGGGGGAAGATGGAAGAAACATTTGTGGCTTCATCAACAGGGGAAGGCATGGAGGTGATCGACATGGCTGAGAGCGAGGACTCCCAACTGCTGGGGAATGCGGCCGTGAAGGACATGTTGCTGGACTTAGCCGTCTCTCTGAACACAGCCAGTGTCATGCTGTTTTTTTTATGCGTGACATAGAGCCCGAAGTCTTAGCAATGGTAATGGATGAAGACAACATGAACATCTACTTGTGCTTCATGATTGCCTTCTGAGAAGCTGCTGTGGCTTCATCGCTCGTGTCCAGGGACTTTTGGGGCTCCACCGGAGAACAGGGGCTTTTGTACCAGCTACACACACCTCCACATTCATGGCCCCCCGAGAACAATAAAACTTCTGACCAAAGCTTGTAGAGTTTGTTCTAAGTGAGAAGTGTGCCTTTTGATCCTCTCCTGGTGACACCTTGTCACAGGCTCTTGGGCTTTGAAAGCTTTCTAGAAAGATCTACCTAATCATGAGGTAAAACGGTTTGATTGCAGGCAAGATACTGCATGATGGAAAATACCTCAGATTTGTTTTTTAAATCTTCCCCCTGCACACAGAAAACCAAACGTCCAAGAGAATTCCAGCATAGCTTCCTCACAGATATCCTAGTTTTCTATGCGCAGAAGGGTTTGATGTTTATTTTTGGAGGAGAAGCTTTCAGTCATGCAATCGCCCACCTGTAATCTGAAGTCGGACACTTCCCATAGTTTCACCACTATGTGTTAAGTTCCGAAGAGAAGATGGTTTGGCTCCAAGTAAGCCTCACCATTTGAAAAGTAGCTTTGCTCCGTCTTTTAAGAATTCAGAAGGCTCCCTCCTGACTGCTGAGTGAAGTTGCCTGGAGAAGCTTGCCTTGAAGTTATACTGAGGAGGCGGGAGATGTCTAATCTCAGCTACTACGGCCATCTCTAGAGGTTCTTAGAGCTAAGTGAGACTACAGTAGAAAACAAAAGGGAGAGGCCTGCTACCAGCCTCTCACATCTCCTTCGCTCTCATTATTAGTTAGAGGTCAGCTCCTCCATCTTTCTTCAGGACATAATTCTCAGAATTCAGGTCAGGGCCAAATTAGATGAGGAGAAACAGCAGCTTCAGAGAGGTGGTTTTTGTTGGCACCATGACGCTTTTAGGGAAGGGCTAAACTGCCTCCCCATGTCTCACAGCCCCCTATCCTGGCCAGTGTGAAAAGCCAAATCACATGAGCAGACTATTTTGAGATAGCTTTTTGCCATCTGCTCCATTCTTGGCACAAATAGGCTCTTCTCTTGAACTGTCTGGGGCCATCCTGGAGCCTTCACCACTACTAGGTTCTGTCCCCCCTTGACTCCACCTGAGTTACCAGACATTATTGTGATTGCATCCCATGAGTTTCAGGCTCCATGCCCAGCAAGTTCCACAGTACAGTTGCAGCCATCTAGCAGTATTGAACACAGGTGTTTGGAGAGCAGATGTTCTTTGGCTGTGGTGCTGAATAAATAATTTGCTCCCTAAAAGAATGCCTTGAAGGCAAATTAGCAACAATTTCATCCCTTTTCCCAGAATGAACATGAGTTGGCAATGCAATAGCATCCATATGAAATACACATGAAGACTATTTTTTCCCTTTAAGTGAAACTGTGAGCCTTTTGTTTGTTTGAACTACACTTTGATTAAAATTTGCTAGATCTTTAATGCACCAGGCCAAGTGACAACCTGTTGATTAGGCCTTCAGATGATGGAATAAAGACAACACAATTTCACTCCCTTTGACACATACAAAATCTCAAGGCTGTATCTCATATATATATATATATATATATATATATATATATATATGCGCAGGTTTTGGTGTCTTCGGGTGTCTTCCCGTGTAAGAGTTGGGGTGTCTAGGCGACGTTTCGACGAGGTCTCACTCGTCATCTTCAGGCTGGTGCTTTCGGCTTCTTGTTACTGGAACAGAGCAGGATCTCAGTGTTTGAGTTCCTATAAATACTGTTGAGGGGGTGTGGTGTATAGCCTCCAACGTTCTGGGCAGAGAGGAAGTTCCCAGGTTAGTGTGCCTTTTCTTCTTTTGTTCATTAATTACTTGAGGGATATCTTGAGAGATTTCTTGAGTGATATTCTGAGTACCATTTAGGAGGGTCATTAGGTGTGGATTAGTTGCTAAAGCTTTCGTGTCTTGACCTCTTGAGCTTGTGAAGAGTTTTTCTGAGAAGATGGCTGTACTGCACTTAGTTGTGCTCTGGCTTGGCTTCGTGTATAGGGGCGAGCTGTGGTTTTGTGCCCTGTGCCAGCCAGATCTGTGTAGGGATTGCAGGGGGGTGCAGCATCCGGAGGTGCCACTATGGTTTGGCTACTGGATGGTGTCTGTAATTTATCTGTGGAGATGGTCTGGGTTTGGGTCTGGTGTGGTTGATTGGAGATGGCGTTCTGTGTGCCTCTGGTTCTGGTGTCGGTTTTTGTGGGGAGGGCTAATTTCCAGATGTCTGGCAGGCGGGACGTGTCGTCACGCTTGTTCATGTTGTGAGGGTGTTTCTCTATCTCGATGGCTTCCATGATTATTCTCTTGTGGTGATGTTCCATGTTAAAGAGCAATTTGGAATCTGCAAAATTAATTTCGTGTCCTGTTTCTTTCATGTGTTGGTAAAGAGAGGAAGTTTTTTCTTCTTTTTTGACGGCATTCTTGTGTTCTGCGATACGTGCATTTATTCGTCTGTTTGTTTGTCCAATGTACGTGGCTGGGCAGACTTTGCAGGGTATTTCATAGACCCCTTGGTTTTCTAACTGGATTTTATCTATGGGGTTTCTGAGGATATTGGCTATTTTTTGGTTGGTGCAAAAGGCTGTTTTGATATTGTGTTTATGGAGGATTTTGCTAATTTTATCTGTAGTGCCCTTGATATAAGGAAGGAGGGCCATGCCATTGTTTTCTTCTGTGTCTTGGTTTTTGGGGGGTGTTTCTTTTTGGATTAGTTTCGTAACCCTGTTTTGCTGGTATCCGTTGGCGATTAACACATTTGAGAGATTCTGTAACTCAGTTGTCAAGTGGTCTTTGTCAGCCAGGCGTTTGGTTCTGGAGATGAGAGTCTTGGCTACGGAGTTTATTTGTGCAGGGTGGTGGTGTGATTGTGCATGTAAGTAGCGGTTGGTGTGTGTTTTTTTCCGGTAGATAGTGTGTCCTAGGGAGCCATCAGGTTTTTTGTAGATTAGGACGTCAAGGAAGGGAAGTTGGTTGTTGGCTTCTATTTCCATAGTGAATTGTATTTTGGGGTGTAGGCTGTTGAGATGTGTGAGGAAGCTATCTAGTTTTTCTTTCCCGTGTGGCCAAATTACAAAGGTGTCGTCAACATATCTGAGCCAAAGTTTGGGTTTGTGTTCTGACTTGTCTAAAGCATTGGTTTCAAAGTGTTCCATGTACAGATTTGCGATGACCGGTGAGAGGGGTGATCCCATAGGTGCTCCTTCTATCTGTTTGTATCTTTGTCCATTGTGGATGAAGTATGTGTTGGTTAGGCAGTGGTTGGTCAGGTCCAGGATGTGTTCGGGGGGATTGTATTTGTTTTGAATGGCTGTCAAGGCTTCATTAATGGGCACTTGTGTGAAGAGAGATACAACATCGAAGCTCACAAGTAGGTCATCGGGATGTAGGTTTTGCTTCTTTATTGTTTCTATGAACTGGAAGGAGTTTGTAACGTGTGAAGCGATAGATTCTGCATAGGGCTGAAGTTGCTTAGCGAGAAATTTAGCGAGATTTTGTAGAGGTGAGCCTATGGAGCTGACTATTGGTCTGAGTGGTGTTCCTTCTTTGTGTATCTTGGGGAGACCGTAGAGTTTGGGGCATCTGGATGATTTTTCTCTGGGGATGATTCTTAGCTGGATTTCTTCACTGATAGGAGAGGCTTTTATTTTGGATTTGGTGGTTTTTTCCAGATAGGTGGTGGGATCTGTTTTTATAGGTTGGTAGGTAGGGTCTTGGAGTAGATTTGATAGTTTTGCTTGGTAGTCCGATGTGTTCATCACAACAGTGGCATTACCTTTGTCTGCTGGGAGAATGATTATGTTGTTGTCTTTCCTCAGGTTGGTGAGTGCTTTCTGTTCTTCTTTGTGTAAATTGCTTCTGGGTGGTTTGCTGGAGCAGAGGATGTTGGTGACTTCAAGTCTGATTTTATTGGCTTCATCTGGGTTGATTTTGGTTAGGCTAGCTTCGACTCCGCATATGATGTTTTCCGTGGGGCTGGCACAGGGCACAAAACCACAGCTCGCCCCTATACACGAAGCCAAACCAGAGCACAACTAAGTGCAGTACAGCCATCTTCTCAGAAAAACTCTTCACAAGCTCAAGAGGTCAAGACACGAAAGCTTTAGCAACTAATCCACACCTAATGACCCTCCTAAATGGTACTCAGAATATCACTCAAGAAATCTCTCAAGATATCCCTCAAGTAATTAATGAACAAAAGAAGAAAAGGCACACTAACCTGGGAACTTCCTCTCTGCCCAGAACGTTGGAGGCTATACACCACACCCCCTCAACAGTATTTATAGGAACTCAAACACTGAGATCCTGCTCTGTTCCAGTAACAAGAAGCCGAAAGCACCAGCCTGAAGATGACGAGTGAGACCTCGTCGAAACGTCGCCTAGACACCCCAACTCTTACACGGGAAGACACCCGAAGACACCAAAACCTGCATTCCTGTACCCGTGAAAATCTACGAAAGCAAATATATATATACAAGAACACAATGCCGTCAAAAAAGAAGAAAAAACTTCCTCTCTTTACCAACACATGAAAGAAACAGGACACGAAATTAATTTTGCAGATTCCAAATTGCTCTTTAACATGGAACATCACCACAAGAGAATAATCATGGAAGCCATCGAGATAGAGAAACACCCTCACAACATGAACAAGCGTGACGACACGTCCCGCCTGCCAGACATCTGGAAATTAGCCCTCCCCACAAAAACCGACACCAGAACCAGAGGCACACAGAACGCCATCTCCAATCAACCACACCAGACCCAAACCCAGACCCTCTCCACAGATAAATTACAGACACCATCCAGTAGCCAAACCATAGTGGCACCTCCGGATGCTGCACCCCCCTGCAATCCCTACACAGATCTGGCTGGCACAGGGCACAAAACCACAGCTCGCCCCTATACACGAAGCCAAGCCAGAGCACAACTAAGTGCAGTACAGCCATCTTCTCAGAAAAACTCTTTACAAGGTCAAGAGGTCAAGACACGAAAGCTTTAGCAACTAATCCACACCTAATGACCCTCCTAAGTGGTACTCAGAATATCACTCAAGTAATCACTCAAGATATCCCTCAAGTAATTAATGAACAAAAGAAGAAAAGGCACATTAACCTAGGAACTTCCTCTCTGCCCAGAACGTTGGAGGCTATACACCACACCCCCTCAACAGTATTTATAGGAACTCAAACACTGAGATCCTGCTCTGTTCTAGTAACAAGAAGCCGAAAGCACCAGCCTGAAGATGACGAGTGAGACCTCGTCGAAACGTCGCCTAGACACCCCAACTCTTACACGGGAAGACACCCGAAGACACCAAAACCTACATTCCTGTACCCGTGAAAATCTACGAAAGCATATATATATATATATATATATGTTGTTGTTGTTGTTGTTGTTGTTGTTGTTCAGTCGTTTAGTCGTGTCCGACTCTTTGTGACCCCATGGACCAGAGCACGCCAGGCACCTCTGTCCTCCACTACCTCCTGCAGTTTGGTCAAACTCATGCTGGTAACCTCAAAAACACTATCCAACCATCTCGTCCTCTGTCGTCCCCTTCTCCTTGTGCCCTCCATCTTTCCCAGCATCAGTGTCTTCTCCAGGGAGTCTTCTCTTCTCATGAGGTGGCCAAAGTACTGGAGCCTCAGCTTCAGGATCTGTCCTTCCAGTGAGCACTCAGGGCTGATTTCCTTAAGAATGGATGCGTTTGATCTTCTTGCAGTCCATGGGACTCTCAAGAGTCTCCTCCAGCACCAGAATTCAAAAGCATCAATTCTTCGGCGATCAGCCTTCTTTATGGTCCAGCTCTCACTTCCATACATCACTACTGGGAAAACCATGGCTTTAACTATACGGACCTTTGTTGGCAAGGTGACGTCTCTACTTCTCAAGATGCTGTCTAGGCCTGTCATTGGATGGACAAAGACAACAGGCATATATATATATATATATATATATATATATATATATATATATAGTGTAAAATAAAAACACATTTAGGAAACAATGTACATTCATCTAGGTTCAAGTCAAACATCACACCAAACCTTAACTTTTCATGGTTTTAGTGCGATGTCTAAATTGACAGATGATAATTTATTAACAGTCAGCAAACCAGAGTTAGAAACCATGGTTTGAAGTGGGTTTGGAAACCATGGTGTTCCCTAACTATAGTTTAGCACAGTCTAAATTCACAAAACCATAGCTGTCAGGGCTGCCACTCAGTCCCAGCTCACATAGGACCACGTTAGCCAGCGTTCAGGTTAAGAGAGTCTTTATTGGATTACAGGTTCCATTTCCAAACTGCAATGCGCAGCCCTACTTCTTCTAGGTCAGACCGGCGAAGACCCGTCTGAGTCTCCGCCTCTAGCACACCAGCTTAATACCCTAGCCTTGCTCCACCTCCTGCGCCTTTCCTTCCGTCTCTGGGTCCTTCTGCCCCCCGGGGTCTCTTCTTTCCTACTCTCTTCTGACGCGGACCCCCTGACCCTTCCGCCTCCTTGCGGCGGGCTTTGGGACCTGGCTCACTCTCTGGGCTGCTTACTGCGCCAGCTTCCGCTACATTTGAACTTGGCGCGCGCGCCCAACTCTCAACCTTCCTCTTGATCGTTTCGTCGCTCCCCGAGGTGGGCGTGACTACTCCTGACTCATGCCCTCCCTCCTTCTGAAAGCCTCCGGAACCCGATATCTGGTCCCCTTTCTCCCCGCTGCTCCCGGCTGGGTACGTGGGTCCCGATCTCCAACTGCTGCTCTCTGATTCCTCTCTGGACCCTTCTTCCTGGGGTGTCCCCCTGCTTTCCCCCCTTGCTCTGACCGCTGGCGCTCCCTTCTGGGAATCCTCGGACTCACTGGATAAGCTCGGCGATCTCGGTTCGTCATCCCCACTCATCTTTCCTTCGTATTCCTCCCCCTCGCTCTCTGTCTCCTCCCTTCTCTGCGTCTCTGCTCCTGAACCCCTGACAATAGCTATCACCATTTTTTGGTCACTACACCATGGAGGTGGAGGAAGACATATGAAGCTGAGGGGACAAAAGCAAATAAGCAACTTTAAACTATGGCTTGCCTTTGGGGATTTAGAAGATCAAACCATGGCAGGCCTAGTTCTCAATGAAGTGGTCAACTTGTGTGTTGAGTGTACGACTTCAGACTTCGATGATGGAATACTCTTTAATATAGAATAATACCGGAATTTATGAAACTAGCGTGTAAAGGAGAAGGCAATATGTTCTGGTTTTCTATAGGGAAATAAATTTTTGTATGGAGAATAAGCAGTCACATGATGCTTCAGAATAAGCAGTCACATGATGCTTCAGAATGCTTGCATTCTGAAGTAGTACAGACACAGATTTACCACCTTAATGAGAGGGGTAGACAGTCTGTCACAGCAAAAACAACAAGTCATGTGGCACCAAGAACTAGGTCATGGTTTGTGTCTAAACTACGGTTAGCTATGTTTGACATGAATTGAATCTTAGTGTCTCATTGTTCCATGTGGTTATAGTCAGGGCTTTTTTTTTTAGCCAGAACTTGGCAGAACTCAGTTCCAGCACCTCTCAGGTGGACGCCATAGCCATTATAAGAGAACAAAGGAAGCGTTCACGGTTCTGACACTTCTTTTTCTAGAAAAATAGCACGGGTTATACTATTCAGAAAGTCTCTCACTGTTCTTTTCATCTTTGATTGGAAAAGAGCCACTAAACACAGTCACCAGAGACTTGTCAACTGATCTTCAGTTCCTCAGTTCCAAATCATCCCTAAGGCGTTTAGGGTATTATTATTTTTTTAAGAAGTAGCAAATTTCTGCAACACAGTATCTTCTCTGTATTCCCTTCCTTCTTGATGGAAGGATGGAATCTTCTTCCACCTTGACCCCTTGGATGGACGTAGTGGAGGAAGAAGGGGCATTGCACATGGAAGGAATGGAGTAAGTGGCTGCTGTGCACATCGCTGACACCACTAAATCTGTCTCCATCTTTTTGCACCAACAGTCCCACATGCTCTTCAGCATCTTCTTCTTTTTACCAGATGTGGCACTTCACAGCTGGATTCACTGGTGATTTACTCGGACAGTGGAAGTGCCTGGAGAAATCTTCGCTGTTGCTTAGGGACCCAAGGACACGGAGTGGCGGGGGGCTGTGGGGATCTCTGTGCAAGAAGCTTTGCAGTCCTTCAGGGCTCTGGTGCCCACACATTGCCTGCAGAGAAGACAGGGGTGTGAATAATTGACCTCTGGTTAACAAGTGAGTCATTTCTCCTCCATGTTTATGTCACATTTCCACTCAGCTTTCGTTGTGGGAAAGAAAGTTTGGGGGCAGCGGAACCACACATATTCTAGAACAAATTGGCTTGTGGAATTTCCATGTAACGTAAAGTAGGACCTTTAGGTCCTGATAGCTGCACGAGTTAAGGTCTTCTTTTACATTACATGGAAAGTCTAGCCTTGAGAGAAGCACCCAAATAATTGTCAACTCTTTGGGGTGGTATTATAGCAATTGTCCATGTTCGTTTTAGTTATCTGCTCCACCATGGTCTCTTGTCAAAGAAACAAGTCTTGCAGGTTTTCGTCAGGCTTCAAACATCACTCAAAAAGATGTTAAGCCAGCTCTGAGCAGCAAAACCTACACTGGTGGAAAACACCCATGTATAAATGTTGTTAAGTCCAGTGGCTTGTATGGGTCCAAATTAGACAAACTTTTTTCTGTCGAGGACCATATTTTTTCCAAGGGTAATCTGTGGGGAGCTTCATACAAGTGGTGGAAACAGTGAGAGTTGACAGTGGGCAGACAAAAGGTTTTCTGTATTACATTAACTAATCTGGAATAAAGATTACCCTGCTTCAGTTTTCACAATGACTACCTCAGATTAGAATTCCCAGTCCCATGCAGATTTACTCAGAAGTAAACCCCACTACATTTGATGCAGTGACTCTCAAATAAGTAAAGAGATGAAAAGCAAGTGAAATTGATTCCTTTCTGACTTTAGTGTGCTGTACTATTTAAAAAAAAATATTTTTATCATATGATATACTGCCTCTTCTAATTGTTCTCAAACTACATCGGAAGCAAAGACAGCTTTAAAAGCCCAGGAGAAATGAAGAGCGACTGCTGTTGCCCTACAAAAAAATAGTTTTGTACTCGCTTCCAAAAAGAATGGAGGCAGTGTGTAAGGATGTGAGAGCTGAGATGGGACTGATGTAGCTAAAAGCCAGCCAGAGCAAAAAACAGAGGAAAAAGAAAAGGTAGCAAAGGGTACATTACATGGGCAAAGCTGATGAAGAAGAGCTGGTGGTGTGAGACCTCAGGCCAAGGTAACTTCACTTCTCTGTGTTTTTCCAACCAGTTCTTATATGCCTGTGGGCAAAAGGGGAGAAAAGAAATCTCGATTACAAATCTCAAAATACATTTCCCTATTTCAAGCATGACTTTCCAACAGCATCCTCTGAATGGGAAACCTGCTTTGCACTAGGACACCCAGGGAACTTCAGTGGTTACTGAGAAATGCACTAAGAAACTCTGCAGGGTTTTGCTCCTGCCTCTTCTTTCCTCGATCCTTCTGGCTGTCTTCCTCCCCTACCTGTTGCAGCAGGAGGGACTTTTGTGGAGGGAACACCTGCCATGAAAAGAAAGGCACCGGATCTTCTGAGTTGCACTCTGCTCTTCCCTGGTCTGGCTGGAAGATGCCCAGTAGGAAATGGAAGATCTGAGGTCCCAGAATCATTGCAGAACCCCTTGTTATGACCTCTCATTCCCCAAGGGAGAGAGTGCCCATTGGCAGAGTGAGAAATAGCCCTCTGTTTGCTAAGTCTTACAAGTTTATTCTCCATTTCTCCTCTGCGCCATCCCTTTTGCACGGTTCTGTTGATTACATCTGCATATAAGCTTGCCCAGTGCAATCAATCTTCGTTTTGTATCATCATCATTACTGTATGTATTGCATGTATGTACAGTGGTACCTCAGGTTACATACACTTCAGGTTACATACACTTCAGGTTACAGACTCCACTGACCCAGAAATAGTGCTTCAGGTTAAGAACTTTGCTTCAGGATGAGAACAGAAATCATGCTCCGGCGGCGTGGCGGCAGCAGGAGGCCCCATTAGCTAAAGTGGTGCTTCAGGTTAAGAACAGTTTCAGGTTAAGAACAGACCTCCGGAACGAATTAAGTACTTAACCTGTGGTACCACTGTACAGTGGTACCTCTGGTTGCGAACAGGATCCGTTCCAGAGGCCCGTTCGCAACCTGAAAAGCCTGCAACCTGAAGCGCCATTTCTGCGCAGGTGCAGGCGCGATTTGGTGCTTGTGCGCATGCGCAAAGCACAATTTAGCACTTCTACACATGCACGAGCGGCGAAACCCAGAAGTAACCCTTTCCAGTACTTCTGGGTAACCGTGGGACGCAACCTGAAAAAACGTAACATGAGGTATGACTGTACAGGCAGCAGTTTGACTTCACCCCTGGAGGCATACTCCATTGTCTCTCAAGACAGGCGGATACCAACAACAGCAATGTACTGTCTTAGACCACACAGTCTTAAGGCAATTTACACCACAGAACAGAAAAAGATCTAAAAACAAAGACTAAAAATGATCATGCATAAATTCAAAATTACAAAGAAGTTGGTATTTTACATGGAGTTTTCACTCCAAGAGAGCATTATACCCAAACCACTGAACACATGTACTTGGGTGAAATTGTGTCTCCGCATGAAAATCTCCCCCACCCAGTTTTTCTTAAGCTGAAGGGGAAACATCTAGCAGAAATGCTAATGGACAACATCATTGAGAGCAGGCACTAACACGCTTAAGATGATAAATTATGATCCATGAAAGCATGGGGACACAAAAAAACCCTACTCACTGTGGGGTAAACAATTAAGAAAGGTAAGTTCAAATGGATTTAGCAATAAGATATAAAAGAAGAAACGAGGCAGACCATAGTGGGGTGATGTGAAGAAGACCAGCTAAGAGACAGTGGCAACAAGGATATGTGGAAAGAGAAAACAGCATGGTGGCTGCAAGTGAGGACTGAGGAGTACCTGCAAGCTCTGATGATTATCAGATTTTGGTACCTGGTAAGCCATGGCAAGTCCCCCAGTATCAGCTGCATTCTCCAGGAGGGTGAAAGAGCCATTGATGCTGTGGCCCTTCAAGGAGTAGCTCTCGTACTGTTTCACAAGACAGTCTATACGTTGTGCCAGTGTTTTCATATCACAGGCAAGACAGTTCTCGGGTAACACTGTGAACCGAAAGGAAATCCAGGATGGTTAAATCCCAAGTGGTGATCACCAGCAATGCGTTCCTTGGGAATCGTTCATTAGGCTAGAGTTCACATAATGAGTCCATGATTTCCATTAATTCCTATGGGGAAATTATTAATGCGTACCTGACCATGGAATTTTGCCCTCCAGAAGCCAAAATAAACCAGCAAAGCCCAGAAAAAATGCTCTCTGATTTGTTTGATCGCTCCCCCTCCCTCCGTTCCTCAGTCAACCAGCATGTGGAGTGTGTGCAGCAAACTTCGGGTACTAACTTCTCATGTTTGGATTAAGTGTTTTTTTTCATAGTGAATGTTGGTAAAGCAAGACCCACATGTATAAGCTCTGTACTCTACAGTCCCTAAAAAAAAAGGGGGGGCGACTGTATCATCTATGTGGTTACAAACAAGTCAAGGCCAGACTTCGTTTCTCCTTGGGCCTCTACAAATATAGAGTCTACGCAAACCATTTACCATTCAGAGCTCAGTTATTATGACATCATCAAAAATGGAAGATGCCGGGGGGGGGATCTCATTCATCCTATTTTTGTTCCTCCATTTAATTGAGGTGGTTGTGAGTACCAAAATAGGGCAGCTTTAAATGTGCCTGAGGATGGGTTAAGGATTCGGACATGAGCTGGATTGCTTCTACCTAGACACCGAGGTCCAGCGCCGAGGGCCTTCTGGCAGTTCCCTCAGTGCAAGAAGCCAAGTTACAGGGAACCAGGCAGAAGGCCTTCTCAGTAGTGGCACCCGCCCTGTGGAACACCCTCCCACCAGATGTCAAAGAGAGCAACAACTACCAGACTTTTAGAAGACATCTGAAGGCAGCCCTATTTAGGGAAGCTTTTAATGTTTGATGCATTACTGTATTTTAATATTTTGTTGGAAGCCGCCCCGAGTGGCTGGGGAAGCCCAGCCAGATGGGCAGGGTATAAACAAATTATTATTATTATTATTATTATTATTATTATTATTATTATTATTATTATTGGGTTTCAACTAAAAGGGAGGCAAAGGAGTCAATACAGAACTTGCTGGGTTTTTCAGTAGATTTAAATTCTGTCTTAACTTCAGTTTGCATTTTACACTTTTGGTTAAGAACTGCTCACTGGCTAGCTACCCAATGTACTTAAGCCTCGGCTTCTGCTTCTCCTTTGCAAAGCAGCACTGGGAAGAGGCAACGTGCGATGGCCAGGAGAAAGCTGCTTTTCTCCCTTACCTCTCCTAGTCACATTCCCCGCTGCTAGGGTTCCAGGTCCACATTGGTGAAGAAATAAACATGGCTGGAGCAAAGGAGGCTGTGGGTGGGTGGAAGGGGCAAACAAAACCTGAGGGTGCGTTGCTGGGAGAAGGGTTAAGCACCTCCCTCCTGCCTGTTACTTCTCCAATGAAAATTGCCTCCTTCCAAAGCCACTTTGCAGTTGAGAAATTGGTGCCTTGGGTTTCAGCACACAGAACAGCTGGGCAATAATGAGTTGTTCTGGCACTTAGGGAAGTAAAACCCCACAAGTTCAAATAACGGAAGGTGCAGCAGATTATCTACAATGCCTCCCACTACATACCATAATCGTAGAAGGAGTGCAGCAGTTCGTGTGCCATGAAAAACCCCATGGCTCCAAAGTTCACAGCGCTGAAAAACACACAAGACAAGGGCTTAGTGAAACCTCCATGGCTTGTAATCTAAAGGTTCTCTATGTGGGAAGCCTGCAAAACATCAGCAAAGGGATGTAGCCTTTGTTTCCCTCTCCGTGGACTCCGTATTCTAAGTAAGGTTACAGGGTTTTTGTTCAGATTGTTGAAGATAAGCATGGGAGAGCCATCATGATTTGTGCCCACATTTCTGTCTCACTAGACTTTCTGATCAAACTGCTTTGGCAGGTTTTGGGGGGTTTTCTTACTGCTATGTGCAGCATGGTTCAATGGAAGGGCAGCAGTTCTGCTAGCAGTTCTGCCCCACTTAGTCCTTACCTGGGAAATTCGGTATGGAAGAAAGGGTTGCGGAACATTCCAGCAGGGAAAACGACAGCGTGTCGCCTCAGTGAATAGTATGAATGAACAGACCACGGGGGAACTTCCCAACTGGAATAGAACATTAAAAAAAAGAAGAAAGATGGTGAAGGAAGGAATGACTTGGGCTATGATTTTTATTCCATATCTCGTTCCTCCTGATCTACTCAACGGGCCTCACCTTTGTAGTACAGTGGTACCTTGGGTTACATACGCTTCAGGTTACAGACTCCGCTAACCCAGAAATAGTGCTTCAGGTTAAGAACTTTGCTTCAGGATAGGAACAGAAATCGTGCTCTGGCGGCACAGCAGCAGCAGGAGGCCCCATTAGCTAAAGTGGTGCTTCAGAACAGTTTCAGGTTAAGAATGGACCTCCGGAACGAATTAAGTACTTAACCCGAGGTACCACTGTAACACTGTAGTACAGTCATACTTCGGGTTGAATGTGCTTCAGGTTGAGCGCATTCGAGTTGCGCTCCGCGGCAACCCGGAAGTAATGGAGCGCATTACTTCTGGGTTTCGCCGCTCACGCATGCGCAGATGCTCAAAATGACGTCACACGAATGCGCAGAAGCACCAAAACGCAACCCACGCATGCACAGATGCACTGCCACGTCTTACATTGCGTTCAGGATGCGAACAGGGCTCCTGAACAGATCCTGTTCACATTCCGAGGTACCACTGTACTGGTTCCAAAAGAGATGCACTCATTACATTATAGCCAAAACACGAAGGGATGAGTTGCAATTGTGAATGAGCTATCACGGGAGCTTTTATATCACTGGAAATTATCTCATATGCGACAATTTTTCATTGAAGTCCTCTCTCATCTTCCCCTTCCTGCCACCAAGTGTTAAGTCATTAAGTATATCTGATTCAGGGATGTTTCTAAAACGAGCCCTATCTGAACGACTTTGCTGCTTTTGGAAGTTCCAAATTATTTGATCTTGCACTACTGAGTTAGCAATCTGCTGGACTTTCTTCAGATCACAGAGCATGAACTACGGTTTTGCTGGCTACCGCACATGTACATTGCTTCGATTACAGTGTAAAGAAGATCTTGATGCTACCACATATATGTGCTAGTGGATTAGTGCAAAGATGCATAATTAATGCTGTAGCAAATTGTGATGTGCCAGTCCTTGGATTAATTTTTGAAACTCTCTATATTAAAACAAGACACGTAGAATGGGAGTGAATCCACAAAACAGAGAAAGGACTGAATGGAGCAAAGTCACTTCTCCTTGTTATGTATCACTGTCTGTCTTGCATTCACATAATCTCTCCTTCATCGTACAAGGAGAACATACTTATCCTGTAGATGGGGATTGATGAGTCTCAGGGAGAATCTTTTCCTCAGAGACTTCAGGCAGGCAACTACATTATGGAAGAAGTGATCTTCATAAATCTCCAGCTGAAAGAAAAATCAAGCAATAGGATTAGAAGGGGAGACGGAACAAAATTTATTGGCACTCTCAATATACAGACAAAATGTAAAAGTCAGGTGCATTAAAAATGCACTAAGAGTTTATTGACTATATTGTAGACGAGTCATTTTAAAATACGGCAAAATATAAAACTATGGAACGCAATAATAAAATATAATAGTGACTGAAAGACAGGCGGAAGAAGGACAAAACAACCTGATGTGGATTAATAGCACTCCGAGGGCACAATCCCAAACCCTGGTGGGAGCTTACATAGTGGATGAAAACTCTGGTTTGCAGCTCTTGCTGCAGGCTGGTGCAATGAAGAGGCTTGGATTGGGCCCATTTCCACAACTTGCGGGCAGCTGGGCTGACTTTGCATTCAGCAGATCCTTGACTAGCCCACCCCCCTCAACACTCCATTTTCAGAGTATATGCTAGTGGGAATATCACCTGCAGTAGCTTCAATCAAATACAGTGGTACCTCAGGTTACATACGCTTCAGGTTACATACGCTTCAGGTTACAGACTCCGCTAATAGTGCTTCAGGTTAAGAACTTTGCTTCAGGATAAGAACAGAAATCGTGCTCCAGTGGCGCAGCGGCAGCGGGAGGCCCCATTAACTAAAGTGGTGCTTCAGGTTAAGAACGGACCTCCGGAACGAATTAAGTACTTAACCCGAGATACCACTTAGTTTAGATGGGCACAGTCAGGTGTTCCATGGTAGTAGACACACACACACACACACACACACACACACACACACCACTGCCTTGTCCAACGCCCACCCTGCACAGCAAACTGCAAGTTTGGATTGCTTTGTAAACTGACAAACATGTTTCACTCACAAGGCATATATTAATAAGCAGATTAGCTGCTCCACTGTGGAACCTGAGTACGCAGTCTATCAGGCAGGCTTGTCTGAATATGGTTTCATGTTCGTCTGATTTAAGCAAATACTGCGAGAAAATCCTCCAAATCACCAGACTGTTAAGATCTAAGCAAAAAACATGCTCTAGTTGAAGTTTCCAAAAATCCACTGTAAATTCCTGGAGTATCCAGCCACACATGAACAAAATATGCCTACTCCCTGTTTTTCTTGCGCTGGGTGATTTGAAACTTTAACTAGAGGATCTCTTGACATTAGCAGTAGCAGCAGCAACAACATGGCTTCTTTCTTTCCCCCTAATTGTGTTGGCAGTCCGGCCACCATTTTGCACCCCCCTCCCAGTGCCCCAGAGCTAGCATCCTACTGTGTATATGTGGGTGGGAAGGTACGGCAGACGCCGTAAAAAATGGTTGAGGAGTATTTGAGGAAAATGTCAAACTCATCTCTCTTGGGGAGGAGCCAATGAGATAGTAGCCATAGGCTGGATTCAAATGTCACTGGAGAAGCATGAAACAGAGTTCCAGGGCAGTGAAACTGAAACCTTCCTGTACCACGGGAACCATCTTTCAGGAGGCAATACCATGGAACTGCAAGCAATGTTTGATCCACTCACCTCTTGATACTCATTGTCAACTTCATCTGTTTGGAGGATGCTCTCTGGGTAGCCAATCTCCACCTGGAGGCTATAAATCTAAAAATACAAGAAAATTATCAAGAGGACTGATGTTGTTTTGCTTTGAACATCCAGTGGCACCTTTTAAATTATATACATGAATGTCGGGCTTGGGGAATTCTCTCCCTCCCCGGGTGGAAGCAAGAAGCAGGGAGGAAACCAAGATAGTCCTTCCTAATGAGTTTATTCAGTCATCACAGTGGGAGACAAAGAAATCCAGTCATTCCCCATTAACGAACGCCGCATTCTGCACTCTTAACGAATGCTGGGTTCTTGGAGAAGGAGGCATCAGTTTTGCTTTCCAGTGCCTTCCCCTTCTCCTAACACCTCATAACCCTGCTGTTCCCTTGTGTCTGAGATGTGATAATCCTCAGAGCCCTACTGTAATTTGATACTGCTTTCCCCTTCTCTGGAAGCTACAAGAGAAGGGGAGGGCAGTCTCCACCATTCCTCCTCCTCTTCAGTCCAGTCCCTGACAATGAATGTGGAATGTAAACAAATTCTTCCTCCTGAGATTTAGATATGTGACTATTACTCAAGGCCTGCTCCAGAATACACCTCCCGTATCCCTTCACTAAGGTGGATAATGCAAGCTCAGAGGTACGCAGACCTCTGTCAAGGACTGTGGGGCTTGAACCAAAGACCTTAAGAGTCCGTTGCTGGGACTTAGGCTGGTGAGCAATCTAGGGCTATGTAGCTTCAAGCTCAGATACTGAAGAAAAGGAAGTATGTAATATCAGTCCCTGTGACTAGTAGACATCTAGTGAGGACTAGTATAAATACTAGGAGCCTGGTCAGCTCTTGACTTGTCAGTAAATTAACCCTTCTGCCTGCTACATTCATGGATCCATCTGTGGCCCAACCACTGATCTCAAGGACTTTGAGCTGGAGAACACAGTTGTTCTCCAGATTTGGATTCTCATGAAGCCACATACCCACACCTTAGTCCTGATAGCCATCCAGGAACACATACATACTTTCTCCTTGGCCTCTTGGCGGGCCTGACTTCCCATCCACTCCACTTGATCCAGATGGCTGTGGATGGCATCTCGGATCTCAGAGAACATCTGCTCAGCCTGGCCAGAGAAAGTACGGAAATCACACGATTAAGGAAACACATCAGTTGCATTTAGACATAATGCTACACCATAGTTTAGTGTTACATGAACAAACTGTTACAATATGAGAACAATGCAGCTGCAAACAGCCAACTTGAAAACATAACATGATGGGGCTGTCTGTGGGAAACAGTGTTACAGTCAGTTCACAGGGCAATTCACCCGAATTTGCTCAGAGTGTAATATGAGACCTTCCTCTTGCGTATGTACAGGAAGTCTCTGTCTCTTGCTGGAAGGAGTCTGAAGTGATCGGACATGTTTTATGTAGTGCTGCAAAGTCAGAAATAAAGCGATGTAAATAGATATCTGGCTATCTCCTTTCCCTGCTGGGAAGCAAGGAGGGAGGGGGTGTGCATTTTCCCGCGCTGGGAGATGTCGCCTATTGAGACCTATCCTGGGCTCGCGGGGATTGCAGCCAAGGAGGTCATCGGTAAGCAAGCCGGGAGCCTGGGAGAGGAGCCAGTCTCTCCCGAAGAAGGCTTGTTTTCCAACACAAACATCAGGTTCACGAGCTTCCCGTGCAGCTGCGAGGAAAGGACTGGAAGATTTTGCTTCAGTTTTCATGTAACTGCTATTTGTTTTATATATTCCGTAAACTGCCCAGAGTGGCTGGGGAAACCCAGCCAAATGGGTGGGGTATAAATAATAAAAATATTATAATTATAACTATAATTATTTACAGACCTGGACAAATTGTGGTTAATCTTCTGGGGGAGAGGGAAGCTAACTTTAAATCATATTCAATTCACTTTTATTCAGAGCAGACCCAGGGAAATAAATGAACATGACTAACTTAGGGCTCTTAATTCCAATAGGTCTACTCTTAAGTAAAACTAAGTTGACTAGCGCCAAACATTTCTGATCCTGTCTTGTTTCCCTAAGCCATAGTTAACATTAACATCAGTTCAGGGTTCATACATAACAAAAAATGGTGGTTAGTCAAAATGGAAGCAAAAGCTTGATGTTGAACAGGAAGAGGAAATGGGGAGCCATAATTCTGAGGCTCCCCATTGCACATAACCCTAAACTATGGTTCGGCCAAAGGCATTGCTATAGAAATGATGTGTCACTGACATTATTATTATTAATTTAATTTCTATGCTGCTTTATATTTTTTTTGGGGGGGGGCAATCTCAAATCAGTCTACAACCTAAATTAAAATATCAAAACAATCCAGAACAAAGCATTACTGAAGAAAGTCAGATATAAAGTATACATTTAAAGACAATTAACATCCATTCAAACATAATTAACAGGAAACTAAAATATCCTAAACATTTGTTAAAAACCACGACAGAGGAGGTCAGTTGTAGAATGCACATTTAGCAAAAAATCTTAAACCTTTCAAAAGAAAGCATTACTGAGTGAAGTCAAATATAAAAGGAACATTTGAAACAGCATAACTAGCAAAAGAATAAAATGTTCTCATAAGCATAGAACCTATCTACTGCTGTAGGGGAATGAACCCTGTTTTACTGAGCTCGTTAACCTGCCTCATCAATTCAATATCATTCAACATCATACTGTACTATATCAGCCCACATGGCCTGGCCTACCATACAATGTTAAAACCTTCCAGAGCCACCAAAAATGGCAGACCCCACTGTGCACTTCCCTTTGTCCTCATAAAGGTAGCACAGCTGACTCACATCAGGATAACGTTGCTGTGGACAGATATTTTATCTAGACATAGATTTCCTGCATCAGTTCTACAGGAACCACCAGAACAAGCAATAAGAGATGCATGGAGGGATTTGCGAGTGGGCAGAGAAAACCAGGCAGGTTTTCAAAGCCCAGGTGAAACAGCCAGGAGATGGAGAGATTGTAGAAGCTCAGCTAGAAATAAAGAATAGATATGAAGCAGAGGGGGAAGGAGAAGGAAATGCTGTAAAAACAAGACTGGGAGATGTAGATGCTTGGGAGCAGAGTAATCAAGGTGACCCTAAGCCATGGTTGGCATAGAGTTATTGTTGTTGTTGTTGTTGTTTAGTCGTGTCCGACTCTTCGTGACCCCATGGACCAGAGCACACCAGGCTCTTCTGTCTTCCACTGCCTCCCGCAGTTTGGTCAAACTCATGCTGGTAGCTTCAAGAACACTGTCCAACCATCTCGTCCTCTGTCGTCCCCTTCTCCTTGTGCCCTCCATCTTTCCCAACATCAGGGTGTTTTCCAGGGAGTCTTCTCTTCTCATGAGGTGGCCAAAGTATTGGAGCCTCAGCTTCAGGATCTGTCCTTCCAGTGAGCACTCAGGGCTGATTTCCTTAAGAATGGATAGGTTTGATCTTCTTGCAGTCCATGGGACTCTCAAGAGTCTCCTCCAGCACCATAATTCAAAAGCATCAATTCTTCGGCGATCAGCCTTCTTTATGGTCCAGCTTTCACTTCCATACATCACTACTGGATAGTGGATGTGAATTCCTTACTCTCCAGCGGTATTCCCCCTGCCAGAATGTGTTCTCCCCAGACCAGTCAAGAGTCAAGAGCAGCCATTGCACTTAGGTAGGATATTAGTCGAGAAGGGCAGCAGGATAAAGGAAAGCGAATCTAGGTCTGGCATTGTTGAATACCTACGAGATCCTTGGCCTTCTGGGGGAAAATCTCCTGCACAACCATCTTCCCAAGTATAGGGCCAAAGAACATGCTGGTCTCATGTAGGCATTTTCTCCAACGCTCAGCTCTTACCTAAAATGGAAAGAAAGAAAGAAAGAAAGAAAGAAAGAAAGAAAGAAAGAAAGAAAGAAAGAAAGATGAACACATGGCACAATCCACAGGGAAGCTCTCCTGAATAAGTCCAAAGATGAATAAGAGCTACGCAAGAGTCTGCTGCAGCTGTCCATGCGCCCTACAACGCTGACATTAAAATATCTAGCTTGGGAAAATGAGAGCAAATGCTGAACTAAAAATGCCCCCCTTGTATGTATGCGTGTGCGCGTGCGCGCGCGTGTACACACACACACACACACACACACACACACACACACTCCAAGCAGTTTTCCCCTTGCCTTGCCCCTTTCTGAGCAAAAACATGCTCCTTAGTGCTAACTGGAGCAAACATCTATCTGGGGAAACCGAAATTGCTGTTTGCTCCAACTGAGCACTAAAGAGCAGTTTTCCCTGGAGGAAAGCAGTGGGGCAACAGGAAGTGTGGCTAAGCCTTTCGTCCCTTCCTTGAGCGCCAATGCCCCCTAATGCCCAAGTGGAAGTTTCTAAGCGGAACTTCCAGCTCACTGTTAAAACGTGGGAGATAAGGGAACTAAGCTCACCGTTTCTGAGTTTGTTGCCCTACTATTCAACTTGTCTGTCAGTTCCTGATGAGCTTCCTCGAATTGTCTGTCCAGAGCTGGGGACAGATTCCTAACCAGATAGAGTATCATGTAGATCTGTAGTACATCCCTGCAAAAAAATAAAATAAAATAGAACGTGAGCGGTTCACTTCATCACAGGTGCATTTCAAATGTGCAAGAATAAGAAGGCACAGGTATGAGCAGAGCTTTTTTCAGCCAGTGCTCACAGGAGCTCAGCTCCAGCACCTCTCAGGTGGGCGCCATTGCCATTCTAAGAGAACAAGGGAGAAGTTCGTGGTGAGCTCCAGTACCTCTTTTTCCAAAAAAATAGAATTGGGTATGAGGTTTACAGAACCCTAAGAGAATGGGTTTTAAGTTATCCAATAGTACTTCTGGCCCTAACTATTCCCTTACCAAAAAAAATCACTGCACACCACTGTGTAGCACCACACACCAGCTCCTCACCTTTTGTGCCGCCATTCTCCAATTAGTTGCGACATCCCTTTCAAATATTCCATGTCATGCACAGCAACTGGTTGATACATGTTCAGCTGCACCGGGTAGAAAGCAGCCTGGAGGCACAACAGCCAATCAATGGCAGGAGCCTTTTCCTTAAAAGAGTTTCAAACAGAATTAAATGATTTTACAGGGGGAAATAATTACAAAATGCCCAGTAAGCATTGCTTAGTAATGGTTGTTGAAGTGAAAGGCTCATACTGTGGATGAATGAATGAAGAACATACCATGCACTGGAATGGGCAATCAGATCCTATGCCCGTGTTCATGTGAAAGTTCAATAGTGCATACTTCCTTGTAGGGGCAAATGGGAGAGGTAAACGGAAATCTACTCAGAGGAGACCCATGAAGTGCATGGACATGACGAACTTAGGCCCATTAATGGGTCTACTCTACTGTAAGTAGAATTTAGTTGGATGAAACCCATAAAATAGAAAGCACCCACCCAACCCTCGCAACCAGAACATGAAAATCTTATTGGGAAGTGTCTCAGTAAGATGCTGTAGGTCTATAACTTATGCCAGGGTTAGCCTCCAAGGATTGTGCCTAAAGCCAAAATCACATATAGTCAAAACCCACTGGGTTCAATGGCAGGCAGGATTGCCAAAGTCATTTTTTTTCCAGAACCCTGCCCACTTCCCTCCCACCCCCATTTTTATATTTTTATTTATATTTATATTATGCTGTATGCATAAAGCTGAATGCACACAAGTTAAATGCACGTAAGTCGCAGGCTTACTGTATAATGAGTGCAAAACCAAAAGAAACTTCCTGAAGCAGACCAAAGATCCTTCTACAGTGGTACCTCTGGTTACATACTTAATTCGTTCTGGAGGTCCATTCTTAACCTGAAACTGTTCTTAACCTGAAGCACCACTTTAGCTAATGGGGCCTCCCGCTGCTGCCGCGCCACCGGAGCACGATTTCTGTTCTCATCCTGAAGCAAAGTTCTTAACCCGAGGTACTATTTCTGGGTTAGCGGAGTCTGTAACCTGAAGCGTCTGTAACCCAAGGTACTACTGTAATCTAGAAGTGGCCAGCTAGATGCTTCTGGGAATCCCACAAGCGAGGCATGAAGGCAGCAGTACTCCTCCACTGACTGTATGCCTCTTAACTCCAGTTTTTCAAATGAAGGCTACCTCTGACTCCTCCTTTTCCCAGACCCATGCTTCTTCTCTTTCTCCTTCCATGGCAACCAGACACCCTTCTACTTAGCCTGCCTCTCTATGATATAAAGAAGACTCAACTGATCAGTGCCAGACATTTCAAAAACCTCCTAGTGCATTATAATATAGATTACTCATGAACAACAAAAAATGGAACCATTTCAGGGGGGAAAGACCAGTATGTCCTGTAAGGGCAGCCTTCATCAGATCTCCATGATGGATGGGAGCGATTCAACAACACACTGTGCTGAATGTGCCACCAGCACCAGAAATTCAGCTTGCCAGATTAAATGATGCCCTCTCTCCCCACATACTGTTCTGGAGTTCTCCGGACACACACACAGCAAGCCAGTTTGGGGGGCACTGGGATACATGAAGAGAAACTCGCATTGTGCAACCAGACATTCTTGTGCAGGGTACAGTATCTGTTGATGGGACTTGTTAGGTGAATACCACCTGACATATTTGTTATTCTCCACTAAAAGGTAAAAGGTAAAGGATGGTTAAGTCCAGTCAAAGGAGACTATGGGGTGCGGTGCGCATCTCGCATTCCAGCCAAGGGAGCCAGCGTTTGTCCACAGACAACTTTCCGGGTTATGTGGCCAGCATGACTAAACCACTTCTGGCACAACAGGACACCGTGACGGAAAGCAGAGTGTACGGAAATGCTGTTTACCTTCCCGCTGCAGTGGTACCTATTTGTCTACTTGCACTGGAGTGCTTCCGAACTGCTAGGTTGGCAGGAGCTGGGACAGAGCAACAGGAGCTCACCCTGTCGCTCGGATTCGAACCGCCAACCTTCTGATCGGCAAGCCCAAGAGGCTCAGTGGTTTAGACCACAGCGCCACGTATGGCTGCAGGATGTATATATACCTGCAGCTCCTTGATGGTAGTGGAGTAAAATAGCATCCGTTTTTCCTTTCGCATCTTCAAGGGTGTAACTGCCTTCTGGAGGTTGGAGATAAAGGAGAATGCCAAGGCGATGTAAGTGGTGGTAACGTCTGTACGCCCTCCCATCAGGTGTCCTAGCTTTGTGAGGTACTGGAAGTACAAACGCAGAACCTGTAAATGAAACCTTGCTGTCAAACAGAATCTCCATCTCTGAGGCATCCATTAGACCAAAGTATAAAACTCTTCAGATACCTCCTACCGCTCCCTAGCCCCCTTTACTATCCACCTGTCCTTGAACTGAACCCATACTTAAGGTTAAAGGTAAAGGGACCCCTGACCATTAGGTCCAGTCGTGGCCAATTCTGGGGTTGTGGCGCTCATCTCGCTTTATTGGCCGAGGGAGCCAGCATACAGCTTCCGGGTCATGTGGCCAGCATGACGAAGCCGCTTCTGGTGAACCAGAGCAGTGCACGGAAATGCCGTTTACCTTCCCGCCAGAGCGGTACCTATTTATCTACTTGCACTTTGACGTGCTTAGGAACTGCTAGGTTGGCAGGAGCTGGGACCGAGCAATGGGAGCTCACCCCGTCACGGGGATTTGAACCGCCGACCTTCCGATCGGCAAGTCCTAGGCTCTGTGGTTTAACCCGCAGCGCCACCCGCGTCCCTTATACTTAAGATTAAGCACTCTTAAATATAATGTAGGTTTCTCTGGCCAAGATTATTTGAATCAATGCAGACATTGGAAGGTGACACATGCCTTTAGTTACACCACGTTTGGATTACTGTAATGAGCTCTATGTGGGCCTGCCCTTGAAAAGTGCTCGGAAACTTCAACCGGCGCAA
The DNA here is from genome assembly GCF_964188305.1 of Podarcis bocagei. Lineage (NCBI taxonomy): Eukaryota > Metazoa > Chordata > Lepidosauria > Squamata > Lacertidae > Podarcis > Podarcis bocagei. The sequence goes on along the minus strand of NC_138143.1, from coordinate 34,018,212 downwards.
AGAGCTGCAGTCGGATTGTTGGCCAGGGCTGGTTATAGGGAGCATACGACTCCCTTGTGAGAACAGCTTCACTGGCTACCAGTCTGTTTCCGGGCACAATTCAAAGGGAATGTTGTGACCTATAAAGTCCTACACAGCTTAGTTCCAAGCTATCTGAAAGACCGTATTCCTTCATACGAAGTTACCCAGGTTTTGAGATCTTCAGGGGAGACCGCTCTCTTGGTCCCGCAACCCTCCCAGACATGCTTGGGGGGGGGTCACAAGAGAGGGAACATAGCTGCTCCCAGAATTTGGAACTCCCTCCCTAGAGAAGCGAGACAGGCGAAGAGACTTCCTTGTTCCACCAGACTTTTGAGAATTGGCTGCATTTAATTCCAGGGCGAGTGCTGTGCTGTTTTTAATTCTCATTATTGGTATGTTTTAAACAGATTTTATATATGTATATAGTTTAAATTCTGCCAGTGTTAAATTGCATTTTAACGATGGATTTTTCTATCTTGTTTATATCTGTAAATTGCCTTGAGTCCCATCAGGGTAAAAATAAATAGATAATAATATAGCATATGTTGCCTGGGGTCTGAAACCAAGTTCCTGGCGGCGGGACCCCAGCATCTTATCTTCTGTGCCACAAGGTCAACCTGTTAAATGACGAGCAGCTAGCCTGCCACCTCCTGCTCTTCCAGCACTGCCACAGCTGATGGCCAGAAGATGGCACTGAAGATACAAGATCTACCAGGTGACACCCCCAGCTGATCCAGTTCTGTTTGGCCCTGTAAAGGCCAAACTGACTCTGGCCTGATTTCCCCATGTGCCGCTTTTTGAATTTCTATTTATCTCCAGACTAGCAGCCCTGGAACACAGGCATGGGCATAGCCAAGGGGGGCAGGGAGGGGCAGCTGCCACTCTAAATCAATAATAATAATAATATTGGGTGGCTCCCAACAAAATATTAAAAACACGATAAAACATCAAACATTAAAAACTTCCATAAACAGGGCTGCCTTCAGATGTCTTCTAAAAGTTTTGTGTTCTTTATTTCCTTGACATCTGGTGGGAGGGTGTTCCACAGGGAGGGCACCACTACCAAGAAGGCCCTCTGCCTGGTTCCCTGTAACCTCACTTCTCACAGAGAGGGAACCACCAGAAGGCCCTCGGAGGTGGACCTCGGTGTCTGGGCTGAACGATGGGGGTGGAGGCGCTCCTCCTGAGGTTCTGCCCCCCTCAATAACAAAAGGCCTGTGTCCCCCCCCCCAAAAAAAAAATCCTGGCTACGTCCATGCCCACAGGATATGTTTGCACATGCAAATACACTTCCTCAGTTCTCAGCAGTTCCATAACTTTCCAAACAATGGTTTCTCATAGAACACCAAGGCAGCCTGGCTGTGGAAATACTCCACCAGTGACCCAACTGTCATGTAGGATTTTTTACCTGGGAATAAGTCCCTTTTTTCTTGAACTGTGTTTCTGGAGGCAGCTCAAACTCTGGATGGTCAATCTGAGATAGGAAGACATGGACGGAATAAATATGAGTTATAGGTGGGATAACAAAAGAAACCAATAGCCAGAAGATTGTGGGGGTTTAATGATGCCAAAGTTGCAACTCATAAGGGGAGGGGAATACAGTGAATATTGAACTCTATGGAAATCCCTTGAATGGAAACAGCAGGGCCCGTAGCAAATGTCCACCATGTCAGTGCATGCTGTTTTTAATTGCATTTGCACAGGTGGCCATTTGATATGCATGCACATTGCACACATGTATACAGTGGGATCTGCCCCAGTGCTCCCTTATCAACTCAAGTCCAAATTGTACCAGAACTTGTACTTTCTCAGCGCTCTGTATGCTTGGCTGTGTATTGGACAGCACCAAAAGGTAGACAGTTCTAGACCTGCTCATTGGTTTCTGATTCGCAGTTGTTTAAAGGCTAAACAAGGCTGATGAAATGAAGGCAGCTAACCAGGCGTAGAGTGTTGGGTGAAAGGCTTGTGGGCTTAGTTCAACTTGGGTACTAAAAACAAAGAGCTAGACTCTGAATATGACCTGTCAGTGGTGCCTTGTTCTTTAATTCTAGCTCTGTGTCTTTTGCACTTGGCTCAGTTTGTGGATTCTCTAAAACACAAAACAGATCCAGAACTCTGCCCACCCACAGCATGTACTGACTGGTAGCAGCTCTACAGGATTTCGGGCAGCAGACTTTCTTAAAATGCTCCCCTGTATGACTGTACTTCTCATGATCCAACTCTGACAACTAACTTTTGCCTGCTGGTGTTCCCTACCTGGATAATATTGGTGCTTGGATCAGAGGCATTGGGTCCCACATAGGCTTTGAAGAAAGGGAACGTATTGTATTTTCCCATGAGTATCTGAAGAGTCTGGTTAAAATCTGTCTCCTTCCAGGTTCCTGTGATATTCCAGCCACCAATCTGTGCAAAGACAAAATGAGAGAGTTGGTTTTTGTTTTTCACAATTTCGAATAAATTCCACCTGAGTGATGTATGAGGAATCAATGTTTGATTGATGTGAATGTTATGATCACTTTATCAGTTACAGAAAAAGAGAGGAAGATTTGTGATTACTATAGCACCATTAATATGCATGGCACTTTGCAGATTAGCAAAAACCCAAACTTGAGAAATCCTTTCCCAAAGGTCTTGCAATCTAAATTTCAGTAGTGGGAGGCGCTGAAGGAGGGGAAGAGATAGAGGTAACAAGGACAAATGAGAGCAAAAGCCAAAAGGTGTATTAGCCTTAACTTGAGATATAACAGGAAATAAGGGTAGAAAGATAGGATAGGGCACATTGTAAGGAATGCTGGTGTTTTATGGATACATGCCAAAAACGAATACAGTGGTACCTCGGGTTACAAACAGTTTGGGTTACAAACACTTCAGGTTACAAACTTTGCTAACCTGGAAGTAGTACCTCAGGTTGAGAACTTTGCACCAAGATGAGAACGGAAACCGTGAGCCAGCAGCATGGTGGCAGCAGGAGGCCCCATTAGTGAAAGCATGCCTCAGGTTAAGAACGGTTTCGGGTTAACAACAGACCCCCGGAATGAATTAAGTTCGTAACCCGAGGTACCACTGTATTGATACAACCTACCAAACAATCACCAGCTCATTAGTGACGTGAGATGCAGGTTGATTATGAGTTGAGCTTTTCCAACTTACTTGTTGTTTTATTCTACTGCTGGTAGGAAGAGGATGGGCCCAGATATATTCAAGGACGTATCTGTGCAAGGGGGGGGGGAAATATGTGCACATCTGTGTGCAGTCATCACCTTATCTATGAGCTCCTCCAAAGGCTGAGCACCTCGAGCTTCAATATGTTCTGTATTCATGCAAGAGGTGTAAAACTGTACAGCTTTCTCCTTTGCTGAGCTGTTAAAGCCCAGGTGTGGCTCTTCTGAGGGAGAGAAGGCAGGTAACATACAAAAAACGGTTGGAAGTTAATAAGCAGAGCAAATTAACCTGGAGATGGCAGAAGATAAAATGCGCAGCGAAACAGCAATGCTGGCAGCTTGATCAAGAGGCAGAACCAATGCCACTCTTAGTCATCCTGCTTCTTGGCCAGTCTTTCTTTTGCCTCTGTCTATATAGTATACAAAGGGACGTGGGTGGCGCTGTGGGTTAAACCACAGAGCCTAGGACTTGCCGATCAGAAGTCAGCGGTTCGAATCCCCGTGATGGGGTGAGCTCCTGTTGTTCTGTCCTGTTGTTCCGTGCGCTGCTCTGGTTCGCCAGCAGCGGCTTAGTCATGCTGGCCACATGACCCGGAAGCTGTACGCCGGCTCCCTCAGCCAGTAAAGCGAGATGAGCGCCGCCACCCCAGAGTCGGTCACGACTGGACCTAATGGTCAGGGGTCCCTTTACCTTTACCTTTATATAGTATACATAGCAAAGATGGGCTGCATACTACACTGGCAAGAAGGCAATAGGAAGGTATGGGGACGTGTCATTGCTAGTTCTGAAGTCTAGACCCTGATGGGGAATTTTGCCAGTTGTGGCTTCTACTGTCACTGTAGTTTTGTGACCTGACGGTGCTAAAAGGGCAACAAGAACCAGAACACAGTGGGTGCTAATGATGGGGCTGAATTTCAAATGTAGCGTAGAACTAATTAGCTATTTCTTATGAGCTATAAGAATTCTAGCCATTTACTTAGAATAGTGCAATCAACGTGGCCAACACTTTGCACTGTTCCATGATTAAAAAAGGACAAGTCCCTAAACTGCAGAACATGCAATATAACTTTTGACAGTGAGGAAGACATCAGGGGGAGGGAAGGGGGCAAGAGGAATCAAAATAAGCAGGAACTAAAAGGAATGGATATATGGGCATGTATAGTCACATGTGCTTAGGCTCAGTATATATTAAAAACAACCCCCCTTCCCCTTAAAGTACATTTTGGTTCAGCACATCGAAACAGCAGGAAAATGTTACCTAGTGGTGGCATTACCACATCAAAAGTTAACATCTGAAATGGTTCTGCGCAAGGTATGGTTCTATTAATGATGGATGGATGCATCAGTTGGATGGACCTTCTTATGATGGCATAGGGTGAACATTATTCGTGCTAGTGGTGCATATGTGTTCTTGTGATGGATGATGTCTTGACACGTCTTATTGGAATAGGTTCCTCACCCCCCACCACAATAGTAAAGGATTCCGAACACAGCAGCCACCATCTGTCTCTTCTCCTTACCTAAGAGCCGCCTCATGATCAGCTGGTTTTCTTCCAAGAGCACATCAAAGACATTCACCAACGGCATGTTTAGCCCCCGCGTATGGTTAGCTTCCCAGTTGCCACAAGTGTAGCTGTAGAAATCGTCACAGGGATCAATGGTGTTGTTGTGGGAATTCAGCAACCTCAGCAGGAACGCAAGGCATGTTGTAGTGTTGCATGTTTCTGGAGAAATGTAGAGACAACGTTTAGCAGAGAATAGGCAACGGCTGTAGGGAGGACAAGGGAAGTGTGCAAAATCGATGTTTTGCTCAGGCTTGTGCTGACTTGTCAAAATAGCACTAAACCAGCGTTGAGGAACTATGCAGTTACACTCCAATTTCCATCAGCCCCAGCCAGCAGGGCCAATGGTCAGGTGTGATGGGTATTGTAGTCCAACGACTTCTGGATGGCCTCAGCTTCCCCAACACTGTGCTAAAACCATGGTTTAGCATTACATGTGGACACAGCCACTGGTCCCAGCCACTGGCTGCCTACATTTCAAAGGGAGCGAACAAGTGATAAGGGGAAATCCCTCATATGGACAAGAAAAGGGTAAGTCAGAGGGGAGGAGTATTGTAGTACCTAGGTTACGTGTAACAGCAGTGAAGATAATGACTAGCAGGAGGCCAAGGAAAGCGATGAACAGCAGAGCACAAAGGAACATGATTTTGGCTTTCTGATGTCTTTTCACAACTTCTCCTGAGTCCTCATATGCCTGAAATTAGAAGAAAAAAAGTATGTGAAAACAGAGCCATCACTTCTTTTCACTTAGGGGATGTGGTTGTGCTCTTCTCTTCACATCACATAGAATGTATTCATGAAAACGCTTACATGAATGCTTACAGTGTTTGGAACATCTCTTTTTAGAACAATATGTTGTTGTTGTTGTTGTTGTTATTATCATCATCATCATCATCATCATCATCATCATCATCATCACCTCTGCTTCATTCAAACTTCTGCTCTTGTTTTAAACAATCACTTTCCCCCTCTTAAGGTCTTTTCTTCACATTCCCATGCAATAGTTTGTTGTTGTGCAAACTGCATTGATTTTTCCTCCCCAACCCCTCCTTGACTTCATGCAAATCCAGAATTGTGATAAGGCACTACAAACCCTGTACGGGTGGGAGGGGGGGTGCACAGTGACATTCTTACATTTTTATTATTTAAGGAAGAAAAGTCCAAATTCATGTAAAAATTATGTTTCCCGTATGTGACCCATTCTGTACCTTCACTCATTCAGAGAAATAAATAGCTCCAGAATATCAGCAATGCCCAAGTGGACTGCAGACAGCCCCAACAGAGATCTGAATGAATTCAAGACTTCCAGAACTTACCTTGGGTTGCACTTGCAGTTTTTTCATACTCGCCCTGCAACATTTCCAAAGAAGAAAATATGGATACCCTTATGAATCTCTAAAACCCCATTCTCATACCCAAGGATCGCTGCCTGAGCTCTCTCTCTCTCTCTCTCTATCCTGCAATTGCGAGTTTTGGAATTTCCATCTTTTATTCTGAAAGTTGCATTTTAAAATGCAAAGACATTTAATGCAATATTTAATATCCAATACAATCCACCGTGGATCATCTGGCAATACCATATAAAAAGCAACAATACTTACTGTCCAGATAAGACCCTACTTTGTAGGGTGGGAGGCAGGACACTGGAATTTTGTAACCATGTATGTGTGCATGTGTGAGAACAGGTACAGAGTCAAGATGCATCTCTCCCACCACTCAAATATCGAACATCAAGGAACCTGGGAAAGCAGGCTCAACCTGAAAAACTCAAGTGCATGTGTGTGCCTGCTAACAAAATTGTTAAAAGGTATTTCTGGCATCTTCCCAAACGGAAAAAGAGTTATAGCCTTCTACAAGAGACTGGTACCAGAAAACAAGATAAACAGGGACAGTTGGAGTGTATCTTTGACATAAATCAAATCTTTGGAAAACTAGGACTAAAGAAACTTAATAGACTACAGCAGTACCTCGGGTTAAGTACTTAATTCGTTCCGGAGGTCCGTTCTTAACCTGAAACTGTTCTTAACCTGAAGCACCACTTTAGCTAATGGGGCCTCCCGCTGCTGCCGCGCCGCCGGAACACGATTTCTGTTCTCATCCTGAAGCAAAGTTCTTAACCCGAGGTAATATTTCTGGGTTAGCAGAGTCTGTAACCTGAAGCATCTGTAACCTGAAGTGTATGTAACCTGAGGTACCACTGTACTCTATAATGACTGCACAGGTGCATCAACAAAAAATGGCAACTTTTTTAAAAAGTAAAGAAAACATTGCATTCATATATCTCTTGGAGCAAAACTATTATAAGAATAAAAGGTAAAGGTAAAGGGACCCCTGACCAATAGGCCCGGTCGTGGCTGACTCTGGGGTTGCTGCGCTCATCTCGCTTTATTGGCCGAGGGAGCCGGCGTACAGCTTCCGGGTCATGTGGCCAGCATGACTAAACCGCTTCTGGCGAACCAGAGCAGTGCACGGAAACGCCGTTTACCTTCCTGCTGGAGTGGTACCTATTTATCTACTTGCACTTTGCCGTGCTTTCAAACTGCTAGGTTAGCAGGAGCAGGGACCGAGCAACGGGAGCTCACCCTGTCACAGGGATTCGAACCGCTGACCTTCTGATCGGCAAGTCCTAAGCTCTGTGGTTTAACCCACAGCGCCACCCGCATCCCATATTCTAAGAATACCCATTGCTTAATTTCTAAAAAGAGAGGCCTCTGGCCTAGTATGGCTGTAGATGACCCAGGGGGGTGGAACGGTATTCTGTACATGCTCAAATGCACTACCATCTTAATCATTAATTAATCTGTCCTAAAAAGGTGGGCCTGGCATTGAAAACTCACAAAATTCATTATCGACCTGTGGATCGGGATGCTGAAAACAAATACTGTTTTGAAATTTCAAATTCTGCATTCCAAAACTCACAACGTAAACTCTTAATGTCAGAAGTCTAGGAAAAGCCGTTGTAACCCCTGACCCAAGTTATTTTGGAGCACGTAGACATGTACCAGCTGGGAAGATACGCAAACAGAAGAGGAAAGGCAATTGGGTAAAAATAATAAAAGCACAGAAAGAGAGGAAAGCTGGCTTTTGTACTACCTGCTGTGGAGTCCTCATGGTTTCACTGCAGAGTCTTTAGCGAAATGTGTGCTCCTGAAGATTTCTTCCTTCCTTCCACCTTCCCCTCAAGGGCTTGCAAAGAATATCATTCCAGATCAGAGACAAAGCCTTCCTTTCCTTCCCTAGCTGGAGGCACAAAGGAGGAGGAGAGGCAGAGAGGGTTGGTCAAAATAACATCTTTCAAGAAAGCAGAACTTGGAAGCTTCTTCCACCCCTCCCCTTATAGCACCCTTTCCTCCTGGAACATACAGCAGGTCATAGCCACTTCCCCCCCCCCCGCCCACCATTTCCTTCCTCTTCCTGCAGTATAACTCCATTGTCTCAGGATGGATTCAATACTGCACGCAGCCTTTGCCTGCCCCTCTCCTTCCCGTGCACAATTATCTTGTGGGTCACAAACATTTGACGTTCATACCTTGCCAGCCCGTGGCTCACGCTATCCTTCTGCTGCCTCTTGAGTCCTGCCCATCTTGCAGCAGCTTCATGCGCCTGCTTTGGTCTGATATACGGGCTGCTGCACGCTGCTTGTTTCAACCTGCTACAATGGGGCCCTCAGGCCTCTTTTAATAATCAAAGTAGGAATAAATGGGAGGTGTGAATTCCATTGATCCTTCTTTTTCTCCTCCACTCCCCCTAGAAGCAGGGGTAATAAGCTAAATGCAATCACCCAGACCTTCCAAGTGTCCCGGTTTTCCAGGGACAGTTCCGGATTTACAGAAGCCGCCCTGGTTTCTGATTTGATCCCAGAATGTCCCACTTTTCCTTAGGATGTCCCTATTTTCATTGAAGAAACGAGGGTATGGAGTCGTGGGCGTAGCCAGGGGGGCAGGGAGGGGCAGCTAAATCTATAAAAATTAATAAAAATACATAGCAAACTGAGGTTCTGCTCTCAACAAAAATCCTGGCTCATGTATGGAGTTATGCAATCCCAGAGCCAAGGAGATAAGTAGCTATTTAACCTTTAGAAGACATCCGAAGGCAGACCTTTAACATTTAACGTTTTATTATGTTTTTTATATATGTTGGAAGATGCCCAGAGTGGCTGGGACAACCCAGTTAGATGGGCGGGGAATAAAGACAATGATGATGATTGAATTTGTTGTTGTTGTTGTTTAGTCATTTAGTCGTGTCCGACTCTTCGTGACCCCTGGACCAGAGCATGCCAGGCACTCCTGTCTTCCACCACCTCCCGCAGTTTGGTCAAACTCATGCGGGTAGCTTCAAGAACACTGTCCAACCATCTCGTCCTCTGTTGTCCCCTTCTCCTTGTGCCCTCCATCTTTCCCACCATCAGGGCCTTTTCCAGGGAGTCCTCTCTTCTCATGAGGTGGCCAGAGTATTGGAGTCTCAGCTTCAGGATCTGTCCTTCCAGTGAGCACTCAGGGCTGATTTCCTTCAGAATGGAGAGGTTGGATCTTCTTGCAGTCCATGGGACTCTCAAGAGACTCCTCCAGCTCCATAGGATGACTAGGATGTCCCTATTTCCATCGGAGAAATGTTCGAGGGTATGCATACTTTCCAAAAACAATATTAAATACAGCATTTGGGTAGCCTCTCTCTGTACAGTGGTACCTCGGGTTACAGACGCTTCAGGTTACAGACGCTTCAGGTTACAGACTCTGCTAATGCAGAAATAGTACCTCGGGTTAAGAACTTTGCTTCAGGATGAGAACAGAAATTGTGCTCCAGCGGCGCAGCAGCAGCAGGAGGCCCCATTAGCTAAAGTGGTGCTTCAGGTTAAGAACGGATTAAGTTCTTAACCCGAGGTACCACTGTACTTTTCCTTCTCTGAAGATCATTTTGAAAGCATTATGAGCGGGTTTTGTTTTCCTGGTGTGGGTGAATCCACTTATTTGCAATGGAAAGAGGCTCATAAGACCTGTTGCTGGAACCAATAAGTACACTGAAGGCTTCTGGGAGTCCTGAACCTGAGGAAGGCGTCAAGTTGTATACTCTTTCCCCTGAGCTTGGATGGTCTGGCAGCATCTCTTACAGCAACCTCTTCCACAGAAGCAAATAAGCACAGGATTATATTTAACTGTTTTCTGCAGAAGTTGTAGGTCACACCTCCAAACCTCTCAGTACGTGCTTATCCTCAAAGTCCACATGGAAACTTGGGCTTTTATGGTTACGAGATAAGGATTACCATTAAATACAGGCAGTTGTCTGCTATGCTGAGCATAACTTTCAGAAAGGCTGCTGTTGCTGTTTTTAGCTATGGCAGCTTGAGGCACCTTTGCAGGATAGCGCAGGGGAAATTGGTTAAGTCAGGCATTTGTAGCTGTCACTGAAGCAGTAAAACTGTCTTGGCAATACCACTTCAGAGGGCAGCTGGAAACTCTTGGGGTTGAATGCTTTTCCACATACAAAAATCACACTACTGTACATAGAAAACTAGATGGAATCTGATCTTCTGACAGAGAAAGGAGTTTGGTTTTGGATTATTATTTTTTAATGGAGGGCTATTCAATTATGCAAACCCTGCACCACGAAATTGTACGGCCTGGATGGAAATTCACCACCTCAGTGAAACTAGGCCTCAGTTTTTATATTAAGCACTCTTCCTACAACATTATTCTTTTTTAGGCAGATAGGTTGAAACTCAGATGTCGTTCTCTTTTTGCCCCATTAGATCCTTGTGTTTTCCCTCAGAATCCCTAAAATACAGGCCAGTTCACAAAAACAGCATCTCTGGAGAAGTGCAGTGGTGCCCCGCAAGACGAATGCCTCGCAAGACGAAAAACTCGCTAGACGAAAGGGTTTTGTGTTTTTTGAGTCGCTTCGCAAGACGAAATTCCCTATGGGCTTGCTTCGCAAGACGAAACGTCTTGCAAGTTCTTGCGAGTTTGTTTCCTTTTTCTTAAAGCCACTAATAGCCGCTAAGCCGCTAATAGCTGTGCTTCGCAAGACGAAAAAACCGCAAGACGAAGAGACTCGCGGAACGGATTAATTTCGTCTTGCGAGGCACCACTGTGGTCTATTTGAATACCTGGGGGGGGGGGAATACTCCCTGAATAAAGAAGAATAACACACTGAGGGAGGTCAGACTGGACTCTCCTCCCTGACGGACTACTGTTCTATGTGTAGGATAGGTTTTTCAAGATTTTCAATATGCAAATATTCTTGTGAAGCCTGAGAAACAAAACCAAGATGACCAGAGCTCAAGAGGAAGGGAATCACAAGACAGGGGGGATCTTTTGTTTTGATGATCAGGTCTAGCCTAAAAACATGACAGGTCCAGGGCTTAACAACTATGTTTTTCTGTGGAACTGTGCCTTCTCCTGTACAAGTCAATGGAACTATATTTTCCCCACCTGCCTTTCCTGAGGATTTATGCAATTTTTCTACCACTTTCTCCTGCTATGCAAATCAAAAGAGAGAGCTCTCTCTCCCAGGCTGTATACCCCAAAAATATGTTTGGGAGGGGGGCGAGTGAGAGAAGCACACTCTCACCAACGATTTGGGGGTAGCAGAGTTCTTGTTGGAGGGGGGTGACATTTCCTCACCCCCAAATGATAAAGTCTTCCCTAGGGACCACTGCATCCATCATTCTGAAATTTGATATGCATGAACATTCCCCCAGAAAGGGTGACAATGACTGCAAATTGCATCAAATTCTGGTAGAAAATGAAATACAGACTTTGCCTCTGGTTCCTCCCCCCCCCCCTCAAACTTTAAAGCCACTCCGGAGGTGCTGCTATCCCCTCAAATATCAAAAAATTCTCTGAAAAGGAAAAAAAATATATAACTGCTTTTAGACTCCCCATTATAAAGAATGGGGAGGGAACAGAGCTAAATTCTTAACAGCTCTAATGCAGTTAGTCCCTATTAACAAACTGAATTGGACACAGAGCAGCTAAGAAACAAACTAGGCCGTTTCCCAAAGCAAGTTGAATCTTGCAGCCAGTACACACCCCTAGCATAGACTGCTAAAAATAGAGATGAGCATGGATCATATCACTTACTGAGAAAACTGCAAGTGAAACAGTATGCAGGCCAGAATTATTTTCCTGATTGTTGTTTTGTAAAGGTTAACAACCACTGTGGTGTTAAGAACACAGGAAGCTTCCTTATATTGAGTCAGACCATTGGTCCGTAACTCAGTGCTGATGATACTGACTGCCATCAGCTCTCCAGGGTTTCAGACAGAATTCTCTCCCTGGAGATGTCAGGAATTGGACTTAGGGACTTTTGCATGCAAGGTGCATGGTCTACCACTGAGCTATGGCTCCTCCCCTTGCTAGGGACAGCAAATGCGATAGTGAATTTGTCTCAAAGTCAGTACTGCTGGCAACCAATTCAGAAGAGGTGAGCAGCTAAGATAAGAGAGAGCAAAAGATAAGAGAGAGCAACACTCATCTCAGACCCTCCAAGTGTCCCTATTTTCCAGGGACATCCCTGATTTAGAGAAGGCCGTCCCAATTTCTGGTTTGATCCCAGAATGTCCCACTTGAACTTAGGATGTCCCTACTTTCATTGGAGTTAGCTGACCTCCAAGCCATCTGAAGGCAATCACTGGAGAAATGTTGGAGGGTGTGTACATCTGATGTCTTCTGGATGAAGCCTTATGAGGGCTTAGACCCAAACCAGATATTTCGTGGCAAACCTGTAGAGCGTTGAAGAAATAGCAGTGAAAAAATAGCAAGTGGAGGCAGTGGCAGAGGAAGCTGTTCGGGCACCTGGGGCCGGTGCACCCAGGGGTGGGGCAAAACACCCATGGGGGCGGAGCACACCGCGGGGCCTCCGGAGTCTGCCTGCCTCCTCCCACTCAGCCGCTCTACAGCCGGGGGAGAGGCAGCGAACGGACGCAAGCGTGCACAAGCTGCCAAATCTCTCCCAGGAGAGACGCGTGCTACAGGCCCCGCGGTGAGTGCTGCCCGGCATTGTGTCACCCCCCCCCCTCAGTGGTGACACCCGGGGCGGCCCGCACCTACCGCACCCACCCTCCTCCGCCCGAGTGGAGAAGGGTTATTTATGCTCCCATTCACTTCTACTCTCCTCCACTCTCCTCCCTCAATTACAGTGGTACCTCAGGTTACATACGCTTCAGGTTACAGACTCCGCTAACCCATAAATAGTGCTTCAGGTTAAGAACTTTGCTTCAGGATGAGAACAGAAATCGTGCTCCGGCGGTGCAGCAGCAGCCGGAGGCCCCATTAGCAAAAGTGGTGCTTCAGGTTAAGAACAGTTTCAGGTTAAGAACGGACCTCCGGAACGAATTAAGTACTTAACCCGAGGTACCACTGTACCTTTCCACAACTGAGGTTTTCATATTTATGATAAGGACCTCAAGGAACAGCTCTCCTTACATGAAGCAGCCTAGACCCCACAGTCTTTATCAGAGGCCCTATCAGAGGGTGGCAACACAAAAACAGGATTTTTTCAGTTGTGGTTCCCCATTTGTGGAATGCTCTTGCCAGCTTTTCAGTGCTAGACCTTAAGATGTTGTTTGTCTAGGTTTTTGATTATAAGTTTGGATCATATCTTGGAATAATTTGGACCTTTACTGTAGTGCTCACTTTTAGTGGGATGGAATAGGATTTGTACTTTTTATAGTATTGCTGGATGAGCACTTTAATGATTTTTTAATTATTATTACTTATTGTGTCTTGTTTTCTTTGCTATTTGCTTTTTAATTGCTTTTTAACTGTTTTCTAGTCACTTTGAGACATCTTTTCATATACAGAAATAAATGAATGCAACAGATGACAACAACAAGAGCAGCTTGTGTGTAATTCAAGTCCATTTACAATGCATGAAATTAGATAAAAGTTGCAAGAGACACAAACAAATTAGGTGATATCTAATGTTAATCATACTAAGAATAGATCTGTTGAAGTCAATTGAATTGTGTGACTCAAATTTATTTATTTCAATGGATTTACTGTAACAGTGAACATCACTCATGGTTTTTATGTAAGACAAGTGTATACATAATGGAGCAAGTTGATAAGCAACTCAACTTACTGCACTGGAAGAAAGGCAAATATTTAAACATAGATACCAGACACAGGAGGGACGCGGGTGGCGCTGTGGGCAAAACCTCAGCGCCTAGGACTTGCCGATCGCATGGTCGGCGGTTCAAACCCCCGCGGCGGGGTGCGCTCCCATCGTTCGGTCCCAGCGCCTGCCAACCTAGCAGTTCGAAAGCACCCCCGGGTGCAAGTAGATAAATAGGGACTGCTTACCAGCGGGAAGGTAAACGGCGTTTCCGTGTGCTGCGCTGGCTCGCCAGATGCAGCTTGTCACGCTGGCCACGTGAACCGGAAGTGTCTGCGGACAGCGCTGGCTCCCGGCCTCTAGAGTGAGATGAGCGCATAACCCTAGAGTCTGTCAAGACTGGCCCGTATGGGCAGGGGTACCTTTACCTTTACCAGACACAGGTACACTGGAAAGTCTAAAAAAGGGAACTTGGATCTAGAAACTGAAATTAGCAGAAAAGGCTAGAAAACAATCTAGGACGATAAATATTTGAAATGTATTTACCTACATGAAAAACAATATCTAAATTTCAAGAAAGAAAATTACTTCACAAAATGTATTAATTATCACCAGTTTGATAAATACTTATGATATCCAAATTAAATAATTAATCATATGTTGACAACAGCAAGCTTAATCGTATCAAGACTTTGGAAAGATTTTAAAGGAACAACAGTTGACAATAGCATTCAAAATTGTGTATTTTGGCAATGGCAAAAAAACCTAACACAGAAAGGAAAACTAGTCAAAGGACAACTTAAAACCAATAATATAATCGCTGTTTGAATAGATTTTTTTTTCACTAATAAAAAAAGAAAAAAGCAGAACAGCTTCATCAACCTTTATGTGGATTTGGAACTCAAGCCCTCTGAAGAGGTAAACTGACAAATTATGTGGGCTGATCTTCGAGATAAAGCAGGAATTCTTGAAGCTTGAGACAAAACAGAAATGCCTGTAAAGAAGCAAAAAGAATACATTTTTTTACATATATAAATGTTAACAGCGGCAGCTGAGAATTGTAGTCCAAAACATCTGGATGGCATCAGGTTGGGAAGACTGATTTATATATGAAAGTTAAAATATTAAATTAAATGATCAACGCAGAAGCCACCCTCAGAGCAACACAACCTAGGAGCTATTTTCACACACTTCTAGTCAGGAACTATTGCTGCTAGAATGCTTCTGAAAAATCAACCTCCCAGCATTTGCCTCCATCCAGCCATCACTGGGTCCCACAGAAACAAGTTAGTTGCAAGTAACCTTAAGTTTTATTATTTCCAAGTGCACTTAATTATGACTAAAGTTAGCTGTCTCGTAGCTATATAGTTTTTGAACGGCTGTTTGTTTGTTTTGGTTACTGCGGCAATGGCTGCCCTTGAGTAACACACATTTTGGAAAAGAAAAACAATCTGCATGCCCCTGCCCTTCCCTTTAGTAGGATCTTTCATGTTCCTGCTAATGTTATTTCTTCTGGCAAGCCTAACGAACTAATGTAGGTGTAAGGGCTTGTTTACACCTGCTGCAATCCAGTCCACCTACTACCGAGATTCCTTGCAAATGTGCAGCATCTATTGGTCCATATCAGTGTAACCCATTGCTTTGACGGGCATCCATATTCAGCAAAATATTCATGAATATTGTGCATCCGTTTGTGACAGACAGAGCATCGAGGCATCATGTAATCATGGCAGGAAGGAGAAATGGCCAGTCGGGAGAACGTGAGGATGGGAAAGAGAGAATTTGACAACGGCCCTACTGGCCGGGCACCAATTCTCTCGGATCCTCAGTAAAGCCATAGCAGCTTGCAGCCTCCCACCTGCCAACTTTGCTCCCCACTCCTTCAGAATCAGTGCTGCAACAATAGCATCCACTCACAAATTGCCAGGGGAGGAAATTAACGCTTTGGGCAGGTGGCTCTCTGCATCCGACAGGCAATACATTCACACTTCCCTTCTGTTACTCAGTATGTCCTGTTGACTTCTTCACTTTCAGGTATGGTACCCAAAAGAAGTTGGATACGCGGCCACAGCATCGTTCACTGGGCAAGGACCCATGTTTCATTCTGCTCCCGAGGCCATGGACTCAGTTTGCCATCAGATGTCCAGATTACATGGTTCAGCTGCAGGGGTATGCGAGGGGAGCAGCTGATGCCACTCTTGCCATCCAAAATCAAGGCATCCAGTCCGCCTGATCTCTTAGTCATCCAGAAAGGTGAGAATGACCTTGGTCCTAGGAAGGGCATAGGCCTCACCTGGGCCATTGTTGCAGAACTGGGCTCTCTTAATGGATTCTAACCCCAAATGACCATCTGCTGGACCAAACTATTGGAGAGATGTCAGTGGTGGGATATCCCAGCTCCCTCAAAAATCAACAAAGTGAGGTAGAAGGTTAGCCACACAATCAGGTGCAAAGGATAGGCTATAGGTGGAAGGGTGATATGGCATCCAAACAGCACTTATGTTCAGGTCACCTGTCTGACGTCATTGGCAATGATGTGTGGCTCAATGACATCCCTGCTTTCCTCCAGGAAAACCCATGGTTTAGCAGTGAATTGGAGCAAACACAAGAAGGTTTCCTGCAGATTGATGCTTATTCTGATTTATTGCTAAAGAGTGGGTTTTCCAGGTGAAGGCAGCGGGACAAAGGCTGAACCACTCAGGCCCATGTTTTATAGGAAATATGGTTAAGCCCTTAATCAAACATTTAGTCAATCTCTCTTTCCCATCCTGTCTTCCTCGTATATTGGGGTTAGAACTGAGTGACTGACATTCTGTAAAAAAAAGAAGAAGAAGATTTCTTTGTGCAAAGAACCCAGAGAACAAATCTTTACCTAGTTCATGCTTTGATGCAAAAATACAAATACATCTGTTTCTTAAGGCAAAAGAAATCTGAAGTGGTTCAGACTAAGACAATGAACAGAAACAGGAGCGAATGGCGGGAACAATTACTGACTGTGCAGTCACATCCAGTGGCGTAGCGTGGGGGGTGCCAGGGGTGCCGGCCGCACCGGCCGCAACATCTGGGGGGGGCGCGCTCGCTGCCTCCGGAGTCGCCGAAGAGCCTCGGGCGCAGGCTGTAGCGGAGCCGCATGTCTCGCGGAACCGACGAGCTGTGCGCGCGTCCGGGCTGAAGGCGCCCGGCAGGCAGCGGCTCTCAGCGCTTGCCGCGGAGGACGCGCCAGGCAGCCCCTCCTCACAGCCCCGCCTCCGCCGGTGCTGCTGCAGCTGCTGGGCCGTTGCATTTTCCTCGCCTCTCTGCCCCCCTCCTCCTCCGGGCAAGCGGCGTCGTTTGGGCGGCAGCGCCAGCGGCAACTCGCAGGTTAGGGGTTAGGGGGGGGCGCAAATTACTTGCCTTGCCCCGGGTTAGGGGGCGCAAATTACTTGCGTTCCCCCGGGTGCTGACAACTCACGCTACGCCGCTGGTCACACCAGCTTGTTCCCCAAGCTATATCTTGTGATCAACTAGTACAGTCTACACCAAATCCTGCATTGACAAAATTTGGGACAGTGTACTGACATACAGTTCTTTCCTGCCATTTAAAATTGAGTGTGATGTGCCCGTATAATGTCTCAAAGAATGATTCACCCATGTGATCCATTCATACAACTTACTACAGTGGTACCTCACGTTAAGTACTTAATTCGTTCCGGAGGTCCGTTCTTAACCTGAAACTGTTCTTAACCTGAAGCACTACTTTAGCTAATGGGGCCTCCTGCTGCCGCTGCGCTGCTAGAGCACGATTTCTGTTCTCATCCTGAAGCAAAGTTCTTAACCTGAAGCACTATTTCTGGGTTAGCGGAGTCTGTAACCTGAAGCATATGTAACCTGAAGTGTATGTAACCTGAGGTACCACTGTAATATAATTCTGCACTTCCAGAACCAAATAGCCACTATCTTTTAGGCTCTAAAAAACAGAGGATCAATTTTATTTTATTTTTTGTCCCAGTAGCCCAGGATGTCCTTACACTCTACAATTCACCTTAAGAGGCAAATCCTGTTATGACTGCAAAAGATCTGTATTCCAGTTCAATCTGCTTATAAACTGCAGGCTTCAGAGTAACTGTACCCCTCCTAACTCCTTGCTTTTTAACATTCTACCTGATGAAGGGCTCTGGAGAACTTGAAAACTTGCTCACTATTTTGTGGCAGTTCAGTTGACCCTGATAAAAGTAATGCCTTATTGTGTGTTTTGGTTCCCGCCAAATGTACTTAACAGCTACTTGTTCTTCTGTAAGTTTCAACTTTTAAGCAGGAAGGGAGTCGAAACATTTCCTTATTGTTGCCTTAACTAAAACAGGATGTAGAATGGATAGCCGCTGCATGCCTTAAACAATATATGGTCTCCAGTTGCAAATCATCTTGCCATGGGTCTGGAGTTGATAATAATGGGTAACAGAATACGCAATGCTTGCACATCCAAATTAGAAGCTTATTTCCCCCTGGGAATTTTTATTAGCCACTGAGAGGGCCAGAGGTATAGCAGTGAAAGAGACGTCACAAAAACCGTTATCAGCTGACTTATTCTTTATCAGTAAACTGCAGATGGCAGCTCTTTTGCGTGGTGGCTTAGGGCCTTTTCAAGCTCCCAAGAACAGGCATGGCCAGCACTGCTATGCTGCAGAATGTGAAGCAAGTAACCTGCTTCAGGCAGAATCATTGGGGGTAGGGAAGATGCATGAAGGCAGGTGCTGAAATCTGAAAGGTGCAAAGACACTTTTGACAGTAGTGCCTCTAGCCAGGAAATGGGGGTACCATTTGGGCTCTATTCTAGGCAGCAATATGTCCTGGGATGGCACTGAGAAGAGATGGGGTGCTTCATTGCAAGCAGTTCCTAATGTTACCCAATCCTGATTCCTCTGCTATAAACAACAAGTGGAAAGGCAATGGACTTTCCACGCTGCAGAAGGTTTAGTGCTATGTCTGCATGTATAGATAGATAATGTCAGATTTTTAGCCAGCTGCAAAACCAAGAACAAGAACATAAGAATTGGGGTCCATTTCAAGGAATACAGGTAAATTGGCTGAATGTACATCAAGTTTGTTACTTATAAAACAGTAAATGCTCTTAGACAACTTACACCCTTTGAGCAAATATTGCAAGAAAACTCAGTCCTCAAAAGGTTTAGATTCTAGAATTATTCTTATTCTTGTTATTATTCAGTACCCACCTTTCATCCTAAGTTCCCAGGGGCAGGTTACAACACTAAAAAATGGAACGATGATATAATAGATATATTGTGCTAAATGTTTAGGTTTAGTAAACATTGGGATTCAATTAGAACTTGTATAACTGGGATATGTTATAAGACAGTCTCTATGTGTATTAGAAAGGGAGTTATGCAAGGGGTGTGAGGTGTTTAATTTGTGTTGATGTGTGAAGACTGTGTGTCAGACCTTGAGAATGTTAACAAGATCCATGTGCACTGGAATGTCTGGACCTACTTCTGAGGATCAGCAATTAGCATGGGAAGAGTTACTTAACCTAGGACAATGTCTTGAGTGTGCACCAGTCTTTAATCCTAGTCAATCAACAAGTGTTGATGAAGTCCGGAACTCCTTTTTTCAGGGAGGGCCTGGGGGAGATTAACTATTAGTACTGCAAAGCATCAAAAGGACTGGCCATTAAAATGCAACTGAATAAAGAAGGCTTAGTTGTCAGAAACAGCAGAAATCAGGAGAGATGCCTTAGAGACTGAGTGTTGCACTTCTGTGGGGAACAAGCCCCTCTTGAAATGGCCATGCTGTAGGATCTGGGACTCCCTCCATGCAGGCTGAAGGTGCAAAGATGTGAATAAATCCTATTTCTTGAAACTATGACAAGTCTCCGTCTCGCCTTCAGGTCTCCAAAGGAGCACAAATACAAGATGGGTGACACCTGGCTTGAGAGCAGTACATGTGAAAAGGATCTAGGAGTCTTGGTTGACCACAAACTTGACATGAGCCAACAGTGTGACGCGGCAGCTAAAAAAGCCAATGCAATTCTGGGCTGCATCAATAGGAGTATAGCATCTAGATCAAGGGAAGTAATAGTGCCACTGTATTCTGCTCTGGTCAGACCTCACCTGGAGTACTGTGTCCAGTTCTGGGCACCACAGTTCAAGAAGGACACTGACAAACTGGAACGTGTCCAGAGGAGGGCAACCAAAATGGTCAAAGGCCTGGAAACGATGCCTTATGAGGAACGGCTAAGGGAGCTGGGCATGTTTAGCCTGGAGAAGAGGAAGTTAAGGGGTGATATGATAGCCATGTTCAAATATATAAAAGGATGTCACTTAGAGGAGGGAGAAAGGTTGTTTTCTGCTGCTCCAGAGAAGCGGACACGGAGCAATGGATCCAAACTACAAGAAAGAAGATTCGACCTAAACATTAGGAAGAACTTCCTGACAGTAAGAGCTGTTCGACAGTGGAATTTGCTGCCAAGGAGTGTGGTGGAGTCTCCTACTTTGGAGGTCTTTAAGCAGAGGCTTGACAACCATATGTCAGGAGTGCTCTGATGGTGTTTCCTGCTTGGCAGGGGGTTGGACTCGATGGCCCTTGTAGTCTCTTCCAACTCTATGATTCTGTGATTCAGACCCTGGCTGAGTGCCTGGAACCCCCTGGAATCTTGCTACCTCTCAGCCCAACTTTTGTAACAATATATTGGTGGGTGGGAAGGCCAATGCAATCAGCATCTGTCAAGATAAGGGGAAACTTGCTGAAGCTAGCCCATAGGTGGCCATAGTCATCAGTTGAAATAGCCAACATTAAATAAATTTGGGCATTTAATTGCTAGAGAAGATGTTCTTACAGCAGTATGTGCTATCGCTCAGTAGGAGAACATGTGATTTGCTTTTGCAAAGGATCCCAGATTCAATCCCAGCCATTTCCTTGTAGAACTTGGAAAGGCCCATTTGATTCAGTCCAGTGAAGAATAATATGTATTCCATCTGAGCAACAAACTGTATTATGTTCCTAAATAAAAGAGTTCAGGTTCAAGAAATACACGTGGTGTTTTTTTTAAATACCCTAGGAGGTGATTACTAAAGAAAAGAGGAGGGAGAAAACATCAAGGATGCAGTGAATTTTATGTTCTCCAACTCATCCCCCTTTTAGGTAATCACATCCTAGGACATTTCTACACACGAGACTTATATTGATTTTGCATTATATAAGCCGCCAATACAAATGTAAACCTGACGTTGACTGCCAACAGCAGATATTTGATTACTATTCTGAATTCTTTCCTCTATTAAATAAAAAAGAACAAGAGAGACTGAAATGTATTTCATGGAGACCTGTGCATTTCCCCCCTTAGTAGTTAAGTCCCACTGAATTTTCTGCCAAGTAAGTGTGCATATGATTGCACCTTTCGCCACAATCCAGTGTGCATTCACCTGGGAATAACCTCCATGGTACATAGTTTGTATGAACATGCTTATGACTGTACTGTTTGTGTTTCTCTAAACCAGTGGTTCTCAACCTTCCTAATGCTGCGACCTTTTAATACAGTTCCTCATGTTGTGGTGATCCCCCAACCATAAAATTATTTTCGTTGCAACTTCATAACTGTAATTTTGCTACTGTTATGAATCGTAATGTAAATATCTGATATGCAGGATGTATTTTCATCGTTACAAATTGAACATAATTAAAACATAGTGATTAATCACAAAAACAATATGTAATTATAAATTGTGAAATATTTATTTCTAATTACAAATAAATGAAATTTTGTCTTGAAGCATGGTGTAGCATGGGTAACAGTCTTAATATAACAACAGTAAACTACATTGCTACATTTTGTGACAGTATGTGTAAAAAGCCAACGTCAGTACAAAGGTTGAGATTGCTTCTTTCTCACCAGATCAGAAATTCTCGGGGCAATCTTTGCAAGAGCACAACAAAGATCATCTTCCACAACAAGTCTACTTCTGTATTTAGACTTGATAACCAACAAGCTGGAAAACCCTGTTTCACAAAGAAACAGAAATGTTGGAAATGGAAGGAGGCGCAACACAGCCTCAGACAGAACAGGACATGACTGCAAACACTTGAATTTTGTAACTGGCATTGTAGAGAAATCAGTTCTCGCTGCATCGCTGTTAATAAGTTCAATGATCTCCTCTTGTACTGTCTCAGGAACACCTTCAACTTTGACTGTGAATGGGCTTCTGACAAGTGCAAATGGGGTGTCAGGTAGATTTGGAACGTTCAATGAAATTTTGCCTGCAAGCATGTGCAAGTGTTCTTTCACAGAAATTATCACCGTAATCCTTTTGTCTGGTTCAATGTCATGTTCCTCAAAGAAAGCAGATAAGGTAGGCAACATTTAATTTTATTTTCATCCATTTTTTTTTTTTTTTTTTTGCCAAAGCTGAAGTTTCATTTGGAATGATCGGATCTTTTCAGACAAATCGAGGCATGTTGAATTTGGTCCTTGCAGTGATAAATTTAATTCATTCAAGATGACAAAGATGCACGATTTCTGTTCTCATCCTGAAGCAAAGTTCTTAACCTGAGGTAATATTTCTGGGTTAACGGAGTCTGTAACCTGAAGCATATGTAACCTGAAGCATATGTAACCTGAGGTACCACTGTAGCTGCTTTCAGCACAGCAGCTGCTCTCTGCACAGTAGCTGTTCTCAGTAGCTGTTCTACACAGTAGCTGTGACAGGTCCGCATAAGTACATTATGGCGCCAATCCTATCACATACACCTGTATTTGTACGGGGTGTGTGTGATGGGGTTGGCACGGTGATGTCCATAGCTGTCAACTTTTCCCTTTTCTTGCAAGGAATCCTATTCGGAATAAGGAAATTCCCTTGCGAGTGGCAGAGGCTGTTGGCGGCAGAGGAGCCCCCCCCCAAAAGCTTGCTGACCCCTGGTCTAAGGCGACCCCTGTGAAAAGGTCATTTGATCCCCAAAGGGGTCGCAACCCACAGGTGCTCTAA
This sequence comes from Podarcis bocagei, assembly GCF_964188305.1. Classification (NCBI taxonomy): domain Eukaryota; kingdom Metazoa; phylum Chordata; class Lepidosauria; order Squamata; family Lacertidae; genus Podarcis; species Podarcis bocagei. Next base: position 33,995,441 of record NC_138143.1, on the reverse strand, counting down.
ACAATGCCAATACAATCCATGGACAGGGTTTACCCAGAGAAAACTTCCTGATAAATTACACTCAAAAGGAGAATAACAACTTCCGCTGATTTTGAAGCACATCTTGTATTCCTCATGCAGCTGCTCACTCCATACAAAAATGAAAGTTAATTGAGCTGTTCTGCTGCAGGCAACAGTTTCATATTCTTGCCAATCAATCCTAATTTAATCATGTGCCATCCTGTTGAATGCTTGCATGCCAGCACAGTGGTGAGAGAGATTGCTTTTCCAGAGGCAATTTATGACATAGATGAAATGTGTTTGTCTTTAGGCAACAGTTCCCCACCCCCAAGAAAACTTATCTAATCATTCCCTAAATTTTGTTTGGATTTTGGGCACAGTTCAACTCTCTATATAACCTTCTTATGAAAATAGCAGCACATTTATGGGCAAATAGCAGTCAGGTAGGAGGCGATTTTTAACATAAAACCAGTGCAGGGTCGACTTAGATTCCAGATTAAAGGTTCTCCAGTTCTTTCTCCCCTCCAAAATAAAAGCAACCAGTTGTTCTTTTTCAAAACATGTGATGGGACATCACATACAGTTTGGCCCTAAAAGCTCCCAAGGGCCTCAGAATATAAGATACTGACTTTAGCTTTTATAAGTGTGTCCATAATTTATTTTATTTAAATACTGCTAAAATATTTATGCTAGTCATAAAAAACCAGAACTGGTCACCACAATATTGTTGCATGCCACCCCCAATTTCTGAGCAGTACAAGATTCCAGGGAGTTCCAGGTACACTTACTCAATTAGTGTTTCCTTTTGGAAAATGAGACACAGAGGGAGACTGTGGTGTCTTTACTATATATGGTTTACTTACATGTATCTACAACTTGAGCCGGTTCCCAGCATCACATTCCAAGAGGGTCTCTTGCCTTCTCCCATAGCTGCATCCCTGGATTCAAACAGACATCAGCCATTGCGCTGGACCTCCTGTTTACCTGCTTCTCCACTGCCTACCCTAAGCTTCTAACTCACAACTAGCTTTTAAAACTTGGCTTAATTAAAGGATTAGAAGTGTCTGGCACATATCCCTTTAACACCGTAGTCGTTCTCCTCTGCGCACATTCCAGCCTGTCAATATCCTGCTTAAATTGTGGCACCCAGAACTGGACACAGTACCCCAGGTGTGGTCTGGCCAAGGCTGAATAGAGCGGTACAATTACTTCCCTTGATTGGGGACACTATACTTCTGCTGATGCAGCCTTGAACAGCAATAGCTTTTAAATAGTATCACACTGTTTTCTCATGTTAAGCTTGTGTTCTGCTAAAATCCTTAGATCCGTTTCACATGCTGGGTCATAGTAATCACAGCGTTCTTTTCTAAGTGTTCACAGACTGACTGTTGAATTATCTCTTCTAGGACCTTTCCTGGTATTAATGTCAAGCTCACCAGTTAGTAGATACCTGGGTCTTATTTTCCCCCTTTTTGAAGTTGGGGACAGTATTTACCCCCCTCCAGTCTGCGAGGATCTCACCTGTTCTCCAAGAATTCTCAAGAGGCTCTGAGACTACATCCGCAAGCTCCATTAGTACCCTTGGGTGCAGCTTATCAGGTCTTGGGAGAGTTGAATTCATTTAAAGTAGCTAAGTGTTCCCTTACCACCTGTTTTCTTATCTTGGGTGAAGACGGGGCAAAGTAGGTGTTGAGCAGTTCTGATGTTTCTTTGTCACCCAGTAGCATTTCTTAGTCTTCTCCGTGCCAAGGACCTACTACTTGCTTGTTCATCCTCTTGCTTTGAACATAGCTGAAGAAACCTTTTAAAAATTATGTTTGACCTCTCTTGCAAGCCTGAGCTCATTCTGAGCTTTGGCCCTGTGCTCACTTCGGCAGCACATATACTAAAATTGGAACGATACAGAGAAGATTAGCATGGCCCCCATTCTGAGCTTTGGCCCACCTGATCTTCTCCCTGCAACTGTTGGCTACTTATGTATACTCTTCCTTTGGGTTATCCCCTTTCTTCCATTTCTTATACAGTGGTACCTCGGGTTACATACGCTTCAGGTTACAGACTCCGCTAACCCAGAAATAGTACTCAGGTTAAGAACTTTGCTTCAGGATGAGAACAGAAATCATGTGGTGGCAGCGCAGCGGCAGCGGGAGGCCCCATTAGCTAAAGTGGTACCTCAGGTTAAGAACAGTTTCAGGTTAAGAACGGACCTCCAGAACGAATTAAGTACTTAACCTGAGGTACCACTGTACATGCCCATCTTAAATCTCGCTCATCGGTAAGCTCCTTATGCAGCCACACCAGTTTCTGTAGATGCCTCCCACTTTTATTTCTTGGTAAGGTTCCATGTTGAACTGTTGAGAACACGCACCCGTGCCATTATTCGGCCCTGTTCACCTCTGAAACAGGACAATCATGCTTTCTTAGTTATTGACCTGTAGCGAAGGCTGTCTTGCCATTTTTCTGTTTCTGATATTACAGAGCTGTGCTGCCACCCAGTGGATGTTTCCTATGACATCCTCCTCATCATTTACCTAATACAGTGGTACCTCGGGTTAAGTATTTAATTCGTTCCGGAGGTCCGTTCTTAACCTGAAACTGTTCTTAACCTGAAGCACCACTTTAGCTGATGGGGCCTCCTGCTGCCACCGAGCCACCAGAGCACGATTTCTGTTCTCATCCTGAAGCAAAGTTCTTAACCCGAGGTACTATTTCTGGGTTGGCAGAGTCTGTAACCTGAAGCGTATGTAGCCCGAGGTACCACTGTACTAAGCTTGATAGTCCTATGCCTATCAAATGCAGTCAAATGGGGCCACCTTACAAGCAAGAAAGGTAGGGGGTTGCATATATTTAAGGGACACCCAGGTATGTAGAAAAGTATTAGCTTGTAAATGAAAAATAATAATGGAGCAGTGGACCCAAACAGCTTCTGGAGGACTGAGAATGTGCATTACTCTCATGCAACGCTGAGAACAGCTAAACATCAACTGAAGAACTTTGGCTCTGTACACGTACCATATATTTGAAGTCCTTTAAAGTGCATGACTCACCCCAAATAATCCTGGAAACTAAAGTTTGTTCAGAGTGCTGGGAATTGTAGCTTTCTGAGGGGTGAGCTACAGCTCCCAGGATTCTTGGCAGATGCATTAAATGTATGGTGTGTATACAGATAAATAAAGAAAAAGGAATAGGAGGAGAGAAGTGGCCTCATCAAGCCCCAGGTAGCTAGAAGTATTCTGGAATGAGAGAGGTGAAAATAGAGTCAGAAGATACACCTGAGATGTGTCAGACCTTAACCATTCCTACCAGCTTTCACTGCAGCATAGGATCATAGGCGCCGACTCCATGGGGCTTGAGGGGGCCCGAGCCCCCTCAAAAATTCGTTTGGGGGGGCTCAGCCCCCCCAATAATCTCGGGCGGCGGTGGGCGCGTCCGCGGCTTTTATAGGGCGCCCGGCGCGCACCAGCTCGATAACGGGCACCGGCGCGGCGGGGGGCACCGGGCCGGGGGAGGAGTGCGGCCGGCCTGTCTCCTTGGCAACCCCATTGAGCAGCGCCGGCTCCCCCGGGAGGGCCATCCCCCCGCGCCGCCGATCGCCAACACCGCCGACGCTGTGGCTGCCCGAGCCCGAGCCCGACCCGAAACCCGAGCCCGAGCCCGAGCCCGTCAGTCAGGAAGGAAGGAAGGAAGGAGAAATGGGGAGGGAGACGAGGGAGGAAAATTGCGCGCAGGGTGAAGAAAGGAGAAGGGCGAATGAGACGAGCTTCCAACCCAAAAAAGGGCTGGAAGACTGGGAGGATGCAGGATCGGGAAAGAAAGCGACGCGTTCCCCGCCCGCGACGTCGCCCGCTTGTCATTGGCAGCGCAGCGGGCGCCCAGAGGGGCTGGGCACCGGCGCAGGGCCGCTCCGCAGCCGCGGAGGACAGCTGCGCGGCTAGCAAGGTGCGCCGCGTAGAGCGCGGCCCTTGTGTGGCCCGGTGGCCAGGCAAGCTTGGGCGGGGACCCCCATGCAAATCTAAGACGGGAGAAGAGGGCAGAGCAAAGGGGGTCCCTTCCCCAACCTCCGGCTCTGAGACTTCCCTGAGCCCCAGAAAAGCGAAAGGATTTTCTCTTCTTCTTTTTTTATAAATATTTTATTAAGGTTTCAAATACAAAGTTAGAAACATACACTGAAGAAAAAAGTAAAAGAACAAGAAAAAGAAAAAAAGAAAAAGAAGAAAAGAAAACCAACCATTCAACACATTTTTTATATAACTAACTGGACTTCCTCGCATCTCCCTTACCCTGCATTCTTTATAATAAAGATATCAGCAAATTATTACCTTGTTTCGTACCTTATTTTGTACTTTTCAAATACTATACCTCTAAATTTAACATACTTTTCATCAGTTACTTATATCTTAAATTAAACATAGTATTACCTTAGATTTTGACCTTTTCTTACTTAAAATATAATTTCCTGTTTCCCAAATCTAATTGCTGAAGCTATAGTTTCCGAATCGTGTAAATTTTTAACATTCATACAACTTATATTGTTTTTGTAAATAGTCCTTAAATTTTTCCCAGTCCTCTTCCGTTGTTTCTTCTCCCAAATCTCGGATTCTGCCAGTCATTTCAGCCAGTTCCATGTAGTCCATCAATTGCGTCTGCCACTCTTCCAGTGTGGGCAAATCTTGTGTCTTCCAATATTTTGCGATAAGTATTCTTGCTGCTGTAGTTGCATACATAAAGAAAGTTCTATCCTTCTTTAACACTTTCTGGCCAACAATGCCCAAGAGGAAGGCCTCTGGTTTCTTGGGAAAGGTATACTTAAATACCTTTTTTAACTCATTATAGATCATTTCCCAGAAGGCCTTCACTTTTGGACAAGTCCACCAGAGGTGAAAGAATGTCCCTTCAGCCTCCTTACATTTCCAACATTTATTATCAGACAGGTGATATATTTTTGCAAGCTTGACTGGGGTCATGTACCACCTATAAATCATTTTCATAATATTTTCCTTCAAGGCATTACATGCCGTGAATTTCATTCCGGTGGTCCATAACCTTTCCCAGTCCTCAAACATGATGTTATACCCACTATCCTGAGCCCATTTTATCATGGCTGATTTGACTGTCTCATCCTGAGTGATTTTCTCTTCAACCTGCCCTCCATCCTCTTGCAGAAAACTCTTTGCCTGCCCTGCCCGTATCTCGTTTTTGCTTTTTAATTCCACACACGCACCCTTCGGACTTCGTGGCAATCGGGCGCGTGGGTGCGTTTCCTAAGAGAGTGAGGACCCCTGCCTCCTCCCCACCTGCTCCCTCGCCAGCCAGCCAGCCGCGCGCCCTAGCCGGAGAGCCCCGGCCGTCCCCGTCGCGCAATCGGCTGGATCTCCCTTCAGCAGGCCGTGCTCACAACTCGGCCCAGGGACCCCCCAGCAGCGGATCTCCGGCCCAGCTGAAGAATCCGGCAACAAGCCCCCTCCTCCCCAATCGCTCCACCGAAATACGCTCCAAAACCCCCCAGATAGGCCGCCGGCCGCCAAGTCTAGTGGCGCCCTGAGCGAGGGTCTCTCCCCAACACCGCCACCTCGAACTGCGTTCTCCCGGCTACCCGAGCGAACCAGCGGCAGGACCCCGGTATGGGCCCCCCCAATATTTTTTATAAGTCGGCGCCCCTGCATAGGATGGAGGCGAAGGAAGGAAGTACGCTCCTGCACCAGACTCAGACAATCAGAGTTGGATCTCTGCTAACCCAGCCTCAAACCTCAGCCGTCAGCTTTATCGGGCTATTGTGCTAAACAGTAGAAAATTGCTGAGTTTGGGGAATAGGTGAACCGGAAGTTATTCATTTAGCCCCCAAGTTCAGCAGCCTTAAGCTTTTGCACTGTGGGTAGTGGAAATTAACCAGTTCTTGAAGAAGCGTCTCCACCCCCACCATTCTGCCCAGACCCTGAGGTCCAGCTCCGAGGGCCTTCTCGCGGTTCCCTCCCTGCGAGAAGTGAGGTTACAGGGAACCAGGCAAAGGGCCTTCTCGGTAGTGGCGCCCGCCCTGTGGAACGCCCTCCCATCAGATGTCAAAGTGATAAACAACTCCCCGACATTCAGAAGACATCTCAAGGCAGCCCTGTTCAGGGACGTTTTTAATGGGTGACATTTTAGTGTATTTTTGGTCTCTGTGGAAGCCGCCCAGAGTGGCTGGGGAAACCCAGCCAGATGGGAGGGGTACAAATAATAAATTATTATTATTATTTATCCTTTATCCCCCCTGCATTTCATCTCAGGCCTCCAACCTCCTACTTGCAAAGCTGGTATTACCATGTAGTTGAAACAGGGCCACCCACTGACAAGGTACATCAGAAGCTGCTTTATACTAGGAGGTCACGCTGTGTGTTCACTTGGCTCCATGTTGTCTACCCTGATTGGCAGCAGATCTCCAGGGTTTCGAGCAGGGTTCCCTCCACCCTCACGTCTTTCCTGGTTCTTTTTAAACTGGAGATGTTAGGAATTGAAGCTGGAACCTTTTGTATGCAAAGCAGGGGCTGTTCTACTGAGTGATGCCCCATCCTGAGCTATGGTACCCAGGGGATGGTGCCACAGTGGAGCTCAGGCTCACTTGACCCCAGGCCTACAACATCCAAGACCTGTAAATGACCACCCCTGCAAAGGCAATTTATTGGCAGAGGGAGGCACATGGAATGTATAAAGGGAGGTAGAAGAGAGAGAAGCAGAAGATGTGAAGGGAAGCATCTCAGAAGATAAAGGAAAGCAGTGGAGGGGATACATCTTTCAGTGACATACCCTTCAACATTTCTCTGATGAAAGTAGGGATGTCCTTTCCCTCCTCCTCCTCCTTTGTTATTATTATTATTACTATTATTACTATTGCTACCCTGCCCATCTGTTTGGGTTGCCCCAGCCACTCTAGGTGACTTCCAACATGTATAAAAAAAATTAAAACATTAAACATAAAAAAGCCTTCTGAAAGTTGTATACAGTCATACCTTGGTTGTTGAACGGAATCTGTTCCGGACGTCCATTCGACTTCTGAAAACATTCGGCAACTATGTGCTGCCAAATGCAGCAGTTCGTTCCAAGAATATCAGGACAAAAGGAATGAGGAGGTGGAAGAGGAACCAAAAGAGTTTTATTAATAAACAAACAAACAAACAAACAAACAAACAAACATACAAAGCACAACACAAAACATACCCAACAGGGGCCACCCAATCTCCCCTTCAGCTGCCCGGAGCCCCAGGTAGAGCAGCAGGAGAAAGACCCCGACCGTCGGTCTCCCAGCATCAGGTCCTTTGATCTGGGCAGAAGCTCACCGGGCCCCTCCCACCTATGGCTTTTATAGCCTGCCTTGATGTAATCAAGTGCACCTGGCATTAAGTAAAGGTAAAGGGACCCCTGACCATTAGGTCCAGTTGTGACCGACTCTGGGGTTGCTGTGCTCATCTCGCTTTACTGGCCGAGGGAGCCGGTGTACAGCTTCCAGGTCATGTGGCCAGCAGGACTAAGCCGCTTCTGGAGAACCAGAGCAGCGCACGGAAACGCCGTTTACCTTCCCATCAGAGCAGTACCTATTTATCTACTTGCACTTTGACGTGCTTTCGAACTGCTAGGTTGGCAGGAGCTGGGACTGAGCAACGGGAGCTCACCCCGTTGCAGGGATTCGAACCGCTGACCTTCTGATCGGCAAGTCCTAGGCTCTGTGGTTTAACCCACAGCGCCATCCACGTCCTGCATTACTCATGATTAATACAGAGCAGCTGAGAGTCTCCCACTACCTGTAGCTGGCATCCAGCCAGCACTTGCAACACAGAAGAACCCAATAAACTCCCGACAGGTGTGTGAAACACAAGAATCAAACTGGGGATGTTAAAGGGAAAGGGACATGCCACCTAACTCCTCAAAATACAATTCTTTCGCATTTCCACTACAAACTAAGGCATGGCTTCCGATTGGCTGCAGGAAGCTCCTGCATGCAATCAGAAGCTGTGGAAGCCACGTTGGATGTTCGGCTTCCAAAAAACGTTCACATACCAGAACATTCACTTCCAGGTTTGTGGCATTCAGGAGCCAAAACATTTGACTTGTAAGGCGTTCGGCTTCCAAGGTACAACTGTAGTTAATTTTTTTCTTTGGTCTAGGGGTTATATAACTCCATACCCTCCAACATTTCTCCAGTGAAAATAGGAACATCTTAAGGAAAAGCGGGACATTCCGGGATCAAATCAGAAACCAAGAAGGCTTCTGTAAATCTAGAACTGTCCCTGGAAAATAGGGACACTTGGAGGGTCTGCAGTAAGGAAGAGTGAAACCCTTCAGTGAGGTCAGCAGCCCAAGACCGAAGTAACTGTGAAAGCAACTCTTACTAGTCTCATATTAGTAACTAACAGTGCCTTGCAATTAACTTTGGTTTAGGAGTTGAGTTACTGTGTGTGCTTCTTATTTACTAATTTTTGTTTCCATTAATTATTTAAGGAAGAAGAAAAACCCAAGAGATAAAGAATATTTTAAATGAACATTGAGTTCTCCAGAGCAAGAACCTGTTGTTCTGCCCTGCTAATCCTTAATGCAGTAATAAGGCTCCATGGGATTGGCTGGCTGGTTTTCAGGAGAGCTCTCAAGAGTGGTGCAACAGTGGAGAAAGTTTTAAAGAAAGTAATGGTAATAATAGGTGGAACTTAGAAACCACTACAGATCTTTCTGTATCTATGGTATCTGCCGGTCCAACTGCACGGTCCAGTTCATGGACGATCGAAGTCCTGGCTGGGGACGTCAGGACCGGGGGCAAGATGGTGGGGTGGGAGCAGGAACAGGAGTCCAGAAACCAGGAGTCAGGAAGCCAAGGGTCCGGGGATCAAGAAGCAAGGAGTCATGAAGTCAGCGGTCCGAGGATTAAGACGCAAAGAGTCACAAAGTCAAGGGTCCGGGGATCAAGAAGCAGGGAGTCAAGGAGCCAAATACAGCAAGGCAGGGAACGTGTTGCTGTGGCAAAGAGCCGAATGGAAATGCTGACCTTATATCCCTTCCCGGCTCTTGCTGTGAGTTACTAATCAGCCTCACCTGTGCGGCCACACCCTGCCTCTTCAGAACAAACTTAGGAAGGCCCCAGTCCTGCAAAGTCCTATTAGTCACAGGGCCTGGCTCCTGCATGCACTCCTGACACCAACAAGGTTCATGCATGGGAGATGTTCATCTGGATTCTGGACAAATTGGGATGTGTGGGGAAAACACAAGGCCAAGGCATCCGACGGTGACCGAATCAAATGTGCATTTCTTCAGTTTAGCATATAGATGGTGTTCATGGGGCCACTGCGAGACCCAATGGACGGCTGCTATATGTTGCTGGAATATCTCAGGGTAGATCAGGATGTTATCCCAGTAGATGATTATGAATTGATCTTGCACGTCTTGGAACATGCCGTTCGTAGAGTCCTGAAAGACTACCAGAGCACTGCAGAGAAAGAAGGATAAGGCTATATCGTGTTTTAAGGACTATTCTATTTGCCAGCCCTGCCTCCTTTTTTCCAAATGTGCACCAAGTTGTACGCTTCCTTCAAATCCAAATCGATTCAGTGATGGGGCCATCTGCAGGTAATTAAAGAGTTCTGGCATCACCGAGAAGAAGCAGTGATTCCAAATAGTGATTTCATTCAGGGTTACAGGTAATTGTTCTGCGGATTTCTTTTTGACAGAGTACTGGGGCTCCTGCCAGGAAGGTGGATAGACAGATAAATCCATCAGCTTCTTTCCCAATGAATTCCTTGAAGGGACTCAGGTTCAGAGAAGGGTGTAAATGTGTTTGTTATATGTTGGCATCTTGGCTCCTGGAATTGGGTTACAATTGTTTGCCTTGTGCAGTGTAAGGAACTGAAGATACATTCATAATCACAGTCGATTTCAAGGACCTGAAGTGTCAGTTGGCATTTCTTAGTGCAGAAAGTATTGATCTGATGTTTCCTATTCTAATTAATTCAAAAGGGTTCCGGAAGCTTCTCTGTGTGAAAGAAACAAGCAGAAGGTCCATGAAGTTTGGGTTATTCCTTCAGAGAAGTTGAGCACAGCTGGCTTAAACTGGTTCTCTTATGTCTTCTGGCTATAATAGTGAGGCCAGAAGGAGCCTGAGTTTCACTTTCTCTTTCTATCTCTTTTCCTTCTGGTGTGGTGTTCTGTACATAGCATGCTTAGTGTTAAGGTTTAGACGTATTATAAGTTATTGTAAATTTAAGTTAAGTCTGCTGCAACTGGATCGTTCTACCCCCATCGTTCTACCCGGACACTGAGGTCCAGCACCGAGGGCCTTCTGGCAGTTCCCTCACTGCGAGAAGCCAAGTTACAGGGAACCAGGCAGAGGGCCTTCTCGGTAGTGGCGCCTTCCCTGTGGAACACCCTCCCACCAGATGTCAAAGAGAACAACAACTACCAGGCTTTTAGAAGACATCTGAAGGCAGCCCTGTTTTGGGAAGCTTTTAATGTTTGATGTATTATAGTATTTTAATATTCTTTTGGAAGCCGCCCAGAGTGGCTGGGGAAGCCCAGCCAGATGGGCGTGGTATAAATAATAAATTATTATTATATTATTCTTATTCTTATGGACAGTGCAAATCCTGAATGTATTGGATTTGTGACCATTATGCTCATTTGCCTTCAGTGCCAGTAAAGCTCTGCTGGATGACATAGTAATTGCCTCTGGTCTATTTTTGGGGAATCCTGCAACGTGTTTAAGTTTTTACTCTGCTAACTATATGTTGGAATCTGCTCTGGATAAATATTGAGCAGAATTTCATGGCATGAAGAGCCATCAAGGAGGCTGGAGTTGCAGTAGCTATAGCACAAGTCACCGGAACAAAATGCCCATTTTGTCGTTGGTCAGTCTGAGTGCTGTGAAGAGAAGCATGAGGAGAAGTTGTCAGGCTAGTCTTGTCTAACAGGAGATGGGCAACCTTTGAGCCAGTGTGGTGTAATGGTTAAGAGTGGTAGACTCGTAATCTGGTGAACCGGGTTCGCGTCTCCACTCCTCCACATGCAGCTGCTGGGTGACCTTGGGCTAGTCACACTTCTCTGAAGTCTCTCAGCCTCACTCACCTCACAGAGTGTTTGTTGTGGGGGAGGAAGGGAAAGGAGAATGTTAGTCACTTTGAGACTCCTTCTGGTAGTGATAAAGTGGGGTATCAAATCCAAACTCTTCTTCTTCTTCGTTTTGCCCATGAAGGTCACATGCAGTGATGGGTATACTGAGCCAGGTGAGGTATTGGCTAGCAATGGTTGTGACCTGGGCAGGCATGTTCATTCACTTATGAAGAAATTTATTCTCTTTCTTCCCTGCAGCTTTCAAAAACTCACCACTGCTGGGAAGACCACCAATCTCTGTTATTGTTATTGTTGATGTTGTTGTTTCTTGGCATCCGTCTGACCACAACTCTGTAATTTTTTTAACATTTAATTTTAAAAAATGGTGGGTTGCAGCAGAAAGAAAAAGAATAATAGAGTTGGAAGGGACTCCAAGGGTCATCTAGGAATCTCAAATAAATCACACATGACAGCCATCCAACCTTTGCTTTGAAACCTCCAAGGAAGGAGAGGCCCCCACCTCTCATGGGAGTCTGTTCTGCTGTCAAACAGCTCTTACTGTCAGAAAGTTCTTCCTGATGTTTAGTTGGAATCTCCTGTCTTGTAACTTGAAGCCATTGGTTCATGTCCTGCCCTCCAGAGCATAAGAAAACAAGCTTGCTCCATATGACAGCCCTTCAGATATTTGAAGGTGGCTATCCTATCTCCTCTCAATCTCCTCTTTTCCAGGCTAAAAAAACTATCTCACTGTATTAGGGCTATGATGAGGGATTGTGAGTTTAAAAAGAAGTTGTGGCGTTTGCCCGTTCTTTTGAAAATGTCTGTACAGGGGGAGAGAAAGAGTTAATTGGTAGACCAATAGAAAAGCCAGAGGCGGAGCCTACCTGTTTATAAAAGGGCTTAGCCCGAGATTTAGTTGGTTAGTTGGGAAAAGGCAGTTGGGAAAGCAGTTGGCAGACTGATGGAAATAGACAGTGCAGTTGGTTCTTGTGTGAGGGGAGGTAGAAGAGTTAGAGACAGAATAAAATACGGTGGTACCTCGGGTCAAGTACTTAATTCGTTCCAGAGGTCCGTTCTTAACCTGAAACTGTTCTTAACCTGAAGCACCACTTTAGCTAATGGGGCCTCCCACTGCTGCTGCGCCGCCGGAGCACAATTTCTGTTCTCATCCTGAAGCAAAGTTCTTAACTTGAGGTACTATTTCTGGGTTAGCAGAGTCTGTAACCTGAAGCGTATGTAACCTGAAGCGTATGTAACCCGAGGTACCACTGTCAAACTAAGAGGGTAATGGGTAACAGCTTTTCGAATGCATTTAAAGTTTATTTGTGTTTGCAATAAACTACAATCTTCATTGTTAACTTAAGAACCTGACTGAGACTAAGTGATTTACCGGGGAGGACCTGCTTGGTGGCAGCAGATTAGTGGTGTACGGGTCAATAGTCCGTGAGACGACTGAGGGCTCCGTACGAACGCCACAGAAGTACACTTAGAATCTATGTGACATGACACAAAAGGAAAATGGAACGGAAAAGGTAGAGGAAAAACAAGCAGATTAGACACCAGTTCTTAATCAGATACTTAAACTTACAATGACCAGTGAGAATGGAATGGGAGGGGCCAAAAGGCAGCTGGTTTCAGATATGCAGCACTGAACTATGCTGTGTGCAGGGATCTCTCCACTGAACAGAAAGCTAATACTGCCACTCATTGGAGAGGAAACTGGAAATGGCAAATGGAACTGGAGTCCCCAGATAAGGGATTGGCACTAACAGCTACAGCTATCTATTTCACTGGGTGCACTCGCAGCCCCAACTTGATAAGGAGCTATTTCTGTGCACTCCTGGCTGCTAGTTATCGTTCCCTGCACAGAGCAGCTTTTTCTGCATGGGGGAACTGGCTCAAGACAGGGATGCGTACGTCAAAGCCTAGTTCCACATACTGGGCTTGCTAGATTGGGGGACTAGCATGTGAGCTTTTCCAAGACTTTCTCCCAGCATATAGGAAAAAAATAACCCATAATTCCTAGCTTGTGTATAAATAAATTGTATATACACTTAAACCACACAATAACCCCGAGTCTAGAATATTGTTGCACTCCACTCCAGTCTTTGAGTGGTGCGAGATTCCAGAGGTTCCAGGCGTTCACCCAGGAGTCATGTTTTCTTTCAGAAATGAGGCACAGCAGAGACTATGGTGCCTTTATGATATATGATTTATCTACACACATATATACAACCTGAACCTGTGATGAAGGGGTTTGCAGCATTAACACCCCAAGAGGGTCTTGTTTCTCCCACAGCTGCAGTCTTGGATTCAAACAGAAATCTTCCCTGCCTTTCCGCTCAAGAGCTGCGTCTACAAACGTAGTCAGGGCTGCCGAAAAGATAGGGCCAGTTTTTGTCCGGTAGATTTATTGCTTTATTGTTCGGCGCCCAGCCACGCTTCCCCTGGGAGCCTCTGTAGATCGTAAAGCAATTAGCAGAATTACACAGCGTCCGTGTTGAAAGGGCAGTAAACAAGTCCCACATGTTTCTTCTGTCCTATCCCTTTATTTGCTCAAAAGTAGCATATTTACAATTCATAATAGCCATCAGATTCAAGCTGCATCTTCTCCCTCTGTTTGCAGCTACGCAACAAACTGCTTTCGCTTTTCACTCAGCTCACAGCATTCCAAGCTGCTTTCCTCACGTCCTGGCTTACTTCCCTTGTAAGCGCCTCCTCTCAGGCTTGAGGCACAGAAGGTTAACCCTCCACTACACCCAACAGTTTTGCTTGTGAAGACACAACCACCTGGGTGTCACCCAGAGTACGCTAAACCTTTAAGGCACGTTCTTTCTCTCAAAGAATTCTGGGTATTGTAGTTTACCCAGGGCTGGTCCTACCATTAAGCAGGGTGAGCTGACTGCCTCAGGCAGCATGTGCTAGGAGGCAGTGGTGCTGCTCAGCTCTTCCTCCTGAGCGCCCTGACCATACCCTTCTGTTGCAGAAGAGAGCTGTGTGTCATGTCCTTTGCTTTCCACCTTTATAATTATCCTGCTGATCTCCTTCAGGGTTAGTGCAGTGCCTGGTTCCTAGCAATGAATAGGATTCAGCACATTGGGTAACCTCATGATGAAAAGCAATCTATAATATTTCCAGTACATGAATGACATGGTCTACATCCTGAGGCTCCAATACTTTGGCTACCTCATGAGAAGAGAAGACTCCCTGGAAAAGACCCTGATGTTGGGAAAGATGGCAGGCACAAGGAGAAGGGGACGACAGAGGACGAGATGGTTGGATAGTGTTCTCGAAGCTACCAGCATGAGTTTGACCAAACTGCGGGAGGCAGTGGAAGACAGGAGTGCCTGGCATGCTCTGGTCCATGGGGTCACGAAGAGGCGGACACGACTAAACAACAACAACATCCCATCACTAGTAAGTCATCTTCACAGCCTTCTTCTCTTTGCTGATGTCCCTTTGCACCAGACTCTTAAACAACCCACAAGTGTCCCTGCAATCTGCCCTGGTTTTTTTTCTTCATTTCTTCTATACTCTTTCAAGATGGGACATAAAGAAAACACACAGACTTCAATATATCAATCCACTCTTTGCGGGGGGCGGGGAGAGGATGATGTGTTCCCTCCCCCCATCTTCTGTCACTTTCTGAGGAATCTTATACCTTCTGCACCCTTTGCTGTATGCTGCTTTGCATCGAGATGATGTCTTCAGGGTGCAAAACACAGTGTTTTCTCAGAGGTCAGAGGCTCCCTTGGCAAGCCCTGCACTGGGAGCTTGCTTAAGAAGCTAATGGTGAAACGCATCACATCAAGGCTTTCAACATCCATAGCTATAAACAAGGCCCTGGAGTCTTCAGGGTTTCATCCTGGAAGTGGAAGAAATGAGCTGGTGCCCTTCAAATTTAATACAAGCTAGAGAAACTCAGCATCCATCTAAATCAGGCTCATGTCTACAAGTTACGTTTTCCAAACACAAACTTTTTAATTAGCTCCATGGAGGCTTCAAGAGAGCATTTCCTAATTACTGTCAGCTTGTCCAATTTCTAATAACTCCTCATATGTATTTGTGAGCCAGCAACTGGCTTCAGAAATAGCCGCAACATCTCAAATATTATTCAGCTTGTTGTGATGAATTACGGCATTGATCACATTTTTTTTTTTAAATGCTCAGATTAATTTTGTTCAATTTCCTGATATATGTTTCAGGATTCTGTGGGGGTGGGGGAGAGTATTTTCTTGATACCCATGATGTGTCCACACATAAACAAATCATCTATTCACTATGCTCTGTTTGCATATTTGTAAATAAAGCAAATGTCACAAAGATGCCACAAGTTTCCAGCACTCTTTCTTCTATTATTATTATTTATTATTATTATTATTATTATTATTATTATTATTATTATTATTATTATTATTATTATCATTATTATTATTATCTATACCAAGACTCCACATTAATCAAAAATTATCTATAATCTTATGCATGTGATTCTCAAGTATAAACTGTAATCGTGTTTACTTGGAGTGCGGTAATATTTTAACCGCACACCAAAGATGGTGATAGTCAACTTGCCTGCCTCATTCCCATATAATGGGACATAAGGAAATGTGTCATTTGTTGGATCAAAATCTCAGCTTAGTTTGCCATGCACAGCACCCGTTGTGCGTCTGAACCCTGTTTTGTCTATGAACCATACTGGATCTGAGCATTAAAGGGTTTGGGCAGAAACTGTACTCTGAATTTGAATTCTTCATCATCCACTGGGAGTCAGGACAATTATTGTTTATAATAATTGAGTCATGGTAAGACTCATGAACACATGATGTTTCTTAATGGTCCAGTAGATAAAGAGGAAATGCATGAGGTTATCAAAAAAAATGAAAAGACTGAAAGCCCCAGGGATGGCTGGCTTCAGAAATGGTGGAAAGGCATTCATTTCACATGGTTAGGTCCCATCTCAGCAGTAAAAATAAACGTATTGCACCTGTTCAATCCCTTCCTGTGTGGCTTGAGCTCAAAAAACAATGTTGGTGGCATTGACTTCTCAATGGCTATATTGACACTGGAAAACATTGTCGGCTGAATAATCATGTTTGTTATAGCCACCAGAGGGAGGGAGGTATAGATATTCCTATTATGCAATTTTATTGCCACTGCCATAAAATTTCATAGGTTGCTTGAAGAGGATTGAAGTTGCGTCTTCGGAGGTGACTGTCTTTTTACCCTCACTGCTGATCGTCCATATAATTACGAGCACGGAAAGGTGAGGGTAGGATTCACATAGTCCTGTCAGTGGAAGCCTTGCACAAGGTTGCCTGCTTCTGCAACAGGGCTTTCCCCTCCACCCCTCCCCACTGTGTGCCCCCATGCCACATCCCACAGTTGACTTGGGCACTGGAGAACTCCTAGAAGCATGCAAGAAGGAACCGGGTATGTGTGTTCATTCTGGTTCTAACAGAACATTCAACTTAGCCCAATGATTATTATTTTTTTGCAGGGGGAACTTAGCCCAATGTTGAATTCCTCCCAGGAAGTGCTCCCCCCCCACACACACACTTTGCATTTTGTGTGTGAGTGCAAATTGATCTTAGAGTTCCTGGCATCACCTTTGTTTTCTCATGTGAGAATGGATTTTTAAAATAGCATTGATTGATTGATTGATTGATTGATTGATTGATTGATTGAGATTTACAAAGGATGTTCCCTCCGCCACCTGGACAACTCCTCCCAAGATGCAGCATGCCATAAAAATTCAAGTCAATAACCACTGTTTGTTCTCATTCCAGATGGCTCATAAATAAAGAAAAATTCCATGTTCAGACTAACCAAAAGATCTCGAAGGCAGATGGGAAATGAGTCCCTGTGTTCCTTTCCAACATGCCAACTTCAAATTATTGGTCAACTGTTCAATAAGCGCAGTCCGCCAGACTTTATTGTACCAATTTGTTGGAGATGCTCCCTGAAGGTTCTTCCAAAATCCAGCTATTATTAGCCTGGCTGCTTCAAGTAGAAAACTTATTAGGGGTTTAAAATGTAAGTCCACATTCTCTCCTTGAAAAAGGTTCCGAATGAGAGTACTTGTTCACAATCTATCAACACAGCCTTCTGTTTTTGTGTGCACAAATCATATAACTGACATTTACCTGTCAAAGTAACTGCCTTCCACATATCTGTCCAATTGTCGGTTTGAGTTTGCATATTAATATCTTGCTAATCATGGGTTTGATGGAATAATGTAGACCTTAATGCAAAAGATGCTGTAAGATTTCAGTCCCGTGGTATCTTGTTTCAAAAGGGAAGTTGGGTCGACCTCCCAGAAACTTTTCTTTTAGCAGGTATGTGGGAGAGCGGAACATTAGCACTTAATGGGGGGGGGGAGGGGAGAGATACCAGCACTAAAGGCAGTATAGAAATACTATTCTTTGATTGGGAAATTTCCTTCTTCTAAGGCTGCTCACCCTCTTGGTGTGGCAGCATTGCGGGACGGCACAGGTTCCCCTAACGCCCTGACAAGGGAATTGCAGCATCAGTGTCCTGTTGGGACAGATGGCATGGGCGTATGCCTATCAGGAGCCAGATCCGAGCCTACACCCAGGATTGGTAAATGGGGGTGCAGGTTTGGTCATGGGCTGGGCCAGGCGGTGGAGCCAACAGAGCAGGAAGGCTTCCCTCGGGTCCGTACCCTGGCCATTTAAACAGCCCACACTTGGAACCTACCTGTTTTTCCTTCGCCGGATTCCCCACCCACCAACCCTTGGTTCAAGCTGATGGTCAATGACCTTGCTGTGGCTACAGTGGTCGCTGTATTCTGGGGCCGGGTAGGAATTTGTCCACCAGGCATATTGGCTCCAGCCTGGTGGTTTTGGCTACCTCATAGCAATAGTCACAACTGGGTTTGGCATTGGGGCAATCCTTGTCTTGGGTGGAGGAGAGGTTGTAGTCTTCGCCTGTCAGGAGTTCAGCCTACACTTGAGTAGGACCCTGGTAGAGACACATGCCTGACTGGCATGTTCTCTCCCTCCTGGACGTTTGTTCTTGAGCTTCAAAAGCTTTCTTCTGCCCGAACATCACAGAGACCAATGCCAACAGACATCTGCACACTTAGGGAACTGCAGAGTCTTTGCAGCTTGCGTGACAGACCTCAGCAACTCAGCATTTTGACTAATCTACTTTATTTACATATAAACACACACGGAGCACTGCAACATGGCTCCCTCTCTCTCTAGCATCAGACAGCAAAGAGAAAAAGAACAAAGGACAATAGTCCTACTTCACAGAACATAGTGACACAAACATCCTGTCTCCGTCACTTCCCACTCTGTGGAGTCAAAACACATACCGTCATGTGAAAGACAAAAGTCCCGTGACTGTAATCACAGAGCAGGAATTCTAACACCGCCTGCCCCTCCAAACGCTGGAGTATCCCATTAAAGGGATCCAGGGGGAATTGTCCTTTCCTCATACCCAGCCAGGGACCAGGACCAATGACACTCCCCCCAGACCGCAGTCCCTGTAGGGGTCACCCTATTTGATGTAAATCCTAGGAGCCCCTGCCCAGATTGACCTATGCATCGCTTCCAGCAGACGGGCCGGAAGTATTCTTCGATTGCCCCATGCCCAAGCCAAACCTCCTTCAACTGTATTCAATAAAGTTGTGGCCTGTTTCGAGACAAACCAGTCTCAGCGGTCTTGTAATTCTATGGGGGTTGGGGACTGGGGGGCACAATGTCTGGGCCTGCAATTTCTGATGTGTGGGGACACTCATTATGTGTGGACATTACTGCTTACTCTGGCTCCAGTGCTCCCCCATTGGTGATGTTTGTAGCTGAATGCACATGACATTAGCCCCGATCCATAGGTATCCTGTCGCTTCTTGAGAAATACTCCTTCTTGACGCACTTTCCCTCCAACCAGCTTCCCTCCAGTTAGAAAGCAGACGCCGCTGTTAAGAGGAGGTGTGTGCATTCAGCTCTTGTGCATGTGCAGATAACAGCTTCATTGAATTCATTAAGTTCAGTGCAGGGAAACAAATCACGAAATGGGCATCAGATGAGGAACATCCCTGCTCCCTTTCTGATATGAACGGCAACAATAAAAAGCAGGGAGAAACCACCTCCTGGTGTTTCAAAGCGCTAACTAATGTGTACAGTGGTACCTCAGGTTAAGAACTTAATTCGTTCTGGAGGTCTGTTCTTAACCTGAAACTGTTCTTAACCTGAGGTACCACTTTAGCTAATGGGGCCTCCTACTGCCGCCACACGATTTCTGTTCTCATCCTGAGGTAAAGTTAGGTACTATTTCTGGGTTAGCAGAGTCTGTAACCTGAAGTGTATGTAACCTGAAACATTTGTAACCCGAGGTACCACTGTACACACTTTCAGACTTAAGGCACATAATCGTGAAAGGAAAAGCACAGTTTGGAAGGCTGCTTCCTTCCCTGATACAAAATACACCCAGTGGAAGAGGAGGACGGTCACCACATGTCGGTCAGGAATAAGGTGCTCATTTCCCTCACATTGGCCCCATGGACCACACAGAACAATTAAAACACTGTCAAATGGCTTGCCTTGCTCCTTCCACGTTCTGCAATAAGCATAGATGATTTATTCTTTCTGCAGCAGGTGGAAGGAGACTACGTGGCTGAGAAGTGAACGTGGGAACAGGCCTTGGAGAGAGATGTCTTTCCTCCCCGGATTTTCAGAGCGCCTTCTCAAAAAAAGACGGCGCAGAGCAAGAGTCTGACGTTACTCTCAGCACCCCTGTGGATCACAGCTCCCTCCCTCCCTCCCTCCCTCCACCCCACCTTGAAACTCTTTCAGTCTCCCGGGAGCATAAGACCGGCTGCAAATAAAACTTTTATTATTTATTTATTTATTTATTTACGGCTATTAGCCCATAAAATATATACAAACATAAAAGGACAAAGGCATAAAAACCGATATATTCGGCACCAGAAGGAGAACACCACGATGCAAGGGTGGGTCATTGAGCAGAGCCAAATAACAGCTTGGGGCCTGGGGAGCTCCAAGGGACGGATCGCAGAAAAAGGAAAACTGAAGACGAGGTCCGACATGCACTCTCATCATAACTGTCCGATTACTTTTTGATGATGTTGTTGTTTTTTAGTGGTTTTTGTGTGTGAGATAACCGCGTTCAGGAATCTCGCCACCTGCAGAGTTACAGAGGGATCTGTGTCCTGCAAAAGTAGTGCGGCGTGTGACTCAACAGGCCTGCCAACCAAGCGCAATAAAACAGGACCCAGGAATTTAGTCCTGGCTATGCTATGTAGGGGACAGTTGAACATTATATGTGGAAGAGATTCAACAGTTTTCCCGTCACACACGCATAGCGGAGACACCAAACCCTTGGAAAATCTGTGGCTCAGCAGGTTCGATGGAAGGACATTGAACCTTGCACGAATAAATGCAAGTCGGTGTGGTACAGATGAAAGAGATGACATGTATGATGGAAGGCCAAGTGGTGGGGTTATTCCGTGATACCTGGGGGAGCAGACACCCCCACCCCAGGCGAGGTTGTGTTGATTTTCAATGTCTGCTAATCTTTGCTCTATAAGGCTTTTGGCTGAGCGTATGTTCGTCTTTAAGGAGTCCGCTGGGGAAATTCCGATGCTCAGAAGTTTGGCTTGGATTTTTCCTACCCACGGATTGACAAAGTCGTCCCGCCAGAGGCACTGGAAAAGGTAATGGTCGGGAAGCCTATGCCAGCTAGACAGCCAATAGCCAAAGACTCGCTTCCAGATGACAGTTTCCAATGATGCAATCCTTAACTCCAAACGTATGGCTGCGTTGCTCACACACATGGGGAGTTTCAGGAGGCGACGGAGAAACTGACTCTGCAATGTCTCAAGCGATGTTAAATTGGACCCTGGGGCCCAGAGCGGTGCAGCATAACAGAGGGTGGAAACCACTTTTGCGTGGTATACCTTCAATGCCGAAGGGATGTGGGAGGCTCCGTCGGCCGCAAAAAATTGGAGTAGAGTATAAAGTATTGTTCTCCCTTTGTTTAGTAAATACTGTATCTGTGGCTTCCAGCTTAGGTTGTAGTGAAAAAAGACTCCCAGGTATTTAAATTTGAAAACCTGTTCTAATTGGACTCCATCCAACTTCCAGCTGTAAGTTTTCCGAGACCTGGTAAAGACCAGGACTTTAGATTTCTCATGATTAATTGTCAGATGGTTGAGTTTGCAATAAGCCGCAAAAGTCTTTAGAGCTCTGCATAAACCGACCCTAGAGTAGGAAAGGATCGCTGCATCGTCGGCATATAGGAGCAGAGGGCAGCGGAAATCAGCTAGGCGGGGGGCATGAATGTTGGCTTGAGACTCATTCAGAAAGAGCTTAATATCGCTAATAAACAAGTTAAAGAGGAGTGGGGCCAAAATGCAGGCTTGGCGCACACCTCTATTTATTGGGACCTCGTTGGATAGGTTTCCCGCCGGTGTGAGTCTCACTCTAGCCGACGACCCCTGATGTAATTGGGTTATAAGCCATAACAGCCTTCTATCTATGCCCCATCTCTCTAATTTCTTCCATAGACAGTTTCTTGGGATACTGTCGAAGGCGGCCTTTAGGTCTATGAAAGCGACACATAGGCGCCCCCGACTCGGGGCAGAATATTTTCTGGCAAGATGATACATAATTACCATATGGTCAGTGGTCGAATAATTATAAAAGTACTTGCTCACATACAGCACTCTGAATGTGGAAGAAATCAGGAACAGAGAATCTCTTCCAAATGCAGTTGTCTGGAAAATACTAAGGTGCTCTTTCTAGATCAATACACATTTCTGGGGGTTTTTGGATCTTGTACCAGAGAAAAGAAGGCATGTCTGTGCTCATTAAAAACAGGGGGGTGGGGGGGAGAGAGATCTTAGAGAGAAATAGATGTTGAGGAGATCAAAACAAGCAGACATTTAAATTGCTTTCTCTCTGTGTGAATCCAACCCTAAGCTGCCTGCCTCACTTCTCTACTCATGGAAGAATCTTTCGCTTTCATATCTAGCCTGTGTTCCGAAGACTCACAGCACTGTAAGTAATTTCCTAAGATTACTCTCCCATTGATTTATTGCATTGGGTGCCCTGGGGCCCTCCAGTCTTACTACCTGCCCTGAAACAAAGAGGTATCACACCAAAAGGAAGTTTGTGGATTGGATCCAGCTCCTGAACCAATTTTGCTTGGCTCACACTGTCCCAATCGAACTTTAATTAAGGCGTGTTTAAAATGCATTTCTCATAGTTTCACTTGTAAGGCAAAAGAAAGAAGAAAATTGCTTTCAAACATCACATTGTTCAACCCAATAATGTTACACTTCTTTTTGGGTCCTGCATGCAATTCCTCAATTGTGGCACTTAGAGACTTTTATTATAAGGTCAGGCAACTCTAGGCTGACTATACGTCAGGAAAACTCCTGACATGTCCTGTTGCTGGTGTCAGGAATTCTACTTTTTTAAATATGGCAACCCTAGGCAACTCAAAATATGGAGAGAAGCCCCTGGACCACATTTGGATAATAAAATGACCCGGCGGGGGTACATTACATGAAGCCTCTCCAACTGGTGCCCACCCTTTCGCCACCCTTAAAACTTCTGTGATTTCCTTGAGCTGTTTTGCTAAATTGGGTAAAAAATAGAAGGGGGCAGCTTAAATTAGAAGATGAGATTGGTTTAAAAAAAAGCAAGCTTGTGCAAAACCAAGAAGCCCAAACCTTTAAAATTCTACACATTTGTTGAAAGTTTTCAATGTAATGCAAGTTATTCAGGCAATAAAAAAAAGAATATGCATTGTCAAGAACATGCATTGTAAATAAGGGCAACATAAAAATACAAATGGGGACGCGGGTGGCGCTGTGGGTAAAACCTCAGTGCCTAGGACTTGCCGATCGTACGGTCGGCAGTTCGAATCCCCGCGGCGGGGTGAGCTCCCGTTGCTTGGTCCCTCCTCCTGCCCACCTAGCAGTTCGAAAGCACCCCTAAGTGCAAGTAGATAAATAGCTACCGCTTTCTAGTGGGAAGGTAAACGGCGTTTCCGTGTGCTGTGCTGGTGCTGGCTCGGCAGCTGCAGCTTCGTCACGCTGGCCACGTGACCCGGAAGTGTCCTCGGACGGCGCTGGCTCCCGGCCTCTTAAGCGAGATGAGCGTGCAACCCTAGAGTCGGACACGACTGGCCCGTACAGGCAGGGGTAGCTTTACCTTTACCTTTACAAAAATACAAAGCGGCAAAGGTGCACTCAGGGCAGGATTATTTATTTATTTTTTTAGCAACCAGACACTCAACAAATCATCTTACATTTTTCAAGCAAATGGGCTCACTTAAAAAAGGGAGGTTGGGATGGGTTGGGGGGGGGAACGGATGTTCTGCAGGCCAAAACAAGCCCATCCTCTCAATAAATAAGTACCATATATGCTTGTTGGGACACGGGTGGCGCTGTAGGTTAAACTACAGAGCCTAGGACTTACTGATCAGAAGGTCGGCAGTTTGAATCCCCGTGACGGGGTGAGCTCCCGTTGTTCAGTCCCTGCTCCTGCCAACCTAGCAGTTCGGAAGCACGTCAAAGTGCAAGTAGATAAATAGGTACCGCTCCAGCGGGAAGGTAAACGCCATTTCCGTGTGCTGCTCTGGTTTGCCAGAAGCGGCTTAGTCATGCTGGCCACATGACCCGGAAGCTGTACACCGGCTCCCTTGGCCAATAAAGCGAGATGAGCGCCGCAACCCAGAGTCGGCCACAACTGGACCTAATGGTCAGGGCTCCCTTTACCTTTTTATGCTTATTGGAGTGAATGAGGATGCTTACAAAAATCCTATTCAAGTTTCAGAAGGTCTCTCCAGACAAGTGTGTTTTTTGTGCCTGTATTTTGCAACCTATCATTGACACAACAATGGTGTGTTAGTGGTAGATTTATACTGCACATCATTCTGCATATTTTTTGTTGTTGTTGTTGTTGTTCTGTGATATATCTCCAGTGTTACCTTATTAGCATCATTCTGAAATCCTGGACACCTGATTGTGTTTTTCAAAACAACGTGACACCACAATGTGATTTCGGTTCAAAAAATACAACCCAAATATGCATATTTTGTGCAGTATGCACAAAGCACAAAATTTAATGGAAAATGAATTGAAAAGCTTACACAAAGGTGCCTTTAAGGAGAAGAAGACATACAAAATGTGTATAAAATACATACAATTTAGAAGTTGTTTTTTGTTTTTTTACTTTTTTATCTGCAAAAAGTGGATGGGACAGACCTATGGTTGAGCACATTCAAAACTGTCATGAAGTGGAAATAGGGTGATTTGTCTATCCTTAGCTTGTGAGCTTCCTTATTCCGAGACATCTGACTGGCCAGTGTTGGAAACAGAAGGCTGGTCTAGATGAAACATCTGATTTGAAAAAGCCTTTTCTTACATTCAAATGGAGAGCAAAGAGAACTGTGGAACATAGAAAGAGAAGGTAGAGAAAGACTTGTGAATTTGGGAACAAAAATGTGAAAAGGGATGCAGAGAGGGAAGAAATTACTATGGGGTGAGGGAAGATGATATGAGGGATGCAGCAGAAAGAATGAAGAGTGGACCTGCTATGGAGTGTTCAGGGGAAAGGCGTTTAAAGGATAATTGGTTAAAAATAAAGTGTTGGGTAACGAAGGAGTATAGCCCTCCTCCTGAGCTAATAAAAAATATGGTTATGGATTAGTCACCAGTTCTGCTCGAAGATATGATTTGGGGAGAAGAGAGGAGGGAGGGACTGTTCTTTATCAAGGACAAGAAATCCAGGACCACCACTGACACTGGCTGTACCTTCCAGAACTGTAACTCAAAGACTTGGCCCTCCCTCCCTTTCATTCTTTTCTTGTGTGTCATGTCTTCTTAGATTGTGAGCCTGAGGACAGGGGCCACTGAAGAACTGGTTTTTGTAAGCTGCATTGAGAGCTTTTTGGGCAGGGTAAAAATGCACTGGCAAATAAATCACAGTGTGCTTTTGGTGGGGAGGGGGTGGCTCCCATCTAATTTGGTGGTTCTTGATTCTAAGCTGGGATAGAAGCCTGCCGGGCGAGTGTGAGCCCTGGCACACTTTCTAGCCAGGCTCATCATCTTACAAAATATGAAATAATCCAAACAGACCTATAAGCAAAGCTCTCCCTATTCACAGCCTACATTCCAGCCTCCAGGCGGTTTGCTCTCCCTTCCGAGGAGCTTATTTTACATCTTCACTGAGTTTGAAATGACTCAAAGGCAACCCAGTACCTTTATCACATGATCTAAGGTTACACCACTCACATGTTAGCTACCAGAGAAACAACGATCAGTTAATCATTGACTTAGCAAGAACTCAAAAGTGCTTGCCCCGGCTTTCAATACAGCTTCATGGAAAATCCCCATGTTAGCAACAATCATTAATACACATAGCCATTCCCATTTCAGTAAATTAAACAATATTACTTAACAGGGTACCCTTTTCCTGATCCCTTTGGGATAAAAGTGGGGCATCAAAACTAAAAACGACAGACATCAGGAAAATCTTCAACTCTGTCTTGATCGCAGTGAGTTCTTTATTCCTTCAGTAGCGCTAGGACAGAGAGTAGCCCATGTTGTCCCAACCATCATGGCAAATAGTCAGGGATAATAGGAATTATAGTACAGCAACATATGGTGACTCCCTGCTCTAAAGCTTTGTTATTGTCTTCTTACCTATGAATGGGGTTAACCTTTCTGGTTCTCTGTCTGTGCAAGTGTTTTATCTTCAGATTACCCTTCTTTTGGGGGGTTGGTAATGTGCTTGTTCTCCCCACTGCCCTTTTCGTTCTCTCAATATGTTGTGCATGATTATGAGGCAACGTGATAATGGCCTACACAAGGAGAAAGCTGGGGACGGGGGGAGATGCCACCATCCCCCCTTTATCCAGCAAAGACTAATCTGTTTATTTTGCTTGTCCTTCAGAGAGAAGAGTGGAAGAAACAGGGTGATGAGAAACCAAACACACACTGCAGAATTCATCCTGATAGGCTTCTCAACAACAAGGGGGTTGCAGAATGTTCTGTTTGCACCATGCCTGGTGTTCTACCTGGTTTTGTTAGGTGGAAACACTGCTATTGTTACAATGACCTGTCTGGATCCTCGTCTTCACACACCTATGTATTTCTTCCTGTGTAATTTCTCTGTGGCAGAGACTCTGGTCACATCCACTGTGGTCCCCAGAATGTTGGCAGGCCTAATGGTGGAAAGAAGCGCTATCTCCTTTGGAGGGTGCCTGGCTCAATTTTACTTCTATTTTTCGCTGGGATCCACAACCTTCCTTCTGCTGGCTGTAATGTCAATTGACCGCTACGTGGCCATTTGCCATCCTCTGCATTACTCTGTCATCCTGAGCAGCAGAATTTGCATCCAGCTTGCCCTTGGATCCTGGGCAATTCCCTTTCTTTTCATGATTCCCCCAACCATATTCAGGTCCCTGCTATCCTTTTGCAGCTCTAATCAGATTGATCACTTCTTCTGCGATAACGCACCCTTGCTCAAGCTCTCCTGTTCGGACACCCGCCTCATTGAGCTTGGGGACTTCCTCCTTGCGATTCTGTTTGTCTTAAGCTCTTTTGTTGTCATAATAGCATCCTACATCGCTATCATCTCCACCGTTCTGAAGATCCCCTCTAACACTGGTCGGCAGAAGACCTTCTCCACCTGCACCTCACATCTCGTTGTGGTGGGCATCGGCTATGGCACTGCTATCTTCATCTACGTGAGGTCTGGCAAGAGCCACTCCACAGATATGAACAAAATGGTAGCCCTCTTGACGGCTGTAGTGACCCCATTCCTAAGTCCCTTCATCTTCACTTTGAGGAATCAGAAAGTCAAGGAGGTCTTCAGTGACTGGTTGGGGAATTTAAGAGGTTTACAGAGAACAAAACTGTGATTGGTGAGAATCATAAAAAAGGGGAATGTGGATCGATCTTAGAAAAAGAGGTTGATGTTGGGTATTAAATGAAATATAGAAGTTTGAAATTGGTTAATTAAGATGATTTATGCAAAATATTAATAAGGGATTAATTTGGGTACAAAGAACTTGCTGGGCTAAATTTTGAATGGTGATGCAAGAAGGGGAGGTGGGGGAAGTCCGGGAAAGTGGTTAAGAAAATAAGATTTTAAAATTATATGTGTTATTTGTGTGTAATGTTGATATGTATGTTTATGTTTTTGTGTGTTTGTCTTAAAAAATGAGAAAATCCTAATAAAAAATTATTTTAAAAAAAGAGAATCATAAAAAAGGACTGCATTTCTGGTACAGACCAAGGTCCCTCTGGTCTAGCAAAGTATATAACAGTATCCAGTAAGGATTCTCTGGACACTCAGAAAGAGAGCATGAAATTGCTGACCATTATTTATTGTCCTCCGCAGCACCTGGTGTTCAGGTGTATATGGAAATTCATTGTAGCTATCATGGCTTATAGCAGTTAGCAGAGGTAGCGACAGATTTCAGAATCTCTCTGCACCTCTGGGGATAGTCAACTGGCCTATGGATATTTGCTTCTTTTAATATTTTTAGCCTGTTGTACCAAATGTCATCTTTGGCACACAGACCAACTTCGTCACATAAAAATCCTGCTTTGTCTTTTATATAGACTTTTTATATTTTATGATTTTTATTATCTAAATTATGCCAATAAAGGCTGGACGAGTCTAGACTTTGTAGTCTTTTCAGGGCTTCCAACAGAGAGCCCCTTGGTGAAAACGCACTTGGAGGCTTCTGGTCTTAGAATGATTATAATTTTATTATTTATACATCCCACCCATCTGGCTGGGTTTCCCCAGCCACTCTTGCCAGTCAGAATGAATTTTTAAAATTGAAGCACAGTGGGAAACAACTCCTTGGGATTTCTGTTTGCTTGCAGGAAGGTTAGACCATGTTGTGTCAAAGCAAGTGTTATCTCACACTTTCTAGGGCACCTTCCCACCACTTTCCTTATTGCAAAAAAAGTCTGATCTTTTGAGGAAGCAGGTTTGTTGTGCAAGACCCCCAGTCAGCTATAGTTGCACAGCTTGAATTTGCCGATTCCTGACTGAATCCCACCTGAAAATAGATAATAGACCAGAAGTGGATACACTGGGCTGATACTTTCAGTGCAGTATCCACAGCGACTTCCTGAAAGCAAAGTTTAGATTGAGGCTCCCCCGACAATAGCCATACTGGGAGAAGAGAAAGAGCTAGTGGTTTAATGTACCATTTGTAGACTTCAATTGCTCTAAACAAGACCCTGGAGCCTTCAATCCTGGAAGTGGAGCAGCTTAGCGGTTGCCAATTCAGTGAGGACTACAGAGACTTGGTACTTGTCCAAATCGAGCCCTTAATTTGCAATTACCATTTTGTTTTAATAGACAAACTTTTTAATGAGACCCACAAGGACTTTATGACATTTTCTTAATTGATCTCGGTTGGTCCCTTTTAAAAATAATTTCACCAGGCACATCTGAGCTAATGGCAACCATTTGAAATACTGGTGACACCCGCTGGAGAATTCTGGGCTTGTCATCATCATTCCAGCACAGCATCCAGGCCAAAAGTAGTCACTATTGGGCAGATTAATAACAAACTAAATAATAAACTACACTAGCCTAGCTTGGGGAGGTGGGGGCAGGAAGCAAGCCATTTTTAGGCTGAAATATGGACATGTGGCACTATGGCTGCCAATCGGCCAGTAATTCACTGCTCTGTCCTGTAAAAAGCACATTCTGGCAGGCAACATGAATCAGATGATTAAAATATATAATGTGCAGCAGTAGCAGACAGTGCAGGCAGAGCTGTGTTGCTGACCTGGCTTCCCACTGTGGCATATATGTGGGAGCTGGAACTTAACGAGTTAAGCTTTTCCCATGATGCTACACCATTCTGACGTCATTTTTAGAAGCTCGGGCGGAGCTTGGGCAAAGTTTGCCAGTCCCACTTTGAACTTTGTGGGGAAAAGACGTGGTCTTGGTATGGCTGCTAATAGCCCTGGAAATACCTGAGGAATGTTGGAAATAGATGCTGTATAGAGACAAACGGGACTCTGTGTGTTTGTCTCGAAGCTGAATCCAGCAGGTGACAGTTTTACAACGCTGTGCGAAGCTCTGCTGAACCGTGACGGAAGAGCTGGAGTGGAAGCGTGCCGGGCAGCAATAAACCGCTAATCGAGGTTTGTAAATCAATTAGCGGGGGTCACGGCTGATAAAACAGCACAGGTTATGGGTCATCACCGCTTGTAAAACTGTCGGGAGCTTTGATCTGCGGTGTCGAGCAGAAACGGCAGGAAGTGCAGGCAGAAGCAAACAAGCAAGCGGCAGCTGCAAGACGCAGAGAAGTGCCTGCGTTGCTGTGGAGCCAAGTTGCTGAGAACTGCCAAGAGCTGAGAGCAGCTGAGGTGTCGTTTCTCCACGGAACTAAGGAGCCGGAGGAGCTGGTGCGTTTGTAAGTACAGCTTGGGGCCCCTTGGGAGAACGGAAAGAGATGGCGGACGGCCATGAATCATTCTCCGTACCCTTCAAAAAATTAAACGGCCAAAATTGGGGAGAATGGAGCAGAAAGCTGAAGGCCTGGCTGGTAGCCAAGGGTCTGTGGGACGCGGTCCTAGGGCCTCCACTGCCTCAGCCAGCCGCCGGAGCTGCAGCAGCAGTAATTGCAGATGCGCATGCTTCGCGGAGGAAAAATCAGAAAGCCCTGGGAGCTATAGTGCTCAGTTTGGAGGGTTCACAGTTGCCCCATGTGGAGGGTTTGGAAACTGCGCATGAAGCTTATGCTGCTCTTGAAAGAGTGCACCACAGAACCACGGCTGGTGCTAAAATCCATACCACCAGGCGGTTGTTTGAAATGAAGCTACGTCCAGGTGGGGACATAAGACAACATGTTACAGAGATGCTCTCTGTGTTTAATGAACTGCGGCTGTTGCAGGTGAACTTTACTGATGAATTGAAGGTTTATGTTTTGCTAAGCTCTCTGGACAAAAGTTATGACAATTTATGTCTAACTTTGGAATCTATGAGTCCGCAGGATCTGACTTTGGCCTACGTCACAGGACGCTTGGCTGACGAACAGGAGAGACGGCTCAGGGAGAGCAAGTCTGGCGCAGCAAGCTCCACCGGGAAAAAGGGGGGGGCGAAGCAAGATGAGAGCTTTGTTCAGGCTTTTGCAGCTCGTCGGTGTTACGTGTGTGGATCTCACAGTCATTTGAAAAGAGACTGCCCACAGAAAGCGAGAGCAG
The DNA here is from genome assembly GCF_964188305.1 of Podarcis bocagei. Taxonomy (NCBI): domain Eukaryota; kingdom Metazoa; phylum Chordata; class Lepidosauria; order Squamata; family Lacertidae; genus Podarcis; species Podarcis bocagei. The sequence continues at coordinate 33,965,137 of NC_138143.1, read as the reverse complement.
CTGGGCAGGAAGCCTTCAAGGACACCTATCATGGAAATCAGTCGGGTTTCCATGGGAACCAGTCTGGGAGAGGAGGCCAGCCTGGGAACGCAAGAGGAGGACGTGGAAAACAACACGAGACGTATCAGATAGCAGCGAGCATGGCTTTGTTCGAAGACGGCTGTGTGGAAAATTCCAAGTTTCGCTTTGTTATTGACTCTGCAGCTAATCGCAATTTGATTCCAGAGACACCTGCTGTCGAGCGGTGGAAGTGCACGGCAATACCTGCCGGGAAATCTGTACTGTTTGCAAATGGACAGAAAGGAAATCTGACTAACGTTGTAAATCTGCATTTTCGTGTTTTGCAGGAAACGCTGGAGTGTTGTACCGTTCCTGGGATGCACCACTGTCTGTTATCTGTGCCTTATTTACTGAAAAAGGGATTTACGTTTTCTTTTCAGGATGATGTGTGCACAATCTCCAAAGGAGGGAGGATGCTTGCCAAGGTTAAAAAGGGGCAGAATGATCTTTTCATTCTTAAAACGTCTCTGGAGGGTGAGGGGAAGGTTGAGAAAGCACAAGCCCTGTGTACTGAGATTCCCGCTCAAGTGCAATGTGCACATATTTGGCATGCTAGGACGGCTCATAGTTCAGTAGAAGAACTACAGGTGCTGCCGGAAGTTTCTAAAGGGTGTAAGATTTCAGAATGTGGACATGATGTAAGTTGTGAAACTTGCAAGCTGGCAAAGATAAAAGGATGCAGTTATCCAAAGATTGAGAGGATAACCACTAGGCCTTTTGAACAAATTCACATAGATTTGTGGGGTCCTGTGAAGGAACCAAGTCTGGGAGGGTCAAGATATCTGCTCTCAATGCAGGATAATTTTACCCAGAATTCCTGGACACATGGTCTTAAATCCAAGGATGATGCAGCACAGCTGATCAAACGTTGGATTGAGGAGGTGGAACAAAAGTTTTCCACCAAAGTGCAAGCTGTCACAAGTGACAGGGGAGCTGAGTTTACAGGTTCTGTTTTGCAGAAGTACTTTCGCAAGAAAGGAATACGTCACACAGTGACTGCACCCAATCAGGGGGGGAAGGCAGAGCAGATGAGTCAGGCTCTGGTTAAAACTGCTCAGGTGTTGCTGAAAGATTCTGGGTTACCTCCAAGGTTTTGGTTGGAGGCAATCAAGTATGTGAGCTTCACCTGGAACCGCACCTACAATTCCATGGTAGGGGACACACCGTTTGGGCTGTTGCATGGCAGGAAACCCCAGATTCATTTTTTGCGCAGGTTTGGATCGCATGCTTCTGTGTCAGTACCTGCAGCGTTGCAGGGGCCAGATGGATCCAAGTTCCGAAAAATGATCTTCTGTGGGTATGAGCCAACAGCGAATGCGTGGAGATTTGCATTTCCATCAGGTGATCAGAGTAAGTTACTGATCAGCAAACACGCTGAGTTCTATGAGCAGGATGAAAAGTCAAAACCTGCTGCCAAGCGTGATGTTCTCTCAGAGTGTCTCTCTGATTCAGAACAGGAAGATTCTGAGGGGGAAGAAGGGGAGGAAGAAGAAACTGAGTCTGATGATGACGATCAGGGAACTGACCAAAGTCAGGAACAGGAGAAGGTATCTGTAGTTTCTCCACAGGTTAAGAGAACACCCAAAAGCGAGCCCAGTTCTCCGGTAAGTGTAATGGAGAAGGTCCGAAAACGTTTTAAGTCAGAGGGGGAATCCCGTGAGGGTGAGGACACAGGTCCTGGTGGCAGTGAGTCAGAGGTAACATCTGAGTTTGTGCCCAGAAGGTCCAGTCGCTCAACGAAGGGAATTCCGCCGGACAGGTACCAGGCGACAAGCGCATGGGCCTGGTTCGCACAGTGTGATTCTGGGAGTGTTGAAGGGGTTCAACGGGTGCCTGGGAAAGATGCTGGGAAAGAGCACAAGGCAAAGGGGAAGGTGTTGAACTCAAAAGGGTCTTGTCAGAAGGTGCAGCAAGGGGGGGTGTGGGAGCTGGAACTTAACGAGTTAAGCTTTTCCCATGATGCTACACCATTCTGACGTCATTTTTAGAAGCTCGGGCGGAGCTTGGGCAAAGTTTGCCAGTCCCACTTTGAACTTTGTGGGGAAAAGACGTGGTCTTGGTATGGCTGCTAATAGCCCTGGAAATACCTGAGGAATGTTGGAAATAGATGCTGTATAGAGACAAACGGGACTCTGTGTGTTTGTCTCGAAGCTGAATCCAGCAGGTGACAGTTTTACAACGCTGTGCGAAGCTCTGCTGAACCGTGACGGAAGAGCTGGAGTGGAAGCGTGCCGGGCAGCAATAAACCGCTAATCGAGGTTTGTAAATCAATTAGCGGGGGTCACGGCTGATAAAACAGCACAATATATACCCTCCAACATTTCTCCAATGAAAATACAGTGGTACCTCGGGTTAAGAACGTAATTCATTCCAGAGGTCCGTTCTTAACCTGAAACTGTTCTTAACCTGAAGCACCACTTTAGCTAATGGGGCCTCCTGCTGCCACCGCGCTGCCAGAGCACGATTTCTGTTCTCATCCTGAAGCAAAGTTCTTAACCCGAGGTACTATTTCTGGGGTAGCGGAGTCTGTAACCTGAAGTGTCTGTAACCTGAAGCGTCTGTAACTCAAGGTACCACTGTAGGGACGTCCTATTCCATCAACCTCATCATCATATCTAGACCCTGCCACCCTGGGCGGCTTCCAACAGATATAAAAACATAATGAAACTATACAGAGCCACTTTCAGATGTTTTCTAAAAGTTTTATTATTAGTTATGTCCTTGGCTCAGGGGTCACACCCTCCAACACTTCTCTGACAAAAATCAGGATGTCCTAAGGAAAAGCGGGACATTCCAGGATCAAATCAGAAACCAAGAAGGCTTCTGTAAATCAGGGACCGATCCTGGAAAATAGGTACACTTGGAGGGTCTGTGCATGTCACTGAAGGTTGCTGAGGATTTGGGGAGGAGAAGGCAGTGGGAGTTCAATTTGATGCTGGCATTGAGTCAGGAGCAGCAGATTGGCTCCACTGTCACACCAGCACAATGGCAAGCTCCCTGCTGCCTTGCCCCATCCAGTACGTAACTGGCAGTGATATGTGGCATTAGGAAGGAGGTCAGGTCAGAAGTGCAGCCCCACCTATGCCGCTCCACCTGCTGTTGTTGTTGTTTAGTCGTTTAGTCGTGTCCGACTCTTCGTGACCCCATGGACCAGAGCACGCCAGGCCCTCCTGTCTTCCACTGCCTCCCGCAGTTTGGTCAAACTCATGCTGGTAGCTTCGAGAACACTGTCCAACCATCTCGTCCTCTGTCGTCCCCTTCTCCTTGCGCCCTCAATCTTTCCCAACATCAGGGTCTTTTCCAGGGAGTCTTCTCTTCTGCTACTGCTTATCAAATATTGTTTGCTCTTGAGCTTATCACTGGACCCGCCAGGCTCCACCAACATACTCTCCAACATGCCGCAGAGGGAAATCAGGGCACATATATTTCGGGCTCACGTTCTCGCAGAAGCCAGAACAGTACAGTCAGAAGCCAGGGTGCCATCTGTAATTCCAGGATGTCCCGCTCTAAGCAGGACAGTTGACAGGTAAGTATCCACAAACCACACATGATTCTGAGCAATGACACTGTCACTCCTCTAGTTCATATTTATCTATAGATCTTATCAATGGGGAACAAACTGTGTAGGGGGTGCAGGGGCCTTGTGCCAGACCTGTGTGCCTGCCCAGAATTTTCCCATGTGTGTTGGCTCTGGCTAACCCACATCCAACCTACCTGCATTGGGTAGGAAGGTCGAAGGATTATTTTACATGTGTTTTTTGTGTGTGACTGTGCTCAGTTCCCTATCACAGGGAGGATTCTAAGTGCATTCAGCCAAAACTCACTTCAGACCTCTGCATCTGATGTAGGAAAGTCAGGAGGTGGAGTATATATCCCAAGTTCCCCAATTTTCCAGAGACATGCCCAGAATCACGAAAGCCATTCCAGTTTCTGATTTGATCCCGGAATGTCCCTATTTCCTATGCCACTGCTGCCATGGAGGATGAGCCAGCGCTTGTCCCGAGCAGTGGCGATAGCGAGGAAGCATCTCGATGCCTCCCCAGGGCCACTGTTGTCGGCCTCCTCCCTTGGGCACCTATGGGACCGCCTCTCCTGATATGCCCTGTGGAGGACCTTAAGGTACACAAATGACAACACCTTGGAGGTCCCAAGTCGCAAGGTGGTTAGATTGGTCTCAACTAGGGCCAGGGCCTTTTCAGTACTGGCCCCGACTTGGTGGAACGCTCTTGTCACAAGAGACTAGGACCCTGTGGGACTTGACATCTTTCCGCAGGGCCTGCAAGATAGAGCTGTTCTGCCTGGCCTTTGGTTTGGACTCAGTCTGACCCTTATGTCTTCCCTCCCCTTATGGTTTTGATCTATGGGCTACTTTTAAAATGAGGCTGCATTTTAAATTGCATTTTAACTAGTATTTTAAATTGGGGTTGTTGTCCCCCCTCCTATTATGTTTCTATTGTAATTTTACTGGTGTTAGCCGCCCTGAGCCCGGATCTGGCCGGGGATGGCCGGTATAAATAAAATTTATTATTATTCATTATAGCAGCTGCTGGAGAGTGGGCAAGGAGAAGGAGAGACTGCCACCACTGAGTCCTAGCCCCAAGTGACGCGCCAGCTCTGAGGGGCAGGCAGAGGGCAGAGCGGAAAGAAAGGGGGAGCAGAGCACAAGGAGTCAGTGGAAACAGCAGCTATTAACCACTCTCAATTCCACCCTGATAATTGCCACCTGCCCGGATTTTAATTTGTCTGAATTAATTTTAAGGTGTATTTTAATTAAGTGATGCCTGTTTTTATGCTTATTGTGTTGTTTTTATGATGTTAGCCACTCTGAGCCCGGCCTCAGCCAGGGAGTTCAGGATACAAATAAATAATTTATTATTATTATTATTATTATTATTATTATTATTATTATTATTATTATTAAAAAAACCTTTGTGGGTCCACATCTAATCTTGCCCCTTTCTAAAAATTTGTTCATTGGCGTGTGTTTTTCTTTTCTTTGGTAAATCTGCCAAAGAATAAAATAAAATAAGATCAAGATCAAGGGTTTTTCTCAGGATGCTGGAGGGTTTGTGTTAAGTTGTGGGTGAACATATCAGACGACACAGCAATTCTTCAAACAGCTCTTGTTTATTCACAGGCCAGAACAGAACTGAACTGAAGGGTTCAGCCAGCCTGCTTATATAGAGCTCCACTACAATGCAACTGTAACACTTTCTGTAACTATCCAATCACTATTTCAATCCCTTATTTGCATATGTGGACCTGAGTGAAAACTCTTGGGAAATTAATCCTGCGTCCAGTCAGGCTTCCCCTGTGCAGCTCTGTTCGGGGAGCTGACCTGGCCGGGAGCAGAGTTAGCAGCGGCCCTGCATCCGTGTGAGATGAGGGATAAATCAAGTCCAAAGACAGTTGGGTTCTTATCTCTAGAAGCGTTTATTTACAAAGCAATAAATCCATCAGAACATTCAGCCATTTCCCTGTGCTTTCCAAAAGCACTCTCGCAGCTTCTGTGCCAAGCTGCTTCTCTCAGTCTCACTCAGTCAGAAGTGAAAGCAAGTCTGAAAGCAGACACACACTGTGACGCACTTCCCTGCATCAAGCTCCTCTCAGATACAGGACACCACGGAGTTTTAACCCTGTCAGTTCCAAACTCCACAAAAACTATCTATAGTATCCCCCTGCTGGCCCAGGGTGAGAACTTCAGTACATAACAGTTTGTGCTTTCTCCCATTGGTGTACTGGTGGCGGCACTCAGCCTTCTGATAGGAAATGCTCTGTGGGCAGGGGGAGGAAAAATGGGGGGTCAAGGAGAGTCAGCTGGAGGAAGTGAGAAATGTCCCTATTCTCATCTGAGGAATAGGGAAACTGGGGGTGAGGGCAAGTGCTCATGGTCTCATGATCCCTGCATAGTTTGTGCCCTCACATGCTCTTTAGAGTTTAGACTGCCTGGATAGGACTAGGAAGACAGTTTTAAACTCTGAATGCATTTGTAATTTATGTGCCTTGAAATAATTATAGCAAAATCAGAGTGAGGGTTCCATCAGTAATACAAACAAGGTAATCAAACCAGGCAGAGGGCCTTCTTGGTAGTGGCACCCACCCTATGGAACGCCCTCCCACCAGATGTCAAGGAAATAAACAACTATCCAACTTTTAGAAGACATTTGAAGACAGCTCTGATCAGGGAAGTTTTTAACGTTTGAAGTTTTATTGTGTTTTTAATGTTCTGTTGAAAGCCGCCCAGAGTGGCTGGGGAAGAAATAAATTATTGTTATTATTATTATTACAGACCAATAAATTTAAAGATTATAATACAAAATTAATATTGTGATACAGTGGTGCCTCGCAAGACGAAATTAATCCGTTCCGCGAGTCTCTTCGTCTAGCGGTTTTTTCGTCTTGCGAAGCAACCCTATTAGCGGATTAGCAGATTAGCGCTATTAGCGGTTTAGCGGCTATTAAAGGCTTAGCGGCTATTAAAGGCTTAGCGGATTAGTGGCTAAAAGGCTATTAGCGGCTTAGCGGCTTAGAAAAAGGGGGGGGAGCAAAAAAAAATCGGAACACTCACAAGACGTTTTCGTCTTGCAAAGCAAGCCCATAGGGAAAATTGTCTTGCGAAGCAGCTCAAAAATGGAAAACCCTTTCGTCTAGCGGGTTTTCCGTCTTGCGAGGCATTCGTCTTGCGGGGCACCACTGTACTTATAAAATGGATGACTAAAACCCCCAAGACAATGTGTTATAGTGTAATGCAAATATTTGTAACAACCAATGCATCAGTGAAGTTACAAAACAGTACAGGACTAAGTGCCAATAACCAATATGAAAGTTATGTATAATGGAGGCACTAAACAGTAAGTGACATAAGTAATAAACAATGCAAAGGTTGTATATCAATAAATAAATTTCATGTGTCCCAAGGGTTAAATGGACACTATATATCAGTAGAAATTGGTACTAATATCAGTGAAAAGAATAAATGAAGTTAACAAATACCATACATCAGGGGAGTTTATATACAAATTCCAGGCGGTAGTAAAGTCAATATTGATGAAAACTCTGGAATATTTTTTTGTTTTGCTATTTCCTCAGAAACTACTGTAATAGACAGCAACCAAGATTGATTCTTCCCATGACAACACTGGGCACACCTCAATTTAAAAATGAATAAATCAAAACAAATCCACTTGTTAAAAATGGGCAATTGAAAAGTGTGGCACAAATTAATGACTAACAGGAATACATGTAAATACCCTGCCAGCAAATCAGGAATACCTGTAAACAAATAAGGCAATTTCTCTTCTTAAAATAATGTATATTTTGAACTGCTGATTTTATGTATACTTGAGTTATTTTTTTACGTCAACCTGTTTTTAACTCCTGATTTTTTAATTGAAAATCTTGGTGTGCGTTTCATGCTTTGTGTGAACTGATTATCAGTTTCTAATAAACATTTTTAAAAATAATTTTTAAAAGAGTGGATGTTAAATAAAAACAGTTTTTCACTTCATTCATTTCAAGCTTAAAAAGAACCACCACGGTACACAAAAATAGGTGTTTTTATCCAAATTAGCAGGAGTCAGGAGGACAGCCTAAGCTCAGATTTACTTATTTTTTTAATGAAGACGGAGCACAATCTCCACTGGCTGGAAAACTGGGCCTCTCAATAACTCTTTGGCCTCATAGCTTATTACAAGGAACTTATAATACTTTGAGGTAGCTTTGCAGTTCTTCTAGGGGTTCTCAGGGGAGGGCAGGAAAAGCTGGGGAACGGGGAAGGAAGTTCCTCTTTTGCACACTGGATATAAGGCGAAAGTAAGAGTAATAAGAAAGGTGTGGCTGCTGCTGTGGAAAGAATAATATTTCTGCTGATGAAACTACAGGAGAAAGGGGTCCAGGTTGTGGGCCAAACCTTCTCAGCACAACTGAATGAAAAGCATATGAGATATGATTAAGGTAAGGCCAAAAACAAAAAATACATCTGGGATTTGGATAGCGGGAGTTTCAGCGAAAAAGGCAGTAGGTAGGGAAAGATTAAGACAACCCTCCACAAATCACAGTTACTGCTTCTCAACTGCAAATCACTGCCCGCCTCTGCAGCTGCTCTTCATAGGCAAAACAGAAGCTGAGATATTATAACAAGATTTCTGTATTACACGTAATTTTTGAACTGGGCAGAAGTTGCCACTTAGCTTCCTTGTTTTCCCATTGAGCGTTCTTGCCTGCACTCTTTTTCTTACCTGAAGAACTAGTTACACAGACAAGGGATTCGGATAATTCCCATCAAAATTAAGGACCTGTGGTCCTCCCAACAGTTCCCTCCAGCATGGCCGATGGTCAGAGATGATGTGAGCAGTACTGGCATGCATGAAGGGAAAGAGCTGCAGAGCTGACCTTTCGACTCTGCTCTTTACCTGGATGGGGCAACAGCAAGGTCAGGGCCACATGTTGCACCAATGGGAGCAAGGCATGGGTAGGCAAACTAAGGCCCGGGGGCTGGATCCGGCCCAATCGCCTTCTAAATCCAGCCCGTGGATGGTCTGGGAATCATTGTGTTTTTACATGAGTACAATGCATCCTTTTATTTAAAATGCATCTCTGGGTTATTTGTGGGGCATAGGAATTCGTTCTTCCTTTTTTCCAAAATATAGCCCGGCCCCCCACAAGGTCTGAGGGACAGTGGACTGGCCCCCTGCTGAAAAAGTTTGCTGACCCCTGGAGCAAGGGGTTGGCAGTGATGCAGTCATACTGACTATGAGCTTGCCCAAAACCCGCTCTAGCCCCATCTAGGCATCATCAAAACTTGTGTCAGGAGTGTGGTTCCATGGCACCAAAGAGAGTGCGTCGTGTCCTATGCACATGGCTGCTCCGCCATATTTGGTCTGGCCACCATTCTCCTTTAAATGGTGTGCTACTAAGCCTCTCTCAAAATCTGACACCCCCAAGTTAGGAATTGGTTGGTTTCTGTTTACCAAATACAGCCCAAAATATATGTGGGTGGCAGATAGAAAACAAAGCTTATTACAGCCTATTGCTCGGTCAGTAAAACATGAGTCTCTTAAGAGTCGTAAGTTCAAGCCCCATGTTGGGCAAAAAGATTCCTGCATTGCAGGGGGTTGGACTAGATAACCCTTGTGGTCCCTTCCAACTCTGCGATTCTACAGAAAACCCAATAACGCATGCAGAGCGAGAGTAAATTTTTCATCAGGACCAGTTTAGGATAGTATGCTGCTATGCCTATCTAAAAATCTGTCAACCCACAGTTAGGAACTGGTTGGTTACTGTTGTGTATTGAGTCAAAGGATTTTATATCTGTATTATTATTGTCTGTATTTGCATTAGGGTAAAGTAACTGCCTTTTGGTTCCAGAGGGTACAGGTACTATTGGTTCATTTAAGCTGCTGTATTTGGATCCTCTGTCTTATTGGTTCCCTCCAAAAGGCAGGACTGTGATTGCCTGATATTGTTCCCTCCAAAATGTATCCTTTCTTGCTAGTCCCCTGTCCCTATAAATGTAGCTTTCCTCTCCCCAGACCTTAGTCTTGTTGCTTTAATAAAGAAGTGTTACTAGAGAACTGTCTCCAGCATGTTATATCAAGAGAGCTGAAATCACAAACCCCACGTCACAACAGTTACCGTTTACCAAACGTAGCAGAATGGGACTCAAAACAGAAGTGGGTGACAGATAGAAAACAAAGCTTATTACAGAAAACCCAATGCATGTAGAGCCAGATTAATCTCTTCACCAGGACCAGTTTAGGTTGCTGCTACACAAAACCCCTTTAACTCTGCTAAGGTGTGGCTTTTCTTTAACTAGCTGAAAGTGGAATCAAACCGAAGATTTCAAACAGCACTTAATATAGTGTTATATCAATATCCTTGCTCATGGCCAGGATTCTTCTATAATCTTTGCACTCATAAATACATCCCGCTAAGCAAATATGCAGGGACGCGGGTGGCGCTGTGGGTAAAACCTCAGTGCCTAGGACTTGCCGATCGCATGGTCAGCGGTTCGAATCCCCGCGGCAGGGTGAGCTCCCGTCGTTCGGTCCCAGCTCCTGCCCACCTAGCAGTTCGAAAGCACCCTTAAGTGCAAGTAGATAAATAGGTACCGCTTTATAGCGGGAAGGTAAACGGCGTTTCCGTGTGCTGCGCTGGTGCCGGCTCGCCGGAGCAGCTTCGCCACGCTGGCCACGTGACCCGGAGGTGTCTGCGGACAGCGCTGGCTCTTAAGTCAGATGGGCGCACAACCCTAGAGTCTGTCAAGACTGGCCCGTACGGGCAGGGGTACCTTTACCTAAGCAAATATGCATTAAAAGTTTCCTGTTTGCAGGTCCTACTGGCCATTTTATTTTTTTCTAACCGATTGAACCTGGAAGGTTGTTTATGAATAATCCCTACATTGCCCTTATGTCAGTTCCTATGAAGCAGGGAGAGCTTTAATTGCTGTGGCATCCTTGTATCCTTCCCATCTGCCTTATATCATTATAAAAATGATTTTAAAAAGGAGACTAGTGATTAAAGCCATGCCTCCCCCATGGGAAGAGAAACTGACACTGAGACAATGAAGATGGTTTGAATATGTGTATAATAACTAGCTTTATTAGATACAGGTATCTTTTGTTTAAATGTCTGTCAGTGTTTGACAGGCAAAGCACTTAATTCAAACGCGATGTTGTGTAGCCATATTGTGCACCCTGAGAATCCCAACATGGAAGTTGTTTCTATGAACATTTGACTATGTCTAAAGTTTATATGTCAGGGAATAAGAGGGAGATTGTGACATAGGGATGGGGAAGTAATTTGGTTCAGTTAACAATTTAATGGAAACCCTTCTCATTCATACATCCCATACACACACACACACACACACCAAAACACAGAGAGACTTCGAAATTCATACTTCTCCAAATTTTGTGATGGGATCCCCCAACCCAAAAATGTGTACAAATATCCATATATTGAGGGAGGTTAGTGAAAATAACATACTGTACAAGAACATGTCAGTACAAAAATAGGCACATACCAAAACTTTAATATGTTTATATTAGGATAAATGCACACTAAAATGCTGGCAATTTTTTTGTGAGAAGTTTTTTTTTAATGGCAACCTGATGTGGATAAGAGACAAACAAAATTTAAGATTAAAAAATTAGAACCTAAGAGGAATCAAAATTGGCAGATTCATCCATCTCTACATGGGGATGTTGTGATGTTGAAGGCTGCTGGGGTGGTTTCCTGTGTTACTAAGAAGAGATTTGTTAGAACATCATTCTATATATTACACACACACACTTACACTTGAACTGCTTGAGAATGTCAGTCCATAGGTTAATTTTAAAAATATATATAATTAACCTATGATCCTTTTCTTTTACTTCTTTATTTTTTCTTTGTTCTTTTTTTCTGATATCTTATCTTTCATTTCACTCCTTTATTGTGAATAGCATGTTATAGAGGTATAAATAACTGTAAATATGAAAAGAGACAAAGTATTTTCTAATTTTTTTCCTTGGTTATATATATTTTCTTTTTCTTTTGTATTTTCTTTTGTTGTAAATATGTATGTTTTCTAATTTGTACTTAATAAAAATTAATAAATAATAATAATAAACAAAGAGAATGTCAGTCCTTTTCTAGAGACTATTCCGTGAAATCCCCTTCACCATTTCAGCACCCATAAGTAGTGTGGAGAATTCGGGAGGGGGCAATTTTTGTTTAGTTAGTTCTGCTTTCCTTTTAAAAAGTGAAACTCTGCAGTTTTTAATCCTTTTAAATTTTGGGTTCAACGAATACAGTAATACCTTACCTGTGTTATTGTTATGGTTTTGCTGTGCAATATTTTTGAGTATGTTCCCATTCACTGTCCTTGTATTGTTAGTATTATTGTAATTGTTGTTGTTACTACAGTACGTTGTTGTTGTTGTTGTTGTTGTTGTTTTGCAGTTCACAGGTAAATTTAATATGCTACATGTGACCTCTAGACCAGGGATTTTAAATTTGGAAGCCACTATATTAGTCCTAAGGCTAGAAACAAGATCAAAGCACATGTGCTTTGATGGTATGATTTCATCAATTGACAGGAGGCTGAGGAACAAATGTGCTTCTAAAAACTCTGAAAAACAACGATTCAGCCAACATTCTTGAAATCTACCCAGAAATTAATGGGTAGAAATGTTTTCATGCAATTATCTCCTCCCACATTGTCCCCAGTGTTGTTTTGCTGAATAATTCCACTGATTCATCAGCATGTTTAATTGGGAGTTAAGTCTCACCGCTGATCTCAAAAGCTTATGAGTAGATAGGCATTAAGATTGCAGTTTTCGGGAGTTTTACCCTATTTTATGTGTAGATTGAACTGCCGTCCAATATAATAGTGTACCTCAATAATAGGGCTTGTCCATGCCTCCACTTGCCCTGCCACTTTCACCTGGAAAAACCTGCTGTTTACCACTCAGTCGAAGCAAATGTCCATTGGGTTTTCCATGGACTGACATTTGCTCCAATTCAGCAGTAAAGAGCAGGTTTTCTTGGGGAAAGCAATGGGAGAAACAGAAAACCACTCAGACCCATGCCTAGAAAGCACGGGATAAGCAGAACACCTCTCAGACCCATGATTTCTAGGCAGGAGACAAGTGTAGATGAGTGACAGACATTTTTTATTTCCCCAATGCTCAAAAAGCACCTCAGAACAGGACTTTCTTGGAAGAACACAGTGGCAGCCATTCAGAGTCTCCTCCTGCAAAATAATTTAGCCTCGCCCCACATATAATATATGAATATAATGAAAGCAAAACAGCCAATCTATGAATTGGCATTTTTTAATTTGAGACAGTCCTGGTCTTCCTGAAAGACCTTCTGAAGAGGCCCCATGGCCGTGGCCTGTTGCCTTTCTGTAATACCTGTGAGGTAATAACAACAAAACATTTCTTCAAAATAGTATGGGTTCTCATTACTGTACTTCCATTCCTTACAAAGGGAAGTGGGCAAAATCTTTTCCTATATGAAAATTAACAGTTGGTAGGAACATGTTAGGTTGTTTCAGGGGCTAGATGCTGCCATTGGTTGCCAATAGTGTCAGTTTGCATTTCTTAGTACAGAAAGTATTGATCTGATATGTAGAGATCTTTCCTATTCTACTTAATTCAAGAGGGTTCTGGAAGCTTCTCTGTGTGAAAGAAGGTTACATGATGTTTGGGTTATTCCTTCAGAGAAGCTGAGCACAGCTGGTTTAAACTGGTTCTGTTATCTCTTTGTGTCAAGGTCATACTGACTATAATAGTGAGGCCAGAAGGAGCCTCTGTTTCCATCTCTCTCTCTCTTTCTCTCTCCTTTCTTTCTGGTGTAGTGTTCCGTATATAGTGTTAAGGTTTAGACTTATTATAAGTTACTGTGAGTTTGTTAAGTCTGCTGCAACTGGATTTCTTATGGACAGTGTCAATCCTGAATGTATTGGATTTGTGACCATTATGCCCATTTGCCTTCAGTAGCAGTAAAGCTCTGCTGGATGAAATGCCTCTGGTCTATTTTTTGGGAATCCTGCAACGTGTTTAAGTTTTTACTCTGCTTACTATACATTGGAATCTGCTCTGGATAAATATTGAGTAGAATTTCAATGCCCATCTCTTCTCTAGAGTCAAAAGCATTGCCCAGTTTAAAGAAATTTAGACTGTCCTTGAATGTCATGTGACATTTACCTGGGAATCATGGCAACTGCTCTCACTGAGGACACAACTGAGCCAACGCAAAAGGGGGTTTCATGGACAGGGGGGCTGCTTCCTACAACTGTTGGCAACAGAAAGGGTCCATTGGCTGCAAACAGGACAACATCAGCAATGTCTAGGCAACACGATGACCATGTACATACGCAATAGAAAATCTTCATAGAATTCCTTCAAACCATAACAAGTACAAAATGAAATCGTTAGTCTCAAAGTCTCTGAAAATCTTTAAATGAAGCGAGGTACCAGACTTTGTACGATGAAAGACAAGCTGTGAAGCTTTGTGTATTCAGCAAATACAATGTCCAACACTGAACAATGATTCCGGATATTGACTACTGATTTGTAGAATTCTTCGTCAGCCTGGTGGGAGGATATAGAATTGCTTCGTAAACCCATCTTACTGTGGTACCTTGGGTTAAGTACTTAATTCGTTCTGGAGGTCCGTACTTAACCTGAAACTGTTCTTAACCTGAAGCACCACTTTAGCTAATGGGGGTTCCTGCTGCCGCCAGAGCACGATTTCTGTTCTCATCCTGGGGGAGGAGGAGGAGGAGGAGTTTGGATTTGATATCCCGCCTTTCACTCCCTTTAAGGAGTCTCAAAGTGGCTAACATTCTCCTTTCCCTTCCTCCCCCACAACAAACACTCTGTGAGGTGAGTGGGGCTGAGAGACTTCAAAGAAGTGTGACTAGTCCAAGGTCACCCAGCAGCTGCATGTGGAGGAGCAGAGACGCGAACCTGGTTCCCCAGATTACGAGACTACCGCTCTTAACCACTACACCACACTGGCTCTGAAGCAAAGTTCTTAACCTGAAGCACTATTTCTGGGTTAGCGGAGTCTGTAACCTGAAGTGCATGTAACCTGAAGCGTATGTAACCCGAGGTACCACTGTATTTCAAATGAATGTATGTAAATGAAAATTTCAAATGCTGTGGAACAGTGCTCATGTAATAATGTAGTCACTGATCATTTTGTACTTGTTACGGGTTGAAGGAATTCTGTAAAGATTGTCTATTCCGTATGTACATTGTCATCATGTTGCCTAGACATTGCTGATGTTCTCTTTGCAACATAGGGGTTTGTTTACTACAAACAGGACAAGGCAGTAGCTGTTGGCTTCCCTCGTCTTACATTTTGTGCTCCGGCTTCCCATTCCTTTTGCTGCAGGTATAATGTGGAAACTGCATGGAGAAGAGTAACCATACTTCATCTGGTGGAACTATGGAATTCCTACTCCTTGGATTCTCTGACTTGCTCCTGCTGAGGCCCTTTCTCTTTTACGTCTTCCTCGTGGTGCATGTGGTCACCCTTGCAGGAAATCTCCTCATCCTCCTGGCAGTGGTTGCCGAACCCTCCCGCCCTCCTATGCTCTTTTTCCTTTGCCAGCTCTCTGCCATCGAGCTCTGTTACACCCTTGTCATTGTTCCCAAGACGTTGGCTGACCTGCCTAGCCCAGGGGCGAGCACCATTTCCTTTGTGGGGTGCGCGACCCAAATGCATTTCTTTGTGGCCCTGGGCGGCGCTGAATGCTTCCTCCTTGCAGCCATGTCGTACGATCGCTACGTGGCCATCTGCCGGCCCCTGCACTACATGACAATGATGAGCCAGGGCGTCTGCCTTCAGCTTGCTATCGTCTGCTGCCTTGGGGGCTTTGTGGTCTCCCTGGGCCTCACCGTGGCTGTCTTCCACCTGCCTTTCTGCAACTCCCGACGCATTGACCATTTCTTTTGCGATGTCCCTGCCATGCTCCACCTAGCCTGCACAAAGAGCTACGTCAGTGAGCTACCCCTCCTTGCAGCCTGCGTAATCCTCCTCCTGTTCCCCTTCCTTCTTATCCTCACGTCCTACACGTGCATCTCAATGGCTGTGATGCACATCCGGGACTCAGCTGGCCGGGGCAAAGCCTTCTCCACTTGCGCCTCGCACCTGGCTGTCACAGTCTTACACTATGGCTGCGCCACCTTCATGTACGTCCGGCCCAAGTCCAGCTACATGCCAGACCGGGACAAGATGGTGTCTCTTGTCTACACCAACATCACCCCCTTGCTTTACCCTCTGATTTACAGTCTCAGGAACAAAGAAATTAAAGGAGCTGTGAAGAAGCTGCTGCAGAAAATGTTAGCTCAGCCACACTGCAACACCTTCAAGGGCAGGCTTGCATAATTTGTAGGCCATGCAGCTGTATTGTCAGGAGCTGGAGTCAGGCACAGGTCAACAATGAAGCAGCCAGTGTCAGTGAAGTTAACTTTTTATTCAAGGAAACCAAAACAACTCAAGCCTAGTGATTGCTGCATCTCTTCCCAGTAGGCCTTGCTCGGATGAGGCAGTTGCAAGGACAGAAGATCCTCACCTTCCCACCACTTCTACAACTCCACCCCTGGTTCCTTTGCCAGCAACCTGAGGCTCCTTTGTCTTGTCTCTCTTTGCTCCACTCTTTTCATTCCTCTTCAGGTTCTGGGAGGCCAGAGGGGAGGGCAGCTGGTCACAGCAGGAGGGAGGGGGGCTCCCTGGCTTCTTCAGCAGCCTGCCTCATCTCTGCCCCTTGGTCCCCCTTCTCACCAGTCTTTGCTTCTGCCTCTCATTCTGGACTGCTCTCTGCCACAGACTCTTCCTGCTCACTAAACCCTGTTCCTTCTTCAGCTTCTGACACCTCATCCTCCCAGTCCGCTCCCTCTTCTTCCTCTAATGACTCATTGTCATCCCACCACCAATCCCCTGGAAGCTTCATTGGGGGTTCCCCAGCAGGTGCCTCCCACTACTCTGCATCCACTGAGTCCAGGATATATATATGCAGCTCAGAAGCCATTAACAGTGATGCTTTCTATATGGTATCAGAAGGTCGGCGGTTTGAAACCCTGCAACGGGGTGAGCTCCCGTTCCTCAGTCCCTGCTCCTGCCAACCTAGCAGTTTGAAAGCACGTCAAAGTGCAAGTAGATAAATAGGTACCACTCCGGCAGGAAGGTAAACGGCGTTTCCGTGCGCTGCTCTGGTTCTCCAGAAGCAGCTTAGTCA
Organism: Podarcis bocagei; assembly: GCF_964188305.1. Taxonomy (NCBI): domain Eukaryota; kingdom Metazoa; phylum Chordata; class Lepidosauria; order Squamata; family Lacertidae; genus Podarcis; species Podarcis bocagei. The sequence continues at coordinate 33,948,342 of NC_138143.1, read as the reverse complement.
TGCTGGCCACATGACATGTACGCCGGCTCCCTCGGCCAATAAAGCGAGATGAGCGCCACAACCCCAGAGTCGGTCACGACTGGACCTAATGGTCAGGGGTCCCTTTACCTTTACCTTTTTACTCTCATTTTCCTACTCATATTGAAATACTGCCCCTCAATGAGGCCAAACTTAGATTCACAAAATGTTTAGGGGTATGCGTACCCCTGCGTCCCCCCAGAAAAAAAGCACTGATGATGATTATTAAAAAATAAATTTATTTCTCACCCACCCTCCCAAAGGAGCCCATGACAGCAGTATTGCTGGACACAGAAACACTTAGCTAAGTGAGGAATGATCCAAACTGCCGGGAAGCACATTGTGGTCAATCTGTAAAAATCACATTCCAAGATAAGAGTCTGAAGCTCTATTTATGAGCCAAAATGGGAACCCCTGAATTTTCATTTTTAAAAAAGCAAAAACCATTTGAATTTCAGCAAAAAGAGAAATTATTTGGCAACTAGCCACCTAGGAGAGATTTCATATGCCTGTGGGTTAAATAGAAACCCAGTCTGTATCTAGACGCATCAAAAACTTGTTTCAGTTAAACGTGTTGCAAACTCTATACGAGAAATTGGGTTAGCAAAAGTGGAACTCCACAGCGCCATCTGGTGTCACAGTGTTAGAATGCATAAACAATGCATATAAAGTGCTTTTTCTTTGCCAATGCAGCTGAATCCCAGTAACAGAATTACGTGGAAGTCTATATAAAACCAGGCATTGGGGTGGGTGAGTGGGGAGGAGTTCTCACTCATTGATGATTTAGTCGTTGGCAGACCTCTCAAAGTATGATGCAAAAATATTATAAAATTAAGGAATGTTGAATGATGCTGGATTGAAATTAAGTGGTTTCAAGCTGTAACTATGATAAAACGACTTTTTGTAAGTAAGAACTTAAAGCTATAATAATCTAAGATGTTGAGATAAGGATTTGCTGTACAAACAACTTAAACTGGGTATACAAGAAGGGGAGGTATGAGGAGGTCGGGGAAATAAGTTATAAGAAAATAAGGTGTGAAATTTAAGTGTTTTTAATATTTTTATGTTTGTTTTTTCTTTTGTTTGCAAAAAATTGGAAACTTTAATAAATATCTTTAAAAAAAAACAAAGTATGACATACAGAAACAGAAAGAAAACATCTTCAGAAATAAACTCCTAAGATAATTATCATATGGCCTTCAAATATCATAATTTCACACATATAATGCAGAAAAGGGAGTGTTGACTTGTTCTGCATGTGACAATGCTGGCAGAAGGTACAGAGTTTGAATAAAACCCTCACAGAAATTGCAACGCATCTGGCTATTTTCATGCACGAAGCCCAACCTATTCTGTCCCATGCAGATGTGGAAGTTATAGAATCTGCAGGAATCCATTGAAAACAGGAAATGTCAGTAGAAGTCCACAAGGAGGCACACAAAAGCCACTTTTCTAAATACAAATTCTGTTCATTTGCATTTCATTTACTAAAAGTGGCAACAGTTTCAGTTTCATTTCTCCAGATTCTTTTCTTTAAGCTTTCCTCCCTTTATCTGATCTGCCCTCCTTCAGCTTTAGTTTCTTTCAACTTCGTTTTGCTGTTAAGAAGGAGAACTGATTAAGATTGGTAAGTGACGTTTTTATGGGGTGCAGCTGTGTCATGGTAACAGATGGAGTATGATAGTTAAAATAACACTGAAACAATCAAATGTGCTGTCTTAACTTCTCTAGATAACTGCCTAAAATTAAATTATCACTATTTAATTACAAAAGGCACACACCCTAAGAACTGCAGAAAACTTCAATGAAGGGATAATTGTGTGATGCTAAATGGGCAAATATGTAAATTAAAAATGTTTTTAAAACTGCATCAGTGGAACTGCCCTTAATTAAAATGAAACTAGCTCACAGCTTATTAAATCACACAATACAGAAAATCATAATGGAAACACGACATGAAAAAATTTGGCAGGCAGAAATCAGAAATAAACAGACCTAAGATGCCTCTTGTCTCAAACATAGAGCGCTGGACAGGTGATCGGTCTCATTTTGTTTTACAGGACCCCTTTGACACTTCCTTAGAGGAGGGGAACAAACTACCGGTGCCATCGCTGCTAAGGCAGAGGCAAAAGAAAGAGGGAGCGTGGGAGAGAGAGGCAGAGAAATGGAGGTGGCAGCAGCTGTGGGGAAGAGGAAAAAGTGGTTGGTTGATGGAAGGGCACAATCTCTGGCTGTGTACACTAAAGCACATTTGAAGCACATAATTCCTCTCAAAGACTTCTGGGCACTGTAGTTCGTTATGGGTTGCTGGGAATTGTCACTCTCTGAGGGATAAACTACAGTGCCCATAATTCTTTGAGGAGAAAAAAGTGCCCTGAATGTGCTTCAAAGGGATGGACTGCTCACAGTCTGTGATGTCGTGTCCCCTTCCCAAAAGTGATATTCCTCACGAAGAGTGTAAGCAGAGGATACCCCTTGTGATAAGTTTTATTCCCGCAGTGCCCTTTGCTTATTTACAAGCTCTGAGGGCGTTCTCTTTATTCTCCCAGCTACGCCATTAGCTCTGGGATGGTATAAGGAAATGGTTTTTGTGTCTGATGCCATTAGCGTGCTGGTATTTCTGCATTTCTGCAGAGATAAGTTATACTATTGTACCCGCCCTGAGTAATTACCAATTACCTGCCCTGGGACCTGCTGGCGAAGGGAGGGTAAGAAACTTAGTAATAATAATAGTAATAGTAATGATAGTTGCTGTTGGTGTTTTGCCACACATTCGCTCCGTTTGTTGGAATCCTTTTGTAGCTCCTCACAAGTTTAAACTCGTTCCGACTTGATCTGCGCAAACATTAACAATCAAGACAGAGAAAGGGGAAGAGGGCGGCGGCGGTGGGAAACTTGGAAAGCCCCAAAGTCTGTGCTTTGCAAACGTATTAGGGCAAAACTAGGTGCAATGCCATTCACACAATCGGCAACTCTGTGAATTAGTTTTACAGAGAATACCAGGCATAGAGTGCATTATGGATCAGTACCCTGGCAGGGGGATTGGGGGTGCTTTAGGCCATTCCTCCCCACCCCAAAAAAAACCCCACACACTCATTGCATTCCACCAGATTGGTGGCAATGGAAGTTTTCCTTTCAATCCAGATGGGAACCAGGGTGGAGAAACAAAGGCTAACATCTGCTTAGCCTTCCCCCAGGGTCCTGATCCGGATTGGGGGCCTCACGCATGTTGTTTAGTCAATAATAATTGCTGGTTGCATGAATGGTGGTGACACGTTTAATTTGGCCCTGAACAGCGCATGCTGGAGGCATTAGGCAGACTTAATTAAATTAGACTCTACTAGGTGCAAAACAGATTTCTTGTTGTGTCGAGCGCTGCCGAAACAAAGAAACAGTAATGGAAAGTATAAACAGATTCTAGTGACTTGAATCTGTAGCCAGCGTTAACAGGAACACACAATTCCCTCAGAATAAAAGCGAAACACAGTTTCTCCAGCAAGGCTGGAGACTAGTTTTAGCAAGAGAAAATATGTGGGGAAGACCCACCAGTGGACGGAACGAATCATGATGGTGGCAGCCATCTTTGTTCAGGTGTTTGGTGCATCCACACACAAAGTGGCGCAGGAACATGTGGGGAATAATGTTTACTTGAAAAAGGCGCACAGGTGAAGAGAGCTGAACTTTCCCCTTCTCCCCGCTACTGCATCTCCCCATACTTCGCCATCTTGAAGGATTTTTATCATGGCATTTTTTCACTAATAAATTGCTCTCCGTGACTTTTGTTCAGACAAGAAAACTGGAGGGAAACAAAGTACACAAATACTTTGTACACCTTTGGAATCCTTTCATTGTGGATGGTGGTATTCAACACTGTAAGACAGGACACACAGAGAGAACAGTGCCAACACACGCTGATAAATGGTAATCATACCACATTTAAGAAAACGTGCCCTTATTCCTGGCCTAGGCCCCATCTGCACTATACAGTGGTACCTCGGGTTAAGAACTTAATTCATTCTGGAGGTCTGTTCTTAACCTGAAGCACCACTTTACCTAATGGGGCCTCCCCCTGCCGCTGCACCGCCAGAGCACGATTTCTGTTCTCATCCTGAAGCAAAGTTCTTAACCCGAGGTAATATTTCTGGGTTAGTGGAGTCTGTAACATGAAGTGTATGTAACCTGAAGCGTATGTAACCCGTTACCACTGTACATTTGAAGCAGTATCGCACCACTTTAAACAGTTACGGCTTTCCCCAAGGAATCCCAAGAACCACAGTTTAAGGATGCTGAGAGTTGTTAGGAGACGACTGTTCTCTTCACAGCTACAATTCCCAGAGCTCCCTGGGAAGAGGGATTGATTGTTCATCCACTCAGGGAATAGGGGGTCTCCTAACAACTTGCAGCTCCCAGGATTCTTTGAGAGAAGTCATTGCCGCTTAAAGCTGTGTGATACTGCTTTAAAGTTATTATGCAGATGGGATGTAGATTGCATCCCTGTTAAGGGCACGAAGGAGGCATATTCTTTAGAGAGGAGGAATACCTGGAGAGGCCATTGTCAATGTACAGTGGTACCTCGGGTTACATACGCTTCAGGTTACATGCACTTCAGGTTACAGACTCCGCTAACCCAGAAATAGTGCTTCAGGTTAAGAACTTTGCTTCAGGATGAGAACAGAAATCTTGCTCCAGCGGCGCGGCAGCAGCAGGAGGCCCCATTAGCTAAAGTGGTGCTTCAAGTTAAGAACAATTTCAGGTTAAGAACAGACCTCCAGAACGAATTAAGTACTTAACCTGAGGTACCACTGTACAAGTCTTTGGAGCATTATTTGGACACTGAGATGTGGCGCAGTGGAAAGATCCTTTATGTTCTGAAAAAGATACGTTTCTCTCTTTTGCAGATCTTTGCCAGCGACTTGCCGGTGTTTGAGAAGAAACATCCCTCAGGAAATGGGTATGATTTCATGTTGTACTTTCTAAACGCCTTGATTTTAAAACATTCTGCCTCTGGGGAACTCATGGGTGCTGCAAAGGACTTTGGAGTACAGTGGTACCTCAGGTTTAAGAACTTAATTCATTCCGGAGGTCCGTTCTTAACCTGAAACTGTACTTAACCTGAAGCACCACTTTAGCTAATGGGGCCTCCCGCTGCTGCCGCGCAATTTCTGTTCTCATCCTGAAGCAAAGTTCTTAACCCGAGGTACTATTTCTGGGTTAGGGGAGTCTGTAACCTGAAGCGTATGTAACCTGAAGTGTATGTAACCCGAGGTACCACTGTATGTTCTAAAACAAGATTTGGGAAACTGTGCGGTCCTCTATGATGTTGCTAGACTCTCCTCAGCCTCAGACAGCATGGATAATGGTCAGGGATGGTGAACGTTGTAGCCAAGCAGCAGCTGAAGGGCTGCAGGTTCTGCAACCATCCTTAATTTACCCAGTCCTTTTACATATATTTACATATTTTTATTCCCCAAAGGATTCTTAATTCTCAACATGTTTCAAACACCAGTCTTTCTGTTCTGACATTTTTAAAAATGGGCTGTTCTAACTTGCTAAGAATTAGAGACGTACTATCTGTGAAAACAAGGGGTAGTAGTTAACCTGAAGCCTTCCAGATATTGTTGAACTACAGTGGTACCTCGGGTTACATACGCTTCAGGTTACAGACGCTTCAGGTTACAGACTCCGCTAACCCAGAAATAGTACCCCAAGTTAAGAACTTTGCTTCAGGATGAGAACAGAAATCGTGCTCCGGTGGCGTGGTGGCAGCGGGAGGCCCCATTAGCTAAAGTGGTGCTTCAGGTTATGAACAGTTTCAGGTTAAGAACGGACTTCCAGAACGAATTAAGTTCTTAACCCAAGGTACCACTGTATACTGACTCCTGTCAGATGCAACCAGTGTGGCAAACAGCAAGGGAAGATGTATTCCAAAAAAATGTGGAGGCCCACAGATTAGGTACCCCTGTATAAGAAAGAAGACAGTATCAATGAATCATAGAATCTGTAGAGTTGGAAATATCAGAGATGTTGTGAAGCCACAAACCCTTCTACAACGCTTTTGAAGGAAAAGCCCTGCAAGAGAGTCAAACTGTGATGAACATGTGGGAACATGCTGGGGCTTCTCCCAGCTAAGTTCACATTTGATATTTCAAACGTATAAATATTTCAAATGAATGAACCTGCGTTTCAGATTGCCAGTCTGCCCACTCAAATACTAGTTAACTCAGTACTGAATTCCTCAGCCCAGCTGTTGCGAAATGAAGGAATGTGCACATGACCACCGAAATGGTTGGGTGGGAATGCTATTAAACAGGAGGAAGTGAGGTCCTCAAAAGAGTTAAGCATATTCTCCCTGCACTATCACAAATTCCTCTTCAGAGAAAAGTTCCGTTCTGCCTAGAAGTGTACTCAGGTTGTATATTAAAGGTAAAGGGACCCCTGACCATTAGGTAATCATACCACGTTTAAGAAAATGTGCCCTTATTCCTGGTTTAGGTCCCATCTGCACTATACAGTGGTAACTCGGGTTAAGAACTTAATTCGTTCTGGTGGTCTGTTCTTAACCTGAAACTGTTCTTAACCTGAAGCACCACTTTAGCTAATAGGGCATCCCACTGCTGCCATGCCGCCGCCGTGCGATTTCTGTTCTATCTATGGTGAGCAATTTATGCTCTGTCCCCCTTAAAAAAAGTTCAACAACTTTGGCCTGCCCCCCTAAAAAGCTCTAGAACTCTGGTGTCTCTCCCCTAAGGAAAGGTCAACAACTCTTGCTGCTTGGCCCCCCCCCAAAAAGCTCAAGAACTCTGGCCTACCCCCCCAAAGGGTAGATCACTGCCAGTTTTTTTATACTGGGATTAGATCGCAGTCTCTTGGGAGTTGGATGTGCCTGTCCTATATAACTGGGACATAGTTCCAGGGTGAGGTGGGGTGGGGGAAATGTTACGCAGTGGCCTAAGAAGTTTATTGTTGGGGAAACATTTTAAGACATTTACAAATGATAAAAACCATAGAGTAAAACTTGAAGCATGCACTAGGGGGTAAATTATATTTCATCCTGAGGGTGTTTTGTGTTGTACAGGATCATGAGAGAGACAAGGCCATCGTACATCAGATCACGATGAGAAATTACTGCTGGTCAGGAAATGGGTGAAGACGGCATTAAGAGAAAAGGCCTTTTCCTATGCGTTTTATAGCGTACATTGATTTCTTATAATTATACTGTACAACAGGCTGGCTGTTAAACAAAACAAAAAATTAAAGATAGGGAATAGGAAGCCAACGTAGTAGCAGTAGGCACAAGGCAAAGTCAGGCTAATAACCACCAAATCCTCAGCTTAGCATTGCCCTTTGCCTTCATTTCAGGGAAGGGAAACGAATAATATCATCTGTATTTACCTGTTTTTTCAGAGCTGGAAGCGAAAACTAATGACTTGACTATCCTGGTCCACAACCAGGGTTACGACGATGTCACGGTTGCAGTCAGTGCCAGGCCGATATACAAACTCCTGGATGGCAACGTGGTTTTCTTCTGGTTGCAGTGGCTTTGGTCCAGCATTGCCACCACAGACGTTGGCCCGAAAGCTAAAAAGAAAGTAAATACGGTGACCAGCTGGAATGTGATCACTCACCAGTTGGGAAGCTGGGGGTGGAGACTTTATAACATTACCGTGCGGAGGAAGGTGGATGGATATGTTGCTACATGTACAACTCCACTGGATTGCACTTGGATAGTTGAAGAAAGGGGAATACACCAAGAAGGCGCTGCTGAAAGGAACTACTGCAAATTTGAACCACCTGCCAACAGTGAGGATTAGCTATTTTCCCCCATTCTGCTAGATGAATTCTTCTGTGTAATATGGAAGCTTAGCCAAGGCTTTAACAAAATGTTTTTATTCACGTTTAGGTCAACAGATCAGCATAGTATAACCAACAAAGAACATCGCAACATATTGGGTATCACAACCTTCTACAAGAATAAAAGTTACCAACGTCTGTATTGGCTCAGTTCAATAAATCATTCCATAAATTCAGATGAGAGCGTGGTGGTGTTCTTTCACTGTCTTCTATTTTCATGTAATTAATAAATGGTTGGCCAGCCAGGTGTTGTAAAAGGAAAGGGATTTGACTTGCCTTTAGCAGCTCTAACTTGATGAGTCAATTTTTCTGCTAAAGCGATTGACCAGACTCTTACATACCATGTGTCCGAAGTAAGGAAACCTAACAAATACTAAACATCAACATAAATCAAACAAAACTGATTGTCTTACTTGCTTTATGTTTTGTTTTTAAATCTCGGAGTATAGCAATAATTGTTTGTACCAAATTATTTAACTATAACCTCTTCATCATATTGACAGCTGCCATCAACTTTTTTCTCTCGTCTCTCTGGTCTTTGGTCCCCCAACTTTATTCGCTACCCAATACACTAGTCTTGCAGCCCCATGAGCCATCTTATTGCATTTATTTATGGCTCTGGAAAAGGACACATCCAGATGTTTTGGACTGCAATTTTCATCATCCCCAGCCAGCCCAGCCACAGAGGAAAAAATGTTTACAAATCCTGCATTAATTCCTGACTTTGTCAATGAGATCACCCCTCTCATAATTCTGTGCTGGGCGAGCACACTGTGCTGTTAACCGTAGAAGCATGTGAAGGAGCCCATGTGCTGTGCTAGAGTATTGGACTGGGAAGAGATAGAGGTGAATTTGAATCCCTGCTCAGCAATGAAGATAACTCGGGGTAGGACTTTTAGTGAGGTTCTCCCTGCTCTGTGGAACAGCATTCCTGTCAAGATATGACAGACGCCCACTGAAATATACTCAGAGTCGCAAAGTGATTTCATGCTCTTTATTCAGCTCATAGTGGTGAGGAGGAATGAATGGAAGTCCCCTCACAGTATCTGCTTTATATACATTATTTACACAATGGGCTGCACATGATTGGCTAATTCCAGAATTCTACTGTAAGCCAATCAGGTTGTGGATTCACTTCTATCTGGAGCAGGATTGGGTGGTTCCTGCCAACCAATCATACTGCTGCATTGTTCTAGGACCAATCAGACTGCTGCATTCTGAATCCTATTGTTCTAGGACCAATCAGACTGCTGCATTTTGGATCCTATTGTTCTAGGACCAATCAGACTGCTGCAGTTTGGATCCTATTCAACTCAGTACATAACACCCACTTTCTGCACTTTCTGGAAATAATTGAAGACATTTTGGTTCCAGGAAAGTGTCTCAGCTGGATTAATAGGTCTCTTCCATGGATGTCTACTAAGCATTGTTTTAAAACTGACCCGCTGTTATTTTCTGTACTGTTTTTAAACTGATCTTTACCTGTTTTATTGCATTTTGTGCATTGCCTAGAGACATATGTGCAGAAGGCAATAAACAAATTAATAATCATAATAATCATAACATAGGGAGACGCTGAGCAAGTTAGATGCCCGCAGCTGAATTTACCCCATAGTGTTGTTTAGATAACCTTATTATGCATTCCCTTCTCTGTCCTCTATGAGGGAGAGTCTGATCCCTATACATTCAACTATGTCACCTTGCTCTCATTTAAATATATATATATATATATATATATATATATATATATATATAATGAAATATTTCTTGGTTTACAAAAGTATTGCAGTGTCTCTTTTTTTCAAGTGACATTTTCTGAAGATGTTTCATACAACCTTGCTCTCATTTTCATATGGGACCCTCAAGGTCCCATAAACAGCAACACCCTAGTGGTCCCGGGCCGTAAGGAAGTTAGATTAGCTTCAACCAGAGCCAGGGCCTTTTCAACACTGGCTCCGGCCTGGTGGAACGCTCTGCCTCATGAGACCAGGGCCCTGCAGGATCTGATTTCTTTCCGCAGGGCCTGTAAAACAGAGTTGTTCCACCCGGCCTTTGGCTTGGGGGCAGTTTGATTGCCTCCCCCTCTTTCTTTTTTCTTTTTCCTTTCTCCTCCTGTGATGAGGCTGCATTTTAATATTTTAATGTTTCAATATTTTAATGTTGTAATTTAATATTGTTTTTAAGTTGTATTCATTCAACTTGTTTTTATTATTGCTTGTTGGCTGCCCTGAGCCCGGCCTTGGCTGGGGAGGGCGGGGTATAAATAAAAAATATTATTATTATTAATGCATTGTGGACTATGCAGAACCCTACTTCCAGCCTGAAGCCTCATTCCTTTCAAGGAAATGGCCTGGGAGCCACATCCTAGCGGAGTCGGCGAAGCCAGAGGCAAAACCTGGTGAAATAATGAATGTGAATTTTACCTTTGCACAGTAAGCTAATTTCTGTACACAACGACGCATGCTCTGTGCTTCATCTAGGCAAGCAAGAGACATTATCAGAGTGCAGAGGGTGGGGGGAAACAGCCTTCAGGTGGTCCTGTTCTGAAAACGTGTGCAAATAGTACAGGTGGCACATCTCGGCCCAGTATACCTGAAGGAGCGTCTCCACCCCCATCGTTCTGCCCAGATGCTGAGGTCCAGCTCCGAGGGCCTTCTGGCGGTTCCCTCGCTGCAAGAAGCAAAGCTACAGGGAACCAGGCAGAGGGCCTTCTTGGCAGTGGCGCCCGCCCTGTGCAACGCCCTCCCACCAGATGTCAAAGACACCTGACATTTAGAAGACATCTGAAGGCAGCCCTGTTCAGGGAAGTTTTTAATGTGTGACATTTTAATGTATTTTTAATCTTTGTTGGAAGCTGCCCAGAGTGGCTGGGGAAACCCGGCCAGATGGGCGGGGTACAAATTATTATTATTATTGCTATTGCTGTTGTTGTCGTCTTTTGAATAACCCTTAGAATCATAGCGTTAGAAGGGATCCCCAAGGGTCATCTAACCCAACCCCTTTCAATCTCGGCTAAAGCTTCCATGACAGATGGCTCTCCAATATCTGCTTTAAAACTTCTAAGGAAGGAGAGTCTACAACCTCCCAAGGAAGATCGTTCCACGGTCAAACAGCTCTTACTGCCAGAAAGTTATTCCTGATGTTTATTTGGAATCTCCTTCCGTGTAACTTGAAGCCATTGGTTTGCGGTCTACCCTCCAGAGCAGGAGGAATCTTGCAAAAGAACTAATCCAAGTGGCTTCTTTCAGCTATGAAGTCCACCAGGGCAGAGCCTTCTCAGTGATGGCTCCGACCTGGTGGAATGCTCTGTCCCATGAGACCAGGGCCCTGCAGGATTTAACTTCCTTCCGCAGGGACTGTAAGACAGAGCTATTCCGCCTGGCTTTCAATTTGAACTTAGCCTGATCTTTTATGCCCCTTCCTTCCCTCCCCGTCCCCTTTTGATGAAGATTACCTGCTCTGGGATCCCACAGCTAATTCTCCCTTGGTCTCCTCGCTGGCCCAAATAGGACTAACGTAGCCAGCTAGCCCTGGTGATCATCTAATGCTTATTGGATGGATTTCCCCCCTAAATTGATTTTTGAATTCTAAATTTATTGTTATTCACGTTTTATACTGCATTTTATGCTGTTTTTTGTTGCACCAATGAAGTGTTTTAAATTTGTTGTTCGCTGCCCTGAACCGGGAAGGGCGGGGTATAAATAAAAAAATTATTATTATTATTTATTAAACACACAAAGCCTAACTTCTGTGGAAGTCACTGGAAGAGGACCAAAAATGTCAGCACCGACCCACCAGGTGGCACCCTGAAGCTATACACATGGTGTAACTGAGCAAAAGACAGAGGGAGGATCCCAGGAAAAGGTAGCTACCTTTAAGGTGAGTTTATTTGTCTGCCAGATGGGAAGTCCTGGGACAGCCCCTTTCAAGCTAGTAAAGCAAGGGAGTTGATTGGGAGAGAACTGGTTTCACCACTCCTCTGCCTGAGTCTTTCATCATAACTCAGGGCCAGGCAGGCAGATTTTGCAATGCAGGAGCCCCAGTCCGTCAACTGGCTCTAGAGAGAGCCTCGTGCAAAGGGCACCACGCTTGTTGCCCAGATGTGTAAGGCCTCTGGAGAAGGAACCGAGAGAGCTGCAGGCTTGCAGAGCTGAGGAGGAGTGCTGCAAAGGGTCAGAAGCGCCTCCACAGGGAATATGGAGCTGAGATTTCCTGGGACGAAGGCAGTTCTCTCCTTTGAGTTCCTTTTCCTGCTCTGGGCTTCTCTTCTTCGTGAGGTACCCAGTAAAGAAGGTAAGGGCACTTTGGGAAAGATGGGCGTGGAGTTTTCGGTTAAACTGGACAAACTCCTTGGAAAGCACCAAGGAGGGAAAGCTTCGTTTTCCAGGCCAAAACTGCAAAAAGAAAACTGCTGGAGCATTTTATAGGGAGTCTTGGGTTAGGAACAGCTTATTTAAAAAAAAGGTTGCAATGTGTGTTGAGTTCTGGCGGATGAGAAATTAGGAAAGAGCCTCCTCACGCATTTGTGATTTTTAAGTGTGCACCTAAGAATGTAAAGCATGAAAGTGGTGGACCTGTGTTCTGTCAGTACAGATGTGCTTAGTGCTGGGTTGACTGTGGCACCAAGTGGCAAACTTGGAATTACTGCTGTGTTGTGTGTGAAACAGCCCTAGGTGGTAAAGAGATGCTTAAAAAGGCCTTGATTGGCAAGCTCACTTAACCATCTCTGCCCGTCATGAAGCTGATTTTACTTACCTGGAAAGTACCATTGAAGTGAAGAATGGTGAAAAATCTATTAAAATAACATATGCTTAGTCTTAAGATCTAGGTTTTTTTTGCTTGAAAAAGAGGGTCTTTGTTTTTACTTAGGTTTCCAGGTCTTGGTGTTTTGTTTTTTAAAAAAACATTTCTTTTTTGAAAAATAAAAATATATTAGGAACAGTGAAATGCCCTGATAAGCGAGCTGTGGCCAAATGATACGACTCCAAGGACTTTATAGAGCCCATTACTTTAGAACCTTAGCGCTAACCTGAATCACACATATATTCCGCTTACACGGAGCAGACACTCTGTAGCTTGTAATTTCTGTGCCTGGAGATGGTTCTCAGTACTATGCCTCTCCCACCCACCCCGGCACAGTACCACAAAAAATAAAAATTATAATCTGGCAGATTACATGCAAGACGTAAAAAGCAAACAAAGCAGTAGTTTTCTATGAACCCATCCCTGTAAGGAGTAAATAATGAGGAGGGTCGAGAATGTTTATGGACCTTTAAGGATAACTCTGCTGAAATTCAAAGTTCTCATTAAGCAAGACAGAATGCTTAATGAAATAGACATTAAAAATAAATAAAATTTCTGTCTATTGCTGTCCAAAGGGTATATATCTATTGATTCCCAACCCTAGCCCTCAGCCAGTTGAATGAGCTTCTGTGGCATGGAGTCACTGAGAAGCTTCAATGATTTCCCCCTTCCTGTCTAACCAGCTGCCCTTGCTAAGCCTCCTAGCAAGCTACCATCTGGCTTTCCACCAAGCTTTTCTGATTATTCCAACACGAAAAGGGGGAAATACATAACAATGTTTTAATAGCTAGCACTATATAAATCACATGACATTTTTTGGAATTTTTAAAAAATTATTTTTATCATTAAAAAATTACATTCAAACAGTTTGTGTAATCATTTTGTGAGATTCTCTGAATATCGTGGCTTTCCCCCATCCTTAAAACAGAGCTTAAAACTACATATCAGTGCGTTGTCCATAATTTTCATTTTTCCAAATTATCCGTAATCTTCGTTACTTTACAAGTGTATCTTAGAGTCCAGCTAGGGTTTTAATTTGCTTACAATGGTCTCCTAGGTAAGTTATAAATTTTCCCCATTCTTTTTTAACGTCCTTGTGTTCTGGATTCCTGAGTCTCCATGTTAGTTTTGCCGTTTCAGCATAGTCTAGCATTTTGGCTTGCCATTCTTCCCTTGTTAGGATTGATGCTTCTTTCCATCTTTGGGCTGATAACATCTGGGCAGCTGTTTTTTTAAAAGTTCATTATATACCATTTCCAAGAATGATTTTGTTATCTTACATGTCCACCACATGTGATAAAAGGTACCCTCCTTTTCTTTACACTTCCAGTAGATATTTGAACTTGTCTTGTAAATTTTAGATAATTTAGTAGGAGTCAAATACCACCGGTACATCATTTTCATATAGTTTTCTTTCAGTGTACAAAAATCACATGACCGTTGATGCTTTTTATTCACACATTCCCCCATATAATTTCTTTTGAAGTTGTAAGAAAAGGAAAATTTGGCATAGGGAAAACGAGAAAGACAGGAGGAGGAGATGATACCAGAAGAAAAGCATTATGCAGCATCAATGCTCTGATGCTTGCTGTACACCTATCCTGACTGAGACCATAGCAGGTTTGATGATGGTACTGTGAATTCTTTGCTAGGGATCCATCCCTGCCAAACCACTCTTTACTTCACTTGTCACAGCTATAGTTCCCAGGACATTTAAACTAACTTAAGACTATAAAGGTGAAGGGACCCCTGACCATTAGGTCCAGTAGTGGCCGACTCTGGGGTTGCGGCGCTCATCTATCGTTATTGGCCAAGGGAGCCGGCGTACAGCTTCCGGGTCATGTGGCCAGCATGACTAAGCCGCTTCTGGCGAACCAGAGCAGCGCACGGAAACGCCGTTTACCTTCCCGCCAGTGCAGTACCTATTTATCTACTTGCACTTTGACGTGCTTTCGAACTGCTAGGTTGGCATGAGACTTAAGACTATGGTGTGATGTAAATATGGCCCAGAGACTTCACAGGTGATTAGTGTGAAGGGAAGTCTTGGTAATAATTGACATTGTTAGTCAAAATGACTGCGATTAAAATCACTCAATCAGAATACTTTAGTTTCACCAGTTTGTCAGCAGACCAAGCAAGTTTACATCATTGTGTCTGTGGCTGACAACATATTATATCGGAACGATCTCTAAACCTGAAATACGGAAATATGGCATAACTAATCAGTGAAATTACTGGGTTAGAATGACATTAGCAAATGGGGAATTTATAAAGTGATAAATATATTTGCTCTGCACACTGCAGGTGCAGAGTTCACAAAACTCATGAGAACTTCGAAGCTGAACGTATATAAGTGCTCTTCAAATATTGATTTCAGTATTTCAACATCTCATGAAAACCCTGACGGCCTTTACGCCCTTCCTCTTTGGCCTCTAGATCTGTTTGGCTGGCACCTTCTCCTTATCTAATGCAGTGATACTGATGAAGTTTTCGAATAACGGGCTCCTTGTATGAATTGCTTATAGTAGTTGTTTTTATTATAAGATGGATGCCCTTATCCGAAACCCTTAATCTGCTTTTAAGGTAAAGGGACCCCTGACCGTTAGGTCCAGTCGTGACCGACTCTAGGGTTGCGGCGATCATCTCACTTTATTGGCCGAGGGAGCCGGCGTACAGCTTCCGGGTCATGTGGCCAGCATGACTAAGCCGCTTCTGGTGAACCAGAGCTGCGCACGGAAACACCGTTTACCTTCCCACTGGAGTGGTACCTATTTATCTACTTGCACTTTGACGTGCTTTCGAACTGCTAGGTTGGCAGGAGCTGGGACCGAGCAATGGGAGCTCACCCTGTCACGGGGATTCGAACTTCCGACCTTCTGATCGGCAAGCCCTAGGCTCTGTGGTTTAACCCACAGCGCCACCCGCGTCCCCAAAATCTGCTTTTAACTAGTATCAAAATGTATTCGGAGCCGATGTTCTGCATTTCCATGGGGAAGTTGCATCAAACCAAGCTGTCAAGGTTCGTAGCTGTCCAGAACCTGATTACTTTAACCTCCTTACTTGATCCCACTTTACATGTTACACACATGAAGGGAGAAAAGAAGGAATGGCCATAAATGAGCACATTATTACATCACCCTATGCCTCTGGTTCCCTCTTCTTCAAGAAAACTTTCTCTGAAGATGCTGGCCAGAATTTTCTTGGAGAAGGAGAAGTGTGAAAGAAGTCTTTTAAATTGAATTTAATCTCCTGTGGGAATGAAGTGATAGGTCTAATTAGTGAATAGCTCGCAGGTCTGGCAAGAAGGACGCCCCTTCACTACATATCCTATTGTTACTGTGCTGGCTGCAGATAACAAGCGTTGCTATGATTTGTAACCCTTCATTTCCGTATAACTTTATGCCAACTACATTTTACTTCTCTCTCTCTTTCTGCAACGCCCACCCCTCTGGATTGATTTAGATTGAGGGTACCAGTGAATAGCACCCAGAAAAGGAACTCTATGTCAGACATGGGGGTTTGCTTGAGTCGGACTCACTGAAGCATTTTTTGAGTGGGTGATTTATTGAGTTGTATTCTGCCTACTTCTGGCAATGCATTCAAAGCAGTGTCGTGCCATTTTAAACAATCACAGCTTTCTCCCCCCAAAAATCCCAGGAGCCGTAGTTTAAGAGTGCTGAGACCCTTATTCCCTTCACAGAGAAACCATTTTC
This sequence comes from Podarcis bocagei, assembly GCF_964188305.1. Taxonomy (NCBI): domain Eukaryota; kingdom Metazoa; phylum Chordata; class Lepidosauria; order Squamata; family Lacertidae; genus Podarcis; species Podarcis bocagei. The sequence continues at coordinate 33,931,957 of NC_138143.1, read as the reverse complement.
AGAGTTCCCTGGGAAGAGGGAGTGACGGTTAAATTAATATATGAATTGCAGCTCTGTGTGGGGAATGGGGGGGGGGTGTTGGTTCTCCTAACAGCTCTCAGCACCCTTAAAAATGCATTTTCCAGAATTCTTGTCAGGAAACCATCACTGTTTAAAGTGGTATGATACTGCTTTGAATGCATAGTACAGATGGGGGGGGGGCAATGTCGCCTACCCTCTCAATTCCAGCAAATATATTATGAACCCCTCTTGTGAGCTGTGCACAGTGTGGCAAGATTTCATTTCATTTCTTCTTGAAATATTTCTTGAAAATGTGAAATAGGTCACATTTTGGAGCAGAGCTTTCACAGGGCAGCTTACCTAAAACAACCACAAATTCCAATCACACGTTTCAATTAAAAAACAACAGCAGCCATTTTAAAGCAATCTAAAGTGACACCTGGGCCAGCAGGACAACGTTCGAGACCTGATCTGGACAATCCAGATTTTTGTTGTATTAGTGGATGTCATAGGAGATGGTTGGGGAAGCTATCAAGTCCCACTGTTTTAATTAGTGCCAATACTTCTCCCCCCAGTTTCTCAAACCTTTTCCTCCTCAGCAAAAGGGTTTCCATTTTTCTCTCACATTCTCAGGGTGTTTTATAATTTCTTTAAAATATGAGTGGTTGTGGGGTTTTGAGCTTATTTTATCATCATGAGATGGCCAAGGGTGGTACATGTGCTACCCGTTCCTGAAACATCGACCCAGCAATTTGCAGCCTCCCCAGCTGACCATGATATTAAAAAGGCCCATGGAAGAAGTTACCTCATGATGTTTTCCCCTGGGCTTTAACTGACACGTGGGCACCTGGGAAGGCTGCAAAGTGCCAGCTGAGAGGATTTCTAGAAGAAAGGACACTGAGAAACCAAAACACACTCTGTCCACCTCAAAAGGAAGATAAGCGCAACAAAAACCCTACCATGAGAGCTTCACCCCTTCAAATTATTCTCTCCCCTTTGAAAAGTTTCTAATGCCTTTTTCCATCTCATTAATTGATGGAGAATGTTTGTTTGTTCTAACCCGCAGAAGAAATTTTCAGCACGGCAGCTTAAATTATTAAGCACCGAGTTGAAAATGAGTCACTGTGGCCTTAATGGTCATTCTAGCCTCTTATTAGTCTGCAGCACAATACAGAAATCCATTTGAGATGTGTCAGAATGAAGAAAGTGGAACAAACTGTGGGTAATGTAGCAAGAAAAACAACTTGCTCATCTTGGGCATTTCAAAGCGGGTTTCTTGTGCGTTCTTCTTCCGTACCTGCAGAAGCATTCCCCTACTCCATGCAAACTTATGAAAGACAAGGATCCTTTAGACCAGTGTTTCCCAAACGTTTTTGGGCAACGGCACACCTGTTTACTGAAAAAAAATCTCGCGGCACACCACCATTAAAGCCCCGCCCCGTGACGTCAGCGCGCAGCGTCACGCCGGGAGGAACGCACGAAAGTGAAAGTTTTTTCCCTCCCCCCTCAGTCCCTCACTCGGAATTCAGCTCGTTTGGGGCATCGCTCCGGCTGCTCCCTCTCCCGCCGCGCAGGAGCGATGCCTCTCTCTGGCTCTCCCTCTGCGCAGGCTGAGGGAGGGAGGGAGGTGCGCGTGTGACCCGTCTCTGCTGGGAGACCAAACCCAGCGAGGCAGAGTCGCGCGGAGGCGCCCAGGCAGCGCTGCCGGCTGCGAGGAGGAGCGCCAGGCAGCAGCAGGAGGCGCGGCCTCTCCTCGCCGCCGCCGCCCCGCCTCTCGCCGCCCGACTCGCCCGCCTCCCTCCAGGCATCTTGCGGCACACCAGCCGATGTCTCACGGCACACTCGTGTGCCGCGGAACACCGGTTGGGAAACACTGCTTTAGACATAGACCTCCCCTCTACCCAACATGGATAAATAAACATTATGGGCAGTACAGATCCGATCCTCAGCACATGCCAAAATGCAAGCAGAAGAGTAGCAAGGAAAGGGCCTGCTCAGATCCACTCACCCTAGTCATAGCCTACTCAGAGGCCTGTAAGCCCTGCTGAGCATCCGTATCAGGGCAATAGGCAATATTGGGCAGATTTGGAAGGTTCAATTTTCAGGTCCTGGTATCTCCAGTTACAAGGATCTGCAGCAGCAGGGCTGGGCCTGAGGCAGCTCATTTGTTAGAGCCTGAGCCTCTTAATCTCAGGGCTGTGGTTCGAGCCCCATGCTGAGCAAAATATTCCTGCATTATAGGGGGGTTAGACTGGATGACCCTGAGGGTGCCCATGATGCTACTATCTTGTAGTCTGCAAACATGGAGAACCACCGTCAGTAAGAGTTGTTCAGGAGACTTCCTGTAGTTAAGAAGCAGAGTCTAAATGTTTTATATGAGCAAAAATCTATTCCCGCTGTCCTTACTTTCCTTCACTTTTTGTTCCTGGCCATAGTAAAACACTCCCTTGTGTTGCCCTTCGGAAGCACAGCTTTAAAATGGAGTTGTGAGTTGCTCCTTTTCCCTGTCTTCTGGTTTCCGGCACCACCTCTTGGTTGGCTGGCTGAAGTCAGTGGTAATTCTAATCCGACGTTGTTGGGAGTCTGGTAAATATTTTGCAGTGGTCTGCACAGAGAAACAGTCTGGTAAGACTTCAAGTTGAAAGGATAAAGAAGACTTAAGGTTTATTACTCACAGCAAACAAAGCCATGCTAAGCACCTGTTTTGCACGTGGCCAAGATGGAGCCAATAGGTTAGCATTACAACCACACGCTAACTCATTCCGTCACTAACCTGGACTAACTTGGCGAAGGAGGAAGGAAGTAGAAGCCTGAACAGAAGTAATCTGTTTTACTAAAAAGTACTTCCTAGAAAAGAGTGTGTGAGGCAATAACAGATTGCCTTTTTGGCCTATAAACACTGCCCTCTGCCCCGTTCATGTAACTAGTTGCAAGCATTGTTGCTCTACTCCAAGCAAAAGTATTTGGAGGGCACCGAAGCCGGCTGTAGAAGTTAAATCTGAGAGTGCAGGGTGGATGCATATTCACTGTAGTGCACATGCACACTGAATGCAAGTGCCTCAACATTGAAGCACCTCATAGGCAGAAGCTCTTTTCACACCCTTCAGGCGGCGACATTCAGATTAAACTGTTTGTTGTTGTTGGTTAGTTGTGTCAGACTCTTCGTGACCCCATGGACCAGAGCACGCCAGGCACTCCTGTCTTCCACTGCCTCCCGCAGTTTGGTCAAACTCATGCTGGTAGCTTTGAGAACACTGTCCCACCATCTCGTCCTCTGTCGTCCCCTTCTTGTGCCCTCCATCTTTCCCAACATCAGGGTCTTTCCCAGGGAGTCTTCTCTTCTCATGAGGTGGCCAAAGTAGTGGAGCCTCAGCTTCAGGATCTGTCCTTCCAGTGAGCACTCAGGGCCGATTTCCTTAAGAATGGATAGGTTTGATCTTCTTGCAGTCCATGGGACTCTCAAGAGTCTCCTCCAGCACCATAATTCAAAAGCATCAATTCTTCAGCGATCAGCCTTCTTTATGGTCCAGCTCTCACTTCCATACATCACTCCTGGGAAAACCATGGCTTTAACTATACTAGTATCATATTATAGGACAATGGTGTTTTAAATCACCAATGGGTAGGCTATTGCAAAGCAGCTGAGAAGAGCCTTTAAGCGATGTTTAACACTTGGAGGCCTCCGGTAGTGATCCTTGCTGTGATAGCACTGGTGCTAAAAGTGCACAAGAGTGTTCCATTTCTTATCTGTTAGATGTTACTACTGTGTGGGTCAGTGATGCTCCAAACTTAAAAGAGCACTTTATTATCACCCTAGGTCTTCATTAGAGGAGTAGATAAGGATTCTTCAGACCCCACAGGTTACTTCATTGGGGATTTTCTCTCATGCGCTTACTACATGCTCTGATTTACAGACTTCACTGATTTGTGGAGATAGTGAAAGCAGTGCTTGGGTGGTAATAAGAAAAAGCACAGTGTCATCACAGTAACACAGATGTGTGCATGTAATGCTTTTTTAATTAATAACAACATTTATATACAGGCAGTGACCATTTTAGGCATGATTGCGCATGTGTGCATCACACCAAACCCGGAAGTGACCCAGAAACGTCACAGAAAGTGACGGTGGTTGAACAGGCTTTTTCAATGGTGTTTCAAATATAGGCGATTTCACTTAAACACGCAGTGCCTTGGAACATGTTGTTGTTTAGTCGTTTAGTCATGTCTGACTCTTCGTGACCCCATGGACCAGAGCACGCCAGGCACTTCTGTCTTCCGCTGCCTCCCGCAGTTTGGTCAGACTCATGTTTGTAGCTTCGAGAACACTGTCCAACCATCTCGTCCTCTGTCGTTCCTTCTCCTTGTGCCCTCCATCTTTCCCAACATCAGGGTCTTTTCCAGGGAGTCTTCTCTTCTCATGAGGTGGCCAAAGTCTTGGAGCCTCAGCTTCAGGATCTGTCCTTCCAGCGAGCACTCAGGGCTGATTTCCTTCAGAATGGACCTTGGAACATAGCCCCCATGTAAATTGGGAGTTGCCTGTAATCTTTTTATCTCTGTGAACTGCCCTGAGGGCCATTTGGCTGAAAAGCAGTATAGAAATATGTAAGATAAAAAAGTGAATGTGATTGTGGCATAAATAACAAAAGTATTGTAGCCCCTTCAAGACAAACAAATTTATTGTGGGATAAGCTTTCATGGACTAGTCACTAGAGTAGATGTCATCAGATTCATGAAATGTTACTAATTGGTAGATACACACAGGAAAAGGAGAGAGATTAAAGGAGGAGGAGAAAGGAGTGAAAGCACAATTCAAGATATTAAAAGATCAGGAGTAAATAATGGGCTGATGCACACAAAAGGGCTTAAAAGGAGTTAGAGAATCAACAGAATGAAATTTGAAGGAGGAGTTGGGAAAGGGAAGCAAGAACTAGGAAGCGACAAAAAAGCAACAACAACCTCTCACAGCCAGGGCAGGGAGAGAGGAGAAAGAAGATGAGCTGTAGGGAACGAGGGATGAGGTTTACAGAATAGGAAAGACCTGCACAATTGGCCTCACCCACATAATTGTGGGGCTTCAGAAGTTGCAGCCGTGCTGTTGGCATGAACCTGTGGGAAAGCCTTCCACCGGGAGGCTGAAATGTCTAACGTGTGCCGTAGTCAGCCCAAACCACAGCTTGCAAATCCGCTCCTAATCATGGTTCCAAACTGTGGTCTGATGCTGGCTAAGATTAGGGAAAGCACAGGTGCAGCCCTCGACTCTAATTATAGCCCCGAAACGGAAAGCATGCCCATACGAGAGGCGAGGTGGGTGTGTGGAAGGAGAGTGTGGGGCCCATAAGGTGCTCTAATCAGTCTTACGTTTGCACCAGGCCAAAAATAAGATTGCCAACTGGAGGCTGGGATTTATGTTTAACAGTCTTTCTTATGTGTCATATCAGTACAGTGGTACCTCGGGTTACATACGCTTCAGGTTACTAACTCCACTAACCCAAAATAAAAAAAATTCCTTCCAGTAGCACCTTAAAGACCAACTAAGTTAGTTCTTGGTATGAGCTTTCGTGTGCATGCACACTTCTTCAGACGAAAGCTCATACCAAGAACTAACTTAGTTGGTCTTTAAGGTGCTACTGGAAGGAAATTTTTTTATTTTGACTATGGCAGACCAACACGGCTACCTATCTACTACTGGATCCACTAACCCAGAAATAGTGCTTCAGGTTAAGAACTTTGCTTCAGGATGAGAACAGAAATTGTGCTCCGGCGGCGCGGCAGCAGCGGGAGGCCCCATTAGCTAAAGTGGTGCTTCAGGTTAAGAACAGTTTCAGGTTAAGTACGGACCTCCGGAACGAATTAAGTACTTAAACCGAGGTACCACTGTACATACAGTAGCCCAAAGTGGGGATCCCATAACTGTTGAACAGTTTTATTCAAAAAAAGTGACTGCATGTGCATCTTTGTCTCCCATGATCCCCTGGCCTGCCATTCCTGTCTCTGGTTAGTTCCCTGAGGCAACACTAATTGATCTTTTGTTCTGGTGATTTGTCCCTGTCACTTTTCATCCTTTTGTTAGGTCAGGCTCCTCTGTGCTGAAGAGATGACTCCTAGTGTCAAGGCACCCCTTTCCCATTCTAATAGACCCCAGATAATGTTACGGCTGTTTTTCGCCACTTTACTTGCCACAGCAGTAGACAAATCATGGTGACTTCTTCTGGGAGTCATTTGTTCATGAGAGGAACTTGAAGTATGAGTCAGTAACTCTCTCAGCTCAGCTGCTGCAAGTTCTGTGATTTAAGATGTAGGTTTCAGAAATCAGGTTGGTGTGGCCGAGATCCATTAACTGCTGGCTCAGACATTTTATTGCTTGCAAAATGGATGGAATACAGAAAGGACAAGGGCTCCTCTTCTGTGCCGCCCCCCCCCCCCATTTTTTAAAAATGGAATTGTGTGGAAAGAGGAAGGGAGACCTTTCAACCATGTAAAGGAACCAGAGGACAGTGTGAAGTATAGGGATGAGTCCGAGTCCTATTGTGAGCCAGAGAGGCCTCGGGTACCACATTTGGCACATGGCCTGAGATTCCCCATTCCTTGTTTACATTGTCCACATCTCACTACCAGTCTCTCTTTAAAATGGATGTGTTTTATTTTGTGGTACAGCTTCCAGGTGCCCAGGTGTCCCAAAGACTGGTAAGGTCCAGTCCAGGGGTAGGCAACCTAAGGGTCGTGGGCTGGATACGGCCCAATCGCCTTCTCAATCCGGCCCACAGACGATCCAGGAATCAGCGTGTTTTTACATGAGTAGAATGTCCTTTTATTTAAAATGCACCTCTGGGTTATTTGTGGGGCATAGGAATTCGTTCATATTTTTTTCCAAAATATAGTCCGGCCTACCACATGGTCTGAGGGACAGTGGACTGGCCCACGGCTGAAAAAGGTTGCTGACTCCTGGTCCAGTCCCTATGTAGGGTGGCAGTTATGCATCCCCAAAGGTGATAATTTGCATCAACCAAAAAAGTGGACATCCATTTGAGTATGAGAAGTTATAAGTGTAGTATAGGTGCAAATGTAGGAGTAATTGACAGAATTAAAACAGATGTGCAATACGTCTCTCCACAGTGCGTAAGACACCAGGTGACGTGTGTCTGCCCAGTCTGCTGTGCAGGTGTTGCTATGTGTTGATGGGGAATCTTCAGACCTTTCTTGATCTGCGCAGCTCTCAAACAGAGGACACATTCAAACAGAGGACTCTGCCTTCCTTGGAGGTTTCCAAGCAGACGTTGGATGGCCATCCGTCATGGATGCTTTAGTTGAGATTCCTACACTGCAGAGGGTTGGACTAGATGAATCTTGGGGTCCCTCCCAACTCACAATTCTATGATTCGGTAAAGGAGGACACATGGGCATCCTATACCTGTGACAAGTACAGGAACAACAGGAGATCTTGGTGCTGTGTAGCAAGTGGCAGCACAGGATTGGCTCTCTGGGATCGTACGATTCTCAAGGTCACAGAATCACAGACCTGTAGAGTTGGAAGGGATGATTAGGATCATCTGTTCCAACCCTCTGCACTGCAGGAATCTTTCACCCAATGTGGGGCTCAAACCTACAACCCTGAGATTAAGGGTCTCATGCTCTACCAACTGAGCTATCAGGAGGTCCCTTCATACCTTTATGATTCCGCTAGTGACTTTCAATGAAACTGCCTTCCTTTGGCATAAAGGATGGCCTGTACAGTAAGGGCCCATTACATGGTGACTTGAAATCCAATATTTTGCTGTCTGTCCTAATTTTTGTTTGTTTTCTGATTTTCAGTGAACCTTCTTGACACGAGCATTGCTCAGAATGAGCTGGGTTGGTTGCCACATCCTCAAGAAAACGGGGTGAGTAGCCAGTACATGTTCAGAAAGAGAACTGGAAGCAATCTACCTGTATATTGAAATGCATGGAGGGGTTTTGTGGCGGTGGTAGTGACACCTCTGGCAGTGATAGGTTGCCATTGGCTGAGGTTCTCTGATGTCAGAGAGGGACAATGCAGGTTGAGGTCTATAGAGAATGAAAGGCAGAAGAGGCAGAGGCCTTAGAAAAGATCAGATGAGCTAAAATGGCCCGTTATGCTTTGCCAAAAAAAATTGGCAGACAAAAAAAAGACATAAATTTGCATAAACTCTGTGCATGATAATTTATGTGTATATGTATTCATACGTACACACAAATGTAGAAATAACTGGTAGAATTTAAATAGAAATGCAAAACATCTCACAATAGTGGGGAAGATGCCAGGTGACTTGGTTGTCTGTTCAGTCTGCTGACTATTGATGGGCAACTTCTCATTTTTTTCTGAGCTTTAAACCAGACTTAGACTGAAATGGACAGCCCTCAAACAAAGGGCACCTTCAAATATAGGACTGACTACTGACAGCCATTTGGGATCAAGGATTGTCCTCTGTAAAATAGGTTGTGTGGCCACCCTAGGTAGGGGCAGGTTGAGAAAACAAGTCACGCCAGGCTCATCCCAAACGGGCCACTATCCTTTCTTGAGGCCACTGATGCTTGATGTATATTGGGGCAAACATCATGTTCTTGTTCTTGATACACTACCTCCCCCTTCTGAAGCCCACACCAAGCCAGAAAGAGTTCCTGGCGCGTACTCAGGTGTAACGGTTTGGGCTGGGAACGTACATGTCAGATTGTCACTGGCGCTCTTTGATTTATTGACACAAAGCCAGCCAGTAATTCAGTGAACCTAGGGGGTCACCTGTCCCCACTTCCTTCAAAAGGAAACAATGATATATGGCTGGGACAGGAGGATTTGAAGGTCTACTGGGGCAGGGGGAGGTGATGAAGAGAAAAGGGTGGGGGTTGACAAAGAAAGGAAGGCTGGGAGAAAATGGACAAGAGCTACAGATGTGAGGAATGCTGAAGGTGACATTTGGACCTGAAATAACCCGTCAAATCTATGGCTGCATGCTTTTGATGCAGAATAGTAGCTTCACTTTGTAACCAGACATCAACCCAGCCTTATATTCCAGGCCTGAGTTTTCTACACATGGCTCTTAAAGGTAAAGGTAGGTCCAGTCGTGACCGGCTCTGGGGTTGCGGCGCTCATCTCGCTTTATTGGCCGAGGAAGCCGGCGTACAGCATCCAGGTCATGTGACCAGCATGACTAAGCCGCTTCTGGCGAACCAGAGCAGCGCATGGAAACGCCGTTTACCTTCCCGCTGGAGCGGTACCTATTTATCTACTTGCACTTTGATGTGCTTTCGAACTGCTAGGTTGGCAGGAGCAGGGACCGAGCAACGGGAGCTCACCCCGTCGCGGGGATTCGAACCGCCGACCTTCTGATCAGCAAGTCCTAGGCTCTGTGCTTTAACCCACAGTGCCACCCGCGTCCCACACACATGGCTCTTGCTTGGCTTTTATAGCTCATCTGTCACAGTTCCTGATCATCTGGCAGCTCCACTTCCAACTCCACTCCCAGCTTTCTCTCTCTCCTCCTCCTCCTCTGAACTTCTCAAAACAGCAAGACAGCTTTTCTTCACTGCAAGGACACTTCCAAATTCCTTCACTTCCCTTTTAAAGCAAGTCTCTGGGCAGAAAACTAAACATATTCAAAAGTTAGGATTGCCTCAAAAATGGGAGAGAGCTCTGTCGAGGCTATTTATTTATTTATTTAAATATTTTTTATTTATTTTTTTTGCTCAACACACAACAAAAAAAGAAAAATTACACCATAATAAGAATACCGTCAGTCACGCCCTACATAAAGAATTAATATAAATTTCATAATCCATAAACTGTAAAGGTTTCTGGAGTACGTTCATCTTAATGATTGAAATCCTTCCCAGGAATGTTAGTCTCAATCTGCTCCAGGTTTCAAGATTCCTTTCAGTTCCTAGCCAAGTTTTTGTATAGTTGTCCTGGAATAAATTAATATTTTTAGGGGTGACCCAAATACCCAAATATTTCGCTTTCTGGCAGATCCGCAATCCCGATGTTTCTTCTAATTCATTTTTTTCTTGTTTCTATAAGTTTTTAACTAATAATTTTGTTTTGGTAGTATTCAACTTGAAACCTGCCACCTCTCCAAAGTATTTAATCAGCTCTACCACTCTTATCAAACTTTCTTTAGGGTTTTCACTCATAATAATCAGGTCATTGGCAAAGGCTTTGAGCTTGTGTGTTTTGTTGCCCAGGATGATGCCTTTGACTGATTGATCTTCCCGAATTTGATTGTTCATTACCTCCATTATCATAATGGAAATAAGGGGGGGATAAGGGGCATCCTTGCCTGGTTCCCTTACTAATGTTACACTCCTCCGAGATTATTTTGGCCCGCTGTTCTGAGTAAATTGGTCAAAGCTTGAGGCAAAACAAGGGATAGGATGGATGAGAAGGGAATGGGGAGTTTATGTCAGGACACTGTCTGCAATCCTCATCATGTCTTCTCAGAAGTAAATCCCACGCACTTCAGTGGGACTTAAGTCAGAGTCAATCTAGGATTGTAGGTTGTGAGGAGAGGAGAGGAAGTGGGGAAAGCAAAGAAAAAGGGGGAGAGAGTAAGACTGAAGTGGCGGGGGGGGGCTCTTGTGGATTCACAACAAATAGAATTGCCACCTTGAGCAAAGGTGGAAGAAGCAGGGGACCAGACACCTAGTGAAGGGTGTGTCCTAGGAATCTGAAGTCACAGTGCAAGCCTAGTCATGTTTACTAAGAAGCAGGGTTGTAGTTTTTAGCAGGAACCCTTATATTTTTAAAATTAATATGGGGGGGGGAAGGAGGCTGGAACAGATAAACAATTGCCAAATGCCCAAGCCAAAAATCCATCTGCATCTCTACAGTCATACCTCAGGTTACAGATGCTTCAGGTTGCGTTTTTTCAGGTTACGGACGCGCCGAAACCTGGAAGTACTGGAACAGCTTACTTCCGTGTTTTGGCTGTCACGCCTGCACAGAAGTGCTAAATTGCGCTTTGCGCATGCGCAGAAGTGCCAAATCGCAACCCGTGCGTGCGCAGACGCAGTGCTGTGGGTTGCGGCACTGCGGGTTGCGGACTCTGCGGGTTGTGGACATGCTTCCTGCACGGATCATGTTTACAACCCAAGTGTCCACTGTAATCAATAAAGTTGTGGCCATTTCTAACCCAGATCATTGTCTGCTTGGGTTTATTAATCATATCTTATATTTAGCCACTGCCTGGGGGTGGCATGGCAACTGGGCCCGCAATCTGTCTATCTGTATAGCCATTGATTGATTGATGAGTTCCCCCATCTTTTTTCCAGGAAAAAAAACCAATGGCTATTAGTATTTGTTATTTGATTTGTGTTTTCTGGTTTCCTTCTTTAAGAAGCTTTGCCTTTTGTATTTCTTTATCCTGGGTGGGGGTGGGGGTGGGGGGGAAACACACAACCCCTTTTATGTTAATTAATTATGTTAATTGTTCAAAGCCTTGAGTTTTTATCTTTTCAGTTCCGAAACCTATAATATAACACCCTGGAGATGTTACACAGTTTCTGTTAAAGAGATTTTCCCAAATGAAATTTTTGAGCAGATCACAGCTTTTTTTCCCTTTTCTTTTTTAAACTTTGTGGAAGACTACCTGGTTATACCTCGAACATTCTTTGGAATGCACTGTAAATCTCCGTTGCCCCCGGGGATTGTCACATACATTTCAGCTTGCCTTTTGATGTTCCTGCAACGCAGTGTGCTAACCTTGAGCATTCCAAATTGCTACCACTTGCTCCCAGTTTAGTGTGGAGGGGTGTGTGTGTGTGTGTGTGTGCGCGCCCCAAACAGTACCGGATTTACGTATAAGCTAAACAAGCTATAGCTTAGGGCCCCACTCTCTTGGGGGGCCCCCAAAAAAATTAAAGGGAAAAAAACTGGAGGTACATTTCCAAAATATAAGATAAAAAACAAATAAAATAAAACCTACATACAGCAACAGTGTTCCACTATTAATATACTTCTTCTTAATTGTATTTCAGTTCAACAGTTACTTTGATAAAATACATATTTTGTTATGTGCAAATGGCTTTAGATACCTATTAGGTCCATAAATTACCATGTAGCATATATTCAACACAAAAAAACAGCGACAATTTGTTGTTGACAAAGGACAGCTGGACATACACAGGGCCCCATTACCTTCAGTAGCTTAGGGCCTCATCAAAGCTAAATCTGGCCCTGCCCTCAACCTATGGAAAAGGGTGAGGAAGGGGTCCATACATACAGTTTCCTTGAGCAATAATTCCAAAGTCTTTCTTTTTACATGAGTGTGCTTCATGGGGTTAGTTTCAAGAGCATCCTGGAGACTTATGGGGATTTTGTAATTCCTTTTTTATTTACAACTACAGTGGTACCTCAGGTTACAGACGCTTCAGGTTACATACGCTTCAGGTTACAGACTCCGCTAACCCAGAACTAGTGCTTCAGGTTAAGAACTTTGCTTCAGGATGAGAACAGAAATCGTGCTCCGGCGGCACAGCAGCAGCAGGAGGAGGCCACATTAGCTAAAGTGGTGCTTCAGGTTAAGAACAGTTTCAGGTTAAGAATGGACCTCCGGAACAAATTAAGTACTTAACCCAAGGTACCACTGTATAATTGAGAAGTTGAGCAGCATGGGTACATGCTTTGCAGGCACACTGATGGGCAGTGCTAGCCTAATATTGTGTCCGTAACAACAAAGTAATAGCAGCCCGTCTCTGTTTTCCTCTGACTAGCCTGATTCACAATGTCTTTCTTTTTAACTCTCTTGACAGACACACACAGAGGCAGAACCCTCTTTTGGTTTTCCAGGGCCAAACTAAATACAATAAAAATAATGTCATTAGCCCTTGCATGTTTGCTTGTTTTCAGAATTTGCACTTGGCATGGGGGCAGGAAAAACTGAATTGGGTTCAGGGTGCGAGAGATAGGGAAGCCTTGACCCTTTGACCCAGCTGTTATATATAAACCAATCCGACAAGGGATAATGCCAGGATACCATCACATCTAGTCTGACCCTCAGCCCCATCCCAGCAGGTTTGGTGTGCCTTTTGTTCCAGGGTTAAGAAGCACCAGTTGACCATTAATGCCCATTCAGTAAGTAACTTCCTCTGTACAAAATCTTAGGCAGATGATCCTTTTTTGCTTTGTAGAATAGTAGAAACACGGTGGTAGCCCACATTTTCATCAAGTGTGCTACAAATTAAGTCCATAATATGAGACAGTATTACATCATTGCACATTACCATTCAGTGCCTTTTGTGGGGGGTGGGATACTTTGGGTGGGTCTGGAAAAAAGAGGGCTGGAATAGGGTTGTTATACGTCCGGAATACAGTCATACCTCATATTATGTTTGCTTCAGCTTGCGTCCCACGGTGACCCAGAAGTACCGGAAAGGGTTACTTCCGTGTTTCGCTGCTCACGCATGCACAGACGTGCAAAATGGCCAAAGCGGCAAATCACGACCTGCGCAGACGCGGGTTACATTCTTTTCAGGTTGTGAACGGGCTTCCGGAACGGATCCCGTTCACAACCAGAGGTACCACTGTACTTCAATTGTTGAGCTTTGCCCAACACCTTTGCCCAGAACAGCTCAACAGCTTTTGTTAAGTTGTGGGTGAACATATCAGACGACACAGCGATTCTTCAAACAGCTCTTGTTTATTCACAGGCCAGGACAGAATTGAACTGAAGGGTTCAGTCAGCCTGCTTATATAGAGCTCCAGTACAACGTTACTGCAACAACTTTCTAAAACTATCCAATCACTGAACGTCACTTTCGATCCCTTATTTGCATACTTATCTATAGTATCCCCCTGTTGGCCCAGGGTGAGAACTTCAGTACATAACAGCTTTTCTGTCTGGATTTTGACTGTTTGAAATATGGCAACCCTGTGCTGGAACTCGCCATGAATGCCTCCCTTGTTCTGTTATAATGACAAGGGTGCCCACCTGAGAGATGCCGGAACAAGTTCCAGTGAGTTCTGGCTGAAAAAAGGCCCCTGGTCTAGTTCATACGCTCCAACATTCTTCAGATGAAAATAGGGACATTTTTCACTCCCCCCCCCCCCCACCTCCGAAGCTCAGAGCATTTCTACCACCCTGCTCTCTGCCTGTACCTCAGAGCTGGTGCTTCACGCGAGGTTGGGCTTTGGCACTGGTAGCAGGCTCTGCTCCTCCTCGCTTGCTCTCCAGCAGCCGTGACGAGTTGCCCAAGTAAGGAATCAAACGAACTCCTGTGTTGCAAAGAGAACGTCAGCAATGTCTAGGCAACACGATGACCATGTACATATGCAGTAGACAATTGTTATAGAATTCCTTCAAACCATAACAAATACGAAATGAAATCTTTAGTCTCAAAGTCTCTGAAAATCTTTAAGTGAGGCGAGGTACCAGACTTTGTACGATGTAAGACAAGCTGTGAAGCTTTGTGTATTCAGCAAATATGATGTCCAACACAGAACAGTGATTCCGGATATTGACTACTGTTTTGTAGGATTCTTTGTCAGCGTGGTGGGAGGATATAGAATTGCTTCATAAACCCATTTATTTCAAATGAATGTAAGTAAATGAAAATAGCAAATGCTGTGGAACAGTACTCATGTAGTCAATATCCGTACATAGTCTGGTACCTTGCTGCATTTAAAGATTTTCAGAGACTTTGAGACTAAAGATTTCATTTCGTATTTGTTATGGTTTGAAGGAATTACATAAAGATTGTCTATTGCATATGTACATGGTCATCGTGTTGCCTAGACCAGTGTTTCCCAACCGGTGTTCCGCGGCACACGAGTGTGCCGTGAGACGTTGCCTCGTGTGCCGCGAGATGCCTGGAGGGAGGCGGGCGAGTCGGGCGGCGAGAGGCGGGGCGGCGGCGGCGAGGAGAGGCCGCGCCTCCTGCTGCTGCCTGGCGCTCCTCCTCGCAGCCGGCAGCGCTGCCTGGGCGCCTCCGCGCGACTCTGCCTCGCTGGGTTTGGTCTCCCAGCAGAGACGGGTCACACGCGCACCTCCCTCCCTCCCTCATCCTGCGCGGAGGGAGAGCCAGAGAGAGGCATCGCTCCTGCGCGGCGGGAGAGGGAGCAGCCGGAGCGATGCCCCAAACGAACGCATGGGACCGGAGGGGAAATCCTCTCCGAGGCGGATTGAGCGCAGCTGAAAGAAGCCTTTCGAGGAGCTGCCGTGTCCCCTGGAAACCCCCTTCCCAGCTCTGCCTGCCTGCCTGCCGTGGGGCTCGTATCGCCCTTTAAAGGGCGCGGGAAACTAGAAATGTGGGGACTTGGGGTTTTCCTCAGGCTGAATTCCGAGCTGAATTCTGAGCGAGGGACTGAGGGACGGCGGCAACTGAGGCGGCGGCGAGGATCCGCGTCGAGCCGGGGGCGGCTCCGCGGTGGTGGTGCCGAGCGGCGGGGCAGCGCGTGCAAAAGGGAGGAGCGCGAGACAGCGGAGGAGGAGGAGGCCGGCATGTCCGGGCAGCAGCAGCAACAGCAGCAGCAGCAACTCCCGGCGACGGCTCCTCAAGCCCCGCCGCCGCCCCCTCCTCCGCCCGCTATCGCCGCCACCACCACAACAGCTGCCGCCGCCTCAGTTGCCGCCGTCCCTCAGTCCCTCGCTCTGCTGCCTCCTCCCACCCCCAAAGCTTGGAGGTTCCCCGGCAAGGGGGAGGGAAAAAACTTTCACTTTCGTGCGTCCCTCCCGGCGTGACGCTGCGCGCTGACGTCACGGGGCGGGGCTTTAATGGTGGTGTGCCGCGAGATTTTTTTTCAGTAAACAGGTGTGCCGTTGCCCAAAAAAGTTTGGGAAACACTGGCCTAGACATTGCTGCCAAGGAAGGAAGTCAGCAGCAGCAGCAGCCATGGAGAGGCAACAGAATGCTCCCTCGCAGCTGCCATTGCTGCCACCACTGTCCCTCAGGGCAATCACAGGCTCATGGTCATCCCCAAGATCTACAGCAGTGGTGCTGGCAGAGAAAACGGGCATTCTGGGATCAAATCAGAAGCTGGGGTGGCTTTTGTAATCCCAGGACTGTCCCTGGAAAATAGGGACACCTGGAGAGTATTCTAATTTATTGAGTTAGGGAGCAGGCAGCAGTTTAGGGCTAGAAGAACCATAGGCCTCACTCTACCATGTTATAAGCAACTTTGGGTCTTCAATGTGTCTAATCACGACAATATTTTATACATCAAAATAATAATTTATACATCAAGATGATTACGGAACAGAAAATGGGGTGGTTGTAATCCCCAAAGCCCTAGTGAAATGTACAAAGTTTCATCAGGTTTCTGAAGCCCAGAAAGAAGCTAGCAAGGCATGTTTCAACAGAGCAAGTTTTCTACCTGTGGGGCCACCCCGGTGAAAGCCCTGCTCCTTGTAGGTGTCAGTTTTGCTTTAGTCACAAACCACACTTGGTACAGAGCTTTATTAGATGACTTAAATTCAGCAGGTTCATATCAGAGGAAATATTCCCTAAGGTGTCCTAGTCCCCAAATTATGTAGGAATTTTTTAACACAAGCAACATCTTGAATTTAGCCTTCAGAGCGATGGGCAGGGAATGAAGTAGTTCTCTCAGCTAGGCCACTCTTGACAGCGGCAAGGCTTTCTCATGTAAATGCATGAGCATGCTTCATAGCACTATGATGAATCAACATTAAGCATTATTTTGCAACAGGGAGCGACTGACAGCCAATGTGGTTCCTGGTGCATTAGGGTCACTATCTAGCCATTCTTGTAATTACTGGCTATTGTAGCCAGGCAACCATCTCCACAAACATTGCTCAATATGCTTCTTTGCCCCGTTATTCTAGCTGGCTCTGAAGCCTCAGGCATGCCCCAATCGCAAATTTTGCCAATTATTTCCTTGCAGACAAAGAGAAAGAGTCCATGGCCTGACGTTAGCCTTTGATATTTGTGTGCCTGTTTACACGTCGTCGACTGGCCTTGGCGTGAGTAAAGGGTAAAGGCTATGGCTCTTGTAACCTGGAGCTGCCCTTTCAGGGGGGAAAGAGGAAGGGCAACTGTGACCATCTGGTGCCACCCTGAAAGGAGCAAAGCCATACAGTCAGACGGAGGAACTGACCATTGGACTGGGCAGTCCTCAAAGAGGAGACACCTTCAAACCGAGGGCTAACCTCTGTAAAGGAGGGTGCATTGGCACCCTAAAAGCATGGGATAGTCTTCTGAGCTGTGGGCTCTCCCCTGTGTATAGTTAGGCTTCCTAGATGTGAGTATAACTATATCGAGGAAATTAAAGAGTTTTTAAAATGACTCAAAGATGCTTGCGGTTAAAACATGAAAATGAACGTGCTGTGAAATGTTGCCAGAAAAATCTGAATGTAATCAATTCTCACTGAGATGGTTAAACCTCTTGGCACCTCTCTCGTAATTTAGCAATCACCAAGAGTGAGCAGTTGGGAAAGAGATCAGGGAAGTGGGAAGGGCCGACCCATTTGCATGCACATTTCTTGTTAGCTAGCTATTTCTCAGAAACAGTAATAGATACTGGGTAAAGGTGAACTCAGTAAAGTTTCCCTAATGAGATACAGTGGTGCCCCACAAGACGAATGCCTCGCAAGACGGAAAACTCGCTAGATGAAAGAGTTTTCCGTTTTGGAGGTGCTTCACAAAACGAATTTCCTATGGGCTTGCTTCGCAAGACGACAATGTATTGCGAGTTCCTGCTGGTTTTTCCCCCTCCCCCCCTTTTTTCTAAGCCGCTAAGCCGCTTATCAGCTGATCTGATAAGCCGCTAAAAGCCGCTAATAGCGCTAATCCGTCAATGGGCTTGCTTCGCAAGACGAAAAAAAGCTAGACGAAGAGAATCACAGAACGGATTCTTTTCGTCTTGCGAGGCACCACTGTATTGTAGCTGGATTTTGCTCCAAAATGGCCAAAATTCAGGGTTTGACCGAAAGTTTCAGGGTTGTTGTTTTCTGCTTCTTTTGGGTTCTCAAGGAAAAGTAGATAAATCTCAGGGTAAGAGGTAAAGGTAAAGGGACCCCTGACCATTAGGTCCAGTCGTGGCCGACTCGGGGGTGGCGGCGCTCATCTCGCTTTATTGGCCGAGGGAGCCAGCGTACAGCTTCCGGGTCATGTGGCCAGCATGACTAAGCCACTTCTGGTGAACCAGAGCAGCACACGGAAACGCCGTTTACCTTCCCGCCAGAGCGGTACCTATTTATCTACTTGCGCTTTGATGTGCTTTCGAACTGCTAGGTTGGCAGGAGCAGGGACCGAGCAATGGGAGCTCACCCCGTCACGGGGATTTGAACCGCCGACCTTCTGATCGGCAAGTCCTAGGCTCTGTGGTTTAACCCACAGCGCCACCCGCGTCCCTCAGGGTAAGAAGGTGGGTGCAAAAAGGCAAATTGTTTTCTGCCTTCTCTTCCAATGCTTAAAAAAAGAACCACTTCCTTTTTACAACAGGTTTTATTTTTATTTTTTGGTGTTGGTATTTATTTTGCTCTTTTTCTGTGGAAGAGCAACAGCGAGGAGAACACTACTAAAACTGGCCCAGGCAATGTATCTGGGCACATATGAGGTATAGAGAGGGAATGACTCTGCACTGGAGATAAGACAGAAGATGCTTGAAATCTGTATTTTTTTAAAAGATAAATAAATCACGAAGTGCCTCCAGGTTCCACCCACCGTGCTGCAAAGTAAGGTTCCACATGCATGGGAGGCAGGCAGAATATTAGTGCAGATTTTGTTTGGTTTATTTTCTTAAAAAAAATTGCTGCTCCACCTTGGGCAGCAAAATCTCTCTTGGGCTGGCCTTGATACTTGGCAAACCCTATTCATGCTCAGTACCTATTACTCCAGGCATTTGTGGCTGGGGGAAATGTTCCTCAAGAGATCTTTGCTTTGTTATGGTGTGTCTGCTTTGTGTTGAAGTTTTCTCAGCCTTCTCCTGCAGAGTGGGGCTTGTCTGGTTTAACTGAGTTGTGTAGACCTCGGAGTGTGCAGCAGGTTTTTCATTCCTTCTTCTGGTTCAGTTAGGTAAACTCTTTCAAAAAGCCCAGGGCACTCAGCTGCTTAGGATCTGATTTAGGATGTGTGTTTGTTTGATTTGTATTTAGTATATTTGTTGGTGGAACAGTTCCATAGAGCGCTCCATATTTGGGGATATCTGGTGGTTATGCTTATGCGCGAGACGTCATTTTGTGTCTTTGCGCATGCGCGAGCGCCTAAACCTGGAAGTAACCAGAGAGTTCTCATAATATTACATTGGTGAATACTTTCCTTACTTTTGTACTATGCTTGGCTACGTACAAACTTGTAACTGAAATAATTTTTTGTGGTTTTATTTGTTGTTTGTAATGTTTAATGAAATAACAAAAATTGTGTAAAAGAAAGACTAAGAAATGTGTTCAGATGCTACTGACACACATAAATAACTATGCATTTATATTTACATGTTTCTTAGGGTCAGTCACCTGAAAAAGTTAATTACAACTTTAGAACCACTCCATTTAACCAATAACCGTATCCATTAATTATGCTGCTAATTAATTTTATGGAGCAACATATATTTTAGAAGGACATTTTCTGTGGAAACATATAGCAGCAGAAAATGTTCTGGGAAATTTCTGCCCCACCTTACTTGATGGGATGGATTTAATTACATCTGTCCACCGGTCTTATAATTCTCATGTTCAGTCACCAACCATTTCTCAAATGTAGTTCGGAACATGGTTTAAATTCATCCGAAATGTTAAATCTGCAATGCGTTTCCAGCATTTCGTGTTGCGTTTGGTGCCAAATTCACAGCTCAGAAAATCCGCGTTATTATACTCCTTCCAAAGATTTCCATGTTTATTGTTTCAAAATTAAAATGCTTCCGAAACAGAAATGCTTACTGCTGAAAAACAAACTAATTATATGTTGAAGAATACAAATGGAGAAGTAGGCAGAGGAATAATTGTTATGTTAAGTATCACAAAAAAACAGGTAGACCAACAAGAAACCACTAGCAGGGGAGGGCCCTTGTTTTTTGGGTCCTGACTGTGGGTTTCCCACTGGAATCTCGTTGACTTCTGTGAGAACAGGATGCTGGACTAGAGAAGCCATTGGTCTGATCCAGCAAGCTCTTCTTATGTTCTTATCTTTTACAGCCGATTGAATAAGATGTATTTTCAATATGAGAGACAAATGGATATCAGTTAGATTTATCAGGTATGGCAATCCTCCTAGATGAGAGCAGGAGTTTATGGACGAGTTTTTCCTCACTGCCCTCCAAGCCACAGCCTCAAGTAACAAGCAGCTATTGTTGCATAGCTTTCTGTTGTTGTTATTGCTGCTGCTAACTAATTCAATTTATATACAGTCATACCTTGGAAGTCGAACGGAATCTGTTCCGGAAGTCCGTTTGACTTGCAAAACGTTCGGAAACCAAAGTGCGGCTTCCTGCAGCCAATCGAAAGCTGCGTAAGCCCCATCGGATGTTTGGCTTCCCGAAATAGTTCGCAAACCAGAACAGTCACTTCCGGGTTTGCGGCGTTCGGGAGCCAAAGCGATTGAAAACTAAGCTGTTTGAAAACCAAAGTACAACTGTACTGCCTTCAGGTTGGTTCACAAGATCAAAGTTTTCCAGTGTGCTTTCAGTTTTCCAGTATTAAACCAGCACTGAGTGTACTGCACTAACCAAAGAAATAGTTCCATCTTTATGGGACTGAAAAAGACAAGATCTGATGACACTAAGGCCATAATACAGAACTCCCTTTCACGGGCGTAGCCAGGATTTCGGGGGGTGGGGGTGGGGAGGGCAGAACCGAGCTATCTGTAATGTGATTGGTCAGTTAGTTAAGTATTTTTATTTATTTACTTGATTTAGGGGGGCAGCTGCCCCCCCCACCTATGCTCATGTTCCCTTATGTGAAATAGTGTAGCAGGAGTTGCAGCCCCTCCAAAGGCTTATGGAGAGTAAATATCATCATCATCAATCTTTATTACGGTCCAGAGACCCAACAAACATTACAAATTAATACAGAGTTCATACAGTCTACCTCCAGGTTAATCAAGCACTTTGTTTGGAATATATATATATATATACATTAATTCCAAATTATAAAGAATTACATGCAAATCTCCTTCTGGGTTGCATTGCAGAGGACCTTCCAACTCAATTCTATGGTTCTATGTATGCATATACATTAACCTCTGTAAGCTGCTGAAGGGGTTGCAATACCTCCTGGCACACTATCTCACATATAGTGGATCTATTTTATCACCTCTGTGATCTAGGACCTCAAAAATGGCTTCTTTGATCTTAGCTAAGATTGCTCTAATGGAGCGGTGCCAAACTTTAGTACAGAATTCAAATTTGCGAAATTTTCAAATTCGTAAACAGAATCAAGTTTCACGTCCCACTGAGATTTGAGGCTGGTGGAGTTCCTGATAAGTAGTCAGACTGGCCACCTGATGCTGAGGAAAGGAATTTAATGCAGACGTTTCCCTTGGGTGGCAGTGAACTCTGTGACCCTTTGAACACCATTTTCACAGTCATTGCTCAATAGCGGCGCTCGCCCAAAGCAGCACATTATGGTGTAAGGATTTTAGCAAGGAGTTTATGTTTTTTGTGGACACAGGGTACATCTCCTGCCCTCATTATCAGATAGTCTTAAGTGTTGGCCTTGGATTGCTTATCTAAAAGTGTTTTGTACACAAGGCTTAAAGGTCTTCTGTGCCTCTGCTCATGGTTGGTGTAGAACAGAAGGTGGAACCGAGGCATCTGTATTGCAAATGTCTATTTTGTACGATGCAGGTTTTATTCCTGTTGGGTGCAGTCTGCATGCATGGAAGACCCTTGGGCAGTAATAAGACACCTTTCCTGGGCACCCCTCCTTCAGTTAGTCCTCCCTCAGTGAGTCTACCTCTTCACCACCATTGTCACCAACTACTGCAGCTCCTTTTCCTCATGATTGCTACTACCCACTTGCTTAAAGGTAAAGGGACCCCTGACCATTAGGTCCAGTTGCGGACGACTCTGGGGTTGCAGCGCTCATCTCGCTTTACTGGCCGAGGGAGCCGGAGTACAGCTTCCGGGTCATGTGGCCAGCATGACTAAGCTGCTTCTGGCGAACCAGGGCAGCGCACGGAAACCCGGTTTACCTTCCCGCCGGAGTGGTACCTACTTATCTACTTGCATTTTGACGTGCTTTCGAACTGCTAGGTTGGCAGGAGCAGGGACCGAGCAACGGAAGCTCACCCCGTTGCGGGGATTCGAACTGCCGACCTTCTGATCGGCAAGTCCTAGGCTCTGTGGTTTAACCCACAGCGCCACCCACTTGCTTGCTTGAGCAAACTGGCATTGGCGTCTACTGCTCCTTGTTGTTGGAGGTGTTGGGATGCAACTCAGCTTGTACTGAAGACTTGTGGGTCTGCACTAGATAAAGTAGCATGAGAGAGGAACTTCCCTAGACTGTCCTTTAACCTGTGCTGTCCTTACTTCAGGTGCTAGGCTGATACTTTCAGAGTTGCATATTTCCTTCTTCCTCCTAGCCTTGGGAGAAGATACATCTCTCTGTGTGTCTCCTGCTGATAACAAAGGGCAGGCATGGCTCGTTGTTGGAACTAGGAACTTTCCTATCAAATATGTCTTTCCTTTAATAAAGTTAGCTTTTTTATTTTCCTGAACGCAGAGTCTCAGTTATGGCCAAGGGCAAGGGGTGCTTATCCAGCAACCATTCAGTACTCAGTTCAAATCCCATTTTTAGGTCAATTTTTTTATACTTATCAAAATATATACAAAGGTTTATACCCAATACAGAGTATTTTTTTTATACTACACTTTAAAAATCTAATCTAAAAAAAGAACAAAAGCAAAGAGAAGGGGAAAAGAAAAGAAAAAAGAGAAAGAAAGAAATGGGAAAAGATAAAAACACTTCCATTTCTCTGTCTGTCAGCTAAATATAGTACCACTCATTAACATCCAACCATTCCATTTTCTGTAAGCCAATAATTTTTCCGTCTTCAAATCCCTTTCACGCAAAAAGTCCATAAGAAGATTCCGATCCTTTAAAAAATGACAGTAATTGTTTTTCTCTAATTAAACACATTAACTTTGCCATCTCAGCTAAGTCTAATAATTTTATCAGCCACAGTACGTAGTAGGGCTGTATCTTTCCATCCTTGTGCACATAAGAATCTCACCGCAATTCAGATTCCAAGCTTACATGTTAAGCTGTGCATAAGTTCCAAGACTTCTCACCACCAACATTGCCTGACCCTGAGCAAGCGGTGCGTGAACAAGTAGGCCGCAGTGATGAAGGGGAGGAATGGGTCCTGGAGGGGTCTTGTAAATGGGCCCCCTCCTTTGGTGCTGGCCCTGTTTTGAGTTGTAGCACATGGGGGGGTGTGAAACTCTGAAACTGCTGCCTACCAGGGGTGAAGCGAAGCAGTAGTGGGGGCATGGTTGCATGGCTGTACTGATGGAAGTGCCAGATTAGCAGGGGCGCAGATGGCAGTGCAACTGCTCAGCCTCAACTTTGCTGCCACCCTGCCCCAGCTTAGGTCCAGATAAGTCAGAGTGACATGGGTGTCGGGATGGTGGTTCTGCAATCTTAGGCTTTTAGGCAAGGCCTGCAAGCACACTCCTGTAACTAGCACTACGTGTTCAGTCCTTGTTAGCCTGGCTGCCCGAAGCCTTTGCTTCCTCAGAAACTTCTGGTCCTCCCTTTGAATTGCAATGGGAACCTTTTGGGAGAATGTAATAAGAGACTGATGGCTCTGGCCAGTTGAGTCCAGCATCCTGTTCCTACAGTGGCCAACCAGATGGGAACTGCTCCTGCAGTTTCCAGCAACTGGTATTCCTTTGACAGTGGAAGGTTCTTGTTCCTGCCTTCTCAGCTTTTGACAGGGCTTACTGGTTACCTATCAGCTGGGTGTGTGTTCCTGTGCCCTGGCTCCTGCAGTCGCCCAACTGCTCTATCTCAGCTGGACCCACATAAACCTCCTTTGGTACCTGGGACATGAAGACAGGATGCTTGGACACAAGGGTTGCCAGATTCCAACCTAGAGATAGTGCCCGTTCCTTTAAGAATTCATGGGGAACAGGTGTGGATTCAGCCGTTGTACCTGACTGATCTTCCACTAGTCACTTCTTCTCGATCTGCTGCTTTCAGGGAAGCAGGAATCCTGACTGCTACATTAGGGAAGGTGAAAGAGGGTGAAGGGACTGGAGACTCAACGAATGCATTCTCTTTCACTGCTTTGGACATTTCACACAATCAGGCAGGATCTCTGTATCCCAGTCTGTCAACCCTGCCAGGGAGAGTGGTATTACCCAGCCTTGTGTTGGCAGAGGAGGCCCTCCTGGTACTTTCACCACCTTCAGAAGTTGGCTTGGAGGGGTGGCAGCCAGGACACGGCATTATTTATGGCAGCCACTAAGCTGTGGAAATCCCTCCCCACAGAGGAAAAATCAGGCACGTTCATTGTGTAGGTTTAGTCATATGCTGATGACACACCTCTACCTTGACTCTTGATACTTGATATATATGTTTTTAGGACGCACCCTGTTCTTTCGATTGTATATTGTTTAAACTATTTTAATACTGTATGTTTACATTGATGTAACCCACCCTTCTTAAGGGGGAGGGTGGGTAGGAAATCTCATAAATAATAGTAATCCCCACATTTTCAACTGGGGGTGTCAGAAGTTGTACCAGGACCATATATAGGCAAAGTACATACAACTGAGACGCAGCTCTTGCCAATGTAACCAAGTATAAGGACACCTGGTACTTTAGCAGGGTTGCACTTTAATATATCATTGTTTTCCCTGAAGTCAGCGATCCACAGAGACAGATTTGGCTTTTCTCCTTCCAACATTAGTTCTTAGCAGTTATCACTAATGTTGTTTCTTAATAAATGTTCATCTGGTTTACAAGTTGTTCTGCGTAAACTGGTGGAAAGCATGATTAAAGGTAAATTATCAAGAACGAATCTTGCAACAGAAAAATCAACAAAGCTTCTGGAAAGCCTGACTGACCTTTTACAATTCTCTGGAAGTGTCATTAACCACATGGGCACAGTGATCCTGTAGAAATTGTCTACTTGGACTTTCAAAAAGCTTCGGCTAAAATTCCTTAGCAAAGACTCCTGAGTAAACTTAGCAGCCATGGGATAAGAGGACAGGTCCTCTTGTGGATCGGTAACAGATGCTAGAACAGGAAGCAGAAAGTGGGAATAAGTGCCCATTCTCACAATGGAGAGATATAAAAAGGGAGGCCCCAGGGGGCCTGTGTCTTCAAATTTGCTCATAAATTATCGGGATTTAATAATGTGCAGTGAAATGCCTAACTTTACTGATGACACCAAATTATTTAGAGTGGTAAAAACAAAACAAAAAAGGATTGTGGAAGAATAGCTCAAAATATCTTTTTTGTGGATGAGTGGGCATTAAAATTGCAGTTGTGGTTCAGTGTAAAAGAAATGTATACTGATGCATGTTGGGGCAAGAAATCTTAACTCCACATGTTCACCAATGGTATCTGAGTTGGTGGTAAGCATATCCCAGGACATACAGTGGTACCTCAGGTTACATACGCTTCAGGTTACATACGCTTTAGGTTACAGACTCCGCTAACCCAGAAATAGTGCTTCAGGCTAAGAACTTTGCTTCAGGATGAGAACAAAAATCGTGCTCTGGCAGCGCGGAGGCAGCAGGAGGCCCCATTAGCTAAAATGGTACTTCAGGTTAAGAACAGTTTCAGGTTAAGAACGGACCTCCGGAACGAATTAAGTACTTAACCCGAGGTACCACTGTACGAAGGAATTGTAATGTGGACAGAGGCCACCACACTAAGAGACACATGTGCCGCTGCCTCCCATGCCGCATCAGTTTCCAGGCTGCCACATTTCAGATTGCAGGTGAGGAACTGAATGTTTCAAAAGTTCCCCATTTTGTTTTATTTTATTTTTAATCCCTCATAACAAAAGCTGTTGCTCACTCAAGAAGGTGGGCGAGAATGCTCTCCCTGACACACTAGTTTTATATGTCTGGAGAGTTGTTTTGTTTTGTTTTAATGTGTGGGAGCGCTCAAATAGTCAACCTCTCACTTGCAATCTGAAGTACAGTCAACAGCAAAGGATTTGTCATGTCAAGCTGCAGATTGCATGGCTTGGCTCTATACAAAAGAGGTTTATAGGTGACAGACTCGGCAAGAATACCTGCATCGGGCGACGTGTACCATCATGAGGGCAATCCCTCAGAGGCTTGTTTCAGGTGATCCATCGCAGCTCCCTTTGTACAGAAAGGAACATGTGATCCACGAATGCAGCCTGTGACTCACGCAATTACAGCTTCAACTAACTTTGCTTGCTTTGCATGTATGGGCAGTTATTACCTCCTTTTGTCTCATTCACCTTACTCACCTCTTTACTTTGGAGAGCAACAAGAGCAACTGCACTGTGGGTGCCACCAAGTCATTTTGGCAAGCTTTGGATAACGCCTTAGGAATCCGCCTGCAAAAAGAGCAAGCAGACTAGAATGGTTGTCTGTGCAATGTGTGCATGGGACGGGGGGAAGTGCTCTAAGTGGGTTTGTTTGCCCCCTTGCTTCATTTTTGCAAAGAACAGTGGGTCTTAGTAGCTCCAGGAGGCGTCTTTGAGGAAGGCACAGCTTTGTGCAGCTGCCTGGGAGAAAGGGACTGGTGTAGAATTCTACAGAAGTTATTTCGGTCCTGTGATGCACTAGGTAGGACACAACTAGATATTTAAAAAGAAAAAAACATTAAGGAATTGCTTAAGGAATTTAGGATGTGGGTGGCGCTGTGGGTTAAACCACAGAGCCTAGGACTTGCCGATCAGAAGGTCGGCGGTTCGAATCCCCACGACGGGGTGAGCTCCCGTTGCTCGGTCCCTGCTCCTGCCAACCTAGCAGTTTGAAAGCACGTCAAAGTGCAAGTAGATAAATAGGTACCACTCTGGCGGGAAGGTAAACGGTGTTTCTGTGCGCTGTTCTGGTTCGCCAGAAGTGGCTTAGTCATGCTGGCCACATGACCTGTAAGCTGTATGCTGGCTTCCTCGACCAATAAAGCGAGATGAGCGCCGCAACCCCAGAGTTGGTCACGACTGGACCTAATGGTCAGGGGTCACTTTACCTTTACCTTGTGAAATGGTCCGCGAATGACCAGTGGGGGAGCACACAAAATAATGATAGCCCACATTTTTTAATACAGTGGTACCTCGGGTTAAGTACTTAATTCGTTCCGGAGGTCTGTTCTTAATCTGAAACTGTTCTTAACCTGAAGCACCACTTTAGCTAATGGGGCCTCCTGCTGCTGCCGCGCCGCCGGAGCACGATTTCGGTTCTTATCCTGAAGCAAAGTTCTTAACCCTAGGTAATATTTCTGGGTTAGCGGAGTCTGTAACCTGAAGCATAAGTAACCTGAGGTACCACTGTAGAGACCTGCACCCCAATTTCCTGTACATAAAGAAAGCAGTACTCCCTTTGCCTGGGCTGCAGGAAACATGATCCCTTAGAACTGAGTTAAGAGAAATTTAATTTGACCAACTTCTATTGCTGGTTTTGGTGAAAACTTGAATTGCTGAGTTTCTCTTTTTGTTTTAAATTTAACCCTATTTTAAAATATACTCCTTACCCTTCCCTTCCTTTATTCAAATGGTAATTTAGCCAAAAGATGGTATAAAAGATTTGCTGAAACTTGAACTCTGCACATGCACAGACCATATAGGAATTCCAATCTTGGCTGCTGGGTTCAATCTGGCTAAGAGAGAACAAGCATCACAAGTATTTAGTTGTGTTTAGTCATAATTTAGTCACACTTAGACCTACTGAAATCAGTGGGACTTAAAATTTGTCTTTGAGTATATGCAAAGTGCCTTTTACCTCATCACTGAAACTGCATCCTGTACCCTTCAAGTTGGGGAGAATAGATTCCAGAGCCACATTCTCTGCCCGAATTGCCTAGAACTTGCCTTCTTTGCCACTATGCTGTGCAACCAAAACGTGCTCTGTCACCCTCCCCAAAAGTGGGGGAGACTATTCCTAATCTTCTCTCGCTCCACAACTCTGTTCCAGCTCCTCTTCACAAAAAGGCGGGGGACACACCTATTTTCCATTACATTCCTCCCTCCACCTTCCTGGCCACAGATAAAGCTTTCTGCACAAATAGTCAAATTCTTGCCAATTATTCAAAGTTCATTGAGATCTACATATGACCTCAGGAAACACCTATTTCCAAATACACACACGCACATAGAAATCCCATTGATACCAATGGGAATCACCCCCCCCCCCGTGTCTAATTGGTGCATGGGGATGGGAAATTTTTTTCTAGTTTAAACTGCCTCTCCTCATGTGCTGCAGTCACAATAAACCACCCACTCCTGCAAATACCTAATATTTAATTTTAAAAAAAACAACAGCCATGGTTACTAATCACACTATTAAAGTAACATCTGTTTATCATCAAGTGGATAAGTGCTTTGATTTGTGAGATCTCTGACTCCAGGCAGAGGGTATGCCTGTAAGGTTTGGGATAAGGGTACATTTAGGGTGCTTTGTGGAGGCCCAAGATTGACATGGGGGAAATTCACAGCTGCCAAAACAGGTAAACAGGTTTGGGCTAGAACATGACAATGTTTAATTTAGTCTCATCTGAAGATGATTCACCTACAGTAGAAGAGATGCATTTTCTCAATCTAGCTTCTGCCAAACATAACACAGTCATCATCTCTTTTGCAAATTTTATATTTAGCAATTGGTAATTGACTTAAATAGTTTTCTCCTACAGGAAATTTCTGTGGAATTTCTAAAGGCACCATTCCATTTGTTTGTTTGTTTTAATACAGTCACTCACCCTTTGAAATTATAGGCGTGCTTCAATATTTCTTCATGTTTGTTTGCTTTATTATTCTGTAGTACAGCATCATGCACAGTGATTGTGCTGTACAGATACTGTATTAATAATCTGAGTGTTTGATGTTTGTATGTGTGTGGAGTCTAAACTCCCAACACTCTTAGATGCCTGCCCATAGTGTACAGTTGTGGCCGTCCCATCCAAATACTTTGAACATAAGAAAATCCCGATTTTGGGGGGAAGCAATTTCCTATATAAAAAGGGGTGGTTCAAGTATGATGACAAGACTTACTGGTCCTTCAGATAACCTTATTTAATGAGTTTGCAAACACCTGGCTAATCAGCAGCACATAGGTACTTGCTGAAGAGGAGGGAGAAAGGTTGTTTTCTGCTGCTCCAGAGAAGCGGACACGGAGCAATGGATCCAAACTACAAGAAAGAAGATTCCACCTAAACATTAGGAAGAACTTCCTGACAGTAAGAGCTGTTCGACAGTGGAATTTGCTGCCAAGGAGTGTGGTGGAGTCTCCTTCTTTGGAGGTCTTTAAGCAGAGGCTTGACAACCATATGTCAGGAGTGCTCTGATGGTGTTTCCTGCTTGGCAGGGGGTTGGACTCGATGGCCCTTGTGGTCTCTTCCAACTCTATGATTCTATGATTCTATGATTCTATGATTCTATGAAGTTCCAGCGAGTGGTTAGTTCTAGATCAACACCCAAGACTAATCCATGGCAAGTATTTAAGATATTCTCCCTCATTTTATTCTTGTTGGCGGCCTTGGGCCCAATCAGCATGTATTCAGGATACTCTGAACTAGCCACATTGCTGTTCTGTTGGGAGAGAGACAGAGGGAAGCTACAGAAGGAGCAATCAGGTTGTGTTGTTTTAGTTTAAAGAAGGAGAAGGATGAGATGTTTTGGTTTCTGTGCTGATAAAAAAAAGGCTTCCTTTATTGCAGCACAGCACTCCCCCAGACCCATTAGTCTTTTTCTCCATAACCTCTGTTTCCCCAATCTCTCCCTCTCTGCTTAAACTCTGTGTCTGTGTAATTGCTCTGCCAATTGTGACTTCCAGCTACCACTACCTCTACCTGCCCTGCCTTCTGCCCCACCAGCCCTAGTGATCAGAATCCTGCTCCTACTGCAGGGGTGGCTAACCCCCCAGTCTGGGGACCTGATTCAGCCCCTCAAAGCAATTTTTCTGCCCTCCTCCCCTGTCTTACCAATTTACTCTATGCTAAGAGAAACAACGAGGGACGCGGGTGGCGCTGTGGGTTAAACCACAGAGCCTAGGACTTGCTGATCAGAAGGTTGGCGGTTCGAATCCCTGTGACAGGGTAAGCTCCCGTTGCTCTGTCCTGCTCCTGCCCACCTAGCAGTTCGAAAGCACAGCAAAGTGCAAGTAGATAAATAGGTACCACTCCGGTGGGAAGGTAAATGGTGTTTCCGTGCGCTGCTCTGGTTCGCCAGAAGCGGCTTAGTCATGCTGGCCACATGACCCGGAAGCTGTATGCCGGCTCCCTCGGCCAATAAAGCGAGATGAGCGCCGCAACCCCAGAGTCGGTCACGACTGGACCTAATGATCAGGGGTCCCTTTACCTTTACTTTTAAGAGAAACAACAAAAAATTAAAGAGGCAGAGATGTTTAACAACCCAGCACCTGATAGAGATGCAAATCGCCCACCCCCTATTCATATATCCTTTGATGAGTGGGAAAGGGGATGATAACACAGATCACCCAAGGAGGAGGCGTGTACCAGAACGTGCTTGTGTGCAAGAATGTGGGGTGTTCACACACACTTTTTGCCACACATTGCTGTTTTTCTAGGAAAAGAGGTGCTAGGACTCGCCATGAATGCCTCCCTTGTTCTCTTATAATGGCAATGGTGCCCTCCTGAGAGGTGCTGGAACTGAGTTCTGGCAAATTCTAGCTGAAAAAAAGCCCTGACTACATCCATTTCTGGTAGGCAGTCCCCAGAGTGTAGGCCAAGGATCAATGCAGCCTTTAGTTGCATCTCCCTTAAGTCATCAGGGAAAGAGCTCATTCTCTGGACTGCTAGTGAAGATCCTTCTTGACTGGACTTGCCGGGGTTTGAACATGGGATCTTTGTACATTTTAATCCCGCCCTGTCCCCCAAGGAGAACAGAGCGACTTTCATGGTTCTCCTCCAGCCCTGTTTTATTTTCTCAACAATCCTGTGAAATAGATTAAGCCAAGAGACAGTGGCTGGCCAAAGCTTCCCAGCTGAGTGTGGATTTGAAACTGGGTTTGAATCTGTAATCGCTTCACCACACCAGTTCTTATGTGTACAAGGTGTGCTCTCTGGCACACAGCTGTGGACTCCCCATGCAGCTTCTTTCCTTCTGGTGGAAGACCCCACCAAAATATTGAGAAGCAAGAAAACATGTCTGCAAGTCAGGAGTAACTACTTCAGCATTCGCAGACAGTGTTGTGTGTGCCAGATGATGGTGTTTTAGGGACAGGATAACAGCTATGTAGATAAGTCAAGAGATTGACTAGCCGGGGTTATTACTTTGTCATCACTGTAACTTACCAGTTTAATGGCCCTGCATGTTTTCGGGACATGCATTATTCAATTTAGATACTCCAGACTTTAATAGCTCAGCAGGTTTGGCTTGCATCTGCTGTACACTTGAGAAGCAGGAAAGGCTGGAAGTTCAAAGTAAGCAAGCCAAGCCTCACCCATTGTATTCCGGGCAGGTCACCAAATCAACAAGGAGTGCGATGCAATCTGGCAGGCTCTAAGGACCTGAGATGATTGCTTAGCAATCTCAGATTCCTAATTAAAATGGGGGGGGGGATGAGGGGGCATGTTCTACATTCCTCCTCTAGTGTGGTTTCATTCCACATCATTAGCTTCCATATAGGTTGTGGATTCTGCTAATGTCTTAACTCATGTGTCAGCTATGTTCAGAAGCACTCTACTTTGGAATACCAGTTAACAGGGAATGTTGGAATGGAGATATTTATATCCACTGCACCTGTCCCCAGGTGCAGGGAAAGAAAAAGAAATCTAGATAGAACCCTACAGCGCACTATAAAGGTAAAGGGACCCCTGACCATTAGGTCCAGTCGTGACCGACTCTGGGGTTGCAGCACTCATCTCGCTTTATTGGCCGAGGGAGCCGGCGTACAGCTTCCGGGTCATGTGGCCAGCATGACTAAGCCACTTCTGGCAAACCAGAGCAGTGCACGGAAACGCCGTTTACCTTCCCGCCGGAGCGGTACCTATTTATCTACTTGCACTTTGACGTGCTTTCAAACTGCTAGGTTGACAGGAGCAGGGACCGAGCAACGGGAGCTCACCCCGTTGCAGGGATTCGAACCGCCGACCTTCTGTTCGGCAAGCCCTCGGCTCTATGGTTTAACCCACAGCACCACCCGCGTTCCTTTGAGCATAACATACAACAATACAAACAACCAAATAAAAGACTTCCTTTATCCTGTATCTGACCTCCTTATTTACTTATTAGAAACTGTTTCCTTTATGAATAATTATTAAGATTTTTCTAATTATAACTTAAATATCCACAAAGTCTCCTGCAGACATTAATTGAAACAAGTCCAGGTATGTATTTTAGGGCACTGTTTTGTGAAGTATTCTCTGCATTTTCCCCATGCTTTTTGAAACTCTTGTCTAGTGTGACCTCTAATTGCCTCTGTTAATCTAGCCAGTTCAATATACTCTAAGAGTTTATCTTGCCATTCCTTTTTTGTTGGCACAGTTTCTTTTTTCCAGTTTTTAGAATTAGGATCCTTGCCACTTCTGTGGCATAGAGGAATATTTTCTGATCTTCTCTTGCTATACCTGTGTCCATTATCCCTAGTAGAAAGGCTTCTGAATTTTTCATAAAGTTATACTTAAACATTTTTTTAAGCTCATCATACACTGTGTTCCAGAAGCTTTTGATTTTTTCACAGGTCCACCAAACATGTATAAATGTCCCCTCTGTTTTACCACACCTCCAGCACAGATTTGTTTTTGTCTTATACTTTTTAGCTACTTTGGTAGGTGTTAAGTACCATCTATAAAACATCTCGATTAGGTTTCCCCTCAATACTTCACAGGCTGTAAATTTCCAGTTCTTTCTCCATAGTTCTTCCCATGCTGTTAAGTTAATGGTTTTCCCAATATCTAAAGCCCACTTGATCATTATCTCCTTGACCTGTTCGTCTTTGACCTCCCACTCCAATAATGTATCATATACATTTTTGATATTACCTTGGTTTTCTTTTGTAATAACACTTTTTCTAATAATGAAGGTTTGTTTGAGAAACCTTTTTTTCTTATCTGTCCTGAACATTTCATGCAATTGATGGTATTGGATCCGACCCGTAAGGTGTTTAATTTCCTCATAATCTTTAATTACCAATTTATTGTCTTTCCCCCTGATCAGATCTTTATATGTGGCCCATTCTAATTCCATATTTTTCTTTTTTATTGTAATTGCTTCTAGAGGTGATGCCCACCATGGTGTTTTCGGTTCTAGAAGATCCTTATAGTTTGTCCTTGTTTTATATAATGATTTCCTTATGACATGATCCGTAAATCCCCCTAATGAGATACCTTTTATTTTAATATCATTTCTTATGGCATTCATCAATAATTCAAATAATTTCCTTTTCATGCTCTGCTTTTGTGCCTTCCAAGGTTGTCTTCTAGGCCACTGTTGGAGACAGTGATAGAGCATAAGCAGTGTTTACATTAACACCCAGTAGTAATTGTTTTTAGTTGTTGGAATTCTAGATACTGTAAATAAATAGTAACAGGATGTGGTCTTCATATGCATGATCCATAAGACACATATTAACTCTTTTGTGCACCTTTGCAGTTATTACTAATGTTGTCAACCAATCAAATAATATTTGGTTGATTTAAAATTAATAAATGATTCATCAGTTACGTTAAATTTTTTTTAAGCATGCATATTGCCACTATTTCAGTGTAGGAGCCTTTTGAGACATTGAACGAAATGTAAAATAACTAGCAATTTAATTAATAAAATCTCACTATTAGAAGGGTCATCTTTACATTTTTAATTCTCATTCCCTTTTACAGTAACACAAGAGGGGCCTCAAAAGAAGTGGAGGGCGTGACGCGACAAGAGATATGTTCCTAAAACCTGCAGATCCATCAATTAAAATTTCCCTCGTCAATTGAAATTGGCTCCCACTGATCAAGCAGCTAAGCCTTGGGTTGATTAATCTCTTGATTAAATGAATTGCGGCTTGCAGCCCTAGTTATGACTGCACTTGAAAGGATAACTATCACTTACAGGAAAGCATCATTATGCTTATGCAGAGAGAGTATTCAAATTCAAAAACATCACCTAGGAAATTCTCAGCACTGTAAGGCGGGCAGTTCTGTACTT
Organism: Podarcis bocagei; assembly: GCF_964188305.1. NCBI lineage: Eukaryota > Metazoa > Chordata > Lepidosauria > Squamata > Lacertidae > Podarcis > Podarcis bocagei. The sequence continues at coordinate 33,897,763 of NC_138143.1, read as the reverse complement.
GCATTACTGTAGATGAGCAGCTGTCTAAGGCCACTCAGTTTTTTTTAAGATTTAGAACATAAGACCAAGTGGTCCATCTGGTTGGGCATCCTGTGCTCACATTTGACCAACCAGATGCATGTGGGAAGCCTCAAAGCTGGACCTAAGAGAATGACCGGGGTGAGATTTCTGCTAGGGAAATTCATGAGTCTTAGCCACACTCTGATCCTACTGCATTGCAGAAGCCCCAGCTAAGCTTTTCCAAAAGCTTTTGGAATCTGGTCCATCTGCTGATGTTAAGGACCCCTCTGAGGCTCTCTGATATGACATGTTTGCAAAACACTTTGAAGGGGGGAAAAATCACTCATACCCGCTATTCTATGGAAATAGATCAGTCTATGGAAATGTCCATAATTCTGTCTGGTCCTGAGCTGTTAGGTGAATTGTTGAGGCCTGATGTGTTCTATGTTATAAGTCAAGCACTGCTGGGAATTGTTTCTTTTTGTTTTTCAATGTATTTCCTATCGGTAAAAAAAGTTTCTCTGGCACGAGCAAATTTTTAATCTGAAAGTGTGGCCCAGATAAAAAGTTTGAGAACCACTGTCCTGCACTAAGGACTTCAATCTAGGTTCTCCCATGGGTGCCCCTGCCATCTGAGTAGAGATGGATGGCTCTTAGATGGGCTACTGAGTTTTGGTGGCCCAGTTATGGAAAGATATGCCCAGAAAAACTTGCTTGGCATCTTCCTTCTTGTCTCTTTCGTGTCTAGCAAATGCCTTTTTATTTTACCATCAGATTTTAATATTGAGTATTGCTTTGTGCCGCTTTTATAAGTTTTATAAGCCTACTATATCCCTTTGTGTCTACAGTTCAGTTCTTTCATTCATTCTTGTAAACTGTCCTGGGAATTTTATTGGAGGATGCTATTAAAAATACTTTAAATAAAAATAAACGATAAATATATTAAATCCTTTTCCTGGAAATGATTGTTAAATCCAAATCCTGGAAAAGGCAGTTTGTAAATCCAAGGTGTGCTGCAAACTTCTTTCCCAGCCTTCCGACCTGAAAGGCTATACTTAGAAATACCTGTGATTTCATCTGGCGCCATCTATATGTGCAGAATGTGCCCTGCTGCCAGATTATGAGCCCTGCCTTGCTGCGCATCCTGATATGAATCAATCTGATGCTTGAGCCTTAGCCATTAAGGGCAGGTGATTCTTTCTACAGGAAGCAGCTAAGCAAATGAGCTCAGATTGAGTGACTTGTGTGGGATAACAAATCTGGTTAATCTGTTTCTTATCCTGCCAACAATTTCTTCTCCAACTTCCCTTGACGTGTCATCCATAACTTTATCAACCCTATCAGGTATCATTTGCCTTGCTTTTGTGTTACCTAAGAGAAGCAGCGTGCCCTCACTCTAGACTAGGATTGTGGAAGAAAGACAAGTGGGGTGTAATATCCAAAAGTGACTCCACAGAGTCACCACGGCTCATGCGTCTGTTAGCAGCCCCCCCCCCCAAACACCACAGATGTTGTCTCTGCATGCAGGGAGAAGTTCATCAAAAGACAGCAATTGCACAATTTAGAGTTCATTTGCCTAATGCTCCCTTTTAAAATAACCCTTTAGGGGCTGTGCCAAAATTACAAAATTCCTGATAGCGGGTGGTGGTCTTAAATCACAAGCTCTTTTGAAATAGAACCAGAGAAGTAATTTTCAAGGGAGTGCCTTTGCTTGATTGCTTCAATCTGAAGTAGGGTTCTCTCAAAGGTCTCGGAAGAATACAAAACTGTAACTTGGCCCATTGTCTTATATTGAAGCAGCTTCTATCACTGTGGCAAAGTAATATGCAGACAGCTACGTTTACCTTACACTCTTCAGACTATTTAAATAGTAATTCCTTTCATTTGCACGAGAGGGGCTAGTGAGATCTAATAGAGAAGTCTCGTAATCCCCGAATTACAACCCCCCAGATTTTTCAGGGTTGCCAGAACCAACAAATATGAATCTGTAGTGGCAATAAGCCCTGGAATCCAGCTTCTTCCTTCTGGCAAGGACAACAACTGTGGCTTGGCAATGCTAGCATTCGTAATAAACTTGTTTGTCTCCAGTGGGAGCCAATATGAAGGAGAAGGCACACAGGAAATAAATCTGTTGTGCTGTTATTGTTGTATCTTTTTCTGCCTGCAATTGCATTTTAAATGGATTTTCCCCCCACATGGATGCCTGCTTTAAACACAATACTTAGACTAAAATTTTCTCCCAGAAGGAGGAGGATTGATCTTGTCTTTTCTAATAAATCTATAGCTCTAATTAGAAACAGCAATGCTACACAGTATGTGCCTTTGGTATACAGATAGCCAAAAACCTGTGTATCTCAACTTGCAACACACATACATGACACACATACACAAACACTCATTTCTTCAATGAACTTTGCTTTCTGTGCATAGATTAATGCAGTAATTCACAAAGAGGATATACTTACCCACCCACATGAACCTATATAAAACTTATGCTCTTTCCCACACCCTGCAAAGAACTTCCTCTTTCTGAACTTCTTAATTCAGGAAAGCACTGGTGATTCATAGATAAGAGACCTTGTCGATTCCTGCAGGGCAGGCTGGGTGACTAGCAATCCAGCACCTCAGAACTGGAAGGCTTGGAGAGCTGCGCTGGATGCACACCCTTCTGTTGGCAGGGAGCCAGTTGTAGGTGCTGTGAGCCATAGGCTTGTGGCCTGCGGGGGGAAAGGATCCTGCCCCTCCAAAAGGGGTTGTAGGAAGCGGCTTGAAGCAGCCATAACCTGCCTGGAAATGTGAAAAGCATGACTTCTTTGACAGCCTGATAAAACTCTCGGCTAACATGACTCTTCCCCCATCCCCTCTCTCTTTCCCCCCAGTGGAGTGAGGTGCAGGAGATCGTAAACGGCACTCCGATGTACATGTATCAAGACTGCAGCGTCCTCTCGGAAGGCGATACTGACCATTGGCTGCGGACCAACTGGATATTCCGAGCCGAAGCCTTTTCCCGCATCTACGTGGAGCTGAAATTCACCATCCGGGACTGCAAGAGCTTCAAAGGAGAGGCGGTCAATTGCAAGGAGACGTTCAACCTCTACTACATGGAGTCGGAGCAAGATGTTGGCATCCAATTCCGCCGCGCTCTCTTCACCAAGGTCAGCGGGGGTTGCAGAGCTACAGAAAGTTTTCAAAACTTGGCTTGCTCAAGAGCAGAAGGAACCTCCAGTCTAAACAACAGCAGAGGGGAAGGAGAGATGAGAATGAGCAGAATGGTTTGGGAGAACAGGAGTCCTTTGGGTGGCTGAGTTGCAAGAGTAAAGGCTGTGGGTAGGGATGTGGCAGGAAGCAAGCAAAAGAACCCAAAAAAACCCCCAGGGTGGAGCAAGGCCATGAAGCTTGCACAGGGTGTGGAAGTAGACATGACTATATGGGCCCACCCAGATAAATTTTCTCAGGAATGAGCACTCTTTGGAGTCAGTACTGAGCCCCCTGCCCTTGTAGCAGTGCCCCTTGGATTTCTGTTCCGCAAAGCTCCAGTTTTCAGCTGTGATGCAAACAGGAGAGCCTTATAACGAAAGGGGTGGGGAATGCTGTGTACAACATTACTTGGTACAACATTTTCCACATTTCCTCTTGTTCTGTTGCTTTCCCTGCGGGGTGTGGGGGAACCACTCTTATGCACTCAATTGGAGCAATCAGCAATTCATGTTTTATCACTAAAGAGCGAGTTTTCAGTCGAAAAGGAGCAGAGAAAGGGGGAAACCACTTGGACCCATGCCTAGAAAGCATGGATTAAGAAGAAAACCACTCGGACCCATCCTTTCTAGGCTTGGGACAAGCAGAAGTATGGACAAACCCTGAGGATCTTTTTACACATTACACATGAGTCGACCTTTGTTTGACACAGAGTGTACACAGCAAGGAGCTATGGCCAGTCACAGGGTTTTTTTTTGACATAGCTGTCAACCTTCCCTTTTCTTGCGGGAAATTCCCTTATTTCAGCACCGTTTCCCGCTGCTTCCCGCTGCTATCCCAGATTGTTAGATATTCCGTAGACTGTCTCCGGGACAGGTGAGGCTGCTGATCCCTTATTTTCAAATCTGAAAGTTGACAGCTATGTTTTTTGAAAATCTGTTTCTGTACGCTTTAATTTGTCACAGTCACATTCTATGTGTATGTTTAAAAGATATTAGATTTGCATTTTAAAATATGCCATGCGAAGGGGCCCTTAGCCAAGGTTTTCAGGAGCATTTTCAGTGTGGAAACCCCTGAATTCCAGTGATGCTTGGAGCGAAGCCAAATCCTTGGGAATCAGAGCATCTAAAAGTGCAAATACCGCAGTGATCAGATGCTCATAGCAGCTTGCTTGCAAACAGATGGACAAGTGGGGAGCTATTTGCACCGATGTGCTCTTCAGTCAGATTAAGGAAAAAATGTGTCTTGGAGGCAGACAGTTTTCAGACAGGGGAAAAAATACAAAATATACCAGTTGTTCTTCATTTGGCTGGTTCTGACTGCATATTATTTGACCACAATTAAAGATTGTCAGGTATTCCACAAAGACAGTGATGCCTTTTATAGAAGGCGGCATGGAATACCTCTCCGAAAAGAGGCCACTCTTGCCCTTCAAAAGAGACTCCTGCAAACAGGAGCCGCTGTTGTCAACGGTTGCAAATGTACAATCTTCTCCTCACTCAAGAGATCCTCTTCTCTTGAGGATCAAGTCTGGAAGGAACGACGAGTCCTGTCAATCTGAAGCAGAAGAGTCTATGCTGAGTGCAGAGGTGGAGAAAGATGGAGGCAGCGCACCCCAGATGTCATCCTTGAGGGGGGCGACATCGCCGCAGGTGGTGCCCCCCCCCGGGACGCTTGCCACCAACCACGAACCCCCCTGGGATGCTCCCTGCTGCCAGCGCACTCCTCTGGGACGCACACCACTGCTGGCGCACACCCCTGGGACACTCCCCGCCGCCGGCACTCCTCAGTGGGTTCCACCTCTGGCTGAGTGCTGATTTGCTGGATTCCCAAGACACCATAATAAAAGTTATTTCCTTCCCTGCCTGGAGCATTTTTCAGATTAAACGTAATAATTCGTTTTTTTTGTTTGTTTTTTGTTTTTTAAGCGAGACAACAAACCAACCAACCTATCCCTGTGGATGGGTTAAATGAGCAAATAGCACTTATCTAACATTGCAGGCAGCACTATAATCAAAGAAAGAACAACAGCTGGAAGGTGATGGCCCATAAGAATTGTGGAAAGAGAAGCCAGTCGGGCAAGGAAATTAGTGGTCAATGTGAAGCAAATAAGTGCATCATTTGAAGAGCAAAGGTGGGGAAGATGCAAGATCTTACCCTGCAGAAGCCAAACAAGGAGAAGAGATAAGTTATGCTGGGGGCTTAGGCACAGCTTTAAAATGGAGGTGGCTAACCTGTGGCCTTCCAGATTTCATTAGACTCCCAGTTACCATCAGCTCAGTTGGTAGAGCATGAGACTCTCAGGGTCGTGGGTTTGAGCCCCACCTTGGGCAAAAAGATTCCTGCATTGCAGACGGTGGACTAGATGACCCTCGTGGTCCCTTCCAACTCTACAGTTGTGTGAAAAAGCCCTTCCTCCTCCTCTTCCTCCTCCTCCTCGTCCTCCTCCTTTGTTGAATTTATATACCGCCCTATACCCGGAGGTCTCAGGGCGGTTCACAGAAAATATCAACATAAAAACCACAATATATATAATCAAAATAAATACAACAACCCAATAACCCGCCCCCAAAAGAGCCACATTTTTAAAAGGGCCTAGGACATGTTCAATGGCCATAACATGGTCCATGGCCAGGGATGATGGGAGTTGTAGTCCAACAACATCTGGAGGGCCAGAAGTTAGGCACACCTGCTTTAAAAAGGAGTAGGGAAGTCTTTTTTGCACAAGCTGTGCTGAAATGAAGGAGTGGTGTACAAAAGCAAGACTGTCCTCTTGTGCATCTCCCTTCGTCTTGGTGAAGGTTGTGCAGCCAAGTCCCTCTTCATTACAGTTCTGTGAAAATAATACTTTAAATTAGAAGTGGGGGGGGGCATGTCGCTCTCCAGATGTTCTTGCAGCCGAATTCCAACCACCCCCAACTATTGGCTAAGCTGATTGAGGCTGTTTGGAGCTGGGGTCTGACAACTTTTGCCTTAAGTAGTTGATGCACAGTTGCTCCTTTTTGACCAGTGTTAGCTTGATAATTTGATTTGAAACACCTTCACCTGGGAAGTATTCTGCCTCAATTTCCATGCAAGCTCTTCCCAAGTTAGGGCGCCTCCTACACTCCTGCTTCATGTTTTAGCATTTTGGGGTCGTTTTCCCATAGCTAAGGAGGTGGATCCAGGCCAGTGTTTCCCAAACTTGAGTCTTCAGCTGTTTTCGGACTACAGTTCCCATCATCCCTGACCGCTGATCATGCTAGCTAGGGATGATGAGAGTTGTAGTCCAAAAACAGCTGGTGATCCAAGTCTGGGAGGCACAGATCTAGGCATTGGGCCTCTCTCACTGCAGCATTATGCTTTCCTGTATTTGGGTTGTGGTACGAGATGTGGGTGGCACTGTGGGTTAAACCACAAAGCCTAGGACTTGCTGATCAGAAGGTCGGTGGTTCGAATCCCCAAGATGGGGGGAGCTCCCGTTGCTCGGTCCCTGCTCCTGCCAACCTAGCAGTTTGAAAGCATGTCAAAGTGCAAGTAGATAAATAGGTACTGCTCTGGCGGGAAGGTAAACGGCGTTTCTGTGCGCTGCTCTGGTTCGCCAGAAGCGGCGTAGTCATGCTGGGCACATGACCCGGAAGCTGTACGCCGGCTCCCTCGGCCAATAAAGCGAGATGAGTGCCGCAACCCCAGAGATGGTCACGACTGGACCTAATGGTCCGGGGTCCCTTTACCTTTACCGTTACCTGTGCAAGAGCCACATTCCACACAGCTGCACACTGGGCTCTTTACGGCCTGTGAATATTGGGTATATTGTCAGGGCAGCTCAACCCCCTCCTCTCTCCTCCCTCTAAAAAGAAAAATTGTCAGAGCAGCCTCCTAGTGCAATCCTATGCATGTATGCTCCAAAGGAAGACTCTTTGTTTTCAGCAGAGATTACTTATGTAAGATTGCAGCTTTAGCTGTTTATCAGCCTGTTCTAGAAGATTGTGCAGAACCGAACACACCATTAGACATGATAACTAAATGGAACCTCAATGTTCAGAGACAGTGTATCTTTGTATATTAGTTGCTGGAGGACAAACTCCAGGGACGTTGCCTTCTTGCCCTACTTGTGGATTGCCTGGAGGCAATCTGGCTGACCACAGGACGCTGGACTTGATGGACTCTGGATTTTAGCCAATAAAATCTAGAGTGCAACAAGTATGGGCAAGTCCCACTCGTCTGGAGTGATCCTGCTGGTGTCTTTCTTCTAAATATTTCCATTATATAATTAAAGGTACCTGTCAGAACCTGCCGGACACAGGTCTGACAAACCAATTATGTAAACTTCAGATCTTCTTTCTTGATTTTTTTTTAAGGATGATACAGGCTCTGATATCCTATGTGTGCTTATTATCTACTTGCTGATAATGTTATGAATTATTATTTGCATTCCATTTGACCTGCGATACAGTTTTCAAACCAGTTTTTCTTTGACTCATACTCTGAAACGTTTATGATCATTATGTAAATATAATACAGTACATCCAGACCAGAGAGATAGAAGTTGAATGATTTGTTCTTTATTCCCAGCAGGTTTCGCTACGTAGTCTTGCTGTAGGAAAGTAGTCAATGGGAATTGTAGTCCAACAGCGGCTGGAGATCCAGGAAACCCTGGGTCTTTAAAACTGGAGAGAGAGTTGTTTTTAGTTTGTTACCATATTATGTATTTTTGTCTTTTCAATTTTCTGCGAACTACCCTTTGATCCTCGGATGAAGGGCAGTACATTAATTTAATAAATAATAAACAAATAGTGGGAGTTTTTGCATATAGGTGAACATTGAGATGTGTGAAACCTTCACCTGCCGTGTTGTGTAGTGGTTAAGAGCGGTGGACTCGTAATCTGGGGAACTGGGTTCGCGTCTCCGCTCCTCCACATGCAGCTGCTGGGTGACCTTGGGCTAGTCACACTCCTCTGAAGTCTCTCAGCCTCACTCACCTCACAGAGTGTTTGTTGTGGGGGAGGAAGGGAAAGGAGAATGTTAGCTGCTTTGAGACTCCTTCGGGTAGTGATAAAGCGGGATATCAAATCCAAACTCTTCTTCCTCTTCTTAAGTTGTATATTACAGGGGAAAGTTAATTCTGCTGAATATGTGCAAACTTCATGCCCATTTTCTCCTCCTGCAGATCAACACTGTGGCAGGAGACCGGAGTTTCACGGCGCAGGACATCATGACGCGTGACATGCAGCTGAACATGGAAGTCTGCCACATAGACAACCTGCAGCAACGCGGCTTCTACCTGGCCTTTCAGAACTCGGGGGCTTGCGTTGCCTTGGTTTCCGTGAGAGTTTACTACAAGACCTGCTCCGACATTGTGCGCGGACTGGCCCACTTCCCAGAGAAGCTAGCAGTTTCTGGGGGACTGGAAGAAGTGTCCGGTGTCTGCTTAAAGAATGCGGTTGAGGACGGTGGGCTTCCGCCGAAGATGCACTGCAGTCCCGATGGGGAATGGCTGGTCCTGGTGGGCCGCTGCGTGTGCATCGCTGGCTTCGAGGAGGATGGCGGGAGGTGTGTTGGTAAGTACATAATGGCGCAAGCTAGGAGGCGGGTACCTGAGGAGATCTCGGGATAGGAACACGCCAGAGTTCGCAGGGTGGAAGGTGTGGAAAGTTTACTCATTGCACGCAGTTCACTGGGGCGCATCAGCTTATCTGACTCCCATTGCTGTTTATACGTCAAGCGCAATTCCCAGGCTGTCTTTCTGTTTCACTCTCTCTCTGACTATAAAGTCAGTAGACTAGTTTGACATACCTGTCCTTCCACCTGCTTTTTATTTCCTTCCAAGTTTTGGAGCCAGTTTCTGGGACGTAGAAGTGCGTGACTGAGACTGATTCACTCAATGAGTGTCTCCCAGTTCTTTAAACTGGGCACCCCTGGGGCGTAGGAGTTGGGTCAGGATGGTATCGCCGTATAGGCCACCTATATCTGCAGGGCCGTCCTGAAGCGTTTTGGAAGCTCAGGCAGGAAATCCCAACTCTCCTTCCCAGCACTAGTAGGATATATTTTTATTATGTTCTACTTGTTTCAACCAGAGGCCATGAGAAAAACGGCAAAAGGGAACACAGTCACAAACCTTTAAAGGCAGCCAATGAAATATTTGTTTGCCCTAAGCAGTCTACTATAAACACACACACACACACACACACACACACACACACAACAAGCATGCTGTAAAAAACGTAGCTGGCCCTCAAATTGCTTTTGAAGTACCAACTAGTGCATCTAAGTCAAGGGGATATGTCTCGGAAGATGAGTATATGCATAGTATCCCTTGTTCAAACCATGGCATCTTCACTTAAAAAAAGGGATCAGGCATCATGCAAGACCTGGGGGCTCTGGAGAGAGAGCCACCACCAGCCAGTACAACTAGTAGACAATACTGGGCTAAGCAAAAGGGATGCGGGTGGCGCTGTGGGCTAAACCACAGAGCCTAGGACTTGCCGATCAGAAGGTCGGCGGTTTGAATCCCCGCGACGGTTTGAATCTCTTGCCAACCTAGCAGTTCAAAAGCACGTCAAGTGCAAGTAGATAAATAGGTACCGCTCCGGCGGGAAGGTAAACGGCGTTTGCATGCGCTGCTCTGGTTCATCATGACCCGGAAGCTGTACGCCGGCTCCCTCGGCCAATAAAGCAAGATGAGCGCCGCAACCCCAGAGTCAGCCACGACTGGACCTAATGGTCAGAGGTCCCTTTACCTTTATTGGGCTAAGCAGACAAAAAGCCCAACCTGGTTATAAGGCGGCTTCCTCTCTTACGACAGAAAATGACTTCCACCTAAACCTAATTCTTTAGTCTGCAATCTGCTCTCTCCCAACATTTCAGCTATGAGCTGGTATTCGGTGATGAGGTGTAGGGAAGGTAATATATATTGACAAAATTTCCTCAGGGTGTTCCTTTTTGGATTTCTCATTAGGCTGCTCTGTCCTGTAAAGGGAATTTGCACCACTTGGAAGTTCCAGGGCAACTGCTTGAGGCCTGGTAGTCCTTGCACTTCTCTGCCTTGCCTTGCTAGCTGAAGAACTGAGAAAAACTTCCAGACATCCACCCTTCCCTGCCCCTCTGCTTCCACAGCTCAGCCAGTTTTTCCACTTAGCTGCTAGCATTACTGCTTTCATTCCACCCTCCTGGGTTGGGAGCCGTCCCTTGGAATGGGACGGGGAACCCATCCTGCCCAGGCAGGTCCTCACTGCACCCGCCCAGGTAGTAGCTGACACACAAGCTACTCCCTTACCCAGTTCAGGCCAAGACAAAGGCAGAGGTGGCTTCAGACAGCGAGTTCAAGGAATTGTCCCTGTTTCTCAAACCTGTGGGGATGAGTTAGTGGACTTGGAGGGCAGGATAAAAATGGAGGCCTTCCTGAAGAGAAAGGGCACATGGAACAATGGCAATTGACACATGAGAACTGCCGGTTTTAGGCTGTGCACACACAGCGTTTTATTCTAGAATCAATGGAGATGGAGTACCGTATTTTTCGTGCTATAAGACGCACCAGACCATAAGACGCACCTAGTTTTGGGAGGAGGAAAACAAGAGAAAAAATATTCTGAATCCCAGAAGCCAGAACAGCAAGAGGGATTGCTGCGCAGCGAAAGCAGCGATCCCTCTTGCTGTTCTGGCTTCAGGGATAGCTGTGCAGCCTGCATTCGCTCCATAAGACGCACACACATTTCCCCTTACTTTTTAGGAGGGAAAAAGTGTGTCTTACAGAGCGAAAAATACGGTACTTGTTTTTCCCCCCCATCTATTCCACACACAATCTAGATCTATTGCATATTTATTTGCCCCTGAAAAGCGCAAGATGGTGGGTGGTTTATCTCCCACCAATAGTGGGGAGCAATATGTGGCTTCTGCACAGGGCAATCCAACATAGGATCTCTGTGTTATACAGATGTCAATCACAATGGTTGACATTTAGCTAGCATCTTTCTAAAAAGAGGGTTTCCCCACACGTGCACATTTGTGTGTATGCACATGTGTGTGAGCAGTCACACACAGTTTTTAAGATGGTGCTTTCATGATGCTGTCCGCATTCGCCTTTTCAAACCATCCGCCGTGCCGTGAAGGGAAATGGTTTCTTTTGTTCAGAAAGGGCTCTTGCCAGCTCCCAAGGACTCACAATAAAAGGCATGCAGATTTGGCTGTTCTCCTGGTATCTGTCTCTGTCCCAGGTGTCTCAGACTGGCAGCAGACCTGAGTGTTCACTTCTAAGATCAGGTCTGGATCCAAACCTTTTGCTGGACCCACTCAGTGTCGGCAGAGTGCCAGAGGTACTCCTTTTGGCCTTTGTTCCAGGATCAGGGTGGCGTCACTTCCAAACAGGAGCACACAAAGAGCTGAAGTGTGGGACGGGACGCGAGGGGGTTGTTCAGCTCTGACCTTTGCTCTGACTTGGGGTGGGCAGAGAAGATGGAAATACTAAGGGAAGTATTCTTGGACTTTAATTTGGGTTGCCACGGAGGGTGAGCCCAGGCTGCCTCCTTATGAAAGGAAGTGGCAGATCTAGCTAATAAGGCTAGCTAGCTGTGATCATAGCTGCTGTCTGTTCTGTGCTTTAACTTGCAAGAAGTAAAATTTAAAAATGTTTGCATAAATGTACTCTTATGTGCGGCTTTCCTTGTGCTTGAACTGCCGTTTGCGACAAGTCCGATGTGTACCTATTGGTATTTAAAGTCCTTAGCGTATTTTTTGCTCTCTAAGACTCACTTTTTCCCTCTTAAAAAGTAAGGGGAAGTGTGTGTGCGTCTTATGGAGCGAATGCAGGCTGCGCAGCTATCCCAGAAGCCAGAACAGCAAGAGGAATTGCTGCTTTCACTGCACAGCGATCCCCCTTGCTGTTCTGGCTTCTGAGATTCAGAATATTTTTTTTCTTGTTTTCCTCCTCCAAAAACTAGGTGCGTCTTGTGGTCTGGTGCGTCTTATAGAGCGAAAAATACAGTAAGACCTTGAGAACAGTGTACCTGCAGGATTGCCTTATGCCAAACTTGGCCCTCCAGTTGTTTTGGGACTACAACTCCCATCATCCCTAGCTAACAGGACCAGTGGTCAGGGATGATGGGAACTGTAGTCCCAAAACAGCTGAAAGGCCAAGTTTGGCCATGCCAGCCTTAGAATCATAGAATCATAGAATCATAGAGTTGGAATAGACCACAAGGGCCATCGAGTCCAACCCCCTGCTAAGCAGGAAACACCATCAGAGCACTCCTGACATATGGTTGTCAAGCCTCTGCTTAAAGACCTCCAAAGTAGGAGACTCCACCACACTCCTTGGCAGCAAATTCCACTGTCAAACAGCTCTTACTGTCAGGAAGTTCTTCCTAATGTTTAGGTGGAATCTTCTTTCTTGTAGTTTGGATCCATTGCTCCGTGTCCGCTTCTCTGGAGCAGCAGAAAACAACCTTTCTCCCTCCTCTATGTGACATCCTTTTATATATTTGAACATGGCTATCATATCACCCCTTAACCTCCTCTTCTCCAGGCTAAACATGCCCACCTCCCTTAGCCGTTCCTCATAAGGCATTGTTTCCAGGCCTTTGACCATTTTGGTTGCCCTCCTCTGGACACGTTCCAGTTTGTCAGGGTCCTTCTTGAACTGTGGTGCCCAGAGCTGGACACAGTACTCCAGGTGAGGTCTGACCAGAGCAGAATACAGTGGCACTATTACTTCCCTTGATCTAGCTGCTATACTCCTATTGATGCAGCCCAGAATTGCATTGGCTTTTTTAGCTGCCGCGTCACACTGTTGGCTTATGTCAAGTTTGTGGTCAACCAAGACTCCTAGATCCTTTTCACCTGTACTGCTCTCAAGCCAGGTGTCACCCATCTTGTATTTGTGCCTCTCATTTTTTTTGCCCAAGTGCAATACTTTACATTTCTCCCTGTTAAAGTTCATCTTGTTTGTTTTGGCCCAGTTCTCTAATTTGTCAAGGTCGTTTTGAAGTGTGATCCTGTCCTCTGGGGTGTTAGCCACCCCTCCCAGTTTGGTGTCATCTGCAAATTTGATCAGGATGCCCTTGAGTCCATCATCCAAGTCGTTGATAAAGATGTTGAATAAGATCGGGCCCTTATGCCACATGTGTCGACTTGACTACCTCGATTTGCAGAACTGGCATTGTTACTGGTGCCACATAATACTCATTCCATAGTTGTATGAAATGGGTCTTTTAACGTGGCAGAACTCCCTGCCTATTGTCATTAGGCAGGTGCCTTCGCTGTACTCTTATCAGTGCCTACTTAAAACATTTTTGTTTAAGTGAGCCTGTCTTGAGATTCCAGACACATAATTGTTGCAGGGTGTGTACACACACACACACACACACGTTAAATTATTAATTATTTTTAAATGTTCTGAACTGTTTTTACTGATAATTTTAATATTTCTTTGTAAACTGCCTAGTGGTTTTATGACATTCAGGCAGGATATACATTTTGTTAAATAAATAAATAAATTGTTGGGCACAGGGTTCTGTGTAACCTGTCCAAATTATGCAATATATATGCAAACTTAACTTGCATAGTTTATTTTGCATTAGCTTGACCATTGGGAAGAGGCAGATATCGGGCTTTCCAGAGCTAGAATACCTTTTTAACCAGGTCTTTGGTTGATTTGATTGACATCCTAAGGTAAAGGGACCCCTGACCATTAGGTCCAGTCATGGCCGACTCCGGGGTTGTGATGCTCATCTCACTTTATTGGCCGAGGGAGCCGGCGTACAGCTTCTGGGTCATGTGGCCAGCATGACTAAGCCGCTTCTGGCGAACCAGAGCAGCGCACGGAAACGCCATTTACCTTCCCGCCACAGCAGTACCTATTTATCTACTTGCACTTTGATGTGCTTTCGAACTGCTAGGTGGGCAGGAGCAGGGACTGAGCAATGGGAGCTCACCCCATTGCCTATGCCCTTTTTAAATGTGGGGTTTTTTGGGGGTGTTATTAGGTTGTTGTTTTGATTTTGATTATATAGTTTGTGGTTTTATATTTGGATTTTGTTCTATGAACCGCCCTGAGACCTCCGGGTATAGGGTGGTATATAAATTAAAACAGCAACAGCAACAACTCTCCTGCTTTTGAACGCAGAAAGCCATACTGAGCCAGGCTTTCATCATAGCCTTGACCTACAGGTCTATCCTTAATCATCTCAGAGGTATTCTGAGCCTCTTCTCTGAATTTTCAGCTTCAATTTAAAAATAAATCTGTACCCTTTTTTACTTTCAGGGTAAAAAAATATATAAGCAGTATTTCTGTGAAGTAATAAATCTGCCCCTGATTTCTGGTGCTCTGGTCAATTAATGCCATGGGATAACTGACAAACCCGTGGCAAAATTGTGGTTGGCAATTTATTAAAACTATATCTGAAGATTACTGCTATCTAAGGTTTATTGCTGTTTCACATTGGACCTCCTCAAAGTTACGGTGATGGGTGTTCTATTGAAGCTTCCTTAGACTCTGGAGGTTTCACAAGGCATTGCTTTCAAGTTCGTCTTTGCAAGCATAAACGCTATAAATGTGCCCTTTGTTCATTGAAAATGAAAGCTGGGGTTCTCGGGGAGCTGAATTTGGAGCCCCCTGGCACATTGTGTGTCATTTTCGTACTTGATACAGAATAGACGCAACCACAGCCATGGCCTTTTCTGTGGGTACAGAAAAGAACAGGGGCGAAAAGCAAGGGATTGAGTCAGTGCCTCTGTGGTGTTGCTCTTGAAAAGGGAATGTTGACTCCTTCCTTGGGATGAGTGCCTTTCGGTCTCGGTTGTAGAGGTAAATTTCTTTTTTCTTTCTTTTTTCAAATGGCAGATTGTGCTGACCCCTAAAAGAATGTGAGGAACTGTGAGGCAAGAGGTGAAATTATATGCAGCATTTACAGTCATACCTCTTGTTACGTTCGGTTCAGGTTACGTCTTTTCAGGTTGTGTCCCGCGGCGACCCGGAAGTAATGGAACGGGTTACTTCCGGATTTCGCCGCTCACGCATGCGCAGATGCTCAGAATGACGTCATGCGCAGAAGCGGCGAATCGCGACCCGCAGGTGCAGGCTGCATTCTGCGCATGATGCGAACGGGGCTCCAGAACGGATCCTGTTCGCAACCAGAGGTACCACTGTAATTACATTTTTGTCTTTATTTATCTGTAGGGAAGGTTAGAGCAGCTTGCGATGGGGAGTCCCCCAATTCAGAGCGTTGACAAGGCTGAGACCTGCTTAGCTTTGATAACAGACCCCCTACCTAGGGGAGGGGTCATTTCTCCCCACCCTGCATATAGAATCATAGAATGGTAGAGTAAAAAATGACTCTAAGGATCATCTAGTCCAACCCCTGAAACGCAGGAATATGCAGTTGTCTCTTACGGGGATCGAACCTGCAACCTTGGCATTATCAGCACTGTGCTCTAACCAACTAAGCCCTAACATGCCATGTCTGAGTGGAGGTGGGAACCGCCGGCTTGTGGGGGCACAAAGGCAGCATGGGGGGTTAGGCAGAAAAAGTTCTTCCCTTCCCTAACGGGGAACCTTAGCTCTGCTGCTCTATGTGAGCTAAGGTGGGAAGCTCCCTTCTCTTCCTTCGATTTAATGAGCCCATACAGGCCTCGTTAAAGATAATTGCTGGGTGGTGGTAGTTGAGCTGGTGCCACTGTCTGCCACCCCCACACCGGGGAGGGGTGTCTCTGCCTTCCCAGGTTGTACCCGATTTCCTGTCTGCCTAAGGAGCTTAGTCCCTTGGCAAGCCACAGGATCAGGCCCAGTTGTCCCTGCAGCTACTGCAGAACAAAAAGAACCTGTGACCCTCCCTATTCGCTATAGGATTTGCAGTGCTATATTTCTCAAAAAACAGGTGCCAGAACTCACCATGAAGGTCTCCCTTGTCCTCTTACAATGGCATACCCTCCAACATTTTTCCAATAAAAATAGGAACACCCTATTCCTCCTCCTCCTCCTCCTCTTCCTCCTCCTCTTTCTTCTTACACTCATACCACTTGTTACGTTCGGTTCAGGTTACGTCTTTTCAGGTTGCGCCTCACGGCGACCCAGAAGTACCGGAAAGGGTTACTTCCAGGTTTTGCCACTTGCGCATGCGCAGATGCTCAAAATGACGTCAAGCGCATGTGCAGAAGCGGTGAGTCGTGACCCATGCACACGCAGACGCAGGTTGCATTCTGCTCATGTTGCAAATGGGACTCTAGAAGGGATCCCGTTCGCAACCAGAGGTACCTCTGTATTATTATTACCCTGCCCATCTGACTGGGTTGCCCCAGCCACTGTGGGTAGCTTCCAACATATATAAAAGCATAATAAAAAATTAAACGTTAAAAAGCTTCCCTATACAGGGAAGCTGCCTTCAGATCGCTTGGGGGTCAGATAACTCCATAGCCTCCAACATTTCTCTGACAAAAATGTCCTAAGGAAAAGCGGGACAATCCGGGATCAAATCAGAAACTAGGACGGCTTCTGCAAATCTGGGACTGTCTGTACACCTGACAACAAGCCCCAGACAACACTGTTGTTGTCAGGTGTACGTTCTGTGGGAAACTTGAGTTGGTCACTGCATAATGCGCAAAACACACCTGAGCGCCTTATTTGTAAGAGGCAATGCTCACCTCAGGGCAAACTGACTGAGCATAGGCACAACACCCAGCAATTTATGTGTTCCTCCGAGGAAATAAACCTGTCTGCTCTGAATTAATCCATCCCAGTTTAATCAGAAGTAATTAGCTCCTGTATTCCAAGGTAGAGCAATCCCAGAAACTGGGGGGGGGGGGGAGAGGTGGGTGGCATTGGAGGAGGAGTTGAACTACAGATGGCCTCCAGCACATAGCATGCTTCCGCTTTTCCTGTAGGTTCAAAGTGTATAGTCATCTGCATTCATTGCATATGAGAAAGGAATCCCTCAGATCTTGTTTTCGCTGAGGCGATAAACCTTTGTCTGAACTATACCGCTCCAGACAGCGAACAAGGGTTTACACATCCAAATGCTCGACGGTCCAGGAGAAAATAAATTTCTGTGTGGAAAGCTAGCAGGTCAGGAAGGAGGATAAGATTTCCAGAGGGGCTAACCGCTGTGGCGTTTGTACGGAGCCCCCGGTCGTCTCACGGACTATTGACCCGTACACCACTAATCCGCTGCCACCAACCACGTCCTCCCTGTTAAAATCACTCCAGTCTCAGTCAGCTTTTCAATTCATAAAGAAGAGTGTATTTTATTTCAGACTTAAAACAAAACTATTATAGCATTCCAAACAGTGTTCCTCTTTACTTTCTTAGTCTTATGTTCCTCTCTCTATCTCTGTTACCACCCCACACTCAAGGACCAACTGCCCTACCTGTCTCTCTATTACCAACTGCCTTTCCCAACCAGCCAACCCACTCAAACCAACCAACTACCCACCCACAGCTCCCAACGAACTAACTCCCAGAACTCCTCCCAGAACTCCTTTATAGACCCACTGACACCACCCCCTGGGTCCTGTCTGTGCAACCTATTTAACTATTTCCCTTCCAGCACTCTCTCATATCTGGTAACGTCACAGCCGCGTTAGTCCGTTGCAGCAAAAATGACAAAAGGTGCTGTGTAGAAATGAAAAATCACGGGAGACGAGAGAGGCAGGTGTAACATGAGGCACTTTAAAGATTATGGCATAAGGTTTTGTGGACTGTAGTCTACTTCATCTGATGTAATCCTCAGTCAGCAGGTATATATGGGTGCAAAGGAAAAATATGGAGAAGTTGGAGTTTGCTGGCAGTCTTGTTGTTTTTAATGTGCAGGAATCCTACTTTCTTTGTGAGGGAGTATTCAACCCTGTGGAATCTCCCAACCGCATTCCGAAGTGGTATAGTCCTCCCGAGACAGGTTTACACTTGGCGCCAGATGATCTAGTTTCAATTGGTTGCCACCATGTGGTGAATCTGGATGCCATTGGGATAGGGAATAATTAACCCAATATCAGAATATCTGGGCAAATTCGTGAGTGCGGCTTGGGGAAAAAATGGGTATATTTATGTCACTCTTGAGATTACAAAGGGCTCCTAAGGGAGCATCTGCTTTCATAGGACAGTGGGTGCTGCCACCTGCTGTTTACCTTGTAGTTTTTGTGTTTTTTAAAAAACCAATTCTTGCCCGATTTCCATTCCATTCCCTCCCTGTGGTGACATAATCCTGTTGGCGCCTGTTGCCTGCATTCCTAGTTCACCTTTGCTCCTTCCCCAGGTTGGCAGCACTCCCTTTGTGACACCCACACAATTTCCCGCCCTGTTTTCATGTCTGCGGAAGTAAGAACCAGTTCTCTGCCATGCACAGCGGTTAATACGTGAGAGAAACACATTGGGGCATTTAGGGTAAGGAAAGGTGCCCCAGAAAAAAGAGGCTGCAGAGAGTTGACCTCCTAATTATGGGCACAGACTGGGCAAAGCACTGGGGAAAGTGAGATGGAGACAAAAGTATGATTCTTAGAGTCGGAAGGGACCCCCCAGGTCATCTAGCCCAACCCCCTGCAATGCAGGAATCTCAGCTAGATCATACTTGACAGATGGCCCTCCAACCTCTGCTTAAAAAACCTCCAAGAAACGAGAGTCCACCATCTCCCCGGGAGGGGGGGGTGTTCCGCTGGAACCTGTATCGATGTTCATGCGAGCACACATGCTGATTTTAATTGCTTTAAAGAGATTGGGAACCTGATTCTTCCTGCACAGAGCTGCTTTTTTTGGGGGGGGGATCAGTGTTGATATATGAAATTCAGTTCTGAATGTTCTGTCACACTTTAGTGTGACCAAGAGCCGGATGGGACTGTGAAGATGCAGGAGCAGGTTTGAGATGCAGGGACTGTAGTCACTAGGGAAAAGAGCAACTTTTAACCTCAAATCTCAGAGGTGTGTCCCCAAGGGGAACCTCTTTTCTGTATAAACGAATAGCTGCTTTTCAGCATTTTGCTGGATGTTTTTATACTCCGAAGGGATCCTTACAGCAGTGATCACCAATGTGATGTCTTCCAGATGTAGCTAGATTCCAGCCCCCATCAGCCCCAGCCACCATGATCAATAGTCAAGAGAGGATGGGAGTTGTAGTCCAAAAACGTTTGGAGGGTGACATCTTGGCTACTGCTGCCCTACATTATACTTAAAAGTACCTTGCACCACTACAGCATAGGTTATGGGTGCACCAGCGGAATGTCTAGGCGCCCTTTTTTATAACAATAATACAAAGCTGGAAATGAATGAACTGCAGCTAAAAGATTGTGTTCATTTTTCACATGGTCTAGTCCTTCCCCTGCCCACCCCCCTAATATTCTTAAGAGGGTCTCTTCTCCAGTCTTGAGAGAGTAGCTGGAAGTGGGGAGGCAGAAAAAAGGTCCTCCTTTCCTTCCACTCTGCAATTTTAATCTGAAATCTTAGGGGCAGTACTGCGCCCAGAACTCAGAAACTGCTCGCGCTAATGAAATTCCCAGTCGCAAAATGCACCTAGAACAATGGGAGTTTTGAACACTGTTTGTAGCCCACCTCTTTTCCACAGAGACGTAAGGTGGGTTGAAGTCCTGTTATGGATCATTGTCCTCTTCTGCAACTACAATTACTTTAAAAAAAGAGAGGGGGGCAGAGGATGAGAATCCTAGGCATACGATTCAAAGACAAGATTAATGTCATATCCATCCTAAATCAATCACCTCAAGAAAAGTGTCAGTGCCATTCCTCATCTCATCTGCATTTGATATAACCCAGCTTCCAACAGAACTCCTCCAAATCAATGGACATCGTTTTCAGCCACTTCTAAGATTTCAGCAGTTTCATTACCCATAAACTTCCAAGCATGTACTTGCAGCCATAAGAATTCCAGTCCCCATTACAAATGGAAGATGCAGAGACTCCCAGTTCTATCTGAGACCATGGCAGGGGCAAATTGTTAAAGTTGCAGGCACACACACTCGATGGTTCTGTTTTGGTGGCTCACCAGACACACAGTGTTTATTTTTATTTTCAAAATGCACGCCAGGTATAACTGTTAGAATTCCTGCTGTGTGATTGCAGTCATGGGATTGTTGTCTATCACGTGACGGTATATCTTTTGACTCCACAGAGTGGGAAGTGAAGGAAACAGGATGTTTGTGTTACTGTGTTCCGTGAAGCGGGACTATTGTCCTTTGTTCATTCTCTTTGCTGTCTGATGCTAGGGAGAGAAGGAGCCATGTTGCAATGCTCTGTGTGTCTTTATATGTAAATAAAGTAGATTAGCCAAAATGCTGAGTTGCTGAGGTCTGTTATACAAGCCATGTGCAAACTCTTAAGTGTGAGCCATGTGCAAACTCTAAGTGTGCCGGTGTCAGTTGGCATCGGTCCCTGTGATGTTCGGGCTGAAGAAAGCTTTAGAAGCTCCTGAATGATCGACCAGGAGGGAGCGAACGTGCCAGTCGGATATGTGTCTCTGCCAGGGTCCTACTCGAGTGTAGGCTGAGCTCCTGACAATAACTACAGGACAAACCCCTTCTAGTTTGGCCCTCAAGTGCCTCTAGTAACATATTATATGCTTTTCCGGCACTCCAGCAAAATTGTAGCATAAACGGAGCCTGGATTATTGCCAGCAACACTGCTTTGCCCCATGTTTCTCACCTACTGCTGGAATGGCATCCCGAGGCCCCAGACACTTAAAAGCCACAGCTTCCTGCTTGGCTCAAGCCAACATGGCTCCTGGTGCACAACACCCAGCCAATCAGAGCTCCGCTTTCTGCTGAGAATTCCCAGCGGCAGCCCATTGCTACCTCAACGCACAAAGCTAAGTGTAAACCTAGCCAGAATTGGGTGGGTAAAAGTGTAGCAGGAGACAGACCATCCATTTTGGGTGGTGTTGGTGAGAATATAGGCATGAAGAAGAGAGTATGGGGAGAGCAGAGAAGTGGCGGTGAATAGATATTGAAAATTATCCAAAGGGGACTTAAGTATGAGATGATGTTGTTCCTTGACAAGGAATGAAGATCTCCAACTCCTCTGTGAAGTTAGAAACAAGATATGTCCCATGTATGGAGACATCTTAGGGAATAAGGTTCTGTACCTCTTGCTGGGTAGTTGTATTCCTAAATAATTGCATTCCTAAACTGGATTTTAAAAGAAATGGGTATAGCCAAAATGTATGGTTATTTGCATCTGCTTAAGTTAGCTACTTGGGACTTAATCTGCTTCTCCTTTCCACAGCCTGTCAGCCAGGGTTCTATCGTCACTCGCTGAAGACTGACCAGTGCCTCAAATGCCCTCCAAACAGCTTCTCCAGTTCTCCTGCTGCCACAAGCTGCCCCTGCCTCGAAAACTTCTTTCGGACTCCCACTGAGGATGAAACTGCTGCTTGTACTCGTAAGTCCTGGGTGGGAGTACTGTGGTCCCCCAGATGAGCAGGTGGAACCCCGTTCGCACCTACTTGGAAAATGCACCTACTCAACAAATAGGAAAGCTCCAGAGTGGTTCTGATTCTTGCCAAAAGGAGAACAAGTGGCATTCGGTTCTAAATTTAAGTGGCGCTGAATGCAAGCTGCAGCTGTAAAGGAACAATTAAGAGTGCATGCAAAGGCTCCTGGTTGTTCTTTTGCAGCTGTGGCTTTACCTGTCCTGCACCTGATGTCATGCAAACGACAGGGTAGGTGCAGCCTGCCCAAAATGGCCTTGTGGACCAAACTGATCTGGAGGTTCCGAACTGCTGCTCCTTTATATGTCTTCCAGATGTCTCTGGCCACAGAGTACATGGTTCCCTCTGTAAATCCCTACAATGACCTTGTGTGGTAGGTTAAGAGGCTGTGACTGCCCCAAGGTCACCCAGTGAGCTGCATGACTGAGCGGGGTTTTGAACCCTGATCTCCCAGGTCCTAGCCTGACACACTAACCACTACACCACACTGCCTTCCTAGAGTACTTCTGCCATGGGACAGCCGTAAATATTAAGTAAGTAAATAAATATGGGGAAAGCAAAATGTCACTTAAGAGAAGGATCTGAAACATTTTCCTTGAAGCTTGAAATGGTTTTATTCTGGATTGTTTCATTTGATGTTTTAATGTGCTGTAAAACCGCTTTGAGATTTTTTAAAATTTAAAACATAAAGCATTATAGAAATGAAAACAATAATAATATGTTGGAATGGAGATATTTATATCCACTGTACCTGTCCCCAGGTGCAGGGAAAGAAAAAGAAATCTAGATAGAACCCTACAGCGCACTATAAAGGTAAAGGGACCCCTGACCATTAGGTCCAGTCGTGACCGACTCTGGGGTTCCGGCACTCATCTCGCTTTATTGGCCGAGGGAGCCAGTGTACAGCTTCCGGGTCATGCGGCTAGCATGACTAAGCCGCTTCTGGCGAACCAGAGCAGCGCACGGAAACGCCGTTTACCTTCCCGCCGGAGTGGTACCTATTTATCTACTTGCACTTTGATGTGCTTTTGAACTGCTAGGTTGGCAGGAGCAGGGATTCGAACCGCCAACCTTCTGATCAGCAAGTCCTAGGCTCTGTGGTTTAACCCACAGCGCCACCCGCGTCACAGCGCACTATATTTATAAGCTTTAAGGTAGGAACAGATAGGGTTAGAATCTCTTTGCAGGATTGTACTTTTAACACGCTGCCTCCTTTTGCCTTTCCAGGCCCTCCTTCGGCTCCTCACAATGTCACCGTACTTATTGAGGGGACTGAGGTCACCCTTTCGTGGCAGGCACCCACGGATCAGGGTGGGCGCGAAGACCTCTCCTACAGCGTCTCCTGCCAGCGTTGCAGTTCCCCGAAGTGCAGACCTTGCGAGAGCAGCGTGACTTTTTCTCCCGGCGCCCTAGACCTCACCCAGCAGAGTGTGGTTGTGAGCGGCCTGGAGGCTTTCACCAATTACAGCTTCGTTGTACGGGCTCATAATGGTGTGTCGGAGCTCAGCCCTGCCTTGCACAGCAGCAGCACCAGCTCTCCTGTCCGGGTCTTGGTGGGCCACGCAGGTGAGTCGCTGTGACGTATATGGGGAAGAGGAAGTGAGCACAACCAAAGCAAATAAAAGTTGTATCAGCAGCTGAGCTGCATTTTCCCCTTACACTGCACTGATTAGCTAATTGCAAATGAGTGTGTGCAGGGAGCAAATTTACAGTTCTTAGATCAGTGATGGCCAAACTTTTGTTTTTGGCCTACAACTCCCATCATCCCTAGCTAACAGGACCAGTGGTCAGGGATGATGGGAATTGAAGTCCCAAAACAGCTGGAAGGCCGTTTGGCCATAACTGTCTTAGATGCTTGGATCCTGACGAAATCTGAGGTACTGTAGGGGCTAAAAGTATGAGCTGTGAGCAAGGGAGTCCTTCACTTTCTTCATGTTCCAGCCATGAACTCTTTAGCAGACCCTCCAAGTGTCCTTATTTTCCAGAGACAGTCCCAGATTTGCAGAAGCCGTCCTGGTTTCTGATTTGATCCCAGAATGTCCCGCTTTTCCTTGGGACACCTCTATTTTCATCAGAGAAATGTTGGAGGGTATGGGAGTTGTGCAACCCTTGAGCTAAGGAGATAAGTAACTATACAACCTTTAGAAGACATCTGAAGGCAGTCTTGTATAGGGAGGTTTTTTAATGTTTAATGTTTTATTATGTTTTTGTTTATGTTGGAAGCCGCCCAGAGTGCCTGGGTCAACCCAGTCAGTTGGGTTGTTATTATTGTTATTATTATTATTATGGAACAGGACATCCCTATTTTCATTGGAGAAATGTTGGAGGGTCTGCATTAGGCAGCACTAAGGCTGCCCACTCTCTTTATCAGCCTCAGGTCCCTAACCACATGACAGTTTGGGGATCATAGTCCTGCTATAAAGGGCTGGTGTACGGCAGAATGGGGTGGGGGCCTCCAATTGCTGCTGGTCTCCGGCTCCAGTCAGTCCCAGAAAGCATAGCAAACAGCCAGGAATGATGGGAGTTGTAGTCCATCAACATCTTATCACAGGCTCCCCACCTCCGGTGAAAGGAATGTTGAGGTAATGACTGTAAAGCATTTGCAGCCCTCAGGAGAGAGATACATAATTGCTGAGCAGGGTGCTGTATTTTGTCAACACAATTTCTCTGTTGTACCGGATATGACATTTGTCCAGTGTTTAAAGCTCAGTGGTTTATTGTCTAGGGTGGGGGTGGAATGCTGGTCTCTAGAGAAATTTGGCAGATGTAGCAAGCCTGTTGTGCTGGTCTGAAAACTAATTTAACAAACTGATTATTGTAATGTAGATGCTCTCCAGCCTTTACGCATCCTAGTCACTCTTGGCAGAACTCTTATCATTCTGTTTGCTTTATGAAGGCAACACAATTAGAAGCTAACAAAATCATTTCCCATATCCCTGTCAGGCCTTTCCATCCCCATTGGTGGCCACTATCACAAACCGTGTACAGTGGTACCTCGGGTTACAAACACTTCCGGTTATAGACTCCACTAGCCCGGAAGTAGTACCCCGGGTTAAGAACTTTGCCTCAGGATGAGAACAGAAATTGCGAGCTGGCAGCACGGCAGCAGCGGGAGGCCCCATTAGCTAAAGTGGTGCTTCAGGTTAAGAACAGTTTCAGGTTAAGAATGGACCTCCGGAACGAATTAAGTTCTTAACCCGAGGTACCATTGTATTTAATCTGCAAAACCTTTGTTGTGGATGCATCAGTGAAATAGGAAAGTTGATTCTTCAGTCTAACAGTTGCCAGTCAAAATGGCAAAATTTGTTATGAGTTCCCTGGTGCCATCATAAGCCCATGAACCGCTCCTTCTACCTTGTCGTGTGTGTGTGTGTTTAAAGAGTCAGATTTTTATGCTGCAGAAAGCAGCTTATAAAGAGAGGTGATCTTTTTGAACGCAGAGTTAATCCAGGACATATCTAAGGCAGGCTGTGGCACAGAGCATTGTGGTTTCTTCTCTGAAGTCTGTGGGATTCCCAGAAACAAAAGTGACGTTGGAAATTCACACCCTTGTGCCTCAAGATGCTTTTAAGAGTTGTGTCATTCTTAGAAATGCACTTCTGTGTACAAGAAGCAGTATCCAAAAAGTAGAAGGAAGTGAAGTCAAATGGGAGCGAAAGTATGTGTGAAGGATGCTAGCAAGTTCTGACCCACGGGTGATATCAACCTGTCTCCTGGTCTGCTGCTCTAATGACAGCCCAAATGTGGCCCTAGAGACAGCCACCTTACTTTGATTCAGAGAAGGGCAAGCTCTGTGCAGAATTTGTTAGGTTTAGCCAATCTGCTGCTAACTGGGCAGAGTCAGGAAAAGCAATGAGCTCCAGAGCTTTCACTAAGGGAATTAGGGGTGTGGGATGAATTGCTAGCCTGCTGCCAAGAGCAGGTTACACTTTGACCATCTCTCCTTTCTTTATGTGCAGTCCCTGGCAAGGTGACTGATCTCATCCTGGCAAGGCGAAATGACAGCAGCCTCTCTGTGACTTGGTCACCGACACGACATCGCAGCCGTAGCTCCGTGAACTACGAGGTTATGTACTTTGAGAAGGTGAGATATGCTCTTCCTTTGCTCAACACCTGCAAACTTCATCAATGTTCCCCTTCCATTTCACAAGCTCTTCAAGTCCTATAGCATATGGGTTTGGAACCTCTGGCCCATGGATTCAGTTTTGCCTGCCAGGCTGTTTCCTTCAAACCACACCTGATGTCATATGTGACTTTAGGTGTGCGGCAGGTAGAGATGTGGTTGGATCAGCTGTTCACCCAGCTGGTCCCTTCAGAAAGCACCATTGAACTCCCTTCCCTGCACATCAGCTAAAGCACGAGGAGTTCAGTCCTGCTTGGCTGTTATCTCTCCCCGCATCCCCATGGACCAACTTTGGCAGGTGGGTGGGTGTCAGACACCTGATGCCATTATTATGAATTTAGGTGATGGACAGGTGGGTGCTAAAGATCTTGACTCCTGGGCCAGAAAGGTTCCCAACCCTTGCTATAAAGGTAAAGGGACCCCTGACCATTAGGTCCAGTTGTGGCCAACTCTGGGGTTGCGGTGCTCATCTCGCTTTATTGGCCGAGGAAGCCGGCGTCCAGCTTCCAGGTCATGTGGCCAGCATGACAAAGCCACTTCTGGTGAACCAGAGAAGCGCACGGAAACGCCGTTTACCTTCCCGCCGGAGCGGTACCTATTTATCTACTTGCATTTTGACTTGCTTTCAAACTGCTAGGTTGGCAGGAGCAGGGACGAGCAACGGGAGCTCACCCCGTCGCGGGGATTCGAACCGCTGACCTTCTGATCGGCAAGTCCTAGGCTCTGTGGTTTAACCCACAGTGCCACCCGCATCCCCACCCTTGCTATAGCACAGCCTAATTGTTTTGCAGGGAGAAGAGAAGCACTACACTGTTCAACACCTCCAGGAACCCCAAGTAACTTTGGCAAATCTGCAGCCTGACACAGCTTACCTGATGCGCGTGCGCTCCATCACAGACTCTGTAGCTGGGCCATATTCCCAGGAACAGGAATTCCGCACTCTTCCACAAGGTAGACCCCTTGATGCCCCACTTTGTTTGTAAAGGAGGGATTCTTGCTAATGGATTTGGGACTAAACTAGATGCAAGGAACAATTCAGATTGGGATTGTGTTGCAAGTGTAGGAAGCTAATTTCCCACCCACTCCAAGCTGTTTTTCTAAAGGAAGTCACCCCATCCCTGAAGTTGCTATTTGTGACATTACCTAACATTACACCACTGGTGTATGTGGATTTTCATAAGGAAGATAAGGAAAATGGAACAAACTTACACATACATACACACACTTACTTGCAACTTTTCCAGGCATTATATGGTAGTGTTCCTGTAAAATCTTTTTTACTCAATGGGCTCTAAAACACTTGAGGTCATACTTTTTTGCTGTTAGGAAAGTGATGGGAAAATGCATTATAAAGTGTAGGATAACAGTTTATTTATAGTCTCTGTACAAACAAATCAGGATGGGTGCTCAATATATAAATTTCTAGGAGGCATCCAGATACTGTCACAGCTTCCTTTTTAAATTGTTTTACTAATATACTGTTTGGTTTTTCGGCATGGTAATTAGAAATGCTTTCAGATCTGCATTGCAAAACTAAAACTAAATGCAAACAACTTCCCTTTGGAGACTGAGAGCTGTTTCATGCAGCAGTCGTATTTGCTGCCTGAAGCTCCCCTCTTCGCTACACCAGCTTCCTGCAAGGAATACATAAACTGTGTGGGGCAAGTCTATGTGCCTAAACTCCTGGAGACATGAACCTGTAAACCCTTCTTACTGTGGCTTTCCAGTGCCTCTTGTTGCTAAATTTATTACTTTCTCTTCACCCACAGGTCCCAGAGCAGGTTACAGCAACTTAAAATTCATAAGAAAAAAACAGTTAAGACAAGTCACAAGAATAGGTTGGGTGCTGATAAGATATCAGAGGCCAGGATAAAGAGGCACATTGGCAGCATCCACCCAAAGCTGTAAAGAAGCCAGACACACCTCTTGTGGGGAGAGAATTCCACAATGTAATAATAATAATAATAATAATAATAATAATAATAATAATAATAATAATAATAATTTATTATTTATACCCCACCATCTGGCTGAGTTTCCCCAGCCACTCTGGGCGGCTTCCAATCAAGTGTTAAAAACAGTACAGCATTAAATACTTCCTTGAACTTCCTTGAAACAGGGCTGCCTTCAGATGTCTTTTAAAGATAGGATAGCTACTTATTTCCTTCACATCTGAAGGGAGGGTGTTCCACAGGGTAGGCGTGGTGCCTGTGGAACAGGCCCTCTGTCTGGTTCCCTCACTTCTCGCAATGAGGGAACCGCCAGAAGGCCCTCGGCGCTGGATCTCAGTGTCCGGGCTGAACGATGGGGGGTGGAGACACTCCTTCAGGTATACAGGACCAAGGCCGTTTAGGGCTTTAAAGGTCAGCACCAACACTTTGAATTGTGCTTGGAAACGTACTGGGAGCCAATGTATATCTCTCAGGACTGGTGTTATGTGGTCCCGGCGGCCACTCCCAGTCACCAGTCTTGCTGCCGCGTTCTGGATTAATTGCAGTTTCTGGGACACCTTCAAAGGTAGCCCCACGTAGAGCACATTGCAGTAGTCCAAGCGGGAGATAACTAGAGCATGCACCACTCTGGTGAGACAGTCTGCAGGCAGGTAGGGTCTCAGCCTGCGTACCAGATGGAGCTGGTAGACAGCTGCCCTGGACACAGAATTAACCTGTGCCTCCATGGACAGCTGTGAGTCCAAAATGACTCCCAGGCTGCGCACCTGGTCCTTCAGGGGCACAGTTACCCTATTCAGGACCAGGGAATGTAGAGGCTGTCACAGACAATGCCTTATCCTGGGCCACCACACCCCCAAACTTCTGAGGGAAGTAGAACTACCAAGAGGGCCCTCTCTGCTGGTCCTAACACCTGAGTGGGTCTGTTGGCACACCTTGTGCATTTGCTGTGGCATAAACATGTGCAACAATCTGCTAAGAACAATGGCTGTATGAAACGTCTCTGAAACGCACCCACTCCCCAGTGTGGCCCTTGGATGAGATAAATAAGGTCAGCAAAGGCATTATAGAAAACTAGAACTAAGGATAACGCCAAGCATTGTTTCCAAAAAAAGACCAAAATGCACTTTAAAAAATTATCCACACAGCACTCAGTACTGAAAGTGTAATTGGGATCTGGGCCAAGCCACTCACTTACTAGTGGTTCCATACCCAACGTAAATACTGAAGAAAGCATTTGGGATAAATTTGGCATTGACATCATGAGCATACACTTCATAACAGTTCAGCTCCTCAAGTCCTTCCAATGACCTCTCAGATCAGGTATTTATAGATAAAGA
Source organism: Podarcis bocagei (assembly GCF_964188305.1). Taxonomy (NCBI): domain Eukaryota; kingdom Metazoa; phylum Chordata; class Lepidosauria; order Squamata; family Lacertidae; genus Podarcis; species Podarcis bocagei. The sequence continues at coordinate 33,868,764 of NC_138143.1, read as the reverse complement.
GTTTTGATAAATAGGACAGCAAAAGAACACCCAGGGTGCTCACTGTTTGCGTTGGGGTTTAATACGCGTTCACTTTCTGTGTATATTAAAGCACAAAAAGTATCAGGGTTGTGTTTGCCTGAGGTTGATGTGCCTGCCTGGGGAATGGGGCTGTTGTTGTTGTTGTTTAGTCGTTTAGTTGTGTCCGACTGTTCGTGACCCCATGGACCAGAGCATGCCAGGCACTCCTGTCTTCCACTGCCTCCCGCACTTTGGTCAAACTCATGCTGGTAGCTTCGAGAACACTGTCCCGCCATCTCGTCCTCTGTCGTCCCCTTCTCCTTCTGCCCTCCATTTCCCCCAACATCAGGGTCTTTTCCAGGGAGTCTTCTCTTCTCATGAGGTGGCCAAAGTGCTGAAGCCTCAGCTTCAGGATCTGTCCTTCCAGTGAGCACTCAGGGCTGACTTCCTTCAGAATGGAGTGGTCTGATCTTCTTGCAGTCCATGGGACTCTCAAGAGTCTCTTCCAGCACCATAATTCAAAAGCATCAATTCTTCGGCGATCAGCCTTCTTTATAGTCCAGCTTTCACCTCCATACATCACTACTGTGGGGAATGGGGTTATCTCACTTATATACATTGTAGGAAACATGTAAGTAGCATTTATATGAACAAAATAGACCAAATAATTCGTGGTCTGTACTCTGCAAAATCGGAAACAAAGGTGGTGTTTTATTGGACATTGGGCTCTAAGCGTAAATGCCACTTCTTCATTACTTTTCCTTACATCTGGTTGAAACAAATCCTGTGCTTTCACATAGCTATGCCTACAGTTACTCTGAATCCCTATGGAAATCCAGATATATTTCTGGAATGGTGAGCCCTGGCTAGGGCTGCCTGGCCCTGGAACGGTGTCTATAACCTGCGTTTTGCTCTTGCAGATACTGGGATGCCCTCTGGAGGAGTGATTGTCAGCATAATCTTTGGAGTTCTGCTGTTTATCGGTCTGGTTGTCGGTCTCCTTGTTTGCCGAAGGTAGAGATGGCGGTTCTCGAGGGTGGAGGAAATCCTGGGCATTGTTATGTGGTTTGTTCTGTGCTCTGGATGGTTATACCGTCTCTGTTCTGATGTTTATCCTTATCTGTTTTAGGCACTCTTACCGACGCGGAGCCCGGCGATGCCACAAGCAATCCAGCTACGACCGAGGTGAGTGCCTGGAGTCGGGGAAGACAGAGGAGGTGAAAGGCTTCGGAGTTCAGAGCCCTAAGCTACATGTAACATGCAGACCAGCCAGATGAGCATTTGAGAATATCAAAAGCCACTTTGATGGGGATGGTCAGTAGTGCAGGGTTTTTTAGGGGGGGGCGTAGGGAGAGTGATGATTAACTTTTCCTCAGCAGGTGTACTTCTGCTCCAAATTCCTCCCCTCCTCTATCCATAGCTGTCAAGCGTCCCTTATTTGGCAAAACAGTCCCTTATCCCAACGCCATGTCCTGCTGCTGTCCCTTATTGATGACGTCCCTTAAATTTCCTGGGTTTCAAAGGAAGCAGCTCTTCTCCTTCCCTCCCTGCTGGCCAGGGAGGAGGGAGGCTCCAACCGTGTTGCTTGGGTTCATTGCTCACCCAATAGGAAGTCTAAGAACGACTGGGGGGTGGAGCTTGCATGCCTTGTGCTGATCAAATCGGCTGCATTGCCTGGGGACTCGCCTTTGCTCAGCGCTTCCCAGCGGAGACGTAACAGTGATTTGGCTTGAGGCTTGAGGCTTCGTTTGGCTGCTAGCTGGGCTTTCTGCCTTTGGCTCAGAGGGGCTCAGAAGTTGAACATACCTGTGCTTTGAAAATCCCTTATTTTGGCTGCTTATCCCTTATTTCCGAGGCTGCTGGTCCCTTATTTTCAAATCTGTAAGTTGACAACTATGCCTCCATCCTATGTCCCCTCAGTCTGAAGTCCAGATATATATTGCCAAGCACAAGCTCACACTTAGGCCCACCAACTCTAAGGGGCTGCCTTGTCTTCAGCCTCTTCAATATTTGTTGGAAAGGGACCAGGACAGCTCAGTGTTGAGGGGGCCTGGCATGCGCTATCACACACATTGCATGTTGCAGCTTCAGCAGCTGGCTCCTTCAGAGTGCTCGGTCTCCTGCAGGCAGCATGACATCACACTGTGACATCACACACACACAATACGCGACGGGCCACCTCTCTTTTTTGAAATGATTTTTACTGGTTTTGCAAAATAAATCTCACAATTAACACAATTACCGTATTTTTTGCTCTATAAGACTCGCTTTTTCCCTCCTAAAAAGTAAGGGGAAATGTGTGTGCGTCTTATGGAGCGAATGCAGGCTGCGCAACTATCCCAGAAGCCAGAACAGCAAGAGGGATCGCTGCTTTCACTGCGCAGCGATCCCTCTTGCTGTTCTGGCTTCTGAGATTCAGAATATTTTTTTCCTTGTTTTCCTCCTCCAAAAACTAGGTGCGTCTTGTGGTCTGGTGCGTCTTATAGAGCGAAAAATACGGTAAATTTTAGAATCAAACAAGAGTCTTCCGAATCTTAGGACTTAACCTCTTCCCCTCTGTGGGTCCTTTATATATCTTAATCAACTGCATATTATAGTTCATCTGAATTATAATCCTCCAGTACAGTCATACCTTGGGTTACAGCTGCTTCAGGTTGTGTTTTTTGGGGTTGCAGACCGCTGAAACCCAGAAGTACCGGAACGGGTTACTTCCGGGTTTCAGCGGTCGCGCATGCGCAGAAGCACTAAATCGCGCTTTGCGCATGCACAGAAGCGCCGAATTGCAACCCGCACATGTGCAGAAGCGCAGGCGTGGGTTGCACATCGCGGGTTGTGAATGTGCATCCCGCACGGATCACGTTCTCAACCGAACGTCCACTGTATAATCAAAGTCTTTGTAACATTCCAAGAGTTAGTGAAAGCCTTCCAAAAAGCTCAATTGATTATAGTGTTATTTTAAATACCGTCTGTATTTGTCCCTTTCTCTATTGAAGTTTTGGTCTTCCTGATTTCTGGTTTTCCCAGTCAGTCTCGCCATCTTTGCATAGTCAAGTAGTTTCATCTGCCTGTCCGCCTTTGTTGGCATCTTATCCTCTTTCCATCGCTGCGCAAGCAGCATCCTTGCAGCTGTGCAACAGGCCACCTTCATCTTGGGGGCCACCTGGCACCTCTGCTCACACTTGACAGTAGTGGGGGGGAAAGGGATGATTTGGTGTGTGGAAATGGGCACTGGGGGAAAAAATCACTACGACATTTACTATTCTAATTAAGGTTTTGAGCTGCCGCTATATAACATGTCATTTGAACAGGTAACTTTCAAACCGGGTGCTTGATCAGGGCATGCAGTTCAGGCACTAGGTACTTGACCCCCCATGGTCTTCTCTGCAGCAATGGAGGGAGTCCACAAAGGCAGAGTGATTTAAAAAGAAAAAAATTGTCTAGTTTTTTTTATTATTATTATTTTTGTAAACTAGCCAAGGGATGGTTTTCCCATATGTACTGGGAAAATTCCCAGAGGTAAAGGAATTCTGGAAAAAAATCCTAAAGGTTATTAATGAAATTTTTAAAATCAAGCTTTCAATAGATTTTGATTTCACGACAATGGGTATTGTAATGGTTTGGAGTTACTCGTGCGTAAACTGTCCCCGTTTGGGAGCTTAACAGCCTGGGTAAAACCGTCTTGACTGCACAGCCCATCTCCACGTGGCTGCCTCAGTCGCTAGCAGAATCTGTCTGTGGGCGTTTCTTAAACCTTTTCCAGCATAAAAGCTGTTTGACACCCAGTCGTCTTCGCCTCTCATTGCGCGGGAGTCTTCTGCGCAGGGAGGGCGTGGGTAGTGGAGGACCAGTGCTCTCTTCACTGACGTCCAGGGAAGAATCCCGGAGCCCTTTCCCCTCTTCCCCCATTTGTTCTCCTGGATCCTTGGTGTTATGCTGATTTCCTTCCCCCTCTATCAAGCTGTGTCTCCCCCTGGTGCTGGTACCTTCTCCTGCAGAATCGGAGAGCCTCTCCTTCTCCTGTTGCTCTGATGTCAGTTTCCTGACATCCATACTTGGAAACATGGCTATAGAGAAAGGTGACCTGCTTACCTTCAAAGCTATGATATTAGCAGAAAAGGCAACGATAGCTTTAGGTTGGAAAGATAGAGAAAATTGGACAGTAGAGGCATGGAATAGTTATTTGTTTGAATTTATTCAGTCGGACATTGTCGCAGTCACGTCACAGGAAACAATGTGGAAGGTCAAGTCCACAATGATAAGGAACAGATGGAACCCCTATCTTCAATGGATAAAAACTACTGGAACAAAAGACATCCGGTGGAAACTAAAGATGCTATGCCCGTGGCTGAGGATAATTGTTTGAACCCTTCTAATGGATATTGGGAGGGTGGGGGAGGGAAAGGAAAAAATTGTACAGGAAATTTAAAAATTGGAAGGAGGTAATACAATGTATGTAAAAATCCCAAACTCAAAAAAAATATAAGGAAAAGGAAAAAATTGTATCCAAGTGCACAGCCAGCCTAAGGGAGCATCCGGCGAAATGCGAGGAGGTAATTCTAACTCCTCGTGAAAAGGCAGAAACCTAAACGCAAGTCGCCTGATATGTTTAAAAAACACCACTTGATTTATTAAACAACATAGCGATACAGTTTTAAAGTGTTAAGCACAAAGTACTTTTTGCTGACCAGCTGAATAGAATACTGCCTACATGCTCTCCTTTATATCTCCAAAAGTAAAAGATCTAAAAGAGGGTGAGCTGGTCCAACTTTTCATACCAAGTGGGCTGCAAGAGTACTTCAACATGGAACTCATGGGCCAAGCACTGCCTTGTCGAGCGAGCGGGGTGGGGTTGGGGGTTGGGAGTGAGGCCAGAATTTGACCCAAACCTGCCAGCTCTCTACTACTTTTCCAAAGCCTAGTAAGCAAGATCCCAGGCTTTGGAAAGGAGGTGGCAGGACATGGGCAGGGTCCCAGAGCCCTCCCACCTCCTTCCCAAAGTTGAGAAAGGAGGTGGGAGGACTCCAGGATCCTGCCAGAGCCCTCACGCCTCCTACCCAAGCCCAGCCACGGACTGGGGATGCGTCAAATGTTGCTGAGAACTGCAAAATAAGACCTCGCTTGTTGGACTACCCTGATCTAAAATCTTTAAAATAAAATAAAAGCTGAATATCCAGGCAAGAAGCCTGGGATATTATTGCTCATTCACCAGCACAGCCCACTTCTCCCTGTGTCTATAACCTTGAATGAATTTCCACCTTTCTTTTCATCCATGGCTCTGTTTCCCCCACCATCGTCCATCTGAAGTCCTGTTCTATATTTTTCCTAGCACGGTCATAGGGAAATCACAGCACTCAGGCCTAGTTAGGGCCTCGGATCTTAGGAGATTGGGTGACCCATGCTCATCTTTCCAGCACCTGATGTCGCATGTGGCATTGGGCATGGGAGAGTTCAAGGTGCAGGTGCTTCGAAGAAAGAATTAGGTGCACACTCCCAAGTGTGCTTTTGTTTCTTCCTTTGCAGGCAAAATTCAGTGCTTTTAAAACTTGGCAACTTTTCCTGTTCTCCTTCAGCTTCAGTACGTTTGCTCTAGTAGCTTTAGGCTGTAACCTTACACAGCTAGATTTACTTTCCCAAGCCAATACGTTTAGGACTGGGATGTCGGCTGGGGGAATTCTTGCGTCTTACTGTACTGAAAGAGCAAAACCTTTGTGCAGAAATCATTTACAGTGATGGTGTTATGTACTGAAGTTCTCACCCTGGGCCAGCAGGGGGATACTGTAGATAGTTATGCAAATAAGGGATTGAAAGTAACGTTCAGTGATTGGATAGTTTTAGAAAATTGTTACAGTTACATTGTACTGGAGCTCTATATAAGCCGGCTGACTGAGCCCTTCAGTTCAGTTCTGTCCTGGCCTGTGAATAAACAAGAGCTGTTTGAAGAACCCACAACTTAACAGATGGCTCTTTATTACAGATGAGATTTGGTTGAAGCCATACGTAGACCTCCAGCCCTATGACGATCCCAGCAGGGGAGTCCTAGAATTCACAAAAGAGCTAGACCCATCCGTTGTCACCATGGAGACTGTTATTGGCGAAGGTGCGTATCATGAGGTTCCTGCTCTCTTTGTGGTCAGGAGATCCTTTTTCTATAACCCCAATACTCTCTTTTTCTTTCCTCTGAATACTCCACAGGCGAGTTTGGGGAGGTCTACTGTGGGAACCTGCGTTTCCCAGGGAAGGAACGTGTCGTGGTGGCCATCAAGACCTTGAAGTCAACTTACTCAGACTCAACATGGTGGAACTTCTTGCGTGAGGCAACGATCATGGGCCAGTTCAATCACCCCAACATTGTCCGCTTGGAAGGAGTCGTTACAAAACGTAAGGGCTCAGCCATGACGGGGCAGTAGCGCCTGGTGGTGGAATGGGGCGGTTTTCACTACGTGGAATCACCAGTGAGTATGAGGCTTCTGTGGAAGGTGCTGGAGCAGCATGTGGGAGCTACCAGATTCAGTCCTTGCCATCTCCAATGAGAATAATAATAATAATAATAATTTTTGTACCTTGCCCATCTGACTGGGTGGGAAGCCACCCTGAGTGGCTTCCAACATGCATAAAAACATAATAAAACATCAAACATTAAAAAGCTTTCCTACGCAGGGCTGCCTTCAGATGTCTTCTAAAGGTTATATACTTAAAGGTAAAGGTAAAGGTAAAGGGATCCCTGACCATTAGGTCCAGTCATGACCGACTCTGGGGTTGCGGCGCTCATCTCGCTTTATTGGCCAAGGGAGCCAGCGTACAGCTTCCAGGTCATGTGGCCAGCATGACTAAGCCGCTTCTGGCGAACCAGAGCAGCGCACGGAAACACCGTTTACCTTCCTGCCGGAGCAGTACCTATTTATCTACTTGCACTTTAATGTCCTTTCAAACTGCTAGGTTGGCAGGAGCTGGGACCAAGCAACAGGAGCTCACCCCATCATGGGGATTCGAACCGCCGACCTTCTGATCGGAAGTCCTAGGCTCTGTGGTTTAACCCACAGCGCCACCCGCGTCAATAATAATAATAATAATATAAATCATCCCTGCCCTGTGAGCTTGGAGGGCTACATAGCAGACGATAACTGGGCAAGAGGGACCAGAAGCTTCATGTTTTCAAAAGGTTAAAATGACTTTTCCATTTGGTTTTTGGGGGGAAGCCCAGAGAACCATTGCCAACCAGATGGGAAGTAAGGCGAGGGCAGCGCTAGTAATTTTCTTTTCTTTTTTCTTCCCAGGACACCCAATGATGATTATCACGGAATACATGGAAAATGGGGCTCTGGACACCTTCTTACGGGTGAGTCCTTTTTTGTCAGCCACTTAGGCATTGTCGGTTGGTAAAGCTGTATCAGAGCTGTATTAATTCAGATTGAAGGTGGAGACTCCATGCAAAAGGAAATTCAACCTAAGAAAATGAGCACGTTGGAGAGAGAAGGCTCAGCTAGAACCCGTCCCAATGCCAAATCATTTTCTATATGCGCACTTTTTTATTTTTGCATGGAGGAGTATTTAGCCATGTCATTCCCCAATGCCACTACGAAGTAAAGGAGCCTGACCAGAGCTTTACCACCTGAATGATAACTAGGCCTAGAAGAGGAAAGGAAACTTGTCACTTTTGTCTGGCAGTGCTCATGGTTTCTGGCTTTGATCTAGGGACCAGGGTTTCTGAAGGACTGCTTTATCACATGTGAAACTACGTGGTCTTCCTCAGAGGCCTCTTCTCCAGGTGCCCTTGCCTTCTGAAGTTAGGCATCTAGGACCTTTTCTATAGTGGGACCCTGGTTGCAATACACCCTATGTAAGAATGTAAGAGGAGCCTTGCTGGATCAGACAAGGGTTCATCTGTAGCTCAGCATCCTGTTCTCACAGTGGCCAAACAGATGCCGGTGAGAAGCCCTCAAGCAGGGAATGAGCATAGTCCATAGCTGTCAACCGTCCCTTATTTGGCGGGGAAGTCCCATATCCCAGCACTGTGTCCCGCTGCTATCCCTTATCGATGATGTTCCTTAAATTTCCCGGATTTCAAAGGAAGCAGCTCCTCTCCCTCCCTGCCTGCCGGCCAGGGAGGAAGGAGGCTCCAACTGTCTTGCTTGGCTGCGTTGCTCACCCAGTAAGGAGTCTAAGAATGACTGGGGGGGTGGAGCTTGCATGCCTTGTGCCGATCAAATCGGCCGCGTTGCCTGGGGACTCGCTTTTGCTCAGCGCTTCCCAGCGGAGAGGTGACGGTGGTTTTCCTTGCTGCATCCCCTTTGCCGGGTTGCTGCGCTGTGGGAACCACTGCTTGAGGCTTTGTTTGGCTGCTGGCTGGGCTTTCTGCCTTTGGCTCGGAGGGGCTCAGAAGTTGAACATACCTGTGTTCGGGAAATCCCTTATTTTGGCTGCTGATCCCTTATTTTTGAGGCTGCTGGTCCCTTATTTTCAAATCTGTAAGTTGACAGCTATGGCACAGTCTCCCCAGAGGTACACCACTGGTGCTCACTTGGTTACGTTTCAGGCATCAGATAAAAATAATCCTATTCTCCCAGCCTTTTAATACGGCTTTCATTTCTATCTGTTTATATTCTCTATATTCTTCTTGCTACTTTTTATTTTCTTTTTCTAAATATATTTTTATTAAATAATTTTAACAGAACAAATAATCAATATATCCAATTACATCCCCCCCCTTTTTATTTCCCCCCATCCCTCCCTCTTCCACCCTCTAAGGACTTCCCTCAGCTCCCCTCTCTGATTTATTTGCACATATTATTCTCCGCATGTTGTAAAATTGTACATATCTGTCAGGGCTGCCTCAGGTCTCAGCTCACAAAAGACCAACGCCAGGTTCTTCTTATATACAAGGATGTTTATTGCAGTTCATTATTGCTTTCACAACCGAGGCGCGCAGCCCCGCGTCTCTTAGCCTAGACGTTTTAAGTCCCCTCTGAATCGGTCCCGCCCCTACACCAGCTTAAGAGGCTTGTGCTAGTCCACCTCTTCCTGTCTTTCCTTTTCCGCAGGGTCTTTCTGCCCCCCTGGGTCCCTTCTCTCCTGCTCTCTCCTGAAGCGGATTCCTCAGATGCCTGTTCCCCCCTCCTTCGTGCTTTGGGGCCAGGCTCCTCCTCCGGGCTCTCTCCATTTCCGCGCGCCTCCACATTTGAACTTGGCGCGCGTTCGCTACCCCTGACCTTCCTCTTGACACTTACACTACTCCCTGTACTACTCTCCGCCTCTTCCGGCAGGACGTTCTGCCCCGATCTCCTTCCCCTGTCTCCTTCCTGCTCTGCTCCGTGTGTCACACTGGGAACTCCACTCTCTTCACTTCGTTCCTGCTGGGAAGCCGGCCCCGATCTCCCACTCCCACTCGGGGTTTCCCTGCTGCTTCCCTGCCCCTGGCATGTCCCCCCTGTGAACCCCCTTGGCCTGACTAGGGGCGCCCCCTTCTGGGAATCCTCCGATTCACTTGAGAGACTCATGGAAGACCTCAAGTCATTGTCCTCCTCTTCCTCACAGTCCTGGGATTCTTCCCCATCGCTCTCCGTCTCCCCCCTCACCTGTGCCTCTGTCCCTGAACCCCTGACAATATCATTGCCTTATCTGTCTTATATTCTACGAATAAATTTGTGGATGTTTATTCGAAACCTGACAAGGAGTCCAAATCATTTTGTTGACTTTTTAGATAATTTGTAAAAAAGTTCTCATTCTTCCTTGAAGTCACGGTTGTCCTTCTCACATAGTTTGTATGTCAACTTTGCCAACTCCGTGTAGCTCATCAGTTTTTCTTGCCATTGTTCTTTTCTGCAGTTTTCTTTTAGCATTATTGGGGTTTGTTTGTTGTTGTTGTTTTAGATTAATTTGATAAGATTTAATTTATATTAGCCACCTTGGAATCTCTTACCTCGAACGGCTGGATATTCTTGGGAACTGAGTAACTTGGGTCATGCCTGGATAAGTTGTGACCGACTGTGCTGAATGTAGACCCATCAGCCATATCCACCAGCCCATCAGGAACTCCAGACCCCCCACCCCCCAGATTTTGTGGTCTGTCTAGGACTAAAAAGCAAAGGGCTGGCAAGCCACAGTCCAAGACTGTTGCACACTGTATTTGTTTTTTGGTGGGACACAAGCTGGGGTGGCGCTGTGGGTTAAACCACAGAGCCTAGGACTTGCCGGTCAGAAGGTTGGCGGTTCGAATCCCTGCGACGGGGTGAGCTCCCGTTGCTCGGTCCATGCTCCTCCCAACCTAGCAGTTCGAAAGCACATCAAAGTGCAAGTAGATAAATAGGTACCACTCTGGCGGGAAGGTAAACGGCGTTTCCGTGCACTGCTCTGGTTCACCAGAAGCGGCTTAGTCCTGCTGGCCACATGACCCAGAAGCTGTACGCCGGCTCCCTTGGCCAATAAAGCGAAATGAGCGCCGCAACCCCAGAGTCAGTCACGACTGGACCTAATGGTCAGAGGTCCCTTTACCTTTACCTTTAAGCTGTGGCTATAACGTTTCATTGCCACGACAATTCTGAAACTGCATTCTTCACTTTGAAACAAGCGGCTAAGCACGGGGAGAAGACTTTTCTATGTGCCTGTCTTTGTGTTTCAGGAGAACATGGACAAGTTCAGTGCGGTGCAGCTTGTGACAATGTTGCAGGGCATTGCCTCGGGGATGACCTACCTGTCAGACCGCAACTATGTGCACCGGGACCTGGCGGCCCGCAACATTCTGGTGTCTCATAACCTTCAGTGCAAGGTTTCAGATTTTGGTCTTTCTCGGATATTAGAAAACGACGTGGAGGGAACTTACGAAACGAAGGTAAAATTATGGAAACAAGATAAATAAAGTAGGGAGTAGGGCTGGGCGATGTATCAATATATTATCCAAAACTGTGTGCTGGTCCCGGGGGGGGGGGGGTTACCGTGCGGCGAGGTCTGAGTCCGGTCCTAGGTCAAGGGTATGGAGGCTGTCCATCAAGGGCAAAGCGGGGTCCAAGGCAAGGAGCTGGGCGTGGTCAGGAACTCTGGAAGAGCAGGACAGGGTGCTGGCAGGAACAGGTTACCAACGATGTTGCTCCCGCAACCTGGGACTGGGCTGACTGGCCTTTATCTCCTCTGAGGCATAGGGCGGTCCCGGCCCACAGGTGACTCGCCTCTCCTGGCCTTAAGGTGAGCACTCCTCTTGTGAGAACTTAGTTCCCTCCGCCTCTCTGCCCTGAGCCTCTGCAGCTCCAGAGAGGCTGGAGGGTTACTGGACCCAGGGGCAACCTCACCTTCCCCTGACAGGGCTGGGAGAGGAGCACCTGCAGGCAATGGGTCCTCGATCACCTCCGGAGCCAGAGCGGATTCAGCTGGTGTCTGCTCCTTAGGATCCGGCACAGGTGAGGGCCCTTCAGGTTCAAGCCCCTGCCCCAGCTCAGCCGGCCCTGGAGGCGGGGACTCCTGTGCAGGCTGAGATTCCTCAGGTTCAGCCTCTGAATCAGATTCCCAAGCCATCACAAACTGGTTTGAAGTCCATATCGTGATATTGGTTTCATAGTTTTTGACCTGGCAATATGGACTTCAAACCAGTTTGTGATGGCTGCTGTTTGTCTCGTAGAGCTGGGTCAAAACTAGCAGACTTACTAAGAACTCCAAGGAGCCAAATGGCAGGTCCCGTATTTTTCGCTCTATAAGACGCACCTAGTTTTTGGAGGTGGAAAACGAGAGAAAAAATTCTGAATCTCAGAAGCCAGAACAGCAAGAGGGATTGCTGTGCAGTGAAAGCAGCAATCCCTCTTGCTGTTCTGGCTTCTGGGATAGCTGCACAGCCTGCATTCACTTCATAAGACGCACACACATTTCCCCTTAATTTTTAGGAGGGAAAAAGTGAGTCTTATAGAGCAAAAAATACGGAAACTTTCTGATTTAGACTGGGTATAGTGAAATGCCTGAATAAAATACTTAAGGGAGTAACACAGAGCAAGTCAGAGCATTCTCAGAAATAAAGCTTTATTTTTAAAAAGTACAAAAAGATGGTAATTGAACAGTGGAAAACTTTCCAGGAACTAAGAGGGAAAGAGGAAGAAGGGGCTGTACAACATGACTTTGGCTTCAAAAGAGACAGAAGGAAGAAGACGATTAAAGTCTGAAATGCAGTCAGAGAGAGGAGAACTTCACCAATCCTTTTCAGTTTTGTCAGAGAATGGGCACCAGGGTCCAAGGGTAGGAAGATGAGCATCCAACAGGACCCTGGGTGGGCTGTCTGCCAGAAATCTAGCATACTTTAAAGAACTGGGACGTGGAGACTCAAATAGGGCCAGGACCATTATAGACTTCAGAAGGGAGGGGCTTGATGGATATGTAAGGATGATGTTGGAAGAGTGATTTCCAGGTTTGAACTAAAAGAGGTTTAATGTTTTCCAGTACTACCAATATCCTACTCTTTAATTAAGCAGGCAATTGATAATATTGGATCTCAAGGGAGCTTAGGCATTTGCCTTCTCAGGAGGTCCAAGTCTAGCTGGGTTGGGGGCTACTCTCTTCTCTATGTCATTAGAGAATTTTGTCAAGCAACCTGGATTTTGCCCTCTGCATCTTGATAAATTACTTCCTTCTACATTCAAACAAAATGGAAACTTTATGATCCAAGGTTCCAAGGAACACCAGCTTGAGCTCCTGGCAACAACGCCATGTTTTGCTTGCTTGCTTGCTTATGTGTGTGTGTTTCACATATTTTTTCTTCCCTAGGGAAGGAAGCAGAGAGTGGCTTTGTGGGCTCCTAGATTGCAGCTGAATAGCCAAACCGTAGTTTCCATTTCACAGTTGCAATCTCTTTTTCAACAGGGTGGCAAGATCCCTATCCGATGGACAGCGCCTGAAGCTATTGCCCATCGAATCTTCACCTCAGCCAGTGATATCTGGAGTTTTGGCATTGTCATGTGGGAGGTGCTGTCCTATGGTGACAAACCATATGGGGATATGACCAATCAGGAGGTAAGAGGGTCAAGGGAAACGCTTATTGAGCAAGGAAACCACCTCCTGGATTAGCGGAGCTGGAGCTGAACTAGAAGAGATCGTAATAAAGAACACGTTTCCAGATTTCCCCATGGCCCAAAATTCCGTTTTCTACTTTCCTGAAGGGAGCAGCCATAGTTGGGCAGCCCAACTGAGATCCATTAGTCATGAGTTTCAGTACATTAACCAATTTGATTAAATCTGCATAGGAGAAAAAACAATGGGTTGCGTCCAGTGCTCTGCCAGCATAAATCTGCGGGTGCAGTAGGGCTTCCATTTCCTCTTCTCCACACACTCCCAAATCCACTTTGGAGGATCTCCCAACCCCCTGAAGCTGATTTGGGGGGCATGCAGGGGCTGGAGGGGACGCGGGTGGCGCTGTGGGTTAAACCACAGAGCCTAGGACTTGCTGATCAGAAGGTCGGTGGTTCAAATCCCCACGACGGGGTGAGCTCCCGTTGCTCGATCCCTGCTCCTGCCAACCTAGCAGTTTGAAAGCACGTCAAAGTGCAAGTAGATAAATAGGGGAAGGTAAACGGCATTTCCATGCGCTGCTCTGGTTTGCAGAAGCAGCTTAGTCATGCTGGCCACATGACCCGGAAGCTGTACGCTGGATCCCTCGGCCAATAAAGCGAGATGAGCGCCTCAACCCCAGAGTCGGCCATGACTGGGCCTAATGGTCAGGGGTCCCTTTATCTTTACTAGGGGCTGGAGAGGGCAGGGGGCTTATCTACTTTCCTGCTGCTCTTTCCAGGCACAGATCCGTGCTTAAAAGCTCAGTGTCTGAGTGTGGTTTTGTTTTGCCCCAAGCTTTCCCCTCAAAAACCTGCTCTTTAGCGCTCAATTGGAGCAAACGTCAATTCGGGCTTTCTGTGGATTGCTGTTTGCTCTGACTGAGCTTTAAAGAGCTCCAGAGGAAAATTGTGTACTCCGACATAAAGGTAAAGGGACCCCTGACCATTAGGTCCAGTCGTGGCCGACTCTGGGGTTGCGGCGCTCATCTTGCTTTATTGGCTGAGGGAGCCGGCGTGCATCTTCCGGGTCATGTGGCCAGCATGACTAAGCTGCTTCTGGCAAACCAGAGCAGCGCATGGAAACACCGTTTACCTTCCCGCCAGAGCGGTACCTATTTATCTACTTGCACTTTGACTGTTAGGTTGGCAGGAGCAGGGACTGAGCAACGGGAGCTCACCCCGTCGTGGGGATTCGAACCACCAACCTTCTGATCGGCAAGTCCTAGGCTCTGTGGTTTAACCCACAGCGCCACCCGCATCCCTTGTACTCGGACATAATCCCTGGAAAAAGCAGAGAAGAAGTGTGAAGCTCTGAGAGGAAGAGGAAACTTGTTACCAGCAAAGCTCAAGTTTTGGATACGGCCCAGCAGTTTAGAAGGGAACCTCACACACTGCTTTCAAAAGACGTGCATCTAATACAGTAGTAGCATCTCTCCTTTAAGAAGTATTTCTCCTTCTCAAACATGCGGAAATGGATGCATTTTCTAAGATGCCACTCATCCATAACTTTTGCTGTTCAACTTGTATCGGAATTCCTTTTAACAGAAGAATGTGGTGACCTCCTTAGCTCATACGTTTTTAATGAATTAATCAAATGGATTAAATGTGGCAGTTCCAATTCCAAAGGATTTCCCAATATTTAAACATTACGCTCCTGAGAAAGTAGCCCTCGACTCCAGTTTCTTAGGTAGCTGTGTTCTAAGGAATGTTTGCCCTGTTCACAGTGATCTTGTGTTTTACCTGGAACAGGTGATGAAGAGCATAGAGGATGGGTATCGGCTCCCCCCACCTGTGGACTGCCCATCCGTCCTTTACGAGATCATGAAGGTGTGTTGGTCATATGACCGGACCCGGAGACCCCGCTTCCGGGAGATCTTCGCTCAGCTAGAGCACTTCATCTCCAGTCCACATTTGCTTCGAACTGTGGCCGACTTTGACCCCAGGTAAGTGATATGCATGGCAATGCTTAGGGGACAGAGCTGTGTAAATTTGTGTGCACGCACACAGGCACACACACACACAAAGGGGAAGAATAAAAAAAAGCTGAATTCTAAGTGTGATCTTACAGCGTTACCTTGGTTCTTGAATGGCTTAGTTGTCGAACAAATCGGCTCCCGAACACTGCAAACCCGGAAGTAAGCGTTCTGGTTTGCAAACGTTTTTCGGAAGCTGAACATCTGACGCGGCTTCCTTCCGCTTGAGTGCAGGAAGCTCCTGCAGCCAATCGGAAGCCGCACCTTGGTTTTTGAACAGTTTCAGGAGTTGAATGGACTCCCGGAACAGATTAAGTTCGAGAACCAAGGAACCACTATATTTATATATATTATTTGTTAGTCACTTTTCTGACCAAGTTAATTCAAAGTGGCTTTCATGAAAACAAATTAAAAACCAACATTAAAAACCTAAAAACACTAAGGTAGGACCAGAGGTCCCACCCCACTAAAAGAGGCAATGCCACCCTTCAAATTAAGGGCCCAAAACTCTGGAGAAAAGGATTTGCCTGGCACTTAAAACTGGATAAAGATGTTGCCAGGCCCAATTATGCATAGCTGGATAATCTCTTTTGTTTTGGCCTGGCTTATTCCCTGCAGAAGGTTGGCTTATTCCCTGGCTTATTCTCTGCAGAAGGTTGGCGGTTCGAATCCCCACGACGGGGTGAGCTCCCATTGCTCGGTCCCTGCTCCTGCCAACTTAGCAGTTCAAAAGCACCTCAAAGTGCAAGTAGATAAATAGGTACTGCTCTGACGGGAAGGTAAACAGTGTTTCCGTGCGCTGCTCTGGTTCGCCAGAAGCAGCTTAGTCATGCTGGCCACATGACCTGGAAGCTGTATGCTGGCTCCCTCGGCCAATAAAGCGAGATGAGCGCCGCAACCCCAGTTGGTCACGACTGGACCTAATGGTCAGGGGTCCCTTTACCCTTTATCTTTATTCCCTGCATGCTGAATTCTGTACACACCCTCACTTTCTGTGCTTTTGGAGCACTTTGCAGAATTGTACCCTGCCCTTCAATGTGTTCGTGGCATCAGTGCCAGCCTAGGTTGCATCAAATGCCACAATGGCTTCTCCATGCTAGTTTATGGGATGCCATAAACGCCCGCTGGGTTAAGCGTAGACATTTCTCTCCAGCTCCATCAGAAGGGGGTGGGGGGGGGCGTGCTGGTCTTCTCATGAACTGCATTCATTTTAAGTGTTGCATCAGGTCTGAAAATGCCTATCAATCCCCAGGGTGACGCTCCGCCTCCCCAGCTGCAGTGGCTCCGATGGGATTCCTTATCGGTCTATCCCAGAGTGGTTGGAATCCATCCGCATGAAGCGCTACATCATCAACTTCCGCACTGCCGGCCTGAACACCATGGAATCCATCCTGGAGCTTTCTGCCGAGTAAGCACAGGGCACCCTGAATTTGGGATTCTGATCTTCCAGGGCAGAAGAGAGGAGAGGGAAGGGAGGACATGCACCTAGGTGCCACCGTGTCTATTGCACCTCCTCACAGCATACAAAGACATTCAGGGATGCAGGTGGTGCTGTGGTCTAAACCACTGAGCCTCTTTGGGCTTCCTTATCAGAAGGTCGGTGGTTCGAATCCCTGCAATGGGGTGAGCTCCCGTTGCTCTATCCCAGCTCCTGCTAACCTACCAGTTCGTAAGCACACCAGTGCAAGTAGATAAATAGGTACTGCTGTGGCGGGAAAGTAAGTGGCGTTTCTGTGCTTTCTGGCTTCCGTCACGGTGTTCCGTTGCGGCAGAAGTGGTTTAGTCATGCTGGCCACATGACCCGGAAAGCTGTCTGTGGACAAACGCCGGCTCCCTCGGCCTGAAAGCGAGATGAGCACCGCAACCCCATAGTTGCCTTTGACTGGACTTAAGCATCCAGGGGTCCTTTTACCTTTACAAAGAAATTCATATGCACAGGATCAGCAAAAGAATCTCTCTGCCTGTCTGCTGATGCCTTAGCTACCAAGCTTGCACCCCTTTACAAGCACTTCTCATTATAGTTGTTCTTAGGGTTGACAGCTTCTTTTCTCACCCTGCTCTCTTGGGTTCCGTCCAGACACTGAGCAGATACCGCCGCTTTTCCTGGTACACAGGCCGAGTGACCAGGAAAAGGTTTCATGTGCTAACTTTCTCTGTGCTAAGCTATAATTCAAGGACGAGTGGAGAGACAATAAAAGGCCAAAATCCTGGCCAGAAGACGGAGAGAGAGACACTCTCCTGCTGCTTGTAAAGACCAAGAGTGAGATAGATCCTTGTATCTAGCTCATGATTGCCCAACGGAGTCTTTTGCTGTGGTTGAAAAGCAGGCAGAGAACCAACAGCTTAAGTCAGAGCATAAGCAGAAAGAGTCACAGTAATGCTTTGTTGGAGAGCAGAGAATATGTGAGTTAAGAGGCCTGGTTAACCTTTGGCCTTCCAGATGTTCTCAGACTCCCAGCTGCTGTCAGCCCCAGATAGCATGGACAAGGGTGATGGATAATGGGAGTTGAGAGTCCAACAACATGGGGGGGGGCAAAGGTTCCCCAGCCCTGAGCTAGAGCCATCTCCATCACAATCTCATTTTGTATGTGGGCTGGTAGTGAGGCTGAAAACAAGCAGGGTGGTTCTCTCTCTCCCCCCCCCCCCTTCAGAACTGAAGGTGGTTTGAATAGGGCAATTTACCTATTCATTTACTCCCTCCTGCCTCAAAGTTGGACTCTGGTGAAACAGGTTTTAGTACCTCAGGTTAAGAACTTAATTTCTTCTGGAGGTCTGTTCTTAACCTGAAACTGTTCTTAACCTGAAGCACCACTTTAGCTAATGGGGCCTCCCGCTGCCTCTGCACGATTTCTGTTCTCATCCTGAAGCAAAGTTCTTAACCCGAGGTAATATTTCTGGGTCAGCAGAGTCTGTAACCTGAAGCGCATGTAACCTGAAGCGTCTGTAAGCTGAGGTACCACTGTACATTCTTTTCTTTTTTTTCAAAAATCTGCAAAAGCTGGCCAGAGAAGTCAGCAAGCTAAAAAAGATCCTAGCAAAGGTTTACTCAAGAACTGATGTCAATGGGGCCTCCTTCCTAGTGAGCAGGCATAGGATTCTTTGGCGAGCTGGATATGTAAGAAATATTTGCAGAAGTAATAAGCATGGCCTTCTATTAAGAGCATAAGATAAAATCACTAACTCATACCAAAATACCGGACACATATGAAAATAATCCTAAGGAACCAAGGAATTAACATCAGCATACCAAAATTCACATGAGACAGTTAAGATAACTGCTGGCATCCATCACACTGCTAACGAATTGCTGCATTGCGTAAGATTGTATTTGTGCATCTTAGTATATTTAGTTTTACGGATGATGTACTATCCTTTAGCAGAGTGACACTTTTGCAGGTTCTGCCCATAGTTTTGCGTTGTGCTTGCCGTCTTACAAATTCAGCTTCCTGAAGCTCTTTTGTCACCTTCCCGGTGAATTAACATGTCTTTTTTGGGATCTGTCATAACACCTCCAAGCGCTCTAAAATGTGCTGTCTGACTCCCAACTTGCAGAGAGTTTTGCCAGATCCACCTTGTGAGACAGCAACTGGAAATGGTGATATTTCTGAGCCTTGAGCTCAGCTGAATTTCTAGGAATGGACTTTGGTAGGGCAGGTAACAAGTGTTGGGGGGAAAGACAATGTTGTTTTTCTTTTTAGTGTTTATATTATTAACTTGCAAGATATGGATTTGTGGTTTTTGTGTGTGTGTTGGTTTTTGTGTTTTGTGTATTGTTATTTTTCGATATTTTTCATGTTGTTGTGTGGAAAATACTAATAAAATTTATTAATAAAAAAGCAACAAGTGGTAGGGAAAGGGGACAGAGGTTTCTTAGGGTGCTACAGCTTTATGAAACCCTCTGCTTGTGTAGCAGTCTCAATCTCTCTTCACCTGCTAAGGTAAAGGTAAAGGGACCCCTGACCGTGAGGTCCAGTCGTGACCGACTCTAGGGTTGCGGCGCTCATCTCGCTTTATTGGCCGAGGGAGCCGGCGTACAGCTTCCGGGTCATGTGGCCAGCATGACTAAGCCGCTTCTGGTGAACCAGAGCAGCGCATGGAAACGCCGTTTACCTTCCCGCCAGAGTGGTACCTATTTATCTACTTGCACTTGACATGCTTTCGAACTGCTAGGTTGGCAGGAGCAGGGACTGAGCAACGGGAGCTCACCCCGTCGCAGGGATTCGAACCGCTGACCTTCTGATCGGCAAGTCCTAGGCTCTGTGGTTTAACCCACAGCGCCACCCACGTCCCGCACCTGCTAAACAAGGCAGCTAATATTTCTCCCCTCCTGTTTTTTCCAAGGGACTTGAAGCAAATGGGTGTGACTCTTCCTGGCCACCAGAAGCGTATTCTGTGCAGCATCCAAGGCTTCAAAGAGTGATGGGGGTCTCGCATCACCAAGCTGTCACTGGACCCAACGCCACAGAGCCCAGCAGAACAAGGAGAAGAGAAGGGGAACGGACTGAGCCGATCTTGCAGTGGCGCAGCAAGCATTGGCCTGGGGCTCTGAGAGTTGATGGCAGAGTCTGCAGCATGTGCACCACCAACATTCCTTGTGCCCCATAGCGCACAAATTGGGACTTGAGCTTCCCAGTGCAGAAAGCAACACTCCACGAGGCTCCCTGCAGATACTAACGCCAGAGAAGTGGCCAGCGCTTAAAATGCAAACTCCTTGCTTCTCTCTCATTTTCTGTCTCGCCACCTCTTGTTTCATTCTTGTGTTTCTACTCCCGCAGCAGCCACTCCGCCCATCGCATTTCATAGTGACTAAGGAAGCAAGGTGTACTTAAAATTATAAGCAGAGCTGAAACCATTCTGCCAGCAAAGCCATTATCTAGCAATAAGGGGTCCCCTTCAAATGCAAAAGTTGTGCTTGAAGACTCAGGGATTGGGGAGGGGAGGGGACTTGCCATTGTTTGCACAGTTCCTGGGGCCAAGACTGCCTACCTTGTACCTTAGCTCAGTGGCCTGGACTTGCCTTTATCACACAGCGTTGGATCAAATTTATACTGCTCCCCTTGTTGCTTATGTGTCTTATTTTCTCTCCTGGAGCCCAGTCCTAAGAGCAAAAATGGCTTGTTTACAGTTAGGCACCACATGCTCCAGAGAGCTTTGCTTCCTCAAGTTGAGGATGTTGCCTATATATATTTAAAATAGCAGGATGGGGAGGTGAGAAAGAAAACCCGGACCTGGGGTTGTGTGTTGTATATATGGTTTTGTAAATAAAAGTATCCAATCTGTGCCATGACTTTTATTATATACGGATCAGCCCCTTATTAAGTCAGCTGTCTACTGGGTTCCACAAAACTTAAAAGCAGGACTTGCGGCCTTCTCAAAGGAGGGAGAACACCATCTAACATAAAGTTACCCTTATAGGATTACAGCTTTTTAAAAACAAAACAAAATGATAGCTACCTTTGCTCCTTTTCAAAGAAATATTCAAGCTTGAGGAAAAGCATCTGAGTACCTTGGATAATCAGAGGAAAAAGAGTGCAGGGATCCTTGACCTTTTAGTGGTTGTGTTGAAGAGAAAAAGTTAACAGCATTGTTTGTCATGCAAATCAAAGTGCAGAGCCCTGTACCTTTTCCCCCATCCAGCCAAGACATGACACAACAGCCCCTAGGCAAGGAAGAACTGGTAAAAAGGAGTCAAAATATATTTAAAATAAAGGCACTGTTACCATTTATATGCAAAGCACCAGTTATGTTCAGGGTGTGAGAGAGATGTTGAGAGCATAAAGAACCTGACATAGACACCTGCTCTGTACTTACTCAGAAGTAAGTCACACAAGTGTCCTGAAGGTTGAAGCCCTAAATTAGTGAGGACAGTATTTAATGTAGTTCAGAAGCCAATGACCAGTTCCAGCTGCAAAGAAGAAATTTAAAGCACAGTCGAAGCAGTAGCCTTGTAGGGTACGTAAGATAAGAAGGGAATTTAACAAAGCAGTAACCAGACTGTGTAACTGCCATACCTATAGGATCAAACTCTATAAAGTCATATTAGGATAGCTATTCTCTATGCATCCAAGGAAAAACAAGAGAAAGGGGTAGAAGAGGGGTAATACTATCTACTAGCGAATGATTTCCGGTTGAATGTAGATAATTGTTTACCAAACAGGAACTTACTGAACTGAACATATAGCACATTTTTCATTCTATAAGACGCACCAGACCACAAGACGCACCTAGTTTTTGGAGGAGGAAAACAAGAAAAAAATATATTCTGAATCTCAGAAGCCAGAACAGCAAGAGGGATCACTGCACAGTGAAAGCAGCAATCCCTCTTGGTGTTCTGGCTTCTGTGATAGCTGCACAGCCTGCATTCGCTCCATAAGACACACACACATTTCCCCTTACTTTTTAGGAGGGAAAAAGTGAGTCTTATAGAGCAAAAAATACGGTAACCTGCAGCATCTTCCTACAATGTGGCTGAAAACTGAGTCACATTCCTCCTCTCCCAGCCTTCTGATCACATCCAAAATGACACATTCCTCAGAATTGCATGCCCACTGAATTAGTTTTAGCAAGGGTAGTACATAAAGGACTATAGTTCTATCACTTTAGAAATGCAAGCCATCCCAATATGGTACTGTAGCTTTTCAGTAGGCACTCTTACTAACTGGGCACTAATCTGGCAAGGAGTGGCAATGTCCATGCCCCACAGGCACTCCAATGTCCATTGCTTGAATCCTGAAATGCATTCACTGCTTTTAAGATGTGGTACTAATCAAGCTGCAAGACGATTGCTCTTACGCAGCAGCCTAAGGGTACCATTTTGTACCACAGAACTGGTTTCTCATCACCTTGTCCATAAACATTATGCCCTACACTGTTGGGCCTGCAGAAAAATGAGCTTTCCACCTACTGAACTCCTCCACAAGTCTGTGAACTTTGAACACTAGGAGCAACTCCGGGCCAGGCAAGTTTGGGACATTTTTGATATATTGATGTCAATTAAGAAATTTTGCAGAAACCAGATCTGCCCAATTTAACATACCCAGGGCAGTTGAACTAGAAAGGTCTTATTGAAACAGTGCGTCTACCCACCACCACTTACAGCTTAGGGACTCTTATCAAAAGCTTCTGCTGGACTAATGGGGTCAACCTGAAACAAGTGCCACCCATCAGTACAAAAACTATTGTTATGCATGTTTACCATCTGCATAACTCTTCCAAAACTACATCTACTAACAGGACCCCAAGCAAATGTATGAAAAAGCCTACAGGGATCAGGCCTAGAGATCTTTCCAGGAAGGCCTGCTCAAAAGATAGTGTCAGAGAGCAAAGTTCAGCTGGTTAAGTGTTAGCAGCATTAGGCCTCCCACTCAGCAGATGGCTTCTGCTACCAATTTCCTTCCCAGCCTCCAAAACAAGAAACTTGTCCTTCAATAGGAACATTCATTTCCTCCAAGCTACCATTTTTTATTTTTTATTGGCTGTATGGTTTCTTTTCTTGTAACCTTCAGAGTTATCTATGCTGAAGGACTCCAGATTAAGCAGAGGTATAATAAGCTGCCCAAAGAATGGGAGGACCATGGAAGAAACCTCCATCTCAAAGCAAAGTTGGAAGAGCCTGGTGGTGTGAGTCAAGGAGTCTTAAAGAGCTGGGTGGGGTGGGGAGAGTAATCTCAGCCCTGCAGAGAGCTGTCTCCCACAGCAGCCTTCAATCGGGACACAGGCTCAGTGCATTAAAGTCAAGTTATCTGAAGGGTCTCTCCAGCTCCCAAGACGCAGGCAGCAACGAAACAAAGAGATCAAGGGGCTGCTGAACGAAACTGAACTTCACCTGAACAAACAAGCTAAACACTGTGCAAACATTTGCCAGGCTCCTCCACTTTGGACTTTTGCTATTTGTGTTAGATGTCAAGTACATGCAGAAGGTGGTGTGTGGCTTTGAGCTAGAGCACAGTCTTTTAACTCTTAAACTTCTTGTACCCAGATCCAGTACCAAAGACAGAATACATCGCCTTACAAGGAGGGCTGTGTGTGCTTGGATGTATATCTTGAATTCAACAGATGCCCTCAAACATGCAAAATATGCCTACAGAGTGCAGAGTTTGGCTTTTTTTTGAGTTTCTGAGCCTGCACATTAATCTGGCATCAATGTCAGGAGATTTAGAAACCTGCTTTTCTTTTAAAATCAACTGGGTCCTCACAGAAAGCGAAATTCTGCAAGCTGTGTGTTTTCTGCACGTGTGGCAAAAAAAAATTCCAGGGGAAATAAACATTGCCCTGACTAAAATCAGTGCTACACTAGAGTCCACAGTTTAACAACATATACTATTACAGGATTCTTAAAGCCTCTATGGAGAAGGCAAGCAAATGTAGTCCTAGGTCAGCAGCAGAAACAGGCTTTTTTTAAAACAAAAACAAGAGCCACTGGTGAGCTACTCTGCACTGCTGGAGTTCTGCTTTATAGGATCATGCATGTTATAGCCCTCATCCAAACAAGGATACTTAACCCCCCAATTTTTAAAGAATTTGTTAATGGGTGATATCAAACTATAGCCTACTCAGTCACTCAAGTCCACTGATTTAAAAGTATCAACTCAGAGACATATTCTGAGTAGATCTGCAAAAATCGGCATAATTCACATTTCTATTGATGAAAGTCCATCTAGCTCAACTCCCTTGCAACGCAGGAATCTTGCCCAACATAGAGCTCAGATCCATGACCCAGGAGCAGGAGCCTCAAATTCTACCAACTGAGCTATCCTGGGACCCAAGGCATTGCTTTATTAAAAAGGTAATGACATTTTCCGCCTTCCTTATCTTTAAGCCCATGACTATTCAGTCTGTATTCAACCGGTGTCCAGACATTATTACCAATAGTAGTTTGGTGTTTAACTTCCCTCTCTCAGAACAGGGAGTGGCCCTGGGATTGCAGTCCTGGCCACATGTGCCACTCAGCAAAGCTAACCTGCTTTTCTAGCCCAGCAATGCTTCGTAGGGTTAGACGTGGACGTCAATCACAGCGGCAGAAAATCCTGATAGGTGGCAAATGTTAGTAGCAAGCAACGAAGAAGCAAGAGGGAAGCAGCGAACCGGACTCCCAAATCCAAAACCATTTAAGCTTCTGACAAGTTGGGGGCAGGGAACAGTTTTACAGTGGTACCTCGGGTTAAGAACTTAATTCATTCCGGAGGTCCGTTCTTAACCTGGAACTGTTCGTAACCTGAAACACTACTTTAGATAATGGAGCCTCTTGATGCTGCCGTGCCGCCGGAGAACGATTTCTGTTCTCATCCTGAAGCAAAGTTCTTAACCTGAGGTACTATTTCTGGGTTAGCGGAGTCTGTAACCTGAAGCGTCTGTAAACCTGAAGCATCTGTAAGCTGAGGTACCACTGTATTACTCAATGAGAGTAGGGGGTGAGATGCAGCTGAGATCCACAAAATGACGACTTCTTTTGAAGACGAAGGGGAAAGTGCAAGTGGGTTAGAGCAAAAAAAGAAAAGAATGTACAGTGGTACCTCGGGTTACATACGCTTCAGGTTACATGCACTTCAGGTTACAGACTCCGCTAACCCAGAAATATTACCTCGGGTTAAGAACTTTGCTTCAGGGTGAGAACAGAAATCGTGTTCCAGCAGCGCGGTGGCAGCAGGAGGCCCCATTAGCTAAAGTGGTGCTTCAGGTTAGGAACAGTTTCAGGTTAAGAACGGACCTCCAGAACGAATTAAGTACTTAACCCAAGGTACCACTGTATAGACAGGAAACACCACTGAGAACACTGCCAGCAAACTGAGGAAGAGCAGTAGCAGGAGAAAAGCTTAGCAAGAGGCAGCAATTTTCTCCCTGCCAAACGATGCATCTAATTGGATACCGAGGCCAAAAAAAAACCAGGAAAAGATTGCAGAGCTCCAGAAGGACCTCTCCAAACAGAAAGAATGGAGAGTAAAATGGAAAAAGAAGTCACTGTAAAGAAGGGTTGAACTGGAAGTGACAAGACCAGGAATGAGATCTTGGGGTCATGGTAGATAGTTTGATGAAGATGTCAACCCAGCGTGCAGTGGCTGTGAAAAGGCAAGATCCATGCTTGGAATCATTAGGAAAGAAAATAAGAGAACCGTAGAGTCATCTAGTCCATCCCCCTGAAATGAGATGGATGGAGAATGGATTCACTGCTGGGTAGTTTAGCAATGATCTCGCTCTGACCCACCCCAGCCACACACACCACAGAGAGGCTGAAGTTATAATGGGGGGGAACCCAACACAAATTTTATTAATGCAAACAGTGGCTGGGACAGACAATATTGAAGATGCTTGTTCAGTCCAGCCTAGGGATTGAGGCTCTGCTCCATTGACTGTGCCAAAAACACACACCAGCAAAGTCACTTACAGCAACCCCCGCAGAGAAGGGTGGGAGTGTGGCCCTGGCAGGGACTTAGAAGGCACCCATCACATGTAGGCTGCAAATGAAGAAACTCTGATGAGGGTGCCTTTCTCAGCATCAATTCGGGACCATTCCCGGTCACACCACACTCCCAGTTCGACCAAGCATGTTGTAAACAGAGAAGTAGTCCTTTGGATAGTTTGCTATGCAGAAGTTGCTAGGCCAAAGCACCAGAGAGGTAAAAAATAACTGGGGCCACCGTAACTCTGGGGACTGGGGGGTGGGGGGAACTGGTCCGTAAACTCTTTGCTGGCAAGGAGAACCATTCAGGCACACAAGTCCAGTACAGAAGAAGGAGATTCGTTTATATCATCATCCTGTAGAGCGAAGACTCTGTCCATCGCCAAAAGTAGGGGTTTAAAAAAATAGTCCCATTAGTTGGGTCGTGTTCCATACCTGAAGAGAGGACAGCATTTTGCAGGGTCAGGGGACATAGCAGGTTGGAAGGATCCAGACTTTTCCTCTAAGATTACTTTATTATTTAGTAAGTAAAAGGACTGCGGGGCTTATAGCAATTCCACGTCACTTTCTGCAGTGTCTAGAATAATATACTGTGGCCAGACTAGGCGAGGAGTTAAGGAACACCCAGTCTTAGAAGGGGCAGGTTAAAAAGAAAACACAGTGGGAAGAGCCCTTGGGTGGAAAGAGATATTGCCAGACAGACTCTTTCTAAGTAAAAATGCATTGTGGGCTTTGAGGGGAGGGGGAGAGGAATGACCAGAAACAGCACAGAGGAAAATCAGGCCCACTGATTGAGCTGGGGAAGCACATCAAGGGCGTATCCTAATCCAAGGTCCTTAGACCGCAGCTTTGGCCCGTGTGGTGTGACATTTTCTACACAGCACGTGCCCGTCCAGGGGGAAACAGCCATTGTCATCTGCTTCGATGGAAAGGGGCTTCCCACAATCCTGAAAAAGGGAGGAAGAAAAGGAGAATCAATGCCACTGAGGCGGCAGAAATGTCAATAATAATAATAATAATAATAATAATAATAATAATAATAATAATAATAATAATTTATTATTTATACCCCGCCCATCTGGCTGGGCCTCCCCAGCCACTCTGGGCGGCTTCCATAAAAACCAAAAATACAGTAAAATATCACACGTTAAAAACTTCCCTGAACAGGGCTGCCTTAAGATGTCTTCTGAATGTCAGGTAATTATTTATCTCTTTGACATCTGATGGGAGGGCGTTCCGCAGGGTGGGTGCCACTACCGAGAAGGCCCTCTGCCTGGTTCCCTGTAGCTTTGCTTCTCGCAATGAGGGAACCGCCAGAAGGCCCTCGGCGCTGGACCTCAGTGTCCGGGCAGAATGATGGGAGTGGAGACGCTCCTTCAGGTATACTGGGCCGAGGCCGTTGAGGGCTTTAAAGGTCAGCACCAACACTTTGAATTGTGCTCGGAAACGTACTGGGAGCCAAGGAGGGACTGGCGGGAAGGGGAGAAGGGAATTGGCTCACCTCACAGCGGTAACATTTCATGTGGAAGTTCTTCTCCAGGGCTACCACGCGGACGGTCTCATCCTTTCCGGGCTCTGGCATGATGGGCTCAGCACACACACAGCAGCGCGGGGCATATTTTCTGCAAGCACGTAAGAGGCGGTATGAGGACTCGAACTTTTGGTTTCAACCGAAAGTTGCCCCGGTCAAGTCACAAAGGTCCCAGGTGAAGTGGGAGGAAGATGACGCAGGAAATGAATAAGGAGGTCACCCACCTGTGATAGTCGTCCACGCAATGTGGCTGGTTGGCTTTGTCCACAATGAAGGAGGCTCCCTCGAGGGCTTTGTGGCACACCACACAGGTGAAGCACTGGGGGTGGTAGGAATTGCCCGTGGCTCGCAGCATCCTGTCTGTGATCGTTTGCTTGCACACACAACACTTCTCCAGGGTGCCCTGAAGAAGAAAAACAGGGTCAGAAATGAAGGAGGCCTGCCCTCCAGAAAGGGAACCATTTGTGGAGACATGTCAGAGGAAGAGATTATAGGGTGCACTCAATCCCTGAGCTGTGGGGCACAGGCTGCCTCATGAACGTTCCCTACTTTAAGGTGTGACACTGACAAGCGTACAGAACAGATATCCATGTATGGGGAAATGATCCATAATGAATTGGGGGGGGGGGGAATGTTTTAATCTACATTCCCAAAAAAACCCAAAGTCCTTTCTGTTGGGGATAATTCAGACTGAAATTCCCAGGTGTCAAAAAAGGTTATTTAGGTATGCTTACTACTGCGGCCTGTGTTTTGTTAGCCCCAAAATGGAAAACGGGTGAGGTCCCAACTAATGAATAACGCAAACTTAAGTTGACAGAATATGCACAACTTGCAGGCTTAACGTACAGAGTAAGAGAACAAGAAGAATATAGGTTTAAAGAGGTTTGGAAAACGTTTACTGAATATATGGGAAGTAATTGTGTACAGCTGAAAACGCTGGCAGCGTTAAGATAAATTCAACAGTGTAAATAAGTTTTGATGGATGCAATAATGGACTACTGATTGGTAAAGTTAACCGTGGAAAGAGAAGAAGGGAAGTCATTGATATCTTAAGGATGTACCGTATTTTTCGCACCATAGGACGCACTTTTTCCCTCCTAAAAAGCAAGGGAAAATGTGTGTGCGTCCTATGGAGCGAATGCAGGGGGGGGAGGCAGGTGGGAAAAGCCCCCAAGAGCCGCACACAAGCTCCGTGCGCTCTTGCGGGCTTTTCCACAGGAGGGAGAAGGGACTGACTGGCCGCATCAGTCCCTTCTCCCACCTCCCAGGAAAGCCAGGAGAAGCCGTGCAGCCCTTTTAAAGTGCGCGCGGCTTCTGCTGGTTTTGCGGGAGGTGGGGGAATCCCCCCACCTCCCAGAGAAGCCAGGAAAGCCCTGCGCAGCGTCTCCCGGCAAGGAGACGCTGCGCGGGGCTAAAGGGGAAGGCAAAACAGCGAGCGGGATCCACCCCGCTCGCTGCCTTGCCTTCTTCCCTAGCCAGGAAAGCCCTGCGCAGCGTCTCCCGGCAAGGAGACGCTGCGCGGGGCTAAAGGGGAAGGCAAAACAGCGAGCGGGATCCACTCCGCTCGCTGCCTTGCCTTCTTCCATAGCCAGGAAAGCCCTGCGCAGCGTCTCCCGGCAAGGAGATGCTGCGCGGGGCTAAAGGGGAAGGCAAAACAGCGAGCGGGATCCATCCCGCTCGCTGCCTTGCCTTCTTCCATAGCTGCGCGCAACCCCTCCGCAAGGAGAGGCTGCACGGGGCTATGGCTTCTTTAGCCCTGCGCAGCGTCTCCCGGCAAGGAGAGGCTGCATGGGGCTAAAGGGGAAGCCAAAACTTGGCTTGCTCCATAGCTGCGAGCAACCCCTCCGCTGCTCTCTGGGCCTGGGGGGGGGGGAAAAGATTTTTTTCTTGATTTCCCCCCCTAAAAACTGGGTGCGCCCTATGGTCCGGTGCGCCCTATGGTGCGAAAAATACGGTAAATGGGAGAAAACAGGCAAATTTAAACAACTCTCATCCAACCTCCCCACCTCCCAAAACAATTCAAAGCATAATGTCTCTCCAGCATCGGATACTCAAGATCTCTTTTGACACCCATCAATTGCCCTTTAACTAGATTAACCAAGATTGGGCAGCTTAGCAAACAAGAAATCTGTGAAGAAGGCAGCCTTAATCAAATCTTACACCAGCCATGAACTGGGTGTCTTCAGAAGCTGCTGCCCGAGGCAGAGAGCATGACAAGTGTGAGGACACTGGAGGTGGGGACTTGCTTGCATGCATAAGCCCCCGTCCACACTTTGAGCTTCTGTGTGTTCAGGCAAATGCCTGGTCACACCCACAGTGTACAATCACACGATGGTATGATTGCGATGCCACCAAAAGAGACTGTTGAAGCCAGTTCAGATGTAACTTTTGTGGCACGGAGCCATTGTTGTGTGGCACAGGTCCACATTGGGTTGACCTTGTAATGCAGACAAAGACTCCACCGTGAGCTTGGCAACTTCACCGCCCTGGGATCTTTGGGTAAAGGGTGGTTTATATAAAGTGAACAAATAATAATGATAATTTATTCCCAAACTAGGAGACTGGAATCAAGGGGTTGCGGTGTTCAAAAACACTGGCATCTCAAGATGAATTGACCCCACCTTGACCACCCGACCAAACAAATGGACTAATATCTGAGGTACTTGAACACGTGAAGAACGGCTGTTTTTAATGAAAGTTGCTTCCTTTCATAATGAACTTCTGAATGGTTTATTCTGAACAATGTCAGTACAGGAAATAGGGGCAACTTTTTCGTTCGGGAAACTAGCCCAAATATTGAAATTCCGACCAGACGAATTAAAAGAGAAGAAAGATGAAGAACTCTAGCTGGTTGCCGAAGCAAGATGTGGCGGCCATTTTAAGACATTCCAAAATTCGCTTGGGGAAAACAACCCCTCTGCTGCTGAGGTAACGCCAGAGCATGGCTCCTTCCAAAATGCCCCGACGATTGTGATTGGCTACCCTGTGTAGGAGCCAACTCCTAGGGGCTGAGGTCTCTTCGGACCCCCCAGAACAAAGTATTTGCTCCCCCCCCCCGCAAACATTGATAGGCAGTACCATTGAAATGGTGTGCGTGCACCGTGACTTGTGATTGATTAGGTGGGGCGGAGCTTACCTGTGTCCCGCCCCCTCCATATTTTATTCAAGAAGGCGCCCCTGCCCCTCTGCATTTCACTCACCGCATAGCACTCCTCGCAGAAGGGCTTTTCGTCCACGTTGTAGAACTGCTGTCCTTGCAGCTGCTTCTCACACTTGAAGCAGGTGAAGCATTCCACATGGAAGAGCTTGTCTAGGGCGCGGACAGCCGGCTGCGTCCGCGACAGGGCTTTGTGGCACAGGCCACACAACTCTGCAGCGGCAGGGAGAAGGGGGAAAGAAAAGAGGAGCGTGAGAGGCTGCTGGCAGGTCAGGATGGTGTAGTGGTTAAGAGCGGTAGTCTCGTAATCTGGGGAACCGGGTTCGCGTCCCCGCTCCTCCACATGCAGCTGCTGGGTGACCTTGGGCTAGTCACACTTCTCTGAAGTCTCTCAGCCCCACTCACCTCACAGAGTGTTTGTTGTGGGGGAGGAAGGGAAAGGAGAATGTTAGCCGCTTTGAGACTCCCTAAAGGGAGTGAAAGGAGGGATATCAAATCCAAACTCTTCTTCTTCTTCTTCATACGTATCTACGCCTCCAGGCAAGAAAGGGGACACAGCTACCATCTCCATAAGAAGATGATGATAGTATTCAGCGGCAGGGAGCTGAGTGGAGGGAAACATGTCAGCCCACCCCCAACCCTCTGTGTGTCTGGTTGCTGATGAAGGCACCGTAGCAGAGAGAAAGGGGTGTGTGGGGCAACAGCAGACCGAAATCCCATTCACTCTCCATCACCGGCACATGCAAAATATTTTTAAAATGTGCACACACACCAGAATTGGAGGCCTCTGCATGTGGAGGTTGGTCCATGTCCTTCATGAGCTTCTGGGTCAACATCTCCAGCTCCTCAACCTCTTTCATGGTCAGGACAGAGTTGCCCCTGGGAGGGTCTGATCCAGTGTTCGCAAAGGGCGCCGGGTTACGCTGGAGAAAGAAATCAAGAGTCACTGAGACCAGAACGTCCCTCCTGCTAGCCTCTCAGATGCCACATATTCTAGGGAACAGATACACGCTCAAGATCACTTAGTATGGCCAAGCCACCCTTTAACATTGTTCTGCAATGCAGATATTCCTCTACCTGTCCACACACATTTTTTCCCTCATTATCCAGCCTGTACCCTTCCTTCTCCCTGCTGAGATGCCACCTTGCAGCTCACTCAGGTGACAAGATTTTGAAAAGTTTCCTTTTCCTATATTGATGAAGGAACTTCCTTTTGAGGAACTTCTGTCCTCCATTTGCTTTGCAATGGTTTTGTTGGCTGGAAAGATTCAACAGACACAGTTTTACCTCCGGGTTTGTTTGTTTTTAAATTCCTTCTTCTATAAAACCAGTGGGAGAAAAAAGTACATGTGCCCGGTGCTCTTTTGCAACTGCCCTCAATAGCACGGGCTTAGTTTTTAAGCTGGCAGAGGGGAAATCTCT
Source organism: Podarcis bocagei (assembly GCF_964188305.1). Lineage (NCBI taxonomy): Eukaryota > Metazoa > Chordata > Lepidosauria > Squamata > Lacertidae > Podarcis > Podarcis bocagei. The sequence continues at coordinate 33,837,269 of NC_138143.1, read as the reverse complement.
CTTACCAATACAAGCACAGAGGAAGAGAAAGAATGTAGCTTCATCCTTCTGGGAGCCCACAGACCCACAAATCTTACTGAGGCCTCTCTTTTAAAATGGCCGCTAGGAACTACAGCAACAGATGGGGCAATCCAGCCAGATTTGATTTATTGCTGACTGGTATAGCTCAGTCGGCAGAACATGAGACTCTCAATCTCAGGGTTTGAGCCCCACATTCGGCAAAAGATGGGTAGGCAAACTAAGGCCCGGGGGCCGGATCTGGCCCAATCACCTTCTAAATCCTGCCCACGGACGGTCCGGGAATCAGAGTGTTTTTACATGAGTAGAATGTGTCCTTCTATTTAAAACGCATCTCTGGGTTATTTGTGGGGCATAGAAATTCGTTCATTTTTATTTTATTTTTCAAAATATAGTCCAGCCCCTGACAAGGTCTGAGGGACAGTGGACCGGCCCCCCGCTGAAAATGTTTGCTGACCCCTGATCTAGATGACTCTTGTGGTCCCTTCCAACTCTATAATTCTACCATGGTACCTCGGGTTACATATGCTTCAGGTTACATTCGCTTCAAGTTACAGACTCCGCTAACCTAGAAGCAGTACCTTAGGTTAAGAACTTTGCTTCAGGATGAGAACAGAAATTGTGCTCCGGCGGCGCGGCGATAGCAGGAGGCCCCATTGGCTAAAGTGGTGCTTCAGGTTAAGAACAGTTTCAGGTTAAGAACGAGCTTCCGGAACGAATTAAGTCCCGAGGTACCACTGTACTCCTATTCTATTCTATTCTATTCTATTCTATTCTATTCTATTCTATTCATTTGCCTATATATAAATCCTGAATGAAAAGTCCATCCAGCTTAGCACACTTCCCTTGTTTCTCCACCCCAAGTTGAGATTTATTCCCCACTCACCACGTCTCGCGGGGCAGGCGGTTGTCCAACGGGACGTGGCTTCTCCTGAACCTGGGGCTTTTCTCGCTGTTGTGCATAGGTGAAAGCAGGCGGCTGTGGCCTCGGGGCTGGCCCTGCGCCAGAAGCGGGTGGGAAGCGAGGCTGCGGAGGGGCAGCGGCCGCCTGGCGCGGGAAGCCGGACGGGATCCCTGCAGCTGCTTTGGGTACAAATCTGGGGGCCACGGCAACGGGGGGTGGAGTGTATTTGGGGGCTGACGGAGCTGGAGGAGGAGGAGGAGCCGGCGGTCCTGGAAGCTGTGTCGATGGCGAGTCTCTACTCTGCTTCACCCACGGTGGAGGGACAGAAGCCGTTTCTCTCGGCGCTTTGGGGGCGTAGCCTGCACTGGGGCTGGAGGCAGCGTTGGAAGGGAAGGAAACAGGAGCTGAAACATCCTTGGGTGGAGCAATGGTTTCTGGGGAAGCTTTGTGTCCAGAAGCCAGGCCTACGTGAGCCATGGAACCTGGAGATACCTGCAGAAATAAATATGGTTATCAACGGGGAGAAGAGGCCAACATCGTAGCATCCAAACCAGACCCATCTTGGTCCAATCTGCTCTCAGTGTGGAGAAGAGGAACAGAGAGGAGTACAGGAAAGAGGGGGTTGTTGCAGCCAGACATTTGTCCACACGCCTGCACCCCATAGCATGGCAAAATCCTCCTGATCCCTTGGCAAGCAGATACAGAGGCTTGGCTACTCCAGGGTGAGAAAGCTCACCGGAGAGTAACTTGTCCAGAGACCAGCTTTGCCCTTAACAAAAGCAGGTTTTGGATTGCAAATCCAAACATAGTGAGCCTGGCTCCATCCTCTGTCTCTCCTGGAGAAATCATCATTGGTCCCCAGTACTCACTGAGGGGGTGAACCTATCACTTGTGGCTGCCAGTGGGGGCTCGCCTGACCGAGTGCTCTGTTTTTTTAAAAGATAAAAAAGTTCTCTTCATGCAGAAAGCTAGCATGTCAGGCAAAAGGGCCCTACAGTGGCATTGAGCTAGGTTTTACTCAAAGATGACCCACTGAAGTGAATGAACATGACAAAGTTAGGTCTGTTAATTTCAGTGGCTTTATTCCTCCGAGTAAAACTTAGCTGAATATCATTCAAGTCTTCTTAACATGCTAATGTTTTAAAATATAGATATACCCAGGGCTTTTTTTCATCCAGAATTCACCAGAACTCAGTTCTTGTCAATTACCATTCTAAGAGAACAAGGGAGGTGTTCATGGTGAGTTCCGGCACCTCTTTTTTTAAAGAAAAATAGCAATGGATATACCTTCAAGAACTTTTTGCATGGGGAAGGGGCTGTTCAGTCCTTGGCGCCGTCAGCTGTAGCCTGAAGTGACCAGGCCCAGCCTGGCCCCCTCAGTGAGAACGAGGCCTTGGACAGGCTACCCTGTTATTGCAGCTCACCCGCGGTTTGAAGGGGTCATTCTTCTCCATGTCATCCAGCATTGAGGACAGAGTATCAATCTCCAAATCAATGCTGCTCATCTTTCCACGGGCCTGCCCCTTCCGCCACGGAGAAGAAAGGAAGTTACATGTTAGAGAGGGTTACCAAGCCTGTCCTGAAGGCTGTCAGTCAACAACAGCCTTTCACATCCGTTGGTTAGTGCACTTAGAAGGAGAGCAACATGTCGGAAGGGCGCAGAGCAAAGGGCAGGTACTTTGAATTGTGGGAGAATCTCGGCTGCTGTGGTTTGCATTTTCAAAAAGGGAGCTTCAAGCTGCCAGGATGCACTTTGAGATAGAAAGGCTATTCGCCTTTCCCCCCTTATTTTTGCAAGATTGCAAGGCTGAAAATGAATTGTGTATATTGTCAGCTGCGGCTAAAATTGACTCACGCCATAGCACAGCAGCAAAAAAACATTGCTGTGCACTAGCTAGCCAGATGGTGGAGATGTCAGGCACTTATCCTGGCACCCAAGCATCTTCACTTGGTCGCAAGTGGCAAAATGTCAGGTGCAAAATGCACCTAGCGCCTGGCTAATTTCGAACACTGCTCAGAAGTGTATGAGCAACGCCTGGTGAAATCTCAGAAGCCAGATGATTGGCTTAAGATGTATCGCCACTGCTTAGCGTATGCAAAGCATAAACCTTTGCTCCTCCCCGAGCCACTGAATCAGAAATGTGCAACACAGTGAAGTATAAAATATATATTTTATATATATGTATATATATATATATATACACACACACACACACACACACACACAGTGGTGCCCCGCAAGACGAACGTCTCGCGAGACGAAAAACTTGCGAGACGAAAGGTTTTTTCGTTTTCGAGTTGCTTCGCAAGACGAATTTCCCTATGAGCTTGCTTCGCAAAACAAAGCTTGCCCCGCAATCTCCAGGGACAGAGGGGAAGGCGCACGGCCATTCCCCTCTCTCCCCGGACCCCTTTTGAACCAAGGGGCGGCAACGGGGAGAAGCGATCTTCTCCCCTCCGCCCCTTGCTTCAAAAGAGGGGACAGAGGGGAAGGCACGCGCCATTCCCCTCTGTCCCCGGACGGTCTCCATAGGAACGCATTGATTGATTTTCAATGCATTCCTATGGGAAACCGTGCTTCGCAAGACGAAAAACTCGCAAGAAGAAAAAACTTGCGGAACGAATTAATTTCGTCTTGCGAGGCACCACTGTGTGTGTGTGTGTGTGTGTGTGTGTGTGTATATATATATTGCAGCATATATTGCAGAATTATGTTCCAAGGAAGAACCATAGCTCAGTGTGCTTAGGAGGTAAAGAGTCCCAGGTTAAATTCCTAGCATCTCCAGGAAATTCCAGGTAGATCTTCCCTGTCTAAAGCCCTGGGAAACGCTGCCAACAATGCTGAGTTAGATAAGCCAGTCACAGAATCACAGAATTGTGGATTTGGGACCCACAAGGGTCATCCAGTCCAATCCCCTGCAATGCAGGAATCTCAACTGAAACATCCATGACTGATGGCCATCCAACCTCTGATTTGTACTGGACCAGTTTTGTATAAGGCAGCTCCCTACGTTCCCATTTCAGTTCATTTCACTTTTAATTTATACACCGCCTTTCTATGTTCCTATAAACAAGGCGGTTAACCAGCTGAAGAAACAACTAAACAGTCAGCAAGATCACACACACACAATCTAATCCAATACAAAGAAGTCACAATAACTTCAAAATAAACAACTTAAATCAAATAAAGCAATATTCAACAATCCATTGGAATATAATAGTAAACAGTAAAATTAAATATCAGCAGATAAGAATTAAGCAGTTTACATTTACCAATTACAATAAAGAATAACAAAACTATAATCCATAAAAATAGCGGCAAGTCACAATGCATAAAATACCACAAAACATGCAAAACCATGCAAAAGGATCCAATTGAGAAACAAGGACAAACAACTTATAAAACAATTTTCTGAAAATATCCCTTAACCCCTCTTCAAGCATATACCCATTTTTCTGGTGTGCAACATCATTTCATTTGTATGGCTTACTTACAGTGGTACCTTGGTTCTCAAACTTAATCCGTTCCGGGAGTCCGTTCAATGCCCGAAAACCAAGGTGCGGCTTCCGATTGGCTTCCGAAAAATGTTCACAAACCGGAACACTTACTTCCAGGTTTACGGCGTTTGGGAGCCGATCTGTTCGACAACTAAGCTGTTCAAGAGCCAAGGTACCACTGTATTTCCCCATCTCTTGGTGCGGAGTTTTAATCTAATGAAGAATGTGCAGGACGCCTGCAATCCTGGGGAAGGTCAGAGGGAGGCGGCAGTTTTCTCATCACCATCCCATTCTTGGGACCACCTGATCGCTTGCTTATCATGCAGTCTAGACCACACCTCAGCACCGCTATGGGCCACACATCCAAACATCATGGGAACAGGAGAACATGGGCATAGGCAGGATTTTTGGTGGGGGAAGGGGACAGGACTTGGTTGGGGGGGCTGGCATTTTGTTGGGGGGGGCAGAACCAACGTGATTGGTCAGTTAGTTAAGTACAGTGGTACCTCGGAAGTCGAACGGAATCCATTCCAGAAGTCCATTCGACTTCCAAAATGTTTGGAAACCAAGGCGCGGCTTGGAACCAAGGAAGTTCCTGCAGCCAATCAGAAGCCACGGAAGACGTTTGGGTTCCAAAGAAGGTTCGCAAACTGGAACATTCACTTCCGGGTTTGCGGCATTTGGGAGCCAAAACATTCGACCCACAAGGCGTTCAGGATCCAAGGTAAGACTGTATTTCTATTGTTTTACTTGATTGGGGGGAGGGCAGCTGTCTGCCCCAGCTATGCCCATGCAGGAGAACGATGGCAAAACAGGTCTTTCCCAATAAACCTTCCGCTCCCCCCAACCACCGCCATTTGCCCACCTTGACAGCATTAACCTATATGAATACTCACCTGGGGGGCAGGTAGCCCACTCAAAGCCACCGGTTCCTCCTCCAGCATTGGCGGAGGAGGCGAAGGGAAGACGTCTTCTGGGGCTGGGGGAAACGGTTCCTCGAATGGGGGAGGCGGGGGAGGGAAGGCGCTGTTTGAGGAGACAACCATCTCTTCCCCAGGAGGGGGAGGCGGAGGGGGTGGAAGTTCTGCAGGGAACAACAAACGGGCATGTATTATTATTATTATTATTATTATTATTATTATTATTATTATTATTATTATCACAGCGCCCCTTGAACACACCCTGTTAAAACAGCATTCGAAATTCTCCAGCCGCCTTTTGCAACTGGCTATCGGCCACTTGTGACCAAGTGAAGATGCCCAGGTGTCAGGATAGCGCCCGACGTCTCCACCATCTGGAGGCACATGCCTAGGGAATCCTAGGATCTGAACTGTTTTCACTAATTATTATTATTATTGCTATTATTATTTATTTTTTATACCCCGCCCATCTGGCTGGGCTTCCCCAGCCACTCTGGGTGGCTTCCAACAAAATATTAAAATACAGTAATGCATCAAACATTAAAAGCTTCCCTAAACAGGGCTGCCTCCAGATGTCTTCTAAAAATCTGGTAGTTGTTGTTCTCTTTGACATCTGGTGGGAGGGTGTTCCACAGGGCGGGTGCCGCTACCAAGAAGGCCCTCTGCCTGGTTCCCTGTAACTTGGCTTCTGGCAGCGAGGGAACCGCCAGAAGGCCCTCGGCGCTGGACCTCAGTGTCCGGGTAGAACGATGGGGGTGGAGACGCTCCTTCAGATATACTGGACCTTTAAAGGGCTTTAAAGGTCAACACATCCTGTAGAATTTTATCTGTTATATCAGGCATCTCCAAACTCGGCCCTCCAGCTGTTTTGGGACTACAACTCCCATCACCCCTAGCTAACAGGACCAGTGACCAGGGATGATGGGAATTGTAGTCCCAAAACAGCTGGAGGGCCGGGTTTGGGGGGTGCCTGTGTTATATTTTTATCTGCACAATTAGGATGAATTTCAAGGAACCCAAAAGTCATAAAGTATTGGAAAAACACGACTTTCGAGCCGTCTGGCCCAAAAATGGTAAGTAGGCATACCTAGTCTGAAATCTGAAAGAGGAAACCAAGTCACACACTCAAGAACAAGAAGCCAGCAGCACATCCTTGCAAATGCAACAATTTGCTGACTGTGCCAGCAGCACAAAACAAGACCTGCTGCATTCCTCTATCATCCTGGGAGGAAGTGGTGGGGGGGAAACCTCCGCATTTGGCCTTTGGGGACAAATACTGACCCCTGCCTACTCTCAGAGGATTACAGCCAGATTACAGCCAGGGCAGCCAGAGGGGAGGCACTCTATCCTTGTAAGAATCTGTGCCGCAACAGCAACAACAGATCAACAACAGATCCCCGCTGCTCTCTCCTACTCTCCCTCATCATGCAAAACCAAAAAACAACAATGTTAACATAGCGTATTCAGAGTGTTCATATACAGTGGTACCTCGGGTTACATACACTTCAGGTTACAGGCGCTTCAGGTTACAGACTCCGCTAACCCAGAAATAGTGCTTCAGGTTAAGAACTTTGCTTCAGGATGAGAACAATAATTGTGTTCTGGCGGCGCAACAGCAGCAGGAGGCCCCATTAGCTAAAGTGGTGCTTCAGGTTAAGAACAGTTTCAGGTTAAGAACAGACCTCCAGAACGAATTAAGTACTTAACCCAAGGTACCACTGTACATTGTTTCGGAAATCCTTTCAGGAACTCTGTAAAGCATTAATTCCTATATTGCGGGTGAAATGCAAAGAGAACGTTGGTTTGCCTATAGCAGGCATCCTCAAACTCAGCCCTCCGGATGTTTTGGGACTACAATCCCCATCATCCCTGACCACTGGTCCTGTTAGCTAGGGATGATGGGAGTTGTAGTCCCAAAACATCTGGAGGGCCGAGTTTGGGGATGCCTGGCCTATAGGCTACCTATCGAGTTTGTGACTGAGGCCAAGTTTAACCCCAGAGCTTCCTGGCTCACACCTCTAGGCCACTAAACTACACCAACTCTCATGTTTCCCTGACTTGTTTTTTAGCGAAGGATGAGACAGTGTGTGTGTGTGTGTGTGTGTGTGTGTGTGAGAGAGAGAGAGAGAGAGAGAGAGAGAATACATACACTTGGACGTACTATGGCAGTTGCAGGGGGGATATTTTTTTAAAAGGCATTTTACGGCCTCTGCCAAGGCCCGGCTCCCAGACAGGGTGTTAAAATTCCTACTGTTAGAAAAAGCTGATTAGCAGCTGATGTAATTTCAAGCCTTATTCTACAGCACACTGGAATACAGCACAGCAGCATTTCTGCCGTTCCATCGTATCTTTTAAAAATATTTCCTTTCACCTCGCGGAACATTTTTGTTATCGGAGGCAAGAAATTAAGAGGGAGGAAAAAAACAGAGCTCTCTTCATCTAGTTAGAAGATACTTAAGCTACCTTCTGCTTCTGTCGCGGCCATGTGGCTTAGATGGTTTTGCACCTGGCACTATTAACCTGATTGGCATCATCTGTGGCACGGCCACTGGTTGCATGCTGTGTTCTGGAGCCCTTGCATGGAATGATCCATGAAGGAGTTATCCCATGCAGGATCGGTGCAAAGTTGCAGAACAGAGTTTCAGGGGGACAGAAACAACCAACCGGAAACCCCCAACAATTAATTGCCGGGAGTAGCGTTGGGTGATATCTGGATTTCAACACTGCAATATATCACCAGCTAAACATCCTGATATGCCGATCTATCAGGATGTCTGAAATAAGGATGGAGCTATGCAGAGGCATTGGCTGGCTTCATAGTTTTTCCTGCATTGTGGTTGTTGCATAGCGCGCGCGCACACACACACACACACACACACACATCATGATTCACAATATATTGCCAGGTCAAAAGCTATGAAACTGATATTGCGATATGGACCTTGTTGTAAACAAAATCTGCCCTTTCCCCCTTATGGGCTATCCAAGAGCCCATATAGAGTCCTTACATGGGTTCCCTATTGGTAGGAGAGAATAACAGAGGCCAACCAGAGAATATTGAGAAGCAAAGCAGCTAGTAAGCCTGATCTTTGTTAAAGCTGTTGCAACAGGGTGCTCCCCCCACACGCAGGAGGATGGAGGACCGAGAACAAAGGTGTGCCTGCCCTTATATAGACATTTTAAATTCCCTACTATGGAGCTCAAGACCACACCTCCATACATCATACATACATCACAGAAGGGGTGTAACCCAAGACCACCCCCCACAAACATCAAACCTACATCACAGAAAAGGTGGTCTACAACAGAAATTTGAATGCTGTTGTTTTTCCTGTCTGCCAGGTTATCTGATAATGGCTTATCTGAGTGCCTTTCCTGGTAGTGTGGCCATTCCTTTGAAATGGTGATTACTCAATTCCTGAGACAATGGGAAGGTTCCCTCACCCCCTCTCTCCTTGCAGAGAAAAGATTTGGTCAGTTTGGGAGGTTTCAGGATGGTCTTCCTGCTCTGCTCCAGACATGTGGTTTATATATTTATGTACGTGTTTGCTTTGAACATTTATGAACATTTATTACATATCGCGGGTGGCATTGTGGGTTAAACCACAGAGCCTAGGACTTGCCGATCAGAAGGTTGGCGCTTCGAATCCCTGCGACAGGGTGAGCTCCCGTTGCTCGGTCCCTGCTCCTGCCAACCTAGCAGTTCGAAAGCACGTCAAAGTGCAAGTAGATAAATAGGTACCGCTCCGGCAGGAAGGTAAACGGCATTTCCGTGCATCGCTCTGGTTCGCCAGAAGCAGCTTAGTCCTGCTGGCCACATGACCTGGAAGTGTACGCCGGCTCCCTCGACCAACAAAGCGAGATGAGTGCCGCAACCCCAGAGTCGGCCACAACTGGACCTAATGGTCAGGGGTCCATTTACCTTTACCTATTACATATCTAAGACCTTAAAATTCTTATAATAACTTCAAACTGGTTTTGGAAGATATATTGATATATCACCTAGCCCTAGCCCGGAGTACAGATAAGCCCTCAGCAGACACCAGCAACAAATACCCACTACTGCCAGCCACCAAATCTGCAACATCATCTCCAGATCTAAGGAAGAGCCTTGAGGGTAGGAGAGGTGGGAAGACAGCAGGATTGATCAATAAACAAATAAAAGGTTTCCACATACCCAGGGGAGGGGGGGTGAGCATGGATATGCTCCCAACGGCTTTTCTCTCCCTCCCTGCCACCACAATCCTACCCAGCATGGTTTGTTGTGAGTGTCGAGTGTCGTTAGGTGACCCTCCCAGAGTTCCTGTTCAGATGGGTTGACTGTCAACCCACTCTGGGAATTGTAGCTCCACTGAGGGGAAAAGGAGTTTCCTAACAACCCTTAGCAAACCGCAACACCCATAATTCCTTGGGGAAAGCCATGGCTTTAAATGTATGGTATGAAGGTGTCCCTAATATTTTCTACAAGAACCATTAAAGCCCCTGGTGACTAGATTTTTGCATGTCTGCACTTCCGGTCGGTGCCAGCGCTTAATGGCGGTCCTACCTCCGAGCTCCGGAGAAGGACTGCTTCGCAAGTTCGGGTCTTACCCGCTACGGCAAGCGGGGGACCCCTAAAATCCCAGGCGCTGAAGCCTGAGAACAAGGAGACTCGGTGGGCACCTTCGCGCCCCCCGGTACCGTGAAAGAGCCTTTTTAAAGGCTACGGATCGACATCGGGAGTGAGCGCGGTGCTGAGAGTCGCTACCCAGCCTGCGAAGTGAAGCCGCGTCGCCATAAGCGGAGAGCGCCGATTCCTTCCTGAAAAGAAATTCGGACTGATTCCCCGTGAGTAAGAACTGAAAAATAACTGGGACTTTTCTTTTAATTTTAAAAATTGGGCTAAAAACGGGGGAGATTTAAACAAAGGAAGTCTGCCTCCCCCCGACCGCATGAAAGTGAAAGCAACGGAGCTCTAAACCTGCATCCGTTTAAACTCGTCCTTTGATCAGCTAAACCGGACATTTAAACCTTTGATCTCCCCTCTAGCAAGCAGGGCAGAGGGGAGGCGAATCTGAACATTAACTGCATGACTTATTTGAAGGAAAAAACCTCTGCTATCTTATCTACTTGAAAGTCTGAAACGGTCTGCCTTCTTAGTACATTGAGCTGACTTTTCCCTGTGAAGTGACACCTTGATACAAAGTTTCCACAGTGCCTGACTTTTGTACATTTTAAGAAGAAACAGTATAAACAGTATACTGGGCAACTGTGGCAATTGGAAGCTAAAAGACTTTAGTAACATTGATTTTGACTGGATTAATCTCCTTTCTTTCTACATTTTGGATGGTCTCCTTTGTTCATGTATTTTGAAATTTCCTTCTATGGCCATTTTGATTTGCTCCCTCTAGAGGATAAAGTGAAGTCCAGCACGGCCTAAGACAGTGGAATTTTCCAAGGGAGAATAAATCCCGTGGGAATTGACCTTGACATGAGTGGGCCACAAGAAGAGATAACTACAAGAGCCAAGACCAAGCAACAACAACAGCAACAGCTGCAGCTGCAACAAGCAAAGAGAAGAGGTTCGATCTTAGGCGTAACAGCCGGACTAGCTGGAACAACAGGACAGGACAAAGGAGCAGCCGTTTCTATGGATGCTGTGACAGAAGCTTTGCTTAAGATAAACCAGACTCTGGAGTCTTTGACAAAACAGACTTCAGAGAACACACAAAAATTAACAGAAATATCAACAAGGTTAAACCAGAATACAGAATCTATAAATAAATTGGTCGAGGAAAATGCTACCACGCGTCAAATTGCCGAAGAGGCCAAAGCCACAGCTGGAGAGACGCAGGAGAAATTAGAGCCACTTGCCAAGAAGGTTTATGAGCATGATGCAACCTTGGCCTTGTGGGAGTTACAGAGGAAAGAGAGAAACTTAAAATTAAGACTGATTCCGGAGAATGAAAGTGACAACCTTGTGGAATATTTGACACGGGAGTTTGCGGATTGCTGGGACTTGGAGGAAGACGATTTCAAAATCACAACTGCCTTTAGACTCGGCAAAAAGCAAGATAGAAAGACACCAAGAGATTGTTTGATCACACTCAGATCCAAGGAGGAAAGAGATAAAATTTTAGGACTACACTTTGGAAAAGCCCTCCAAATTGGAAATTCAGCAGTACAGATCTTTAAAGACATACCAAAATATATCTTGGACTTAAGAAACTTCTACAAGGATTTGGTGCTTCTGTTAAAGAAAAATCAGATCCGCTTCAGGTGGGAATTCCCACAAGGACTGTCATTCGACTACAAGGCAAAGAAAGTGAAAATAAAGACAATTCAAGATAAAGACAAATTTCTGGCAAGATATCAGGAGGACCTACAGAAGGGGACTGTGGACGTACTTGCAGAACAGAGGAGAGCACTGGACATCCTGAGTCTCTCGTTTGGACAAAAACCACCACCGTCAGAAGAAGAGCAACAACTTGGAGCTGTTGGAGGAGCCTTAAGAAAATAACAAGATGGCTCTGCAATTCCTTAGTTGGAATTGTAATGGACTGAATGGGCCTTTGAAGAGAAGACAAGTATTTCATATTTTGAACAGAGAACAATTGGATTTGATATGTTTACAAGAAACTCACATAACTAGAGCCCACAGGAGATTACTCACAAATAAAAGGTTAGGACAAGAATTTATTTCATCAGACAAAGTTAAGAAGAGAGGAGTGGTAATATATGTGAAGGAGAAATGGGCTCCAAAAATGATATTTAAAGATGAACAAGGGAGATATCTGGCTGTGGAGATACAAGTACAAGGAGAAAAACTTTTAGTTGTTGGAATTTATGCACCAAATGAAGGCAAATCTGACTTCTTTAAGGGACTTCATGAAACTTTGACGGACTATCTGGATTATAATATGATAATCATGGGAGACATGAATGGCGTGGTCTCCACTAATATGGACAAGGCACAAAGACTAACAGTTACTAAAGAAGGGAGACTCCCTAAGACTTTTTTCGAAATGACAGAAAACATGGACTTGATAGACATTTGGAGAACAAGGAACCCTCTGGAGAGAGAGGGAACCTTCTTCTCCCAAGCAATGATGACCTGGACCAGAATTGACCAAATCTGGGTTACTAGTGGATTGGCTCCAAAGATTAAGAAAGTGGAAATCTGCCCAAAAACTTGCTCCGACCATAACGCCGTGAAGATGGAGATGAAACTCACAATAACCGGTCAATTTAGATGGAGAATGAATGACACCCTCTTTCGAGATAAGGAGATTCTCACGAAGGCCCAAAAGACCTTAAAAGATTATTTTGAAATAAATTTGAGGACTGACGTGGAGAAAAGAGTGATCTGGGATGCAAGTAAAGCTGTTATGAGAGGATTTTTGATTCAACAAAATTCAATAAAGAGGAAAAAACAAAATGAGAAAAAAGAGAAGATCTTGGAAATGATAAAGGAAGGAGAGAGGAAACTAAGAACAAAACCAAAGTCTCAGGACATTTTAAGAGAGATTAAGTTATATCAAACTCAATATATGGAATTGATGAACCAAGAGATTGAATGGAAGATAAAGCAAATGAAACAAAAGACTTTTGAATCAGCAAATAAATGCGGTAAACTTTTGGCATGGCAATTGAAGAAAAGGCAGAAACTAAATACAGTTACAAGCCTAGAGGTTGATGGAAAGAGCATATCTAAACCTAATGAAATTAGAAATTGCTTTTTAAGTTATTTCAAAAAACTTTACACCCAAGGCCCGCAAAATGAAGAAGATATAGACAAATTCCTTGGAAGATATGGATTACAAAATATCTCTCAGCAAAGTAAGATGGACTTGAACCAGAGAATCTCAGAACAAGAGATAGAGGCTGCCATTCAGAGTATGCAACTGGGCAAATCTCCGGGACCAGATGGACTGACTTCTAGATACTACAAATCGCTGAAGGAATGGTTGATTCAACCACTAAGAGAAGTTTGTAATGAGATCCTTGAGGGAAAAAGGGCACCTGAATCGTGGAAAGAGGCATATATTTCACTCATACCAAAGTCAGAGACTGAAAAGACTCAACTCAAGAACTACCGCCCGATATCACTCCTTAATGTGGATTACAAAATTTTTGCAGACATTTTGGCAAAAAGATTTAAAAGAGTTTTGATGGAGAAGATTCATAAAGACCAAGCAGGCTTTCTCCCTAAAAGACACCTAGCAGACAATGTAAGGAATGTAATAGACATTTTGGAAAAGCTGGAGGTGAATATAAACACTAAAGCAGTATTGATCTTTGTGGACGCGGAGAAAGCCTTTGATAATATCTCTTGGAGTTTTATGAGGAAGAATCTTCATGGGATGGGGGTAGGCCAGGGTTTTGAGAATGGTATGGCTGCAATATATTCTGAACAAAAAGCTAAGCTGATTGTAAATAATGTCGTGACTGAGGAACTTAAGATAGAAAAAGGAACTCGGCAGGGGTGCCCAATTTCCCCATTACTTTTTATTTCGGTTCTGGAGGTGTTGCTGAATATGATAAGAAATGACCAGCAGGTCAAAGGTGTGCAGGTCGGAGCTAAACATTACAAGTTAAGAGCGTATGCAGATGACCTAGTATTGACTTTGCAAGAGCCAAACACTAGTACGAAAAGGGTTTTAGAAATAATTCAACAATTTGGCCAGGTGGCTGGATTTAAGTTGAATAAGCAAAAAACTAAAGTCTTAGGGAAAAACCTAACAGATATGGAAAAGGAGAAATTTCAGGAGGAAACAGGTTTGACAGTGGTTAAGAAAGTCAAATACCTAGGGGTTTATTTAACACCTAAGAATGTTAATTTGTATAAGGATAATTATGAAAAATGTTGGTCAGAGATTAAAAAAGATCTAGTAATATGGTCAAATCTGAAACTGTCAATGTTAGGCCGAATTGCAGTAATTAAAATGAATGTATTGCCGAGAATGTTATTTTTGTTTCAGACCTTGCAGATTCTCGACAAGATGGAATGTTTTAAGAGGTGGCACAAAGACATTTCGAAATTTGTCTGGCAGGGCAAAAAGCCCCGAATTAAATTCAAAATACTGACTGACGCTAAAGAAAGAGGGGGTTTTGCCCTGCCGGACCTAAAATTGTACTATGAGGCAGCAGCGTTTTGCTGGCTGAAAGAATGGATGCTCCTCGAGAACACGGACATCTTGGATCTGGAAGGCTTCAATAATGCTTTTGGTTGGCATGCATATCTTTGGTATGACAAGGTTAACAGTACCTTTAAAAATCACATTGTTAGAAAAGCATTATTTAATGTCTGGATAAGATACAAAGACTTATTGGAAAATAAAACCCCTAGATGGGTGTCACCAGTGGAGGCTAAAGCAGTGAAGAAACTCAATATGGAGGTCGGATGGCCGAAGTATTGGGAAATTTTAGAACAGGATGGAGACAAGGTTAAACTACAAAGTCAGGAGAAATTGAAGCACAAAGTAGAAAATTGGTTTCAATATCGTCAAATAATGGAAATTTTTAAACAGGATAGGAAAATCGGTTTCCAAGTGGAGAAATCAAAACTAGAGACCGAATTGTTAGAACCCAATACTAAGAATTTATCTAGAATGTATAACTTGCTGTTGAAATGGAACACACAGGATGAAACAGTTAAATCTGCTATGATTAAGTGGGCGCAGGATGTTGGACACAACATTATGTCAGATGACTGGGAATGGTTATGGAACACCGGTATCAAATTTACGGCATGTAATGCCTTAAAGGAAAACATTATGAAAATGGTATACAGGTGGTACATGACCCCAGTCAAGTTGGCAAAAATCTACCATTTGCCCGATAATAAATGTTGGAAATGTAAAGAGACTGAAGGCACTTTTTACCACCTTTGGTGGACATGCCCGAAGATAAAGGTCTTCTGGGAAATGATCTATAATGAAATGAAAAAGGTACTTAAATGTACATTTTCTAAAAAACCAGAGGCCTTTCTCTTGGGCATTGTCGGCCAATTGGTGACAAAGAAAGATAGAAATTTCTTTATGTATGCCACAACAGCAGCAAGAATACTCATCGCAAAGTATTGGAAGACACAAGATTTACCTACTCTGGAAGAATGGCAGATGAAAGTGATGGACTATATGACACTGGCTGAGATGACAGGCAGAATCCGTGACCAACGCAAAGAGATGGTGGAAGAAGAATGGAAAAAATTTAAGAGCTATCTTAAGGACTACTATAAACTTAACGAATGTTAAAATGTGGTGGTTGCCGGAAGTAACAGGGTACAGGGATACAAGGCTAGATAATAAAGGAGGACTAAGATGACAGAGATTAGAAAGTAACAATTGGAAGTTGCTAGTTCAAATATGGACACTGGGATGCAGAGAGGGGGGGTATGGGGAAGTCCAAGAAAAGAGGTTTATGAAAATATCTTTGAAAGTATTTTGTATGTTTGTTTTGTTTTGTGTTTGTTTGTTTTTCTTAAAAATGCTGTAAAACCAATAAAAATTTATTAAAAAAAAAAAAGATTTTTGCATGTCTGCTTAAAAGTAAGCATTCTGATTTGAATTGGGGTAGATAAGCCAGCAATATCAACTTGATGCGTTCACATCCACTCAGGCAAGCAGAAAGGGCTCTTTTAAACCCCTCTTTTCCCCTCTGAAAAGCCTTACTAAACAATACAGCCATTAAAACTTGCGTGAGCCAAGGTACAAGCGGGTGGGGTGTTAAAAATGCCTTTGTCCGTGCATCAACTCTCAGGAGAAAAAGCAGAGCCGGGAGGAGGAGTCCATGGGACTGGAGATTGCGATGGCTGCTAACGCAACCCTCAGGCTATATATCCCTCTGTTGGAGTTGGGAGTCAGGGAATGAGGACAGCGGAAGTGAGCAGGCAGATAACTATGCCTGCCAGAAATGACAGCAGCCCTCTTCTTTTTTGGGGGAAGGGACTAACGCAATGCTTCTTGATATTTCTGTCCTGCTCAGATGTGAGGGCTCCTTCGGCTCACACACCAAGACAAATGGAAATTTCCCAGCTTTGTTTGACCAAGGTGTGAAGGACACATGTTTGCGAGTGGTTGGTGCAACCATACTAGTGACAGCTTTTATCATCCCTGCAAACTGATAAGATCAAAACACACAAGGCTAGGTTCCAAAAATGCCCCCCCCCCCAAAAAAAATCCTCGGGTTTACCAGTCCTCACTCTTTTTCTCATTTCTTTTCTGGGGGAAAAAATTGAGATTTATGTTTCACCAACTGCCTTCCAAAGTCCTCAGAATGAGTCACAAAGCTTTAGGTTTCACAGATGTGACACAATTTTCACCTTGCAGGCGAGTGATGCGAGGCAAGGTTCATTTGGCCATTCAGAGCCCAACCCGGCTACTCTGAGGAACGTGGTAAAGGTGACGGGACCCCTGACCATTAGGTCCAGTTGTGACCAACTCTGGGGTTGCGGCGCTCATCTCGCTTTGTTGGTCGAGGGAGCCGGCGTACAGCTTCCATGTCATGTGGCCAGCACGACTAAGCCGCTTCTGGCAAACCAGACCAGTGCATGGAAACGCCGTTTACCTTCCCACCGGAGCAGTACCTATTTATCTACTTGCACTTTGATGTGCTTTCGAACTGCTAGGTTGGCAGGAGCAGGGACCGAGCAACGGGAGCTCACCCCAGCACGGGGATTCGAACCACCGACCTTCTGATTGGCAAGTCCTAGGCTCTGTGGTTTAACTGTGTCCCTCTGAGGAACATAAAAGTATGCAATTTAAAAAAATAAAGTTACCAGGCACACATAATTGTGAAGACTCCACAGGCATAAAACACAGACTGAGAGAAGGGAGAGAGTGTAAACATGCATGCAGCCCAGCAAGGCTCTGTCTCAGCCAAGCCACAGCCTTGAGAGTGGGTGATGGGGGGAAATGAGAAGAGGAAAAAGGGGCAGCTGGAATATACATGAATTCTGAACAACAACCACCAAGGAACACATGCACACCAACAGAACTGGGGTGCATGGCAGAGGAAACAGGCAGCTGCAGAATCCACAGGTACATACAAAGGGGAAGAGGGAGAGAAGCTTAAACAAGGAGCTACAGAGGGAGCACTGCAACATGGGTCTGGACTGGAGAACACACTGCGGAATCCACTGCAATGTTTTGCAGGACCAACAGGAAATCCAAGAGTTAAGTGATGCTTCCCATTTACTGTCTAGCAGTTCCCAGCTAATCCTACAAATTCTCACAAAACACAAAAATGCTTGCAACAGTGTTCTCCTGAGGACCCCAACACCACAGTCCAAGTGAACGGCTGGCGAAGAATCAAGTTATATTCTGCGTCTGAGAAAGTCCTTGAATGTACAAGCCACGCGCATCGATACAGGAAGCAGTGAAGGTGCTGGAAGCATGTTGCTGAATTAGTTGGATTTTATACCAGTGCTTCTCCCTCGGGGATGGCAGGTGGCGGGGAGGAACAGAGGAATAGGAACAGCTATTTTTTTGTCTAACGTGGGTGCTGAGTGATGGAAGAACACACTGAAGCAGATACTTTGCACGTTGCGGCACTAAAACTGTTCCAAGTAAAGGTTTATTTAAAAAATTAAAGAAGTTCCAACACAATCCAAGTACAACAACAACAACAACAACAACAACTACAAATAATAATAATAATAATAATAATAATAATAATAATAATAATAATAATAATATTTTAATAGTACAGTTCTATATTTATTGACCAGGAACCATGTCTCAAGAGGAGCCTTGCTTGAGACAGAGTTTAATAAATAATAATAATAATAATAATAATAATAATAATAATAATAATAATAATTTATTTATACCCCGCCCATCTGGCTGAGTTTCCCCAGACACTCCGGGCGGCTCCCAATCAAGTGTTAAAAACAGTACAGTGTTACATATTAAAAACTTCCCTGAACAGGGCTGCCTTAAGATGTCTTCTGAATGTCAGGTATTTTTTTATCTCTGTAACATCTGATGGGAGGGCGTCCCACAGGGCGGGCGCCACTACCGAGAAGGCCCTCTGTCTGGTTCCCTGTAGCCTCACTTCTCGCAATGAGGGAACCGCCAGAAGGCCCTCGGCGCTGGATCTCAGTGTCCGGGCTGAACGATCGGGGTGGAGACGCTCCTTCAGGTATACAGGACCGAGGCTGTTTAGGGCTTTAAAGGTCAGCACCAACACTTTGAATCGTGCTCGGAAACGTACTGGGAGCCAATGCAGATCTCTCAGAACCAGTGTTATATGGTCCCGGCAGCCACTCCCAGTCACCAGTCTAGCTGCCACATTCTGGATTAATTGCAGTTTCCGGGTCACCTTCAAGGGTAGCCCCACATAGAGCGCGTTGCAGTAGTCCAAGCCCTATCCATTGGGAGGCAAAGCAATTTATGTGCATTGCAATTTTACTCATGCATCCTGATGGAACAAGAGATGTGGACCCTTTCAATCTCCTGCATGGCCAAAGTAGAGAACAGGGCACATGGTACAACTGTTCTTGGAATGTACCACTCTGGAGCAGGGGACAGAAATCTGAATGGCTCCCACACAGGGCAGGGGGTGGATCTGCTCTTAGAAACCTTGCAGGTCAGGAAGTAGGCTAGACTAAACCCTTCTGTAGTCATCGGAACACCAAGGGCATTCAGCCATGAAGTCACCTTGCCGTCTCAATTGATGCAGCCCAGGAACAGTTTCCTCACATGATCTGTCGTGTGTGCAGCCTAGCCCTGAGATATGAATCAAAAAGGTCCTGTATTCATTCATTACAGGGTGAGGAGGCATTCCCTCTCTTACTACTAATCTTAGGACATTCATAGGATTATACTACCATTTCATTTTTTCCTCCATTCATCAGTTTCAACAAGCAACATTAAGACTTTTGGTACTTCAAAGTTTAACGTTTCAGGTTGTTTAAAAGATTTATTAGAAAATGGTGCAAAAAAAGGCTTACCAAGTCCCTTCACCGTGAGCCAAATTACACATTAAGAAGTACCATGTGACCCAGCCTTTCTGGACTGCGCCACTTAATGCAGCTGGGTAAAACCCTGTTTGAACGCTTCCCTCCTCTCCATCTTTTAAAAACTTTTCCTACTCATAGGAAAGGTAGAGGTAGAATGAACAGAGCGCCAAAAGGGTGGCTATAACAAAACCAAAATTCTGTGATCCCTAAATGACTAAACAGTCCTAAGGCAGTATAATGTGTCCAAGGATGAGAATGCCCCCCCAAATACCAAGTTTCAGAGAAGTTGTGCTAGGCTGTTGCCCCAAAACCAACCAAGAGTCCTCTAGCACCTTTAAGGTAAAGGTAAAGGGACCCCTGACCATTAGGTCCAGTCGTGACCAACTCTGGGGTTGCGGCGCTCATCTTGCTTTACTGGCCAAGGGAGCCGGCGTACAGCTTCTGGTCATGTGGCCAGCATGACTAAGCCACTTCTGGCGAACCAGAGCAGCGCACGGAAACGCCGTTTACCTTCCCGCCGGAGCGGTACCTATTTATCTACTTGCACTTTGACGTGCTTTCGAACTGCTAGGTTGGCAGGAGCAGGGACCGAGCAACGGGAGCTCACCCCGTCACGGGGATTCGAACCGCCGACCTTCTGATTGGCAAGTCCTAGGCTCTGTGGTTTAACCCACAGCGCCACCCACGTCCCTTGTCTCTAGCACCTTAAACAAATTATAATATGGTGTTGGTGTAAGTTCTCGTGGATTAGAGCCCACTGCATTAGATGCACAGAGTGTGGTCTGCAGTTGCCAAATATCCATATGCCCATGGGAGCAAAGCAGGGGGCAAGGGAAGGGCAAATGTGCCCCTCCAGCCCCCACAGGCCCCCCACCTCTCTCTCCATCCCTACTCTATGTCCACCTTAGGAGCATTTGACTAGAAAGCATCCAGGTACTGCCTGGATGGAGGATGGTGACAATGAGGATGTACATACAAAGCTCGGACTTCGGAGTGGCTTGGATTACAAAAGGAAGGCGTCCCACCCATGACTCTGTTCACTTTTGCCTCCACCTCCCCACACCCCTGCCAAGTGGCCCCCAGAAGAATGCATGCTATGGAATGCGGCCCTTAGGATGAAAAAGCCCAGCCCACCCCCATGTATAAAGGAGACGGGTGGGAATGTATAATGTGGAGTTAGATGGCAATGGGATGCAAAAACAAACAAACACACACACACGTCTGCAGCAATTACACCAGAGCTTAAATGTATGTAAAATAATCCCTGGCAAAAGCCCGGCCTGTAACAATTACATCAGAGCTTAGACGCATGTAAAATAATCCTTCGCAGCAGCAGCAGGAGGAGGAGACCAACTGGGTATTATGCGCACAGAGGGAAAGAATTATAAACAGTGGTGTCAAGAGAAAGTAACATGCAGTGCGGAAACTGTAGGTACATCGCAGTTTGCCAAAGAGAACAGGGCATCCAGCAAATCCCAGGGACCCAGTGGAGCGATAGTGCGGTCAAGCAAGTCATTCCAAGCCAGTCCTTCCCTTCCAAAAACTCCCCTCCTCCTCTATTTAGGTGGTTACCAGAAAAGAGAGAGCAAGAAATAGCACACATAAAGGCCTGGGAAGAAGCCTGAGCAGCTTGGCTTGGAGACTGTGCAGCCGTGAGGATGGCAGCAAGCTGGCAAGGGCAGGGAGAGGACTTATCTGAATTTCCAGGGTGGCACTACTTCAATGTATGTCAACCGTGGCTCCCCAGGGGCTGTTGGGAGTAAAACTCCCATAATCCCCAGCCAGCTTAGCCAATGGTCAGGGATGATGGGCATTGAAGAACATCTGGGGTCCCCAGGGCTGGGAAGCTCAGAGCTACTCTGCGTACGTGAGCCCTGCAGAACGGCACTCTAAGAAGTATCCGGATGATAAAAAAGAAGAAGCCAGGAGCAGCCTACTCTGAAGTAACAGCCATTGCTGGAAAATTGGCACAGCAAGAAAGAGGGGGGCTTCCCCAACTGTGGTCTGCAGGCCATCAGTGGTTTGCAAGCTTCATTCAGGTGCTGCCTGGGTGTCTGTGGACGGGGTAGTTGCAAATGAGGCTCCATTGCATTAAACCTTCTTAATGATTTGGACTGTATTGTTTTCGCTTCTTTTATTACTTGCACTGTATTTTATTACAGTGGTACCTCGGGTTAAGTACTTAATTCGTTCCCGAGGTCCGTTCTTAACCTGAAACTGTTCTTAACCTGAAGCACCACTTTAGCTAATGGGGCCTCCTGCTGCCGCCGCACCGCCAGAGCACGATTTCTGTTCTCATCCTGAAGCCAAGTTCTTAACCTGAAGAACTATTTCTGGGTTAGCGGAGTCTGTAACCTGAAGCGTATGTAACCTGAAGCATATGTAACCTGAGGTACCACTGTATTGCATTATGATCTGAATTCCACGGAATGCAAGTTGTAACGCAATAGATAAATATGAAATGAAAGAAGTGATTACAAAATACCATTTTAAAATCACACAGCATCTAGCACAGTGCGTTACAATTACAGCAGGCAGAAAAACTGCCATTGGGTGGGGAAAGTTGCGGAACTACTGGGCTAGAAAGAAGGAAGTTCACTTTGTGTCATGGAGAAGTCAATCTCAATGCGAGCTGAAGTTTAATGATCAGGCTGCTAAAATTCAGTTAAGGGACTAGGTAAACTTATGCAGCCACAAGCAACACAATTATTAGAGAATAATATCAGTCTTCCACAAGCTGGTGCCCTTGAGATGGTTTGGACTATAGTTCCAAATGGACCACAACATCGTAAGAGCAATCAGGTTGGAGAATGCTTCTCTAATTGATCCATCCCCACTGTAAAATCAACAATAAAATTGGCTCCAGTGTGATGCCAGTGTAATGCAAAGTTGGGATCCGGCCTTGAAAGTGGCTCCAGGACCTCAAAATAATTTCTTCATAGCTGGGCAGACGGAGACACAGGGCTTTTATCTGAGACACATTTTCTTGGGTTTACCTCAAAGGAGATTTTTTAAAAATGTGTGCACGCTTCCTCTTTATATCTTGAGAGGGAAGTGCTGTAACATTCTGACAGCTCTGCTGTGAAGTCAAGGACACCGTGGAGTCCTTGAATAGCGGCCAGCTGTAACAGGGTGAAAATATTAAAGCTATGTCTTTGGGAGCTCTGGGAGCGAAAGAACAAAGAAGACTCCCTCTCTCTCTCTCTCTGGTTAAATGCAATTTTTTAAAAACACACAGACAAAAAGACAGACCAACTAAGCACTTTGTCCAAAACTAAGGTCACATCTGCACCATAAATATAAAGCAGTATCCTGCTACTTTAAACAGTCATGGCTTCCTCCCAAAGGATCCTGGGAACTGTCATTTGATAACTGCCACAGAGCTACAATTCCCAGAGTTCCCTGGGAGGAGGAATCCATTTTTAAACCACTCTGGAATTGTGAGGGGAATATGGAGACTCCTGAAAACTCTCAGCACCCTTAACAGTTAACTACTTCCCAGGATTCTTTGGGAGAAACCACAACTGCTTAAAGGGATAAAACAGTTTGCTTTAAATATGTAATGCAGATGTGGGGAGCAGAGTTAAGTGGGAAAATATCCCACAGGACTTAAGTTCCTCCACCGTTTTCAAATATAAATTCTAACTCAAGTAGTACCTCTGAACATGTACAGAGAGCCTTCCACCTCATGGTGAGCCACTGCAATCTACCCTCACATTTAAAATTAAGTAACAAGGCTTCCTTCAGGGATCCCACATACAGGCCTCTGCCCCGACGCCTCCCACGTTAAAAATTAAGCCTTGTCTCTATGTCCCTTGATAGCAATCTAACACAGAGTGCCAAAAATAAATACATATGAAGCTTGGTAAAGCTAATTTATGCTGGGACTAAATTCTACATCATTGCCCAGTTCCTGCCTGTACCTGCACACTTCCATCGCTGCAAGATGGAGGCCACACCCAGGCTAAAAACAGTTTGGCTTGCTTGCTTGCTTAAGGGTACTTATTTGAGTTCCAGGCCAAAACGCTAGTCCTTATTGCTAACAAGGAACTTTTATGCAGCCGAAGAACTCCTCACACAAATCGCGAGCGGCTCCACTGAGCCGTGTGGCATTCTAGAAGGCCCAATTACAATTCAGTTCAAGTCAATTACCACGGTGCAAGAACAGAAGATGAACCCCTTCACTGCAAGTGCTTTTTAATCCTTCCCAGGGGCGAAAGCATTCTGACAGCCCCACATAACACAGGGATCATTGCATATACTGAGCAGGACCAGAATTCTGCACAAACACCCATTTCACAGAATCGTAAGAGTTGGAAGGGACCTTGAGGGTCATCAAGTCCAACCCCCTGCAATGAAGGAATATTTTGCCCAATATGAGGCTCGAACCCACAACCTTAAGATTAAGGGCTTCATGCAGGACTGAGCTGGTCCAGCAGGCACAAACTAACTAGAATCCTGAGGAGAACCTCTGTCTTTCTGACACTGGTCTAGGGCACAGCTTTGTCTTTTTTTCCAGTCCCAAGTGGAACTGAAGGAGCACTTACCTTCACAGAGGGAAAGAGTCACAGCTGCCGGGATCTCCCCCACTTTCCCAATCTGGGCACAAGCCCCCGGCGGAGGGGGCGGAAACGTCTGCTCAGAAGCATTTTCCGGAGCCGGTCCACCAGCCTTGAAGGGGTTCACTTTGGGCTTAGGGGCAACAACGGGTGCAAATTTCTTCTGAGGGCTGTAGAAGCTCGGGGTGGAGATGTTTATGCTGACTGTGGATGTCATGCGGGTCCCTGGGGCCCCCGACGAGGCCATCCTGCCGTGGAGTGGATCAGGACCTATGGAAAGGAAAAGGGCCGTCAGAGAAGAGCAGGCAAGTGGGAGAGGTGGAAACAGGGCAGGATCTTTTGCGGAGAGCATGTAAAGGTGGTGGCAAAGGGGCGTTTTGTGTGTGTGTAGGGGGGGTTGTGCATGCATCCATTTTTGCAAGCAAGCTCGGAGCATATATTAAAAACCTGGATCCAAAGACCTGGAAAATCTCCTCCTCCCTCTGGGGCAAGCGATTGCAAAATAGAGGCCAGGCCCCAACTTCTTCCCTGTGTACACTTTGGAGTCATGCAAGCTCTGTTTTGGGAGAGGCGGAGGAGAAAGAGAGAAGAGGATCTACGGGGAGGGGGGGACACATTACAGGAGAAAAGAAACCCACAGCGCAGGAGATGGAAAGGGGATTGAATTCTCAGTAGCCAAAATAGCCGTTCCAAGGCTGCGTTTCAAAAATAAAAATAAGAGCGACTCTGGAGCATTCCTTTTCGACTTTGCAAAGCAACTGGGGAGGGGGTGGTCTGCTACACAGAGCTTTCAGCATGGCTACGGTTCGCTCACAGGCTAGCAGACACACACTCGAACACCCCGCCCCTTAAAACATCTCCGTCTAACCCCCCTCACCTCTGCTTTTGTGTTACCTCAAGGCCCCTGGCCCCGGCTGGTCAACGCGGACCGTTTGCAGCTGGAGCAGAACAAAAGGAAACCTGGCGATGGAAACCATGCCATGGCGGTGTCTTCAGCGAGGGAGCCCCTTGGTGTGCGTAAACGCACGCACGATCACACTCCAACACACACACACACACACACCCTCCTCCTGCCAGAGGTTTGTCCTCTTTTCTTCTGTCACTGTGGCCAGAGACAAGCATCCCTGTTCAGCATCTCTGCCTGCTGTGCTGCCTCCATCTCTCCCTCCCTCCCTCCCGCTTGCACAGGAAGCAACTCCAGGATTCAGGCAGGCTCGCTGACACTTTCCTGGAGTCACCCACCTCCTTTCTGAGCTCCAGCTACACACACACTCACACAGGCGAGAGAGACCGCCCATTTTTCGCAGGGGCAACCAGAGGCACAGCACAGGAGGGGGGAGCAAAAAAATAAAAGAACCCTTCTAGCCACTTAATAAAGTGGTACTTTATTAAAGGAGAAGCTGATTTGGGAAAGGGCAGCCCAGAATCCCCGGAATTGTACAAGCAGGCAAAAAAAGAAGAGTCCTAGCAATACAAGAATATAGAAACAAAATGCAAAATCCTAGATAGGACACTTTGCCCCAGTATCTCAAACACTGGATGGAGGCATGTGCCATATATATGTTTCTTTTGAACGACAGCACATGCGCACGGTCAACAATAAATGATATGCATTTTTTTCCGTTGCATGTTATGATTTTACTTTCGTTAGCATATTTCAAGAGGCCTAGGCATGGTCTCCGTTCCCACCTTGCCACCAACCACCCACATAGAGAGAGAGAGAACTTTACCCACCAAGGATTGCAAATATCTTGTTCTACTGGTACTTCCACAACACGCTGGGCTCTGCGAAGGCCGAGAGAGCAGTCCAGCAAAACGAGTCTGCCACTGACATTCCCCTCAAAGTAAACAGAGGTATTGAGAGGGTCAACACAGCCCACCCCAAACCAACCTTGGGGCCCATTTCCAAGGTTCTTGCTGACTGAGCAATCCAAGTTTGCCAACAACACCCATCAACTTACAATGGGCTTCAAAGCTGACCCCCAAACAAAACGCAACAGGAAGCCTATCGCCGCCTGGTGGGGGTGTCCCAACATCATACAAGACCCTTCCTGACCTCCTCCAATGCACTCCTTCCCTGTAACCTCCCAGTTGAATCGCTGAGATTCACAGAATCGCAAAGTTGGAAGGGGACACAAGCTTCATCTAGTGGTCCAACCCCCCTCCAATGCAGGGATCTTTTGCCCGACGTGGGGCTCAAACCCACAACCCTGAAATTAAGAGTCTCGTGCTCTACCGACTGAGCTGTCCCAAGGCCCAACTGGCCTCCACTACAAGACATAGCTCAGCTGGTTAGAGCACAGTGCTGATAATAACAAGGTCCAATCCCTATACGGTGTTGTAAACAAAAACTGCATATTCCTACATTGCAGGGGGTTGGAGTAGATGAACACACTTCCAGCAGAGAGACAGCGGGCACCCTCCTTTCAGATTTTCAGGAGTCCCTTTGCAGCTGTTTAATTTGCTGGTCAATTTAATGACTGTCTCTATTGCTTCTAATTGTGCTTTACCTCCCCCCCCCTTTTAATAATCTCCCAATAAATATTTTATGATATAGGCGTGTCAATAATTTTATAAATGTTGTGGGAAGGCAGCTCCAAGGCTGAGAGCTTCATCCCTGAAAGCTTCCACTTGGACACATGTGAAGGCAGAATTTACTGATGAGCCCATGGGCATCTTCTACATGTGGCAAGACTGGAACCAGCCTACTCTGGAGCCTGCCAAATCTCTCCAGCATAAAATCCCATCACAAAGAAATGCACCAAGATACCTTGTTTCCCACACAGGACTTTCCCATTAGGCCTTCTGACTTTCCCAGCATTCAGCAGCTTCCTGCTACATTCTGCCCTTGGCGAGAGTTAAGGCCAGTCCACCTCAATCTCAAGTGATTTTTAAAAAAATCTCTTTGCTGGTTTAAAGGCAAAAGGTTTTGGTTCTCTTAAATTTGCAGCTTGTACTTGGTGCATTAACCAAAAGGAGGAAAAAATGGAAGAGCACAACATGGTTCCGAAGGCAAGAGAGTCAGCTGCCCCACGGAGACACTGAATTGCACAGACCGGGCAGCTGTTCCCATCTCCTCAACCTCAGGACAACGCAGTTTCCCCACTTGCTCTCGAGCAGCTGCCCTGCTCATCTTACTCTTTCTTTCCCTTGCTAGTGACCTCATCCCCAGCTCCAACCCAAGAGAAGTCGACACTCCTTCTTATGATTTGCAGCCAGATCCTTAAGCGACACTTGAAATGGAGTGTCCGCAGATGAAAAGGGAGCCGAACAGGGTTTCAAAGAATCCAGATATGGCAGCCATTGAGAAACACTTGGACACAACTCAAGACATGTGTATCAGAAACCAAAAGGGAGAGCTATGAGATGCAGGCAACACACCCACTGTTCACATGGACAGGAAAGACTGGGGCAGGCCCCAACGAGTTTTCAAGTTTGCCCAGAGGGAAGAAGACGTTCCTGGACTCTAGGACAGCTCCTGCACTACCTCATCTTGCAGTTATTTGAGAGGGATTGGGGTGTAAAGCAGCCAAGCTGTTGCCAATAAGCAGAGATGGCCCTGACAATGTTCTTGGGACGACAGCCTAGTGCCTTCCAGATGCTGGTTGGACTCCAACTCCCATCAGCCCCAGTAGGCACGGCCAGTGATCAGGGATGATGGGAACTGTAGTCTAACAGGATCTAGAGGACACCAGGTAGGGGAAGGCTGCTTTAGGGAGAGAATCATTCTTAAGCAGCCTATGCTCAAGAAACATTTATTCCTATGGCCATGTTCTAACGCTTCCCAAAGATGCAAGTGAAACCCTTCAGATTTCTGCATTAGAGGCCGATGGCAGCTGCAAAGAGCGGGGCTTTCTTAGTGGTGGCACCTTCCTTAGAGAATTCTATCCACAGGAAACCACACCAGACCATTTCTATTGTGAGGATTTGAAGACTAGTTAAAACAGGTGTTCCTCTAGTTGGCCCATTGTAAAGGGAATACCTGTTTGTAGGTGCACGTGTAGTATTTAACGTGAAATGTCAGATTGCATATATGTTGTTTATTGTCGGTGGTGGTCACTAGGAGCTGCTGGAAAGGTTAAAACACATTTTAAATAAAACATTCATGATATGTTCACAATCCAAGTATTTCTGCCTGGGGTGTTGCAGGGCAAGAAGTCTGACAATATCGCCCACCTCAGTTTCTGCCGGTTAACTATAATCTCACAATGCATCTCTTTTTATATTATTATTATTATTATTATAGATTTCCTAGTTTACAAAAATACATGCGCTGTCTCTTTTTTCAAGCTGTGTTTTCTAGAGATCAGTTTCATTGGTTGCGAGACGTTAGTGCTGCACGCAGTTATCAAAGTGCATCTCGATGATTTAGGCACGCAGTCAAATCAACTGGCACCCACCCACTGAACCTTCTGCAATTAAATAGCCACCGGGGAAACAACAGTTAGGAACTGTAGGGCTGCATCCCTGTAGGATAAGGAACATTTTAGCAAATAAGCTGTTGCCTATTAAGTGTGAGATTTCCTGCAGAAACTTTCTGGGGACTGTGCAATCAGTGGCATGATGGACGAGCCCTGTTAAATACAAATTATGATATAATCTGGCTATTGTAGGCCACTCAATAAAGGGATTAACACCAGGCTTGTGTGAGCTGGTGCTGAGTGAATTCTGACAGAGGGGAGGAACGTTGACCGGGAGCCAGTTTATACACTGAGCAGAAACAAACGGTGAAGCTTTTCATGGGCTGCACCATTTCAGGCAATGGGTGAAATGCTCTTTGATGGCAGCGCTCTAAGCCTAGAAAAACAGCAGTGTCCAGCCTAGCCTTCCCTTCTGTGCTAGCTGTCTAAGTGCAGGAGGGTTTTCTCAGGAGGAATTCAGAAATGCCATTGTACTACCTGCAGTGCATTAAGTTTCACAGTCCTGCAAAAAGCTTGGTTCTGCTGACTGTATATAATGGCCATATAGATCTTTTGGCTTCTGCCATTCCCAATGAGGCTCTGGAAATTCACAAGAAATGTCTGCCTTGCCCTTCATCATCAGATCTTGCCCTGAGCAGGGTTGGAGTAGATGAACACCAAGTTCCCTTCTAATTTCTATAAGCCCATAAGCCACAAATAATGGCTGGCGTGTTGTGCTACGATTGGTGGGTCACAGGTTAGGCAGGTATGTGTGTGTATGTGCCATCATATAGTTTAGTCACTAGGTGGCACTGGGCTTAATTAAAGAATCTGGGTGGAGTCAGGAGTTTCCTGTTTGGCTCTTATTTTAAGACATAGTAAACGTTGTGGTCTAGCAGCTTGGCTGGTGTGTCTTAAATAATAGCAGGCCTACCCTAGAATCAGATGATGAACTGGGCAGGTTTGTGCATTCATCTAACCCTAAAGAGATGCAGCCCACACATACGTCCTAAATTTAGCAGGTCTGTTTAACACGGCCTAACATTTTAGTATTTGAGGCATAAAGGCAGCTCATGAACTATGGCCAGCAGGGAAGTGAAACTAGCTAGTCGGAGCACCGTTCAAAGTCAGCCAGCAACATCTATCCCAACCCTAGACCACACCTTTCTGTTATTGCATACTGATTGTTCTGAAGGAAAACCCAGTGCGTATCATTTCTGTGTCTGTCCAATGAAAAGATTGACATGATCTTCCACTGATGTAGAAAATATTTGTTGTTTAGTCGTTTAGTCGTGTCCGACTCTTTGTTATCCCATGGACCAGAGCACGCCAGGCACTCCTGTCTTCCACTGCCTCCCGCAGTTTGGTCAAACTCATGCTGGTAGCTTCAAGAACACTGTCTAACCATCTCACACACATATATATGGAGAGTCATACCAGTACTTTGAGAAATTAATGCAGCAAACTCTCAGCTCTGTTTTCCAAAGGCTGTGATGGCTGCTTGAAATAACTCCAGTTCCCTCCTTCTCCCATAATGTGCAAACTCACTGGTTGAGCTTATAAACCGATAAGGTTGTCCAGGATCACCCCAAGGCAAGAGTCCCTTTTGCTGGATCAAACCAAGTTTCCTCCAGCGTCCTCTCTGAAGCAGGGGCTGCTGAATTAAGTTCTGTAAGGTGTGAATAAATGCACCAGCCTTCTCCTGTGGGCTGTGCACACCATTTGGCATTTAAAGGTAGACTGCTTCTGAACAGAGAGGTTCTCCAGTGCTAGCTTGGCAAACACCCAAGCAGCTCACGAACAGGATGCAAAGATTCCTGCTATACCATTCTTTCCCTCTCCCCACCCCGCCCCCACGCGCCTGCAGGGATCCACTGTTTCCAGGGTTCTCAGCGCTTCTTCTTTTCTGCTTTGTGATCAAAAAGCAGTAAAAAGTACTTTCTTATGTATACCGTAATAAGCTGGCGAACGCGCGTGTACAGAAGTAACAGTGCGGCCTATACTCAGTCTAATACAAGCGGCTGACACGTCCACACCCCTTTTCTTTGCTGAAAGTAGGGGAAAAGTCTGGCCGAAAAGAAGCGGACTAGAAGTCTGGATCCAGCCAGCCAGCCCCCCTGTAAAGGGCGTCGACATATCGCAACAGTTGCGTCGCCCCCTCCCCGCTGCCGAACCTTGCGGATTCTTCCCGCTGCTTCGACTCAAAACATCTGGAAAAACGCTCCGGGCCGAGGCGGGCGCACACCCCTTCCTGCAGCTCCAAAGCAGGCAGGGAGCAACTCCCAGGCCGCTTCTCCGCTTTCAGCCGCTGCCAACCCTTTAACAAGAGAAAGGAGGAGACTGCCGGAGGTATTTCCCTTCAGGAGGGGAGGGGGGCTCGCCAGAGAGACCGGACGGCAACGGCGCGGCGCGCCTCGTCACGGTTTCCCCCGAGGAGGAGGAGGGGCGCTCGGCAATCCTGCAAATCTCTCGCCCAAGGGAGCGTTTCCCCACCGCCACCCTAACGCGATCCTAGACTTCCTCGAGAGTAACCCCCCCGGCCCCGCGATCCAGGGCACTCTCGAGGAAACGTGCCCCTAGTTTCTCGCCCTTTTCCCAAATGCCTCCGGCGCTGCAACTTTAGGCGCGCGTAAACTTTTACGCGCACTCAGCCAAGCCCCGCGTTGCAACGGGGATGTGCGCAAAAGTGGCCCGCGCGAAAATCCATCCGGCCCGCCGGTGCCTCCGAGGAGGTAGGGGCATCTAACCCTCCCTTCGAACACGAGGCACACGTTTTAAGAGCTCTTAAAACCGCGGTAGAGTTTCCGGAGGGTGGGGAGGTGGAGGTGAAGCCCGGAAGGTTTCTCCGAGGAGAAGGCAGCCTTACCTAGAGGGCAATGGTCTGGTCCCAGCAGGAGCCGCGGCGGCGGGTGGCGCAGCTTTAGGGCGCAGAGAAAGGGAGCTGCTCTCGGATCCCTAGGGGACCTGAACGAGGACTGTGCGCGCTGCTGCTGCAGCTGAGGATCGCAGCCTCTCCTCGCGACTCCTCCCCGCGGCCAGGAGGGTTGTGCTCGCCTGGCCCGCGCGCAACTTTCTGGAGCTGCCTTTGCCAAGAAGGGGTGTTGAAGAAGCTCGGAGGGGGCGGAGGAAAAAGGAGCTGTTGTAGCCCCGACACTTCCGAGCTGATCGCAACTTTTTCTTTTCTTTTTTTTTAAGGGAGCCTCGCTCTGCCCAAGTTGTTTGACCATAAAAGGAGAGAGGCTGCTCGGAGCGAACAGCTGAGCTCACTCATCGGGGAATGTGGCAAGGAGGGGAAGCTGCCGGCGACCACGCAGAAAAGGAGGAGGGGGCTTCGTCTCCTCCCAAAAGGCTGCAGCCCCTCGATGAGTCCGAGCCGGGGCATGTTTTTGCTCTGTGGGGCCCGGCGGCCCGATGCGGTGTGGGGGCCGCCTCCTAAGACTAACCGCGTGCGCAACGCCCTCCCCCTTGGGCTTCCTCGGAAGTAAGCGGCGCCCGCCTCCCCGAGTTCACTAGCCCCCGGTAAAGCGGCCATAGGCCTGGTGTTCTACTCGATCCCCCATTGAGGATCTGTTGAGTGTTTTTCCCAGTAGGTGAAAGTTCGCCACGTTAGCGCCCCAAGCCTAAAAAACGGCTGAGAAGCCTCGAGACAAGAGTTCAGTAGTTTACTCCCGGTGCGTAAGGATGCGTTAAGATTGCAGCCCGGAAGGAATGGGAAAGGCGGCAGCACACAGGTTAATGCATCTCCGTTTCTCTGGCCAGCCTTTAGGTGTTTCATTCCTCCCCCAGCCCTTTTCGTGGCCCCTGTCCCCCCCCCACGGCCCTCAGCTCAAGGCCCTGGTGAGGTTTATGGTTTCCTTCATACTTTTGCTGATCTCTTCCCCTCACCCTTTCTCCAAACCACCTTGACTCTGGGTGTGTTTTTTTCCTCTTAATGCACATCTTGAGTTCGCCTCCTGCAGCCTCACTCCCTTTCTCCCTCTAGGAATGACTTCATTTCCTTTGGAGGCGCGCCCCCCCCTCCAAAAAGCTGTTCTTGATGAGTCAGGGTCTGCCTTGGCTTCTCCTCCAACCACCCACCCACCCACTCCCTCCCCTCCCTGCCCGAACCAGCTGCAAGGCTAGTATCTGACTCAGAATTTCCTCTTAGAAAACTGTGAGGAAGTTTGTTCTTTCCACATACAAAAAACCCAGTGTTATCATGACCCAGCATGGGGTTTTTTTGTTTGTTTGTGTGTGTGTTCTTCTTGTCTTCTCTAGCCTGGAGTGCGAGTTCAGGGTACAATAGGAACTCCCTTCCTAACTTGAATGGCGCCATTCAAAAGCATCAGGAATGATGGAAGTCTCCTGACATGTGGGCCACCAAGGGGGGTGGGGTGGGAGGGATACAGTTCTCCGAATATATCTGCGGTGTTTCTCCATCCTGGACTGCAGCCCACAAGACGTTGTCTCTTTCCCATTCCCGATTTGTGGTTTGCTTCTGGGACCCCCTTAGGTATAGATTCATTTTTTCCCCTACAAAGAATTCACCTATGCAATGCTGTCTCTTTAATTTTAGCTGGTGGAGTCTGTGAGGTCTGCATTTCTATACAGTGGTACCTCGGGTTAGGTACTTAATTCGTTCCAGAGCTCCGTTCTTAAGCTGAAACTGTTCTTAACCTGAAGCACCACTTTAGCTAATGGGGCCTCCTGCTGCCGCCGCGCCACCAGAGCACGATTTCTGTTCTCATCCTGAAGCAAAGTTCTTAACCCGAGGTACTATATCTGAGTTCACGGAGTCTGTAACCTGAAGCGTATGTAACCTGAAGCGTATGTAACCCGAGGTACCACTGTACAACCTTGTCTGTCTTGCACGATTCAGGTGACTAATAAAGACCGAGAAATCCTGTTCCTAGCTTGTGCTGGAGATACACCACTGCTATGCAAGCGAAATAAAAAATAAAGCTACAGTGTCTACACAAACTAAAGACTTCTATGTGATTTACAAAAAGCAAAAGACTCCCAAAGCCTGCTCAGTGAGGGAAATACAACACCAATAAAATATACAGAAATGGGGAAATAACCAACACACCCAGTCCAGATTGCGTCTGTGTCAACACGTCGTGTGGACACAGTGGCAGACAGTGAACTGAGTAATAGGAACGCATCCTCAGAATTGCCACAACATGCAGAAATCCTCATGCTCCCACCGGTGCACAGCTAGTAAGTGATTTGGCTCAAATCCCTTGACGCCAATCCCTGCCATTTTTGAGCACAACATCTGAAGGGGCAGAAGGAGAGCCCGCACAACATGGCACCCACGTGGCTTCCAGGGCAAGAGGAAGCCAGTCCTCCTGGGACAAGGGTTCAAAAGCCACTTGGAGTGGGAAAGACGGTCATGGCAAGCTGCCCAAGGAAGTGGGGGGCAAGAGAGGCAAGGACAGCAGCCGCCTACCAGCACACATGGACTTCCAGTGGCCTGCTGCCTGAGGCTGCGAAGCAGGACTTAGAAGCCTCCACCTGGGACATGCCCCCTATTAAATGCCTTACAAAGAACAGTCCCATCAAGGGCAAAAGAAGGTGATCTCCTGGGAGTTGAATAGGCACCGCAAGCCCCACTTGGTCACAGCAGCACGCAGAGATCAAAACACACCCTGAGGATCTTCTGCAAGGGTTGCGAAAGAATCTCTAGGTGGGTTGAACAGCATATGTTTCACAGCAGCCATAGCCAATGTGGCCCCTTCTAGATGATGTGGGCTGCAACTCTCATAATCTCTGACTACAGGCCACACTGACTGGGACTGATGGGAACTGGCATCCAACAACATCTGGATGATGCCGCCATGTTGCTATTTCAAATCCACAACAGGAAAGAGGTGAGGCCCTTTGGTAATTTGACACACCAAAATTTGGCATGCGCCCCCCTAAATATTTCTTGTTTTCACAATAATTCCCATAGACCCAGTTGCTTTTTATAGATCTCAGTAGGTACCCGTATAAATATAGGCTGCTGGTGGTGGTTGTTTTGTGCCCTCTTGGCTCGGGCCCCTGAGCAGGGGAACTTCCTGCACTTTCCTAAATCAGGCACTGCCCCCCCCCCCCACAATCGGGGACACCTGATGCAGTCAGCAAAACTGCTGCATAGGCCAATAACTAGCCCTGCTGGCCGCCCATGACAGCTCTTGTGACCAGTCCGCCTCCCCTGCTCTGTGGTTTGATAGGTCAGCCCTGCTAGGCAGCATGATCCCGCAAAATACCATTCCCCTATGGTATCCTTCCCTCATTTTCCCTCTCCTCCCCACACGGCATCTGGGGGGAGCATCACCCTCAGAGGCCTATCCCATCGCAGTCTAGAAAACCTGAGTGGCCAGAGAGAGAAAGGACCCTGGACTGCACCTCTCCACTCTTAAAATCACATTCTTATAGGTTTGCAGGGATCCCCCAAAACCCTATTAATTAATAAATGGTAGGATATTGATTGGGACACGGGTGGCGCTGTGGGTTAAACCAGAGCCTAGGACTTGCCGATCAGAAGGTCGGCGGTTCGAATCCCTGTGACGGGGTGAGCTCCCGTTGCTTGGTCCCTGCTCCTGCCAACCTAGCAGTTCGAAAGCACGTCAAAGTGCAAGTAGATAAATAGGTACCACTCCGGCAGGAAAGTAAACAGTGTTTCCGTGCGCTGCTCTGGTTCGCCAGAAG
Source organism: Podarcis bocagei (assembly GCF_964188305.1). Taxonomy (NCBI): domain Eukaryota; kingdom Metazoa; phylum Chordata; class Lepidosauria; order Squamata; family Lacertidae; genus Podarcis; species Podarcis bocagei. Next base: position 33,802,353 of record NC_138143.1, on the reverse strand, counting down.
CGGCTTAGTCATGCTGGGCACATGACCCGGAAGCTGTACGCCGGCTCCCTCAGCCAATAAAGCGAGATGAGCACTGCAACCCCAGAGTCGGTCACGACTGGACCTAATGGTCAGGGGTCCCTTTACCTTTACATGTAGGATATTGATTATGTGAAGGGAGAGATACAAGCTGCAGAGGAATTCATGGGCTAGCCCAGTGTTTCCCAACCTTTTTTGGGCAAAGGCATACTTGTTTGATGAAAAAAATCTCGAGGCACACCACCATTACAGCCCCGTGACGTCAGCGCGCAGCGTCACGCCGGGAGGGACGCACGAAAGTGTAAGTTTCAATTTTTTTCCCTCCCCCTTGCCGGGGAACCTCCAAGCTTTGGGGGTGGGGGGGGGGAGGAGGCAGCAAAGCGAGGCAGGAAGGAGAGCGCGGCTTGGCTGGGTGAGCTTTGGCAGGGGCAGGGAATGAGAGCCGCGAGGCGGGCGCTGCGGACGGAGGCGCTGTCCGCCGAGCTCGCAGGCAGCCAGGCAGGCAGACGGCGAGAGCCCCGCGCTGGGCGGCCTCTCCTCGCCGCCGCCGCCCCGCCTCTCGCCGCCCGACTCACCCGCCTCCCTCCAGGCAACATCTCGCGGCACACCAGGCAACATCTCGCAGCACACTAGTGTGCCGCGGAACAGTGGTTGGGAAACACTGGGCTAGCCTATGTAAACTGACCTGGCCAAGCTCGGGCCATTAAGAAACAATACAGGGCCACTGAGGGCCATTGGCAGTGCAAGAGAACTGTCCTCCCCGCCCCCTTGTCCTAAGATGTGAACAAAGACTGGGGGGTTGGAAGTTTGCCAGGGTAACTGAGTGTGAAGTGACAGGAAAAGAGAGTCTTGAGCAAGAGTTGCTGGGAAGACGAAGAAAGAAGGACTGGGATGCATCTTGGGCAGGTTGGCTGAGGGCTGGCTGGGAGAGATGCCTTGGATTCCAGCACTGCACTGCTGGGGAAAACAAGCCCCTCTTGAGATGACCATGCTGTAAGATCTGGACTCCCTCCATGCAGACTGAAAGTGGAAATGTGTGTAATTAAACCATATTTCTTAAAGCTACAACAGCCTCAGCCGTGTCTCTATTCTCCAAAGGAGCACAGACCCTGGTTGAGGGCCAAGACCTCTGGAATCCTGGGCAATAGCTTGGCAGGGATATCAGTATCAAACTAGAGCGGAATAAAGTGTGTCCCTCCCCTTCCCTTGTTTACTTCTCTGTGTACTCCTCCCAGGAACCCTCAGCGGTTGGGAACGGAATTTGGTGCTGTATGTTTGTGTCTGGAGTCCAAAGCGAGGTGCCTGTTAGGGTTCTAGGCAGCAGAGGGTTAGCAATGTACTCAGGTATGTTCTGAGGCCTTGCTGTTTCATGCAAAGTCCTTTCTCCACAGTGTCCCTTCTCCGCAGTCTCCTCACCCCATGAGCTCTGAGTGTGTGCAACCTGAGAGATGCCAGAGAGATACACAGCCTTATGTCATGCAGCTTTGTGCCAGTACTATACCAACTGCACTGGCTCCCGGTGGAGTACAGGATTAGGTTTAAGGTGCTGGTTTTAACCTTTAAAGCCCTATATGGCCTAGGACCCTTGTAGCTACAGGACCGCCTCTCCTGGTATGTCCCACGGAGGACCTTACGGTCTTCAAACAAAAACATCTTGGAGGTCCCGGGCCACAGAGTGGTTAGGCTGGCCTCAACCAGAGCCAGGGCTTTTTCGGCTATGGCTCCGATCTGGTGGAACGCTCTGTCACAAGAGACTAGTGCCCTGCAGGACTTGACATCTTTCCACAGGGCCTGCAAGACAGAGCGGTCCCACCAGGCCTTTGGCCAGGGCACAACCTGACCCCCTCCTTTGGCAATCCTCACAGAGCCCAATGGTTACCATTAATCTGATCTGAACTGATTTTCTAATGAAATGATTTTAGAATGTTGTATCATTTTACTGTTGTTAGCCGCTCTGAGCCCGGCTTCGGCTGGGGAGGGCGGGATATAAATAAAAAATTATTATTATTATGTGCTCTATCATCTAAGTTCTGCCCTCTTTGTGTGGGGTCTATAGTGGTGTGCTGCAAGTGGGTGTTGTGTCATATCTTATGCTCTGTGGTGATGACGTGAGTCGGTTGTGGGGCTTCCTCTTCTTTCTGTTGAAATCAATGGGAGAGAAATTTGTTGTGCTAGGACTGGGGTTGAATTAGCAGCGGAGGTGCTGACTGAAGGGGTATCAGATGTGGTCTTCCCACCTGCAACTCGGCCCTGTCTGGGCTGTTCCACCAGCGTATTTCTTATGGCGCCAGCACACCTTGCATTCTGTCAGCAAAGCGCCATGTTTGCTGCCTCCTAAAGTGCCTTAGCCATTAGTGAAGGATCGCAAACCATGCTTTGCAGCATACCACCTCCCCAGTTAAGGTCAGCTGCCGTAGTGTGATGGCAAACAGTTCTGAATAAAAGCAGAATTCTTTACACCATGAGAAGCCAAGGTAGTGCTCTCCCTATGTTTTGGACTACAAATCCCATCATCCCTGCCTTTTGGCCATTCAGACAGACTGGAGGGAGTTGTAGTCCACCATGTCTGACAGGCAGCACATTGGCTATCACTGCAATGCATACTATCCTGCACAGCAATAATTCCCAAATTATGTGTTACAGCATATGCCTGTATTTCCCCCCTTTTTATTTTGACAAAGTAATAATAATAAATAAATAAGAATAAAAATGTGTGTCCCACCACCGATACCATTCCATTGTAACTATCCAACCTCCCAGAATTTCAACACCTCTTGCGATGATTTGACCCCTTTCTATTTTAGCAGTACAAATTCTGCAAACACCTTCCGTATCTCCTCAAAATAATTACTCCTGCATATTCCCTGTCTTGCCTTAATGCCACATACTCATTTATCATTAATAGCTATATCCCACACCTCTTTATACCATTCTTCCATTTTATATTCACCTTGCCCCTTCCACTTCCTAGCTATCATAATTCATGCAGGTGTCAATAAATTTGTGAGCAAGTCCTTCATAGCCTGCGAACCTTCCACCCTATCGTAAATTGATAATATTGCTACCTCTGGACTTTTGGTCAGCTTTAACCCAGTGGTTTCTGTTTTCTCCTTAAACACCCTCTGCCAGAAAAATTGTACATTTTTACACCCTCACCACATGTGAACATAATTCCCAGTGTCCTGGCATCCCTTCAAACACCGTATATTCCTTGTTTATTTGATTTAATCTGACTGGTATTAAACACCATCTCCAAACTACAGTGGCACCTCTGGTTAAGAACTTAATTTGTTCTGGAGGTCCGTTCTTAACCTGAAACTGTTCTTAACCTTGAGGTACCACTTTAGCTAATGGGGCCTCCCGCTGCCGCCGCACCACCATCATGTGATTTCTGTTCTCATCCTGAAGCAAAGTTCTTAACCCGAGGTACTATTTCTGCGTTAGCGGAGTCTGTAACCTGAAGTGTCTGTAACCTGAAGCATCTGCAACCCGAGGTACCACTGTAATTTATAATAATTTTCTTTTAGTCTTATAGACAACATTTTCAACGTACGATTCTCCCATATTTTCTCATGCCTGTATTTCAAGAGAATGACTGGTGCATTGCAACAAACAAACAAGCTCTCCACAGTACCCACTTTCAAAGGACTGTGCCCGTTGTAAAAGGTAAAAGTGAAGGACCCCTGACAGTTAAGTCCAGTCGCAGACGACTCTGGGGTTGCGGCGCTCATATTGCTTTACAGGCCGAGGGAGCTTGTGTTTGTCCGCAGTTTTTCCGGGTCATGTGGCCAGCATGACTAAGTCACTTCTGGAGCAACAGAACATCGAAACCAGAGCAGTGTGAGGAAACACCGTTTAACTTCCTGCCAGAGTGGTACCTATTTATCTACTTGCACTTTTTGGCGTGCTTTTGAATTGCTAGGTTGGCAGGAGCTGGGACTGAGCAACGGGAGCTCACCCCGTCGCGGTATAATTCTCAGCGTAATTCACTGTTCTGGGGTTGCCTTTTTGCAGTCAACCTCTCCTAGTGATGGCTCTGCAAGTTGCCACGGCATGGTTCAACATTCTTGATGGAAAAACACAGCAGAATGACTCATTCTCAGAGGAAGTGGCAGATAGTATGTTTTTACATGAGTTACTATACTTCTCTGTGGGCTGGTAGTTCCTGCTGCTGCGAACTTTAAAAAAGTAAACATTTCCGACTGTTAAGATGGAAGTGTGCTTTCGTTTTTATGTCAGAAATCTGAAACTGAAATCTTCCACAGGCATCAAAAACCTAGGAAATACTGCCCCATAGATTGTGGTATTTCTAATTACAGTGCAACAAAATATGTAAGAGGCAAAATAATAATAATTTAGGAACGCAAACAGCTTTAGATCTTAATGAGAAAATTATCCTAGAGAACAGTTAGTTTATCACCAGTAGGCAAACATTTATCTCAACACGACCACTCCCTTTCTGATACCTTGTCTCCTGCCCTGATCTAGACAACACCGGAAAGGGTGTGTTCCTAGGAACTAAGAGACTTTTAACTCTTGTTGCTGGCATGAGACAATTGGTTTAAAAGATACCATTCTGCTTCTGAAGTCATTGTAATAGTTTGTAGCCCCCTGCTGGTCAATGTATTTTGTACAGTACAGTATCTGAAATGTTGCCTGATTGGCACCCACACTAGTCGTGGCATTTGTTTGCTTACCTGACTTCCCTTCCTGTACAGTTGCTGCGAAGCTCAGGGAAAGGACACAATGAGGTATGTCCAACCATTTCCCTCCCATGCTTACCCTATATATGCCGACTTAACTGCTTCAGTCAAGCTATACTCCTTCAGACCTTACACTTTCAAAAGTGCTATATAGTTTGTGTTCTGCATTTGCTCGAAATCAGTCTGCTAGTCTTTTAGCGTGCTCTGGAATCCCTCGCCTTCGCTGTTCTGCTTTCAACACCTGCTAATATTTTGTTTTGCTTAGGCAAGCCTACCCAGACATATAATTTACTTATGTCTACTTGTTTTTAAATTCTGATTTTATCTATATTTATGATAACCTTATTATGTCTACTTGTTTTTTAAAGTACCTTGATCTTGTCAGCATTTTTTTTAATAAATATTTTACACTATTTTTTTAATATTAAGGGGTCTGGTCTATAAATTCTCTTAAATATAAAAATAAAATGCTATTTTCATGATGCAATTCCTTTCTCCCCTGACTGCTATTAGCTGGCGCCTTCACCTTTTGAGGGGCATGCACATATAGGTATTTCTGTATCTGTGTGTGCATCTTCAAAACGTATTTTTCACAGAAAGTGCACAGAGCAAATGTCATCAGCCCCTGACTATCATGCTTCAGTATGGGCAAATGGAGTTTTTAGGGGCAGAAGGCAGCAACATCCATTTACATTTGGTGCTTAAAAAAATTATACAGATATTTAGCTATACTTTGCTGTTGTTGTTGTTGTTTAGTCGTTTAGTCGTTTCCGACTCTTCGTGACCCCATGGACCAGAGCACGCCAGGCACTCCTGCCTCCCGCAGTTTGGTCAGACTCATGCTGGTAGCTTCGAGAACACTGTCCAACCATCTCGTCCTCTGTCGTTCCTTCTCCTTGTGCCCTCCATCTTTCCCAACATCAGGGTCTTTTCCAGGGAGTCTTCTCTTCTCATGAGGTGGCCAAAGTCTTGGAGCCTCAGCTTCAGGATCTGTCCTTCCAGTGAGCACTTAGGGCTGATTTCCTTAAGAATGGATAGGTTTGATCTTCTTGCAGTCCATGGGACTCTCAAGAGTCTCCTCCAGCACTTTCTTGATGGTCCAGCTCTCACTTCTATACATCACTACTGGGAAAACCATAGCTTTAACTATACGGACCTTTGTTGGCAAGGTGATGTCTCTGCCTTTTAAGATGCTGTCCAGTAAAGAGGTCTTGCAGAAGACTTCTATGGGGTTTTTTGTACTTTAGGTCTCAATCACACTTTCGCTTGCCCCAAATTTTGTTCAGATTGTATACCAATTAATTCCCCCCAGGTCTGAGAGCTTTTCTTGCTGTCCTGCAGTTGTGCCTTGGGAAAATCCAGTCTTACCTGCTGAATCAGAAGCTCGGTAAGCAAAGTCTCTCTTTGGATTTTCCGTGCATGGAAAGTTCCAATTCAGCAGGTAAAATCCAATTTTCGCAAGGCGCAGCCGCAGAGAAGCTCTTAGACCTGGAGGAATTAATCAGTACACAACACAAGCAAAATACAGGTCAAGCAAAAGTATAGATGAGCCCTCAGTTACAATCTCCAAGGTAACTCCCCACGCATGTTGAGATCTTGAGAGAATAGTCCTTCTGAACAAAATTCAAACATACTCTCAGCACTTGGAAAAAACAAGTACAGTATGCTCCTGGAAACAAAATGGCCAGCTCACGCCATCAGGTGAGGAACAAGAATCAGGGTGACGATGGGGACCACCTGCCAAAACATTGTTTGTGACTAACTGCCCACCCCGAAAAAGCGTGTTAACAGGCTTTTACATCAGCAATGACTGTGGATGTATAAAGGTCAAGGTAAAGGGACCCCTGACCATTAGGTCCAGTTGTGGCTGACTCTGGGGTTGCGGTGCTCATCTTGCTTTACTGGCCGAGGGAGCCGGCATACAGCTTCCGGGTCATTTGGCCAGCATGACTAAGCCGCTTCTGGCGAACCAGAGCAGCACACGGAAACGCCGTTTACCTTCCCGCCAGAGCAGTACCTATTTATCTACTTGCACTTTGACGTGCTTTCAAACTGCTAGGTTGGCAGGAGCAGGGACCAAGCAACGGGAGCTCACCCCGTCGTGGGGATTCGAACCGCCGACCTTCTGATCGGCAAGTCCTAGGCTCTGTGGTTTAACCCACAGCGCCACCCGCGTCCCTGCAGATGTATAGTCCATTGTTTTTACTTAATGGGTTTTTCACAGGAAGAAGTAACCTGGATTAACTAAAAAATAATAAGTATGGGCTGGCATTTTGATTTTCCATTCTGACTGATGAAGATTTATGTGTAACTCAAAAGACTTCTTTCTTCTTCATCAATAAAGCGTTGTTCTGTCTTGTTACCTATTTTGTGTCTTTTCAGAACTTGTCTTCAAATGTTACACAGACCTACAAAGTGGATAGCCATGAGCCATGAACTCGTTTTTGTCCCTCCCACAAAGCTACCTGTGAAATGGACATTTTCCCCTCTTGCTTTGCTTACACTGAGGTCCAGCTCCGAGGGCCTTCTGGCAGTTCCCTCACTGTGAGAAGTGAGGTTACAGGGAACCAGGCAGGGGGCCTTCTCGGTAGTGGCGCCCGCCCTGTGGAACGCCCTCCCACCAGATGTCAAGGAAATAAAAAACTATCTGACTTTTAGAAGATGCCTGAAAACAGCCCTGTTTAGGAAAGTTTTTAATGTTTGATCTTTTATCGTGTTTCTAATATTCTGTTGGGAGCTGCCCACAGTGGCTGGGGAAACCCAGCCAGATGGACGGGGTATAAATACTGTATTTTTCTGTGTATAAGACTATATTCTCCCCCCCAAAAAATTTAAGTTTAAAATTGGGGGTCGTCTTATACAATTAATGTTGCAATTAATTATTTAATTTTGGGCTCAAAAAATAGGGGTCGTCTTATACATGGGGGAAACTTATACACAGAAAAATGTGGTTATAAATTATTATTATTATTATGCCTCAGAGAGGACTTTTGCTCCAGCCACTGTGGAACTGGTTCTCCAGACTGGCATGAAAACATGGTTTCCTGTGTTATTTATTTCCTTAAACTAGATTCACTGAGCTTGCTCTGCAACTGATCTGCAAGCCTAAATTAACACAGAACAAGCTTGTTCAGCAAGGGTGGTGAATACGTCCTTAGAGGACAAAAAATTGTATGTCTCATCTTATCCAGTCACACATTCATATGAGAACATTGCGCTGAATATGACCTCTAAGGACTTGGCGGAGTCCAGTGTAGCTACAGAATGGTTGATTCAAGAAACCAGCATTAACTTCAGATCAGTGTCTGTGTGAGCAGGCTGGTGTACAATTTAGTTGCAATATGAGCTATGCTCAACTATCTCAGAACGGACATTGTACAAATAATCAGGTACTGCTTCATCTCCACAGCATGAGACTTTCAGCCCTGGCTGGATGTGTTTCTGGAGGTTTCATAGCATGATGTCACGGCTATAGATTTCATGCATTCCTGGGGAATCTGTAGTCTCGTTGGTTTTGGAAAAACAAAGACACGAAGAGAACTAACAAAGAGCCAATAACACCAGTGATTCCTGGAACAAGTCTCTGTGATGTCCCTCCTTTCCCCCACCCTGGTTATTTGCAGCGCAAATATGTCCTGGAAAGATGTCTACCATTCTTGGGAGACTTCAGAACAGCAGAAAAAGGAATTCTCCACCTTTCAGAATCAAAGGTATTAGATTATAATGAAGTAGTTTATGGGATAGGGGAGAGATACACATGGCCTTGGTGACTTAAGTCACATTAGTCTGCACAGCACGACACGCAGCAGCCGTGGTCAGAATCAGTTTCCTCGTAAGCAGCATACCAGGGGCTTCCAGACTGTTGCTGTTTTGGACAGGATTCTGTCACGTAACTAGCAAATTCAAGTTGCGCAACTATAGTTCACTGGAAGGTCTTGTGCAACAAGCCAGCTTCCCCCAAAGGTCAGATTTTTTTTGTGATAAGTAAAATGACTTGAAAGAGTACTGGGAATCGTAGGAGAACACTTGCTTTGGTGAAACTGTCACCCGACTTCCCCCTCAAACAAATCAGAGGGTGTAATGTACTGAGTTGAATAGGATCCAAAAGGCAGCAGTCTGATTGGTGCTAGAACAATAGGATGCAGAATGCAACAGTCTGATTGGTCCTAGAACAATAGGATCCAGAATGCAGCAGTCGGATTGGTCCACAGGAGCCACCCAATCCAGCTCCAGGTGGAAGGGAATCCGCAACCTGATTGGCCTACAGGAGAATCCCAGAACTAGCCAATCACGTGGGGCCCATTGTGTAAATAATGTATATAAGGCAGACATTCTGGGGGAACTTCCATTCCTCCTCACCGCTATGAGCTGAATAAAGAGTATGAAATCCACTCTCGACTCCGAGTATATTTCAGAGTGGATGTTCATTAAATAGCAAACATTGTATACTCTCCCTGCAAGCCAATCAGGATGAATGCTCATTATTCAGGTTCCCCGGAAGTGGCCTAACTTATGCAAAAACGCATAAAGCTTAACAAATGTTAAACGCAAACAAAACACACAAAGCAACCTCAAAACAACTATAAAAGTGGACAGTTTAAAACAGCTGCAGAATCTAAAGGCTGAGAATGCAGCAGAGTTAAGGCTCCTTCCCAGTGGAAGTTTTAACACTAATGGGTCATTTCAGACCTTCCACAAATCCCTGTTTCAGTCACCGATTTTCATTGTCACTCTGCTGCTTGGTGTCCACATCAGGGGACAGAGCTTGGTGGTATATGCATCTGGAGGCACCAGGTATACAAGTATTTCTACACCTGTGTCTGCACATCTTTTTTCTTTTTAACATTTTGCAATTGGCAAAATGGAGGCTCGTGCATTTTTCAAGGTGGCTGAGCAATATCCATGCCTGTTTTGGTTTTTAACAGAAGGTAACCATGGATGTCTTGAACAAGAGTGATATCTGTGTAAAACTCACACAAGAGTGATAAAGGGGCCTTGCACAAGACGCGGGTGGCGCTGTGGTCCAAGCCACAGAGCCTAGGGCTTGCCTATCAGAAGGTCGGCGGTTCGAATCCCCGCGATGGGGTGAGCTCCCGTTGCTCGGTCCCAGTTCCTGCCAACCTAGCAGTTTGAAAGAACGTCAAAGTGCAAGTAGATAAATAGGTACCGCTCCAACGGGAAGGTAAATGGCATTTCCGTGCGCTGCTCTGGTTCGCCAGAAGCGCCTTAGTCATGCTGGCCACATGACCGTGAAGCTGTCTGTGGACAAACGCTTGCTCCCTCGGTCTGTAGAGCGAGATGAGCGCACAACCCCAGAGACATCCAAAAGTGGACCTAACGGTCAGGGGTACCTTTACCTTTACCTTAAACACGGATGTCTTGAACAAGAGTAGTAGATAGGTAGCCGTGTTGGTCTGCCATAGTCAAAATAAAAAAAATTCCTTCCAGTAGCACCTTAAAGACCAACTAAGTTAGTTCTTGGTATGAGCTTTCGTGTGCATGCACACTTCTTCTGATATCTGAAGAAGTGTGCATGCACACGAAAGCTCATACCAAGAACTAACTTAGTTGGTCTTTAAGGTGCTACTGGAAGGAATTTTTTTTATTTTGAACAAGAGTGATATTTTGTGTAAAACTCACACAAGAGTGATAAAGAGGCCTTGCACAAGACCTCTGTTTTATTTATTTATTTATTTAAAACCAACCCAATGTATGCACTATGATTACAAACCCTGAGGCAATTCCCCATTTGTGTTTTGTGGTGAATGTGAAAGAAGAGGTCATCAAGCTTTGGCTGTTGAAATTCAAACATGCCTTCAGCCTGTCGTGATTGGCGGAAATAGGCCTTTGGGCTGTCTGAAACAAAATGGCTGGTTGTGCTCTGGTGAGGAGCAGACAGGAGTTGGGGTATATGGCATGCCCACTGAAACATCACCACATATATGATGAACCACCCCCCAAAAATAAAAAAGTCCCAACCCACCACAAACAATATTCCACATCAGCAGTGACTGTAGACGTACAACGGACGGTGCTTGCTTTTTGAAATTTCCACAGAAAGGAGCAATTCAGATTAAATGCTTAAAAATCTGGCATTTCGGTGACAATGCCATTGTGGCACAGCTGCACAGAACTTGTGCGTGTGAGCGGCACTCCTTCCACAACAAACTCCCACCCAAGTTCAGTTACCCACTGCCTCACTGGCTATCTCTGAGACTCAGATGGACAGATCTGCTCTGACCACTTCAGCCGGCCAGGATGGGCAAGGCCTAGAACCTCAAAGCAGCCTGTGCACATCCTCAGGGAGAACAAACCGAAATATATCCATTGCAACACGGACAGATGGTGCCATAGCAGCTCCCACCTCTGACCGTGCCCCCAAAGTGGAACCCAGGCATTTTTAGAGCATTTCTGTGCAACATCTGCTTCGGTCGGGACTCAAATACACACACAGGCAGAAATATTTGGAGCTGTGCGGGGCTGCCCCATGTGGCGGGCCGCTGAACTGCATGTTGCAGCAACTGCATACCGGTAAGTACGTAGTTTGATATGCTCATAACCCACTAACACAGCTTCCTGATCCTTAAGCATCAAGACTTCTCTGAGCTCTTGTGTTTCTGCATCTTTTGATTGCTCTTTGCTTCTGCCTTGTTCTTCTCTACCTTTATTTCTAGTTGTCCCTTGTTCCTGATTGGCTTTGTCCCATGGTTCCTAGCTCACCTGGATGCAGGCCCATGGCCCAGCCCCATCAGGTTCCTTACAAGTTGAGCATTGGCACAGGTAAGCATCCAGACACAACACTAGCTTTAAAACCACATCAGTGTCCCTAAAAGCAATCAGCATCTCAGCACTGTTTGGCGGAACGAAAGGGTACAAACGGAAGAAGCAAATACACGAAATGACTTGGGCAGTTGAACTGCCAAAGAGTCTCCATCATCTGACCTGGTCCTGAACGTCCTGTGTGAAATAGCTAGTAGCCACCAGCCCTCAAATGACATTGAGCAAGCACCTCCTAGCCTTTAGTGCCTATTGAAGAATCACAGTTGGCTCTTGAACTTGACACAACATATTTATCTGGTGTTGTACCTAGTCCCAGGGCTGAAGTTGGATGGTTCAATGCGACTGTGCCCTGCATGTAGTGATAGTTGTGAGGTAGGAGAGTTGGGGGGGGGGATTTCACATCTGGCAACCTTGGGTTTCAGAAAGTATATAGGTAAAGGTAAAGGGACCCCTGACCATTAGGTCCAATCGTGGCCGACTCTGGCGGTGCAGCGCTCATCTCACTTTATTGGCCAAGGGAGCCGGCGTACAGCTTCCGGGTTATGTGGCCAGCATGACTAAGCTGCTTCTGGCGAACCAGAGCAGCGCACGGAAACGCCGTTTACCTTCCCACCGGAGCGGTACCTATTTATCTACTTGCCCTTTGACGTGCTTTCAAACTGCTAGGTTGGCAGGAGCAGGGACCGAGCAACAGGAGCTCACCCCATCACAGGGATTCAAACCACCGACCTTCTGATCGGCAAGTCCTAGGCTCAGTGGTTTAACCCACAGCGCCACCAACGTCCCAGTATATAGGTAGATGAGTCTAAAAAGCCCGGGACACAAATTTTCACAGCCCTCTAGTGGCAATCCAACCATCTGGTAATTTCAAACTTGCTTGCTCAGGATTCCGGCGAATTGGGAGGTGATGACAAATTTGGAACCTTGCCTTGACCTCGAAGCAGATGTGCAGTCACCACAATATGTACATGGGACTAAATCTTGCAGCTACTTCACAAATGGCAGCCATCAAGTGTGGCAACCTCTCACCATGATGCACAAGAAAGGATGAACTGAAATTTTAAATGTCCGATAAATAAGAGAAGAAATCTGAACCACTCTCCCAATGTGGGAGAGACATGTTTTGTTGTAGCTGAGGCAGATGTTGTGCTGTTGCAGATGCACTGTGGTTTCTTCTCCCTGAGCTCCTCCCAGCACAATTCACTGAGAGTAGGATTTTTAAAAACCAGGCACTATTTCTGTTAAGTTGTGGGTGAACATATCAGACGACACAGCGATTCTTCAAACAGCTCTTGTTTATTCACAGGCCAGAACAGAACTGAAGGGTTCAGCCAGCCTGCTTATATAGAGCTCCTCTAGAACGCAACAGTAACCATTTTCTGTAACTATCCAATCACTGAACGTCACTTTCGATCCCTTATTTGTATATGTGGACCTGAACTATCTACAGTATCCCCCTGCTGGCCCAGGGTGAGAACTTCAGTACACAACAATTTCGGCTATGGCTTCGGGTAACACCTGAACTGGCTCAAACACAGGAAAGAAATTACCGTATTTTTTGCTCTATAAGACTCATTTTTCCCCTCCTAAAAAGTAAGGGGAAATGTGTGTGCGTCTTATGGAGCGAATGTAGGCTGCGCAGCTATCCCAGAAGCCAGAACAGCAAGAGTGATTGCTGCTTTCACTGCGCAGCGATCCCTCTTGCTGTTCTGGCTTCTGATATTCAGAATATTTTTTTCCTTGTTTTCCTCCTCCAAAAACTAGGTGTGTCTTGTGGTCTGGTGCGTCTTATAGAGCGAAAAATACGGTATTGTTCAGCAATAGTATGCCTGATTATTATTAAAGATGACATCAGCTGGAACTGTGGCCCAGGGTTGAGAATGTGTCTGTGCATAAGATCATGCACTTTTCCCAACGGTTGTATACCAACTCCAGTGTCAGAGGGTGGAAGACTAAGAATTGCAGGAGCTGGGGGAAAAAAATGAGTGGCAAGCTTGCTGTGGTGCTCAGGTCTTGTTTGCATTCGGGACTAGATGAGCCTTTGGTCTGATCCAGTAGAACTCGTCTTATGCTCGTGTTATAGGAACATTGGTGAACTCACTTGTCCATCTAGCCAAGACTGTCTATCCTGTCTGGCAGCGGCTCAACAAAATCTCAGATTTGTTGTTGGCTGGATTGATCCCGAGACCTGTCCAAATATGTGCTGTGCTACTGAGCTACCTATGCCACATATACCCCACAACTCTGTTCAGTGCTGCCCCCACCCCGGCTTTTTGCAGTTTGGCAATGGGAGAAGGATGAACTTAACAGGCTCCTTTCTCATTGCTGTGATTAAAACAGTATTTGGGCTGTACCACTCGTTCTTAAGTGTACACCTTCAGAACAAAAATAATAAAACGAAAAGGGCATGTTAAGGAGTTAAGTTTAGGACACTTCTTCCTAGCAAGGAGCTTTCAATGGGGAAGGATCCCATTGGAAACAGAACAAAGTCCGCACTCAAGTTGTGGGTCCAATTGCTCAACATGGTCATGCCTGCTAGCAGAGCAATAACAGTTGTATTTGCAAGCTTTCGAAATGTTTGGTTTGTTGACCTTCATTCACCAGATGTCTCTCCCCAGCTATCGCACCATTGGAATAGCAATGCTCACTAACTTGGGGAGGCAGCCCCCTCGACTATTGTATGGGGGGGGGCAAAGGAATTGGCACCTATGGTCCTGGGGCAATCACCACCCTGCTGGGGGATCTGTGAAAGGGCATTGTGTGGGGAAGTCATGCGCACCTGTGGGTTCTGGCCCAGGCAAGACTCTGCCCCAATATATCTGTCAGTGTTTCAAGGGTGCCTCTTTCGCCTCCCCCCCCACCCGCAAGAGACTAACAGGGCTGCTGTCTCTCTGGCATTGGGCCTGCAGGCCCCAACACCCCCACCCACCAACGACCCACGTGGAGGGCTAAGGGCTGCCAGCAGGTCTCCCGAGCGTTCCCCGAAGATCAGGTCGCCGGAGGAGGGGCACCTTTGGACCGGATCGACAGCGTGGAGCTGCTCTGGTCGCCCCGGCTGTAGCTCGCTCCTCCCTCCCCGTCCCGGCCGGCTGCCGCCCTCCTCCAAGCTCTCCGTCAGATCTGCCTGCTGGTTCCCGGCTCCCGAGCGCGTGCCGGGGATCCCCTCCTCCGCGCCGCGCTACTCCCTCCCGCCCTCCCCGCGGACGCTCCGTCTGGCACGGGCAGGAACCCCCCTCGCACGCGCCGCAGACAATGCGATGGATGCCGCGCCGTCCACTGCGGGTGTGGTGCGCGCTCGGAGGCGCCGCTGCACTTCCCGGCGGCGGACGCGAGGAGGCTCCGGCGCACGCGCCTCCTTCGGGGTCGGAGGCGCAGAGCCACCAAAAGGAAAAAAGCGGCCCCAGCTCGCTAGCCCTCCCCGCGCACCTTGCGTCTGCCCGGGGCAAAGAGGGCTTGCCAGGAGTGCCAACTTGGATAAAATAATTGGGGGGGGGGGCAGGTAAAGCCCCACCTGGTATAATCGATCGTTTGGTGCGATGCACGCACAGCTATTTGAATGACAATGCCCGTCAGCTGGGGGGGGGGGGGATAAAATATTTGAGAGGGCTGCTCTCCCCCAAGTTGATAGGCATTGCAATTCAAATAGTGCGCGTGCATCCCGCCATGCGATCGATTATGGGGGCGGGGCTTACCCACTTCCCCAATATTTCATTCAAGTGGGCACCCCTACGCTCCAATATTTTATTGGGGGTTCCTCGGCCCCTAGGCGTTGGCTGCTATGGGACGTGCGATGCCCGGGAGCTGGCCTCGCCTATCCCTCTCGCGCCCTCTGTCCCGACGGGCCTCGCTGTTCCTCTCCTGCAGCGCCCTCCTGCGCCCGTCGACTCGCGTTAGGCGTGGGCTTCCTCGCCGGCGAAGGCCGAAGACGACTGCAGTCGTAGCCGCTCTCCGCCGGCTGCCCTTCTGTGCGCAGTGCCCTCTCCCGGGAGCCAGGTGGGCGCACGCACAGGCTTCGCAGCCGCAGCCGACCAGCGGCGGCTCTGCTTCTGGACAGGTGCGGATTACGACGCCTGCTGGACTCTCCTCCCCGACCCTTGACCCGAGGCGACGACCCTGGCGTCTCGTCTGAACCCCCGCCACGATGCCACCGTAGAGTTGGACGGGACCTCCAGGGTCGTCTAGTCCAACCCCCTGCAATACAGAAACCTCGAGTGAAGCATCCGTGGCAGATGGCCGCCACACCACCTCCTAGGGAGGAGAAAACGCAACAACCCGTGTGAACCCTCACGGCTGGCTTTCTCCACCCACCCGCGCGCTCCGTTTGCTCCTCGGTGCCGCTTCGTACGGCGGCATGCCTCAAAATGGCCCCCTGGTAAAGAGCGGAGACCCGCTCTGCTTTCTCGTGTGAACGTGCCAACACGCCGCTTTGCAGCTTCTCCTCTCCACCCACCTGCCCCCCCCCCGGCATGGCAGGGCGTGTACCAGGCCGGCTGCTAGCTGGCTGCCAGGCAGCCCCCCCCCCCCCGCAGCATCAGCGCGCGTCTCCTTGCCGCCTTGCGCTCCTCGCCCGCTCCCTCCTTCCTCCCGCCGCGGCTCCGGCTCAGCCAATGGCAGCGGCGCGCCGGGCTCGGGAGCTGTTTACCCAATCTGAGCCCTCCTCCCTCCTCGCCTCCCTCCCTCGTGAGCCCCGGGAGCATCTTCCTTCCACCGAGCCGGGCAGAGAGCGAGGGAGACGGCAGGCAGGCGGGCGGGAGGCGGGTCTGGCTGCTCGTCGGGGAAGCGTCTCGCGCGGCTCTCTCGGGGCGCCTCGGCCTGCCGGGCTCGCGCGCGCCTTCGCCCCTCGGCGCGGGGATGAGCAGCCCTGCGGGGCCCCCGGCGGGCCGCCCTGGGGACTCGCCGTGACGGAGCCCCCGCTCCGCAGCCCCGCTCCCGCCGCCGCCGCCGCCTTCTGCTTCGGTGCGCACAGGCTGCGGCGGCCGCTTCCCCCGCCGCCTGCTGCACCTGCTCCTGCGCGCCCTCCCCGACGAGGGAGCCCCGCGGGCCGGAGGAAGGATGGGTTGCATCGGCTCCAGGACTGTCGGTAAGGAGGGGCGGAGAAGCGCCGCGGCGAGCCAGGCGGGGAAGAAGGGGCCTTGGGCTGGAAGGGCCGTCTGCCCCCGTCTGGAAGAATGGGGAGGGGGTCTCGCTGGCTGGCCGCACGTCTGGAGTGCGGGGTCTCCCCTTTGCAGCCCGGGCTGCTTTTCACCTGCTGCCATGATGCGAGCCCCCCATCCCCAAGGGGTTGGCAGCGGCGGCAGGCGCCCTCGGAGGCAGGAGGTGTGCGTCCCTGTGACAAGGAGAGGATAGTCACCGCCTCCGTCTTCCCCCAGGAATGCCCGTAGCTTGCTGGCCTAGGTGCCTTTGGCGTGGAGATGGATGGAGAAAGCCTTGATGTAAAGAATAAGGAATGACAGTGGCCAGACCATTCCACCACTCCTTGAGTGAGTTTCCCACAAGCGCCTGGGTCGCCAGCTGATCCCTTCCCCTCCCCTTCGTGGTTATTGTTATCAGATTCTCCATATCACTGCAGTGATGGCTGCTCATCCCTCCCTCCCCGTGGCTGCCCACGCCTCAGCAGAAGGAGCAGCCACTGGATCCCTCCCACAAGATCGGAGCGCCTTGCCAAGGGCACCCCCGCTTGCTTCTGCTACACAGCTCCTCGCATCCCTCTAGAATCGAATGGCACCCGCCCACCACGGTCCCCAGTGGGGTTTACGGGCTGCAGCCTCAGGCATTTCCAAAGAATTGCAAAAGCGAAAAGGACATATTCTGGGATGAGTCTTTGCAAAGGCCCTTCCAGGGTGGGTTTGGGTACCACTTAAGAGGCGTCCAGGCTGGGCTTTTGACCCATGTGCCACAACCTTCCAGGAAGGCTCAGTGCAAAAGGGAGGAAGATGCAGAAAATTGGTTGGATGAGTATTGCCCAGGAAAGCCATCCCAGTGGATTGTGCCCCACCCACATTGTCCATTAGTGGTGGTGCTGCCATTTAGCTTTTCCGACTCTGGCACTGAAATGCTTTTCACCCAAAAGCTCTGCCTCTTTCCCCCTGTGCGATGTTTGGCATATCAGTTAAATTACTCTTCCGCGTTTGTTTAACATTCCTTCCCTGCCAGATCTCAGGGGCTCGTGGTGCATTGCAATATAGATCCTGTTTCACCCTCACAATGCAAGAGTAAATTAGACAGAGGCAGCAATTGCAACTGCACTTGCCAGTCCCTTCACAGACTCTTGTTATTTCCAAGCAAACATGCTCAGGAATGCCATGACTTGCCCGTTGCGTTGCCCACCCAATGAACTTGGTGGCTTGGCAGAGATTTGAAGGTGTCCTGACTGACTGACTGCATCTCTTCCTTCTTCCTAGTAACCAATACATCTCCTCCCCGTATCTACACTTCAGAAAGCATAGCAGTCATCAGCAGGGAACTGGTGCTTTCTTGAATAAGGTGTCAAGAGGACATTATAGGTAGCAATTTGTTTGGAGGCTATGGAAGCCTTGCTTCCCCCAGATTCATGGCACCTGCTTAATAGGTACAGTACCTGTGGCTTCAGTATGGGCAGTGACACAAGAGACCTGAGAACCCTCACCCCTTAAATGTGCTATATAAGAACATAGGAAGCTGACTTACACTAAGTCAGATCATTTATCTAGCTCAGTGTTGCTGGCTGACTGGCAGTGCCTCTCCAGGTTTAAGGTGGGTCTGTCCCTGCCGTACCTTGAGATGCCAGGGGTAGAACATGGAACCTTCTGTGCATGAAGTAGGTGTTCCACTGCTGAGCTTCCACAACATACAGTGTGTTGTGCCACGTACTAAGGATGCGGTCCTGCGTTGCTGAAATGGAGTTGTACCCTGAAATGAATTGTACCCTAATTTTTTCTCTAATGTCAGAGTTTTCTTCTAGCAATGCTAGTGTTGGTATTCTGCTATACCCTTCCTTGGAAGTGAGATCTCATGACTTTGCCAGTGTAGGGAATCTGGTGACTCTTACTAGTGGCCCTAACCTTTGGTGGCAGAGCGGGAGACAACCAAATCTGATCTATAAGCCCCAGGTAGGAGCCATTCATTAATGCAACAGCGGTCCTGCGAAGCTTCTGTTCCCTTCAGTGATACTTACGTAGGAGAGCTTTCAGTGCTGCATCTCCGTGAATGGCGTCTAGGTATTTTCCGCCCCCATCACTCAAATGCATAGACTGACCTTTATTCTAAAATTACAATATTTTGTAAAATGACTGTTGTAGAGTTAAATGCACGCATTTGACAGCCACATAACAAAATGTTGAGCTGTAGGGATGGAAGTATTTTGGACTTAGTTTTAAGGTGTCTCACCAGATCTCAAGGAAGCATCTTGCACATTGGGTGATCCCTTGCTTATTAGCATGTTAGGATCCCCTTGAAAAGTTGCCATGCACCTGATGAAGCAGCATCATTTGCAAAAAAACACCCAAAAAACCCACCCTGTTGCCATCATAAAGGCGTCAGACTACCAAGTTGACATAGGATTTTTTACTGGTTTTGCTGTGACACACTAAAGGCAAGCATATATTAAAGTCAACTGGTTGCTGCTTCTGATTGAAACTACTTGTGAAAATTGGGGGAGGGCGTGATTTGCAGCAGAAAAGTGACAGAGAGGAATGCTTGCAGTGATATCTTACCCGTGGCTATTAAGAAGTATGTCTCATTTGAGTGGGACTTTTCCCCAGGAGTGTATAGGATTGCATCCCTAACCCTTTCCCCCATGTACTGCTTTCCCCATGTTTGCAAGGGTTTAGAAGGGCTGATAGGCAGGTAGGCTAAAACATCTGGACTGCTCTTAAAGGCTATCTTAAAGGCTGTGAAAGAGCTTTCACAATGCACTGGTAGCTATTGTCTATGCTGTGCACATCCATCCCACGATTGCCTTTAGATAAATAGATCTGATAGGTTTTTATAGTGCCTCGACATTCTGTCACACCATATCCTGCAACCAATGGGTATAGTTGGAGTATGTTGCTTTTGTTTATTTGTCTTTCAGATTCTAATGTGTTAAGCTGAAAATAGCAACATATTTATGGGAGGTGATCTACAACCGGTTTGAGCCAGGGGGTGGTCGAACAAAGGAATGAATGTTAAAACCATGGGTAATAATGACATTGTCATTCACACAGGTATAAACAAAATCTGGAATATAGGCTAACCCAGTGTTCCCCAGCCTTGTGTCCTCTGGATGTTTTGGACAACAGTTCCCATCAGCCCCAGCCAGCATTACCGGTGGTCAAGGATGATGGGTGCTGTAGTCCAAAAAGATCTACTGGTATATAGAGCAGTTCATTGGGTAAGGCTGGACTAACCTGTGGCCCTGCAGGTGATGTTAGGCTGCAACCAGTAATCCCTGATCATGGGCTGTGCTGATTGAAGTTGGAGTCCAACATTGTCTGGAGAGTCACCAGTTAGCCACTCCGGGCCTCAAATGAGATGCAGTCTGAACTTCTGGTAAGAATGGAGTGCCACCATTAGCTATGGATTCCTATGGTAGCATTGCTCTGTTTCTTGGGAAATCTCTGTGGTGCAAACCATCTGGATGTGAGAGTGGGGGAACAGGTTAATTCTTCACAAAAATTGCCAGTAAGGACTGTGACGGTAGTCATTGTGTGTGACTCTAGATCTTCTCCTAGATCTCTGGTAGTGATGGGAAGCCTGTGGCTCAAGAGACCATATGCACCCCTAGATCTAATGTGATTCATGTGGAAAGTGAATCATGTGACTTTGGTATCACTGACCACCAGCTGCAGCACACAACCCCAGAGGTATAACCCCTGAGGGAATGTGTCCTTGAGGGGGGGGGGAAGGAAGGTTCTCCATCTTTGAACTACTCTCATCATGCTAACTTCAGCTCTCCCAAATCTTGCTTGTCTCTGGCCCAATAATACTTTCTGTTCTGTTGTCAGGTGAGCAATAAATTACACAGAGTAAGTGAAGTTAACTTTGTAATAGAAGAAACAAGACTGCTCAGTAATGCCAGGCCTAAAGAGCACAGCACCTCTTCCCAGTAGGTCTTGCCCCATGAGGCAGTAGTGGGGAGTGAAGCTCCCCGCCTTCCCACAGCTGCCTAAGACTTGTGGTTATCCTGGGTGCTTCCCAAGCAACCTGAGACTCAGCCGGCACTCCCGTCTCTGCTCCTCCCTCTCTTCATACCTCTTCTGGACCCGGGAAACCAGTGGGGAAGGGAGCTTGTTGCAGCAGGGGTGGGAGACACCCTGGTTTCTTCAGCAGGTAGACTCATCTCTGCTTCTTGGCCTCCTCTTCTGCTTCAGCTTCAGCTTCTGCCTCTGATTCTGGTCCCTAAGCCCTGATACCTCTTCAGCGTCCATCACCTCCTTCTCTCAGTCTTATCCCTCTGACCACTTAATCTTCCCTTGGTGGTTCCACAGCTGGTTCCTCCCACCATTCCTCTGAGTCTACCCAGTCCATGACACATCAACATATGCTTCTGTTTACTCAGAGTAATTGATAATGTCACCTTTTAGTTCCCCTTTCCTGAGTTCTTCAAAGGTGCCAGCTTCCGACACCTTCTCTTCCCAGTCCTCTCCCTCTGACCACTCATCGTTGTCTCACCGCCACTCCCCAGGCTCTGAGCCTTCTTCCTTTGGTGGTTCTCCAACTGGTGCCTCCTACCACTCCTCTGTTCCCAGCCTGTCCCTGGCACCTGTTGAAGCCTTTTCCTTATAGCATTTCAGCACGTAGTCAAAGGTGGCATAGTTCAAGTATGTTACCCATTAATCTAAACCAAAACCAGTCTCATCTGTGTCCCCAAACATACTGCACTCTTTCTCTTGCATACGAATCCACAGCATCTGATGATCTTCCTTTCCGTATCACCCACGCATTCTCCTAAAATAACAAGCGCCCTCCCCGGTGACACCCACTCTTGGTTGGCCAAGCATTTAACCGAACTGCTCGTAATTATCTGTTTAGGAGACTTTTAAGGCAAATTAGGACCAAGTGCCTGAAGCAAACAATATTGTGAAGGATCAAGTTTATGGATATTCCCACAAGGGTTCTGCTGTGAATTTGTGTAGAAGAAAGTGGCAGTCATGGATGGTTGATGGCGGTGGAGATATCCCCCACTTAAAATCTCACCTCTGCCGTGAGCTCCCCTCCTCTGCCTGCAATCTGAAGATCATAATTCTCCCAAGTGGAGAATAAATTGAATAAATTTGTTTATGGCTGTGCTGTTGTTGACTTGACTGCAGTTTTCATGCGTACACACCTGTGCTGTCTCTTTCCTTCCCCCCTCCAGATTGACTGCACAACGTTATTGAGTCTGGGTAGAGTAGGACGCATTGCAATGCTCTTGCCTTGCTCAATCTGCCACTGTTTAGTATTCTCAGCTCTGTGGGGGAAGCATAAATCTCTCCGCTGATGCGTCTTTGAAATGCCAAGCTAGTTGGGGGGTTTAACAGCCTCTGAGCAATGTGAACAAGGCTCCTGGTAACATGGGATATGATTCAGAGCTTGCTGTGGGGGTGTGGTTCTCTTCCATTGCAGTCTCCAACTAGTCTCATCATCTGGGAAGCACAGCGGCTGTGAAATGTGAGGACAGCAAAACTGATCATAACCAGGACTGCCAATTTCATGCTTTAGTGTGTGTCAGTGAGGGGGATCTTCTTAAAAACAAGGTACTACATGGTGCTGTTTTCTTCAAAGTAAGTATTGTTGTGTTCAGGTAGGTGTGCGTAGGATTGCAGCCTTAATCAGATTCCTTTTCCTGTTAGGTTTTTTTTTTAAAAAAATAAAAGGAACATAAAATGAAATAAGCAAAAGCAACGTGAAACAAAATGACGATGGGAACCGTAGCATAGAAATAAAACCGAAAACAACATTGTTATAAAACTGATGGAAAGAGAAGAAAGCAAATCAAATACTTATTATAGCTTGTTCATAAAGACAAGGTTAGTTTAAGAAACAGAGAGGGCACCTGCTAAATAATGAGCAACAGATCTGCCGGCTTCAAGCGCTAATACAGTAATATAGAACCTTTCTACGCTGTTTGTTTAACTGAGGCTGCAGTCCAGGCACACTTGGGAATAAGTCCCACTGAACTGAGGAAACATACATAGCATGTCATGAAGTCCATTGCTTTTCTAATCCATTTCATTTTCTTCATATTTTCTTGCTTTCCTGTCCTTTGCATGTGTCAACCGGGCAACAAGATGTGTAAGAAAATATTGCTGATAAATTTTTTTATTGAGAAATGCCGCCATATAACTTACGGGTAACACTGCGTTAAGAAGGGATGTTATAGGTGATTCGCTGTATTGTGAAGATCTCATGAGGCACATGAATTCAATGTATGTGTGTGTGTAAAAAAGAATCACCTTCGTGTGCTGAAATAACACCTGCAACATGGATATTAGTTCTATATTGTCAAATGACAATGGGCTGCATTGGTAATTGCCTTCTAATATTTGTTGCATGTAAGTGAATAAAAAGTGCTGAAGTTTTGAAATATTTTCTGGTCTCTATTCTATCTAAACATCTACCACTTTATTCGCTCTTCCAATAAGGTAGGGTGCACTTCAGATATTTTGGAAAATTCCTCTGAGGATACCTTTTGTTAAAATTCAAACTCTGTCTTTTGTCCAGGTAATATAGGCTTGGATCCACACATCCTGCGGCCCACACAGGAGGTACAGGGTGGGTTGCTGTTACTCCAGCCCAACACTACAAATGTCCCTTAAGTAGCTAATCTAGAGGATTTCCGAATCCTCTGAAGCTACCGTAGTTTTCATTAGGAGAGAGAGCAGACAGGAGGACATCAGTGAATCCCCCAAATGAGAGGAACTGACTCCAGCTGCTTCTCTGGATCTAACCCACTAAACCTCTGCTAAAAAAACCCCAAAAAAATCTTTGGAAGTATTGGTAGAAAGGCATGGTTCTTGAACTCACTTTATTCAAGTATCGTAGGAATTAAGACTCTGATCTCTGAAGGCTTTTGTAGACTCTTGTAGTACATGCAACAAGAAACAATAAAACAAAACATTAAAGCCAGCAGAGCAGCCATAAAAGCAGGGGAGAATTTTTTCATTTTTAATAATTCTTCTTCCAATGAAAGATCTATTGAAATCAGACCATAACTTCATATCATTCTGGACCCCTTTCCAGTGATTGGGCATAATTATTTTTAAGTGCTCTGATTGTCATTATAATAAAATATGTCTAAGTGGTATATATGGGCTTTAGTCAGGGTTGTTTAAAAGCAAGGGTCCTGTGTCTTTTTACCAGAAAGACAGCGAGGTGGGGAAAGAGAATAGAAATCTACTAATGAAAATAGTTTGGAAGTTATTTAGAAATAGCTTTTGAGGAGGCTATTGAGCCCTTGCTGTGCCGCCCTGCAAAGGTAGTAGCTTGATGACAAATTGTGTGGGTCTCCACTATGTTAAAAGATGCAGTGCCGGTGATACATAACTTCTCCCCTTCCCCACACACAGATAAAGGAGACTGGAAATTTGAGCTAGAAATGAACAAGTACCGTAGATCCAGTTAGTGTCTGCTATTTTATTTTTGAGAGTCTGCACACCACTGGCTCCTTCTATCCTTGCTTGGAAGAAGTAGAGCTGGAGCGAAGGGTAATAGTCCAGCACATTTTACTCAGAGTAGACCTGTTGAAATTAATGGGCCTAACTTAGCCACGTACATTAATTTCAGTGGGGTCTGTTCTCGGTGAAAGTTCGCTGAATACCACCTGGAGAGCTAAAATGTCCCATTCTGTCTGCAAGGCACTCCTGGGTCTACTGGGTCAGACTCTTTCTTGACAGTGTGCAGGAAAGATAACATTTTCTCTGGGGCTCAGTCACAGATGGCCTCAGCACTAGAAGCCTGTCTGCTTTCTTGAGATCAATTATAAGATGGAAATAAACATCAGATGCTGAACATTCATTATGAGGTAGCAATATGCCCAGCTCTGCCTTGAGAGTTCTTACAGCAAACATTTGGCTAGCCTTGTATGGAAGAGGGCCTGTCATTCCTGTGTGTAGAAGCTGTGTTCAGATGTCACACCATAGCAGGGTTTCCCAAACTTGGGTCTACAAGTGGTTTTTTTGGACTACTGTTCCCATCATCCCTGACCACTGGTCCTGCTAGCCAGGGATGATGGGAGTTGTAGTCCAAAAACAGCTAGAGACCCAGGTTTAGGAAACACTGTACTATAGTTTAGTGACACCTGAATAAGCCTATCCTCTTCCTAGGGTGACACATTTCGCCAGGAGGAGTTTGGATGCTTCTGCTTTTAGCTAAACATAACTTGCCCTGTCACCCGGACCCAGAATTATTGATAACTTAAAACAAGCCATCTTCAGAAACCATGACTTGAAGCTGGTTTGTTTTAAAACTAACCATAGTTTGTCAGTTTGGATGACATGGCAAACCATGGTTTGCCAAAAGTGGAAGCAAACACTTTCAAATGCCGCCTTGAAATGATTCAGAAGGAAGAGGGGTGAGGTATTAGTGTGGGAGCACAAAGGGAGTGTACACTTGTTCATGTCTTGTTAAGCCACATTTTTGTATGGCATCTGAACACATCCAATCTGTCTCTGTGAAGAACCCCAAGAGACCCATTGCCTCCTGGTTCCAGGATCCCCACCATATAGAATTCCACTGTTCCTCCTGCCATACTCCATATGCCCCTCAAATAGATGCTCTGAAATATATTCTAATTTTCAGGAGCTGATCGTAAGGGGTGGGGGCACTGAAATTGACCAGTGAACCCTTTACATGAAGACGTGCCTGCAGGATCTTTGGAGCCAGCTTACTGTCCAGCACGTTAAACAAGATCTTATTTATTTTAAGTATTGCTAGGTGAATGGAGTATTGGTCTGGTACTTGGGTTTGGGTTTATAGCCAGGTTTAGATAGAGCTGCACACACCCCTGGAATATTAGGTTCATGGTTTGGGGTGTTGCTTTATCTGCTGCTAGGGATGTGGGTGGTGCTGTGGTCTAAACCACTGAGCCTCTTGGGCTTGCTGATCAGAAGGTCGGCAGTTCGAATCCCTGTGACGGAATGAGCTCCCGTTGCTCTGTCCCAGTTCTTGCCAACCTAGCAGTTCGAAAGCACACCAGTGCAAGTAGATAAATAGGTACCACTGCGGCGAGAAGGTAAACAGTTATTCCATGCACTCTGGTTTCTTTCACGGTGTTCCGTTGCGCCAGAAGCAGTTTAGTCATGCTGGCCACATGACCCGGAAAGCTGTCTGTGGACAAACGCCAGCTCCCTCAGCCTGAAAGCGAGATGAGCACCACAACCCCATAGTCGCCTTTGACTGGACTTAACCGTCCAGGGGTCCTTTACCTTTTACCTTTTACCTGCTGCTCATGTTAGATGTGTGGCCAGCATTGGTAGTGAAGGTTGCTTGGTGCCAGCTACAGCTCTTCCAGACAACCTTGGATTTTTCAACAATCATTCACATTCTAGCAGCTAGACTACTGGGACACACTTTACATGGGACTGGCCTTGAAAACTGCCGCGTGGAAACTGCAACAAGTTCAAAATTATGCCACCAGGATGCCGTTGGATGCTAAGAGAGTTTTATTCCATTATGCCAGTTTTGCATGATATATATCGGTCACAGTTATTTAACAGGGGCAAAGAACTCCCGACTCGTGACATATTTTAACATGGCACAATGTTTTGATTTGTTAGCTGCCTGGAGTCTCTTCTGAAAATTAGGCAGGATTTAAAAAATAAATAAAGTATGTGTAATTAGTTCTGGTTCTCAGTGTAGTTACATGACCCTTTTCAGGATCATCCAAAACAAAATTGTTTTTCAAACATTGTGCCTTCAAGGGACTGTTTTCCAACCAGTGTGTCTACTGAGGTACTCTGTGTCTTCCATGAACTTCTACGGATTGTTGAAGTTTGCGGTGTGATGGTAGGGTGCATTGTCAGTTCGGATGGAGTACTGGCCACGTCTTAGCCCTCACTGTTGGCACTGCCTGAACTATGAGATCATCGCAGAGCCCGTCCAACAATCTCCAACAGCTGCAGATTAACTGGAGAAGATCAACAGCGGTAGACAAACTATCTTCCAAGAAAGGATTGCTGAGATAAGGCAAGCAAAGTGCCCAAAGTACAGTATAAACACAAAGTAATTTGCTGCTGTTTATCATAATCAGTGTACCAAGTCATGTGGTATTCATTTGGGAGTGGTTTCCTGCTTCTAGGACAGTGTTTCCCAACCACTGTTCCGCGGCACACTAGTGTGCCGCGAGATGTTGCCTGGTGTGCCGCGAGATGTTGCCTGGAGGGAGGCGGGCGAGTCGGGCAGCGAGAGGCGGGGCGGCGGCGGCGAGGAGAGGCCACCCAGCGCGGGGCTCTCACCGTCTGCCTGCCTGGCTGCCAGCGAGCTCGGCGGGCAGCGCCTCCGTCCGCAGCGCCCGCCTCGCGGCTCTCATTCCCTGCCAAGCTCACCCAGCCAAGCCGCGCTCTCCTTCCTGCCTCGCTTTGCTGCCTCCTCCCCCCCACCCCCAAAGCTTGGAGGTTCCCCGGCAAGGGGGAGGGAAAAAAATTGAAACTTACACTTTCGTGCGTCCCTCCCGGCGTGACGCTGCGCGCTGACGTCACGGGGCTGTAATGGTGGTGTGCCTCGAGATTTTTTTCATCAAACAAGTGTGCCTTTGCCCAAAAAAGGTTGGGAAACACTGTTCTAGGAAACAGTAAGGCATTGGTTAATCTTAAGATGTGTGTTTTGGAGGACTGTGTTTGGACAATCATATATTGGCTTATTAAGATGAAATACACATGAGCTGATACAGCTGCTTCTCTTCTCCGTTTGTGCTGCATAACAATAAAACCAGGAAGCCTCTAATTAACTCTAGTTTGTCTGAACGGGGAAAACCATGGTTTATCAGTTTCTGGACGAGCCAAGATCTCAAACCACAGTTTGAAGCACCTTTTTGTTTGTTTGTTTTTGTTTTGCAATCCTAGCTTATACTGAAGGTTTTAAGTATAGTTTTCCGGTTTGGACAGAATGAGAAACTGTGGTTTAATTAGAGACTTTCCTAGTTTAATCATGTGAAGGGGAGAGTGTCGGGGTTGCGTGCACAGGGAACAGGCTAACCAAATGAGAGATGATTATGTAAACCAGGCCAGTGAAAAGGACAGCAGGGCAGGAAGGATGGAGGCCCTTGAAAGAGAAAGAGCTAATCAAATTTGGCATTATTAAGAGACCAGAGCTGGGTGGTGATAGCTCCATAATGCATTAAAGCTGATTGGGGAGGCAGTGCCAAACCACAGCGTGCCTTCAAGCAGTGAGGAAGGGGAGGGCAAATGGAAGAAAATAATACAGCGAACCAGGGGGATCTATCATTAAAAAAGGAAGGTTAGCTGTGCTGGGCTACAATCCTAACTCACTTACCTGGAGGTAATCCCAGTTGAATTGAATATGGCCTACTTCTGAAGAGACATGGCTAGAATTGCATTGTTAGTCTGTCATGGTAAGAAAGCAAAGCACAGGCCAGAATCTAACTTAATTACCTCTGGCATGAGATTTCCATCTAAGGCAGCAGCCTTTTTCATCAAACCCAGGGCTGTTTTTCACCAGGACTCAGTTCCGGCACCTCTCAGGTGGCCACCATTACCATTATAAGGGAGGCGTTCATGGTGAGTTCCAGCACCTCATTGTCTATAAAAACACTACTGATCAAACCTGGAATTGAACAAGAAGTAGGGTTTTAACATGAGGTTTTTAAATGTGTGGACACAGCCCTGGGGCAGGAACTAACTTGTTTTATTGCTCTGTAAGCCATGGTTGGACAGTGTTCTCGAAGCTACCAGCATGAGTTTGACCAAAATGCGGGAGGCAGTGGAAGACAGGAGTGCCTGGCGTGCTCTGGTCCATGGGGTCACGAAGAGTCGGTCACAACTAAATGACTAAACAACAACAACAAGCCATTTCAGCAGGGTGAAAACATTCTTAAACAAAGGTCAGCTTTTCTGTCTGACTGAAAACCATGCTTCTACATGTGGCAACTGCGTATTTTCTGTTTTGCTTCATTTTCATTCACTAGGAAGCATGATCGTAGCTTCCTGGCGGTGCCTGTTACCTGTATGCACACAGCAAAACATGTGTGCCATCATCATGCTATCATTTACATATGTTTCCCCAACACACAGTAACTCTGTGCTAGAGTTTCTTAATGTTAGAAGCTGCCTTTCCATAGAGAGAAGGCAAATGACCGTGGAGCTGAGTATAATATGTGAATTAGTAACTTGGGTAGCAGCAGCAGGTCACCAACAGCTTGCACTGAAGAAGTGTGCATGCACACGAAAGCTTATACCAAGAACTAACTTAGTTGGTCTTTAAGGTGCTACAGGAAGGATTTTTTTATTTTGACTATGGCAGACCAACACGGCTACCTATCTGTAGCTTGCACTGAGTTATTCACAGCCTTGAGATTCCTGGAGCCGCTTTGTCATCCTGGCTGGGGCTGATGGGAGTTGTAGTCCAACAACATCTGGAGGGCTCTTGGATGGACTACAGTTCCAATGATTGCTGACCATGGGTCCTGCTAGCTAGGGATTATGGCAGTCCAAAAACAGTGGGAGGCCCATGTTTGGGAAACACTGGTCTCATGTATTGTACTACTGTTGCTTAAGTGTTGGTTCAGTCCTTGGCACTTTCTTTTCTCCCTCTCCTGCTTCTCCTCAGTTTGCCTTCATGCTGCCAAAGCACTGTCAGTCTGCAGGTACATTTGTTCATCTGTTTTCCTTCCCCAAACAATGCTGCTACCCTCCATTGTTTAGTCTCTTGACTGTTTTCCAGATCCCACAAAACTGCCCCGTCTAATTTCTCTAGAACGGTTTCCGCTTAGCGGTCATACAATGCTGTTTAGCGTGTATACATCCAGTTCCAGTTCTTGCGCAGTGACATCATTCCAGCACATTAAGAGATGCTATTACATGTAATGGTATTAATATAACATTGACCCCCCCTCCCTTTCGTTCAGCTAGCTTCATTCCCTGGGCTAGCTAAGCTCTTTCTGATTTAGTGTGGTGAGAGAGAGACAGAGAGAAACAAACTCTTGTTTTTCACTACAGGAAGCAATGTTTATTATTATTATTATTTTATTTATTGCAAGAATTTAATACCTCATGGTTCAGTTTAAGTGACTTACAAAATGTAAAACAATAAAATAAAAATTATTGAAACCAGCAGAGCACCTTGAATTCAGAATAATAAAAGAGTGAAAAATAAAAAGCAAAATTCTGCACCCGGCACACAAAAATAACAAGGCTTATTATGCCAGGCAAGCCTCCCATGGGGGAAGCTTTCCAAAACTTCCACTTTCAGGTGCTGAAGTGGAAAAGGCTTTAACCCTGCTCACCGCCTGCCTCACGCCTAAAGCTTTTGGGGGACCCAGAGAAGGCCCTCTGAGGTCAGTCTTAATACTCTGGCACGTTCATAAATGAGTCCCTAGAGTACTGGCTTTAAAGGTAAGACCAGCACTCTGAATTCTACTTCAAAAGACCAGCAGCCCAGAGCAGTTGTTTCAAGACTGATGCGATGTAATCCATATGACCAATCCCTGTCAACAACCTAGCTGCTACATCTTGTGCCAGCTGAAATTCCCAAGCAGTCTTCAAAGGCAGCCCTTGTGTAGAGTGGATTACAATAGTCTAAACAAGATGTTGCCCGAATGCTAATGATTTTGGCCAAGCTGTCTCTGCCCAGGAAGGCTTGCACCTGATGAAAGTTACTTTCATGCCAGAGCCACGGGGATTTCCAATACTGAAGCTGTGGACCTGACTCTTTAGGGCAACGGTTGCCAACCTTTTGGGACCTGTGGGCATGTTTTGAATTCTGAGAATGTGCTGTGGACGCCAGTCATAAAATGGTTGGCAAGTTCTGCAAAATAGAAAATTGAATAACTCAAAAAGAAGTGCCTCTTGATACCCTCTCACACACGAAACTATAATAATCCATAGCAACCTACCTGAACTCAACAACCACCACTTGGGCTGTGCATCATGTTGTCCCATCTTTGCTCCCATCCAGAATGGAAAGGGTGGGGCTGGCATCCAATCAGAGTTGCCCTTGGAAAGGGTGTGTGGTCAGTCTACATGTGGCCTAGCAAAGAACTTTGAAACCTGGTTTCTAGACAAGTTTTCAGATGTAGTTATGGTGGTTAGTGGGTGTTGAAGCAAGTGCTTGCACAGATTCCGTGCTACCTATGGGTGTCACCTTGATAATCTCCACTTTAGGCAATGGAATGCAACCCTATTTAGAACATCACCTCCCTAAATCTGGTCAACCATACCCAGTATTTTGTGGATTCAATTTATGCTGTCCCTCATTCAGTTCTTTACTCGCTCCATATTTCAGCAGAGCCTCGCCTGAATCAGAGGAGAAGTAGATATGGGTGTCATCAGCATGTTGAAGACACCTCCCTGAAATTCTGAATTACCTCATTCAATGGATTCATGTGGATGCTGAAACAGCCTGGAGTACAAAACGCACACAATTCCATGGGGCAGAACAATAGCTACCTAGAAAGCCTGATTCCCATCCTGGACAGCCAGTCCAGAAGTAGACTGAACGGGTTGTAGACAGAATCAAATGAATCTAGATCAGTGTTTCCCAACCACTGTGTTTCCCACACTAGTGTGCCGCGAGATGTTGCCTGGTGTGCCGCGGGAAAAATTAAAAAATTCGAAAGTTTTTTTTTTTAAAGTCAAATTTTCGATTGGGGCGCCGTCACTAGATGACCCCTGGGGTTCCCTCCCTCCCTCCCGCTCTGCGCCTCCCTCCTCCTCCTCCTCCTCCTCCGGGGAGGCCCTTCCTGGCTCTCGGCCAAGGCTTGGCGGCTGCCACTCACTCACTCGCTCGCCCACCCGTCCCTCCATCCCTGCACCCTGCCTCTCCCCCTCCGTCCCCGGCGCGGGGGCTGCCGGGATCCGTAGTCCCCTCGCCCTTGGGCTCCGCGCCCGCGCGGGGTGCGCAAACTACGTTTCCCAGCGTGGCCTGGCAGGCCGGGCGTTTTGTTTGAAGCGCTCTTCTCCCGGCCGTGGAATGAGCGCAGCGGCGGCGGCCGGCCGGGCAGGGGCTCTTCCGTGCAGACCCCGCGCAGCCTGCCTGCGCCCCCGCGGAGATCGGGCGGCAGGATGGAGCCCGGGGATCCCCGCGGAGGCGGAGCGGCGGAGGCTGCCCCCCCAGGTAGGGCTGCGTCGGGGGGGTTTATTTTTGCAATGCTGCATCCGCGCCGGAGGGGCCGCATCGGGCCGCGGGGAGACCCCTTGGCGGGCGTGCAAGGCAATGCATGCGTGCAGGCGTTGCATGGAGTGCAGTGCAATGCAATGGCAACGCGGCACCCTGCATGCATGCATGCAACTTCCACCGGCGCTCCGGACTTGGCAGGTGAGGGGGGTCCCCAGTGGGCGGCAGAGAGAGCCGGGAGGGCGAAGGGGAGCCGGGGGGGAGCAGCGCTGCTCCCCGAGCCGAGCCCGGGGGGAAACTTTGGCGTTGTTGCGCCGGGTGTTGGAAGCGGAGGCTGGCGGGGGCCCCTCACCTGCAAAACCTGGTCGCCTCTCATATATTTCGTGCATTTGCTTTCTCCTCCAAGGAGCTCCCGGGGGCGCGCGTGGTTCTCCCCGTGTTATCCTCGCAACAACAGCCCTGCGAGGTGGGTCAGGCGAGTGGCCCAAGGGAGCACCCAGGGATTGTCCTGGCCAGGTGGGGTGATTTGAACCCTACTCTCTGCCCGGTCTTCGTCCTCATTTAGCCCCCACATGTGCATGACTGTGCATGACTGAGGTTTTCCCCCGTCTTGGCTATGGTGTGAGTCTGTCCTGTTAATTAATGGGGTTCTGCCTTCGGAGAAGATGAGCCAGCCCTCAAGGAGGTGATTATGTAATTTGCTAGCAATTCATGTCCCTCCCGGCGTGACGCTGCGCGCTGACGTCACGGGGCTGTAATGGTGGTGTGCCTCGAGATTTTTTTCATGAAACAAGTGTGCCTTTGCCCAAAAAAGGTTGGGGAACACTGATCTAGATAGCTGAGGTAATCTAAGAATGCCAGGCCTCATGTGGCAATTGGAATGCCCATGGTGTCCAAGGGAAAAGTCAGCATGTGAGAGGACAGTGAGTGGGCACGGCTATTAAACATCTCAATCCCTGACAGTAGGGGAAAGTTCCACTGAAATTAGTAGGGCAGTTTTATGTACCAGCTGCATAAAGGAACAAGTGAATGAGTACCATTGGCACATCAGGGGCTTTCCCCATGAAATATTTTAATCTTGTATTTATGGTTCTTCATCTTCCCAGCTGACACTTGGGCCTGACAGTTCAGACTTCCAAGCTGTGGTTACATTGCGAATTGTCTCCTGTGCCATTATAAAAATGTTGGCTAGATTGCTTATGTTGCGTTTCTGTCTTGCTCCTTCCCGTCCTCCCATAGCTATGGCATTTTTGGACTACCTCTTTTTAAAAAAGTATCTTTCACAAGGTTTTTTATTACAGCTTGCATGTCCTTGTGCCTTCCTTGTAGTAGTAAGGGGGGGGGGCGGGACTCGGCACAATTTTTCTGCCCATGTATAACACTTAAGATCACCCAAACCCCAGGTTAACTCTTAAAACATTTGTCTTCTGGTGCAAATTGAGCCTCCTCCAGTTGTTTTGTAGGGCTACCTTAGTTGTCAGCTGATACTTGGATAGATACGGGAAGCCAGTCCTGTGTTAAGTCAGTTTTAACTCAAGACAGCTGTGTAATTGGAAGGCAGGGCAAGCTGACCTTTATGTGGAAGACATTAAAGTGGAATGCACTTGTGCAGGTCACTTTTCGGGGCTGACGTCATACCATGGATCTGCATATTTGCTTGCCATGGTGAGTATTCCACCCCCAAGATCAGGAAAATGCTTGAAGCTTGCAATGTTCACCAGAGAGGCAAGGAACTCCCAACATGGGACTTGGTGGGTGAACCGCAGGGCATGAATGCACAGATTGGTCACAATTGCACTAGAGGGTTTTCAGTAGTAACTGAATTCTAATATTCCAAGTACATTTCCACCTTTCTGGAAACGGGGGTTGTTTTGTGGAAAAAAGAGACAGACATGGGACAGTTCTTCCTCAAAAATTCCAGGCGCTTAAAAGCCGGAAGGCAGGAAGTTTGCTAGTATGATCTACAAAGATTCTAGATAGAAGAAAAACTAAAAGGACTGGGGTGAATTTTCGTGGAAACAACCAAATATAGAACATGGAAGCATTTTTTTTTTTTTTTGCTATATGAAAGGATGCTGTTATAAAAGTAAGAGCCCAATTTCCTACAGGCAGTGAGGAGAGCACAAGAATGATGGGTTCATGTTGCAGCCAACCAGATTTAGGGTAGATACCTGGGATTGCTTTCTAATTGTGAGGACATTCGGACAATGGAACAAGAGGCATAGAAACCTGTGGCAGACTGAATAAGCTTGTGTTGGAAGTAGTTAAGATCCAGGGAACACTGCCATTGAAGACCAGGCTGTGGAGTTGAGCTCCCTTGTTATAAGCTCCAGTTTCAGTGACCTTCCAGTTGCAATAGAAGCCTGAATGGGGATCTCTGGTCCAGCTTTGTGTTTAAAGAGTTGTCCACTTACATGCTATATTCAGCAGTAAGGGCACAAAATAGGTTTATTCAAAACCTCATGAAATTCTAGCTTACAAACCTTTGGAAAAAGAGACAGAGCCTTTGCTTTGTAGAGCACTGTGAAACTGAGCAGGCTGTAAGTTTGAAGAGAACTGAAGACTCGCAGAGGAGAGAATTGCCTCTGAATTAAATACCAAGTGAATTTCTGCCTGCCCCTGTAAGCCGGATTATTTGCATTATGTGACTCTTAACCTACTTATATTTGTAATTTGATATTGATGGGAGGGCGGGGGGCGGGGAGACCAGCAGGTCAAAATGCATCTGGCAAGCGTGGCTGTTTTTAAAAGCATGTTTGTGATGAGAGTGTTATGCTGGCCATTTTATCTCTATTCACTTGTACGCAGACAAATGTGCATAATGTTATTCCTGGATAAGTAGAGCTGTCATTTCTCAATGCAAAGAAAATATACTTTTAGCAACATAAGCGGCTGCCATATAGCAAGCCAGATCATTTGTCCGGCCAATGTAGTATTGCCTACCCCAGGGATGGAAAATCTGTGGCCATCCAGATGTTATTGGAGCTCCAACTGCCGTCAACCTCGAATATGGTCAGTGGTCAGGGATGAGGGGAGCTGGAGTTCAAAAACATCTGGAGAACCACCGGTTAGCTAATCCTGATCTACAAAAGAACTGGCAATGTCTCTCCAGGGTTTCAGGCAAGAATCTCCCCTAGCTGTACTGCAGATAAAACCTGGGTGCTTTTTGCATGCAAGGCATGTGTTTTACCATCGATCTGTGTCATTTCCCAGCTTTTAGCAACTTGCAGCATTTTTTAAAAAAATATGTATATCCTGTTCTTCAGAAACGTACTCTCAAGGCAGCTGGCTAGGAGAACAATTAAAACATAATAACCAAAATAGCAAACCAAAATAGCAAACAAAACCAAAATAGCAAAACAAACATATTAAAACAGCAGAGGTCTGGGGAAATGAAAAGGTTTCCAGCTGGCACCAAATGGTCAAGAGAGCCAAACACCTGACTTCAGAGACCTGCGGCACCTGCAGAAGAGCCTTTGATGGAGACATCTGTACACAAGACAGGTTTGGATGGAAGAAAGCAGTCGTTCAGGTTCCAAGCTTTAAGGCAGGAGTGGCTAACCTTTGGTCTTCATATGTTGTTGGACTCCCAGCTCTCTTCAGCCACAGCCACCATGGCCCAATATTCAGGGATGGTAAGAGTTGTAATCCAGCAATATTGGAAGGGCAGCCACTCTAGCTTTAAAGGTAAGCGCCAACTCTCTGAGGTGCCCCACTCAAAAACAGAATGGCAGCTGAAATAAATAAAAAAATTAAAATTGTCCAGTAGCACCTTAGACACCAACTACGTAAGTTTGTTCTGGGTATAAGCTTTCGTGTGCATGCACACTTCTTCAGATACACTGAAACAGAAGTCACCAGACCCTTATATATAGTGGGAGGGTGGGGTGGGCTTTTTCTCTGAAGGGTTGTAGGATGATTGACTCAATATGGCAGCAATTGCAGTTGGTTCAAAATTGGCCAGTCTTGGAAGCGCAGCAGCTAAACTAACTAAACAAAGTAAAGAATTCTGTATTTTATGGACTGCTTTAAATAAATAACATGCTGTGCTTTTGAATAAATAGGTCATATCATTTTGGACCCCAAGA
Organism: Podarcis bocagei; assembly: GCF_964188305.1. Lineage (NCBI taxonomy): Eukaryota > Metazoa > Chordata > Lepidosauria > Squamata > Lacertidae > Podarcis > Podarcis bocagei. The sequence goes on along the minus strand of NC_138143.1, from coordinate 33,766,538 downwards.
CCTGAATGTAATGCAGATTTTTGTAAAAAAGAGTTTATTGCTATAGGGTGCATACACTTTTTAGCTAATGCACAAGCCTCTATACATACTGGCTGTGCATATTGAGTTTGTAAAAGGCTGCACATGGAATAGACACCTTTCAAATGTGATGCAAGTCTGCAGTGGACCCTATACCATACCACAGCACAGCCCCATTTTAAGCAGGACACCCTGGGTATAGAGAAGCCACCCCAACTTCTGACCCCAATCTCGGATGTCCCCTTTTGGCGGACCAAAATAATTCCCCCCCCATTCTGGCCTGTGGCCCGAGTCAGTTGCACCTGCGTGCCTCCACTCTTCTTCCGCCTTCTGCGGCGGCTTTCCAGCCAACATACTTCCAAAAGCTTCTGGAAGTATGGTGGAGGCAGAGGCTGTGTGATGGCTGTGGAGGCTGCCACTGCGTAGGTGGTGGATAAAGGAGTGGGGTAAAGGGGGGAGTAAGAGGGGTTGCAGCCTCTATTGAGTTTGTGTCCTGATTTCCCTCACTCCAGTATTGGAAGGTATGCTATATGAGCCGGTGCTTGTGTGGCGAGTTCCCGCCCCCCCCCCAGTGGAAATAAAGACACATGACACAATTGGGCTAAATAAGGCCACAACTTTATTGGTTACAGGTGATAAGCGGTATTGGCTTAGGTATTGGTCCTAAGCGACTATCCGGCTTCAGCCTGTCCGCTTGAAGTCTGGGAAGGGTTAACCACGAGTAGGGGGAGTCCTGCTGATGCACATCAACTAGGATCTCCCCCGAGGTCACTGCTCGGGGGCGTGCCTTGGGCCCACACCTCCATAGGCTTCTGACAGGGCCACGCCCCCCAGAATCCTTTATCGGACTACCCTTCAATATGCAGGGGAGGTGATGGCGCATCCTCCCCCCCTTCATCTACATAAGAATACCAATACCAATGCCTAACCGCCAATACCAAGGAAGTTGTGACGATTTGCTACGAGGTAGGCGAAAAAGCGAAAAAGGTCTGTATAGTTAAAGCCATGGTTTTCCCAGTAGTGATGTATGGAAGTGAGAGCTGGACCATAAAGAAGGCCGATTGCCAAAGAATGGATGCTTTTGAATTATGGTGCTGGAGGAGACTCTTGAGAGTCCCATGGACTGCAAGAAGATCCAACCTCTCCATTCTTAAGGAAATCAGCCCTGAGTGCTCACTGGAAGGACAGATCCTGAAGCTGAGGCTCCAATACTTTGGCCACCTCATGAGAAGAGAAGACTCCCTGGAAAAGACCCTGATGCTGGGAAAGATGGAGGGCACAAGGAGAAGGGGACGACAGAGGACGAGATGGTTGGATAGTGTTCTCGAAGCTACCAGCATGAGTTTGACCAAACTGCGGGAGGCAGTGGAAGACAGGAGTGCCTGGCGTGCCCTGGTCCATGGGGTCACGAAGGGTCGGACACGACTAAACGACTAAACAACAACAAGGCAAAAAAGCAAGTGGCTGGTGCCAATTTGCCAAGTGGAAAAAATTCCTACCCAGCCCCTTAACGGCAAACCAACCGAGGTCCATAGCAAGGTCAAAGACGAAACCTTGAAGGGTGGGGAAACCGGAGCAGCTGGAGGCAGCAAAAGAGGGAGATCCCTGGCTGTGCCAGTGTTAAATACTGCAGGCCACACCCCCTGAGCCAGCCAATTGGCTGTCCAGGGGATGACGCGGCCGGGGATTCCCTCAATCGCTCGGAGGCTGAGAGTTAAATAGTGCAGGCCACACCCCCTGAGCCAGCCAATTGGCTGTCCAGGGGATGACGCGGCCGGGGATTCCCTCAATCGCTCGGAGCCTGAGAGTTAAATAGTGCAGGCCACACCCCCTGAGCCAGCCAATTGGCTGTCCAGGGGATGACGCGGCCGGGGATTCCCTCAATCGCTCGGAGGCTGAGAGCCAGCCACCGCGAGCATGGTGGGGGCGTGCAGCCCGCAACCCCACCTCCTCTTAAGGCGGAAGTGGCTTTTTAGCACAACTCATTTAAATTGGACCTACTTACTGAGAGGCAGAGGTGAGGCAGTGCCCTGTGCTTTAAACATAAAAATGCTCCAGTTATGCTGATGGCACTATATAACTGATGATAAATTAGGGAACAAGTTTCAGCATGGAGTGCTCCAATCAGTCAGCCTCACCAGCCTCCACCATCTTCCATTTCATTCCCCCCACACCTCATTTCCCACAGATGTTGGATAGTCTTTGATATGACTTTCTGACATTGATTTAAAACCGAGCTTCCAAAACTTTGATTTATCTGAAGAAGCCAGGTATCTGGGTTTGCTCGTTACACTTTCCACCCTTCCTTCAAGGAGCTCAGAGTGGCATACGTGGCAGCTTCCACTTTTAGCTTTACAACCTCTCTTGGATTTGGGCCGAGAGAATGATTTGCCTAAGGCTGCCCAGGAAACTTGATGACAGGCTGACCAGATGCAGTGCAAAGGATCATATAGAAATTGAAAAAGACAAATGCTGCCTCTTGAACCAAAGGGAACCAAACAGAGATGATAAGTTTAAATACGTAGGTTTTGGTTCGACCAAGTATGTGTGGAGAGGCAACCATCCATTCTTCAATAGCACTGTATTTTGTAGGGAGAAAATTCTTGGTGTGTACACACATTTATCAGAAAATTGGAGCTGGAAAGTTTTCTCTGTAATCTGGTACAGTGGTACCTCAGGTTAAGTACTTAATTCGTTCCGGAGGTCCGTTCTTAACCTGAAACTGTTCTTAACCTGAAGCACCACTTTAGCTAATGGGGCCTCCTGCTGTTGCCGCGCCGCCGGAGCCCGATTTCTGTTCTTATCCTGAAGCAAAGTTCTTAACCTGAAGCACTATTTCTGGGTTAGCGGAGTGTGTAACCTGAAGCGTGTGTAACCTGAAGCATGTGTAACCTGAAGCGTATGTAACCTGAGGTACCACTGTACTGTTGTTTTTTTTAAAGCACCAATAGATCGTGCCTGTGACCATTCCCATAAATTTCCTGCACTGATGCACAAGTGAGCTGCGTCTTGCAGTATGTTAAGTGTAGAGCAATAGCACATTAAGGCACCCATGCAGATTAACCTTCAAAACTTACTAGCCGCCAGCAATGTTTAATGGCCCACCTTTCCACATGTACCAACACTAGTCCTTTGGGGGGCTGTAAACTCATTTCCAGTTTACAACAGCTTCCTTTCAGGGTTGACAGGATGCAATTCTCACTTGCCACAGATGACCAAATTAGTAGCTATACACAAGCCTGCTATGCAAATCTATAGGGCAGGAGACAGCCCCTCTCTCTTCTTAGACCACATATTAAAAACCACCAGGCTTGTAGAATGCAATTAATTTTCATTCTGATTTTGTTGATGGAAAAACTTGTGTATTGTGTAAATCTTCCAAACCACACAAGATTTCTATCAACAAAATAAACTTTAAAGAACTACATCACGTCCAGAAAAGCCCTGTGTTAACAGTGGCCAAAGCTGAGCAAATAAATTAAACAAGCAGAATGTTTAAGAACAACTGATGTGTGTGTTAATTAAATACTCCATGGAAACCCTTTCTTTTCCAGAGTGACAGTGGCACAGTTAGGAAATTTTATACGACGGGTTTATTAGCCTTTTGGGCTAATAAACTTCACTTGTTTCCAACTCTGGTCCATTTCAGGGCCATACTATTTGGGCTGCTATCTTGCCAACTTAAGTTCACACCAAAAGGTGAGGCAAAATTTTACAGTCCCCACACCTGGAGCGCCTTGCTTTCACTAGGGGCCACCCAAAAAGCAACAACAAAAGTGGGGGGCAGCCTTGGGGCAGCCCAAATGCGGCAACTTCTCCCCTTTGGCCCGCCACACTGCAGCTGCACTGGTTATAGGTCCATGGGCTGAAAGTGTCCCCAGGTATCTTCCTGCATCTCCTTCCTGCATCCCCAGGTATCTTCCTGGATCTCCTCCAAGTTCCACCAGGCTTGTTGCTTCCTGGCTAGTCCAATGTGCAATGCCATCGGTGGCAAATTGCTTGGACTCTGGAGGGATGTTGCTTCTGCCGTTCCACAGCTCCCTTTGGCCACTGCTTGGTAATGGGGCAGGAGAGCTGAAAGTAATGCCAATGTATTTCACACCTTTTGTTTTAGATAGTACACAGGTAGACGAGTCTAAAAAGCACGGGACACAAGTTTTCACAGCCCTCTAGCAGCTATGTTGACTCATTTACCAGAAGCAATGTATTTAGCATTAACTCTGGAAGTGTATACTCCTAGGAGGCTACGTTTGGTCAGAATCAAGTATACACTTCCAGAATTAACACTCAATACATTACTTCTGGTAAATGAGCCACCATAGAGGGATGTGAAAATTTGTGTCCCGGGCTTTTTACACTCATCTACCCATGTACTATCTGAAACCAAAGGGGCACATTGGTTGCCAGATGTGAAATATATTGGCATCATTATCAGCTCTCCTACGCCATTACAGTGGTGCCCCGCAAGACGAATGCCTTGCAAGACGAAAAACTCGCTAGATGAAAGGGTTTTGCGGTTTTTCAGCTGCTTCGCAAGACGAATTTCCCTAGGGGCTTGCTTTGCAAGACCGAAACGTCTTGCAAGTTTGTTTCCTTTTTCTTAACACCGTTAATAGAGTTGCGACTTGACTTCGAGGAGCAACTCATAGAACGCGGTATGGTAGCCTTTTTTGAGGTTTTTGGCGATTTTTTAAGCTTTTCCAAAACTTTTCCGACACCGTGCTTCGCAAGACGAAAAATTCGCTAGACGAAAAAACTCGCGGAACAAATTAATTTCGTCTTGCGAGGCACCACTATATGTGGCAGGTGGTGAGGTGCTGGGTTCGGGGAACATGTGCCACTGCTGTCTGATCCTTGGGAGGCAGGTATACCTGGTGCTGAGTTTTTTTGGCTGTCAGGTACTTCTAAGCCTGCATCAGGCTGGCACTGGAAGCAAAGGGTGAGAGGTTTGTGTGGAGAAACCTGTCTCTTCCTAGCTGCTATTTCAAGAGAGATCAGGAGTGATGGCCTTGTAGGCAAGTTACTAGTTCTAATGCCTTTTTTCTACCCTGTCAGCCAGTTCCATAAATAACCCCTGTCAGCTTTCTTTTTATAAACTTACTTTTAAAAAAATTCAGAGGGAAATGGGAGCTGTAAGGAAGCTTCTAATAATGAAGAAAAAGCATATGTATATATATGGTGATAGTTTTAAGAAAACACCAAACACTGGGGACAGAGCCAATAAAACAAATTATGGCTTAGTGGAACAGAATCTCTTGGCATTCACCTTTTAGAGTAGGTAGACATAATTGCGTATTGCATACTGTTTATTATATTTACTGTATATGGGCATAATTTAATTAGCTGGCTTTTAAAAAACTACTTTTAGTTGTGTTTCTACAGTCCTTGTTAATTTCTGCTTATATCTGCTTCCTGTTGCTATGGTTGTGTTATCTTAAGGAGTGTGTACGGGTTTGGTGCTGTGAAAATGGTAGAGGCAGTTTTGCTGCTTTTGTAAAACGAGTGTGCTACTTCTGTTTTGAGGCAAGCTTTTGTTTTTGTTTAGCTTCCATAACATGGTAGAACTTAAATATCAAATGATCTGCCTAGAGGTGCTGTCTTGTGGCGTGATGAATTTACCATTCTTCACAATCTCCACCGCAATTTTTCAACATTTTACATTTTAGGGGAAAGGAGGAACATGGCTGAGCACTTGATTGAATAGTTTGCAACGCTAGAATAATAATAATAATAATAATAAATCTGACCAGCAGCCACTTGCTCAGGGTGTTGAGCTGTTAGTATTTGTAGTTTCATTGAAAATGTATTTCACAAAGAATAGATGGAGAAAGGAGGTGGTAGTTGACAACTGACAGTTGGAAATTGGCAGTTGGCAGTTGGTTGGTTTTTTCTGTTAGTTCTATTTTGACTGTGAAGGTGAGAGGTGTGGAGATTTCATGCAGACCCTGTCTGGAGGAGTTTGTAAATAATACTGTTGCCAACCTGACAAGTAAAAATTAAAAATATTTTCAACTATTTGTGTAAGATGTACTTTTTTTTCATCACAAATAGCCAACATGAGCTACTGTCAAGCAATGTGGGACTGAAGCTGGGGACTGCAGGTAGCAAGTCCCTTAGATCTGAGCAGCCAGGATTGTGAGTTGAAGGAGGGAGCTATGTCCACATTATTATTATTATTATTATTATTATTATTATTATTATTATTATTATTATTATACCGCTCTTCACTTTAAAATCTCAGAGTGGTTCACAGGATAAAAGAACAAGGTAAAATAACAAACAAACACTTAAAAAACAAAACCCCATAACCTGCCTTCCCACAAACACATTTAATAGGCTGTAGAATATTCATCAGCCAAAGGCCTGGTTGAAGAGGAACATTTTCGCCTGGCAGCGAAAGATATAGGAAGGCACCAGATGAACCTCCCTGAGGAGAGCATTCCACAAACAGGGAGCCACTGCAAAAAAGGCCTGTTCTCATGTTGCCACCCTCTGGACCTCTCATGGAAGAGGCAGGTGAATGGCCTCAGATTATGAATGCAGAGTCCGGGGCAGTTTATATGGGGAGAGACAGTCCTTGAGGTATTGCGGTCCTGAGCCGTTTCCCATCAGGCAACAGGCAATATTGGCCCAAATCCTCCTGATTTCAGAAGTCAGGTGACCTAGGAGAGCCAGCCCTATATACCTTTGCCATCTATATAGCACCAACGTTTGCTGCACTTCTCATTCAGGATGAGTTGCTGGCTCTCCATGCTACTAGAGTCTTCCTGTGCCTGGGTTTTGTTTTTTTTAATGACTTAGGTTTCTTGGCCTATCCATCTTCCCAGACGCCACAAACACAGGAATCATGTCAGTGGCTTTGCCACCGCCATCTCAGCTATGGACTCTACTGTTATGTACTGAAGTTCTCACCCTGGGCCAGCAGGGGGATACTGCAGATAGTTATGCAAATGAAGGATCGAAAGTGATGTTCAGTGATTGGATAGTTTTAGAAAGTTGCTACAGTTACGTTGTTCTGGAGCTCTATATAAGCAGGCTGACTGAGCTCTTCAGTTCAGTTCTGTTCCAGCTTACAAATAAAGAGCTGCTTTGGAAGAATCGCTGTGTCGTCTGATATGTTCACCCACAACTTAACATCTACTACCCTGGCAGGCCCCATCTGCTTTGAAAGCCTGACTAGATCACCAAAGCAACCCTGCCTGAAACAAATTGCCTAGACTGGAAAAATCAAGGTGGGCTCTGGGCAGCATGTGTAGAGCAGCCCTTCGAAAGAAGCAGATGTGAAGCTAAGTGGGAAAAGAGAGATCTACCTAGGTTCCTTCATAGCGAGGCACAATTAGGGCTGGATTTCCCCCCCTTTCCCCCCAGCCCCCTGCGGTGGTGCTTTTAGCAGCAACTTTGACCTCTAGGAATTAGCAAGTGAGATTGTAAAATCCCTCATGCTGCAAAAAGCTTCACCTGCTGATTCCTAAAGATCAAGCCATTCTAACAAAGAAACAAGAAGCAATTCACCACGCTTTGGACTGTGTGGATCAGAGACGGGTTAGGAGCAATTTGGGGACATGCACGGACTCTGTGTGGTGGGTTTCCCTACTTCCTCAAACTGCTGGCTGCTGGGAGGATGACGAGTGAAAGTAGGGTGCTGTGGGTGGCCCCCAACCCAAGCAGTGCAATGCAAGGAGGCTTATCTAATCCCTCTCCCAACACTGTGTGGTCAGCCATGAATGTTGATGCTGTAATATTATGAAAGTGGTAGAGGGGAGAGGATCAAAACTCTCTTGCTAGTGCTACGTTGGCAGGTTCAGAACCAGCAAGCTGTGTTGCATTGTTGTAGATTAGGGGCGGGAAAGAGAATTTGGAGGCAGTTGTGCAGCAAACTGTTCAACCAGCTCCCAGCCTGAGAGCAATTTGGTGTGGAAGAGAGCTCTACTCACTCCTCTCCATACAGGGGCAGGGTGTGAGGGAAGGGAATCTTCTCTTTAAGGTCTAGTCTCTCTTCCCCTGCTTTCACGACTGCCAGAACTTTGAAACTGTTGTCTAATGTTCTTCTTGTATGGGAGCTGTTATGTACTGAAGTTCTCACCCTCGGCCAGCAGGGGGATACTGTAGATAGTTATGCAAATAAGCGATCGAAAGTGACGTTCAGTGATTGGATAGTTTTAGAAAATTGTTACAGTTACGTTGTACTGGAGCTCTATATAAGCAGGCTGACTGAACCCTTCAATTCAGTTCTGTTCTTGCCTGTGAATAAACAAGAGCTGTTTGAAGAATCGCTGTGTCGTCTGATATGTTCACCCACAACTTCACAGGAGCAATTTGAGCACGTACAGCCATCAACAGGGGTTCATTCTCTCTCATCAGAATAATATTTTCCCGCATGCCTGACAAACCCCCTAGCACACAGAACAAAACCAAAAGCCTAGTATGGATCACTGTCCCACTGTTTGGCTGGCATGCATTCACCAGTTTGAAATTGGTTCCTCCCATCCCTTTGGTTGCTTTTATACAGTTTATGTCAACCGACTCGTCCTGGAGTGAAGGTTGGTGTTGTGGTAGCATCATGGGGAGTTGCTCCCATTTGGATTTTGCAAATCACGTTTCTGCAGCCTAATGCTACCAGAACTTCCTACTGGAGCTTTAAAGGATGTAGGTACAGTCATGGGTGAGTGTATGTCATCCTACAAGGGGAGGAATCTTCTTTTCTATGTGCCACCACCTCTTTGAATCTCTGTGGATGTTTTTGCTTCGGCTGCAAAGCACAGCAGCAGAAGGCCAGCATATTATTTAAGTAGCTGGGCTCCTTCCCTTTGAGTAAATCTGTCTGGGTGGGCTGCTGCCTGCTACCTCTGGCAGAATCTGCTCCAGATCCACTTCAGCTCTCCTCCCAAAGGGAACATTTACTAATGGATCATTTCTCTGACGGGTGGAGCTCCATCTTGCCGTTTAAAACCCTCCTGGTTGACAGATCTACCTGATAAATGGCTGCAGCAGATCTGTCAGAGCTGGGCTCCGTTTCAAGCCGTAAATGGGAGTCCTTCCCAGTTGGCAGGTCTGATGGTCCCGTTATGTGTGTGTCCTAGGGCTTTTGCCTAGTGGCAAAGAGACTGGCCCTGCAAATCAGAAGGTTGCTGGTTTGAATCTCATGTGTCTGCCATGAACACACTAGGTGGCCTTGGGTGACTCACTCTCCCTGCCCCAGTTGGTAATATGGGAGATAATTATACTTGTCGTACCTCACAGGATGCTGTAAGAATTACATCTAGATAATGCATGTGAAGGGTTTTGAGCACTGCATATCGCTATGCAAATGTTATTATTAATTGATTGATTAGCTTATTAAAGCTGCATATGTTTGCATATGATTAAAACAAAGATCAAGAAGCAAGAGGAAAACCCAGTAGGGCATGAGAGAGAAGGAAATAGGATGCTTCTTTTGAGATGGTACCACCGTGCCAAGTTTGTTGTATACAGTACTTGTAAAAAATATGATTTAACACATTTAAAATTTAAAAATCTGCCTCATTTATCACATAGGTTTTTTTTAATATAGCAGCAGGTTTTTTGATGTTTAACTGGTTTGCTGTTTGCTTTTTTTTAAAAAAAAGTTGCAATGCTAGTTTTATGTGCCTCTATAAACAGCCTCCTTGCCATCAGAGTTTGGAGTGGGACACCAGTCAGCGACTCCATCCTGGATCTGATGCCAATGACACCAGCTTTTTCTCATACGTGTCCTGTGGGAGACACGGGTGCAAATGCACCCTGCCCTTCCTTGTTGCACCCAACTTTGGGTTTTACATTTTCCGTTCTCACCGGCAGCCTAATTGCAGAAGCTGCTTTCCCCGTGCGACTTTTAAAATGTCAGTAATCCTCTTCAATTTTCCGATTCCGCCCAGCTTCACTAATGGCTGATGCACTCAGTGAGTCAGACGCTCTCTCCTAATCAGTAGCATCTATGCGCGGTGGCAACCCGTACCACTTGCTTCTGTGCAATAATTCAGAGCCAACTTGAAAATTATCTAAATATTGTAATTGCCTTTCTCCTATATTAAAAAAATTAATTATTTGTCGTTTAGCAGGGTGCAGATGAGAGTCCACTGCTAGCGTATCTGACCAATGATGGCTTCATCTTCTATGAAGCAAATGAGCTGAGTTATTCCGTATGTTGGAAGCCAGCTGGGTAAGACTCGAGTCAGAAAGGCAGGATGCTCTTTGCCACTCGAGGCAAAACAGATACCGGTAATATCCCACCCCCCACTGCCGCCACCTCCTCTTCTGCAACCCCCTGCCCCCAGTACTGAAGGCAGCAGGGGAGTAAAGTAAAGAAGTCTGGCGAGGAGCAATCAACAAGTATTGCACTCCTCAGAGGCTGGATCTGCTGCCTGAGGCAACGTCCTCACCTCGCCTCATGGTCGGGCCCAGTGCTTTTTTTTTCCAGCTGGAGCACAGTTCCAGCATCTCTCAGGCGGGCGCCATTGCAGGCCAACACTCCTCCCACCCGCTTCTTGCCTTGACATACTTCCAAGAAGCCCAAAGCATACATTTCAACTCAAAACCAGCCAGCATATGCGAATCTACACTTTAAAAAAATATATCAATGACTTCACCTGGCTGCTAGCTGCTGCTAGCCGCAATTGGTCAAGCTACGAGGTGGGGCCAATTCAGATGTCATTTTCTCCCGTGTAGTAGCGGCAGGCTTTAAGCTTTCCACCCAGGCCTCTAACATTACACATGTGTGCGTTTGCCCTTCCGAGCTGCCCTAGCCATCTGCCTGAATCTAAGAGGACATGGGAACATGGGTGCATTTATTTGACCTGTGCCAGAACCAGGAGCGACCCCCAAACCAGTTAGTGAGAGAGTTGCCGTAGTTTTTAGCAGCTCTGTGGGTGGTGAACGTGGCTGTTGTCAGATTGGCATCCGTTCAGGGCTGCCCCATGGTGAATTCCGGCACCTATTTTTCTTTTTAAAAAGCACTGGGTGGGTCAGCCCTGTAGGTAACTTGCAGAATACTAAAGGTGCAATATGCTGTGAAGTTCTCCAGTGGTAAGGTAAAGGTAAAGGGACCCCTGACCATTAGGTCCAGTCGTGACCGACTCTGGGGTTGCGGCGCTCATCTCGCTTTATTGGCCGAGGGAGCTGGCGTATAGGTTCTGGGTCATGTGGCCTGCATGACTAAGCCGCTTCTGGCGAACCAGAGCAGCGCACGGAAATGCCGTTTACCTTCCAGCCGGAGTGGTACCTATTTATCTACTTGCACTTTGATGTGCTTTTGAACTGCTAGGTTGGCAGGAGCTGGGACAGAGCAATGGGAGCTCACCCCGTCACAGGGATTCGAACCGCCGACCTTCTGATCAGCAAGTCCTAGGCTCTGTGGTTTAAACCACGGTGCCACCTGCATCCCATTCTCCAGTAGTAGCCACATGGTAATCAATGAGCAGTAGTGTGCTTTGCACAACTCCCACTAACTTTCATAGGGATAGCTCCAGAGAAGATCCCTGGGCACTGATTCCCCCAGAGGCGCTTCTAGAGTTTCTTGGGCATTAAATGGGCACATAGATGCACTGCCCGCCTGCGAAAGACAAGTCCAAGTCCTTTGCCGGTCCAAATGACTCTGGGCTACAAAGTGACTGAATTTGGATGTGACACCAGTAGCCCCTGAACTGCAGAGGGGTTTGGTTGCCTAGCTATGGGAAATAAGTTCCTGCTAGAAAACGAGAGAAGAGCAGAGAGAGAGAGAATATTGCTGCCTTTTCCATAGTGATGGGCTCCAAGCCAGATTCAAGGGGAACCCTGTTTTAACCGTAGGTGCCACACACTTCAAAGTCAAGATTATCCTAGTATCTATAGAGACCTCATGCTCCTGTCCTGACTATTCCCTGCTGAATTCTACATTTCCTAGTGTTTAATATCTGATACCAATGGGCAACACAGGAAGAACTCAGTTGTAATCCTGTCCACAGGTTGCTGTACTTGTGTTTGCAGAAGCACATTTTTTGAAAAATATATAAAATACAGGATTTGTAAGCATCTGGGAGAGGGAAAATACTACAATTTTTTTAGCAGCCAACAAATAATACCAAGCCAGTCTAGTTATTCTCATACACTTATACCCGATCTTTCTTCCGTCATGGAATCATTGGCCATGTTCTGCCTGCGCTGATGGAGGGAGTGGACCTCTGGATACTAGTTGCTGGAAATCCTGAGAGGGGAGAATGCTTTTGCACTCAAGTCCTGCTTGCGATCTTCCCTTGGGCATCTTGGTTGTGAGTCCTGGAAGACCTGCTCCATGTCTTGCAGGCCTCTTTCCACCTGACCGGGGCGGGTGGGACCTGGACTGACTCCATCTACAAAAGCGGAGGCTTCTGAACAGACACTTGGGCTGGGGTGTTATTTAGGAGGTTTTGGTGTGGAGGTATTAATTTTTGTGTATCCTTATTTTAGATGCTGTTGTGATTTATGTGGAAATTGCTTCAACTTGCTTTTGTACTTTTTGATGTTTTATTTATTTGTTATGACTACTTTTGTTACATGGGACGCGGGTGGTGCTGTTGGTTAAACCACTGTGCTGCTTGGGCTTGCCGATCGAAAGGTCGGTGGTTCGAATCCCCGCGACGGGGTGAGCTCCCATTGTTCGGTCCCAGCTCCTGGCAACCTAGCAGCTCGAAAGCATGCAGTGCAAGTAGATAAATAGGTACTGCTCCAGTGGGCGTTTCCATGTGCTGCTCTGGTTTCTCCAGAAGCGGCTTAGTCATGCTGGCCACATGACCTGGGAAAACTGCAGAAGCGGACAAATGCTGGCTCCCTCGGCCTGTAAAGCGAGATGAGCAACACAACCCCAGAGTCATTCGCAACTGGACTTAATTGTCAGGGGTACCTTTACTTTTAACTTACTTTTGTTATGTTTGTAATTAGGTATTTTTCATGTTGTAAGCTGTCTTGATCATGGTTTTAACAATGCAAAGGCTGGAAAGGCAGCATACAAATAGAATTATGTATGTATTTCACAGGATGCTGTACTGGACGGGCCTTTGACCGGATGCAACAGAGGCTTTCTTAGGTCTTTAAGGTGGAATACATGTGATTTCCAGGAGGTCTCCTGTGAAAGATGCTGACCAGGACAAGACCTGCTTAGTTTCAGCAAGATGATGGCCTTGTGCCTTCAGTTCAGACCATATCTTGAGAGTTTAAATGCTTTAGGTCAGACAACTGGTTTGCTGTACAAAGGCAACACACTTTTACTTGCAATATGAGCAATGCACTTTTATTTGATTATAGAGAATGGCAAACGCTAAAGTCATGTGGGCAGAAAAGCTGTGATTAATGCACAGGTAGAAAATTAGGCTTATAAAAATGCACTTGAAAATATGAGCTAATGGATCATTGCTGAGCAGGAAAGGGACTTACTTGGATGGGGAATAAAAATAAAATATAACATCTGTTGCCGCAAATATGATGCACTCAGAGCCATGAAATGAAATTAACATTTTAGAAGGAAAGGTTCTTAGGGATCTGGGTCACTTTCTCTTTCAAGCTAGTAATGGGAATCTCTGTGTCTATATTATTGTCATCAAGTCTCACAGGTGCTTTGTGTGACTATAAAGTTTCTTTTGGTTTATCATCGTCTCTCACCTCAGGATCAGATGTTCTGCTTTCTCAGTTTCAAACCTTGTTTCAAGGCTACCTATACATTCATCCTCAGTCTTTGAATAGTTGGTCTCACAGTCCCTCTTGCAGGCTTCTACATTCCTTCTTAACAGATGATAACTGGCTTTATTGCACTCAAAGGAATGAACACAAGACAACACGCTATGTGCCATTCAAGCTGTTTTTCTTTTAAAACCACCTCTCTTGTTTGAACTCTTCTTTCAGCCTTAAGAATGATGGTTAAGGAATTAGATATTTGCAAATTCCTAAATGAAATGACCTCATCCACACCTCTTGGACCAATGTGCAGGTCAAAATTTGTCTACCCTTCACATTTCACACTCCTCCAAAATCTTCTGGTGCAGTTCAGACAGACTCTTGAGTAAGTCATGGAATATGAGGAGATCTCTTCATGTGGATAAGTAACTGCTTAAGAAACAGGAAGCAGAGGTTAAGAATAAACGGACAGTTATCTCAATGGAAGAATGTAGAAAGTTGAATGCACCAAGGATCTGTATTGCATCCTATTTTTGTTCTGTTATTTTTCTGTTTAATTATTTTACACCAAATTTAAATTTATCTTTGTAGATTCAGTAAGGATTGCACATAGACTGTTTCTGTTTGGCATTTGATATTTGATATTTAAGGGTTTGTGTGTACAGTCCTATATTATGTGAGCAGTTGAGTGGCTGTGGAACATAGCTCAGAATACTACAAACATAGAAGGCTCCCTGTTCAGGATGAAGCTAAGGTGGGGAACCGGTTAAGCCAGTTTGTAGCTGATTGTGCTGGTTGTGAACTGTACTAGTTGACCAGCATGTGGGGTACCACTAATCCTTCTCCCTAGAAATGTTTTGCAGCTCCCTTAAGATGGATTTTGCTTTAACAACAACAAAAACAAGAACACATTCATGTTTAATGTATAGACATTAGCATTATACTTTAAAAAATAAATAGGGTAAACGGCCAGCCGGATGAAGGAGTGAGGAACAGGAAATATGCTTGATAGAGGGGTCAGAATTGCTAGTAAGGAGGACATCTGTCAAACGCATTTTGAAAGCTAAGGGAGCTGGGTTACCTTATGAGAGGTAAAAAAAGAGAAAGCCCTCCACTAAAGGTCTGGCTGAACACATCCTGTTTGAAGCTTGCCTTCAAGCAATACTGAATAACGTATGTTTTATCATCAGTCACCTTTAATAATCTGTATTTTAAAACAGAATTATATTTTATGTATTCCTTATTTGATTGATGATACTGGTTGTTGATAACCAATATTTGAACTTAATATTTAGAGTTTGTGCTGATTTTATTGCACCTGGAGCAAAGTTGTTTTACCTCTCTGCTTGACTAGTATTCTGCATTGAAATACATCCATTGTCTTTAGTGGATGGTGAGCCCGGGGATTATTATTTTTTTAAAGAGCCTTTCCTGGCCCTCACAGGTATTTTTCCTGTTACTACCCTGTAAGATTGTAAAGTGAATTTGTGGTCTTTGATTTGTTAACCATAAAACAACTCCCTGTCCTCGCCTTAATTTTAACAAGAGCGTGAGTTATTGACCCAACAAATGGCTTGTATCACTATGGCTTGGATAAATGCAGTGGATGTTCCAGTTTTGGAACGAAATCTGTATGATGGAAGTAGCAGCAAGCTCTGACGCAGTTTCTGTGCGATTGCAGGAAACGAGGTGATTGCTGTGGACTGGAAAGGGCTAAAAGATGTTGACCAGATCAATATGGACAGCACCAGCTCACTCCATGGCAGCAGCATCCACCGGCCGTCCACCGAGGTAAGGATCCATTCCGTGTCCTCTTAAGAAGACAGAGTATCAGGATCAAGTTTGGAGATCATAAAGTGACATAAGGCAGTGTGCTTCTTTGTTTGCATTAGAGAATGAGTCCCAGGCATAGTTAGTTTTATTCATTTTCTGCACAATTGAATTTTGAGTTGAAGCAGACTACTTGATTAGAGCCAAATGAGTTTGATTCCAGGTACATGAAACTTTGGGACATCTCAGATATTCTCCATGAAGTGGGTATCTGGGACAGTTTCTAATCTAAACAATTTGCCCAATGGTCTGGATGTGTGATATTCTCATACTGTGAGCCAGACCATTATCTCCCCTACGTCTCATGGGCCGAGTATGACAGGTGTGTGGGACCATGATGTTGGTTGCCCTGTTCTGCCTGCATGGATCTGAAAGAGCACTTTACAGAGATAGCCACTTTCAAAGTGCCACTGGTGGCTGCCCAGTTGGCGGAGTGACAGGGCCTTTTCAGTGGTGCTTCCCCATTTGCAGAATGCCCTCCCTCATTATTGACTTTTGGAAGGAATTTAAAAACATTCCTGTTAACAGAGGCATCAGGTGGTTGAAAGCCACTGTTCCTGGCAACTCTGAGATTTCTAGTTGATAATGTTTGCAATGGTCTTTTTTTAAAGAATGCTTGCAACTGTTTTAGTTTTAGTTGTTGCTGTTGTTGTCTTTTTAATGTTTTATTATGTTTTATAAATACCTTGTGGGGCACTTTATAAGACCTGGCAGAGACGTGTGCACAGCACTTCATATAGGGATTTTCAGGCATCACTTTTTGACTGAACCAGGTTATTACCTGCTCCATACCTGATGCCATAGACAACTGATGACAAGTTGGCATGACTTATCCAGCATAATTAGGTCTGGAAGTTGCCCACTCTTGGTATAGAGGCAGGGGTCCTGATAGCCAATTTTCAACAAAAAGAGGAAGAAGAAGAGTTTGGATTTGATATCCCGCCTTTCACTCCCTTTAAGGAGTCTCAAAGCGGCTGGCATTCTCCTTTCCCTTCCTCCCCCACAACAAACACTCTGTGAGGTGAGTGGGGCTGAGAGACTTCAGAGAAGTGTGACTAGCCCAAGGTCACCCAGCAGCTGCGTGTGGAGGAGCGGAGACGCGAACCCGGTTCCCCAGATTACGAGTCTATCGCTCTTAACCACTACACCACACTGGCTTCTCAAGGAGAAGCTTCCTTGGATGGCTGCAGCAATGCAAAAGGATGCTACAGAATCTATAGCATATTCTTGCCTTGCTGTTGCCATACAGAGAAGAACCTCCTCTTTTTGCTCTAAATTTGCTGTCAGATATCTGCCGTTTGATTACCAGGCAGTGGTTTCCGTAGACGGTGTTATTTTTGTTGTTTGGCAGCCGCTTCACCATCTGTAATTTTATGCATGTGAGTTATCTATGTAATAAGCTTCAGTGAATGCAATCTGATGAGACCTTTGGTCTTTTCAAAAGATGAATACTATTTTTATTCAGACAGGCCACTTTAGCTTTATGAATCTCTCACCATTGCAAAATGCAATGAGGTTGAGAGTTTCATTTCAGTACATCTCTGCTAAGCTGTAGGGGATGACTCCAGAAATCCCTCTCTTTGTGCGATGATGGTTGGTGTCAGTGAGTTACCAGGATGCCACCTAACCCGCTGGCACTAGAGTGGCTCAAGAGGGGACTCATTCGGTGCCATCTTGCTGATCTTGTGAACTTTCCATCTCATTGCCCATTGTTGGAGAGCAACTGCTGGACCAGACAGACTCTAGATGTGATCCAGCATAGGTACTGTCTACTTTGACTGGCAGCATCTCCTAAAGTCTATGTTTAATATTCAAGGCTTATCTTTAGAATAACTAGCTAGACAAACTCCCTCCCTCAGCTAAGGAGATCTGTGCATATAAGCAGGCCTGTGAGCACACATCTACTGCCTGGATTTGGATAAATTGGATGTGCATTCAGAGGCGCACTGTGCATGAATTTGAATGGTGGGCACATTTCCGTGTGCTTTCAAATGTGCATCCTCATTCTCCTTTCCATGCAACTAGCTGTGCATTACCGTCATGTATATTCATGATGAGCTGGATTGTGCATAGGGTGTGTGTCACAGTCTTTGCCTGCGAGTTTGTAATTTGAAGAAAACGGGACAGAGCATGAAAGAGACTGAAGAGGGGAATTGAAGGGCTGAGCTGAGATGGGAAGAGAAACAGTTCAGTCAGGGCAGGGCTGGTTAGCTTGTGGCTCTCTAGGTGCCGCGGGACTACAACTCTCATCAGACACAGCCAGCAAAAGCAATCATTGGAGTTGATGGGAATTACATCCCAGCAGCCCCTGCAAGGCCACCCCTGAACTGGGGACAGAAGCATGTGAGAAACGGTAAATTTTAATGAGTGTATAGCCAATGCAGAACATATATTTGCAGTGAAAGGGAATTCTGAAAGTAAGATGGCACAATAGGAAATGGAGGGCTAAAGGAAAGAACAAAAGGAAGACAGGGCTCATGAAGAGAAGTTGGAAGCAGCAGAACCAAAGGAGCTTGAATGAATGTAGAAAAACAGGAAAAAAAATTGTGCAACATGCAGGGGAGCAGAAGAAAGCCTCTAGCCTCAAGGTACAGAGAGCTCCATGTTGTTGTATAAATCTATATGCACTTAATCATCCGTTACTGTTGTGAATAAGCTTTTAATCTTGCACATTCATCCCCTTTGAATGTGCATCTGCTGGTGTCAGAGATCTAGTGTTCAGCCATAAAAGACTGAAGGGGTTTGATCGCCATGGGATTCCTAATCCCAGAAGAGTTTTATATATATTTTCTGCATGCCTGTGGTTCTCTCTCCCTTTCTCCCAGCCCACTTCTGTTCTTCTCTTTGTCTCTTCATCTTTCTTATTCTTCATGTAGCACATGATGGCTGCACACGTACGGCTGTGGCCATCAGGAGCAAATTGGACAGGGATGCTCTTCCAAGCATGCACCCTTAAAGTGAAGGAGTAACACCCTTTTTCAATAAGCGATTAAGTAGTAGGTTGTTCATAGTAACCAGTAGGATCAGCTGATAGAGGAAGTAATGTATGTTATATGCAGAGAGCTCACATGTGACGTTAACTTGGCCTCTTCTTTCTCCATAGCAAACACGGACAGATTTCTCCTGGGATGGCATTAACGTGAGTACTGTCCCCATTCCCTAAGACAGAGGTTGGCCCTCTGGGAATTGCTCAACTACATCTCCCATCATCCTTGAGCATTGGCTGTGCTGTCTAGGACTGATAGGAGCTTCAGTCGAACCACATCTGGAGGGCCCCAGCTTCCCCACTGTTGCCCTTAGAGATTTTCTTGCATAGACTCCATGTGTCTGTGTGGGAGCCTATCTTGCTGCTGGTGGGTTTTGGATTATATCTCAAGATGGGTGTGTTGCTGCTTCCAGTCTGACCCATAGTGATTACATGGGTGCCTGCTGAACATTTAGGAACCGCATCAAATAAAAATTGGCCCTCAGCGGGCATGTGAATGACCCGCCACCTCTCCCTGCAGTCATTCCAGTGAGGACTGGCACCTCCTTGCCACCCACTCCTGCTTTGCATTAGTTACCCAGAGGCAGGGAAGCAGCAGCAGAGATCTGTACTTTTGAATTAGGTGGATGGATAAATGAATATTTATTTTGCTAAACGTTTTAATTATGCTTTCCCGCGTTTAAGGATTTCGGTTATGGGGGCATCTCTGCGGCACACAAGCACTATAATTTGAAACCACAATTTTTCCTACTTTTCTCTGTTCAGTAATAGAAGTAGTGATTTGCCTCATACATTTTAGTTTAACTCTTCATATTTCACTCTTTCTAAACATAGGAGGCTCTCCCATTTATTTTGAAATTTTGTCACTCTCCTTTACTCAGTTTGCACGTCATGCCAGCTATGGTTTGCACTACTTATAGTTATATACTTATAGGAAAGCCATGGGCTTCTCCTTCAGAAAGGCAAACACAGAGTTAAAACTATAGTTGCGTAGTGGTTAGAGTACTGCCCTGGGACTAGGGAGACCAAGATCCACTCTGCCATGAATCTCACTGGGTGACCTTGAGCCCGTCACTGTCTCTTGACCTAACCCCTGTAGGGTTCCTGTGAGGATAAAATGTGGTGTCACCTTGAGCTGATTTGAAGGAAAAGTGGGATACCAATGAAATAAATACATAAATAATCCTCACAGGAACCCTGACCAAGTGACTGGCCCAAACTCACACAGTGGCTAAATGTTGATCAGAATCCTTGTACACGGAACTTACATTCTTAGCTATCTTAGCTAATAGCTGCTGGTGATCTACCCTCTGTGAATTTGTGCCTCTAACCCCTTTTAAAAACAACCCAAGCCAGATACAAATAGGATGTGGGCAGGAAATGCAAGTAAAGCTGAAATATACTCGGAGTCAAGAGTGGATTTCATGCTCTTTATTCAGCTTGTAGTGGCGAGGAGGAATGGAAGTTCCCCCAGAATGTCTGCCTTATATACATTATTTACACAATGGGCCCCACGCGATTGGCTAATTCCGGGATTCTCCTGTAGGCCAATCAGGTTGTGGATTCCCTTCCACCTGGGGCTGGATTGGGTGGCTCCTGTGGACCAATCCGACTGCTGCCTTTTGGATCCTATTCAACTCAGTACATAACAAAAGCTTTCCTTCATTTTTTTTTAATGAACAAATCCCTTCCATTTTTATACAAGAATAATAAATTCCTGCTGAAGTGAACTTTATTATGTTTGGCTTCTGTGAGGAGGAGGAAGAGTTGGAGAAGGAGGACAACTTAAATTAGCTTTATTCTGTTGGGCAGAGCCTGGAGTTGCAGTGCTGGGATGGCCTGGGGCTTATTGCCACATACACCTGTACACTTGCTCACCTAAGTTCAATAGTTGCAAACAGCTTTGCTGGATAGCATGGCGAGCATCCTCAAGAATGGCCCATTCAGACACCTATCAGGCAAGGACATGGGTACAATGGCGTGAGTGAAGCATGCTGGCATGGCCTGAGACTCACCTGCCCGGTATGGCTCACCCTTGTGATTCATGTTTTACTCCCTCTTTTTCACAAAGAGATTTGTGCTTCTCTGAAGAGGCGCTACCCTTTCAACAATTACTTTGTACGTCCCCTCCCCCCAGATCCAGAGGGGTAGCTGGATTAGTCACTTCCACAAAAGCTTCTGCCATAGAATACATTTGTCAAATCTTTTAAATTGCCGCAAGACTCTGGGCTGTTTTTTAACACAATGTTCTTCACCCCAGCCATTATTCTAGTCTTCTTCATTAGCAAAGCCTCTTTATTTAGGGAGGGAGGTGGAAATAGAGAGAGATTTTCTTTTGTACAGATCGACTGATTCACCATCAACACAGTGCTTAAGGTTCTGGAATGGTTTTGTTCAAGGGCAGGAAAGGAAAAGGTTCAATTTTTTTTTTACATTCCCATGGAGACATCTCCAGGTGATAGAAATCCTTATATAGAAGGCTTTGACTACTCAGCAGAACTATACTATAAATGCAGCCCCACAACTTCAAGAATAAGAAGCATGAAAGCGACCATATAGATAAACACAAAGCATCCCCTTTCAGGTTATCTCCTTTCCCTTGGTAACATTCAGTTCCATTTGCCCCATGGCCCATGCCAATTGCACTGAGTGTTGCCCCTCCAGTGATAGCCAATGTTTTGGGGGCAGAGGCAAGGAAACGAAGAGCACAGTGACGTCAGAATGTTAAGTAAGTTATGCCACATGTTGCTGAACTTCACACAGGGCTACAGTTTTCAGCAGCAGTCCTCTGTTTATTGTAATTTTAAAGCCCTGCTCTAAACATGAGGCAAACTGAAATAAAAAATATGTGTGGCACCAGGGACACCTGCTTAGTTACATTTTTTAAAAAGACCTTTCTGACCTCCTTTCCTCAGCAATATCTTCATCCAGTCAGTATTAAACTTCTCCCATTCTTCTCCTTTCGCTCCAGTGCTGTGTATAAAGAACAATCTTACTTTAGGGTTGTCATTGTTGCTGCTTGTTGTTATCTTCATCTTTTCATAAATACTTCACTTGAACAAATTTCTGGCCAAAAAAGCACACCTAACTAGTCATGAGATACATCTTAGCACACCAGGGCTGGCCCAAGACAGGAATATCCAAAATGGCATACACAATCCAATAATTCCCTCCCATGGGCAGTTCCTGACCAAGCCCCGTGCAGGTTTTCAGTCTAGTTACTAATTTCCCCATCTTTATTTGTCCCTTCTCCTTTGGTTTCTTCTGCTTCCCAGTTCCTTGTGTTCTTAGAAGTCCAGACTGGAATGTCTCCTTCCCTCCCCCTCTTGCCTTTTCATTCCTTTTACATGATCTCTCTTTGCAGCTCTCCATGGAAGACACAACCTCCATCCTCCCCAAGCTGAAGCGAAACTCCAATGCATATGGGATTGGAGCTCTGGCAAAGTCTTCCTTCTCTGGTGAGGATCTCAGACCTGTGGCTCTCAAGCCATCTATCTCACTTTTCACCAATCTTGGCTTTATCTTGTGCATTTATATGTATATGTATATCCCTTACTTTACACTGAACCACGCATACCCTTTTTAAACCTGAAGTGACTTCATTACCCACTCAGATTCCAGGCTTGTGTGTCAATATACTCACCAGTTCCATTAAGACTTGCACTACTACTTCCCATGACAAATTTCCATTGTGGAACAATGTAATGGGAATTGGGGGTTGCTTGTGCGTAAGTTGCTGCCACTCTCGGTGAGGTTGCCTGGATAAACCTTTCCCTGGCTGGACAGTCCTGATTCCGCGTCTGTCTCAGTCACTGGCAGAATCCGTCAGTGGGCGTTTCCTGAACTTCTTCCAACATAAAAATTCCTTGACGGATAGTCTCCGCCTAGCCTCCCTGTGCGGAAGTCTTCTGCGCAGGGTGGGTGTGGGCAGTGGAGGACCAATGCTCTCCCCGCTGGTCTCTGGCGAAGAGTCCTGGAGCCATCCCTCCGAAACCCGCCTCTGCCTGCCTTTTTCCCTGGTGTAACGCTGATTTCCTTCCCCGGTCACTGAGTCCCCTCTTTTCCTGCTGGGACCTTCTCCGGCATCGCTCGGGAGCCCTTCCACCACTCCTGACTGCGATGGCAGTTCCCTGACAAACAAGTATGTCAAAATGTGTGAATAGTAGAACACCTGTCCCCACCTCAGAAAGACATTGTGACAACTCAAACGCCTTTAGTAGCATATGGCTTAATTGCATTTCATATGCATGCATTAGCAAAAGAAATTGGATACAGGCCACCAAGGACCCATGGAGATTTGTGAAATGATTTGTTTGCACAAAATTTATCTCCAAAAATATCCAATTGCTTATATGTTGTCAACTAATGGAGAGTGCTTAAAACAGGGGGAGGGGGCTGCTTTATATTTGCTTATGTCTGCTTAATGTTATATAAAATCAGTAAACTTTTTTTTAAAAAGAAGGAAATTGACTAAAATTGTTTTGATGTGAATGATCTTTAGACTATGGGGAAGTTGAGGTTTTGTTTATTTGCTCATTAGTGGGTCTGAGTATTGCTTTGTTCACTCTTTGAGTATTTTAATGGATTTTATATGAAATACTAATGTATTACCGTATTTTTCGCTCTATAACACGCACCAGACCATAACACGCACATAGTTTTTAGAGGAGGAAAACAAGAAAAAAAATATTCTAAGTGGGGAGGGAAGGAAAAGCACTGAAGGGACAAGGAGCACACGTGGGGTGGGTGGAGAAGGATGCTGCTAATAATGAAGAAGAGGGGTATAAGAGGAGAAGGCTCCTCTCCTCTCCCACTTTGCTCCTTTAGGCATTCCCTCCATAACACGCACAGACATTTCCCTTACTTTCTAGGAGGACAAAAGTGAGTGTTATGGTGCAAAAAATACGGTATATAACTCCCCCCTCTTTCCCACCTATGGTAATATGTGTGGTATACCTTTTTTCTCTTTTTTTGCTGTAAGTTGCTTGGAGATCCTTGGGTGACAAGCAACTAATAATGAAAATGAAATAAATATCAGTGATTACACTGTAGCCCCAATAACCAGATGCCCAGTCCATTTCCCCCTTTGCTATGATAAAAGACTACAGTGTCCATACTTTGTCAGATTAAAACATGGCAACTAAGTTCATTACGGGGCCCCACGTCTTATGACTTTTATGTGTTTCCTTACTTAGACCAGTATATAGATAGAGTTTTGGAAGCAGCTATGAAGGAGGAATGAGAGAACTGGGTGAAAATGAGCCCATTCTAGGTTGACGATCAATGTCTCTGGAGCGGTATAATAGCCCCTTTTTGTTTTCCTAATGTCTGGCGCCTTAGGGATATCCCGCACCATGAAGGATCACGTCACCAAGCCCACGGCCATGGGGTCGGGTCGCGTCGCACACATGATTGAGTGGCAAGGTTGGGGCAACGGCAACACCCAGCAGCAGCAGCACACCCATGAAACGGTGCGCAAGGATGCCGACGCTTACTCTGACCTGAGTGATGGGGAGAAGGAGGCCCGATTCCTTGCAGGTAGGCTGCTACTGTTTGGCCGTCCATCAGTGGATGTGGTGGAACAGGAGGGTATGGGAGTGGGAACAGTTCAACTGGACAGGATTGGTTGAGCCATTTCTCTGAATGCATCTTCTCTCTGGATTGCATAAACCTTAACCCACTTGATGTCGTGGGTGCAGGGGAAACTTAGAAGGAATGACCTTTTGATCCCTTCCAGCTTTCTGGGAGCAAAGTGGAAATAGCCCAAGAGGCATTTCAAAGGAGAACACACATGCTGAGGAAATTGTTGTTGTTGTTAAAATTAATATACTGCCCTTCATCAACAGATCTCAGGGAGGTTTACAGAATAAAATAAAAACAAGTAAATAATTAAACCAAAACGGCAAAGCAGTAACTCTTCTCACAGACACTTTAAAAAGGCTATAGGATATTAATCAGCCACAGACCTGATTGAAGAGGAACATTTTCGCCTGGCATCTAAAAAATATAATGAAGGTGTCAGGAAAGACTCAGCGCACTTATTGGGCCGGATTCAACTCACCATCCTCACCAGCGAAAGCTTGCATGAGGACCGCCACTAACTCAAAAGGGCTCCCCCACCTCCTGTGCCCACGATATTGACTTAGGGGGTTAGGAGAGCCCCCTAGGGGGGAAGGAGAGGGGAGATTGTTTCACCAAGCAAGCCAAAATGCTTGTGCTGATGGAACGATCTCCTTAGTGCTATGCTGAATTCCTCTGGTTATCTGGCTGTGAGATACAACGGGCACTTCCCAGTCCCATTCCATATTGCTGGCCTGCCACTGGTGGCGGGGGGGGGGGGCGGGGTTAGGGAAATTCTCCATGTAATGACATCAAGACATGGAGTAAGTATACTATGCACTACAGAGCAGGGAGGAGGAAGCTGGGCACAGGGCTGCTGTTTGCCACTCTCTTCCCTGCGTTCCCTATTAAGGTTCAGTTGCAACAGGATGCTTACAAGGGTTACATTTTGTCCACGGCCCTTTGCAGACATGCTTATGAGAATTAGTGGGACCAGGGTAATGGCAGCTATTCTGGATTGGGGTTCTGAACCCTTCAGAAAACCAAATCCTGATACTTGGGTTGGGAGCCTGGGCAATTGCACGGAAGATCAGGCTACTCCATATTGCTAAGTTAGGATCCCAGCCAGAGTTTCTCAGGAACTGGCATGGGCAATGGGACCCAAGAGGCAGGATCTGCGGCTATTGGCTGGGGGAGAAGAATGGGGCAATTCCATGTACCACTATCCTTCTCTCTTCTCTGCTCAACACAGGGGTGATGGAGCAGTTTGCTATCTCAGAAGCCACCCTCATGGCCTGGTCTTCCATGGATGGCGAGGATGTGAGCGTCAATTCTAACCAGGAGAACCAAGCTGGCAACTACAATGAGAACTACCAGGAGATGATGGAGAACCAGGGTGAGCATTGGCTTTTCCTCCTGGATTTGGTTGAAGTGAGCACAGGTCCACAGGAAATTACTCAGCAAAGCCAATTGGCGTAGGCAGCTTGACTTTCCTGTGTTGGCTAAGGCTACATTGCATTTTTTGGGGTTGGGGAGGGAGAAGCCTTCATTACCCAAACCTTCCCACTGTTGACATTTTCCTTTCTCAGTTCGTTTTAGGACATCCATCTGCCCCATTCTAGCCATTGCTAGTATAGTATCGTAGCTGAGAAGGGTGAACTGTGCTCTTAACATCAGCAGTGAGCATAATAGGTGGTCTTAAGGAAGCTGCTCTCCTCCTTCAGGCACACAACCCTCCCTGTCCCCATCTGAAATTCAGGGTGGGTGGGGGTTAATGATAAGGACCTACATTATATGGATATTGTGAGAATTGTTGAAATATGCATGCACACGAAAGCTCATGCCAATAACTAACTTAGTTGGTCTCTAAGGTGCTACTGGAAGGAATTTTTTTATTTTGTTTTAGCAATAAGCATTCTGAGATAATTCTGATAAAATAACAGAAGCCTTCTCCACAATAACTCAAGGCAAGTCTTTCATTGAAGCTGCCCCTGTTCTGTAGAACTACATCCCCTCTGGAGATACAATAGACCACTCGTTCCTAATTGGTGGTCTACGAACCCCACGGGGTCTGCACTGCCTTTCATATCACTAAAACTATGGTAGAGATACAAAAAATTTCAAAAGTACAGGGCCCATGGCTAGGCTTTTGAAAAACCGGGAGTCTGCAGTACTTAGCAAATTGGGAGCCACTGTGGTGCCTGTCTATACTTCCCAGAAGGCACTTTTGTTTCCACAAGTTTTTCCACCAGAGTGAACAGGCCTCTCTGCCTTATGTGTTTATTCTGTACTGTTTTAAAACTTGCATTTAATTTGCTTATTTTGCACCATTTCGAAAGCTGCTTTTAGTTGTTTTTTACGTAAAGCACCTTGAGATTCAAGTGGATGGTGATTTGTATATTAATAACGTATCTAAATACTAAAGCACTAAATAAATGCTAGATGTTTATTTCTATATTTCTATATTTCTATATTTCTATATTTCTATATTTCTATATTTCTATATTTCTATATTTCTATATTTCTATATTTCTATATTTCTATATTTCTATATTTCTATTTGTAAACCTCTTTCCCCCAACCCTTTCTGGGATCTGTGGGTCTCAATCCTCTCACTAAGGGGAATTTTGGCCTAATCTTGTGGAAGGGGACTGTCTTGGGCATTTGGGGAGGTCCCTCACCCATTTTAAAACCCTTTAAAGAGGCATGGTAGCCTCCCCGGGAAAAAAGAGCTCTGTATAAGAGTTAGAAGGTTAATTTAAAAAATGGTGGAAGGGCAGAGCTAACACATTTGTTCCCATTGCTCACACCCACACCCTGGGTGTTTTATTAACCCTATTTGTAACGTCCGGAGATGGCTGGACTCTAATTTCCTTTCTTCCATTTTTTAATTTTGCTTCTCTCTCCCCCCCCCCCCCACTCTTCCCTTCCCTGCAGAGCACCTGGCCCAGGCACAGTATGACAGTTGGCCTCACTCCTACGTCTCGCAAGGCATGTACTGCTTGGGTTCCTCCGACGCCTGGGAGACCAGCGACCAGTCACTCATTGCGTCCCCAGCGACTGGCTCCTATCAGGGCCAGAACTTTGAAGAGTCCCAGCCCAGCTTGCAGGAAAGCGTTCTGATCCAGAACAACCTTATCCAGCAACATCAGTTGTTGCAGCTACAGCAGCAGCAGCAACAACAACAACAACAGCAACTACAGCAGCAGCAGCAGCAGCAACAACTACAACAACAGCAGCAGCAACAACAACAACAACAGCCACAGCAGCAGCAGCAACAACTGCTTTCTAATACCAGCCTTGTGGATGTATGGCCTGCTCAGACAGTTCCTAGTGGCGGCGGCAGCAGCACAGATTCCACCACCTTTGTGGGAATCCACACAGAGGAGGAGGAAGGAAACCCCTTGCTGGAGAAGGCTCCCTTACTGAACAAGAAGCCCTCGCCCGAGGAGGACGATGCTGTCTGCCGGGACCTGGAGTCCCTGTCCCCCCGCGAGGAGCCGGAGCCTGCTGCCCTCAGCCGCAAGGTCTCCGACGTTACCTCGTCCGGGGTGCAGTCTTTTGACGAAGAGGAAGGTGAAGCCAACAACTGATGCTGCCATGGAGGAAGCCTTTGCTCTTATGCATGGGAAACACACGGGTGGGGTGGGGGAAAGTGATAGGGAAACCCCCTCTCCAGCTCCTGAAGTCCCCAAGCGCACGAGCACACTTGTTTGTTTGTTTTTAGTTTCACGGCAAGGTAAGCCGAGGACCAAAAGTGCTGGGCAATGCTAAGTCTCCCCCACCGACCCACCCCCTTCCTCCTGCACATGTTGGGCTGAGCCTTCAAGACCTACTGCCTTGGACACCCAAACACAGAGAGCTCAGGGAATGCAAGACGGTGGCCTCCACTGGCTGTGTGGTGGATACAAGTTGTGCTTTTAGCAGAGATGTGGGTTTTTTTGAGGGGAGGCACACATTCGTACTTAATTCAGCATCACAGAAGATGCTGCTACGATGTGCTTTGGCTCTTGGGACTGGAGGGTCATTGAGGATACAGGCAAGAGTTTCAAACGGTGGCATCAAGGAGAAGGAACAGCGAGGGCGTGTGGCTTTGTAGAAAAAAATGTACCGCAGCAAAATTTGCAGCCCCAGGGCCCGTCCTAAAGTGAGGTGCTTCTTGGAGAGGCACTCTGGACTTGGGTCCGAGAAGAGAGTGATGTGTGGAGAGAGCGACTCTGTGGATGTGCAGGCCATGCACCAGAATGAGGCTCTGTGGGTACCAACTATCCTTTGATGTGGACAGAGCTGCTCTATGAGTCCAGCCCAAACCTCATTCTCCAGCCCGTGTGCGTTGTTGGCCTCTGCAGAAACCTTCCTTATTAACCCCCGTTACCTCTGCCTACCTACCTGGGAGCTGGAGAGAGGGGTTTCTCCCCCTATTTCATATTGGATACTGCATGCAGGGTAGGGGAAGGGGGAGGGTGGGTCATCTGCCAGTTTTCTATTTTACGCAGCCATGGAGTCCTCTCCTTCCAGCAGGTGCAGAAAGCAAGGGAAGCAAGCATGCGCGGCTTCAGCACCACCCTTTCCCAGTTTCTGTTAGAACTTTTGTCGATGTTCCCCTCTCCCTAATCTTTTTGTATTTCCAAGTAACAGTTTTTGAAGCAGAAGCTAACAGAGAGGGAATAGCCTGGTGCCACTTAGCGTGAGGTCATATTCCTTTCCTAGCACCACCAGATCTTCTGTAGTGCCAAAATACTGATGAAGCAGAGACTGGGAAAAGGGTGATTTTCCTCTTTCCGTTGAAATCTCTCTGTCTCCTTTTTACGTTGACAATGTAAATATTTCTCAGGCTTCATCTTGATTAGGAACAAAGAAAGGGTGAGTTGGGGGTTCTTAAGTTTTGCAGGGCATTTATTTATTTTTGACTGGGAGTGATTTTGTGAATGAGAAGTCATGGTTTATAGGACATACTTTTTAATCTGAAGTCCATCCTCAATTGCTGCTTTGCTGCAAAAGACAAGAGGGGTAGTGTTTTATCAGCATAAAAACCACATTTTTATCCTCCTGCAAGTCTCCAGAAAATTATTTTTAAAAAATGGAAGAAAAGGATGAACAGTTACATTTTGCTGGGCAAAACCACACGTTTGTTATTGAAGCGGTGGAAGCTTATTTCTGATGAGGAAAGTCTTGCCAAAGGTGACTGTAGGTTTATCTGATGAAGGGAATCCTTCAGGAAACAGCCCTGTCTCTGCTCCTTTCCAAGCCTGACCTGTTCTGAGGCTTGCCGCTAATTACTTTCGGCAGACTACCGGTTGCAAGACCGAGGAGTGAACCAAGACGGAGGAGTGCTTTGCTTACCCATCTGGGGCGCTTTGTGCAGATAAAGAAGATGAGTGTTCAGCCCAGAACACTCTGGTTTGCATCCAGAAGTTGTGAACAGAAGGTGAACAGGACACTGTTATTCATGCACTTTTGATGGAGAGACTAGTGGGAGGTTTTTCACTTCATGGATCTCAAAAGCTAAGAGGGCCCAGTCTTCCCTCTCCACTGCACTTTCCTTGAAAAAGCCTTCACGACCACGGACACGTGCTCAGGCAGAAGCAAGCGCAGCAGATGCATGAATGAGAAGCCTCTTGGCAACCCTTCCCCACCCTTCTCTCCTTTCCCTTCCTCTTCCTGGCTCCTCCAGTGGAGAGGCGGCTCGGATTCTGAGCTCTGGGGAATCCACCTCTCTCTTTTAAAAATATGTTTACATGCTACAGTGCCAACCTCTGAGGGCTAAGAGGATTGGATACAGCACTGCTCTGAATATGAGGGCGAACCCTCGTGTTCCTGCATTTATCTTAATTGCTGCGTTCTGGCTGGCTGTCAGTTTTTTTTGGGGGGGGGATTCTGCTGGTGATGATGTAGAAGCAAGAAAGTGCAGAGCGCAACTTCTCTGCAAGTGAAGAATGGATGAAATTCCAGTTGCCCCAACATTTTAGAGCCTTCAGGTTCTCCAGAAAGCTTTGAGATGTCCTCAGTATTGGGGCTGGGGCGGGGGCAGTGAGTCAGGCAGCCTGCTACTTCTTTCCTCCAAACCATTATTGCTCCATGTGCCTATCCAGGACCAGGACTCAACCTGGATGTTTACGGTAATTCTGTTTCAATGTAAATGTATCCTGCTGTCATCTTGGCACTCACCGGACTCGAGACAAGTGGTTCATCTTGTCCAAACCCGTTCTTTTATTGTCTGTCTTTTTTAAAAACAAAAATGCAAGCAACTTGTGTGCATTTGGTAATATTATGTGACACTAATGTTTTGGGAGACGTATATTTCTTTTTTCCTCTGTCTGAGATGTGGTGCATAAAGAGAGCAGCTTTCCACACCCTCGGGTCTCCCAGATGTTGTTGGGCTACAACATCTGTTGTCTTTTAACCAGCATGGCCAGTGGTTAGAGATAACGTGGGTTGTAGTCCGAGTGCGCTAACTCTAGGGGGCGGAGGTGTCGCTCAGCCCCTTGAATATTGAGGGAGGAGGCTGAATCACTGAGCTGAGCATGGCACAGCGTCAAAAGCAGGCTCCTCCAGAGTTTGAGAGAGGAGGAGCTGCAGCCATTGAAGCTGTGCGGCGCTAGGCAAGGCATGACATCACAAGCATGCGACACGCGAGTGATGTCACAAATGTGACGCGTCGCTGGGGGCCCCCAATCTTCAGCCACAAGCGGCGCCTCTGTTGTAGTCTAACAACATATGGGGACAAAAGGTTTGGGAAGGCTGCTATGGAGGGGCACATGGCTTGGCATCTAGCAAAGAAACAACAGGAGAAAGAGAAGGAGGCTAATTTTGTGTTTTGGGGGAACCATGCTGAACATTTCTGTAGAGTGGAATAGAGAATCACAACTCTGCTGTAGCATTCTACAGCCTGCCACTAGAAAGTCCTACTAAAAAACAGAGACTCCATTCTCTATTAAACTGTACAATTCCTGGAGAAGTTTTCTAAATAAACATTATTTCAGGACCATTCAACTCAATTTTAACTTATTTTTTAAATAAGGGGGTCTTCCCTTGCCATTCTGAAATTCTTCTGACATTTAAGGCAGTGTGTGTATGTTTCTAACTCTCCACTCCACTCAACCCACTACCGAAATCTTGCTTGGATAGCAAGAATTCTCTCCCCCGCCCCCCATTTTATACTTGGCCTTAGATTAGAAGAATTCTTAAACTTCAGCCCTTTGTTGATGTAGCCTTCCAGGCTCTCAAGAGGTAAGGGACTTGGTTTGTTGAGCCAAATTCAGAGAGAATAGTCAGCAAAAGCACTTGTGGCCCCCTAAAGATTAAGCCACGCGTCTCGTGGCATCAGCTGAAATGGATGAGGGCAGCTCAAAAGCAATTCCTGACGGATCGGATCGTCATTAGCAGCAGATGTCCTGAAGGAGCTGTTAAGATAAACCGGGACTCCATGTGGCGAGGTTAGATCGGTGTCCTCAAACGTAAGTAAGCCGCAGTAAAGTGGTAGGTAGAAAAATTGCTGTCAGCACTATCAGAGAAGCAGCAGATAGGAGAGCCTAATGAACCCCCCCCTCCGCCACTCCACCACCTCCCCTCAGGATGTTTTCTCCATTACCTCAATTTATTTCTGAACATGAAGCATTGCTGAGAAAAAAGCAGCTGGGGCAGGGGCAGAGTTTTGCAAGGAGAAAGTGGCAGCACTTGTGTTCCTGTGTTTGAAGCCCCCCCCCCCCCCAGCCTGATGTTCAGTTTTTGTAGAAAGCTCAACAAGGGAGAAAAACGGAAGCTTTGCTTGTTTGGAAAGCAACCATCCAGGTCGAAGGGTGCCATGTTTCTTGACTCTCACTGATTATAAATTAATATCTGCATGTGCAGTAATGGGTTCCCCCCCTCCTGTATTTTGCTATGGTACCTGAGTAATGTACATGCAGCACATCTGAACTGCGCATGCATTTGTTTATTTTTAGTTCCTTGGTCTCTCCAAATACACATGAGCAGTGAAGAGGATCTGGTCTCTCCAAGGCCAGCTTGGAAACCACACAGTTCAAATATATGGCCCATGGCAAATGTATTTTGTACTCCCATATGTAAATTGATCAGCAGTGGGCTTTAAGCAGTGGATGTTAAACACGATGAGTGAATGGTCTTTGGTTTGTAGAGTAACAACAGTAGAATTAACCATTGTGTGCTCATGCACAAGACGTTGTTACAAGGTGCCTGGAGGCTTATGCACAAAATTACTGATTTATATCCCTTTTCCACATAGAGGGACTATCTTTGAAATAATTAGAAATAGCCAGTTGTTAATGAGGTGAAATCTGGCACGGCTGTTTGGTTCCAATCCATTAGAAGCCTTTAAAAAATATTCTGCCGCTTAGTCCCTTCGTAGGAATGTAGAAGTACCATTCAGCAGAGCCTAGAAAGCAAAGACTAGCATATCTGTATGACTACATAGTCCACTCTGTTGCAATATCATAATGCTCACTTGGCTACATAGGCTATACAGTTTTATTTCAATTTTTTACTTCAGTTTTAGAAAATGTGCTTGAATGGGTAGTGAAAGCACTGCCAGAGCATTGTGGAAGGGTAGCTTTGTAAAATGTCTGTTGTTGAGAGCCCTGGTGCCTTCAGAGTTTGGGGCCCCAGGTTAGAGACCTATGGTTCTTCCTCCCCCCACTCCCAGCCATGAACCTTATCTCACCATCCGCATTGCTGGAAGAGCAGTAGAACAGACTAGGAGTGGAGCATGGGTTCCAGATCACACCAAGCCTCTTGTTGGCTCTTAAAGCAGCCACAGATAATCAGGCACCTATCTAGCCTTGCTGGGTGCTGGCAATGGGCATAGTAAACTAAGAAATTTAGGAATAAATTCCTTTTTTAAAAAGAACCAGTTTCTGTCCTTGAAGCCCGAGGGTCAAATTAAAGGTGATGTTTCTTTAGGTTCCTTGAATTAGTAATTTCGTTGTCCCCGAGAGGGGGCAATGACAATAAAGATATTATTATTATTATTATTATTATTATTATTATTATTATTATTATTATTATTATTATTATTATTATTATTTGATGAGGCTGCTGCTGGGAGAGGTACCGTATTTTTCACCCCATAGGGCGCACCTAGGTTTTTTTTGGGGGGGAATAAAGAAAAAAAATTTATTTCCCCCCAGACGTGGGGCTGGGGCGGGGGAAGCCCGAGCTTCCCCCGACCCCAGCCCCCAGAACAGGCTGCTATCCGCAACCCTTGGGAGACCGGCGCGACTTCGCGTCGGGCTCCCTAGGGTTGCGGAGAGCTTCCTGAAGCCTGCATTCACCCCATGGGACGCACACACATTTCCCCTTCATTTTTGGAGGGGGAAAAGTGCGTCCTATAGGGCGAAAAATACGGTACTTAGCCTTTCAAACTGACCCAGCTCTGAGGGGGGAAATATGTCGAGTCTTATCCCTTGTGAGGGGAGAAGCAGATGGGTGGAGTGTTTTGTTTTTAGAAAACTAACAGCCTGCAGAGAAAGGGTTAAGTCAACTCCCTCCACCCTATAGCTCAAATAAAAATTTGGAGTGCTCTGCAGCTGCACTAAAGGAAATAAACAAGACGAAGGTATTTTATTATGCCTCCTTCATCAAACCTAGTTTAGGCCTGAGTGCAATGCATCCATCATTCATGATTCTCCATTTCTCATCTGGTAGCGTGTTGTTCAGCAGCACCTGCTGTCTCTGTTTTCTTCCTTAGTAAGGCATGCAGTTAAACCAACATAGTCATACATCCTGCTACCAATGGGCGGGCACAGCCAAGGTGGCTTGAAAACCTTAGGAATTCTACTTCGGTTTGTAGAATATGTAAGACTTTCCCCAAGCGCTCAGAATAATTCATGTACAACCTCTGCTTTGTAAGACTTCAACAAATTATCTGGGTGGCTTGCGTAAGGTGACTTTCACGGTTAGAATACCAAGTAGCCAAAGTGCATAAGGAATTCATACCTTAGTATAGGCAGCATACAGCAGAGTTGAAATCAAATTAGAAGAAAAATACAACAAAAGACTGGAAAAAAACAAAAACAGAATTGGCTTGAAGCTAGAATGACATTAAGGCAGGCGCCAGGCAAGGAGAACATTTTCACCGCCATCATGACAAACCTGTAAGTTAGACAAGTATGTCTTGGCCTCATTTCATCACTGGAGCAGATGAAGCTGGGGGGATAGCAGCTCACCCAAATGCTGTTGAACATAGAAAGCAGAGTCATACCGTTGGTGCATTTTACTCCGTATCGTCTGCACTCACGGTGGCTCTCTCAAGATTGCATCCTCGCCCTACTTGGCGATGCTCAAAATGGAACGTGGGGCCTTCTACCTCCTAAGCTATGGCCCGCCCCAGGATTTCATGGCAGAGATACTTGAACCCAGAACTTCCCAAATTGCAGCACATTCTCTTAACCAGTACATTGCACTAGTTTCTTTGACAGCTTGCCCTCAGATAAAGCAGACTGAGGCCATGGTAATTTCCATGTCTGATTGACGAGCTCGGAAATGGGATGGCTTAGACAGAGAGATTTCAGGCTAAGATGTGTGGCTTCAGTTTCAGGGTGTTTGGCAGGATAGTCTGGGTTTAATAGGCTTTGATAACCCTGTTCAGGCGTTCACCCCACACGTGGGTCAAATTACAGGGGGAGCAGAGGGGCCCTTGTTGGCCCTGCTGCCTTCTGCCATGTTTATGTTGCTCCACTTCCCCTCAGTAAGCTAGAGAGGTGACTTCAATGACAGGGAGCCTGTCCTAGCCATGTTGCTTTCTGTGTGTGTGTGTGGCATAAATGCCCCAACAGAGGGCTTTGTTAGCTGGTTGAATGGCTCTGAGCACAAGCAGGTGCTGCGATTCTGTGTTTCCTCTCTTGATCCAGCTCACAGGGCTGCATGTATTTAGTCTCAAGTAAGGTAAAGGGACCCCTGACCATTAGGTCCAGTCGTGACCGACTCTGGGGTTGCGGCGCTCATCTCGCTTTATGGGCCGAGGGAGCCGGCGTACAGCTTCCGGGTCATGTGGCCAGCATGACTAACCAAAGCAGCACATAGAAACACCATTTACCTTCTCACCGGAGTGGTACCTATTTATCTACTTGCACTTTGACGCGCTTTCAAACTGCTAGGTTGGCAGGAGCAGGGACCGAGCAACAGGAGCTCACCCCGTCGTGGGAATTCGAACCGCCAACCTTCTGATCGGCAAGTCCTAGGCTCTGTGGTTTAACCCACAGCGCCACCCGCGTCCCCATTTAGTCTCAAACACAGTGCCCAAAGGGGAGGGAGGGCTAAAATGACTCCACCGCTTTTCAACGGACATATTCAAGTTTGGCCTGATCTGAAATGAAACCATCCCACTTCCACTGCCGGCACTGTTCATCCAGCAGTTGCTAATGATGCTCTTCAGCAGTTTTCCCCAAACTTGGGTCTCCAGCTGTTGTTGGACTACAACTCCCACAAGCCCCAGCTAGCAGGACCAGTGTTCAGGGATAATGGGAATTGTAGTCCAAAAACAGCTAGAGGCCCAAGTTTGGGAAACACTGGTATTCAGGACGGAGAGGGTGGCATCTTGGTTTATTTCCCCCTTATCAAACAGCTGATCAGGGTGGTTTCTGGGAAGCTTTTCTACACAAGTTCCATCAAAATGAGCCAGTGCATAATGGATCCTCTTCATTTCAATGGAACTTGTCTGAACATTGATCTGAAAGCACATGAAGCCACCTCCTTGTTGAGGCTAAACAGGTCTGGGTCTGAGCAATGCCAGGATGCCAGGCTATCTGGGAATCACAAATATAATGCCTTGTGTTCAGTGATGAACACAAGAAAGATGGGATATAGATGTAAGAAAAGAAATAAATAAGATACGTTAGTGGGAGGGTGTCATTTGGTTTTTTTCCAACGCAGTCCTATCTTAGACTGGCCTAGAGTGAAAATAATTTTCCGTAGTTGTTGGACAGCCTCTAAAGCAAGAAGTGTTGTACAACCAGCCGTTGTGGCCCATAAACCAGTGTGTTGTGGAAGGGAAAGTTGGACATTGGCTAGTGCCTCTGTTTACCATCCTTTCTCTGGTTACTTTGATAAGATTGAAGTCTGAGTCTCGGGTAGCCAAGCCGTGGCTGAGCTGGTGCCCTCATTTTAGGGTTTTGTGGTCATGTAATAAATAGGTGGTAAGGCGGCAGATGGAGGTAGGTGATTTGGTTGCAAAAGGAGTGAAATTCTGTAGCCGTTTCCCACCTGAACGTCACCTTTCCATGCATCAGATCAGCTCTGGAACCAGAGGTTTTGCTGCAGCCTTGCTCTGGGTCTTCCTTTAATTTCATATGCAGGAGAGAGGGATACTTATTCTGGAACATCCACTTACCCAAGACCTTATTTCTGTTTTCTAAAAAAAAGCATGAACTGCTTAGGAGAAGTTTTTATTGTATCTATACAAGGAAAGAGCTCTTTATTTCATGGTGGCACAACCCTTGACTTGTAAGCAAGCTGAGACCAATTCATATAAAAGCCATGGGAGTGGGAAATGATTGAAGCGAGAAGGAAACAGGCAAGTATTTCTACCCTCTCGTCCCAAAACTGGTTTCCCTCCAGCTGTTTTCTCCTTGCAATGCTTGCATGGTCTGAAGACCCTGCAGGGAGTGACATGGCAGAGTAAAACGGGGGGGGGGGGGGAGAGAAAGAAAGAAAGAAAGAAAGAAAGAAAGAAAGAAAGAAAGAAAGAAAGAAAGAAAGAAAGAAAGAAAGAAAGAAAAGCACTGGAAGTGTTTAATCCACTCTGCTCTGAACGCTCATCCAGACAAAATAGAGTACTAGGTGTGAGGGTGAAGGGTTCTAACTTAGATTTTCCCCCAACATAGGTTTTCCATGTGCAAGGAAGTTTTTGTATGTAAGAGCGTTCAGTCGCGTGGACCCCCAGTTGCAGCCTGAAGTGGTACAGTCCATATGCAGAGTTATCACTTCAGGGCTAAAAAGAAAGAAAAAGGGCTTCCGTGTTTTCTGAAATGGGTTCCACTTTCTTTCCACACGTTCCAGGCCAGGCTTACCCGAACCCTTTTTCCGCAGGCATCTCTTCAGATCCAGAATGCCTCTTCCTTAAAGTCTACAACCGCCTATGTCTGGGTTTTGTCCAAAAGTCCATTTGAGCAACCTTTGCTCTGATTCCTTCTGTTGTTTCCAGAAACCATGCTATGTGTGAGACAGAAACAATTTTGTGAATATAAGCTACTATCCTTTAATATTTATCTGGTTCATTTGGTGCTGTGCATGAAGTGGTGGAATCCTTGGGGTCCTCCCAGCTACAAAATGAGCCTCAAAAATAATTTTGCAATGAGCAAATTCTTTTTTTTTTTTAACAGCTATTTTCAGGGGTGGGCAGGGGGGGTACTACAGATTATAGGGGTTGTGTGCAAGGGAGCAATGGGGACTGATCTATTAAAGCACGTTTAAAAGTTACCAAAGGTTGGGGGCTTAAGTTTGGGTGGTTTTTTAAATATATATATATATATATATATGAATTGCATCAGGAGATTACGAGGAGAGGGGCAGCTCTAAGTCCTTTTCCTGCTCTGAATTTCTGAACAAGGGGTGAAGCGTAGAATCTTCCCATCCTTTACGGATGACATTTATTGAGGTCTGTGACTTTTCAGGGAGAAAGGAGGGTAATAGGGAAGAGCAGGACAAGACGTGGGTCTACAGTTGTAACCCTCTCACCACTACCGACACCCCTTCTGTCTAGGGGAGGGGGAAGCCCCCTAACAGACAAGCAAACAAACAACAAACAAAAAACAGATTTGCCTTTGGTCTTCCAGCTCCAAAATGTCTTTGCTTGAAACTTTTTTGCTGGTTATTCTGCGCATGTTTTGATAATGTGACTTATGAGAATTATATCTTCTATAAATATATATATATATATACCATATATATAAATATATATATGTAACTATACAAATAGATATAAAAACTATATGGCGACCATGCCTGGTTGTGGTTCACACCCACTGAGGATGAGGGAACATGGCCTGGAAGGGCATGTATGAACCTCATGAAGTTATTGTTATTAAACAGCACATGGTTTTGCCATTGTGGTTGGTGGAAGTGTGTTTTATTTCCGTGCGGGAGGTCTTACCAGATGCACTGTGCATATTCTGAAAGGGAGGTGGCAGGTGTGGCGATCACACAGGGTCCCTGGACGTTTCACCGTCTATTGATCCCTGTGCCACCACTTTATTTCTCGCTGCCACCACCCAGGCCCTACCTGGTACAATACTGAGTCCAGTCAGGGTTAAATTGGAACATAAACTTCTGTTTATTTATTGCAGTTTAACAAGCGTGTGGTTTCATAAACGGTATCGGTCAATTACAAACATGGGGTGCCTATCCAGACCTATAACTTCCATTCCCTGCTCTCACTAAACCACCTCTCTGATATATACCGTATTTTTTGCTCTATAAGACTCACTTTTTCCCTCCTAAAAAGTAAGGGGAAATCTGTGTGCGTCTTATGGAGTGAATGCAGGCTGCGCAGCTATCCCAGAAGCCAGAACAGCAAGAGGGATTGCTGCTTCCATTGCGCAGCGATCCCTCTTGCTGTTCTGGCTTCTGAGATTCAGAATATTTTTTTTCTTGTTTTCCTCCTCCAAAAACTAGGTGCGTCTTGTGGTCTGGTGCGTCTTATAGAGTGAAAAATACGGTACTTGTCTTCCTAGCCCCTAACTATTCCTGACTCAGCTTATTTCTCTACACTAACTCAACCTACCCACAAACTCTATCCCAATTCACTCCCACTCCAACCAATCACCCAACTCCCAACAAACTCCTCAACGAACTCCTCCTCCGCCCCTCCCAGAGCTGGTTTTATAGTCCCTCTGACTCCACCCCCCTGGGTCCTGATTGGGTAGCCTGTTTAACTATTTCACCTCCATCACTCTCATATGTTAACGTCACAGCGGGGAGCAGGAGAAAAGGATGGGAAAATGTGGCTGGGCTGAAAAAGCACCAACGATATAAAACCCACCCACCCACACTTCCACAAAATCTCTCGTTTTGTGTAGACAAAGTATTGCTTTTCTCCACCGAGTTAGAAAAAGGGCACTGTGGTATTCCCAGTTCATGTCTGGCACGTATTACTACCTTTTTGACTTGCAGAACACTGGCCATCTCTAGGTCACCGAAGGGCGGCAAACGCCACCCAAAACGGCAGCCATGTTTCTCCCCTCCTCCATAAGGTCTGTAGAACTTGCCTTAGTTCATGTCACAATTTCACACATTTCCCCACCAGTAGAGCACGAGACTCTTAATCCCAGGGTTGTGGGTTCAAGCCCCGCGTTCGGT
Organism: Podarcis bocagei; assembly: GCF_964188305.1. Taxonomy (NCBI): domain Eukaryota; kingdom Metazoa; phylum Chordata; class Lepidosauria; order Squamata; family Lacertidae; genus Podarcis; species Podarcis bocagei. The sequence goes on along the minus strand of NC_138143.1, from coordinate 33,727,198 downwards.
GAAAGAGTCTTGCATTGCGAGGGGTTGGGCTAGATGACCCTCGTGGCCCCATCCGACTCTACGATTCTATGAAAAGCCCATTATGGGGTTGGGGTGGGGGGAAAGATAGCAAGGACATAATGATGGCATAACCAGAGGTAGCACCCACTATATGGAGGGGGAACGGGCTGGGAAATGGACTCACGGTTGCGATTCCTGACAGCGAGTGCATCTACAGCAGCTGTTCCCATCCTGGTGCCCTCTAGCTGCTTGAGACTACAAATCCCATCAGCACCATGTCGGGAAAGGTTGGTTTATAGTGATGATGTTTTGGGGGCTTAGGTTGTATCTTTGCATTGGCCGAGCTCCCAAGCAGCTAAAAGATGTAGTATATTTAGCCAGACGACGCAGTGTATATTTTAAAATAAGACAAAGTTTAATGTTCCTGTTCTTTAACTTTACATACATTGTTAGACATTAGGATTTTCATTTTTGGGCTCCCCCTTCTATCGATGGAGTTGATGCTCAGACACTGCCTGATACTAATGAAAGGTAATAGGACCTGTTGCCAGAATACAGCCTTTTTGACAGTGGAGAACCTGGCCTGGCCCAACGAGCCTTGTAACTTCCTTGCCCTGGCCCCTCCCCTGCCTCAGAATGACATTCCATTACAGTCACATTATATATGAAACACTGGGGATGGGGAGATCGTTCCATGAAAGAATGCAGCATGACCCAGAAGAGGAGTACAGTTCTAAGAGCCAAGATCAGGAGGCAAACAAAAATAGAGAGTAGCAACTTCCAAGAAGCACACTTCTCCTCCATGCTAACCAAGACCTGTGTTGTCAGTGAAGACACTTCCGTCCATACATGTGAGCAAGACCATTATCAGAAGAATTTTTTTCCACCAACTCCGAGAAGCGCACCTTGACAGGTACTGGACATTTTATGTATCTCCTGCACAATAATAATAATAATATACCACCTGTTGAGATTGTCAGCCTAGAAACCAATAACCCAACCTAAAAAGCTGTGGGCACATCCCAGACCCTTCAAAACATAGGGAAGATGTTTGTTGACACACACAAAATACAAGCAAAAAGTAACATACATAACATTCTTGCTGTCGCGTTTTGGTTTCTTTTTTAATCCTACTTCATACCTTATTGACCTGTGTCTGGGCTGTACAATTTCACACTGCTGACCCTTCAGAAAGGGATGCTTGATAGCTTTACCTAGGAAATCCTATATGGAGGTACATTCAGTTCTGTAAGTCCCCATTCACTCCTGCAGCCGAAAGCATTGGGACACACACATGGGCTGATGCTGTCCATGAGAACCAGGCCATATTCTGTTTGGGGTTTTTTTTTGTTTTTGTTTTTTTAAGTAAAACGTCCAAGTGCTGTCACTGTGTTCACAGAATATGTATCTTAACATTTGTATGTACTAATAAATATATTTTCTATGTGTGGTCGTAACTTGGATGCATATTTTGACAATATTTATTTATTGTATGGATTTGTGTGCTGCTGTAAATGTTCAAGGTGGCTCACATTATTATAGTTGGGCCTAAGCCAAAATTGTTACTATTCCCCAAGGTGTGTACATATGCAGCTGCCTGTGTGTGTGTCTTAGCGTTCCACTAGGAGCTTGCAAAAGCTTTCAAAATTCCCATAGGACTCAGTGTTTGAGATGCTGGCCTAATTCTTACAGTGGCAGTAGCCCTGCATCTGGACTGTAACACCTGCCTGACACTGAGTTTTCTATGCGAGAAGAACTTTGGGATGGAGAATAATAATAATAATAATAATAATAATAATAATAATAATAATAATAATAATAATAATTTATTTATACCCCACCCATCTGGCTGGGCAGCCCCAGCCACTCTGGGCGGCTTCCAACCAAATATTAAAATACAGCAATACATCGAACATTAAAAGCTTCCCTAAGCAGGGCTGCCTTTAGATGTCTTCTAAAAGTTTGGTAGTTGTTGTTCTCTTTGACATCTGGTGGGAGGGCGTTCCACAGTGCGGGCACCACTACCAAGAAGGCCCTCTGCCTGGTTCCCTGTAACTTGGCTTCTCGCAGTGAGGGAACCACCAGAAGGCCCTCGGCGCTGGACCTCAGTGTCCGGGTAGAACGATGGAGGTGGAGACGCTCCTTCAGATATACAGTGGTACCTCGGGTTACATATGCTTCAGGTTACAGACTCCGCTAACCCAGAAATAGTACCTCAGGTTAAGAACTTTGCTTCAGGTTAAGAACAGAAATCGTGCTCTGGCGGCACGGCAGCAGCGGGAGGCCCCATTAGCTAAAGTGGTGCTTCAGGCTAAGAACAGTTTCAGGTTAAGAACGGACCTCCGGAATGAATTAAGTACTTAACCCAAGGTACCACTGTACTGAACCAAGGCCATTTAGGGCTTTCAAACACGTGAACTTCCACATGCAGTCTGAAAGGGTGCTGCCCAGAAGCAGGTTTACTGCTTCAAGAACTAGGCCTCTAAAGGCAGATTTGCAGGGCGCGAAGGTAGGGCTACAGGTGCAGCAGACATGAGAGGCAAGTACAAGAGGAATAAAAATAGTTTTTGCTGTTGACTCACTGTGCCATGTTTACCGCTTGGCAGGCACTATGCTGTTCTTGCCTTCCATATCCACAGTTGAAAACTCTGCAGAGCACTGAAGTGCATGCAGATGGCAAACAAATGAGCACGTTTGGCAGCAGACCTCTCTATCTTTGCTTCCCTTTCCCCACAGATTTTGGAATCTGCCTAGAGATCAGAACTGTCTAACCTTGAAATCTGCCCAGAATAACATGTTTAAATAACCAGGTTAATTTAAGGTTACCAGACATCCCTGTTTCCTGGGGACAGTCCCCAGATTTACACATCAGTTTCCATACAAAATCCATTGAAGTTGAAAAGTGTCCCCGGATTCATTGGAAAAAAAATCTGGTAACCTTAAAGGTAAAGGTAGAGGGACCCCTGACCATTAGGTCCAGTCGTGACCGACTCTGGGGTTGTGGCGCTCATCTCGCTTTATTGGCCGAGGGAGCCGGCGTACAGCTTACTGGTCATGTGGCCAGCTTGACAAAGCCGCTTCTGGCGAACCAGAGCAGCTCACGGAAACGCTGTTTACCTACTTGCACTTTGTGCTTTCGAACTGCTAGGTTGGCAGGAGCAGGCACCGAGCTACGGGAGCTCACCCCGTCGCGGGGATTCGAACCACCGACCTTCGGATCGGCAAGTCCTAGGCTCTGTGGTTTAACCCACAGCGCCACCCGCGTCCCTTCTGGTAACCTTAGGTTGTGGTTGTTGTTGTTGTTGTTGTTGTTGTTGTTAGATCACTATCCCCTTTGTGATGAATGCATATGTCAGAATCCCCATTCCATGCACACTCCTCTTTAACAGCAGTGAATGTGTCACCAACAGGTTGCTTAAATGTTAAGATGGAGCTGACCTGTCATTAATCCTGCGCGTACACCCTTGGGCCTGACCACATGGGGATTTTGTCTGTGACCGAGCATACTGATTCAGTGCATCCAGTTTTGCCACAAGCTCGCTGGGAACTGAGATGCTGCTCATATAATAGAACAGGTGAATTGCTGGCAAAGGACAGTGAGCTGTACCAAAACGCTGTCCAAAATAGTTCTGATGGAGTTGGGGTAGGTAGACACCTGATGTCAAGCTTAGCTACCAAACCCAGCACAGACAGAATTGCCACCATCTTTCCCCAGAAGGGCTCCTAAAACGGCATGGCAAACAAACTCAGTAGGTGATTTGTTTCCTAGCGGTTACTGAATTTCCAAGTAGCCAACAGCTGTTGAAAACATGCCCACGCACACCCAAATGTGCCATTTCTGAGCCTAAGAAACTACCATCACATGAGTGTATTCATAAATGTCCTTTCCAGTGTTTTCTCCATGTGTATGAGACGGCTTTCGGGCTGGTGATTTCTGCTTGCAATAACTTTGTTTTTATTTCCCCATGGAACTCTCCAAGAGGGCTGGAGAATTCTAAAAACGGTAAACATTGCATGTCATCAGTTTCACCTAGGCAGAACAGGCACTATACTCCTCCAGGTGGTATTCCCCTGCATGTGCAAAAAATGCCAGCGCAGATCCTCCTCTCTGGTAAGCCAAGGCTTGTCCAGGAGTAGGAGCAGGAATAACTGAGACCACTTCACAGACAGTGGCTGAGGAGCTTTGGCGAAGCTGTGTGGAGGTATTGGGGGTTGAGCAGAAGCAGATCTAGGGGAGCACAACCAGTTCAGGTGCAGAGCTTTTGGGGTGCCACAGCTGCGAAGTCCAACGGAAGGTGCCAGATTTTGACGTTGCACAGAGAGCATATACTGGTGTAGAAGAGTGCACAAAAATGCTAACCCTAACATACAAAACGCATTGCATTAGGGAAAATTGCATACAAAAAGGTGTGTATTAGAAATTGGCTCTAAAGTGTTGATGAATTTTAACAAGGGCTTTATTATTAAAAAAGAAAGAAACTGATGTGGTGAGCTGAAATTAGCGCAGGAAAAAGGAGGAACCGAGAGAAACCAAAATGGACTGATTCACCCACCCTAATTGAGCAGCGAGGGAACTAGAGTGCAGGATTGGAAGACACAGCTAAGACTTCGGGGAGGACAAAACTGTGTTTGTAATGGCTAGCTCAAAAGGCAGGCATTTTCCTCTCTTTTAGATACTACCCACTTAAAACAGGGTCAGCCGTCATTCTCTCTCAGGAAATGTCATTGCAGATTGTTCATAATAGAATGTTCAGCACCTTTGCCAAACTTTAAGTTTTGGGGAGAAGCCATGGCTGTTAAACTGATAGAAAGCCTATAGGCAACTGTAATAGAGATGTGCTCTCAGAAGCAGCAACTGTTTCTTCCTCCACTTGCCGCCTCTTGTCACATCCGTTTCTTCGCAGGAATTCTAGTGATTAAGACAACTGCTTTGCATAAGTGTCCATCAGGTCATGATACAAACGTAAAAATAATTTTTAAAAAAACCATTTAAGACTATGTGCTACCTTGCTCAAACTTTTGCCTCGCTAATGATCAGAAAACTTCAGAATACTACCCTTTCTGGTTGTATCATTTTCTTACAGCCTTCAGATAAAGCTGAAGTGGGAAGCTATATGGGAGCAATGCACTGCGCATATGCTCATTTCTCTAATCCAGCAGATGTGGTGGTGGTGGCTGAATTTGTTTTTATTAATAGATTTTCTGGGGTTGAGGTGGGGGCACTAATTTATTGGGTTTCAGGGAGCCAGATTAATTCCCCTTCTTCCCGCTCTGCAACCCAAAGCAGGATTTTAAAATACTTCTGCAAAACAGAGCCCTGGTTGTGTTACATTTCCTACAGTGAGTCAGGGCACTGAGTCTTTCCTTCATTTAATTTTCACATCTCTAAGAAATATACAAAACAAGTGATCAGGCTGAAGAAGAAGAAGAAAAAGAAGAAGAGTTTGAATTTGATATCCCGCCTTTCACTCCCTTTAAGGAGTCTCAAAGCGGCTAACATTCTCCTTTCCCTTCCTCCCCCACAACAAACACTCTGTGAGGTGAGTGAGGCTGAGAGACTTCAGAGAAGTGTGACTAGCCCAAGGTCACCCAGCAGCTGCATGTGGAGGAGCGGAGACGCAAACCCGGTTCCCCAGATTATGAGACTACTGCTCTTAACCACTACACCACACTGGCTCTCTGCCTTCCTACTGCTGCCTTCTTTTTCTCTAGCGGGCAGAGATACTCTTCTCTATACATACTGAGCTTGGCCTTTAAATTCCATAACACATCCTGACCTGAGCCACACCCTTGAGTGGGATATATTGGGGAAATGTTGGGATGGGAACATTGGACAAGGGTGGGTCCGGAAAAGCAGCAAAAAAACACAAAGCTGCAATTCTCAGGAGAGGGGCTTCTGAGATGTGCAAAGTGGTAAAGACGAGACAGTTTCACTCCGGGAGCACGAAGGGGAGGGCACCACCGCATAAATTCTCCACATATGGGCCTGTTGACAACCTGGGTTGCATTCTTTCCACAGCCAGTCTGGGTTAAATCCTTTGTCTACTTCCTCTCTAAGCTAAGTATTTCATCAAGCAAGGTGAGGAAAATGTTGGTGGCCATGTCATTTAGTCTAAAGAGAAGTTTCTGCACAGCCTGCCATGACCATCTCTCCACAGGGGATGGAGCCCTATGGAATGCCTAACACAGCATGGTAATCAAAGTACACCCCACCCCATTGATAGTGGCAGAAGGAAGAGTCAGCCCATGTAGCCAAGGCTCTCCAGGGCGTATTACCATCCATTAGTGCCAGAGAAGCTGCCCACAGGCCTTTCCTTGAAGCGCAAGTATGGCAGGAGAAGCTTGGGTGAAGGGGCAAGACGGGTGCCTCCTCTGTTCAATTATAGTGGCACGTCGTCGTCGTCATCCTCAGACACGTCTGTGGGGCGCAGGTTGAGGTCCTTCAGGATGCCTGAGATGTTCTCAGCAGCTGGGCCAGAAAGCTCCAGTTCCTCCAGTTCCATATCAGCCACTGAGGCAGAGCGCACCACCGCCTTCCCTCCACTGGGGGCAGAAGAGGGTGGCGGGAAGGGAGAGCCAGGGGCCACCGGGCTCTCTGTCCCTGAGTCTACTGCGGTACTGCTGGGAGCTGCTGCTGCCGCCGCTGCCGCTGCATCACTGTCGTGCTTGCTCCACATCTGTGCAGTCCACTTGGCCTGCTCCTTGCCACCCGCCGTCTGGGTAGTGTCACGGAAGCTGGCCAGGGGAGGACGAAGGCGAACACCAGAGCTTGTGGTGCCTTCAATCGCTTTCTGGAGCTGAGAGTTACAGAGAGGGAATGAACAGAGCTGAGAGTTACAGAGAGGGAATTAACACCACCAAATAAACAAGTCTACAGTTCTGAAGGACCTGGAAATCTCCAACATTCACTGAGTGCCTGGCGCCTCCTTGGCAGGTGGAGGTGGGTATGGCTATAAATGAGTCCATCTCGAATCAAAAGATCAGAAAATATCCATGCACAGGATGCTGGGTCTCAATTTGTGGAATCTCAATAGAAATACTTGGCCATATCTGCACCACAGATAGTAGTGGTTTAAGCAGACTTTGCATCATCCCAGGGAACCCTGACAATGACAATTCTACGCAGGGCCTAAAGGTAAAGGTTAAAGGACCCCTGACAGTTAAGTCCAGTCGCAGACGACTCTGGGGTTGCGGCGCTCATCTCACTTTACAGGCCGAGGGAACAGGCATTTATCCGCAGACAGTTTTCCTAGGTCATGTGGCCAGCATGACTAAGCCGCTTCTGGCGCAATGGAACACCGAAACCAGAGCAGCGCACGCAAACGCTGTTTACCTTCCCACCAGAGTGGTACCTATTTATCTACTTTTTGGCGTGCTTTCGAACTGCTAGGTTGGTAGGAGCTGGGACCGAGCAACAGGAGCTCACCCCGTTGCGGGGATTTGAACCGCCAACCTTCTGATCGGCAAGCCCGAGAGGCTCAGGGGTTTAGACCACAGTGCCATCCGCGCCCCTACATGCGGGGCCTAGAAGCCTTTAATAAGCAATCATCAGCACCATCACTAAGCTAACATCCCACTAGTGGGGCAGCTGTGAGATAAATCCAGCAGGAACTCGCTGGAACTGAGTTCTGGCACCTCTTTTTCTAGAAAAATAGCACTGGATATAACCAGTGTTAATGTATGAAAATGGCAAGACTGCCTTGATCATACCTCTCTTTAAAACTATTTGTCTGCCTTGAATCGTAGTGGCTGAATCTTTTACTCCTCTAGGCAAGAGCCAACTGGCATTGGACAATGCAATAACTATCTGAGACTGATCAAAGGAATACAAAGGTAGCAAAGTTAAATTTACCTCTTCCAGGGCAATCACACCTCTCAGCTTCCCCATACTGGTTACATAGGCATGGCTGAGTCCCAGCAATGAAAACAAGGTGTGTGTCTGTGAGAGGGGAGAGATAAGACAGTTTCTATCAGTGAGAAAAGAGAAACAGGCCGGTCATTGTAGATTCATGGAGAATCTGAATCGGACATGGTGGATTTTGTTGCACCCAAGTCAAGAAGAGAAAATTCAGCAAAGCCAAGAGATGAAATCTTCGTGCTTGGACCTGAACCATTAATGGTGCAGATCCCACCTACTGTAATGTTTTGTTGGTGTTGAGAAGAAATTGTGGCAAGTCAGCTGGTATTAAGCATAACATACTGAAATTAATGTAGCCTAAGAACCATAACTACAGAAACTGAATTACAGATTATGTTTTCGTCTGAATGAATCTGATGAGCAGTTCTGTACTACATGTGAACCTCCAAGCTCAACCCAGGTCACTGCCAGGTGTTGGCTTGTCAGGGGCTTGAGAAACTTTTGCTTCTCCCCCACCTCCCCCATAATTCCAGGCAAGCAGACAAATGGCACCACACAAGTTGGGTGACCCACCAAAGTTTCAACAAACCCAGGGCTTTTTTCAGGTGGAACTCATTGGAACTCTCAGGTGGGTGCCATTGCCATTCTATGAGAAAGAGAGAGGCGTTCATGGTGAGTTCCGGCACCTATTTTTCTAGAAAAACAGCACTGAACGAACCTCTTGTTTATGGAGCTCACCTGAAACTAAAAATAATCCTAAAGTTCTCAAATACCTGGCCGCTCACAGTAGATGGTTGATGATGGCTGTGCTCCACTTGGGAATCACAAGTTGTCCAGCTTATGGTCAGGAATGGCTGTGCATTCCAGGGGAGGTGGAGAGGGAGGATAACTGATGAGGCATGGAGGCATGGCTTTGTGTCTGTAAAATCATGGCATAGGCCCTACAACAGGAAGGTCTGAGAGTTCTGTCTTTGGCTGTTTGTCTCTTGCATATGTGAAAAAGTGATTATGAAATACAGTTTTGACCAAGAGTCGTTAAAAAAAGTAGACAAGATTGGAAAGCAAGAGGAGGGCTGGGGACTGTGGGGGCTAGCCAAAGATGGCGGTGGAAGATGGAAAGGGATAGGGCAGCGACACTCACCTTGTGCAGGGATGTCCTCTCCACCAGCTGAAAGGGTGAGGGGTCTATGCGGCAGCTGTTGAAGCACACGTTTTTCTCTAGCTCCTCCTGCTCCCAAGCTTCTATCTGACACAGGAAAAATGCATTCACACACAGAGGTTGCACTCCTATCTTTTCCCAGGCTGCTGCTGCTCCCGCCACCCATATCCCGAAGACCATATATGTTCTACCTTCCTTGGGCCATTTCAGGCAGGTTCCTTAATCAACTTTTCCTGTACTTAGTGCCCTGGAAGCCTGCCTGAAGCCATTTCTAACCGGGATTAAGGTCTCCTTATTTCCTGTCTTCCTTGCAAGTCTCTCCTCCCACTTTCACCCTTGTTGTCTGTTGTGCTTGGAACTCCTTGTTAAAACAACTTCCCCTCTTCCCAGCTGACCATTTCCATAAAGTCTATGGGTTTAACTCATAATTCCTCAACCCCTACTGAAACTAATTCTTCTTTGGAGATCACTCATAGCCGAGTAAAATTGCCTTCCATAAACACGGTCTTAACAGTGAGTCCATAAGTGACTGTGGAGGCCAATTTTGGATCCACACGTCCTTCCACAGTGGGGACACAGGTTTCCGGGTGGGAGTTGATCATGGTAAGGGTTTGCCAAGTGTGCCTTCCTCTTAGCATGTTTCTCCCTTTTGTCCTGAGTTCGAGTGTCTTCAAAGCCCATGGGAAAGGCTGTTCTCCAGTTGGAGTGCTCTCAGGCCAATGTTTCCCAGTTGTCGGTGCTTATACTACATTTTTAAAGATTTGCCTTAAGAGAGTCTTCACTTAAACTAATAAGTTTCATATCTGAAGCACTCTTCCTGCCTTGAATTCTGAGCACTGCAATTTGTTATGGATTACTGGGAATTGCAGCTCTATGAGGGATAGACTACAGTTCCCACCAGAATTCTTTTGAGGGGGGAAATGTTCTTTGAAGGTATAGTGTGTACACAGCTCAAGTTTGTCCTGGGTCAGACTAGAAATTAAAGTAGGAATTTAGACCTTGTGTCCTCACCAATATGCCACTTCGGCAAATAATGAGAGAAGTTATAGACCCTAAGATGGTCTAGGACCATAATAAAGATTTGGTTTGATTTGTTATAGACCCTTCTCTTAGGACATTATTGGCACACTAACAAAGAGTTAATGTTCTAGGCTGCAATCCTGTTCATGGCTATGATGGGGTATAAGAAGCAACACAGATTAAAATAGTTTCATTTCCTTTTTTGCAAATTAATTTTGAAAGGATCTGTCTCCCTAAACCTTGCTGACAATCTCTCTTAGAATCCACTCACCCAAAAATATCTGAGACAGTTCTCTTAGTTCACATCTAGGGCTGCGTACGCAATTTACCTTTTTATTTTATTTTTAATATTTTTTATTAAATGTTACATAATTTTATCATCAATGTAACATTCATATAACAGAAAAGAAAAAATACTATTCCCAAATCTCCCCCACCCCTCATGACTTCCCTCAACTCCCTCTTCTGTTTGTTTGTTTCGTACATATTAATTTCTCCTGCTTGTTTGGTATTCTAACTTTTAAAGTCTTTAAAATAGTTATTATTGTCTTCTTGATATTTTAACATCATTGTTATTAGGGAAGCTTTTAATGTTTAATAGGTTATTGTATTTTAATATTCTGTTGGAAGCCGCCCACAGTGGCTGGAGAAACCCAGCCAGATGGGCAGGATATAAATAATAAGTTGTTGTTGTTATATTTTCTGTATCGATTTTGGTAATTGTAAGTGTTTAATCAAAATCTACTAGTGAGTCCATTTCACCACATTGTTTCCGTAGGTGTAGCATAAATGGTTCCCAATTTTTCTTAAAGTCTCTGTTGGCCTTATCTCAAAGTCTTTCAGTTAACTTTTGGTGTTTTCCATCATTTACGCAGTTTGCCTTTAAAACACATTTCCCGCCTTAAAGAATTCTGCTTTAGAGGCAGAGCAGAAGCTTCAATATGTGTAGCTGACCTGAATGCATATATGTGTCCTCCTTCTTTTTCCTCCATCTTCCTCCCTCTAGGTTAAATTTTAGATTGTAAGCTACCTGGGACAGGGAGCTGCTTACTGTTCATTGCTATGTAAAGCACAAAACCCCCAACTTCTTGCCAACTGAGAAAGGGGGCAAATCTTGCGATTTCTTTCCAAAGCAGTCCCATGACTGGTCCATGGCATCTCCTGACATGGGGATGGCAGCCTGGTCAGTTCCCCCCACCCCTCTGCCCCTCTCTTATGCTTCTAAACATACCTCTTCTGGCTTCATTGGGTCTTCAAACTCTGGGGACTCCTGGTGGGAACAGAAAATAAATCCCAAGATTAGATCAAGTATTGAATACACATCAGATTCTCAGGATAGGAGAAATGCAGTATCTTCCTTAATAAGCCTCAGGGTTTTCTTATTTTTATTCATTTTCTTTACACAGTACAAATATGTAGAATGTTGATGTGAGTTTTAATCCGGTTTTAGGTCATCAATGATTTTTTTAAAAAAAAATGTTTTCAATGTTTTTACCGATCGTTTTATTGTTACTTTCTTTTTTATTTTATGAAATAACAAACAAATAAATAATGCCCGTTCCACCCACCTGGATATAACAGCACAAAGGCCCCAACATAGACAGACGTCTGCGGTTATAAAGCCCAAAATGTAAATTATATACCTGTGAGGTGAAACTGTCTGCAATCCAATAGTACAAAAGCAAAACACAAGAAACACAGTAGGGACCAAAAGGCAGTTTTATGTCAATCAAATGTTTTAAAAGGCTCCCCCGCCCACTGCCATTTTGGTCACACTCCTGGACCAACCAGTTCGTCATTTTGAGGTGTCATCTCTCTCATTACATTACATTACTTTACTTCTCCATTTTCAACCCAACAAATGCTCCTGTCTTAGAAGCCAGCAGCCCCTGCTTTCCAGTCAGGCACAAAGGCCTCCTCACCTGCTCAGCCATCTCTTGCTGATGTGGAGGGTGGTATAGGCACATGAGGTACCGCATCAGCCTCCTCAAGAATCTCCGTCCTGTGGGAAGTAAGACCAGAGGAAGGAATGTGTGGTCCCCCCACCTACTCTATAATCTAGACCAGGGGTCAGCAACCTTTTTCAGCCATGGGCCGGTCCACCGTCCCTCAGACCATGTGGTGGGCCAGACTATATTTTGGGGGAAAATGTGAACGAATTCCTATGCCCCACAAATAACCCAGAGATGCATTTTAAATAAAAGGACACATTCTACTCATGTAAAAACACACTGATTCACAGACTGTCTGTGGGCCGGATTCAGAAGGCAATTGGGCCGCATCCGGCCCACGGCCCTTAGGTTGCCTACCCCTGATCTAGACCAACAAACAAATGTACACAGTTACTGAACGCTAACTGGAGACAGCTTGGCCAATTCTCTTTTATTTCTGTCAGATCTTCCCTACAGTAGGACAATAAAGGCTTGTTCGCCCAAGGGTGAAGATCCCCTGATGATTCAACACCTGGTGGCTCACAAAACTGAATTTGTGAAAAGCGTTGTGCTTGGAGTTGATGTGCGGTTGCATAAATGCGCTTTGCGATGCTTCATCTATGGCGGCTCCTCCACACATGCAAGCGACCACCTGGTGCTTCAGGCATCAAGCGGTAAACCAGTATATGTGATCAAGTGGGATGGGAAAAGAAATTGCTGGAAGGCATGAGTTTTGAAGGGCAAATGATGAGGCACAGCCAGGGATTTATTCAGGGCGATGACGGGACCAGATACCGGGATGGAATTTCCAGAACACCTCAGCTAAGAAATTGGGTAAGGCCAAGTAGGGCTTTCTTCCCTTTTCCCAGGGACTCAGCTACACTTGTCAATTATATCATTATAACTATGTTATAAACATATACACCAGATGGCTCTGTAGAGCAGTGATCCGTCACCAAAGGAATTTTGCATTGAGAGCTTTTATAGCGTGTTTTTCCCCCATAGCATGTGTTTTTTTTATCAGTACAGATCCAGCCCAGCAAACATGTGGCCTGGCAGCTAGTTGTCTAAACCACAGGGATTAGCAAAGAAAGAGGATAGGAAGCAACATGACTGAATTTGTGAAACAACAGAAATCATGTAGCAGCATGAAGGGAAGCCTTGGCAGCAGAGGTGACCAAACTATGGGGCTTCCTGTATCTTCACTCCTGTTTTCCTCCAAGTGAGCAAAGATGAGAAGATGACGGGACTCGTGGTCCACTCTGTAGCAACACACTTGCGGTCTCTATTCCCCTCCCATTTCCCACAGAACAGACGGGCAAGGGCAGTCAAGCTTCCAAGTGCTGACTGGCATGGCCACCAGCTTTGATGGCTTTAAAAGAAGATTACCGTATTTTTCGCTCTATAGGACGCACTTTTCCCCCTCCAAAAATGAAGGGGAAATGTGTGTGCATCCTATGGAGCGAATGCAGGCTCCCTGGCTTCAGCGATAGCAACGTGAAGCCTCCGCTCCGGAGGCTTCGCATTGTTTTCGCTGAAGCCAGGAGAGTCTGGTCTTTGAGGCTGGCGGTGGGGGAAAGCAGCGCTTCCCCCCACCGCCAGCCCCACAAGCTCGGTCGAAAAGCCCGCAGGAGCCGCACACTCTTTAAAGGGTGTGCGGCTCCTGTGGGCTTTTGGGGGAGATGGGGGAATTCCCCCACCTCCTGAAAAAGCCCGCAGGAGCCGTGCAGCCTTTAAGGAGCGCGCCGCTCTTGGGGGCTTTTCCCCAAGGAGGGAGAAGGGACTGATTGGCCGAGTCAGTCCCTTCTCCCTCCTGTGGGCTTTTGCGGGAGATGGGGGAATTCACCCACCTCCCACAATAGCAGGGAGGTCTGGGAGAAGTGCACAGGCTGCGTGCAGCCTGTCCACTGCTCCCAGAGATGGGGGGGGGGAAATCATTTTCTTCCCCTTGATTTCCCCCTCTGAAAACTAGGTGCATCCTATGGTCAGGTGCGCTCTATAGAGCGAAAAATACGGTAGACAAAGTCATGGAGCAATACCAGTTGCTGAAAACCACGGGAGGGGAGAGTGCTTTTGCGCTTGGGTCTGGCTTGCTTGGTTTCCCATAGCTATCTGGTTGGTCCCTGTGAGAACAGGATACTGGACCAGATGGGCCACTGGCCTCATCCAGCACACTCCTCTTACACTCTTCTGTCCCACCCCAAGACAACAGGGGATGTATTTCTGTACCTGGAGTTTCCTGAGGGGTTGGTGACTCTGGCAACGGCTTGTGAGGAGCCACTGGGCCATTGGGTGGTTCTGAGAAACTGCTGATGAAAGCAGGCTGTTGTGGAAGCTGTAGGGGAAAGGTGAGCAAAACAAGGACCAGGATTTAACTTTAAATATTTTTCATCTATTTTGCAACTTTCCCAAATATTCTTTGCCTACATTATTGCAGCAATCTTTGCATTAATCTCTCCAAACATACGTTACAAAGTAGGACTGATGTTGAATGAGTGAATTCTCAACAGGTGAGATTGTAACCAGAGACTTCCAGGTCCAAATCTCATCTTCTTATAACAATGCTACTCTTGTTTTCTCCCCCTTTCCTTCTTCCCACTCCTGCTCCTTCTTTCACTCTCCTCTTGGGCTCTGTTCCTCACCTTTTCCTTCACTACCTCGGGCTTCTCTTCTTCATCCTCATCCTCATCCACAAAAGCAAATGATTCGTGCTTCCACCTGTGCCCGTCATACGGTGTCTCGGCCAGTTTCTGCTGCTGTGTTTCCCTGGCCAGGCGCAGGCGGCGCTCAGTGCTGAGGTGCCTGAGCAGAAGGGCCTGGAGCTCTGGCCGCTCCACAGAGCCCAGCAGGATCATGGACTCTACAGGAGGAGAGGGGAAGAACGAAAGGAAGTAAGGCCAAGTAGGGCTTCTTCCCTTTTCCCAGGGACTCAGCTACACTTGTCTTTTTTATTTTTTATTTTTTATTGATACAGCAAGAAAAAAAAGAAAAAACACAAATACCAAATTACACACAAGAATAACCATAGACACATAATTTTCTTAACAAACAATAAAACATATATTGGTCTTAACACTAAGGACCCAACCTCCCGTCTATTCCATATTTCGATTTCATATTACTTATTGCCAATACACACTTTTATCATAACTGAACTTTTTCTTAATATATCTAATTTCTTATATCTACCTTGCAACAGAATTTACACTACTATATTTATTTTTCAAATATTCTTTGAAAACCTACCATTTTGAAACAAATTCCTGTTTTGATTTATTCTTTATATTTTTCTGATAGATCATCTAATTCGGCATATTCTGTCAGCTTTTGGATCCAATCTTGTATAGAGGGGATTTCATTACTCTTCCATTTTGCCACAATCAGAACTCTTGCTGCCGCCGTCGCATATAAAAATATACCGTTCCTCTTTTGCGGAATATCCAGATCTGTTATTCCCATGAGGTAGGCCTCTGGTTTTTTATTGAAAGAGATCTTTAGCATTTTTTGCAGTTCTGCATGGATACTCTCCCAGTATACCTGTATTTTCCTACATATCCACCACATATGGTAGAAAGTTCTGACTCAGCTACACTTGTCAATTATATCATTATAACTATGTTATAAACATGTACACCAGATGGCTCTGTAGAGCAGTGATCCATCACCAATGGAATTTTGCATTGAGAGCTTTTATAGCATTTTTCTTCTATAGTGGTTTTTTTTAATCAGTACAGATCCAGCCCAGCAAACATGTGGCCTGGCAGCTAGTTGTCTAAACCACAGGGATTATCAAAAGAGGAAGGCCCCAAGTTGGCTGCTGAGTCGACTGTTAAACAGGGGTGGAGGAAGGTGGGTGCAGACCGCCCTGGGTGTCACCACTGAGGGGAGTGACAAAATGCCAGGTGGCACTCACTGCGGGGCTGCAGCGTGCCCGAGCCACACGTCTATCCTGGGAGAGACGTGGTGGCTTGGGTGCGCGCAGGCCCCGCGCTGCCCAAACAGTCTGTCTGCTGCCTTCCCCCCCCCCAGCTTTAGGGTGTCTGAGTGGGAGGAGGCAGGCAGACTCTGGAAGCCCCGCGGTGCGCCCCACCCCTATGGGCGGCTCATGCCGCACCTGGGCACTCCGCCCCAGGCTCCCGAGTGGCTTCCTCCGCCACTGCCATCAAACCCATATGAGGAAGACAAGGTCTCTCTAGAATGACCCATGGGTCCTGACATGCATTTTGTCTAGAAAGACCAAAAACCAGACTCTAGTCGTGCAGCAAACAAGCTGCCACTGAAGCAGAGATTGCCAGCATGGTCAAACTGCCAGTCTCATCAGCCCCACCAAATACAACTAGGGATAGTGAAAACTTTAGTCAAACATGGGGAGAGCTCAATGTTGGCTGCTACTGCTCTAAAGGCTGAGGGTCCACCCACCCACCCTCCACAACCGGCCAGTTCTATGTAGGCTCAAAGGTAGAGAAGTGTCCACTTAGTATCTCTAGGAATACCTTCAAGGAGGGTGACTATCTCCGCAAGTTCTAGAGCACTAGTCTTTTTGAAAAAAGAAAACTGTGTTCAGAGGAGCTCTAGTGTCTCTTGGAAGCTTATATTTGGCTCCTCGGTGAGAAAACCAGGAATAGTAGACATGTTTTCATAAAAGACAACTTCCCTATCTTTACTAGGTTTCATCCTTTGCAATATGTGGTGTCAGAGAAGCGTTAGTTGCATTCTAGACCTCTTGAGCCCATTCTCCATTCATGTGGGGTAAAACATAAGACTCAACAGGGCTCTGGCCAGTTTTCTGCAAAAGAATGCAACTGTATTGCATAGAACATGCCCAGAATGCTCTCTGCAAACTTCTGGAGTCCCTTGGATGCAGAAAGTGTTCTCTGAAGGTAGAACGTTTGGGAAACGCTGTCCTAGAGACCTGACAGAATCAAAGCCGTTTTGGATAGGGAAAGGTGGCGCCCAAGGTTATTTAAATCTTTGGTCTGAAGCCAGTATGTGGTGGTATAATTTTCCACTTGGCAAATTCTGCAAGGTCCTGGTTTTCTTAGTCAGAGCTCGTTGCAGCCAAACAACCTGCTTCTGGCTCTCATCCTAGCTCTCAAACACATGCCTAACCACACTGCTGTCCCTCTAGAAATATACTCGTCTTTCTCCTGTGCCTCCTCCCTCTTCACAAACAGTATGAGGTTTTCACACAGAGCAGCAGCAGTTGAGCCCACTCTGTATCTGACACCAGCCTGTTGAAGCCTCCTCTCCCACAGAAAGCACCGGTCCATCAAGCCAAGTGGTTGGTGGCCAATTCCTGCTGTTCATGCCTTCTGTTGCAGTTTCCCACTTCCCCTGCCAAGTTCTCTGAGCAGATTCCTCAACCTTCTCCACCAGTCATAACTCACAGAATTGTACAAGGCATCAGAAGTGACAAAGGCATTCACATGACTTATTATTAGGTAGGTGTTCAGGGTTGGTTGTTTTTTTTTTTTTTTTAGTAGACCTGAGCCCAGTTCTGGCAGGATTTTTTTTAGTAAACCTGAGACCAGTTCTGGTGGGATTTTTACTGTTTCAAGACCAGGAAATACACGTAGATTATTTTCAAGACAGTTTCACCCTGGAGGCATAGAACCTACAAACTAGACTTGGGGAAGTCTTGGCCCTCTAGGACTAGCTTGGGAAACCATTCATGAGGAAATACAGAAAAGACTTTGGAGAATTAGCAGAACATCAAAAGGAAGAGCTGGAAGAGGGTGAAAGAGAAGAAAGTGCAGAAGGAGAGGAGATAGGCAGAGAAAGGAGGAAGTAAGGAGGAAGGGAGAAGGTGGGAGGGAGGGATAAGAGGAGAAGAAGTTATAAAAGCAAAGAGGTTAAAAAGTTAAAGTTAGAATATAGGAGGAGGGTAGGGGAAGAGTACAGAGAAGGAGAAAGGATGGATTTGAAAGTACTATCATGGAACGTAAATGGTTTGAATATTAAAAGCAAAGAGAAACAAAATAGCACATACTTTAACAAAAACTAGATATTATTTGTCTACAGGAAACACATGTAAAGAGACAAGACAGACGTTTATTGGTAAACAAGGGCTTGAACCAAGAATTCATTTCATCAGACCACATGGCTTCTTCAGGCCATGTCCCCCAAAATAAATAAAATACTAACAGGGGATCAAAAAATAATAATCCAATGAAAACCAGAGTTGTGTTTAAACAAAAAGTGAGAATGAATGAAACCATGCAGATAGTTTGGCTTAGTGCTAACTGAGTTTTCCTCTGCCCACCAACAATATGTTATCATGCCAAGGAACTGATCAGGAATTCAGTTCTTAGGGTTTGCTGAGCACCAAAGTGCTTGGAAACTTTTGGGGGGGCAGGGGGGTGGGATGGATGTGAGCTACATCTGAATTCATCAGTGGGTCTGGTTCCTCGCCCATCTCACCTGGTGAATCCACAAGAGGAAAGGTCTTGACAGTGGTGTGCTCAAGAGCATCCTGCAGGTCCCGGTATTTGCAGTTGGAGGAGATGAATTTCACATCGCACACCATAATATCCTCCACAAAGATATTGTATTTGCTTAAGTGGGCGGAAGTTAAAATCGAAGGGAAGAAAATGAGTAAGTTAAAGAAAAAAGAGGTGGTGGCTTAATTAACTAATTTGTCAGCTAGTTAGTTAATAGCCCTCCACCCACCCACCAGCAACTGTATTCTGCTTGAAGAATCCTCAGGGCAGCTGCTACATATAAGATTGTAGTAAAATCCAGACCATGAAAATATAGATAGATGACTATGAGAGATAAAATGGTAGTAAAATCCATAGGAGGAGAAATTCCACTTAAAATAACTTCAAATGTCTGTCAGAATTATATATAGGAGACTTCTTGAAACAGACTATCAAGCAAGCTAGCCAAATGCCTCCAGGGAGGGAGTTCCCCAAAGAGGGGTCCCCCTTCTGAGAAAACACTGCCTCACACCAGTTTAATGCTGCTGCCACTTGGAGCAGGACCCTTTCTGGTGACTGAAGAACCCCGGAAAGCCAGTACGGGAGAAGGGCATTCCTTGAGGTAGCCTGGGTGCAGGCTATTTGCTTCAGGAAGAAAAGGAGTTAAAGTCATAGAAAAATGGAAGCAATGCAGAGAGGTTCGCCTCAGATGGAGGCAGGAAATAGACTGTGGGCTTATCCATACTTCCTCTTGTCCTGCTGCTCTCCCCCAGGGAACACCACTCTTTAGCATCAATCGGAGCAAACAGCAAATTGAGTTTTCCCCAGAACACTATTTGGTGTGCTCTATTGCTAAATAGACGACGTGGGTTATTGCTAAATAGACCACGCGGGTTATTGCTAAATAGGGACGCAGGTGACGCTGTGGGTTAAACCACAGAGCCTAGGACTTGCTGATCAGAAGGTTGGCGGTTCGAATCCCCGTGACGGGGTGAGCTCTCGTTGCTCAGTCCCTGCTCCTGCCAACCTAGCAGTTCAAAAGCACATCAAGTGCAAGTAGATACATAGGTATCGCTCTGGCAGGAAGGTAACCTGCGTTTCCGTGCACTGCTCTGGTTCGCCAGAAGCGGCTTAGTCATGCTGGCCACATGACCTGGAAGCTGTACGTCGGCTCCCTTAGCCAATAAAGCGAGATGAGCGCCGCAACCCCAGAGTCGGTCACGACTGGACCTAATGGTCAGGGGTCCCTTAACTTTATTGCTAAAGAACAGGATTTCCCTTGGAAAGGGGTGGGGCAAAAAGGGGAAAGTGCTCGGACAGGGGTGGTTGCCCCAGGCACAAAATTTCAACACCCAGAACTGCCTCAATACAGTTGTGTGCTTCCATCACTGGGCTCCGTTGAAAACGGAGGAAGTAACCTCTCCAGCAAACCAGGAAGTGACCTCTCCAGACAACGTAAACGAATCTTCTTATCACTGCGGCTGCAATCTCCTGGGTGATGCAGACACTGTTAGGTAGCTGAATGCGCATGAATACTCCTGTCCGTTTTCCTCCCCTGCTCCGCGCTGCCCTGGGCAACATGCAACCCATGCTATACCACTGGGTGGACTCATTCACACCCCCTTCTCATCATTTGACTCCATTCCCTCCCTCTCATCCCCCTCTTATTATTATAATACCTTATTTGATTCCATCCCAAGTCCGGCAAATAGGGCAATTTCTTAACTTGGATGATGCTGTCGTAGAGACTTGGCTGCAAACTCTGAGCCACCATGTTGGCAAGGATGACGGCCACCATCATGGGCAGGATGTGGGAGATCTGACCTGTCAGCTCAAAGCAAATCACTGCTGTGGACACCGTGTGGCTCACTGCACCAGTCAAAGCGGCGGCTCCTTTTCCCAATTACAGGACATGGAGAAAGAGCGGGTAAGTTAGCAGCATATGGACCATCCGTAGCTTAGATTGAGATTTCAACCTAAGGAAAAAGGGATGTGGACTTACCAATCACGGCATAACCTCCAGGTAAGATTTTGTAAACAATGTCATCGAAGACAATCCCATCAGGAAAAAACCAGGCCATGATTTCACCAACCAGGCGTCCAAAGGCAGCCCCTATAAGGCATCATGAGATCACTGGTTAATACAAGATCAATAAAAATTCGTTCCCCTCCCTGCCTTCATAGCTGTTCTGCATCTAAGTGTGTTCTGCTAACAATGTACAAGAAAATATCGAGCAGTTAACGAGTCCCACTAATAGAAGGCAGCAGCAGGTCTTCCATCAGCACAATTGAGCTTTTCCCTCCTTCTCCTCCCTCTGTGCCTCCCCACCACCACCACAAATTAGCCCTGGGGTGTTGGGGAAACCCCCAGAACAGCCAGGGGGTGGTTCTCTAATACCCCAGAAGAAGAAGAGAAGAGGTCATTCCATCTGGTAAGCTGAAAGACTTGAGCTGACAGAATGATCTTCTAAGTCCTGTGTTGAATTTCCCACTCTGCCTCAGGATTTGCTAGCAGGCGTCATAATTGATACTTGTGTAATATAATAGATGCACACAGGGCTTGAGCAAACTAACCCACACTTTAAATAATAAAACTGTACGTCTGCAGAGGAAGAACAATAAGCTTACTGCTGCTCCTTTGGCTCAAGAGGTCTATACTTCAGCTCAAAGGAAGAGCTAGCTTTTCGTTTCTATTTTCCTATTCTGACCACTAGTAAGTTTTCTTATCGAAGGAAGGTATTGTGTTGGAGCCACATGAATAGGAGTGGTGCAGCCCGACATTTGTGAGTTGTAGGAAGTGGCTAGAGAGTGAGAAGGAGCCGGGAGTGAGAAGCCGGCTACGAGCTGAAATGTCAAGGGATTCCCTAATGGGGACCAGAAGGAGAACCAGGGTCCCAATCATTTCAAGGAAGCACCATCCAACATCAATTTGCATCTCTGAGCAGATCAACACCATACATTTAAAGCACATTCAAGAGCACTTTTAAAGAATAGTTTTCCCCTCACAGAGCTACAGCTCCCAGCACCTTTAACCTACTATAGTTCCTGTTAAGTTGTGGGTGAACATATCAGACGACACAGCGATTCTTCAAACAGCTCTTGTTTATTCACAGGCCAGAACAGAACTGAACTGAAGGGTTCAGCCAGCCTGCTTATATAGAGCTCCACTAGAACGCAACAGTAACCATTTTCTGTAACTATCCAATCACTGAACGTCACTTTCAATCCCTTATTTGCATACGTGAACCTGAGTGAAAACTATCTACAGTAACCCCCTGCTGGCCCAGGGTGAGAACTTCAGTACGTAACAGTTCCAAGCATTCTTTTTTTTGGGGGGGGGGAGGTCACGTTCGTCAGAGGTGCTTTAAACATGTGGTGTGGATCTACCTTCGTTCAGTTCTCCCCTCTCTCACAATCCCAGGCTCTGAAAAATTCCCCTCTGAGGAAATACAGAAACTCACCCAGCACAAACACAGGCATGAAGCCTCCGCAAGGTATCGGCATGGTAGTGGCAACGACAGACATCCAGAACTAGAACAGAGGGGACAGGCAGCAATAGTTAGTGTGTGGCACTGGTGGGGCATCTCTCACAGCTCCACTGAACTTACTCAGAAATGGACCAAGAAGATGACAGATGTGGGGAAGGAGCAAAGGAGTTGGGGGAGCATAAAAGCCACAAGGGCAGTTCAAGAAACCCAGCTGCGTCCCCTAGGGTGGCTGACTGCCCAGGACAGGGGTGGTCAACCTGGCTTATCACTACCACCTTCCCTGTCCCTTCTCAGTCTCAGTGTCCAGTCTGGTTAAAAAGGAAGTAAACGTTCATAAAGGTATTCCGGCATTTTGTTCTTCTGTGCAAACAACAGCCACCCTAAAAGCAGACCTGTTTATACAGTGGTGCCCAGCAAGACGAATGCCTCGCAAGACGGATAACACACTAGATGAAAGGGTTTTCCGTTTTGGAGGTGCTTCGCAAAACGAATTTCCTATGGGCTTGCTTCGCAAGACAAAAATGTCTTGCGAGTTCCTGCGGGGGTTTTTCCCTCCCCCCCTTTTCCCAAGCCGCTAAGCCGCTTATCAGCTGATCCTGAGCCGCTAAGCCGCTTAACAGCTGATCCGCTAAGCCGCTTATCAGCTGATCCGCTAAGCCGCTTAACAGCTGATCCGCTAAGCCGCTAAGCCGCTTATCAGCTGATCCGCTAAGCCGCTAAGCCGCTTATCAGCTGATCCGCTAAGCCGCTAAGCCGCTTATCAGCTGATCCGCTAAGCCTGCTAAGCCGCTAATAGCGCTAATCCGCTAATGGGCCTTTTTCGCAAAATGAAAAAAACCGCAAGACGAAGAGACTCGCGGAATGGATTGTTTTCGTCTTGCGAGGCACCACTGTATGAGCACACAAAGAATAAGCTTGTTATTTTTTTAGCTGTTTTGAGAACATTGAGCTGGTCTCTTTTGCCGGAAGTATCACATGTTGACACCTGTTTTCTTCCACCACCCCACCCGTGTGTAGATCCACCCTGGGGCTGGTGCAGAGGTGCAGGGAAAGAAATAAAGGAGGCTCAATTCTGGAAGGGGATGATGGGGCGTGGGAGGGGAGAGTCAAGAGTTTATACCTACAGTTCTTTGAACCTTGCTTTCTGGGAGTCTGTGGCATTGTTAATGCATTGGCTGCCTGCAGTAGCAGTTCTTTTTGCCCCCTCTTATACTCTGTTTGTTGCGGAATTGTAAACAAATAAAATATTACAAAGGCACCCTAAGGGTTCTGTGCTCGCTCACTCTCATCTAAACAAAACACCATAAGCACTGCCCCCGGAATTTTCCACTGCTCAGAAGTAGGAAACATGTAACTACATTTTTTTCCTATAGGACTTTCATTAAGCTATGGAGGAGGGAGGACTTCACCGAATTGCAAGCAGCCCAAGAGACATATTTAGGTTAATGCTAGCAAAGTGATTTCTAGTTGATGGTACAAAAAGCAATGCACCTAATGGAGAGTATTCACCATTAAAATTCATAGAGGAGAACTTTGTGGCGCAGGGAATAATTTTGCGTCTGCATGAAGCCAGTCTCATTCAGTAAGCCTCCCTAATATGTGTAGGTAGGAAAATTATATAGGTGCTCATTGTGTAGATTGCTTGATACTTTCAACTTCAGTACTTGCTATAGCACAAGAGGCTATTTTCTGCCACCCAGAAGATGGAGCAGACATTTCCTGCATGACTGGAACTCGCAGGAAGACAGGTTTTGGCTAAATATCAAGAGAAGCAGCATGGCACCAAGAGTGAATCAGCAGTGGAATGATTGCCTTGGGAGGAGGTACAGTAGGCTCTCTCAGAGATATTTTAGCAGAGACTGGAAGGGATGGTATAATTTCATCCCACATTGAGCAGCAGGTTAGATCAGGTGACGGACCATGTCTATGATTCTTGTGAGCCAGCTGATAAATCACCAGTAAGGCAAATAAAACCTGAAACACTCTCCGTGAACACTACGCAGAATATCTGCCTTCATGGCTATTGCCAGCCATGTAAAAGCAGGGTCCCCTGGTGCTTATCGTCTATGGCTCCCAGTGCTACATAAAAGAGATGTCAGCTCCAAGGAAGACTTAACATTGCTGCCAGGTGAGCAGCTCTTAAGTAACCCAATCATTGGCATTCTGCTGCAAGCTATGAGCAGATTCAAGGTTGATTTTCCAGACTATTGGAGGTATAGCGTTTTGTATGCTTGTGCATTCAACACAGTCCCATAGGTGAGGAAGTATAGTTCCCCTGAGCTTTTGAACCACTTATTTCATTGGCACTATAGCACCTTTTAATGCAATTCCAAAGGGAGGATCACATCCCACCAACTACCACGTCCATCTTCTTCCCCTACTCTGGCTGCAGGACAGATTGAATAAAGGACACACTATATTCAGGTTGTTTCCACACCAGGGCCCCTTAGTGCCCCTGAGGCATTGCTTTTCGACAACCACATGGAAGCAGAATTAACCTAGTGATTATACACAGCACTTTATACTGGACTATATTCTCCATGGGGATGCGGGTGGCGCTGTGGTGTAAACCACTGAGCCTTGGCTTGCCGATCGGAAGGTCGGCGGTTCAAATCCCCGCAATGGGGCGAGCTCCTGTTGCTCGGTCCCTGCTCCTGCCAACCTAGCGGTTCAAAAGCATGTCAAAGTGCAAGTAGATAAATAGGTACAGCTCTGGCGGGAAGGTAAACAACGTTTCCGTGTGCTGCTCTGGTTTCACCAGAAGCAGTTTAGTCATGCTGGCCACATGACCTGGAAAAACTGTCTGCGCACAAACGTTGGCTCACTCGGCAATAAAGCGAGATGAGCACCGCAATCCCAGAGTTGTTTGCGACTGGACTTAACTGTCAGAGGTCCTTTACCTTTTTTTTATATATTCTCCATGACAATCTCGGAATGCCCCATCCCATATGGGTAAGTTCTCCTTATGTATAATCAGAAATAAGTTATGTTCAGCTACGCTCCCGCGTCCTTTAATTAGTGGCTTCCCACTTTCTTTTGAATGGTTATGATAAAAGATTAATTGAGTAAGTAAAGTTTCCTTAATTAAAGGGCAATGGCTGCAAATGAACAGGAAGCAACTAACTGGCCACTTTAAAATAAAGGGCTACCAAAATAAAGCTACTAATTAAAGGGGTAATAGCCTGAAAATCCTCTATAGCACTTGACAAGTCTATACTCGATAAGGCTAGCACTGCAATTGTACTTTAAAAAGAAAAAAATGAGCCTGGAAAAAAGGCAGAAGGATATCACAGAACACACTGGGATGCAATTATTTGACAATGACACTATCTGGATTGTCCATGCCAGCTAAGTGAACAGACATTATCCCTATTCCGGACAAAGTGGCTGATGTGAAAGAAAACCCCATTATCCCTGAATGTTCTCCTGCATGATCTGGGGTGAATCAGGGTTTCTCATCCACTACATTAAACTCTCTCCAATAAAACCTCTTCAGCTGGCCTGGTCCAAAAGAACATACCAATTGCCTTGGAAAATAATGAGCTGTTTCTCTGAGGACTTTACAGCTCGCTGCTCCCGCTAAGGGGAAATAGCTGCAAGGGACTAGGAGGAAACGATCCAAATTCAGCGCAGTCGGGTGGGCTCCCTACCTTCATGACGAAGAAGAGAAGAATGATGACAAACACACTGACTTTGGGATGGATCCAGACGGCAGATCTCCCCAGGATCTGGGGGTCCCCTGTATGCTTTACCCAGGTGAAGTTATCAAAGAGGCTGCTAATGGCTTCTCTGGGCATCAGCTGCAAGGAGAGACATGGCAATGAGGGACTAGGCTTTCGCCACAAAGGGAACAATATTCTGTTTGGAAATGTGTGTATTAGGTGCTGAGAAACCGGGGGTGGGGGGTGGAGGGTGGGGGCTCTTTGTGAAGAGGTAAAACAAAATTCAGCAAGGACTTATATTTGTGATCTGTATAAGTTATACAAATTGAACAAATAGGCTTGCCTGGCCTTATTTTGCTTCGTCTCGCCTCTGAGGTTTCATGAGAAATTGCCTGCACACTTTCAAGCACATCTTCGCAACCATTAAGAGCTAGGAAAATACTGCATTGGCTCGTGAGTTTTTGTCTTTCCTAAGACTGGGGAAGCTGGATTCTGTCGCCAGTACCACTCTCCGCAGGTCTCTGTACTCCAATGAAATAATGGCATACACAAAGCCCTGCTTATATCTGGATGTGAACTGCAGAGGCTCTTTCTGCACTTTCAGAAACAATTCTATCTTCGACATCCTCCTGTCCAGTTTGTTCTTATAAATACCTCTTCATGCAGCCGAGAGGTTACAATTGTTCAGAAACCAAAAGGTTTGCAAGGAGGAAATCCAAGCTGTGCACACTCACTAATTCTGCGCCCACTGTGCCCCCACCAATGGTTTGGGAAGTGGTGTACACACAGCACACTTTGTGTATTACCTGTTGTTTCTTATGAAATACTGTACTTTGATGACACTGCCCCCAAACCAGCTTCGAATTGACAAAAAGAATGACATAGCTACGCTTTAAGCCAGTAACGTGTACACAGTCCCATATTTTGCCATATAATTTTGAGCAGATCATAGTTCACAGAACCACTAGAAACCTGTGGCTGTACTTAGCCCACTGTACAAAGATCCTGTCTGTTGCACGGCCCTGGCCGCTGCTGCTTTGTGGCCCTTGGGAGGCTGGCTTGTGAGGGAATCTGGCCCTGAAGAAGATTCGCCTCTGGAGTAAAAGGAAGATGGAGGACCTTGTCTTTCCTATAAGGCAGGCATGTCCAAAGCCTGTTCCGGGGGGCCTAAACAACTGGCCGGCTGGTCGGTTTAATGTGGCCCCTGTGGCAGTTTATCTCCTGGGGTAAAATCCTAAAAAAAAAAGCTCACCAACTTCAATCCTAAAAGAAGGTCAACAACAACTTTGGTCGGCCCTCACGCATGTTCACTTCATTAAATCTGGCCCTCTTTGAAAAAAGGTACAGCCACAGGTGTCTAGGTACATCCCACATGGACTTCTTTCCATGCACAAGATGCATCAGCAAGGGCACATTTCACCCACAGCAAAGTGCTCTAGGGACTGTGCCAGTGGGAGGTGGGGGAGGGGATGTGACTTGAGGGCCAGACATATAGGCCCTGAGGGCCACATTTGACACCCGGGCCTGAGGTTCCCTAACCTCTTTTAGTCAATGCAAGGTAGGAAGGGATTACTACTACTTTCCTTCTCAGCATGCACACGAAACAGAGAGGAATGGTGCTAGTTCACTCCCCAATGGAGTGACAGCACAATCAGTAGAGAAGTGTTCCCCCCCCCCCCCGCAGCTGATGGAAGCTACTGCTGATGGAAAACGAGGCACAGACAAATTCTAGGTTGAGAAAACTGTACCCCTCATTCTGTGAAATAGGCTTTAGGCATTGATGGACCTATAGCAATATTCTCACCTCTCCAGCCATAAACTGCCCGAAGCCTGGGGGGAATGTCAAGGACGCTATCACAAAGGTTATAACCCCTGGATATATAAGGCGGCTAGAATAGAAAAGAAACAGAAGTTAAGGGCCAACATACATCAAACCCAGAAAAACTGCTGCAAAATCGAACCAGAGAGCAATTCTGCCCTCGCCTCGCCTAAGCCCAATGAACTCTGTCAGGGTCTCTAGCCTGACTTCAACTATATCTGCTTTCTGCAAAGCAAGAAGGCATTGTGGTATTTAAGTTGGCAGCCTCCCTTAAACTTATTCCAAAAGAAAAGCGACACTCATGAAAGACTATTGTTTACTTTCTACATTTAAGAGTGTTTCCTGCGCCATGACCAATACAGTTTCTGTTAAAATGAAAATCCCAATCTTCCCTATAAAAAAAAACAATGCAGCACAGGGTCTTTTCAGATGCTGCTGCTGAAGATTTACTTCCCAGCGGCTCCTACTGGCTGGGCTTTAGAGCAGGGTCATTGGTACAGGGGCTGGGTAGGTCCTGCTGCCATTATTCTTGAGCAAAGGAGGAGAATAACTCTATAAAAGCATACTCACTATTTGGTTAGGAATTGACTTAGAGCCGTATGTCGACGTACACACAAAACCACCTGCCGGTTGAAGTAAACAAAAAACGCTCCAAGGAACCCAGAGCAGATCCTACAGCAAAGGAATTTTAAAAAAATAAAATAAATGTGGGCATTGCCAACTTTTGAAAATTGTCTGTGTATGGATTTACATAAGAAGAGGCCCATTGGATCATGTTCGGGGCCCATATGAACCCTAGGACCCTCTTCCCCAAAGCCTAACTTTATTCTTTAAGCAAGGATAAGCATAAAAGTTTGGGATGCGGGTGGCGCTGTGGGTTAAACCACAGAGCCTAGGACTTGCCGATCAGAAGGTCGGCGGTTCAAATCCCCGCGACGGGGTGAGCTCCTGTTGCTCGGTCCCTGCTCCTGCCAACCTAGCAGTTCGAAAGCACGTCAAAGTGCAAGTAGATAAATAGGTACCACTCCGGTGGGAAGGTAAACGGTGTTTCCGTGCGCTGCTCTGGTTCTCCAGAAGTGGCTTAGTCATGCTGGCCACATGACCCAGAAGCTGTACGCTGGCTCCCTCGGCCAATAAAGCGAGATGAGTGCCACAACCCCAGAATCGGTCACAACTGGACCTAATGGTCAGGGGTCCCTTTACCTTTAGGCAGCTGTCAGGGACCGGGCAGAGGAGGAATGGTAGAGACCCCCTCCCCAGCCTGACCCTTCCAGAGAAGAGGAAGACAGTTCAGAATTACAACAGGGGTTTGAGGGAAGTCTCAGCTCAGAAGCTGATGAGGGGGAAAGTTGGGAAATAATGGGAGAGGAGGAGGAGGAGGAAGCACCAGGAGGGCGATAGCTGGCAAACACAGTGTCTTTACAAAGCATTCCAGATCCCCCCTCTCCCAGAACCTGGCAAGCCTTGAAAGTATGAGAGCAAAGAGCTCAAAAGCAGAGGGCGCTTGTCAGCACCTGTAGGGATGATGCATGAGGTAGTGGGAAAGAAGGAAGGGGTGGAGATTCACTCGGGACAACGCCATTATCTAAGAGGCTGGGTTCCAAAGCCCCTCTCTAAATAAAAAGCAGATGGTAAGAAACTTTTCCTTGTCTTTGTACATTCCTGGGCTACCGGCTAAATATGCTTCAGGTTGAACGTTTTCAGGTTACGCTCCACAGCGACCTGGAAGTAACGGAACGGATTACTTCCGGGTTTCATCGCTCGCGCATGCGCAGACGCTCAAAATGACATCAAAGAAGCAGTGAAACGCAACCTGCACATGCGCAGACACATGTTACATTCTACTCAGGATACGAACGGGGCTCCAGAATGGATCCTGTTCACATCCAGAGGTACCAAACAAGCAAACCCTAGAGCAGCCATTCTCAACCTGTGGGTCCCCAGATGTTGTTGAACTACCACTCCCATCACCCCTAGCTAGCAAGGCCAGAGCTCAGGGATGATGGGAGTGGTAGTCCAACAACATCTGGGGACCCACAGGTTGAGAACCGCTGCCCTAGAGCCTGGTCTGTGCAAATCCAGCAGAATGAGATGGGTCTTGTCCACTTCAAGCTGCGGCTGGTTAATCCTACAGTGGTACCTCGGTTTATGAACTTAATCGGTTCCAGAAGTCCGTTCTTAAACAGAAACTGTTCTTAAACCAAGGTGCGCTTTCTCTAATGAGGCCTCCCACCACCGGTGCCCTTCCACCATTCGGATTCCATTCTTAGACCGAGGTAAAGTTCTCAAACCGGGCACTACTTCTGGTTTTGTGGAGTTTGTAAACCGAATAGTTCGTAAACAGGACTGTTCTTAAACTGAGGCACCACTGTATTTTTAATGCTCCTCCATGTAAACACAAATCTCTCTCTCTCTCTCTCTCTCTCTCTCTCTCTCTCTCTCTCTCATCAAAAAAAGACCAAGCCTCATCAGTGAGCTCAGACTCACTTTGTTCACCCCTAATTTTCTATTTGTTGTAAGGATTATAAAAATAAAATCAGGAGAGCTCTTAAAAAACGTGAACCACTACCTGCCTTATTACAGGCCATTCTACCACCTCAGGATGCCACAACCTCATTCCCACCCCACAGCCCTTGGGCAAGCCCTGTCATTTTGTCCATGGGGAAGATTGTAAGGGAGACAAATGAGGTTTGAAAGAGATACAAAAGGGGTAGATGGAGGGGAGAGGATTGTTTCTTTCAGCTCAACAAGTATTTAACAACTGGTGAACTTGTTTTTAAATGGCTTTTTAAAAAAAATTAAAAGGCCCCTTTTCCTCAGCCCAGCCCTGATAAGTGAACGAAAGCAAGTTCCAAGGCTGATTAAGGAGAAAACGAAACCCATTCTTTGCTGTGGTGGCCAGGAGCAAGCAGGATCCCAGAGTGCCTTTGAAAGTTGTGTGCAAGCGGGAATTTTGCCAGCTTTTCTCAACCCTTCGCGACAGCAAGCCGCATCCGCAAAAAATGCCCGCCTAGGTGCCATTCAGGGGCGCTGCTCTTTTCCTTTGCATCTGGCCACCTTGTAGGAACAACTTCTCATGAGAAAAACACGACGATGTTTCTATTCTGTACTGAGTCATTCAATGGCTGCTTGAAGCACTGCAATGAGGTTTTTTTCCCTTTTGCTGAATGCTGTTGTGTCTATCCTGGATCCTCCAGGGAACTCTAAGCAAGCAGCAACTCTGCTTTATACAGAGAGTTTTCGACAGGGGGGGGGGATGGGGGACGCTCGCCTTGCATCGTTTTGCATCACAATTACCCATGTCCCCTTGGGCTTACCCTATTACGGCAAAAGCTGGCAGCTCCTGCAGGTCAAAGGGGAAATCCATGCGGAAGTTGGTTCTGAAGAGGGCTGTGATGGTGACTGTGAAGCAGGGATGAGAAAGACAGGAGGAATTATGACTGTGGAAAAATAGAATGTGAGAGAATTTTAAATGTGCACTACAGAAAGCAGGAGCCCCGGGGGTGGCGGAAAGCCTAGAAAAATATGGGATATCAATGTGCAAACACAAGAGACAGCATGGAAGCATCACAGAAGCCTTCCTTTCAGCACTGCCACAGTTCTTAGCACCTCACTTGAAAAGACTTGGTAATGCGGATGTCATTTTGATATGTTTTGGGACGGGCCTGGAATACTTCTAGCCTCAAGAGCACTTCAATAAGAAAAGGTTTTGTTGTTGCTGTCATCTGGAAGCAGTTCCGACTCACAAGCAGCACCAAATGGTATGTAGTATTTTGATTTGGCATCCTTACACATTTTCCTCTTTCAATTTAATAGAACAGGAAGAGGGAAGCAGCTGCCCTTTCAAAAATTATTCATCCTGTTGTTTTGGTATGAATTCCTGCATTGTACCAGAAAAGTCCAATACTGAACCCACTTGAAAATCCCCTCTTGAAAATAGCCTGCCATTTATATGGATATCAAAGGCAAGCAAACTAGTAGAAAAATCTCTGTGGCCTCCAAGAACACCACAGCACAACAATGAGAAAATTGGAGGCAGGTTGAATAGGACTGACATTGTTTAAACAGTGGGGACAGTGATGGTTTCATACCACTGTTCCTGTTTGTAATGTGAACCGATGTTCTAGCCAGTGCAGGTTTCGCAATTGTTTAGCAAGGCGGTCAAAGCAATCGGCTCCATATATGCATGAAACTATCCTGAGGATGAGGGACGCGGGTGGCGCTGTGGGTTAAACCACAGAGCCTAGGACTTGCCGATCAGAAGGTCGGCATTTCGAATCCCCGCGATGGGGTGAGCTCCCGTTGCTCGGTCCCTGCTCTTGCCAACCTAGCAGCTCGAAAGCACGTCAAAGTGCAAGTATATAAATAGGTACCGCTCTGGCGGGAAGGTAAACGGCATTTCCGTGCGCTGCTTTGGTTCGCCAGAAGCGGCTTAGTCATGCTGGCCACATGACCCGGAAGCTGTACGCCGGCTCCCTCGGACAGTAAAGCGAGATGAGCGCCGCAACCCCAGAGTCAGTCACCACTGCACCTAATGGTCAGGGGTCCCTTTACCTTTACCTTTATCGTGAGGATGATGTTTCTGACCAGGGGTGCCAACTTGAATAAAATTTTGGGGAGGGGGCAAGTAAACCCCGCCCCATGTATTCGATCACACACCCCATTCAAATATTTTATTGGGAGTGGCGAAGCTCCCTCGGTCCCTAGGAGTTGGCTCCTATGCTTTTGCCTGTCGTGTAGATGAATGTAAGAACTGGAAGAGGTAGCAACGCACAGCGCTAGAACAGCATGCTAAAAAAGTTCACCTGACTCTCTCCCTCCATCCCTACAACCTTGAAGAAGTCGCTTGTGCAGTGACACCCTTGGGATGGAGGAGGACGTACAGTCAGAGCAGAGACTAGGAAGGAAGTCTGTCCTCGAATCCTACCTGCGTCTTTGTTCCAGACAGCAAAGACTCGGAAAACAAAGGCACTGAATGTAGCGGCAAAAAATCCGCGCCAGTAGTTACGAACTGCAAAGTAGGTGGAAGTTACTTCGATGCTGAAGAGCACACCTATGGGGAAGAAGGATGTTCTCAGCAATGCATAACAGCTCCTCTCCCCAACCACAACCTGCTCCCAAAGTCACTTGAGACTACCTTGAATTCGACTCCCCCAGCGCATGAATTAACAGGAATTTACAAAAGTAGCAGAGAGAAAATAACAGCAGGGTTGTTGTGTTTGAACTGTTTCACCTTAACTCAGTTTCCTTCAGCTAAGGCTAAGCATGAGCGAAAAGAAACAATTCCCAATTTCAACAGCACAGGGGTTTCCAAACCTTCTGTTTTGAGGAAACCGTCTCTATCTCTGCTGAAGGAACCCTGTGCATTGCAGAGGATTGGTGGATCATATTCTGTGCATCACTTCACATGAAATTATGGAGGGTGTTGGTCTTTACTGTGTGAACTGAAAGTGGAGGAAAACTCTATAATAGTGAAAAAAACTGTTTTCCAGGGAAGCTCGTCCAACATTAGAATCATAGAATCATAGAATCATAGAGTTGGAAGAGACCACAAGGGCCATCGAGTCCAACCCCCTGCCAAGCAGGAAACACCATCAGAGCACTCCTGACATATGGTTGTCAAGCTTCTGCTTAAAGACCTCCAAAGTAGGAGACTCCACCACACTCCTTGGCAGCAAATTCCACTGTCGAACAGCTCTTACTGTCAGGAAGTTCTTCCTAATGTTTAGGTGGAATCTTCTTTCTTGTAGTTTGGATCCATTGCTCCGTGTCCGCTTCTCTGGAGCAGCAGAAAACAACCTTTCTCCCTCCTCTATGTGACATCCTTTTATATATTTGAACATGGCTTTCATATCACCCCTTAACCTCCTCTTCTCCAGGCTAAACATGCCCAGCTCCCTTAGCCATTCCTCATAAGGCATCCTTTCCAGGCCTTTGACCATTTTGGTTGCCCTCCTCTGGACACGTTCCAGTTTGTCAGTGTCCTTCTTGAATTGTGGTGCCCAGAACTGGACACAGTACTCCAGGTGAGGTCTGACCAGAGCAGAATACAGTGGCACTATTACTTCCCTTGATCTAGATGCTATACTCCTATTGATGCAGCCCAGAATTGCATTGGCTTTTTTAGCTGCCGACATTGGCTTTTTTAGCTGCAGAGATACATTGCAGATGGTCTCATTGAGGAACTATCGATAAACTTCCAAGAAAACCGCAGAGTTCCCCAGAAAGAAGTTTGGAAACCGCTAGCTCAGTGGAATGGGAACTGCTTCCCAATTGCTTTCTTTCCATACTGGTACACTAATGGGTGCTTCTCTGAACCACAGCATCAGCCCTGGACACATGATTCCAAGGTAAGTGTTTGGCCGGAATGATATGAGCCAATATGGAAACAGCTTCTGTGCTGCCAGGGTAGAGGGTGTGCTGGCCAGTTATCCAAAACCAAATGCTTAAAAAAATATAGCTAGAGAAGAAGGTAGATTGGGGTCTACTCGTAGATCTCTGGGAGATTTGCTGTAGATCAGGAATGGTTTCTGACTCCCAACTGTTTAACAATGGCAGGAACAACATGGCTTTCCCCACATAGATTAGGTTGCTGAAATGAAGAAAGCTAACCAGGAGTGGTCTTTTGTGTGAGATAAGGATGTCCAGTTCCAGTATTGAAAAGCAAATTCCTGTGCCTAGAGGCACCCTGTTTTTTGATTCACCTGTGTGTGTCTCGCACTTGGTAGACTGTGGGTTTCTAGTTTAACAAAAACAACAACCAAAGAGTCCTAACAAACCTGGATGCCTGCCAGCATCAGAAAAAGGAATTTAGAGGATGGGTTATAATTTGGGCTGGGTGGGGAGGAGGAACGATGCAAGGTTTCTAGCAAAAGTTAGACAATAGCCAGCATTCACTTGCCTCCCAGTGGTGTCCCGAAACAGCAGCCAACCCCTACTGCACATCCCACAGTCAGGACATCTGTGTAATAATATGGCTGCTACTGGTGGAAGAGACATGAGAGAGAGAAAGACAAAGACACACAGAGACACACAAAATGAGACACAGAAGCAGAGAAAGGGAAGAATGAGTGACAGAATTGGTAGCTAGTGTCAAAGAATGATCAATACCGTAGATGTTATCTAACAACGCACACTGAACCCACTGGAAGATCCTGTACAGTGGTACCTCTGGTTACGTACTTAATTTGTTCCGGAGGTCCGTTCTTAACCTGAAACCGTTCTTAACCTGAGGTACCACTTTAGCTAATGGGGCTTCCTGCTGCCACCATGCCACTGTCACACAATTTCTGTTCTCATCCTGAGGTAAATTTCTTAATGCGAGGTACTACTTCTGGGTTAGAGGAGTCTGTAACCTGAAGTGTTTGTAACCTGAGGTGTTTGTAACCCGAGGTACCACTGTATATGCCAAGAGTTCCCGCCTCATTTCTCACCAACACATAAGCTTGGGTGCACTTAGCAAGAAGGTGATGTAATACCAAAAGGGATTCATGCAAGAGACAAGGCCTCAGCTCTTGTAAATGCAGAATTCCCCCATCTTTCCAGAGTCACATGTGAATAATGTTTTCAGGTATCAATTGTTCAAGGGGTTAAGAGATGTAGTGTATGTTACAAATTTCACAAATCACACAGCTCCAACCCAGAAGTGTAGGAAACTGCAATGATTTATCAAGTAGATGGTCATGCGTGAAAATTTGGGGCATGTGTCAATGGCTGCATGTAAACGTGCTAGGAAGCTACAATAGGCAGCATCTTCCCAGTGCAGCGCTTGGCACATGTGTAGGATTTCCACAGTTTCCTGCAATAAAACAAGATATGGGCAGTTCGGAGACATTCAATGGAAAATGGTGGAATAGGTGTACAACGCTTTCCTTGCTTTGTTGAAGTTTGGACAAGGAAAGATGGGGAAGTTAAAGCCACACTCGATGTGCAAAAATATAATATGGTTATGGAACTGTGCTACTTCAGAAGGGAAGTGTGAATATGGAGATACGGAAAAACTCCCGCTCATCTCTATCTGGATAGGCAGTTATGGGAGAAGAATGACAGAGAAGGTAGTACCCCCAGCTGTATCCATGCTAACAATGTTATTTTAAAAGCACCCCAGTTTTTCCCCAAGAGAAACTGTGATTTACTGGAGACACAGAGAGAGCTGGAAAACAGGGACTGTCCCTGAAAAATAGAGGCAGCTAGATATTATTGGCATATGTGATTTATGTCATTCCCTGAAGGAGCATCTCCACCCCCATAGTCCAGCTCAGACACTGAGGTCCAGCTCCGAGGGCCTTCTGGCAGTTTCCTCTCTGCAAGGTTACAGGGAACCAGGCAGAGGGCCTTCTCGGTAGTGGCACCCGCCCTGTGGAACTCCCTCCCATCGGATGTCAAGGAAATAAACAACTATCTGACTTTTAGAAGACATCTGAAGGCAGCCTTGTTAAGGGAAGTTTTTAATGTTTGATGTTTTATTGTGTTTTTTAAATATTCTGTTGGGAGCTGTCCAAGTTGGTTGGGGAAACCCAGCCAGATGGGCGGGGTATAAGTAATAAATTATTATTATTATTATTATTATTATTATTATTATTATTCCCTGCCCAACACATCCTTGCACCAAAGTCACTTTCTATTTCCCACAGGATGTCCCTTCGCTGCATTTTGTGTTTCTCTGTTGGGTTACACGAGGTAAAAGAACCACACCGCAGCACCACGGCGGTTGTCAGTTGAGCAGAAAACACGGCTTCCATTCCAGAAACTTCCTCAGTCGGGAGCGGGGGGTGGGTAAACACCTGTCATAAATACGGGAATTGCACTTGCCTCCAAGAGGAGCCCCGAAGCAACATCCAACTCCAACTGCGCAAGCCGCCACCAGGAGGTCGAGCTGCCTGTGCACATTCTGGAATAGAGAGGCCAGCCAGAGAGAAGCATGCCAGTGTTAGGAGGGAGCACAGCCACAAGGTTAGTCCTCTCCTCCCTCCTCCTCCTCCTCCAGCACAAAGCAACAGCGAGCAGCAAAACCAGCCTTCTCTCACAGAGGAAGTGAGCAGTGAGCCAGTCACTACACACAGCCAGCACCTACGGTGACCCCGTTCCTTTGTACGCACCACCAAATACTATATAGCCTATGTGCCAGTTCTCCATACTAGCCTGGCAGTTGTTACCAGCTATTGGAACGGTATTGCGCAGCCAGTCACCAAGCCAGCCACTGCTACAGAGCTCAAGCCTCTTTAGTCGTCCAGGCAGCATTGTGTGCAATAAGCGTCCGGAGCCACGCCAGCCTCAAAACACAACTGCTTACAACAACCACGTTTCTTACTGTAATGTTTATGTGTTGTTATTTATTTATTTTTAAAAGCCATCACCCCACCGGACGTCTTGATGCCTGCTGCTAATGCACAAGCCTCGATGAAATCATTTACAGCTGCTCAACCACACAGTATATATATATGGGTAGCAGTGACCAACCCATTTTGCAAAATTTCACTTCCCAGATTCAGGATTGCAAGAATGCGGATACATGTTTTTACAAGGTCAGGTGTTGAACAGGACAAGTAGAGCGATGCGTGAGGAATAGGAGGATGTGCAGATTATCATAGGCTCATCCCCAGCTATCAGGATCCCTGTTCAAACCCTCTTTGATTTCTGATCCTTTGACAGAAGTCCTTTTAACTTTTTCAGCAAATGGTCTAGAAACCAGCAATTTGGTTTACAAAGAAGCTGTGGTTTTCAGGGAGCCAAGCTTTGCTTCCGATATTTTAGGATTGTTTGTTTTTGTTTTTTAAAGAAGAAAATAGGGTGACCCTAACTTTGACTAGGCATGGAGTGATTTTAGCTTCCAAAGCCTTTTTGGTTCGTGATTCTTGGAGGATTCCTCTGTATTTTATTTTATTGTAACAGACAGCTAAACTTGCCACTTGCTGTCATTTCCCTCTTGCCAGCTAGTCTAGAATTATTCTGTTTTTTATTCATTCTGGTCCTGCCTTCAATATTCTGGGTCTCTGAGGCTCCCCCTCCCCTTTGACAGCCTCCATCACAGACCAGATGGAGCATGCAGAACACTTACCTCATACACACCGCAAAAGATGGACATGAACTTGCTGAGGACGGCAGCACAGATGCTGGCAATATGCACAAAGGGGCCCTGTGGAAGGAAGGAAGGAAGGAAGGAAGGAAGGAAGGAAGGAAGGAAGGAAGGAAGGTTGAGGAGCATCATTCAATTCAGTTTTATGCCAAAAAGTAGCAAACATTCTGCCTCTCCTATCTGTTTTTATCACTCCCAGACCCACCAACATCTTTGTAAGACTCTCTCATGCCACTGAAAAGGCACACTTTCGAAATCTACCTTTAGGCAGCCCATGCGTGGCTGGCAAGATCATAAATGTAATCAGAATGACAAGGTGAGTTAAAAGGTCCTTAATGGGAGAGGAAGAAGGTTAGGTTTGTGTCTCCCTCTGGAGCCTGAGAGAGAGCCCTCCAGTCAAAGGATCGGCTGCTTATTATTTCAAAGCAATGTGTGAGCATCAGACTTCCCCACCTCAGAAGCTCCTGGGTCACATGATAAAGCTCACATAATGTTGTATTTTAATCTTGTTTTTAAGTTGTATTCATTCAACTTGTTTTTATTATTGCTTGTTTTTATTATCCCTTGGCTGGGGAGGGCGGGGTATAACTAAAAATTATTATTATTATTATAGCCACCTGCCCTGTTCTTTCTCCCCAGCCCTCCTCCTCCTGGCCCTGTCCTCATTAGGACTACTCCAACTTCCAACCTTACCTTCTACCTGCCTCCTTCCCCAGGAGGTTGGATTAGATGACCCTTGTAGTTCTCTTCCAATCCTATAGTTCTGCCTGCTAACCCTACAGCCACTACAGCCATCATTCCCCATGCCCCTTCCTAGGAGCTCGACCAATGGCAAGTCTTCTGCCTGGCCTGCCTCCCCCTCTAAGAAATTAGAGTGGCTGAGTTAGCCACCATCAACCTCCTAAGGCAATAGGAAACAGATGGCCACAAGTGGAAACTGCAACAAAATGTTGCAGTGTGGGGTGCCGCTATTCTGTATCCCAAATGTTTCATTCTGTTCTCTCTTCCCCAACAGCTGGACAGCACTCCGTGGCCACTAAGCACCCTCAGTCCTCAATGGGCTGTTTTGGGTTCCCCTAACAGAACATCTTTCACTTTAAATACAGTCGTACCTTGGTTTTCGAACAGCTTAGTTCACAAACAGCTTGGAACTCGAATGCCGCAAACCCGGAAGTAGGTGTTCCAGGTGTGAACTTTGCCTCAAAAGCCAAACGTCCAGCGTGGCTTCTGAATGGCTGTAGGACACTCCTGCAGCCAATCGGAAGCCGTGCTTTGGTTTCTGAATGTTTCGGAAGTCGAACGGACTTCTGGAACGCATTCTGTTCGAAAACCAAGGTAAAACTGTATATGTTTCTATTTTTGCAAACCTCAGGGTTTCCCCAAGCCTGAGAATACTTCCCTTATGTGTAGGTGCTGCTGTCTGGGCTTCACTAGCAACAGCACTCATAGCCTGAACATCAGAAATAGAGGTGATGGGGATGAAATCTGCCTCCCCAGCAATAATAATAATAATAATAATAATAATAATAATAATAATAATAATAATAATAATAATAATAATAATAATTGCATGCCACCATATACCTGCAGGTCTCAGAGCAGTTACAACATAAAATCACAACATAAAATAAATAATAAAAACAAAAACAACCCAGTAACCTCTCTCCACCCCAACACATTTTTAAAAGGCATTGGACGTCAATCAGCAAAAGGTCTGGCTAAAGAGGAACATTTTTGCCTGGCACCTAAAGGTGTATAATGAAGTGTATAACGGAATTACACCCCCTGCCTTCTGCGACCTGCCCTTCTCCCCTCCCCAAGCCCCGGCGGTGCTCACCTCTTTGCCGACAGGTATCCCACTTCCTAGGCCAGCTGTCAGGCTTACAACTTTGGCCACAAAAGCTTTGGGTGTGAGGTATTCCTTGAGGACGACTCCCCGCATAATGGTTTTCAGCTCAGGGATCCCGGAGCCTGAACAAAGCAGAAAGGACAGGTGAGGAATTGTGCCACACCTGTGCAGAGAGACAGAGGCTCAAACTACAGGTGACAAACACCTGTTAGCTGAAAACAAGGTGGGCTCCTATTGCAAAGAAAGCAGGGTGTTCTGAACAAACGGGGTATGTGGAGAGCCAAATTCTTCCCCCTCTCTGCAACTAATCTCCCCCCATCTCCTGATGTCATCCCCCTCACCCCCATCCCAATCTTCTGGGAGGAAAACGCCTAAGGGAATTAAGAGGCAATAGCAGAAAACATCAGCTCCCTCTGGCTATGCTCCCTTCTTGCTCTAAAAATGGGAGGTGGGGGGAGACTGCATACATGACTGGGGCAAGCCTAGGCTTAAAAGAAATGGATTTGTTACTGCTTGATAACCTAAGGGCCCTTAGATTATCCAGCAGCAACTGGATATACCTGCAATAAATATACCGTATTTTTCACTCTATAAGACGCACCAGACCACAAGACGCACCTAGTTTTTGGAGGAGGAAAACAAGAAAAAAAATATTCTGAATCTCGAAAGCCAGAACAGCAAGAGGGATTGCTGTGCAGTGAAAGCAGCAATCCCTCTTGCTGTTCTGGCTTCTGGGATAGCTGTGCAGCCTGCATTCGCTCCATAAGACGCACACACATTTCCCATTACTTTTTAGGAGGGAAAAAGTGAGTCTTATAGAGCAAAAAATACAGTACCTTCTAGGTATATATACCTGCAGTAAAACACCACTGGTGTTTTATTGCAGGTATATTTTCTGCAACGTGTTCTTAACACAGTAACAGTGCATTGGCAGTGGATTTATTCTGCATTATATTAATAATAATAATAATAATAATAATAATAATAATACCCTGCCCACCTGGCTGGGTTTTCCAATGCTTCCCCTATGCTACCATGTTATTGCTTTCTGGAGGAGCGATAGCACAACAAAGAAGGACAAAAAATAAACTAGAACATTTATGATGTGGAAAGTGACGGAATTCCAGCAGGATGTTAAAGTTATATCCTGACTAGAAATGAAGCAGTGCACACCATCCAACTTTTTCAGATTAAAAAACGGGACACGTGTCTTCAAGGATGAACTCCTGGGCAAGTCACGTGATTCACGCTGCAGTCACGACCCCCAAAGTGCTTTGGGGGGGCAATATTGCGTCGTGAGAGTGCGTAGCACCCTAAATGCCCGCCACGATCTCGCACAATAAAATAGGATTTCCCGTTTTCCCCAGGACACTTGACAGGTATGGCAGTGTGACTGCCACCAAACTTTTGCAGGCACAAACTGCATTGAAAGAGGGGTTGTTTATGACCTCCCCGACAGCATCGCCAGCACAAATCATCACAAATGCATAATGAAAAAGATGTCAGGAGGCGTCCTTAGCCTGAGGCAGACAGGCAAATCTTCCCATCCCTTGCTCTCTCTCACCCACAGCCTGCGGAGAGACAAGTTGGCAGAAGAGGGCAGCAAAGAGGATCAGGACGAGCGGATAGGTCACCCAGGCCAGGTACTGCATAGGGATACTCGGGTGCAGCGAGTTGTACATCCACTTGTAAGCTGTAGTGGGAGCATAAAAACAAACGCCAGAAACTTCAGAACGTGAAAAGAATCCAACGAGCAGCAAACTAAACCAAATTCTCCAACATGGCACCCTCCAGATGTTGAGGATTACAATTCCCATCAGCCACAGTGCTGGAGAGAAATGTTCATTGTGTGCTTCATAATTGATTGGAGTGTTATGGTTACCCAATATCTTAGTATGTATCCCCTGCCTCCCTGAAATACAGCAGTGGCGGGGTCATAGCTGTCAACTTTTCCCTTTTCTTGCGAGGAATCCTATTCGGAATAAGGGAATTTCCCTTAAGAAAAGGAAAACGTTGACAGCTATGGGTGGGGTGGTTAAGTTGACTGTAGCAAGTTGACTGTTTGCTTCCCTACCCGGGGGGGGGGTAAATCTGGGGGTTCTTGAGGGGGAGTTGATGCTGCAGATAAAACACTTAAATGCTTTTGTTGTTGTTGTTGCAAGGGCACCAAGTCCATGGCTGAGTGGAGATTTCAAAGCCTTTTTGCACAGAAATGAAAAAGAAAAAAATAATTG
The DNA here is from genome assembly GCF_964188305.1 of Podarcis bocagei. Classification (NCBI taxonomy): domain Eukaryota; kingdom Metazoa; phylum Chordata; class Lepidosauria; order Squamata; family Lacertidae; genus Podarcis; species Podarcis bocagei. Next base: position 33,685,684 of record NC_138143.1, on the reverse strand, counting down.
CTGTGCTTATTCTGAAGTATTAATAAACCGCCACAACAAATGAATACGCTGCCTGTTGTTTAACTATTTATCCAAGCATGAGCATCTAAACAAAACTGCCCTAAATCTTAAAATCACTTTTGACCCCCTGCACCTGAAATGCCATGCCTGGTCTTGCACTGAATGTAGTACAGTGGTACCTCGGGTTACAAAAACCACAGGTTACAAACACTTCGGTTACAGACTCCGCTAACCCGGAAGTAGTACCTCGAGTTAAGAACTTTACCTCAGGGTGAGAACAGAAATCGTGCGGTGGCAGCAGTGGGAGACCCCATTAGCTAAAGTAGTACCTCAGGTTAAGAACGGTTTCAGGTTAAGAACGGACCTCCAGAACGAATTAAGTTCGTAGCCAGAGGTACCACTGTATTGCCAGCTGAAGATGAGCTGGTGAAAGACCTACGGCAGTAACATAGCTTATTTTGCAACTCATGAAACTTGAGTTCTTGGCATAGTTTTAGGGTTGGCATTGGGGGAGAGCAGGACTCTTGTTCCTTTAACAGCTATGTGGCAGCATATATTAAATATAGAAAGCCTTTTGTAAACCAAGAAAATTTTATATATATATATATATATATATATATATATATATATATATATATATATTTTCTTGGTTTACAAAAATATGTGCACTGTCTCTTTTTTCAAGTTGCGTTTTCTACAGATCAGTTTCATTTGTTGTGAGACATTAGTGTTACATACACCAATTACATGCCCTCTTAAACAATCCAGTAGTAAAATCAGCAGCAACTAGGCCCTTGACAACCTTCGAAAACCTCCTCCTAACAACAAAGGGACATGGCAAAGGGATGGTATCCGCAATAGACAAAATACCGCTCCAAAATCCCACAAACCCCCTCGACATAATCAAAAAACAACTGGAGGACAACATAGGCTATGAGATTAACCCCACCCAATGGACTAGAAAGTGGTCTAAACCTTCCTTTAAATCCATATCAGCGAAAAGAACTCACTCTGAAACTCACTTACAGATGGTACCTAACACCACATAAACTAGCGCTGATACGCCCAGGAGTCTCACCAAAATGCTGGAGAGGATGCACCTCCACAGGTACATACTTCCACATGTGGTGGGAATGTCCTAAAGTCCAACTCTTCTCGATTTGTGTTATTAATGAAGGGTTTTTGGTGCAAACAATGTGCTCCGTGAACAACAAATGAGTTGGGGGGGGATCGCAAAGGGTCAGTCCACCTACCTTGCAGGCTCTTGGCACTGGAGTAATCCACCCCCCAGCTCACCAGTGCCATGACAAGGCCCAGGAGGACCAAGAAGATCCAGTCTTCTCCCATCTTCTTGGTAACATAGTTCTGGATTCTTTTAGCGCAGGCTGTGGAGGATAAAGAAATTTCAGACCATAACAGTGCGAGCTGACAAAAAGCTGCAGTACTTGGATATCAGTTCAATCAGCTTCAATGAATTCAATAGGAATCAAATCAGCTTCAATCCATGTACTTAATCAAATATTGACTGTGCATTTGGCTTAAAATCAGCAAACAGTAGGCATAAAACAAACAAGAAAAAATAAGAAATGTTTCCCATTTCACCTAATCTGTGAAAATTGTAAAACTGGCAGACCTGAATAGTCCATCTAACAGGACATTACATGTTGTGCATTCAAGAACAATATGATAAAAGCCACATGGTGGTGTCAGTCACTGGTCTCCTTCCATGAACTCCTACTTTCCAGAGCTCAAAAATATGTGAGGCGCATTGAGAGTAAGTTATCATTTCTGAATTATCTCATTCTGTATATTAATGGCCCCGAACACCATTACATTCGCCTAACCCTTTTCTTGAGCCAATTTATTCCACTGTCTTCCTATTGCTATGGCTAGTCATTCCTGGTGATAGCTTCCTTTCGACTGTAAGAGCATTTAAGTTCTTATTTCTACCACCTGTGTTCAACATGCATATTTGTAAATAAACTCAAATGCTACAGAACCCACCATAAATGTCCAGCGACCTCAGAAACCAAACCCAGGAAGCTGCTCCTGGAATGCATCACCTTGCTGGGAAACGAGTAGCACATAATAGTGCCATTTAACCAGTTAGTCACTTGTGAAAAGTTCCTCAACTCTTATCTCAAGCCTGTTCCTGAAAACCTAACCCTCTGTAACCCATGCAGCAGGTGTGGGAAACTCTGGCCTTCCAAATGTTGTTGTGGTACAGTACGTCTCCCATCAGCCTAGACTATTGTCTATGCTGGCTGGGGTTGATGGGAGACGTAGTTCAGCAGCATCTGAAGGCCCAGAGGTTCCCCACTCCTGCCACAGTTATTTGGTGGTCAATGTGCAGCTCCTCACTACACACCAGTGTAGTAGGAAGGTTCTCCAGAAGGTAGATAGCTTCCAGAAGATGGAATGAAAGTACCAAAGCTTTCTATTCACCTCTGGGATTGTTTCATTGCATCCACACACACCCTGACACAATTAACTCCATCCATTTTCACGCCGGATAGTGTACCAGTGTGAAAAGCCCGTTGGAAAAGCAGGGCTTCACTGAGGCCTACCATGGCACTTGGAGTAGCGTTCTGCTTTCACTTCGGCCTGGCTGACTCGCTTCAGGGGCCCCTGGCCATTGCGTTGGGGCCTCTTCTCCCCCAGGAGTTCATCTTCTTCCTTCCGGGAAAGACTGCAGAGGTTGTCTGTGTACTGGCCATAGAGCTGAGGATAGAGGAGTGGGCAGTTAGCACAACCAAGTCACTCATAAAACAACAAAAAGAGACCAAGGGGGACTTGATAGCAGCAAGACCCCATAGGTGGTTTCCTTAGATCCGTGCCATCTTTAATTTGCATCTACTTTAATGATGTGTAACTAGCATGCAGACCGTAACCACCCAATGAATCTGCATGTGTGATCAAGCCATATCTCTGGAGAAATGTTGGGTCCAAACTAGATGCATGTAACAGTCTCCAAACTTGTGCTTGGACTTTAAAAAATGAAAAACTGCATTGGGATGTACAGCCCTTTTCTGTGGACCATTTTTCCAATTATGTATGATGCTTTTCCATCTATAAGGGAAAATATATGAACACAGCCTGTGTGTATTATGTGTACACACAGATCCTGCTTTCTGAACAGAATGCATTCCCAGGAAAATCATTCATTAGGTGAGTGTTCACATAATGAGCTGGTGATTTCCATTATTTCTGAAGGGAACATTTCTAATCTGTGATTTGTCTCCTTCTGTCCCTTGTTTCTGCCCAAAAAAGGTGATTTGTCTGATCTCTCCTGCTCCCTGATCTTGCTAATCTCCCTCCCTACCTCCATGATTTCTGCCTGAAATGACTGCCAGTGACCAGCAAAACACAGACAACTAAAGAAAGGGGCAAACTCTGGACATTCAGATATCTGAATCAACCATTTGTGTAGCAAAGTTTGAGTATAATTCTTTGTGTTCAGATAACTGAAATTTTGCATGAGAAGTATTCTGATAGCCGGACCTGCGTGTACAATCCCTGTAACCCACGTGATCATATCCTTTACAAATCATTAGCCTTTACCTCTGTGTAATTAGTTCTTTGGCATTAAAATCAACAGACCGGCCAGACACAGGAAATAGGCCAGTGCTGCAGAGCAACAGGAAGAAAATAAGATCCATTATTTTCAAAATGACTATGGTCAACAATAACTGGAAGATGCTGAGGCTGCAATTTAAAAAAATAATAATATCCCCCTGTGGCGATCACACAGGGTCCCCAGACGTTTGACGGTCTATTGATCCCTGTGGCACCACTGTGATTGCTTCCCCGCTGCCACCAACCCGTTTCTCTCGGGTACACACAGAGTCCAGACAGTTGTTAACGTTAAACCAAATAAACAAGTTTATTTTATAAGCCTTAACAAGTTTATGGTTTCAGATAATTTTTCTTGTCAGTTTCTTAGTTTCTTTACCGGCCTATACCTTCCTAATAACTTCTAAATGATTATCTCAACTGTCTATCTGACTCCTCTTAACAGATTCTCTCACTCTCTCACATCAAAACTATCCCAACCCACAGACGTATCCTCACTCTCTCTTCTCTAACACCCGACTGACTCCTTAACAACACTAACTCTAACTCCTCCCCTTGGGTTCCCACTTGCCAATCACTTCACACTCATTTAACCCTTTCCTTATGACCCAGCATAATGTCACCTAGGAGGGCAACCCCCACCCCCACCCCTTAAGACAGCTCACCAAATGGAGCCATCGTACCCAGGAAGCAATTGTTCCTCATACTTCTGCAGAAGAAGCTCGGAAAATTATCATCCCAACTTCTGTTCATATACAGATAGGTAGCCGTGTTGGTCTGCCATAGTCGAAATAAAAAAAATCCTTCCAGTAGCACCTTAAAGACCAACTAAGTTAGTTCTTGGTATGAGCTTTCGTGTGCATGCACACTTCTTCAGATACACTGAAACAGAAGTTGCCAGATCCTTCTATATAGTGAGAAGGTGGGGAGGGGTATTACTCAGAAGGGTGGTGGGAATGGGAGATTGTTCATAAAGGCTTTCCACCACCCATGCCAGCGAAATAAAAGGCAGCTGCCCTCACAGAGTGGCACGGGGTTGAGCCGCAGGGGTGGCATGAGGATACAGCAGGCATCCCCCCCCAAAAAAATTGCCCTTAAAAAAAGCTCCCAGGGCCACTGCCCCGGCTGCCCCACCCATCCTATGCCACTGGAATAGCCAGCCACCCCACAAAGACTAACAGATCCAACAGATTTCCAAAATATCCAAAGGATGATGGAGAATACTATGACAACACCTCTGTCGCTGCCCTGGTGGAGATGTGGAATGGAAGATGATCTGGAGCAATTTGACAAGGTTGCTTCTCAGCATTCTCTCCCCAAATCTCTCCATGACCTGGGCTGGGAAGAAACCTGCTGGTCTATAAGGCGGCAGGAGGGATGGCGATGAAGAAATCTTTATCCGCTGCTGCCATGTACCCAGTCAAGCTCATCCTTTCAGTCTTCCAGTGAAATTATCAGCCTTCTACTTACTAATAGTCATTAACAAACAGAAAAAGCCAGGAGGGTATTCAACCATCTAATTTGTCCCTCAGCCGCAAAATTCACTGAGTTACTGTATTTCACTGCATAATAGTCACAGTTTTAATGCCGATTCTTCTTTACCAAAAAAAGGATGGTGTGGCGATTATGTGGTGAAAAACCGAAGCACAACCATTATGTGAGGAAACATTTTTTTATTGCCAAACATGCTTATGTTTATGTTGCTTATTAATTGTTACTAACTGTTTTTGGTGCAATCAAGGTCTCTTGTGCCTCACTCATGGCAGATATGTCCGCCCGTCCGCTCCCCTTGCACCTTCAGCTGGTACTGAGCATGCGCTCTGAGAATGCACTGCCACTATTATGCAGTGAATGCTTTGGGACTGATTTTAGGGCCCAAATAAAGGGGTGCGAGTATTATGAGGTGGCGACAATGATGCAGTGAAATACGGTATTTTGTTCCAGCCCCAGTCTTTCTGCCTAACCTCCCTCACAGGGTTGTTGTGTGGATGCATCCAGGCAGCCCTGATCTCACCCCTCCCAATTCCTGTCAGAAGTCCATTTCAGAGGCTTCTCCCCACTGAGCAATCCACTCCTGGTGCTAATTTAAACATGGCCGTCGTTTGAAATTGCTCTTCTCTGAATTTTGCGAAGCAGTTCTGCAGCCAAATAGATGTGTACAAAAACATGTTCATTAGGGAAATGCAAACATAAAAATGTATATATTGCTGAAAATGACTTATGGGAATGCATTGTATTAGGGAAAGCTGCTTGCAAATGTTCACATACAGTGATATTTCAGGTTACATACGCTTCAGGTTACAGACTCCGCTAACCCAGAAATAGTACCTCGGGTTAAGAACTTTGCTTCAGTATGAGAACAGAAATCGTGCTCTGGCGGCAGCAGGAGGCCCCACTAGCTAAAGTGGTGCTTCAGGTTAAGAACAGTTTCAGCTTAAGAACGGACCTCCGGAACGAATTAAGTACTTAACCCGAGATACCACTGTATTAGGCAAAAATGTATAGAAAAATTGGTATACTTTTGGAGAAATGTGCTCTAAAATGCCGACATCTCTTTATGAGGACATTCTATCGAAAACACACACAAGCTGATGCAGATATGTGGTGAACCGAAGTTAAGTTTGGAAAAACAAGAAACAGAAAGAAATGGAAAACTGTCGAGATTTATCCATCCCTGGTCAAAATAGCTTTCATAAAGCACACTGATTCTGTAAGGCAGAAAGGTAAGTTGTCCAAACTAAATAAATCAATGTAAAATAAGATTTCCAACAGTAATAAATACGAAACTTATTCTTATGTTTTCAAGAGACTTTCTTTTTTAAAAAAGACACATCATATCACAAAGCACAGCAAGAATACTTTAGCACTGAACCTCAGAAGGAAGAACTACTATTTTCAGCCACCGAAGAGACAAAGCCTCTCCCAGTGGGAAATAACACAGTCCTCTAGTCCAAGGCTGCAATATATTTTATAATGGGGCTCAGTGAGAAACTCTGGAGTGGCTGTGTCTTGTGCGTGATCGTCCCCCTAGTGGTTCTAGATGAGTTTTGAGTTGCAATAAAATAGAGGAGTAGTAAAAGAGGGTTTTCCACTGCAGCAAAAAAATAATAATCAAAGGGTTAGTTTCTTCCTGTTGTCCCTCTTGCTTCTTTTCTCCAATTTAACTTCTACTTATGAATGCCCCGGGGACTTGCAGGCAAGATTGTGGAGCCTAGGTTGGGCGGAGTTCAGAGTTCAAGGTGCTTTCCTGCTCTTGAAGTAGTACTGTGGATCAACAGAGCTTTGAGCTAGCTGAATATGCTGTCTTACCCGCCAAGCAGATTTCTGAATCCCGTTTCTCCCTTTCTTTTTGCATGTCCCCCATTTCTCGGTGAGCGGCCTGGGGAAGGATTTATTTGAGAACACACAGCTCTTTTGTCACATGCCCTTCAATAACCCAGCACTGGCTTGAACGCTCACTAGGAGGCTCGTGTTCCCCCACTAGCAAATGTCCTGAGCTCTTGGCAATTCACACCTCGCAGAACACGGCCCTCCTCCCCATCTTCTGCGCACACAGACACACACACACACATGCTCCAAGTGCCAGGAGTAGGATGGGCGATGCTTGAATCAGCAGAACAAGACACTGCCCTTGCCACTATTGCTGGGGAGGGACAGAGAGCATTGAGCCAAATAAAACTCAGCTCCCCCACTCTGAATCTCCTACGAAAGGATGGGGTGGGGGCTGGTTGGTTAGGGGTAACCACACGTTGACAAATGTGATGTTGTGATTCTTACAGGGAGAGGGGAGAGCCATTGGATTTGCAGGAGAAAGGGTTAAGAATACATGAATCCACTTCTGCTTATTTGTTCCAAATGTCCTCCTCCTTGCTTTTATTAAAAATAAACCATGGTGTTGGGGCTTTAAAACACAGATCCAAGCATAATGTGCAGTGGGACTCCCTGTTTGGGACATCTTCATTACTATTGATGGTTTTCAGCACTCCTAAATGTACCCCAAGGGCCGCGGGTGGCGCTGTGGGTTAAACCACAGAGCCTAGGACTTGCCGATCAGAAGGTCGGCGGTTCGAATCCCTGTGACGGGGTGAGCTCCTGTTGCTCGGTCCCTGCTCCTGCAGACCTAGCAGTTCAAAAGCACATCAAAGTTCAATAAATAGGTACCACTCCAGCGGGAAGGTAAACGGCATTTCTGTGTACTGCTTTGGTTCACCAGAAGCGGCTTAGTCATGCTGGCCACATAACCCGGAAGCTGTATGCTGGCTCCCTCGGCCAATAAAGCGAGATGAGCGCCACAACCCCAGAGTTGGCCACGACTGGACCTAGTGGTCAGGGGTCCCTTTACCTTTACCTTTAAATGTACCCCCTATTTCCTCATCCACCCTTGTCCTAAACAATTGTTTTTTTGGGGGGCGGGGCATGGACAATTGTTTTTTTCTGCACAAGGATAGCAGTGCGGTGCCCCTCTGATGCTGTTTGACTCCCGTCAGCCCCATCCAGCGAGGACAAGTGGTCTGTGATTGTGCAAACTGTAATCCAAGATGCCTCCTTCCTGTCTGGATGGAGAACAGAGAGTCGTGTATACGGGTGTGTGCAGAAACATGCTTACTATACAAAGGTAAAATTAATACCTTTAATTGTTTCACCCACTTTGGGCCTGCCCCACACACCACTGATGAATGGCCCACAGATAGTTGCCCTAAAGGTCCTTGGGCTGAAGAAGGTTCCTTCCTCTTGAAATAAACCATCATTTATCAAAAGGGTGGGCAATCTCCCCCCCCCCTTTTCTTCTTTTAAGGGTTCCATTTCCTCATCAGCAGTATGCTAGGGCACATTCCCATGCCACCAATGTGTGGAGCCCTCCTCATATAACCATAGAGTTGAAAGGGACCACAAGGGTCATCTAAGTCCAACCCCTAGCAATGCAGAAATCTTTTGCCCAACGTGGGGTTCGAACCCACGAACCTGAGATTAAGATTCTCATGCTCTACCGACTGAGCTCTACTAACAGTTGGTGGGGTGTTTGCATGCCAGTAAGGGGCAGAGCCAAAGCCAAGGACGGGCAGAACTAACCTGCAATAAACACCTCAGTACATTAATTTTCACCGTGGCTACCTCAGTGAATGATTCCGAATCCTCTGTAGATTTATTCAAAGGTAAGCCCTACTGTATTTGATAGAGTTACTCTCAAGGACTGCCCAAACTCCCGCTTGTCCCATATGTAGAAGGCATGGGTCCAAGCTGTTTCTCGCCTATCCCATGCTTTCTAGACACAGGTCTGAGCTGTTTTTCACTTGTCTCGCCGCTTTCTCAGGGAAAACAGGCTCTTTAGTGCTAAATTGGAGCCAACGTCCATCTGCGGAAAACCTGGTTGCTGTTTGCTCCGATTCAACACTAAAGAGCAGGTTTTCCTGGGGGAAAGCAGCAGGACAAACAAAAGCCTGGATGAGCCTTCAAATAAGTATACATATTATTATTATTATTATTATTATTATTATTATTATTATTATTATTAAATGGATCAATACAACTACTGTTCTGGAAAGCAAGTGAAAATAATTCCTTTCTGACTTTACTGTGTCACAAATACACACATGCACATGGTGGAAGCCTACCAACTCATTCCCAGAGAGCCTGAAAACAATGACTTCAAATCAAATCAAATAGATTTTTATTGCATTAGCCGTGAGGCCATAGCATGATATACATTGAAATAACAACATAAAATGGGGATGGGGAGATAAAGGTAGATATCGTCCTGGGCGATTACTTAAAGAAAGAAAAAAACAAAACAAAACAAAAAACTGCTGAGGCTGGAGGAGGACCATTAAAGGGTCCTTCAGCTCCTCAGATATGTCCTAACTCGATTGTCCTTGTACAATGACTTCTTTTCCGCCAAGTCAATTGGGGATAAAGTAAAAAGCCATCAATATATCAAATAAAATATTTACCCTTCTGACTGTTTTTAAACTGCGTAGAAAGAGGAGAAAAGCACTTTTTAAAGCCAAGAAATATAGAGGAAACAAAGAAGGAGGGAGGAAATATGATGGGATAGAATAACAGAACAGCTTCAGGAAGCATTGCAAACGGCATAAAATGTGACTCCCTGTGATGTTGACCTAACTATGATGATGCAGCAATAAACAACTTTAAAAACAAAACAAAAACAAAGTCCTTATACTGTGCTTATACACTGTAATCCATTGTGTCTTATTTCTATTCAACCATGCTATGACAGGAGTTGATGGTGTCTTAAATCATATGAACTAAAGCATGTTTAGCTGAGGACTAAATCGTACTCCTACAGCTGCATACACACTTTAAAGCACAACTGAAGCACATTCTTTCCCCTCCAAGAATTCTGGGTTTGTTAAGGGTTGCTGGGAACTCTTATCTCTGTGAGGGGTAAACTACAGTACCCAGAATTCTTTGCAGGGGGAGCGTGTTTTGAATGTGCTTTAAAGGTACAGTGTGTGTGCGCACATTCAGCTATCACAGAATATATAAAACACAGAATATAAAACACCTGTATTTAGACTAGAAAATACAGAATACAAAAACATCTGTATAGGCCAGTGGTGGGGAACCTGCAGAAAGTGGGATGCATGTGGTTCCCAGCCTCATTTCATGCAGAAGGGAAGGGAGGGAAAGAGTCAGAGACTGAGAGTCCACTGCTGTTTTCCTTCTCTCTCCCCCCCTCCCCTCTCTACTGTAGGTTTGGAATATTGGAAAACTTCTATTAAAAAAAAAAATAAGGTGCTTGTGCATGAATAAACAAATTCTTGCATGTATGCCCAAACTGGACCTCAGGTTTCTGGATTTTATGATGGATGAGTAAGTACTAATTGAGGGAAGGGTGACAACATGACAAAGTACCAATATTCTCAAGCATTAAAAGGGCAAAAATGTAAAGGACCCCTGGACAATTAAGTCCAGTCAAAGGTGACTCTGGGGTTGCGGAACTCATCTTGCTTTCAGGCTGAGGGAGCCAGCGTTTGTCCACAGACAGCTTTCCAGGTCACGTGGCCAGCATGACTAAACTGCTTCTGGAGCAACAGAAACAACACGACAGAAACCAGAGCGCACGGAAACGCCGTTTACTTTCCTGCTGCAGAGGTACCTATTTATCTACTTGCACTGGCGTGCTTTCGAACTGCTAGGTTGGCAGGAGCTGGGGCAGAACAATGGGAGCTCATTCTGTCATGGGGATTTGAACCGCCGACCTTCTGATTGGCAAACCCAAGAAACTCGTTGGTTTAGACCATAGTGTCACCCGCATCCCCCATCAAGCATTAACCTACTAGTGTGGAAGGGAAACATGGAGGTGGATTTTGGAGGAATAAAACTCAAAGCACTCCATGTGGGGATGAAGGCACTTAAACCCACACCTGGAAACAGCAGCCCATGTATGTGTGGATATGCCCTAGTGTATGCCCTAGTTTGACCAAACTGTGGGAGGCAGTGGAAGACAGGAGTGATTGGTGTGCTCTGGTCCATGGGGTCACAAAGAGTTGGACACGACTAAACGACTAAACAACAACAATGCCCTAATCTGAAACTCTCTAACACTTACACTGAAATAAATCCAGTAGGACTTGCATACAAATAAATCTGAATAAACCACTGTGTGTCTCTATTTCTCTTACTTGCTGAATTGAAAGGGGAAATATGTTGGACCTGGAATTGTGCCTGGAAACAGGCTGGGGCAACCATCAAGGAAACCAAGCAAGCTTTTATGCCAAAAAAACAGGTCTGAAACATGATTGAAATAGATGTAGATAATTGGTCTCATCCAGGAGCAACTAGACTTGAACTGCAACCAAACACTCAAGCACCTTGCCCAGGAAGGCAACATTTGGAATTTGCCAATATTTATTATAATCTTCTGTGTCTCAGAAGGACTTTTTCATTAGCGGATGTACGGCTGCCTCATCTAGGGCAGCCGAGTCTTTCCCCACTTATGAGGTATTCACTCTCTCCCTGGTCCAGCTGATCAAAGTTACTCCAGACTTGATGTTATATGCCAGGAAGGGCAAAGGTAGGGCATGTAGAGGTACACGTGTCCAGACTGGTTCTATATCACATTAAGCTTAATAACAAGCTTTCGTCCATGTTTGGCGAGACACACTGTGAGTCATCTACCACCTTGTGTTCAAGCCACCTCCCAAACTGCTTCATAGCTTAGATCTTTCCAGTGAATTAAGGAGCCAGTTGGACCTTTCTCAGTGGGAGAGGATATTTGGATCAAGTACATCTATTGCCCTAACTTCACAGGGAGACCAAGGCATCAAAAGTACTGTACAGTATTGGAAATCCTGCAAGAGCTCTCAGAAGCCTCTGAGATTCCATTATCTTCCAGGGTCCAGCAGCCCTTTAGAACAGAATAGTCATGCAAAAGAGAGTGCAAAATTTCAAAGATGCTAAGAAGAACAGTTCTGCAATATGCCCGAAGCCACTCCCGAAATAAGGGGGGGGTTGCGGGCTCACGCCCACCTGCATTCGCGCGGGGCTGGCTGCGGCCCCGCGCGACTTGGGAATCCTTGGGCTGCGTCATTCCCTGCGCCAGCCAATTGGCTGACGGCAGGGGCGGGGCTAGGGGAGGTCATTTAAGGTCGGGGCAGCCTGGGATCGCACCTTTCTTTCCCTCGTACAGCTGCGGTTTGTTTGCTCTTGCTTACCGGGTTAATTTTCTTCGCTGTTTTTTCTGCTGCGTGATCTTGGCCTTTGCATTATTATGCAGATGAGACCGGGGGGGAGCGCCATCACCTCCCCCAAATGTTTAAGGGCAGTCCGATAAAGGACTCCGGGGGGCGTCGCCTCGTCCGAAACCTATGGAGGCTAGGGCCTAAAGCACGCTCTCGAGCGGTGACCCCTCGGGGAGCGCCTAGGGATGTGCATCTCAGGGGTTCCCCCTGTTGGTGATTAACCCTTTTCGGTTCTATGCCGGATAGTATGATAGGACCAATGCCTAAAGCCAATACCGCTCTTACCTGTAACCAATAAAGTTGTGGCCATTTTTCGCCCATTAACCTAAATTCTGGTGTCCAGTGTTTTTATTTATTCCAACTTGGGGGGGGGGGGCGGGAATCACCACGCAATGTGTTTTGCCCCAAACAGTTTTGTAAATCTGGAGCCTTCCAAACAAGGCAGCAATGACATAAATTTTGAGGGTCCAATGAAAAATACAGACTGGAGCTCTGTAACACCCAACCACATATTACATCCATTAGCTCAGGAAGGTAGTTTGTTAGGAGTACAACTTTTCCTGTTTGAGGATCACGCAGCAATAATCATGTGAGGGAGGAAAGCTGGATCCCGCACACTCACCCCACCCCCTCCACTGGTCCCTCCCCAAATTCCTCTGTGCATTCGGGGCATGCCCCCCCCCAATATGTGGAAAGAGCTGGTGAGATGTGCAAGGTGCATGTGTGCAGCATTACTTATCTCCTTTCTGTGTGATCTTAAACACCTGGATAGAGCTAAAGAGAACGCCCAGTCTGTTTTGTGAGATCAGGGCACAGTACAAGCATTCAAAACTGGAACTCATCTGGACCAGAAGGCAGGTGAGGAAAGGCCTCTGCCTGTCCCAGCCTTCCCCAAACTGCCGCCCTCCTGATGTTTTAGACTATTACTTCCATTCGCAGGTGGCTCTGTGGTCTAAACCATTGAGCCTCTTGGGCTTGCCAGTCAGAAGGTCAGCAGTTCAAATCCCTGCAACGGAGAGAGCTCCTGTTGCTCTGTCCCAGCTCCTGCCAACCTAGCAGTTCAAAAGCACACCAGTGCAAGTAGACAAATAGGAATGGCTGTGGCAGGAAGGTAAATGGCATTTCCATGCGCTCTGGTTTCTGTCACAGTGTCCCGTTGCGCCAGAAGCAGTTTAGTCATAGGCATTCTGGTTGGCCACAGGGAGAACAAGATGGTGATCTAGATGGGGCCTGGGGCCTGATCCAGCATACTCCTCTTACATTCTCAAACCTGGAAAGCCATAGAAATACTCTTTTTGGGGAGAGGAAGGACAACTAAATTCATTATTTTAAAGCAATAGTAAATTATATAACTTTGACACAGATTGACTTTACATCCATGTTTCCGAACCTTGGGTCTCTCAACTGTTTTTGGACTACAACTCCCATCATCCCTGACCACTGGTCCTGCTAGCTAGGGACGATGGGAGTTGTAGTCCAAAAACAGCAGAGAGGGGGGGTTATTGTTCCATACTGATTGATAAGCCCCACTTGGTCACAAATATATCATTAAGTTCACCACAAAAATCCTGGGTATAGCCTGGAAAGGATGTGACTCAAAAAATCAACTACCCTCTTCTGATCAATACTGAAAATCAGTCCAACTGCTTCTCCCGCATGCGAGCTCTATAATATTGTGCTTGCAAGTTCTAAAGAGAGCTTTTGCAGTATGTTGTTATGCCACGGCGTGGGCACAGGGCCAGAAAGGGCCTGCAAAAATTGCAGGAGATCCTTGGACAGCAGCTGGTGAGACTGACCTGAGGAGAAAGATTAAAAGAGCTGGCTAAACGATGGCTAAGAAGCAATATGATAACGGCCCACAAATATCCGAAGGGCGTAAACACCAAGCAGGGAGAAGCTGAAATTGTGAGTAAAAATGCAAAAAGAAAATAAGGATAAATGCACACATTGCTACCTGGTATATTAAATAACCAGTTCTTAATAACATCAGACTCCTGGACTGCAGGATGTAGTTACACTGGAACTGGGGAAACCCTAGCACTTGAGTTGACTCCGATGCAGCCTGAAGATATAAGCGCTGTGGGTGGTGATGACCTCACAAGGTTTTTCATTTACTATTCTCGTCTTGGGCTCCACACATAGCAGCGGGTACACAAAGTTCAGACCCCTTTCCATTCTTCTCAGCCTAATCCGTGAGCTCCTTCTCTCTCCTGATCCTGAACTCCTCCTCACCCCTTGCAGTAGCTCTCCAAGAGCACATCAGGCCAATGTTTACCACTACACAACCTTGCCGATTGCTATTTCTGTCCTGGGCTCCCCCCATACCTCTGCCATTGCTCTTGGCCTTTTATTGCTTAACCCTTCGTTAGCAATGCACACACACTTCCTCTTGGGACTTTGAACTGGGAGTCAAAGCAGCCAGGGCGGGGTGGATAATTATTTTTTTCAGCATCCTTAAATACTAAGGCAAGTCTGCAAACTGAGTAACTAAATAATAGTGATATTGCTTTCTTCATTTTCCCCACTGTCGTTTCCTACACCTCCATTCAGCAATTCTCTTCTCCTAGCTGAGAGAATTCTCCATTTTTCATCTCTAGAATCAGTTTTAGAGGTTTAAAATTTTTTAAAGCACAAATACTAAGTGGAATAGCATCCTCACCACCACCACTGCACTGATAATTAATTAAACTGTGTGAATATTCACACATGCACCCACTTTATAGGAGGTGGGCTGAGTGCTTCTTCCACTTGCACCTCGCATATGCTCCAAGTGTCCCTATTTTCCAGAGGCTGTCCCGGAATTACGAAAGCCATCCCAGCTTCTGATCTGATCCAAGGATGTCCCTATTTCCCCAGCCAGTGCCACCACCACTGATCTCGCAAATGAGCCAGCGCTTGCCCTGAGTGATGATGGCAGCAGCAGTGGAGGCTGCGAGGCAGCATCCCATCACCTCTCCTTGGCCACCATTGCCAGCCTCCTCCTTTGGGCAGCTTGAAGCTTGGACAAGGAGGAGGGAAGGTTGTGGCCACTGAATCCCAGCCCTGTGTGATGTGCCGGCTCAGAGGGGCACTGAAAAGGATATATCAAGAACTCTGGCCAAAAGTTTCAATATAAGGAATAATTCCTACTCAAGAGTTGAAGTGAAAAACGTGTATATTCTGCTAAGAATAACAGTTTGAAGCTAGTAGTAAATTTAAACACAACGTGTAAGTACGATAGTTTTAAAGTAATGGTAAGTTTGGACACAACGTTTAAGTACAGAAATAATGTGGTTTCAAATATACAGTAATATAGTACAAAGGTACATGAAATACCAGTGTACAACAATTGTTTTATACAAGTCTCAATAGCAGTCAAAAAGAGTCCATATTATATAAAATCAGAATAAAGAGTAAAGAGTAAAGGATCAAATAGGGCCAAAAAGGAGTATCCGGAGTGTGAATCAGATGTACGACTCAGTAGTGGTGACCAGGACAGGGCCCTGTTTCGGAGTACACGCCTTCTTCAGCTGGTAATATCAGAAAATATATCAAGAGGGGCTCAGAGGGGCAGGCAGAGAGCAGGGCCACCCTGGCTAGGAATAAAGGGGGAGTACAGTGGAGCGCAAGAAGTCTTGATTTTATTTATTTATATATACAGTGGTACCTCTGACCCGGAAGCTGTACGCTGGCTCTCTCGGCCAATAAAGCGAGATGAGCTAATGGTCAGGGGTCCCTTTACCTCGGAGGTCCGTTCTTAACCTGAAACTGTTCTTAACCTGAAGCACCACTTTAGCTAATGGGGCCTCCCACTGCTGTGCGATTTCTGTTCTCATCCTGAAGCAAAGTTCTTAACCCGAGGTACTATTTATCGGTTAGCAGAGTCTGTAACCTGAAGCGTCTGTAACCTGAGGTACCACTCTGTGTGTGTGTGTGTGTGTGTGTGTGTGTGTGTGTGTGTGTGTGTAAAGGTAAAGGACCCCTGACAGTTAAGTCCAGTCACGAACGACTCTGGGGTTGCGGCGCTCATCTCGCTTTACTGGCTGAGGGAGCCAGCGTTTGTCCGCAGACAGTTTTTCCAGGTCATGTGGCCAGCATGACTAAGCCGCTTCTGGCGAAACTAGAGCAGCACACGGAAACGCCGTTTACCTTCCCACCGGAGCGGTACCTATTTATCTACTTGCACTTTGACATGCTTTCGAACTGCTAGGTTGGCAGGAGCTAGGATTGAGCAACGGGAGCTCACCCCATCGCGGGGATTCAAACTGCCGAGCTTCTGATCGGCAAGCCCAAGGCTCAGTGGTTTACACAACAGTCCCTCCCGCATCCCATATATATATATATATATCATGCATTGTGCATCCACATCTAATCTTGCCCCCTCCTAAAATTTATTTATTGGTGTATTTTTCTTTTTTATAAATGTATCAAAGAATAGAATAAATCAGGATCAAGGGGTTTTCTTAGGATGGCGGAGGGTGTCTGTGCTGTGTCCTGTTGATGTAGTAGTGGTGGTGGAAATGCTCAGGGCGGGGGGGCAAAAATGGGGGGTCATGGAGGGTCAGTGGAGAGTGAGAAATGTCCCTGTTTTCATCTGAGGAATGTTGGAGGGTATGCTCTTGCCCAATCAGGGATCACGGAGTGAATGGAATGATGTGGTAACAATGCATAGCAAATCAGATCTGGTTTGGTTAACGATGGTTAATGAATGTGAACATTTTCACAAGAAGTGCTGGAAAATCACTTTTTAAAGGAGGGTTTTTTTTGTCACTGCTGATTACCTGGAGTATAATTTCTGAGATAAAAATATTTTAGCATCAAAATGATGCTTCAACAAGGCATATGAAATTTTTGACTTGTGCACATACCTGCCTACCTGCAAATATGTAAATAGTGTAAAATATATTTGATATGTGTTACAAAGGTGATTGGCTGTACAAAGAGACCTGTTTCTGCACATAGTACTCGTGGCTGGTGCTGTTTCTTTAGATTCTGTTGGGTTTGATTCTGATGAAGTATCAGTTTCCTTATTCGCATGCCAACGGGTTCTCAATGAGTTGGCTGATGAATGTGAGTCAATGAAGGAAGAAGGCCCTTGATTATCAAAGGGATGTTGTCAAGACTCTTCTCAGCTGCACTCACATCCCAATGCCTCATAGAACTGCCACATTCAGTTACCCAAAAAATGAATGAATGATTACCAATTCCCACTTCAAACAAAATATTCCCAGGAAACCAGCCTAAGTAATTTATGAGAGCTTCATCTGATCAGCATTCATCCATGCTGCTTTTACACAGTGCACCAATTTTGCAAAGCCCCAGAATATGTGAATTCTAGTTGCAAAACTTGCCCATGTCCAAAATGCGCCTAAGGCCACATATGTGAAGCAGTCGTGATATTCTTGGCCAAGCTGTGCCTTCCATCCTCCTAGAGCCACTTTCCCCCATTCAACATATAAACCTCACCCAAGTCATTAAAAAACAGAGCCATTCTCATGGACCAGCGTAGTCTGCTTTGGGCATTAAAAATTCAAAACACGCCACCATGCCCCCTTCACCCTGACTTTGCTGTGATGAGCAAGCTCTAAAGGGAGGCTTACAAACATGTTCACCTGAATGCACTTCCAACCTGATTAAGAACCCATTATGCAGGGATCACATGGAAGCATGTTTGTGCACACAGGCAAATATATTTATTAACCCCCTTTAGACTTTGCTGCTCAGCATGGCAAAGGCAGCGTTGGCAAACGTGTCTCTTATTTTGAATATTGTAATGCCTGAAGGGAAGTGAGAGCTGGACCATAAAGAAGGCTGATTGCCAAAGAATTGATGCTTTTGAATTATGGTGCTGGAGGAGACTCTTGAGAGTCCCATGGACTGCAAGAAGATCAAATGCATCCATTCTTAAGGAAATCAGCCCTGAGTGCTCACTGGAAGGACAGATCCTGAAGCTGAGGCTCCAATACTTTGGCTACCTCATAAGAAGAGAAGACTCCCTGGAAAAGACCCTGATGTTGGGAAAGATGGAGGGCACAAGGAGAAGGGGACAACAGAGGATGAGATGGTTGGATAGTGTTCTCGAAGCTACCAGCATGAGTTTGACCAAACTGCGGGAGGCAGTGGAAGACAGGAGTGCCTGGCGTGCTCTGGTCCATGGGGTCACGAAGAGTCGGACACGACTAAACAACAAAACAACAACACCAACAATGCCTGAAGAGGACTTGTAGTCTGCTGGTTAGAACGATGGGTTTGAATATGGGGGACAAGTTCCAAATCCCTCCTACTTTCTGGGTAGCTTGGGGATAGGCCCAATTTCTCAGTCTAGCCAAGCCATGGGG
The DNA here is from genome assembly GCF_964188305.1 of Podarcis bocagei. Classification (NCBI taxonomy): domain Eukaryota; kingdom Metazoa; phylum Chordata; class Lepidosauria; order Squamata; family Lacertidae; genus Podarcis; species Podarcis bocagei. Next base: position 33,667,092 of record NC_138143.1, on the reverse strand, counting down.
CTCCCAATACAGTTTCTGTTGGCAGAACTGTGCCACTGAGCACTTTCCTTGGTGCCTGCAAAGCTTCCAAGTTCCTAAGGAGATGAAGGCGGATATCTTATTCTCCCTTGAAAAGTACATAGAAATGAAAGAGGAAGCGGTAAGGATGATACTTGTTCCCACTTCCTCTTTCAGCTCCATAGGCTTTTCAAGGCCCAGATAACCATGGTGGAAGATGAGCAGAGAGTGGAACGAC